>NW_027362772.1:244626219-245904798 GCF_046119375.1 Phyllobates terribilis
GAGGCTCCTGCTAGCTAGATTCAGGGAGCCCAGATAGAGCTTAAGGTGTGCCGGCGTCATAAGATCGGTGAAGCGCGGCAAGCTGGCGTTAGTGTGTATAGCCTATTGAGGGCCCGAGTAGGCCGAAGGCGAGTGGCGAGTTAGTACATAAGGGGCAGAGGAGCTTAACCAGCTCACCCCGAAGCATTTACCGGACACCGGATCCGAGCTTACCGGGATCTCTATGACCCAGTAAGGCATAACCGGAATCCCTGGAGAACTACAAGTCCCAGGATCGCTAAGGTGCTGATACGTAACAGAGCCAGGAGACGCTTAGGCCCCGCATACTGGGAGCGTGAACTTCAAGAGAAGGCCCTACCACAAGGTCAGCCAGCGCAGGACAGAGACAAAGTTAGGCCTAGCTCCAGGCAGGTCAGAAACTTACTGCGCAGAGGCAAGAAACAGGAGGCCCTACACCCGCTCATTGGGGAGGATCCTGATATGCACCCTTCACCCTACAGTGCTCCAGGATGTGCCTGAATTTCCTCCAGTAAAAGGTACTGAAGTGACTACCGTGTCCGTTTCCGTTCTTGCTCTGACCCAGCTGGGTCTCGCCTGTCCTGCATTCCCCCTGCATACGCTGCCCTGAGACCTAGCTCCACCTGTGGGGAGCTATACCATCGAGCTGCCTTATCACGGGCCTCAGTGGACTGCTGCAGCGCTGGTGCTTCTCACCAGATACCACAGGTGGTGTCACAAACTCTTATAAAATTAACAATTATCCACCCTTTTAAAGAGTGACCCCAGGGTACGGGCCAGGGAGCCGACCACCGCGACATCCCAAAGGCCAGGCAAAGGCCCGGGTGACCTCATCGACTGGCTGACTGTGGGTTGACAGTAAGTGGGATCTCCAACCTTGTCATCATCACCCTGTGTGTTATCACACCCGTCGTCCTCAAATCCAACCTCTTCCTGTCCTGACCGAAAAGTCAAGTTGTCGCTCCAATCAGGTATTTGAGTCTCATCATCGTCTTCATCATTGTCTCCACCAACAGGAGTTACAGTTTGGGAACGAGGGTTTACATTATGCTCAGAACCTTCTTCATCTGGTCCTGGATCCGACTTATAAAGATTCTGGGCATCAGTGCAGATCATTTCCTCGTCTGGATTAACAGAAGCTCTGGAGCAGACCTCCGTTTCCCAGGCTATAGTATGAGTAAACAGCTGTGCAGACTCAACCATCTGTGTTACCCCATACTCAGACGGGCAGCTGGAGACTTGGGAGCTGTGAGGAAGCAAGTGCGATTGGGGTGACACCGCTGAGGACTGGAGTATTTGTGATGTTGAAGTTGAGGTGGAGGAGAGCCCACTTGAAGGAGCACTTGATATCCGCTGAAGCACCTGCTGTTTTTGTGCCTCATCTGGAATTTGTAGCGATGGGCGTGTCCGTAACAAAGGGATCGTATCACATTGTCCACGAAAAGAAGTCGACATGTTAGTTTGGCTGGAAGATGGTCTTTCTTCTGCAGATGTTACTCCCCCCCCACCGCGGGGGGCTCGACCCACCAGCGGACAGGCACCAGTATTAGGAGAGGGTGGCTGACCGTCAGGGTCCACCGCGGCTCTGGCACAAACCCGGCGACACGGAGGTGGCACGGGCAGGAACGGACTGGCCGTGTCGGCTTCTCACTTTTTGGATTTTAGAAGGGCATGACATGCCTATATCTGTGTCTCCCCCTCCTTTTACTCCTCCACCTCTTTTATTTTCGCATGACTATATGTACTTGTCACTTTTCCATGTGTTAGTTATGTCTTCTGAGCAGTTTGTCAGCTTTTGGACACCTTTGAAGGTGTTTTCTATGTGTTTCTATGTGTTTTTGTTTGCCTGCCATTGGTTTTAACGGTGTTCGAAGGTGTTCGACGAACAGTTCGACGAACAGTTCGGCGAACACACGGGTGTTCGACGAACCGAACCGAACTCGAACACTACGGGGGTGGCTCAACACTACTCATGAGTGCCCCAAAACCACCAGTGCCCTTTCAATACCCTCCTGTATCGCCAGGGCCCAAAGATCAATAACCATTGCGTTAAGATGAACACCGTCCTCTAACCAGAAATTACCAACCCCAGATTTCAACTCAAAGTACCTAACACTTATCCCACCATTCCTAGATGCAAAGCTCGATATGGCCCTATTTAATTTCACTCTCGCCCTATTAATCCCTTTCACCGATCTGGCCGCCCGCCATTTTTGCCTAGGCACAATATCTGACCACACCGTCAGCACCGCCAGAAAAGACGTCCACAATCGCAAAAAATCAAAACGAATATTCCGAATTAACTCTCTAACCGGCCTAGCCCCCAAACCGTCCCCCCCCCAATAGGTATAACCAAAATATTGGGTATTCTATCTAGTCGAGCCGCTTTGTGAAACTCTGACATAACCCGGCTCCATACCATCCCTCTAAAGCCTAGCTAACGGATAACCACTTGTTCCCTCGGAAAGCCCAATTGCCTACCATCACACCTTACTCACACCTTACGTCAGGACGCAGCGCCCCCCAATGCACATACGAATGTCTGAAAATCCAGGCCAGCGAGGGAACGCCACCTAAAAGAATAATAATAATAATAACAAGCATATTCAACACTCACAACAATAACAATTCCTGTGGTATTCAGCGCCGCACATACGTCAAATAACGGTCCGAACTCCACCTGCCAATCCGCTTTATCACCTGAGCCCCCAAACCTCGCCTGTCAGCCTCTGACGCAGCGCCGATCCTAAAAGAATGTGAACTGTACACATCTGAATTAAGGCCCAACTCTTGCACCCCCTTTTTTAGGATCGCTATAAACTGAAATCGGGACAAATATGCACCGTTGGAGTGACATAAAAGTGGGCCGGATCTCCCCGACCACAGCTGCCAATATGCCTCCAAGCACCTCCTCGGACAAATCAAAGCCCCGTCCCCTCTACCTAACACAGCACGCTTACCTCTAGCTAACTGATTGGTCTTTGCACGTCTGATCCAAAAATCGATGCCCCCAGCCCAGCAACTCACGTCTTCAGCCAATAAACCCCCTGCCCTATTCTTGCTGGGGGCCACCAATTCACCTACTTTCATCGCCCCGAAGAAAGCTAAGGAAAAAGCTAATTTAAATAGAGCCGCCTTAAAATTATAATGACAAATCCTTTCCAATACAACACCTAACCTTTCCAACATGCTAAATGAAACTGGCCTACGCTTATCCAAAATCCTGCTACCTTTTTTAAAACCTTTTAATGCCTGCTTGACCAAAAATGATTTTGTGACATCAGACTCTCCCTGCAATTTGAAACCGAATGCAAGCCCGGCAATAAATTTACCAATTGTAGATACCGACCACCCTAATTCCGCAGCCTTACCAACTAAAAACAAAACCGCCAGTGTTCTATCCTCGTCACTCTCTACCGCCCCCCAATGGGACACCCAGCTTTGCCATACCCGCCACGATGCCTCATATGAAGACCAGGTTGAACTCGCCACTGACTCCTGAATCAATCTTCCAGCTCGTCCGTAATCAGCTGCCACAACTGCGAAGGGCATTCCAATCCTGCGACTTCTGCCTCTGGTGTCAGTGCCTGAAAATGCTCCCACTGGAAACGAGACAAAGCATGCACTATAGAATTTTGCACACCTGGCACATGCACCGCCGAAATCCATGCATTCAACTCCAGACAACGGAGTACCAATTTCCTAACCAGCTTAATAACCGGGGAAGACGAAGCTGACAAGCAGTTAATCACCGCCACCACACCCATATTATCACAGTGTAACCTGACTCTCTGATTCGAGAAAAATTCACCCCAAATTGATACCGCGACTACGATTGGGAATAATTCCAAAAGAGCAAGATTCTTTGTAAGACCCTCCTCCTTCCATAAATCGGGCCATTTTGCAACGTTCCACTTTCCCTTACAATAGGCCCCTTAGCCAGCACTGACTGCCGCGTCCGTATAAATCTCACAATCAAAGCTGTTCAAAAATTCCTGCTGAATCAAGGACCTACCATTGTAACTGTCCAGAAAGCGCTTCCATACCAACAAATCCTCCTTGTGCTCTCTATTCAATCAAATAAAATGATGCGATGCCAGCACACCTGCTGTTGCCCTTGACGACCTGCGACAAACTATTCTGTCCATAGGCATGATCCTACACGCAAAGTTCAATCTCCCTAACAGCCACTGCAGCTCCTTCAATCTCACCTTGTGCAATTTTCCAATTCGATCCATCTCCTGCCTGAGCAATACCAATTTGTCCTCGGGCAACCGACATTCAATTTTTTCCGAATCAATCAGTATTCCTAAAAAAACTCAATACGGCACAAGGACCTTCAGTTTTCTCTCTCTCCAAAGGAACACCAAAACGTTCTGCAACCCACACCATAGCTGCCAACAAATTACTACAAACCAACGAATCTGGGGGACCTATGAACAAAAAGTCATCCAGGTAATGAATGACGGATTGCAGACCTGCAACATCCCTAACCACCCACTCCAGAAAATTACTGAAAGTCTCAAACAATGCACAGGTAATAACTAGTGTTGATCGAGCAATAAAATGCTCGGGTGCTTGAAGCTCGGGCTGAGCTCGCCGTGATACTCGGGTGCTCGACCCGAGCTACGAGCCCAATGTTAGTCTATGGGAGACGCGAGCATTTTTGGCGCGGCACCCCCGCAGTCTTTTAAAAGCCTAACAAGTGCCCAAAACGATAGTGACAGTGCTCAAATGACATGGGGACAGCATGGGGATCGCCACAGGAAGTATTTCTGATGCCCAGGTCACTGCTGTCAACAACGTGGTCAGAGGTATTAAGCCACTTTTAAGGGCACACAATAAAACGTTCAAAACGAAACTGAAGCTGCTTTCTTGTGAAATATGTTAAGGAACTTCCTTTCCAGGGTAAAAACTTGTGTATAAGGTAAAATAAATAACCCCCCCAAAAAATACTCGTCCACACCTTGGGCTATGTTAACAAGTAGCATTTTTTATGCGTTTTTGCACTTTTGTATTGCTTTCAACCGTGACAAATGCATTCACCGGGAAATGTCATTTTAACATTTTACAACCTTATCTGGCCATGTGCTGTGTGACACATGCATACAGTGCTGAAAAGATATGGGAACAGCATGGGGAAGACCCCTGGAAGCATCTCTGACATCCAGGTCACTGCCTAAAAGTGTGCCCATCATAAGTCATCCTTGCCGCATCAGAAGATGCAGACTTGCAACTATCCTCGTGCAAGTTCTTGTCCCAGGGCACTGTTCAATTGTACCTCCCCCATTCCTTGCAATGCAAGCGCAAGTATGCAGCCTGCCACCCACCCACCCCCAGGCTGCAATACCATACTGCTTGCTTTCTTGCTTGCACTTGAAATTGGGCCTTTTTAGGCATGTTGAGGCGGAATCTGGCCACCACGTCATGGCTGCGTTGGTTGCCTGGAATCCATACTCAGTCCCCAGCCGCCCAGTGACCGGGTGTCCACACTTGGTCCCCAGCCGCCAGGGGGCGGCCGGGTGTCCATACTTGGTCCCCAGCCGCCCCGCGGCCGGTTTCCACACACGATCCCCAGCAGCCTGGGGGCAGCCAGGTGTCCATAAACGGTCCCCAGCCGCCATTATTTCTCCTGTCAACTTCCCCCCACACACTTTTCTTAGCCTGGCCTGCTTTAGGGCAGCATTGGACGAGACCACCAGAGAACCAGACTCCTTGGTGGGCCCTGGCTTCTCCATCAGGGGAGTTGAGAGTGCCAAGGTGAGGAGCATGATGATGATGATAGAAGTTAGCATCTGCTTTGTTTTCTTTTAATGCAAGCGTAAGTGTGCAGCCTGCCACCCACCCACCCCCAGGCTGCAATGCCATACTGCTAGCTTGAACTTGAAATGGGGCCTTTTAGTTTGGAGGAGGCCGAAGCTGGCCACTACCTCATGGCTGCTTCGGCAGCGAGGTATCCATACTCAGTCCCCAGCCACCCCTATTTGTCCCGGTGTGCCTTATACATAAGATTAAGCGCGTATACCAAAACATTACATGTGCCCTCCCCAGTGCATTTAGTGGGAAGGACAGCCTATTCCACTGTATTGTGTGCATGCCAAACCCCTGTTCATGGTACATGAGAAGATGCCTCCCACCCTGCACCTATTGTTGCAGACTTGCAACTATCCCCGTTCAAGTCCTTGTCCCAGGGCAGTGTTCAATTGTACCTCTCCCATTCCTTGCAAAGCAAGCGCAAGTATGCAGCCTGCCACCCACCCAACCCCAGGCTGCAATACCATACTGCTTGCTTGCTTTCTTGCACTTGAAATTGGGCCTTTTTAGGCATGTGGAGGCGGAATCTGGCCACCACGTCATGGCTGCGTTGGCGGCCTGGAATCCATACTCAGTCCCCAGCCTCCCGGCGACCGGGTGTCCACACACGATCCCCAGCCACCTGGGGGCAGCCGGGTGTCCATAAATGGTCCCCAGCTGCCCCTATTTCTCCTGTCAACTTCCCCCCAACACACTTTTCTTAGCCCGGCCTGCTTTAGGGCAGCATTGGATGAGACCACCAGAGAACCAGACTCCTCTGGTGGGCCCTGGCTTCTCCATCAGGGGAGTTGAGAGTGCCAAGGTGAGGACCATGATGATGATGATACAAGTTAGCATCTGCTTTGTTTTCTTGGAATGCAAGCGCATGTATGTAGTAGCGGCTAGGCCTGAAGTAGTCAGTGTTTTGGCGCATATCCTACCTCCTCCGAGGATTGCTGGATGTTTTCCTGCTACTATCCCAGTTCTATGACTCCCGTTAAAACAAAGCTTCAGGTAATAAATGATGGATGAGGTAGTGGCAAAGGAGAAAGAGTAGGAGGAACAGGGACCATTCACATCAATTTCAGGCCAGTCAACCACATATGTCTTGTAGGATATGTTTCTGTAACAAAAGGAGCGGTTCGGCTACACAGTTATAGGGCATACAGTGAGTGCAATGCCTACCAAAAATTTTGAGGCACTCCAATGCTGTTGGAAATGACATGGAGTTCAGAGGGCCTTAACTAAACCGTTTTTTCCATTTATACCAACTGGGTCTCCTGTACACTGTTAGCCTAAGCAGTGAATGGAAGGCTTTCCAAAAATTATGAGGAACTTGCAATGCCCCTTACAAGAGCCATGCAGTACAGCATATTACAAACATAAGTCCCATTATTGGGGAGTGGGTCTCCCATAGTATTTGCTTATGCCTTCCAAGCAAAAGCTTCCAAAAATTAGGACGGACCAACTTGCAATGCCCCTTACAAGAGCCATGCAGTACAGCATATTACAAACATAAGTCCCATTATTATGGAGTGGGTCTCCCATAGTATTTGCTTATGCCTTCCAAGCAAAAGCTTCCAAAAATTAGGACGGAGCAACTTGCAATGCCCCTTACAAGAGCCATGCAGTACAGCATATTACAAACATAAGTCCCATTATTGGGGAGCGGGTCTCCCATAGTATTTGCTTATGCCTTCCAAGCAAAAGCTTCAAAAAATTAGGAGGAAATGCAGTGCCCGTTCAAAGACTCGTGGAGGTCCCAGTAGCTTAACAAGACCGTTTTAATACCCCTTACAAGAGACGTGGAGGTCAGAGTGGTATAACAAGATGCTTTTAATGCCCCTCAGAAGAGACGTGGAGGACAGAGTGGTATAACAAGACGCTTTTAATGCCCCTTACAAGAGACATGGAGGTCAGAGTGGTATAACAAAATGCTTTTAATGCCCCTTACAAGAGACGTGGAGGTCAGAGTGGTATAACAAGACGCTTTTAATGCCCCTCAGAAGAGACGTGGAGGTCAGAGAGGTATAACAAGACGCTTTTAATGCCCCTCAGAAGAGACGTGGAGGTCAGAGTGGTATAACAAGATGCTTTTAATGCCCCTTACAAGAGATGTGGAGGCCAGAGTGGTATAACAAGACGCTTTTAATGCCCCTTACAAGAGATGTGGAGGTCAGAGTGGTATAACAAGACGCTTTTAATGCCCCTCAGAAGAGACGTGGAGGTCAGAGTGGCATAACAAGACGCTTTTAATGCCCCTCAGAAGAGACGTGGAGGTCAGAGTGGTATAACAAGACGCTTTTAATGCCCCTTACAAGAGACGTGGAGGTCAGAGTGGTATAATAAGACACTTTTAATGTCCCTTACAAGAGACGTGGAGGTCAGAGTAATATAACAAGATCCTTTTAATGCCCCTCAGAAGAGACGTGGAGGTCAGAGTGGTATAACAAGACGCTTTTAATGCCCCTTACTAGAGACGTGGAGGTCAGAGTGGTATAACAAGATGCTTTTAATGCCCCTCAGAAGAAACATGGAGGTCAGAGTGGTATAACAAGATGCTTTTAATGCCCCTTACAAGAGCCATACAGTACAGCATCTTAAAAATATTATTCCCATTATTGGGGAGTGGGTCTCCCACAGTCTTTGCTTATGCCTTCCAAGCAAAAGCTGACAAAAATAAGGACGGAGGAACTTTCAATAATGACAACACGGACCACAGTCACCCTGGTGGTATAGTGGTGGTGGAGGCTGAGGATAAGGATAAGAACATAAAACAGCCGAAATGAGGAAGCGTATACCCATGTGTGGGTGTGAAGCGGTGCATGGGAATACACCTCCCGAAATAACACAGTGGATTTGACTTTATGTTACTCTGCTGTCATTTGGTGGTGATGAGAAGTCTGGCCCAATCCACCCCTTGTTCATTTTGATAAGGGTCAGCTTGTCAGCATTGTTAGTTGACAGGCGAGTGCGCTTATCAGTTATAATTCCCCCAGCGGCACTAAAAACACGCTCCGATAACACGCTAGCGGCAGGGCAGGCCAGGACCTCCAAGGCGTACAGAGCGAGTTCATTCCAAGTATCCAGCTTGGATGCCCAATAATTAAAAGTCACAGAGGAATCACGGAGGACGCTGGTACGGTCGGCAAGGTACTCTCTCGCCATCTTTTGAAACTTTCCACTCCTTGTGAGAGTACCCCGCGCCTCAGGGTCTGTCCGAAGGGAGGGTCTGAGAAAACTGTCCCAGAATGTTGACAGTGTTCCCCTGCCTCTGCTGGATTGGAGTTGCCTCTCTCTCTCTTGTACGCTTTGGTTGGTCAACGAACTGTGACCTCTGCCGCTAGCGTGTTCAGATGGGAATTTTTTTAACAGTTCTGCAGCAAGGGCCTTCTGGTACTGGCCCATTTTTGTAGACCTCTCCACCTCAGTGAATAAGAGAGTGAAAGTTCTACTTGTAGCGGGGGTCTACAAGTGTCACCAACCAGTAATGACTGTCACCCAACATTTTGACAACGCGAGGGTAACGGTTAAGGCAGCGTAACATAAAGTCAGCCATGCGTGCTCGACTGGTAACGGGCAAGATTTCTGTGTCCTCACCAAGATGACGACTGACCATGCTCTCCTCCTCTTCCTTCTCCTCCCCCCTGTCCTCAGGCCACCCACGCTGAACCAACGGTATGACACTAGTACAGGTACTACCGTCTACAGCGTATGATAACAGCTCCTGTTCTTCCTCTTCCTCCTCCTCCACTCCCTCATTGTCCCCCAATGCACGTTGGGATGAGATGAGGCTGGGCTGTGTGTAATCGCCCACTACCGCTTCTTGATCCATCTCATCATACTCTGGCTGCAATGCCTCCTCTTTAATTCTCTGCAGAGAGCATTGCAAAAGACAGACAAGTGGGATGCTGACACTAATGATGGCGTCATCGCCACTCACCATCTTGGTGTCCTCCTCAAAGTTTGTCAGGATGGTACATATGTCAGACATCCAGGTCCACTCATGAGTAGAGATGAGCGTTGTTCTACTCGAACTGTTCGCCAATCTCAAATTCGAGCTGTTTTGGGCGGTGTTCGAGCCGTTCGGCGAACACGAACGATTTGAGAAAAATTCGGCTGTTCGAGGTTATGTTCGATAACTGTTCGTGCACCAAAATCATAACTGGATTTTTTCTCAGTAATGATGAAAATTAATGTTAATACGCAGTTTGAGTGTACAGCGGGGTGGGGGGAGGGGCAGGGGATGGATCTCTGCAGGAATAATGAAGATCTCCATTTTTTTTTCTCTTTCCCGCATTTACAGTGGGGAGGTGCAATCTGTCAGCCTATCAGCAGCGCACACACGGAGCGAAGTGCTTTTTTCACACAAGCAAGGGCATGTGTCATTGGCAGTGTATGTCACATGTCCTTGCCCTATAAGACCAAGCCATTTTCCCCGTCGCCACCATTTTCTCACTGCTGCAGCTGCGT
This sequence comes from Phyllobates terribilis, assembly GCF_046119375.1. Lineage (NCBI taxonomy): Eukaryota > Metazoa > Chordata > Amphibia > Anura > Dendrobatidae > Phyllobates > Phyllobates terribilis. The sequence continues at coordinate 244,636,504 of NW_027362772.1, forward strand.
GTTAGACGGCACCGCTGTTGCTGTGTGCGCTATACCTTGTTAATTTCAAGCCAATTTTCGCACAAATCTACAGATAGCTTGGGAGTAGGGAATAGTTGTGATTGCAGTCCTTTTAAGGACTAGGTTACAGCATTTCCTACGACTTTTATCAGGCAGGTCTGTGCTCTTAAATAGATAGATTGTGGGAGTAAAGACTAATTGTAATTGGAGTCCTTTTCAGGACTAGGTTACATCAGTTCCTATCAGTTTTTGCCAGGCAGGTCTGTGCCAGTGCTGTGCAAGTTTTTTTCACAGCATTTGGCTGAATCTAGCAAAGCTAATCCTTTTTGGCCTATTGCAGAGTGTGTTAGTCAGTGGAGCAGCCTATCTGTGTTGCAAGATATACCACCTGTGTATAGAATACCAATTTTTTTACTGCACCTAGTGAAGTAAAATCTTTTGGGCATAGCATCATTCTATTAGTCCATCTATACTGACCTCCATCAGGTTGCAAATTGAATATAATTTTTTTCTGCATCTAGCTCTGAAAAAATATTTGGCCTTCTAGCAGTGTGTGGGACTTTCTCTATTAGTCCATCTATACTGACCTTCATCAGGTTGCAAACTGAATATATTTTTTTTCTGCATCTACCTCTGAAAAAATATTGGGCTTCTAGCTGTGTGTGGGATTTGTTCTATTAATCCATCTATACAGACCTCCATCAGGTTGCAAACTGAATATAATTTTTTTCTGCATCTACCTCTGAAAAAATATTTGGGCTTCTAGCAGTGTGTGGGACTTGTTCTATTAGTCCATCTATACTGACCTCCATCAGGTTGCAAACTGAATATATTTTTTTTCTGCATCTACCTCTGAAAAAATATTGGGCTTCTAGCTGTGTGTGGGACTTTTTCTATTAATCCATCTATACAGACCTCCATCAGGTTGAAAACTGAATATAATTTTTTTCTGCATCTACCTCTGAAAAAATATTTGGGCTTCTAGCTGTGTGTGGGACTTGTTCTATTAGTCCATCTATACTGACCTCCATCAGGTTGCAAACTGAAAATAATTTTTTGTCTGCATCTAGCTCTGAAAAAATATTTGGCCTTCTAGCAGTGTGTGGGGTTTTCTCTATTAGTCCTTCTATACTGACCTCCATCAGGTTGCAAATTAAAAATTATTTTTATCTGCATCCAGCTCTGAAAAAATATTTGGCCTTCTAGCAGAGTGTGGGACTTTCTCTATTAGTCCATCTATACTGACCTCCATCAGGTTGCAAATTAAAAATAATTTTTATCTGCATACAGCTCTGAAAAAATATTTGGCCTTCTAGCAGTGTGTGGGACTTTCTCTATTAGTCCATCTATACTGACCTTCATCAGGTTGCAAATTAAAAATAATTTTTTGTCTGCATCTAGCTCTGAAAAAATATTTGGCCTTCTAGCAGTGTGTGGGACTTTCTCTATTAGTCCATCTATACTGACCTCCATCAGGTTGCAAACTGAATATATTTTTTTCTGCATCTACCTCTGAAAAAATATTGGGCTTCTAGCTGTGTGTGGGACTTGTTCTATTAATCCACCTATACAGACCTCCATCAGGTTGCAAACTGAATATAATTTTTTTCTGCATCTACCTCTGAAAAAATATTTGGGCTTCTAGCTGTGTGTGGGACTTGTTCTATTAGTCCATCTATACTGACCTCCATCAGGTTGCAAACTGAAAATAATTTTTGTCTGCATCTAGCTCTGAAAAAATATTTGGCCTTCTAGCAGTGTGTGGGACTTTCTCTATTAGTCCATCTATACTGACCTCCATCAGGTTGCAAATTAAAAATAATTTTTATCTGCATCCAGCTCTGAAAAAATATTTGGCCTTCTAGCAGTGTGTGGGACTTTCTCTATTAGTCCATCTATACTGACCTCCATCAGGTTGCAAATTAAAAATAATTTTTTGTCTGCATCTAGCTCTGAAAAAATATTTGGCCTTCTAGCAGTGTGTGGGACTTTCTCTATTAGTCCATCTATACTGACCTCCATCAGGTTGCAAACTGAATATATTTTTTTTCTGCATCTACCTCTGAAAAAATATTGGGCTTCTAGCTGTGTGTGGGACTTGTTCTATTAATCCATCTATACAGACCTCCATCAGGTTGCAAACTGAATATAATTTTTTTCTGCATCTACCTCTGAAAAAATATTTGGGCTTCTAGCTGTGTGTGGGACTTGTTCTATTAGTCCATCTATACTGACCTCCATCAGGTTGCAAACTGAAAATAATTTTTTGTCTGCATCTAGCTCTGAAAAAATATTTGGCCTTCTAGCAGTGTGTGGGACTTTCTCTATTAGTCCATCTATACTGACCTCCATCAGGTTGCAAATTAAAAATAATTTTTATCTGCATCTACCTCTGAAAAAATATTTGGGCTTCTAGCAGTGTGTGGGACTTGTTCTATTAGTCCATCTATGCTGACCTCCATCAGATTGCAAACTGAATATAATTTTTTTCTGCATCTAGCTCTGAAAAAATATTTGGCCTTCTAGCAGTGTGCAGGACTTTCTCTATTAGTCCATCTATACTGACCTCCATCAGGTTGCAAATTAAAAATAATTTTTATCTGCATCCAGCTCTGAAAAAATATTTGGCCTTCTAGCAGTGTGTGGGACTTTCTCTATTAGTCCATCTATACTGACCTCCATCAGGTTGCAAATTAAAAATAATTTTTTGTCTGCATCTAGCTCTGAAAAAATATTTGGCCTTCTAGCAGTGTGTGGGACTTTCTCTATTAGTCCATCTATACTGACCTCCATCAGGTTGCAAACTGAATATATTTTTTTTCTGCATCTACCTCTGAAAAAATATTTGGGCTTCTAGCTGTGTGTGGGACTTTCTCTATTAGTCCATCTATACTGACCTCCATCAGGTTGCAAATTGAATATAATTTTTTTCTGCATCTAACCCAGCCAATAGTTTTGGCCTAATACCACAGTTTGGCCACTCAGCTCTGCTCGGTTCCCATCCATTGTTTTTTTGTGCAAACAACTCCAGAGTTGTGAATTAGTTAACCACCAAAATGAGTGGAAAAAGGCCTGCTGCTGGTGGAAAGGGGAATAGGCGTGTTGGGAAGGGGAAAAAAGGTTGTGTCCGTGGGGTAGGTGTTTAAGCAACAGTAACATCTGCAGAAGAAAGACCATCTTCCAGCCAAACTAAAATGTCTACTTCTTTTAGCGGACAATGTGATAAGATCCCTTTCTTATGGCCACGCCAATCGCTACAAATTCCAGATGAGGCACAAAAACAGAAGGTGCTTCAACGGATATCAAGTGCTCCTTTAAGTGGGCTCTCCTCCACATCAACTTCAACATCACAAATACTCCAGTCCTCAAAGGTGTCACCCCAATCGCACTTGCTTCCTCACAGCTCCCAAATCTCTAGCTGCCCGTCTGAGTATGAGGTAGAACAGATGGTTGAGTCTGCAGAGCTGTTTACTCATACTATAGCCTGGGAATCAGAGGTCGACTCCAGTGCTTCTGTGAATCCAGACGAGGAAATAATCTGCACTGATGCCCAGAATCTTTATGAATCGGATCCAGGACCAGACGCAGAAGGTTCTGACCATAATGTAGACCCTCATTCCCAAACTGTAACTCCTGTTGGTGGAGACAATGAGGAAGACGATAATGAGACTCAAATACCTGATTGGAGCGACAACTTTAGTTTTTTGTCAGGGCAGGAACAGGTTGGCTCTGAGGACGAGGTGTGATAACGCACAGGGTGATGATGATGAGGTTGGAGATCCCACTTACTGTCAACCCACAGTCAGCCAAGAGATGAGGTCAGCAGAGGAGGTGGAGGAAGATGCTAGTGACGACGAGGTCAGGTTGCGCCTTCCTGGACAGAGACGTAGTACTGGAAGCACGTCAACAACTGCATCCTCAAACACAACTCTGCCTCTCACCACAAGTCGTGGTGGCTCTTCAGGTCGCATGGGTGCTAAGCCTTGCATAGCCTGGGCATTTTTTCAGATCGATAAAGATGACCAACTCGTGTTATCTGTAACATTTGTCAGCAAAAGCTAAGTAGAGGCCAAAAAATACATAGTTTGAGTACTTCATGCATGAACCGGCACATGGACATGAAGCATAAGTTGCAGTGGGAAGCTCAGTGTGCTACAATGCGGCCTAGCCGGCCGGGCCAACCACCGTCTGCCATATCTTGTGCATCCGCGGCCTCTTCATCCTCTGTGACTGGGGGGACAGCAGTCACACCTGTTTTGGGGCGCAGACCTGCCACCTCTTTACCCGCAACAGCCAGCGTGATTGGCAGGTCATCATTTTCTTTGGAGGTGGTAACACCAGCTGGTGTTGAGCGCTGTCCGACATCGATAGCACCACCTTTGGATCAAGGCAACCTAACATGTCTGCCTGCATCTTCCTTACAGATCAGCAGTTTGCCGGGGACACCCTTATCAACCCCGTCTAAGCACAATAGCCAGCCCTCGGTCCCTCAGATGTGGACAAGTAAAAGACCATTTCCTCCTAGCCATGAGAAAGCTAAGAGGTTGAATTTCACCATCTGCAAGCTCTTGGCTACAGAAATTCTGCCTTTCCGCCTGGTGGACACAGAAGATTTTCGAGACCTTATGTCCGTCGCAGTGCCCCAGTACCAGATGCCCAGTCGGCACTACTTCTCAAAGAAAGGTGTGCCTGCGCTCCACCAGCATGTCGCACACAACATCACCGCTTCTTTGAGAAACTCTGTGTGTGACAGGGTGCATTTCACCACAGACACTTGGACGAGTAGGCATGGACAGGGGCGTTACATGTCGCTGACTGGGCACTGGGTAACTATGGTGACAGCAGGACAAGGGGCTGCTGTCCAAGTCTTGCCGTCCCCACGAGTTGTGCGTCAATCCTCTTTATGTCAAAGTTCCTCCACTGCTTCTGCCTCCTCAACCTCCTCTCGGTCTTCCACCTGCACCCAAAGCCTCTCTGGTCTGGTCATGCCACAAGCTTTCTAACTGCGCAGAAGGGATCCTGCACACCTCCTTACTATGCTGGCAGTAGGGCTCAACGTCATCAGGCGGTTTTTACTTTGAAATGTCTGGGAAATGTGAGTCACACAGCTGAGGAGTTGTGGTCAGCTCTGGAGAACCAATTTCATGAATGGTTGTCTCCACTGGACCTGAAACCAGGGAAGGCCGTGTGCGACAATGCTGCAAACCTGGGTGCGGCCTTTCGCCGGGGCAATGTCACACACGTGAATTGTATGGCTCACGTGTTGAACCTGGTTGTCCAGCAATTTTTAGCCCACTATCCCAGACTAGATGGCCTTCTGCAAAGGGCACGGTCGCTGTGTGCTCACTTCCGCCGTTCGCATCCCGCAGCTCAGCGACTTACATCTCTACAGAAGTCGTTGGGTCTGCCACTTCACCGGCTAAAATGCGATGTGCCTAACCGGTGGAATTCAACTCTGCACATGTTGCAGCGACTGTGGCAGCACCAACAAGCCCTGGTGCAATACGTTCTGACGTATAGCCTGGGCCAACGAGATCCGGAGGTGGGGCAAATCACGCTGGAGGAGTGGTCTCAGATCGAGGGACCTATGCACCCTTCTGCACAGTTTTGAAATGGCGACGAAGATGTTTAGTGCTGACGATGCCATTATCAGCATGACTATTCCGGTGATTTACATGCTGGAGCACATGTTAAACAGAATTCGGAGTCAGGTGGTGGCACAAGAGGAGGTGGAGGAAGTAGAGGAGGAGGAGTTGTATGTGGAAGGGCTAACATCTGCAAGGTCCAGACGGTCGGCAGCACCAAGGCGGCAGGCATGTGAGGGTGGGGGAGATGGTTTTACCAGGGCGCATGGTAGCAGCCAAACTAGTGAGGAAGGTGCAGTAGCCTAGGAAGAAGTGGAGGACGAACTAATGGAAGACTCATCAGATGAGGGAGACCTTGATCACATTTCTGTTGTGCGAGGTTGGGGGGAGAGGACAGAGGAAGGAAGCATGATTGTTACCTCGCCACCAACACAACAGGGACTTGGTGCTCCTGGATGCGCAACACACATGAGTGCTTTCTTGCTGCACTACCTGCAACATGACCCTCGAGTTGTGAGAATTAGAAATAATCCTGACTACTGGGTTGCCACACTGTTAGATCCCCGGTACAAAAGTAAATTTGCAGAAATTATTCCTGCCATAGAAAGGGATGCACGCATGCAGGAGTATCAGCAGAGACTGTTGCAGAATCTTACATGTGCTTTTCCACAAAACACCAGTGGTGCACATAGTGAATCTCACAGTTCCAACTTGCCAACCGTGGGACCGTCAAGTGTTCAGCACTCAAACCGTAACAGAACCACAGTATCTTTTGGTAACATCAATTTTGCGGAATCATTTCACCACTTTTTTAGCCCATCCTTTGCAAGGCCACAGGAGACAAGAAGTCTGACACATAGTCAACGCCTAGAGACGATGGTACAGGAGTATCTCCAAGTAAACATTGAAGCCATGACTGTGTCACTGGACCCTTGCTCTTTTTGGGCTTCCAATCTGGATAAATGGCCGGAGCTAGCCACTTACGCCTTGGAGATCTTGTCATGCCCCGTAGCCAGCGTTCTGTCTGAACGTGTGTTCAGCGCTGCTGGTGGTGTGCTGACAGATAAGCGCACGCGGCTCTCCACTGATAATGTAGACAGACTCACGTTCATAAATATGAACAAATCATGGATCCGAAACGACTTTTCTACCCCTGTGTCATCCTGGGGAGAGTAAAAGCTTGATGATTGGTTAAAATCACCCTACCAACCGTTTTAAGCTTTCAAATTACTAATCATGTTTATCTGTATCTTGACTGGAAAATAATTTGGGCTTTGTAGCAGTGTGCAGCACTGATCCTATTAGCCCATCTATACTAAGCTCCACCAGATTTAAAATTAATAATAATTTTTAGCTGCATCTAGCCCGGAAAATAATTTTGGGGCTCCGAGATGCGCAAGACACATAAGTGCCTTCTTGCTGCACTACCTGCATCATGACCCTCATATTGTCAGAATTCGAAGTAATCATGACTACTGGGTTGCCACACTCTTAGATCCCCCAAACTTTTCGATCAACCTTTTCATTTTAATAAAGACCAAAAAAATGTTCATTTTTGAAATTATAAGCATTAGCAGGTTATTAGAAACTGAAATCAAACAGTTTTCAACTCAAAACTTTATTCTAGGTGATGTTACATTTTCACATAGGACCCCTTGTTCGAAAGGAGCTTCTGAACTCTCTCGTCCATTGAATTTGTCAGGTTTTGGATGGTTTCTGCTTCAATTGTTTTGCATGAGGACAGAATACCCTCCCAGAGCTGTTGCTTAGATGTGTACTGCCTCCCGCCATCATAGACACTCCTTTTGATGATGCTCCAGAGGTTCTGAATGGGGTAGAGGTTAGGGGAGCATGGGGGTCACACCATAAGTTTGTCCCCTTTTATGCCCATATCAGCCAGAGATGCAGATGTTTTATGTGCAGCATGAGATGGTGCATTATCATGCAAAAAAATGATCTTGCTGTGAAATACATGGTTCTTCTTCTTGAACCATGGCAGGAAGTGCTGTTTGAGAAAATCCACATACATTATGGAGTTCATCTTTAGCGCCTTCAGGGATCCTAAAGGGGCCGACAATCTCTCTCCCCATGATTCCAGCCCAAAACATTACTCCACCTCCTTAATGTTGGAGCTGTAGCCGTGTTTGCGTGGGGTGTCCATCAACCAGCCATCCTCCACTCCATCCATCTGGACCATCGAGCGCTGCACGGCACTCATCCGTGAACAAAACAGTTTTGAAATCAGTCTTCATGTAATGTTTGGCCCACTGGAGCCGTTTCTGCTTGTGTGAAGTGGATAGAGGAGGTCGACAGGATGGCATATGCACAGCTGCAAACCTCTGAAGGACCCTGCATCTTGTTGTTCGGGGGACGTTGGAGGCACCAGCAGCTTCAAAAACTTATCTGCTGCTATGACAAGGCTTTTTTGCCGCTGCTCTTTTAACCTGACGTAATTGCCTGTAGGAAAGAGTCCTCAATTTGCCCTTATCAGCACGCACACGTGTGTACTGTGAATCAGCTACATACTTCTTGATTGCCAAGACACTTCATCCTGATCATCGCACAATGTTGATTGTAGTCATGCCTTGACCTAAACACTCCACAATTTGTTGCTTCTCAGCAGCCGACACATCCTTTTTCTTTCCCATTTTGGCAGAAAATGTAGGCTGCTTAATAATGTGAGACAGCCTTCTTAAGTAGTCTTGCCTTTCATTGGACACACCTGCCAAACTAATTAGCACAGGTGTCTGCAATTGCTTACAGTGATATAAAGAGCCCTGACACACATCACCATCAATGAGTTTAACTGACAAACAAACAAATTCTTCCCTTATCACTCCTAAACACTTTTTGCATAATAATTTGGAACACAGTGTACATGTGCTTTTCCACAAAACACCAGTGGTTCACGTAGTGAATCTTACAGTTCTAACTTGCCAACCGTGTTCTGTATGGAGTTGTTCAATAAAGGGCCCAAAATTAAGATAACATAGATGGGAGAGGTCTCTATGAATAGGAATTCCTAAGTATTTGATACCCTGTGAGGGCCAGGCAAAGGGAAAGTTGGACTGGATGGAATCCTATATGGATTTGGGGAGGGAGACATCGAGGGCCTCAGACTTCGCTGCATTGATTTTAAAATTTGACCATGTAACAAAGTGATCTATTTCAGCCATAACAGCATGGATGGATATATGTGATTGAGTGATATATACTAGTACATCATCAGCAAATAGAGAGCACTTGTACTCGGTGCCTCCCACCTCAATCCACCTAATATTGGGGTTATGGCGAATTGATGAGAGCAGGTGCTCCGTCACTAGGATGTATAAGAGAGGGGACAGAGGACATCCCTGCCTTGTCCCATTGGTGATTGTGAAAGGTGATGAAAATGTTCTGATGCACCCCCTGGGCCTTGGGACACCTGGAGCCGGACCCTTTTTGGTGGATGCTGGTGGTTGTAGTCTTCGTGGCGGCGACCCGGTTCCGTGGCTCAGGGTGGTCAAACCAGTGGCGGAACTATTTATGTGGTTTTGATGTTTAAATGTCCGACTACGCCACCCGTGGATTGCGGTCAGAGTGAACCGCCGCTGCAGGGCAGACCGCTGAGGCTGGTGTTGTGGGTGCAGCAGAGCGTAGCATAACTCCCCACGGGAGGAGTATAACCTCAGGGCAGTGTATGCAGAGGATGGGGGTGATGGTGCAGGGCAGCAGCAGTAACGACACGGAGTCAGTGATGCAGTCCAGGGCCTTTACTCACAGTTCTTATTATCCAGACCACGTCTGCAGGTAACGGCTGCCCACGTCGTACTGTGCTCACCAGGTGAGGGGCTCAGACAACTCCCAGATAACTTTGGAGCGCTTCACAGGACCCCCTTTGTGTGTCCTTTGTCTGGCCTTTCTTACCAACCCTTCTGTCCGGCTGCCTCGGGCCTCCTCTTGGTAAACTTGGCGCCAGTTTTCCTGACCCTATGTGCTGCCCTCCTAGCGGGTGTAGCGAGGGGCTGCGCCACATAAAATGTCACAGCCTCCGGTTTCTAGCTGAGGGTCGTTTCCTGCCTCCACTAGTTTCGGGGACCGGTCTCCCCCTTTGGCCTGACCCCTCCATGCAGGTGGATTCGAGCGTGCGGTGGCGACTCGCCCGTCCGCACCCCTGGGATCCCTTCGTTCCTCGTTCCTGGAGCCTTCTCCGCTCCTCTTCCTTCCTTCTCCCTCTTCCAGGCCTGGGCCTCTGTTACTAGGCCCGCCTCCGGAGCAGAGCTCATGCAGAGCCCCTGCTCCCTGCCACTTCTGCTCAGACTTCTCTGCACTGAACTAAGATGGTGCCCACCTTTTATTCTCCCTTCTCAATGCACCCAGGAACTGCTTCCTCCCTGCTCCTGCACTACAGGGTTCCCCTTCCTCAGTGTTCCCTCCCCCCACTCCAGCCAGGGACAGGGACTGTCGTGCCCATCTCATCGGCATATTGGTCGCCCTGCCCCACGGCAATGTGTTGTAATGCATGCAGGTGTCGGGTCCTGATCCACACTCCATCCTTACCTGAGAGTGAGATATCACACCTCTGGGTGAGGTGCAATACCTCTGTAGCAACCGAGCCCTCAGGGTGCTACAGTTCCATGTATCTTCAGCCTAGGTGATGTATTGCGATACAGGGCCGTGATTTTGGCTATAAAAGGGTCCCCTAGACCCCTACCCCAAGCTTTTTAAGAGAATCATATATGGCGTGCCAGGAGACTCTATGGAATGCTTTCTCAGCATCCAACGAGAGTATCTAATTACAAATTTTTAACTGCATCTAGCCCAGGAAATACTTTGTGCCTAGTAGCAGTGTCTGCTAGTCAGCGGATTATCCCGGCTGTTAAGCAAGCTACACCACCTGTAGTTTGGACACTTAATTTTTTCAAAGGAAATGCTTCGGGACCACGGGATACTCAGTGAAGAGCATCAGGAGGCACCCCAAGGCATAGGGGCTGGGACTAGCAGTAGGATGCCTTGCGGTGGACAGCCGAGCTCGATCCTTATAAAAGCTTTTTAACTGCAGCAGCTTTAGTGGACACTACTGGAGCTGGAATTACGCGGCTGCTGGCATGAGACTTGCCCTCCAATAGATCCTTGTAAATGGATTTAAAGTGTATTCATTCAAATTAGAGAGACAATTTAAATTAAAAAGCTTAGAGCTGCCTCCACCACAGGGGGGCTCGCTCGACCCACCAGCGGACAGGCACCAGTATTGGGAGAGGGGGGCTGGCCGTCAGGGTTCACCGCGGCTCTGGCACAAACCCGGCGACACGGAGGTGGCACGGGCAGGAGCGGACTGAACGTGTCGGCTTCTCACTTTTTGGATTTTAGAAGGGCATGACATGCCTATATCTGTGTCTCCCCCTCCTTTTACTCCTCCACCTCTTTTCTTTTCTCATGACTATATGTACTTGTCACTTTTCCATGTGTTAGTTGTGTCTTCTGAGCAGTTTGTCAGCTTTTGGACACCTTTGAAGGTGTTTTCTATGTGTTTCTATGTGTTTTTGTTTGCCTGCCATTGGTTTTAACGGTGTTCGAAGGTGTTCGACGAACCGAACCGAACTCGAACACTACGGGGGTGGCTCAACACTACTCATGAGGTCTTGTGTGTGGAGTCTGACCTGAATATCGACTTCCTTGTTGCAGCTGGTACTCCACAACTGCTCTCTTCTGCTCACAAATCCTTTGCAACATGTGGAGGGTAGAGTTCCGACGTGTGTTGACATCACACACCAGTCTGTGTACCGGAAGCTGCAAACGCTGCTGCAACATAGCAAGGGCGGCGGAAGCTGTAGCCGACTTGTGAAAATGAGCTGACAGGCGGCGTACTATCACGAGCAGATCTGGCAACTCGGGGTGCGGTTTAAGAAACCGCTGAACCACGAGGTTAAGCACATGAGCCAGGCATGGTACGTGTGTGATTTCGCCTCGCCTCAGAGCCGCCACCAGGTTACGGCCATTGTCACACACGACCATGCCTGGATGTAGGTTCAGCGGTCTCAGCCACAGATCTGCCTGCTCTTTCACAGCTGTCCACAACTCACAAGCAGTGTGAGGTTTATCACCTAAGCTTTTGAGTTTCAGCACAGCCTGTTGCCGCTTGGCGGAGGCAGTACTGCAGTGCTTCCAGCTTGTAACTGATGTGGTGATATCTGAGATGGAGGCTGAACATGAGGAGGAGGAGGAGGATGATGCACAGGAGCTGTACACTGTGGGGGCAACTCTGACTGACATAGACCCCGCAATCCTCGGTGTGGGGAGGATGTGTTCCGTCCCAAGGTCCGACTGGGTCCCGGCTACCACTATGTTTACCAAGTGTGCCGTCAGGGAGATATACCATCCCTGGCCACAAGCACTTGTCCACGTGTCCGTTGTCAGGTGGACTCTCCCGGTAACTGCGTTGTTGAGGGCATGGCAGATGTTTTGGGACACGTGCTTGTGTAGTGCGGGGATGGCACACAGTGCAAAATAGTGTCGGCTGAGGACCGAGTACCGAGGGACGGCCACCGCCATAAGGTTGCGGACGGATTCCGTCTCCACCAGCCTAAAAGGCAGCATTTCCAGCGCAAGCAGTCGTGAAATGTGCAAATTTAGGACTGTGGCATGTGGGGCGTTAGCTGCGAATTTCCGCTTTCATTCAAAGGTCTGGGATATGGACAATTGAACGCTGTGGTGGGACGTGGACGTGGACGTTGATGCTGTTTATTGAGAAACTGCCATAACAAGTGAAGACTGAGAGGAGGGGGCATCTTTACATGCAGTATGGACAGGGGATTGCCTTGCACACACAACAGGTGTTCTATTGCACGCACAACAGCGGAAGAAGCAGTGGTGACACCCGCTGACACTGGTCGTGGACCCTGGGGTTCGCCCCACAAAGTTGGGTGCTTTGCTGCCATGTCCCTGATCATGCTGGTGGTGGTCAGGCTGGTAGTTTTGTCACCCCTGCTGATGCTGGCATGGCAGGTGGTACAAATGGTCTTTTTGTGGTTATCAGCAGAGTCTTTAAAAAAATTCCAGACTTTGGAAGACCTACCGCTTGTACTGGCAACGTCCCTCGTGTTGGTGTTATGGGGAACGGTTGCCTGCCTTCTGTCTGCGGCCTCCACACTGCTTCTTCCTGCCTGTTGGGGTACTCTGCCTCCCTCCCCCTGTGTGCTGCTGGCCTCACTCTGCATGTTCTCCTGCCACGTTGGGTCAGTTACTAGATCATCCACCACCTCCTCCACTTCCACTTGCACACCACGATGCTCCTCCTCACTTCCTGGCAATTGTGTCTCGTCATCGTCCACCTCTTGTGACAAATTGCCAGCATCGACTACCTGTGGCTGTGGCTGTTAAAATATTTGGGCATCGCTACATGGGATCTCCTCTTCCACCACTTCAAGCGTAGCAGGCGAGGGGCACAAATATGGAAATGAACCAGTGAACAGCTCTTCAGAGTGTCCAAGTGTCTGACTACACTCGGCATAGTGGGAGGAAGGAGCATCAGGATGAGGAGGAATATACGGTCGAGATTCACGGCTACTAAGAGTTGACCGTGCGGAAGACGGACAGGAGGTTGTGGTGCCCAGGTAACTGGAACTATTATCTGCTATCCAATTAATAACCTGCTCACACTGATCAGTTCGCAATACTGGTGTTGTTCTGTGCTTCCCTAGTAATTCGGTCAAGAAGTGGGAGCGAGAAGATGTGGCTGTTGGTTGTGGCCTCATTTTCACCTTGGCCAAGGCCCTGTCCTCTGCACGCACCATCACCAGAACGTCCACTTCTACGTCCCTTGCCACGCGCCTTGCCCATTGTAAAGGAAGTAAAATAGCTTACACTCGCACTATCAATGGAAAAAGGGTAACAAAAAGTAGATTAGAACCGTGGAAGAGGAAAACCACAGTTCTATTTCTCTGGCCTACACCCGACTCTTTTAAACAATCAGAACAATCAGGGAGAAACTATTACTGTTTTTCCTTACGGAAGAAATACCAAAACCTGAATAATAGAGAGTTTTTACCGTGGAATGGCAAAACCACAGTTATTGTTTACTGGTGTATACCAGACTTTTTAAAATATATAGATTTGCGGCTGAACAGTGAGAGACACCCTCAAACTGTTTTTTTTTAGATACCAAAGGCCCAAAACTGGATACTGCACAGATTTTACCCGTTGAACTGAAAAACCACACTGGGATTTGTCCGACCGTCACCAGACTATTTTCAACAGATATATTTTTGTGTCAGAACACTCAGGAGACACTACTGTTTTTTTTTACTGCAAAAAATGCAAAAAGCAGGATAAAAGAGATTTTTTACCGTGGAACAGCAAAACCACAGTTTTAATTTACTGGTGTTTACCATACTTTTTGAAATATATAGATTTGCTGCTGAACAGTGAGCGACACACTCAAACTGTTTTTTTTTTAGATACCAAAGGCCCAAAACTGGATACTACACAGATTTTACCCGTTGAACTGCAAAACCACACTTCTGTTTCTGTGGCCTATACCAGACTCTTTTCAACAGATATATTTGCGTCTGAAAAATCAGAGACACACTTTTTTTGGGGGGGGAAGGAGGGGAGGACACCAATAGATTAATAAGACGGGTATTTGTACAGTGTGTATGAGGAAAAAAAAAGAGGATTTAGGTGAAAAAAATGGATTTTTACTGGCCCCCGAGACCTGCAGCTAAGTCCAGAAATTTCAGAAACAGGAGCACACAGGACAGTAATGCAACTTTTGCTGGTATAACCCCACTGCGTCTCCTATACAGCCTGTCTGCCTGCCTGATATCTGGGATGGATATTAGTCCTGAGAAGGACTGTTTGTTTGTTCTGGCAGCCTTTACAGACCCTACACTAACTATTTTGCAGCAAAAATCTCTCCCTAACTCCGTAGCGCTGTCCCTACACTGTCTGATCCCAGCCGTCTGTGTCCAAGATGGCGGCACCCGGTTTTAATTACTCGAGGTGACGGTGTGCGGCCAGCCAATCACTGTAATGCCCACAAACAACATGGCTGCGGCATTACAGTTACTGGCTGGCAATCCCTGCATGTTCATTGGCTCTGTAAAGAGCGCCAAACATGAAGGGCAGAGACCCGAGCTCCCGCCCGAGTAACCCGGAAATGCTCGGTGCTCGCCGAACATCCCGAGTAGTGTGATGCTCGGTCGAGTATCGAGCAGTGTCGAGCATGCTCGCTCAACACTAGTGATAACCTTTGTTCCAAAAACAACCCAATAACCGAATGCTAACCGGGTGAACTGGAAGTGACCTAAAAGCTGATTCAATATCGGTTTTTGCTAACAATGACCCAGGCCCGTACCTGCGCACCCATGACACCGCCGCATCAAATGATGTACATTCTACAGAACATAATTCTGGCGCGATACTGTCATTGACAAACAATCCCTTCGGGTACAACAAATGATGAATCAAACGAAATTTATTTGGCTCCTTCTTAGGCACAACCTCCAAAGGAGAAATGATCACCCCTTCGCCCGGCAAACTCTCAAACGGTCCCGCCATACGCCCTAACTCCACCTCCTTTGCCAACTTTACACTGACGACCTCTGGATACAATAACGCAGACCTCAAATTCTTAACTGAAAAATGAACTATATGATCAGGTGTAGGGTTCCTGAAACCTTACGAAAAACCATTACGAATAATTGTAGCCTTTAATTGATCAGGATATCTACTTAGAAAGGGGGACATCCCTAGCAGATTCACTGGGGTCACCCCCTTGACCGGTACCCACAGACAGCTTTCCTTTTCCTTTTTTAAAACATTTTGTGGCCCCATGGGATCTCCCGTTGCAATGGGAACAAACATGTTTGAGCTTACAGCCGATCTCATATTTGCACTGGCCATCATTAAATTTCCAGCACTTCCCAAACTTCTCTTTCCTCCCTGTGCTCCCTGACTGCCCCCCCCCATGTCCCAACAGTTGACTCCCGCTCCCCCCGCTCCCATGAAATGACCTAGCCGGGGCCATCACTTTCAACCAAAGACCAATATCTTTCTGATCCCACTTGATCTCCGGCCGCACTGCCTTCCTCTGCCTGAATTGCTCATCATACCTCAGCCATGTCTGACCCCCGTAAGTACGATGCGCTTCTGTGGCGCCCCTGACGGTTCGGTCGCCACAGAGTTATTGCATCTCATCCAGAGATGTGCTACCTCACTCTCAGGTAAGGAAGGAGTATGGCTCAGGACCCTAACACTACATCCACTACACCACATTTCCGGGGGACAGGGCGAGATTACTCCTACGAGAGAGCACAGTCCCTGGTCCCTGGCTGGAGTGGGGAGGAACCACTTAGAAAGGGGGAACTATGTAGTGGATGGTTGGAGGACGTAGATCCTGGGAGCACTGGAGTAGGAGTATAAGTAAGAGAGCCATCTTAGATCAAGGGGAGTCCCGACAGAGAGTTCCAGTCTAGACGGAATGAGGTGAAGACAGGGAGCAGGGGCTCTGTATGAGCTCTGCTCCACAGGCGGGCCTAGTTAGAAGGCCTGAGCCTGAGAGGAGTGGGAGCAGGAAGGCTCCAGGAACGGAAGGGACCCCAGGGGTATGGGCCGTGCAGCAAGCCACCCGTACGCCCGCCGCTACTAGAAAGTAGGGGGGTCAGGCCACAAGTCCACACCAGTACACTAAGAAGATAGCCGCATAGGACCCAGGGGACGGAACACACGGCGCCCGCCAAGGCCCGAGGATACCGGATAGAAATGCACTGGGTGTGAGGTGCAGGGAGCAGGCCAGAGAGAAGATACACAGAAGGGGGTCCTGTAAAATGCTCCGGAGTTACCTGAGGGTCGGCTGAACCCCTCACTGAGTGAACACAGGACGCCGTGGGCCTTGCACTGGCGCCTGTAACTGGAACTGCTATAATCGTGAGTAAAGATCCTGGGACTGCACTATCTGACTCCGTGTTATTACTGACTACCTGCACCATAACCACCATCATCTATACACGCTGCCCTGGAGCTGCACTCTTCCTGTGGGGAGTTACACTACCTTAGCTGCTATACCACCATCTTCAGAGGACTGTTCTGCAGCGGCGGTTCCTATTGACCGCATTACACAGGTGGCATAGTCGGACATTAAACACCTTTACACATAGACTACCCTTGGTGTGACCGCCCTGGGTCATGGACCGGGTCGCCGCCATGGTGACTACCACCCCCAGCATCTACAGGCCCGGATCCAGGTACCCCATGGCCCAGGGGGCACGTCAACTTTGGCGTAGTCGACAGGATATGCAACCAACCCGTTATCACTGGGTATTGCGTGCCTAGAGACTGTTTCGCTGTACTGAATGTGGCGCCTGCCCCAGAAGAACGGACGCCATTATGTGCGTGCTAAAAGACGACAAGAAACCACCTCCCATCGTGGGCCAGGTCCCAGAATGGCGCCAAATGCAGAACCCGCCCCAAGCAGCGATGGTCATGTATGCAAGTGTGTCCATCAAGGTGGGTGGGCTGACCCTAAGAGTGACCGACAGCAGGCTGCCATGGGACCGCAGCAAATTGCCCTGGGACCGCCCCCAGCAGCTGAGGGGAGAGAGGAAAACTGGCAGACAGGGTGTGCTCCGTATCAGTCTGGACAGACTGCACCCGGAAGGGAAGATGGAGGACGGCAGCACTAGAGCCTCAGCCAGCAGCCTGCTGCAGCCTGCAGCACCCTACACCCTGGAGGAGCTCGTGGCAAAGCTGCCCCAGGAGGACTCAGAGTTCCTCCGCTCCGGGATGGAAGACCTGTGCCGGAGGATGGAGAAGGCCCAGCGCGACACCATCGCCGGATGGAAGCAGGAGATGGAGCAGAGGATGGCGGACCGGCAGCAGAAGACACTGCCCAGCACCAGCAGTGCCCCAGCCGTCACGGATCACGACCAGCGCCAGGAGGCGACGCGTGATGCAGGAGCGGCCGCTGGAGCAGGTAGGAGGAGTCTCCCTGTCCCGGGCACTGCCAGCATTGACCTGCTCCTCAGCCCCCCAGTGGAGCTGCCGATCCCGGGCGCTAACGACACCGGCCTGTTTCTGACCCTGCAGCAAGCCCCGCAGCCAAATCCTCTAACCCCGGGCTCTGCCACCACCAGCCCGCGCCCAGGCCCAAGATCAAGCCCTCCAGCCCTGGGCGCTACTACCACCATCCCGCGCCCAGGCCCAAAGCCACGCCCTCTGACCCCGGGCATCATAAGCAGCGGCCCTCTTCAGGCCCCACCGCAAGGCCTACAAGCCACGGGCACATCCGCCCAGTATGCTCCCCAGATCCCGGAAGCATCCAGCCAGCTTCTGGGCCCCCTGCAGGAGCCGTCTCCTCCGCCAGCCGAGTGGATGTACCGCCGCCACCGGTGGGACTGGTCCGCGGAGGTAGAAGACCAGTGCCCCTCGCTCCTGCCCGCCTTGCAGCCGGCCGTCATCTCCCAAATACCGGAGGATGAGGCCCAGTTTGAGTGGGATCACTCTGGGGAGGAACTGATGGGGTTCTCCCAGGAGACCAAGGCAGCCGCAGCCCGCCGCAAAGAATTCTGCCACCGACAGCTGGTCCAATTCAAAAAGGAGCGCAGCTCACGGCACGTGCGGTGGAAGAAATTAGAGGCCCAGAACTTGGGGGAAAAGACCCAGGCCCGCCAGGCCAACAAAGCCACCCACGGTCCCAGGGAAGAAGGGACCGTAGTAAAATTCAATTTGGATGCCGGGTGGGGATTCTTCCGGGACCCGCAGACGGACATTGATCTGTTCGTCAACAGGAGGGACGTGGAGTCCCACCTAAAAGCAGGTCACTCTGATAGGGACCTCTACCCTGGAGACATCGTGACCTATACCCGTCACAAAGGAGTTTGAGGCTGGTACACCTTAAATGTCCACAAGGTGGAAGAAGAGCACGGCTTCTACCAGTATGAAGCTGAAGACCCGGCTGGGTCAGCTTATGATGAACTAGAGCCTCCCCGGAGGGAGCGATACTGCTAAGGACTGCCAGTAGTAATCAGTACCCGTACAGCAGCATAGACACTGCAGGTTCACAGTTTGTGTTTTTACCAGGTTGTTTAGCTACCCGGAAAGGGTCCAGAGACTAACCAGCTGAGGACTGGGAGCAGCCACTTCCTTGTAAATAGTTGCACCTCTTCGGGTGCCCTCTATTGGTTTTATATCTTTGTATTCAGTGACCACAGAACAAAAACCCGTTGGAGGTGGCCGAAGACTAGTGTTGAGCCAACCCCGTAGTGTTCGAGTTCGGTTCGGTTCGTCGAACACCCGTATGTTCGCCAAACTGTTCGTCGAACACCGTCGAGCACCATTAAAACCAATGGGAGGCAAACAAAAACACATATAAACACATAGAAAACACATAGAAAACACTTCAAAGGTGTCCAAAAGCTGACAAACTGGTCAGAAGACACAACTACCACATGGAAAAGAGACAAGTACTGGTGCCTGTCCGCTGGTGGGTCGAGCGAGCCCCCCTGCGGTGGAGGCTGGTCTAATCTTTTTAATTGAAATTGTCTCTCTAATTTGAATGAGTACACTTAGTGTCCACTAAAGCTGCTGCAGTTAAAAAGCTTTTATAAGGATCGAGCTTGGCGGTCCACCGCATGGCGTCCTACCACCAGTCCCAGCCCCTGTGCCTTGGGGTGCCTCCCCGATGCTCTTCACTGAGTGTCCCGGGGGCCCGAACCATTTCCTTTGAAAAAATTAAGTGTCCATACTACAGGTGGTGTAGCTTGCTTAACAGCTGGGATAATCCGCTGACTAGCAGACACTGCTACTAGGCACAAAGTATTTCCTGGGCTACATGCAGTTAAAAATTTGTAATTATATACTCTAGTTGGATGCTGAGAAAGCATTCCATAGAGTCTTCTGGCACGCCATATATTATTCTCTTAAAAAGCTTGGGGTAGGGGTCTAGGGGACCCTTTTATAGGCAAAATCACGGCCCTGTATCGCAATACATCACCTAGGATGAAGATAAATGGAATATTTTCATCACCTTTCATAATCACCAATGGGACAAGGCAGGGATGTCCTCTGTCGCCTCTCTTATGCATCCTAGTGATGGAGCACCTGCTCTCATCAATTCGCCATAACCCCAATATTAGGTAGATTGAGGTGGGAGGCACCGAGTACAAGTGCTCTGCATTTGCTGATGATGTCCTAGTATATATCACTCAATCACATATATCCATCCCTGCTGTTATGGCTGAAATAGATCACTTTGTTACATGGTCAAATTTTAAAATCAATGCAGCGAAGTCTGAGGCCCTCGATGTCTCCCTCCCCAAATCCATACAGGATTCCATCCAGTCCAACTTTCCCTTTGCCTGGCCCTCGCAGGGTATCAAATACTTAGGAATTCGTATTCATAGAGACCTCTCCAGTCTATGTTATCTTAATTTTGGGCCCTTTATTGAACAACTCCATACAGACCAAGGTTGGCAAGTTAGAACTGTAAGATTCACTACGTGAACCACTGGTGTTTTGTGGAAAAGCACATGTACACTGTGTTCCAAATTAGTATGCAAAAAGTGTTTAGGAGTGATAAGGGAAGAATTTGTTGGTTTGTCAGTTAAACTCATTGATCGTGATGTGTGTCAGGGCTCTTTATATCACTGTAAGCAATTGCAGACACCTGTGCTAATTAGTTTGGCAGGTGTGTTCAATGAAAGGCAAGACTACTTAAGAAGGCTGTCCCACATTATTAAGCAGCCTACATTTTCTGCCAAAATGGGAAAGAAAAAGGATGTGTCGCTGCTGAGAAGCAACAAATTGTGGAGTGTTTAGGTCAAGGCATGACTACAATCAACATTGCCAAGACACTTCATCCTGATCATCGCACAATCAAGAAGTATGTAGCTGATTCACAGTACACACGTGTGCG
Organism: Phyllobates terribilis; assembly: GCF_046119375.1. NCBI lineage: Eukaryota > Metazoa > Chordata > Amphibia > Anura > Dendrobatidae > Phyllobates > Phyllobates terribilis. Next base: position 244,656,979 of record NW_027362772.1, read on the forward strand.
TGCTGATAAGGGAAAATTGAGGACTCTTTCCTACAGGCAATTACGGCAGGTTAAAAGAGCAGCGGCAAAAAAGCCTTGTCATAGCAGCAGACAAGTTTTTGAAGCTGCTGGTGCCTCCAACGTCCCCCGAACAACAAGATGCAGAGTCCTTCAGAGGTTTCAGCTGTGCGTAAGCCATCCTGTCGACCTCCTCTATCCACTGTACACAAGCAGAAATGGCTCCAGTGGGCCAAACAATACATGAAGACTGACTTCAAAACTGTTTTGTTCACCGATGAGTGCCGTGGAGTGGAGGATGGCTGGTTGATGGACACCCCATGCAAACACGGCTACGGCGCCAACAAGGAGGAGGTGGAGTAATGTTTTGGGCTGGAATCATGGGGAGAGAGATTGTCGGCCCCTTTAGGATCCCTGAAGGGGTGAAGATCAACTCCATAATGTATGTGGAGTTTCTCAAACAGCACTTCCTGCCATGGTTCAAGAAGAAGAACCGTGTATTCCGCAGCAAGATCATTTTCATGCATGATAATGCACCGTCTCATGCTGCACATAACACATCTGCAATTCTGGCTGATATGGGCATAAAAGGGGACAAACTTATGGTGTGACCCCCATGCTCCCCTGACCTCAACCCCATTGAGAACCTCTGGAGCATCAACAAAAGGAGTGTCTATGATGGCAGGAGGCAGTACACATCTAAGCAACAGCTCTGGGGGGTATTCTGTCCTCATGCAAAACAATTGAAGCAGAAACCATCCAAAACCTGACAAATTCAATGGACGAGAGAGTTCAGAAGCTCCTTTCGAACAAGGGGTCCTATGTGCAAATGTAACATCACCTAGAATAAAGTTTTGAGTTGAAAACTTTTTTATTTCAGTTTCTAATAACCTGCTAATGCTTATAATTTCAAAAATGACCATTTTTTTGTTCTTTATTAAAATGAAAAGGTTGATCGAAGAGTGTGGGGGATCTAAGAGTGTGGCAACCCAATAGTCAGGATTACTTCGAATTCTGACAATCTGAGGGTCATGTTGCAGGTAGTGCAGCAAGAAGGCACTCATGTGTCTTGTGCATCTAGGAGCCCCAAAATTATTTTCCGGGCTAGATGCAGCTAAAAATTATTATTAATTTGAAAGCTGGTGGAGTTTAGTATAGATGGCCTAATAGAATCAGTACTGCAAACTGCTACAAGGCCCAAATTATTTTCCAGCCAAGATACAGATAAACATAATTAGTAATTTTAAATCTGGTGGAATTTAGTATAAATGGCCTAATAGAATCAGTACTGCAAACTATTACAAGGCCCAAATTATTTTCCAGCCAAGATACAGATAAACATGATTAGTAATTTTAAATCTGGTGGAGTTTAGTATAGATGGCCTAATAGAATCAGTACTGCAAGCTGCTACAAAGCCCACATTATTTTCCAGTCAAGATACAGATAAACATGATTAGTAATTTTAAATCTGGTGGAGTTTAGTATAGATGGCCTAATAGAATCATTACTGCACACTGCTACAAGGCCCAAATTATTTTCCAGCCAAGATACAGATAAACATGATTGGTAATTTGAAAGCTTAAAACGGTTGGTGAGGTGATTTTAACAAATCATCAAGCTTTTACTCTCCCCAGGATGACACAGGGGTAGAAAAGTAATTTCGGATCCATGATTTGTTCATCTTTATGAACGTGAGTCTGTCTGCATTATCAGTGGAGAGCCGCGTGCGCTTATCTGTCAGCACACCACCAGCAGCGCTGAACACACGTTCAGACAGAACGATGGCTGCGGGGCATGACAAGATCTCCAAGGCGTAAGTGGCTAGCTCCGGCCATTTATCCAGATTGGAAGCCCAAAAAGAGCAAGGGCCCAGTGACACAGTCATGGCTTCAATGTTTACTTGGAGATACTCCTGTACCATTGTATCTAGGCGTTGACTATGTGTCAAACTTCTTGTCTCCTGTGGCCTTGCAAAGGATGGGCTAAAAAAGTGGTGAAATGATTCCGTAAAATTGATGTTACCAGCAGATACTGTGCTTCTGTTACGGTTTGAGTGCTGAACACTCGACGGTCCCACGGTTGGCAAGTTGGAACTGTGAGATTCACTACGTGCACCACTGGTGTTTTGTTGAAAAGCACATGTAAGATTCTGCAACAGTCTCTGCTGATACTCATGCGTGCTTCCCTTTCTATGGCAGGAATAAATTCTGCAAATTTACTTTTGTACCCGGGATCTAACAGTGTGGCAACCCAGTAGTCAGGATTGTTTCTAATTCTCACAATTCGAGGGTCATGTTGCAGGTAGTGCAGCAAGAAGGCACTCATGTGTCTTGCGCATCCAGGAGCACCAAGTCCCTGTTGTGTTGGTGGCGAGGTAACAATCATGCTTCCTTCCTCTGCCCTCTCCCCCCAACCTCGCACAACAGAAATGTGATCAAGGTCTCCCTCATCTGATGAGACTTCCATCAGTTCGTCCTCCACTTCTTCCTGGGCTCCTGCACCTCCCTCACTAATTTGGCTGCTACCATGCGCCCTGGTAAAACCATCTCCCCCACCCTCACATGCCTGCCACCTTGGTGCTGCCGACCGTCTGGATCTTGCAGATGTTAGCCCTTCCGCATACAACTCCTCCTCCTCTACTTCCTCCACCTCCTCTTGTGCCACCACCTGACTCCGAATTCTGTTTAACATGTGCTCCAGCATGTAAATCACCGGAATAGTCATGCTTATAATGGCATCGTCAGCACTAAACATCTTCGTCGCCATTTCAAAACTGCAGAAAGGTGCATAGGTCCCTGATCTGAGACCACTCCTCCAGCGTGATTTGCCCCACCTCTGGATCTCGTTGGCCCAGCTATATGTCAGAACATATTGCACCAGGGCTTGTCGGTGCTGCCACAGTAGCTGCAACATGTGCAGAGTTTAATTCCACCGGGTAGGCACATCGCATTTTAGCCGGTGAAGTGGCAGGCCCAATGACTTCTGTAGAGATGTAAGTCGCTGAGCTGCGGGATGCGAACGACGGAAGTGAGCACACAGCGACCGTGCCCTCTGCAGAAGGCCATCTAGTCCGGGATAGTGGGCTAAAAATTGCTGGACAACCAGGTTCAACACGTGAGCCATACAAGGCATGTGTGTGACATTGCCCCGGTGAAGGGCCGCACCCAGGTTTGCAGCATTGTCGCACACGGCCTTCCCTGGTTTCAGGTCCAGTGGAGACAACCATTCGTGAAACTGGTTCTCCAGAGCTGACCACAACTCCTCAGCTGTGTGACTCAGATTTCCCAGACATTTCAAAGTAAAAACCGCCTGATGACGTTGAGCCCTGCTGCCAGCATAGTAAGGAGGTGTGCAGGATCCCTTCTGCGCAGTTAGAAAGCTTGTGGAAGGACCAGACAGGCTTTGGGTGCAGGTGGAGGACCGAGAGGAGGTTGAGGAGGCAGAAGCAGTGAAGGAACTTCGAGATAAAGAGGATTGACGCACAACTCGTGGGGACGGCAAGACTTGGACAGCAGCCTCTTGTCCTGCTGTCACCATAGTTACCCAGTGCCCAGTCAGTGACATGTAATGCCCCTGTCCATACCTACTCGTCCAAGTGTCTGTGGTGAAATGCACCCTGTCACACACAGAGTTTCTGAAAGAAGCGGTGATGTTGTGTGCGACATGCTGATGGAGCGCAGGCACACCTTTCTTTGAGAAGAAGTGCCAACTGGGCATCTGGTACTGGGGCACTGCGACGGACATAAGGTCCGTGTCCACCAAGCAGAAAGACAGCATTTCTGTAGCCAAGAGCTTGCAGATGGTGAAATTCAACCTCTTAGCTTTCTCATGGCTAGGATGAAATGGTCTTTTACTTGTCCACATCTGAGGGACCGAGGGTTGGCTGTCGTGCTTAGACGGGGTTGAGAAGGTTGACCCTGGCAAACTGCCGGTCTGTGAGGAAGATGCAGGCGTTCATTTTAGGGTGCCTTGATCCAAAGGTGGTGCTATCGATGTCGGACAGCGCTCAACACCAGCTGGTGTTTCCACCTCCAAAGAAAATGATGACCTGCCCATCACGCTGGCTGTTGCGGGTAAAGAGGTGGCAGGTCTGTGTCCCAAAATAGGTGTGACTGCTGTCCCCCCAGTCACAGAGGATGAAGAGGCCGCAGATGCACAAGATGTGGGAGACGGTGGTTGGCCCGGCCGGCTAGGCCGCATTGTAGCACAGTGAACTTCCCACTGCAACTTATGCTTCATATCCATGTGCCGGTTCATGCATGAAGTACTCAAACTATGTATTTTTTGGCCTCTACTTAGCTTTTGCTGACAAATGTTACAAATAACACGAGTTGGGTCATCCTTATCGATCTGAAAAAATGCCCAGGCTATGCAAGGCTTAGCACCCATGCGACATGAAGAGCCACCACGACTTGTGGTCAGAGGCAGAGTTGTGTTTGAGGATACAGTTGTTGACGTGCTTCCAGTACTACGTCTCTGTCCAGGAAGGCGCAACCTGACGTCGCCGTCACTAGCATCCTCCTCCACCTCCTCTGCTGACCTCATCGACTGGCTGACTGTGGGTTGACAGTAAGTGGGATCTCCAACCTCGTTATCATCACCCTGTGTGTTATCACACCCGTCGTCCTCAGAGCCAACCTCTTCCTGCCCTGACACAAAACTCAAGTTGTCGCTCCAATCAGGTATTTGAGTCTCATCATCATCTTCCTCATTGTCTCCACCAACAGGAGTTACAGTTTGGAAACGAGGGTCTACATTATGGTCAGAACCTTCTGCGTCTGGTCCTGGATCCGACTCATAAAGATTCTGGGCATCAGTGCAGATCATTTCCTCGTCTGGATTCACAGAAGCTCTGGAGCCGACCTCTGATTCCCAGGCTATAGTATGAGTAAACAGCTCTGCAGACTCAACCATCTGTTCTATCCCATACTCAGAAGGGCAGCTGGAGATTTGGGAGCTGTGAGGAAGCAAGTGCGATTGGGGTGACACCTTTGACAACTGGAGTATTTGTGATGTTGAAGTTGAGGTGGAGGAGAGCCCACTTAAAGGAGCACTTGATATCCGTTGAAGCACCTGCTGTTTTTGTGCCTCATCTGAAATTTGTAGCGCTTGGCGTGGCCGTAAGAAAGGGATGTTATCACATTGTCCGCTAAAAGAAGTAGACATCTTAGTTTGGCTAGAAGATGGTCTTTGTTCTGCAGATGTTACTGTTGCTTTAACACCTACCCCACAGACACAACCTTTTTTTCCCTTCCCAACACGCCTATTCCCCTTTCCACCATCAGCAGGCCTTTTTCCACTCATTTTGGTGGTTAACTAATTGACAACTCTGGAGTTGTTTGCACAAAAAACAATGGATGGGAACCGAGCAGAGCTGAGTGGCCAAACTGTGATATTAGCCCAAAAGTATTGGCTGGGTTAGATGCAGTAAAACAATTTTATTACATACACAGGTGGTGGAGGTTAGTATAGATGGACTAATAGAACAAGTCCCACACACTGCTACAAGCCCAAATATTTTTTCAGAGCTAGATGCAGATAAAAGTTATTTTGAATTTGAAACCTGGTGGAGGTTAGTATAGATGGACTAATAGAACAAGTCCCACACACTGCTTCAAGCCCAAATATTTTTTCAGAGCTAGATGCAGATGAAAATTATTTTGAATTTGCAACCTGGTGGAGGTTAGTATAGATGGACCAATAGAACAAGTCCCACACTTTGCTACAAGCCCAAATATTTTTTCAGAGCTAGATGCAGATAAAAATTATTTTGAATTTGAAACCTGGTGGAGGTTAGTATAGATGGACTAATAGAACAAGTCCCACACACTGCTACAAGCCCAAATATTTTTTCAGAGCTAGATGCAGATAAAAATTATTTTGAATTTGCAACCTGGTGGAGGTTAGTATAGATGGACTAATAGAACAAATGTTAGAACCTTGCTCTTAGGTTTTTTCCTTTGCTGGTCACATGACCTTGTTGGCCTATTTAATCCTGCTCCGCCCTTCTGGCTTTGCTGGACTTCATTGTTTAACTACTTTCTAGCTAGCCTGTGCTCTGTATCTAACTCTGTTAGTTTGCTTGGTCTACGGACCTCTATGTTCTATATATTTTGTTTGTTCGTCTGTCTGCTACTATTTCTGTTAGGAGGTGTCCCATTTTCCTCCCAGTCCTTAGTACTTGTAGGGATTCCTTCCCCACATCTATAGGTCTCCGTACAGACTAGCTTAGGATTTTAGCAGGTCTGATCACAGGATCAGGTTCCCTGTTACATCGTAGGGATTAAGCTGAGTTCTATCGTAGGGACAGATCTCCTCTCTTTCCTTAGCTCTGGTAGCAGAACATAACAGTAAGTCCAGCCCAGCAAATGCTCTAAGGAAAGATTTTTTTTTCTGTTTCATCATGGTGTCGGTTCTGGATTTGGCTAAACACCTGCAGGGACTCTCTTTGGAGGTGACTGAGCTCCGTCAGCACGTGAGTAACTGTCCTGGAGCACATTTCTTGGAGCCTAAGGTATGTTTGCCGGATTTATTTTTTGGTGAACACCGAGAATTTTTTTCATTTAAAAATGCTTGCTTATTGTATTTTCGTTTGAGACCCAAGTCCTCTGGGGATGATTCCCAGCGCATAGGGTTTATAATGTCACTTTTGCGCAAAGAGCCTCAATAGTGGGCCTTTTCTTTGCAACCTAGTGATACATGCTTCAGTTCAGTGGATAGTTTTTTTTCTGCTTTGGGGCTATTATATGATGATCCTGACCGTGTCTCATCAGCTGAGACTGAGTTAAGACGTTTGAGACAGGGATCAGGTAATGTGGAAAAATATTGTACTCATTTCCGTCGATGGTCTACTCAAACCGGGTGGAACGATTCTGCTCTGAAAAGTCTATTTCTTGCTGGGCTCAGTGAAAGGGTTAAGGACCTGCTAATTGCTTATCCTACACCTGAAGATTTGCAACAGGCTATGCAATTAGCTATACGGGTGGATAGGAGACTGCGTGCAAGGGTTAATGAGAGCAAATCCTCTGCTTTGTCAGTTTCTGGTTATGAGAATGTGTGTACTAACAGTGGTGAATCGATGGAGATTGGAGCGATGGCACCTCGCTCTCAAGAAAAAGATCGCAGATTTTCTGAAGGCTTGTGTTTCTATTGCGGAAAATCTGGTCATTTAATTAAAGACTGTGAGCTTCGTATCAAGAAAAAAAAATGGTCAGTCATGCCCGTATTGCCTGTTTAAATTCCAAGGGTGTATTTTTAGCTGCTTCCACGATTGCTCAGGAAAAATTAATGGAATTTCGGGTGTTTGTTGATTGTGGGTCTACTCTGAATGTAATTGATGGGGGATTCTTGGAAAGACTCAATTTAAAACCCGAACCTTTATCATCCCCCATTGCTGTGGTTTCTGTGGATGGTTCCCCTTTGAAGAATATTACTCTCAAGGTCTGTGAATTTCCTCTCACTATTAATGGTGTTCACCATGAGAAATTGGATTTGGTAGTTTTGAATAACTTGCCTTCTCCAGTAATATTGGGATTGCCCTGGTTAAAATTTCACAATCCTGTACTGGATTGGTCTACCAGTGAAATTAAATCCTGGAGCCATAAATGTTATGACAAGTGTTGTAACGGGCGTATTGCAGCTGTGGATAGGGGAGAATTGCCTGTTCCTATTCAGGATTTTTGGAGAGTTTTTTCTGAGAAGGAATCGCAGGTTTTGCCTCCCCATAGAGACTATGATTGTTCTATTGAATTTGTCTCTGGAGCGACTCTTCCTAAAAGTCGTTTATTTAACCTTACTATTCCTGAGAGAAAGGCTTTGGAGGAATACATACAGACAAGTTTGGCCGCCGGTCACATTAGGCCCTCTAAGTCTCCTGTGACGGTTGGATTTTTTTTTGTAAAAAAAAAGGACGGCGGTTTACGTCCTTGTCTGGATTTTCGTGAGATTAACAAAATTACTGTACGCAATCCTTACCCACTGCCATTGATTCCTGATCTGTTTAACCAGTTAATGGGGGCCAAGTGGTTCTCTAAAATTGACCTTAAGGGGGCATACAATCTGTTGCGCATGAAGGAGGGTGACGAATGGAAGACTGCTTTTAACACTCCTGTGGGTCATTTTGAGAATCTGGTTATGCCTTTTGGTCTTACTAATGCTCCTGCATTTTTTCAGAATCTTATTAATGACATCCTTAGACATTTGATCGGCAAAAATGTGGTTGTGTATTTGGATGACATTTTGATTTATTCGCCGGATCTGGAGTCTCATTGGCGGAGCGTACGTGAGGTATTACAGTTATTGATGGACAATTCGCTTTTTGCTAAGTTGGAGAAATGTGAGTTCGCTGTACAGAGAATTAGTTTTTTGGGCTACATTATCTCCAGCGAAGGTTTTGAGATGGACCCGGTTAAAGTTCAAGCTGTACAGGAATGGCCTAGGCCTATTGGTTTGAAATCGATACAGAGGTTTTTGGGTTTCGCCAATTATTACAGAAAATTCATAAAAATTTTTTCTAGTATTGTCAAACCTCTGACCGATCTCACCAGGAAAGGTGCTGATGCGGTTCAGTGGTCTTCTGAGGCCATTGAAGCTTTTGTGTATCTCAAGGAGAGGTTCACCTCTGCTCCCATCCTTATGCAGCCTGATGTGACTAAGCCGTTTTTGGTTGAGGTTGATGCTTCCTCTGTGGGGGTTGGCGCAGTATTGTCTCAGGATAACGGGGATGGATTACATCCCTGTGCCTTTTTTTCAAAAAAATTTTCGGAGACTGAACTGAATTACGATATTGGTAATCGGGAATTATTGGCTATTAAACTCGCATTTGAACAATGGCGCCACTTCTTGGAAGGTGCGGAATTTCCCGTTCAGGTTCTTACGGATCATAAAAATCTGATATATCTTGATGCTGCCAAGCGCCTGAATGCCCGTCAGGCTAGGTGGGCACTGTTTTTCTCGCGGTTTAATTTCTCCGTTACTTACATCCCTGGTACTAAGAATGTTAAGACGGATTCCTTGTCTCGCAGTTTTTCTCCCATAGTCGGTGCTGAGAAAGAGGAGAACATTTTACAAGAAGGTGTTGTGATAGCTGCTTTGGACTCCGTTTTGGAAGATGAGATTCTTAAAGCACAGGAGAATGCCCCATCTAACACTCCTCATGGGAGGTTGTTTGTGCCTGGGACCTTTAGGAGAGATTTGTTTGTTGAGTGTCACGAATCTCGGTTGGCAGGTCATCCCGGAATCTCTGAGACCAAGAGACTGGTGGGTCGCAGTTTTTGGTGGCCTGGATGGCAGAAGGAAGTCATTAAGTGGGTGCGCCAATGTACTATATGTGCTAGATCTAAGTCCTCACATACTCCTGCTGCGGGGTTGCTTTGTCCTTTGGAGGTTTCCAGTGCTCCTTGGACACATTTGGCTATGGACTTTATAACTGACCTTCCCCCCTCTGAGGGTTTTACTGTCATCTGGGTGGTCGTGGACCGTTTTAGCAAGATGTGTCACTTGGTTCCCTTCGTCAAACTGCCCTGCGCTAAAACTCTCGCTAAGGCCTTTGTCAAGGAAATTGTCAGACTTCATGGCGTTCCTACTGACATTGTTTCTGATAGGGGTCCTCAGTTCATGGCTCGTTTTTGGCGTGCCTTTTGTGACAGGTTGGGAGCTCATTTGTCGTTCTCGTCCGGATATCATCCTGAATCTAATGGCCAGACAGAAAGGAAAAACCAGGATGTTGAGCAGTTCTTGCGTTGTTTTGTGGCAGACAATCAAGAGGGGTGGTCTGAGTTTCTGCCACTTGCTGAATTTGCTCTGAACAATCATACATCTTCTTCTGCTGGTTGTTCGCCTTTTTTTTGTTGTTCTGGGAGACATCCGTCGTTTGGGTCGTTCTCCAAGTTGGGATCTGCCGTGCCTGAGGAGGAGAATTTTTCCGGTGATTTGGAGAGAGTTTGGACGGATGTGCGTGGTAATCTTCAGGAGGCCAACAGAAAATCTAAAGACTACTTTGATAGGAAACGACAGGAGGTTTTGTTCGCTGTTGGTGACATGGTTTGGTTGTCCTCTAGGAATCTGCGGTTGAGGATTCCTTCTAAGAAATTGGGTCCCAAGTTTGTAGGGCCCTTTAAGGTGCTTCAGGTTGTCAACCAATCTGCTGTTAGGTTGGAGGTTCCTCCCTCCTGGAGAATTAATCAGGTATTTCATGTCTCTCTGTTGGAAAAAGCTGTTGTATCAGATTGTGACGCCTCTGCCTCTGTTCCTCCGGTGGTGGAGGACGGGGAATATGAAATTTCTCGCATCCTTAACTCTAGACAGTATAGAGGTAGTTTGCAGTATCTTGTGGCCTGGAAAGGTTTCGGACCCGAGGATAACTCTTGGGTGAGGTCGGATGATGTTTCCGCATCCAGACTTATCAGAGCGTTTCACAGGAGATTTCCTGATAAGCCTGGTCCTAGGGGATCCGGAGGATCCTCTTAGAAGGGGGGGTACTGTTAGAACCTTGCTCTTAGGTTTTTTCCTTTGCTGGTCACATGACCTTGTTGGCCTATTTAATCCTGCTCCGCCCTTCTGGCTTTGCTGGACTTCATTGTTTAACTACTTTCTAGCTAGCCTGTGCTCTGTATCTAACTCTGTTAGTTTGCTTGGTCTACGGACCTCTATGTTCTATATATTTTGTTTGTTCGTCTGTCTGCTACTATTTCTGTTAGGAGGTGTCCCATTTTCCTCCCAGTCCTTAGTACTTGTAGGGATTCCTTCCCCACATCTATAGGTCTCCGTACAGACTAGCTTAGGACTTTAGCAGGTCTGATCGCAGGATCAGGTTCCCTGTTACATCGTAGGGATTAAGCTGAGTTCTATCGTAGGGACAGATCTCCTCTCTTTCCTTAGCTCTGGTAGCAGAACATAACAACAAGTCCCACACACTGCTACAAGCCAAAATATTTTTTCAGAGCTAGATGCAGATAAAAATTATTTTGAATTTGCAACCTGGTGGAGGTTAGTATAGATGGACTAATAGAACAAGTCCCACACACTGCTTCAAGCCCAAATTTTTTTTCAGAGCTAGATGCAGATAAAAATTATTTTGAATTTGGAACCTGGTGGAGGTTAGTATAGATGGACTAATAGAACAAGTCCCACACACTGCTACAAGCCCAAGTTTTTTTTCAGAGCTAGATGCAGATAAAAATTATTTTGAATTTGAAACCTGGTGGAGGTTAGTATAGATGGACTAATAGAATGATGCTATGCCCAAAAGGTTTTACTTGGCTAGGTGCAGTAAACAATTTGTATTCTATACACAGGTGGTGTAGCTTGCAACATAGATAGGCTACTCCACTGACTAACACACACTGCAAGAGGCCAAAAAGGATTTGCTTAGCAACATTTAGCCAAATGCTGTGAAAAAAACTTGCACAGCACTGGCACAGACCTGCCTGGCAAAAAGTGATAGGAACTGATGTAACCTAGCCCTGAAAAGGACTGCAATTACAATTAGTCTTTACTCCCAACCTACCTATTTAAGAGCACAGACCTGCCTGATAAAAGTGATAGGAACTGATGTAACCTAGCCCTCAAAAGAACTGCAATTACAATTAGTCTTTACTCCCAGCCTATCTTTTTAAGAGCACAGACCTGCCTGATAAAAGTCGTAGGAAATGATGTAACCTAGTCCTGAAAAGGACTGCAATTACAATTAGTCTTTACTCCCAACCTATCTATTTAAGAGCACAGACCTGCCTGATAAAAGTCATAGGAACTGATGTAACCTAGCCCTCAAAAGGACTGCAATTACAATTAGTCTTTACTCCCAACCTATCTTTTTAACAGCACAGACCTGCCTGATAAAAGTCATAGGAAATGATGTAACCTAGTCCTCAAAAGGACTGCAATCACAACTATTTCCTACTCCCAAGCTATCTGTAGATTTGTGCGAAAATTGGCTTGAAATTAACACTCAAAGTATAGCGCACACAGCAATAGCGGTGCCGTCTAACAAGCAGATGCAGCAGTGAGAAAATGGTGGCTACGTGGAAAATGGCTGGGTCTTATAGGGCAAGGACATGTGACATACACTGCCAATGACACATGCCCTTGATTGTGTGAAAAAAAGCAGTTCGCTCCGTGTGTGCGCTGCTGATAGGCTGACAGATTGCACCTCCCCACTGTAGATGCGAGAAAGAGAAAAAAAAATGGAGATCTTCATTATTTATGCAGAGATCCATCCCATGCCCCTCCCCCCGCCCTGCTGTACACTCAAACTGCATATTAACATTAATTTTCAGCATTTCTGAGAAAAAATTCAGTTATGATTTTGGTGCACGAACAGTTATCGAACATAACCTCAAACAGCCGAATTTTTTTCAAATTGTTGGTTCTCGCCGAACGGCTCGAATACCGCTCCAAACAGCTCGAATTTGAGATTGTCGAACAGTTCTATTCGAACACCGCTCATCTCTACCGAAGACGTGGTCCGGCACTGGATCATCAATGTCCTGCAGCCACCCCAGGGCCTCCGTGGAGGGTTTTGGACGGGTCCCTCAAATTGCACTTTGTTGAGGAAAAGTGGACACCTGGTTACAGATCATACTGTGACCTGTTAAAAATAGTTCATTAGGAAAATGCTGAACATTATTAAAAGTGCCTTTAGCTATTAAATACTGGAAATGTTTTATATGAGAAAATGTGTTTATGCAACTGAAAAGAGTTTTATTGAAAGAAAAAGTTTTATTATGCTGACAGTAATGTTTAAAAGAAAAAGAACCTCCTATAAAGGAAAGAATTGTTGTTTATGATCTTATATGTGAACACGTTCAAAAATTTTGCATGTCTTTGAAATATATTTGTCTTTTGCTCTGTTCCAGCCCGCGGACGTGCTGTGTTTTACCAGGGGTGTGTGTGGCGCCCCTGAGGGTTCGGTCGCCACAGAGTTATTGCATCTCATCCAGAGATGTGGTACCTCGCTCTCAGGTAAGGAAGGAGTATGGCTCAGGACCCTAACACTACATCCATTACACCACATTTCCGAGGGACAGGGCAAGATTGCTCCTACGGAAGAGCACAGTCCCTGGTCCCTGGCTGGAGTGGGGAGGAACCACTTAGAAAGGGGGAACTATGTAGTTGATGGGTGGAGGACGTAGATCCTGGGAGCACTGGAGTAGGAGTATAACTATGGGAGCCATCTTAGATCAAGGGGAGTCACGACAGAGAGTTCCAATTAGTGTTGAGTAGTGTTGAGCCACCCCCGTAGTGTTCGAGTTCGGTTCGGTTCGTCGAACACCCGTGTGTTCGCCGAACTGTTCGTCGAACTGTTCGTCGAACACCTTCGAACACCGTTAAAACCAATGGCAGGCAAACAAAAACACATAGAAACACATAGAAAACACCTTCAAAGGTGTCCAAAAGCTGACAAACTGCTCAGAAGACACAACTAACACATGGAAAAGTGACAAGTACATATAGTCATGCGAAAAGAAAAGAGGTGGAGGAGTAAAAGGAGGGGGAGACACAGATATAGGCATGTCATGCCCTTCTAAAATCCAAAAAGTGAGAAGCCGAGACGGCCAGTCCGCTCCTGCCCGTGCCACCTCCGTGTCTCCGGGTTTGTGCCAGAGCCGCGGTGAACCCTGACGGCCAGCCCCCCTCTCCCAATACTGGTGCCTGTCCGCTGGTGGGTCGAGAGAGCCCCCCTGTGGTGGAGGCAGCTCTAAGCTTTTTAATTTAAATTGTCCCTCTAATTTGAATGAATACACTTTAAATCCATTTACAAGGATCTATTGGAGGGCAAGTCTCATGCCAGCAGCCGCGTAATTCCAGCTCCAGTAGCGTCCACTAAAGCTGCTGCAGTTAAAAAGCTTTTATAAGGATCGAGCTCGGCTGTCCACCGCAAGGCATCCTACTGCCAGTCCCAGCCCCTATGCCTTGGGGTGCCTCCTGATGCTCTTCACTAAGTATCCCGTGGTCCCGAAGCATTTCCTTTGAAAAAATTAAGTGTCCAAACTACAGGTGGTGTAGCTTGCTTAACAGCCGGGATAATCCGCTGACTAGCAGACACTGCTACTAGGCACAAAGTATTTCCTGGGCTAGATGCAGTTAAAAATTTGTAAGTAGATACTCTCGTTGGATGCTGAGAAAGCATTCCATAGAGTCTCCTGGCACGCCATATATGATTCTCTTAAAAAGCTTGGGGTAGGGGTCTAGGGGACCCTTTTATAGCCAAAATCACGGCCCTGTATCACAATACGTCACCTAGGCTGAAGATAAATGGAACTGTAGCACCGAGGGCTCGGTTGCTACAGACGTATTGCACCTCACCCAGAGGTGTGATATCTCACTCTCAGATAAGGATGGAGTGTGGATCAGAACCCGACACCTGCATGCATTACACCACATTGCCGTGGGGCAGGGCGACCAATATGCCCCTGAGATGGGCACGACAGTCCCTGTCCCTGGCTGGAGTGGGGGGAGGGAACACTGAGGAAGGGGAACCCTGCAGTGCAGGAGCAGGGAGGAAGCAGTTCCTGGGTGCATTGAGAAGGGAGTATAAAAGGTGGGCACCATCTTAGTTCAGTGCAGAGAAGTCTGAGCAGAAGTGGCAGGGAGCAGGGGCTCTGCATGAGCTCTGCTCCGGAGGCGGGCCTAGTAACAGAGGCCCAGGCCTGCAAGAGGGAGAAGGAAGGAAGAGGAGCGGAGAAGGCTCCAGGAACGAGGAATGAAGGGATCCCAGGGGTGCGGACGGGCGAGTCGCCACCGCACGCCCGAATCCACCTGCGTGGAGGGGTCAGGCCAAAGGGGGAGACCGGTCCCCGAACTAGTGGAGGCAGGAAACGACCCTCAGCTAGAAACCGGAGGCTCTGACATTTTATGTGGCGCAGCCCCTTGCTCCACCCGCTAGGAAGGCACCACATAGGGTCAGGGAAACTGGCGCCAAGTTTACCAAGAGGAGGCCCGAGGCAGCCGGACAGAAGTGTTGGTAAGAAAGGCCAGACAAAGGACACACAAAGGGGGTCCTGTGAAGCGCTCCAAAGTTATCTGGGAGTTGTCTGAGCCCCTCACCTGGTGAGCACAGTACGACGTGGGCAGCCGTTACCTGCAGACGTGGTCTGGATAATAAGAACTGTGAGTAAAGGCCCTGAACTGCATCACTGACTCCGTGTCGTTACTGCTGCTGCCCTGCACCATCACCCCCATCCTCCGCATACACTGCCCTGAGGCTATACTCCTCCCGTGGGGAGTTATGCTACGCTCTGCTGCACCCACAACACCAGCCTTAGCGGTCTGCCCTGTAGCGGCGGTTCACTCTGACCGCAATCCACGGGTGGCGTAGTCGGACATTTAAACATCAAAACCACATAAATAGTTCCGCCACTGGTTTGACCGCCCTGAGCCACGGAACCGGATCGCCGCCACGAAGACTACAACCACCAGCATCCACCAAAAAGGGTCCGGCTCCGGGTGTCCCAAGGCCCAGGGGGTGCGTCAGAACATTTTCATCACCTTTCACAATCACCAATGGGACAAGGCAGGGATGTCCTCTGTCCCCTCTCTTATACATCCTAGTGACGGAGCACCTGCTCTCATCAATTCGCCATAACCCCAATATTAGGTGGATTGAGGTGGGAGGCACCGAGTACAAGTGCTCTCTATTTGCTGATGATGTCCTAGTATATATCACTCAATCACATATATCCATCCCTGCTGTTATGGCTGAAATAGATCACTTTGTTACATGGTAAAATTTTAAAATCAATGCAGCGAAGTTTGAGGCCCTCGATGTCTCCCTTCCTAAATCCATATAGGATTCCATCCAGTCCAACTTTCCCTTTGCCTGGCCCTCACAGGGTATCAAATACTTAGGAATTCCTATTCATAGAGACCTCTCCCATCTATGTTATCTTAATTTTGGGCCCTTTATTGAACAATTCCATACAGACCACGGTTGGCAAGTTAGAACTGTAAGATTCACTACGTGAACCACTGGTGTTTTGTGGAAAAGCACTTGTACACCGCGTTCCAAATTATTATGCAAAAAGTGTTTAGGAGTGATAAGGGAAGAATTTGTTTGTTTGTCAGTTAAACTCATTGATGGTGATGTGTGTCAGGGCTCTTTATATCACTGTAAGCAATTGCAGACACCTGTGCTAATTAGTTTGGCAGGTGTGTCCAATGAAAGGCAAGACTACTTAAGAAGGCTCTCTCACATTATTAAGCAGCCTACATTTTCTGCCAAAATGGGAAAGAAAAAGGATGTGTCGGCTGCTGAGAAGCAACAAATTGTGGAGTGTTTAGGTCAAGGCATGACTACAATCAACATTGTGCGATGATCAGGATGAAGTGTCTTGGCAATCAAGAAGTATGTAGCTGATTCACAGTACACACGTGTGCGTGCTGATAAGGGCAAATTGAGGACTCTTTCCTACAGGCAATTACGTCAGGTTGAAACAGCAGCGGCAAAAAAGCCTTGTCATAGCAGCAGACAAGTTTTTGAAGCTGCTTGTGCCTCCAACGTCCCCCGAACAACAAGATGCAGGGTCCTTCAGAGGTTTGCAGCTGTGCATATGCCATCCTGTCGACCTCCTCTATCCACTTCACACAAGCAGAAACGGCTCCAGTGGGCCAAACATTACATGAAGACTGATTTCAAAACTGTTTTGTTCACGGATGAGTGCCGTGCAGCGCTTGATGGTCCAGATGAATGGAGTGGAGGATGGCTGGTTGATGGACACCCCACGCAAACACGGCTACAGCGCCAACAAGGAGGAGGTGGAGTAATGTTTTGGGCTGGAATCATGGGGAGAGAGATTGTCGGCCCCTTTAGGATCCCTGAAGGCGCTAAAGATGAACTCCATAATGTATGTGGATTTTCTCAAACAGCACTTCCTGCCATGGTTCAAGAAGAAGAACCGTGTATTTCACAGCAAGATCATTTTTCTGCATGATAATGCACCATCTCATGCTGCACATAAAACATCTGCATCTCTGGCTGATATGGGCATAAAAGGGGACAAACTTATGGTGTGACCCCCATGCTCCCCTGACCTCTACCCCATTCAGAACCTTTGGAGCATCATTAAAAGGAGTGTCTATGATGGCGGGAGGCAGTTCACATCTAAGCAACAGCTCTGGGAGGGTATTCTGTCCTCATGCAAAACAATTGAAGCAGAAACCATCCAAAACCTGACAAATTCAATGGACGAGAGAGTTCAGAAGCTCCTTTCGAACAAGGGGTCCTATGTGAAAATGTAACATCACCTAGAATAAAGTTTTGAGTTGAAAACTGTTTGATTTCAGTTTCTAACAACCTGCTAATGCTTATAATTTCAAAAATGACCATTTTTTTGGTCTTTATTAAAATGAAAAGGTTGATCGAAAAGTTTGGGGGATCTAAGAGTGTGGCAACCCAGTAGTCATGATTACTTCGAATTCTGACAATATGAGGGTCATGCTGCAGGTAGTGCAGCAAGAAGGCACTTATGTGTCTTGCGCATCTCGGAGCCCCAAAATTATTTTCCGGGCTAGATGCAGCTAAAAATTATTTTTAATTTTAAATCTGGTGAAGCTTATTATAGATGGCCTAATAGGATCAGTGCTGCACACTGCTACAAAGCCCAAATTATTTTCCAGTCAAGATACAGATAAACATGATTAGTAATTTGAAAGCTTAAAACGGTTGGTAGGGTGATTTTAACCAATCATCAAGCTTTTACTCTCCCCAGGATGACACAGGGGTAGAAAAGTCATTTCGGATCCATGATTTGTTCATCTTTATGAACGTGAGTCTGTCTACATTATCAGTGGAGAGCCGCGTGCGCTTATCTGTCAGCACACCACCAGCAGCGCTGAACACACGTTCAGACAGAACGCTGGCTGTGGGGCATGACAAGATCTCCAAGGCGTAAGTGGCTAGCTCCGGCCATTTATCCAGATTGGAAGCCCAAAAAGAGCAAGGGTCCAGTGACACAGTCGTGGCTTCAATGTTTACTTGGAGATACTCCTGTACCATCGTCTCTAGGCGTTGACTATGTGTCAGACTTCTTGTCTCCTGTGGCCTTGCAAAGGATGGGCTAAAAAAGTGGTGAAATGATTCCGCAAAATTGATGTTACCAGCAGATACTGTGGTTCTGTTACGGTTTGAGTGCTGAACACTTGACGGTCCCACGGTTGGCAAGTTGGAACTGTGAGATTCACTACGTGCACCACTGGTATTTTGTGGAAAAGCACATGTAAGATTCTGCAACAGTCTCTGCTGATACTCCTGCATGCGTGCATCCCTTTCTATGGCAGGAATAATTTCTGCAAATTTACTTTTGTACCGGGGATCTAACAGTGTGGCAACCCAGTAGTCAGGATTATTTCTAATTCTCACAATTCGAGGGTCATGTTGCAGGTAGTGCAGCAAGAAGGCACTCATGTGTGTTGCGCATCCAGGAGCACCAAGTCCCTGTTGTGTTGGTGGCGAGGTAGCAATCATGCTTCCTTCCGCTGTCCTATCCCCCCAACCTCGCACAACAGAAATGTGATCAAGGTCTCCCTCATCTGATGAGTCTTCCATCAGTTCGTCCTCCACTTCTTCCTGGGCTCCTGCACCTTCCTCACTAGTTTGGCTGCTACCATGCGCCCTGGTAAAATCATCTCCCCCACCCTCACATGCCTGCCGCCTTGGTGCTGCCGACCGTCTGGACCTTGCAGATGTTAGCCCTTCCGCATACAACTCCTCCTCCTCTACTTCCTCCACCTCCTCTTGTGCCACCACCTGACTCCGAATTCTGTTTAACATGTGCTCCAGCATGTAAATCACCGGAATAGTCATGCTGATAATGGCATCGTCAGCACTAAACATCTTCGTCGCCATTTCAAAACTGTGCAGAAGGGTGCATAGGTCCCTGATCTGAGACCACTCCTCCAGCGTGATTTGCCCCACCTCTGAATCTCGTTGGCCCAGGCTATACGTCAGAACGTATTGCACCAGGGCTTGTCGGTGCTGCCACAGTCGCTGCAACATGTGCAGAGTTGAATTCCACCGGGTAGGCACATCGCATTTTAGCCGGTGAAGTGGCAGGCCCAACGACTTCTGTAGAGATGTAAGTCGCTGAGCTGCGGGATGCGAATGGCGGAAGTGAGCACACAGCGACCGTGCCCTCTGCAGAAGGCCATCTAGTCTGGGATAGTGGGCTAAAAATTGCTGGACAACCAGGTTCAACACGTGAGCCATACAAGGCACGTGTGTGACATTGCCCCGGCAAAGGGCCGCACCCAGGTTTGCAGCATTGTCGCACACGGCCTTCCCTGGTTTCAGGTCCAGTGGAGACAACCATTCATGAAATTGGTTCTCCAGAGCTGACCACAACTCCTCAGCTGTGTGACTCACATTTCCCAGACATTTCAATGTAAAAACCGCCTGATGACGTTGAGCCCTACTGCCAGCATAGTAAGGAGGTGTGCAGGATCCCTTCTGCGCAGTTAGAAAGCTTGTGGCATGACCAGACAGGCTTTGGGTGCAGGTGGAAGACCGAGAGGAGGTTGAGGAGGCAGAAGCAGTGGAGGAAAAATGACATAAAGAGGATTGACGCACAACTCGTGGGGACGGCAAGACTTGGACAGCAGCCCCTTTTCCTGCTGTCACCATAGTTACCCAGTGCCCAGTCAGCGACATGTAACGCCCCTGTCCATGCCTACTCGTCCAAGTGTCTGTGGTGAAATGCACCCTGTCACACACAGAGTTTCTCAAAGAAGCGGTGATGTTGTGTGCGACATGCTGGTGGAGCGCAGGCACACCTTTCTTTGAGAAGTAGTGCCGACTGGGCATCTGGTACTGGGGCACTGCGACGGACATAAGGTCTCGAAAATCCTCTGTGTCCACCAGGCGGAAAGGCAGCATTTCTGTAGCCAAGAGCTTGCAGATGGTGAAATTCAACCTCTTAGCTTTCTCATGGCTAGGAGGAAATGGTCTTTTACTTGTCCACATCTGAGGGACCGAGGGCTGGCTATTGTGCTTAGACGGGGTTGATAAGGGTGTCCCCGGCAAACTGCCGGTCTGTGAGGAAGATGCAGGCGGACATGTTAGGTTGCCTTGATCCAAAGGTGGTGCTATCGATGTCGGACAGCGCTCAAGACCAGCTGGTGTTACCACCTCCAAAGAAAATGATGACCTGTCAATCACGCTGGCTGTTGTGGGTAAAGAGGTGGCAGGTCTGCGCCCCAAAACAGGTGTAACTGCTGTCCCCCCAGTCACAGAGGATGAAGAGGCCGCGGATGCACAAGATATGGCAGACGGTGGTTGGCCCGGCCGGCTAGACCGCATTGTAGCACACTGAGCTTCCCACTGCAACTTATGCTTCATGTCCATGTGCCGGTTCATGCATGAAGTACTCAAACTATGTATTTTTTGGCCTCTACTTAGCTTTTGCTGACAAATGTTACAGATAACACGAGTTGGGTCATCTTTATCGATCTGAAAAAATGCCCAGGCTATGCAAGGCTTAGCACCCATGCGACCTGAAGAGCCACCACGACTTGTGGTGAGAGGCAGAGTTGTGTTTGAGGATGCAGTTGTTGACGTGCTTCCAGTACTACGTCTCTGTCCAGGAAGGCGCAACCTGACCTCGTCGTCACTAGCATCTTCCTCCACCTCCTCTGCTGACCTCATCTCTTGGCTGACTGTGGGTTGACAGTAAGTGGGATCTCCGACCTCATCATCATCACCCTGTGCGTTATCACACCCGTCGTCCTCAGAGCCAACCTGTTCCTGCCCTGACAAAAAACTAAAGTTGTCGCTCCAATCAGGTATTTGAGTCTTATCATCGTCTTCCTCATTGTCTCCACCAACAGGAGTTACAGTTTGGGAATGAGGGTCTACATTATGGTCAGAACCTTCTGCGTCTGGTCCTGGATCCGACTCATAAAGATTCTGGGCATCAGTGCAGATCATTTCCTCGTCTGGATTCACAGAAGCGCTGGAGTCGACCTCTGATTCCCAGGCTATAGTATGAGTAAACAGCTCTGCAGACTCAACCATCTGTTCTACCTCATACTCAGACGGGCAGCTGGAGATTTGGGAGCTGTGAGGAAGCAAGTGCGATTTGGGTGACACCTTTGAGGACTGGAGTATTTGTGATGTTGAAGTTGATGTGGAGGAGAGCCCACTTAAAGGAGCACTTGATATCCGTTGAAGCACCTGCTGTTTTTGTGCCTCATCTGGAATTTGTAGCGATTGGCGTGGCCGTAAGAAAGGGATCTTATCACATTGTCCGCTAAAAGAAGTAGACATTTTAGTTTGGCTGGAAGATGGTCTTTCTTCTGCACCTACCCCACGGACACAACCTTTTTTCCCCTTCCCAACACGCCTATTCCCCTTTCCACCAGCAGCAGGCCTTTTTCCACTCATTTTGGTGGTTAACTAATTCACAACTCTGGAGTTGTTTGCACAAAAAAACTATGGATGGTAACCGAGCAGAGCTGAGTGCCAAACTGTGGTATTAGGCCAAAACTATTGGCTGGGTTAGATGCAGAAAAAAATTATTTTTAATTTGCAACCTGATGGAGGTCAGTATAGATGGACTAATAGACCAAGTCCCACACACCGCTAGAAGCCCAAATATTTTTTCAGAGCTAGATGCAGAAAATTTTTTTATTCAATTTGCAACCTGATGGAGGTCAGTATAGATGGACTAATAGACCAAGTCCCACACACTGCTAGAAGCCCAAATATTTTTTCAGAGCTAGATGCAGAAAAAAATTATTTTTAATTTGCAACCTGATGGAGGTCAGTATAGATGGACTAATAGACCAAGTCCCACACACTGCTAGAAGCCCAAATATTTTTTCAGAGCTAGATGCAGAAAAAAATTATTTTTAATTTGCAACCTGATGGAGGTCAGTATAGATGGACTAATAGACCAAGTCCCACACACCGCTAGAAGCCCAAATATTTTTTCAGAGCTAGATGCAGAAAAATTTTTTATTCAATTTGCAACCTGATGGAGGTCAGTATAGATGGACTAATAGACCAAGTCCCACACACTGCTAGAAGCCCAAATATTTTTTCAGAGCTAGATGCAGAAAAAAATTATTTTTAATTTGCAACCTGATGGAGGTCAGTATAGATGGACTAATAGACCAAGTCCCACACACTGCTAGAAGCCCAAATATTTTTTCAGAGCTAGATGCAGAAAAAAATTATTTTTAATTTGCAACCTGATGGAGGTCAGTATAGATGGACTAATAGAACAAGTCCCACACGCTGCTAGAAGCCCAAATATTTTTTCAGAGATAAATGAAGAAAAAAATTATTTTTAATTTGCAACCTGATGGAGGTCAGTATAGATGGACTAATAGACCAAGTCCCACACACTGCTAGAAGCCCAAATATTTTTTCAGAGCTAGATGCAGAAAAAAATTATATTCAGTTTGCAACCTGATGGAGGTCAGTATAGATGGACTAATAGAATGATGCTATGCCCAAAAGGTTTTACTTCACTAGGTGCAGTAAAAAAATTGGTATTCTATACACAGGTGGTATATCTTGCAACACAGATAGGCTACTCCACTGACTAACACACTCTGCAATAGGCCAAAAAGGATTAGCTTTGCTAGATTCAGCCAAATGCTGTGAAAAAAACTTGCACAGCACTGGCACAGACCTGCCTGGCAAAAACTGATAGGAACTGATGTAACCTAGTCCTGAAAAGGACTCCAATTACAATTAGTCTTTACTCCCACAATCTATCTATTTAAGAGCACAGACCTGCCTGATAAAAGTCGTAGGAAATGCTGTAACCTAGTCCTTAAAAGGACTGCAATCACAACTATTCCCTACTCCCAAGCTATCTGTATATTTGTGCGAAAATTGGCTTGAAATTAATCAGGTATAGCGCACACAGCAACAGCGGTGCCGTCTAACACGCAGCTGCAGCAGTGAGAAAATGGTGGCGACGGGGAAAATGGCTTGGTCTTATAGGGCAAGGACATGTGACATACACTGCCAATCACACATGCCCTTGCTTGTGTGAAAAAAAGCACTTCGCTCCGTGTGTGCGCTGCTGATAGGCTGACAGATTGCACCTCCCCACTGCAAATGCGGGAAAGAGAAAAAAAAATGGAGATCTTCATTGTTCCTGCAGAGATCCATCCCCTGCCCCTCCCCCCGCCCCGCTGTACACTCAAACTGCGTATTAACATTAATTTTCATCATTACTGAGAAAAAATCCAGTTATGATTTTGGTGCACGAATAGTTATCGAACATAACCTCGAACAGCCGAATTTTTCTCAAATTGTTCGTGTTCGCCGACCGGCTCGAACACCGCCCAAAACAGCTCGAATTTGAGATTGGCGAACAGTTCGAGTAGAACAACGCTCATCTCTAGTGTTGAGCCACCCCCGTAGTGTTCGAGTTCGGTTCGGTTCGTCGAACACCCGTGTGTTCGCCGAACTGTTCGTCGAACTGTTCGTCGAACACCTTCGAACACCGTTAAAACCAATGGCAGGCAAACAAAAACACATAGAAACACATACAAAACACCTTCAAAGGTGTCCAAAAGCTGACAAACTGCTCAGAAGACACAACTAACACATGGAAAAGTGACAAGTACATATAGTCATGAGAAAAGAAAAGAGGTGGAGGAGTAAAAGGAGGGGGAGACACAGATATAGGCATGTCATGCCCTTCTAAAATCCAAAAAGTGAGAAGCCGACACGTTCAGTCCGCTCCTGCCCGTGCCACCTCCGTGTCGCCGGGTTTGTGCCAGAGCCGCGGTGAACCCTGACGGCCAGCCCCCCTCTCCCAATACTGGTGCCTGTCCGCTGGTGGGTCGAGCGAGCCCCCCTGTGGTGGAGGCAGCTCTAAGTTTTTTAATTTAAATTGTCTCTCTAATTTGAATGAATACACTTTAAATCCATTTACAAGGATCTATTGGAGGGCAAGTCTCATGCCAGCAGCCGCGTAATTCCAGCTCCAGTAGCGTCCACTAAAGCTGCTGCAGTTAAAAAGCTTTTATAAGGATCGAGCTCGGCTGTCCACCGCAAGGCATCCTACTGCCAGTCCCAGCCCCTATGCCTTGGGGTGCCTCCTGATGCTCTTCACTGAGTATCCCGTGGTCCCGAAGCATTTCCTTTGAAAAAATTAAGTGTCCAAACTACAGGTGGTGTAGCTTGCTTAACAGCCGGGATAATCCGCTGACTAGCAGACCCTGCTACTAGGCACAAAGTATTTCCTGGGCTAGATGCAGTTAAAAATTTGTAAGTAGATACTCTCGTTGGATGCTGAGAAAGCATTCCATAGAGTCTCCTGGCACGCCATATATGATTCTCTTAAAAAGCTTGGGGTAGGGGTCTAGGGGACCCTTTTATAGCCAAAATCACGGCCCTGTATCACAATACGTCACCTAGGCTGAAGATAAATGGAACTGTAGCACCCTGAGGGCTCGGTTGCTACAGACGTATTGCACCTCACCCAGAGGTGTGATATCTCACTCTCAGGTAAGGATGGAGTGTGGATCAGGACCCGACACCTGCATGCATTACACCACATTGCCGTGGGGCAGGGCGACCAATATGCCCCTGAGATGGGCACGACAGTCCCTGTCCCTGGCTGGGGTGGGGGGAGGGAACACTGAGGAAGGGGAACCCTGTAGTGCAGGAGCAGGGAGGAAGCAGTTCCTGGGTGCATTGAGAAGGGAGTATAAAAGGTGGGCACCATCTTAGTTCAGTGCAGAGAAGTCTGAGCAGAAGTGGCAGGGAGCAGGGGCTCTGCATGAGCTCTGCTCCGGAGGCGGGCCTAGTAACAGAGGCCCAGGCCTGCAAGAGGGAGAAGGAAGGAAGAGGAGCGGAGAAGGCTCCAGGAACGAGGAACGAAGGGATCCCAGGGGTGCGGACGGGCGAGTCGACCGCACGCCCGAATCCACCTGCGTGGAGGGGTCAGGCCAAAGGGGGAGACCGGTCCCCGAACTAGTGGAGGCAGGAAACGACCCTCAGCTAGAAACCGGAGGCTCTGACATTTTATGTGGCGCAGCCCCTCGCTACACCCGCTAGGAAGGCACCACATAGGGTCAGGGAAACTGGCGCCAAGTTTACCAAGAGGAGGCCCGAGGCAGCCGGACAGAAGTGTTGGTAAGAAAGGCCAGACAAAGGACACACAAAGGGGGTCCTGTGAAGCGCTCCAAAGTTATCTGGGAGTTGTCTGAGCCCCTCACCTGGTGAGCACAGTACGACGTGGGCAGCCGTTACCTGCAGACGTGGTCTGGATATTAAGAACTGTGAGTAAAGGCCCTGAACTGCATCACTGACTCCGTGTCGTTACTGCTGCTGCCCTGCACCATCACCCCCATCCTCCGCATACACTGCCCTGAGGCTATACTCCTCCCGTGGGGAGTTATGCTACGCTCTGCTGCACCCACAACACCAGCCTCAGCGGTCTGCCCTGTAGCGGCGGTTCACTCTGACCACAATCCACGGGTGGCGTAGTCGGACATTTAAACATCAAAACCACATAAATAGTTCCGCCACTGGTTTGACCACCCTGAGCCACGGAACCGGGTCGCCGCCATGAAGACTACAACCACCAGCATCCACCAAAAAGGTTCCGGCTCCGGGTGTCCCAAGGCCCAGGGGGTGCGTCAGAACATTTTCATCACCTTTCACAATCACCAATGGGACAAGGCAGGGATGTCCTCTGTCCCCACTCTTATACATCCTAGTGACGGAGCACCTGTGTAACGGGTCTGGGAGGCGGAACCTCTGAGCTACTATACAAGGGGGCGGTCCTTGTAAGGGAGCGGGTGGCGACCAGGCAGGCAGTCACAGCAGGTGACCGGGACAGTCTCTGGAAGAACGGGCAGGAGATCACGGCAAGTGACTGGGGCAGTCTCTGGATGAACGGGCAGATGGTCACGGCAAGTGACCGGGGCAGTCTCTGGATGAACGGGCAGATGGACACGGCAAGTGACCGGGGCAGTCTCTGGATGAACGGGCAGATGGTCACGGCAAGTGACCGGGGCAGTCTCTGGATGAACGGGCAGATGGTCACGGCAAGTGACCGGGGCAGTCTCTGGGTGAAGGGTTGGTACGACCTGTGGCGGCTGATGGTAGACGTGAGCTCCCAGGTGAGCAGGCGAGAGTCTCTGGATAAACGGGTGGTCACAGCATGTGACGGCGGAGCCTCCAGGAAGACCAACAGACAGGCGGCAGACGAGCGCTCCCAGGTGAGCGGGCAGAAGTCTCTGGACAGGCGGGTGGTCACAGCACGTGACGGCAGAGCCTCCAGGTAGGCTAGCAGACAGGCAGCAGATGAGCGCTCCCAGGTGAGCGGGCAGGAGTCACTGGACAGGCAGGTGGTCACAGCACGTGACGGCGGAGCCTCCAGGTAGGCTAGCAGGCAGGAAGCAGATGTGCGCTCCCAGGTGAGCGGGCAAGCTGGTCCATAGACAGACTGACAGGAGTTGGAGGGCAGACCGTCGGACCTCAGGCAAGCAGGCAGGTAGCTGATGTGCGCTCCCAGGTGAGCGGGCAAGCTGGTCCTTAGACAGACTGACAGGAGTTGTAAGGCAGACCGTCGGACCACAGGCTAGCAGGCAGGTAGCGGAATATCAGGCAGGAATAAGACAGCAAGCTGGCAGGAATCTGGCAGGTATCTGGCAGGTAACTGGCAACGGGACCTGAGGGCTGAAGCAGAGTAGTGAACAGTGCAACAACATTGCTCGGGCACCTCCATTTTGGAGGAGGTGCCTTATATATGGTGAAGTCCTCCGGCCATTGGCCGGGGACTCCTTAGGACGGCGCGTGCGGCCCCTTTAAGAGGGAGGGAGAGCGTGCGCGCGCGCCCTAAGCACAGTGGCCGGGAAGGAGCGCGCGCTGCCAGCAGAGCGAGAGGAGGACGCCGGGCACGGAGCAGGGAGGTGAGGGGAACAGCGTCCCTGCCTAGCATAGGGCAGGGACGCCGGCGCTACAGTACCCCCCCCTTTAGGCCCCCCCTTTTTTAGGCCAGACAGAAATTTAGCAAGGATAAGAGGGGCATGGATGTTCTCCCGGGCCTCCCACGTTCTCTCCTCAGGACCAAACCCCTTCCAATCTACTAGAAAAAAGGTCTTTCCTCTTACCCTTTTGGTGGCAAGAATGTTCTCTACCTCAAACTCGTCCTCAGCAGAAACCGGAGCAGGAGGCGTACCTGTAGACTTGGAAAAAGAGTTAAGTACCACAGGTTTGAGGAGAGATACATGGAAGGAGTTAGGGATCCGTAAGTTGGCCGGGAGTTTCAATTTATAGGCCACCGGGTTGATCTGACTGATGACCTCCAGGGGGCCGATGAACCGAGGCCCTAACTTGTAAGAAGGTATCTTGAGTCGGACATATTTAGATGAGAGCCAGACTTTATCTCCGGGACGAAATTGTGGAGGATCCAGGCGTTTTTTGTCAGCGTGTCTTTTCATCCGTTCGGACGACTGAAGGAGTGCGGATCGGGTACTCTCCCAAATGGAGGAAAATTTGCTAACGAGAGATTCCGCAGCCGGGTTGTCCACAGAGGCGGAGACAGGAAAAGGAATCCGAGGATGCTGACCGAAGACTACAAAAAACGGGGATTTGGAGGAGGATTCGCTCTCGTGATTGTTATAAGAGAACTCGGCCCATGGTAGGAGATCCACCCAGTCTGAATGATGGGCATTAACGAAGTGCCGGAGGTAACTGGTCAGGTTCTGATTGATCCGCTCCACTTGACCATTGGACTGTGGGTGGTAAGCGGAAGAGAAGTCCAGGGTGACATCTAGCAGTTTACAAGTGGCTCTCCAGAAGCGTGAGGTGAACTGTACCCCACGATCCGACACGATGTGGAGGGGCAGGCCATGAAGACGAAAGATGTGACGAATAAAGTCTTTAGCTAGCTCGGGTGCAGACGGGAGGCCTGGCAGGGGAACGAAATGAGCCATCTTGGAGAAGCGGTCAGCGACCACCCAAATGACCGTACAACCGGCAGAGACTGGGAGGTCTGTTATAAAGTCCATTACTATATGCTGCCAGGGGGCAGCAGGTACTGGGAGCGGAAGGAGGCGACCGGCTGGCAGATGTCTCGGAACCTTGTTGCGGGCGCAGGACACACAGGCAGAAACAAAGTCTATTACGTCCTTGTGCAGGGTAGGCCACCAGTAGTGCCGGGTAATAAGCTGGAGGGTCTTTTTCTGACCGGCATGGCCAGCCAGTTTAGACGAGTGACCCCATTGAAGGATTTTCTCCCGATCAGGTACTGATACGAACGTCTTTCCGGGAGGGAGGCGATTTAGACTCACGGGAGCCACCTGCATTACTCTGGCGGGATCGATGATGTGTTTCGGATCTTCCTCGAGATCAGACACCAGAAAGGATCGAGACAAGGCGTCCGCCTTGACGTTTTTGTCAGCCGGGCGAAAATGAAGAACAAAATCAAAGCGAGCAAAAAACAAGGACCACCGGGCTTGGCGCGGGTTAAGTCTCTGGGCATGCTGGAGGTAAGCCAAGTTCTTGTGGTCAGTGTAAATTATTACCGGGTGAAGAGCCCCCTCGAGCAGGTAACGCCACTCCTCCAATGCCAGTTTGATGGCCAATAACTCTCGGTCTCCTATGGAATAATTGCGCTCTGAGGAGGAGAAGAGTTTAGAGAAGAAGCCGCAAGTTACCATCCTCCCGGAAGATGATTTTTGAGTAAGTACCGCTCCGGCTCCAGAGGAGGAGGCGTCAACTTCCAGGAAGAACTGCTTGTTGCCGTCCGGGCGATGCAGCACCGGGGCGGAAGAGAAGGCCTGTTTTAAGGAAAGAAAGGCCTCCTCTGCTTCGGGCGGCCACTCTTTGGATTTAGTACCCTTACGGGTGAGCGCGGAAATTGGGGCAGTCCGGGAAGAGAAGTGTGGTATGAAGAGGCGGTAGTAGTTGGCGAAGCCCAGGAACCGCTGAATGGCCTTCAACCCCTCCGGTCGAGGCCATTTCTCGATGGCAGACAGTTTCTCTGGATCCATTCGTAGGCCGGTCTGAGAAATAATGTAGCCCAAAAACGGAAGCGAGGTCTGCTCAAAGAGGCACTTCTCGTATTTAGCGAAGAGGTGATTCTGCCTGAGCCTGAGCAGGACCTGACGAACGTCCCTCCGGTGAGTCTGGAGATCTGGAGAGAAGACCAAGATGTCGTCCAGGTACACCACTACGCAGGAGTAGAGAAGGTCCCGGAAGATGTCATTGACCAACTCTTGAAAGACGGCAGGAGCGTTACAGAGACCAAAGGGCATTACCAGATATTCATAGTGGCCGTCCCGGGTGTTGAATGCCGTCTTCCATTCATCCCCCTGACGGATACGAACCAGGTTGTACGCCCCACGGAGGTCCAGTTTGGTGAAGATTCTAGCCCCTCTCAGACGATCAAATAACTCCGGAATGAGCGGAAGGGGGTACTTATTCTTCACCGTGATCTGGTTAAGGCCTCTATAGTCTATACAGGGACGGAGAGAGCCGTCCTTCTTTTTTACGAAGAAGAAGCCTGCTCCCGCCGGGGAGGTAGATTTCCGGATGAATCCCCTGGCCAGATTCTCCTCAATATATTCGGACATCGACCGGGTCTCAGCAGCGGATAATGGATAAATACGCCCACGGGGAGGAGTAGTACCGGGTAACAAGTCGATAGGGCAGTCGTATGGTCTATGAGGGGGTAGTGTCTCTGCTTCCTTTTTATTAAAGACATCAGCATAAGACCAATAAGGAATCGGAAGTCCAGGTAGATTAGCTGGGGTAGGAGAAGGACGGACGGGATGGACGGGAACCAGACAGGTCTTATGGCAGTCCTGTCCCCAGCGAAGGACTTCTCCGGTCTGCCAGTCAAGCACGGGTGCATGTCTCTGGAGCCAAGGTAGACCTAGCAAGAGGGCGTGAGAGAGTCCAGGCAGAACATGAAAGGAGATACTCTCAGAATGCAGCATTCCCACCTGCAGAGTAATGGATTCGGTGATGAGTTGGATGGGGCGTGGTAAGAGACCCCCATCCACGGCAGCAACAGACAAGGGTACAGCCAGAGGTTTGGTGGGGATGCGGTATTTCTCTACCAGGGACTGTGAAATAAGATTCCCGGCTGCTCCAGAGTCCAGTTGGGCTAGTTCGAAATAACGGTTCTCCCCGCAGACGATTGAAACTGACAGCAGCAGAGATGGAGAGGATTTATTCTTGTCTAGGTCGACCTCTCTGAGCGAACCTAGACACAGGCGTTTCCCGACCTCTCTGGGCAGGCACGGATCCCGTGCTCCTTACTGCCACAGTAGAAGCAGCTCCCCTCGGCACGGCGTAAGTCCTGACGGGTTTTGACCATCTTGGTCTGGTCGACCTGCATAGTCTCAGGAGAGTGTACCTGGGGAGAGACGGAGGGAGTGACGGGTTTCTGAAAAGTAGGAGCTAGACGTGGAAACCTCCTCTCACGGGTGACCTCTTTGGCACGCTCCTGGAACCGTAGGTCAATCCGGGTGGCAAGAGTTATTAGGTCATCGAGAGTGGTAGGAATGTCCCGACCGGCAAGTTCATCTTTAATACGGCCGGACAGACCCTCCCAGAAGACGGATACCAGAGCGTCGTTATCCCAGGCCAGCTCCGAGGCAAGGGTACGGAACCGTATGGCATATTGGCCCACGGTGAGACTTCCCTGACGGAGGCGTAGCAGAGATGATGCGGATGAGGTCTTCCGTCCGGGTTCGTCGAAGACTTTCCGGAAAGCCGTGAGGAAGGCAGGCAAGTCGGACACCAGGGGGTCTCCTCTCTCCCATAGAGGATTTAGCCAGGCCAGGGCCTCCCCGGTGAGATGGGACATGAAGGCAATTTTGGCCCGGTCGGAGTTAAACTGGTGGGACAATAGTTCAAAGTGCAGGGTGCACTGACTTATGAAGCCCCGAGCCTGGGCGGAGTCGCTTCCGAAGCAAGGAGGTGCAGAAAGCCGGGGTCCGGGGTAGGATACCATGGTATTGGTGGGCAGCGGAGCTGCCGGGTTGCGAGTCATGGCACTGGCGGTGGTTGCTGGTGGAGCAGTCAGAGTGTCCAGGCGAGAATTGACATTCCGCAGGTGACCCAGGATGGACTCCTGTTGGGACCTCTGACGGGACAGTTCATGACAGAGGTCCGAGAGCGAGGGAGCTTGTGTGCCACCGGGTTCCATGGCCCGAGCAAACTGTAACGGGTCTGGGAGGCGGAACCTCTGAGCTACTATACAAGGGGGCGGTCCTTGTAAGGGAGCGGGTGGCGACC
Source organism: Phyllobates terribilis (assembly GCF_046119375.1). NCBI lineage: Eukaryota > Metazoa > Chordata > Amphibia > Anura > Dendrobatidae > Phyllobates > Phyllobates terribilis. Next base: position 244,688,193 of record NW_027362772.1, read on the forward strand.
AGGCAGGCAGTCACAGCAGGTGACCGGGACAGTCTCTGGAAGAACGGGCAGGAGATCACGGCAAGTGACTGGGGCAGTCTCTGGATGAACGGGCAGATGGTCACGGCAAGTGACCGGGGCAGTCTCTGGATGAACGGGCAGATGGACACGGCAAGTGACCGGGGCAGTCTCTGGATGAACGGGCAGATGGTCACGGCAAGTGACCGGGGCAGTCTCTGGATGAACGGTCAGATGGTCACGGCAAGTGACCGGGGCAGTCTCTGGGTGAAGGGTTGGTACGACCTGTGGCGGCTGATGGTAGACGTGAGCTCCCAGGTGAGCAGGCGAGAGTCTCTGGATAAACGGGTGGTCACAGCATGTGACGGCGGAGCTTCCAGGAAGACCAACAGACAGGCGGCAGACGAGCGCTCCCAGGTGAGCGGGCAGAAGTCTCTGGACAGGCGGGTGGTCACAGCACGTGACGGCAGAGCCTCCAGGTAGGCTAGCAGACAGGCAGCAGATGAGCGCTCCCAGGTGAGCGGGCAGGAGTCACTGGACAGGCAGGTGGTCACAGCACGTGACGGCGGAGCCTCCAGGTAGGCTAGCAGGCAGGAAGCAGATGTGCGCTCCCAGGTGAGCGGGCAAGCTGGTCCATAGACAGACTGACAGGAGTTGGAGGGCAGACCGTCGGACCTCAGGCAAGCAGGCAGGTAGCTGATGTGCGCTCCCAGGTGAGCGGGCAAGCTGGTACTTAGACAGACTGACAGGAGTTGTAAGGCAGACCGTCGGACCACAGGCTAGCAGGCAGGTAGCGGAATATCAGGCAGGAATAAGACAGCAAGCTGGCAGGAATCTGGCAGGTATCTGGCAGGTAACTGGCAACGGGACCTGAGGGCTGAAGCAGAGTAGTGAACAGTGCAACAACATTGCTCGGGCACCTCCATTTTGGAGGAGGTGCCTTATATATGGTGAAGTCCTCCGGCCATTGGCCGGGGACTCCTTAGGACGGCGCGCGCGGCCCCTTTAAGAGGGAGGGAGAGCGCGCGCGCGCGCCCTAAGCACAGTGGCCGGGAAGGAGCGCGCGCTGCCAGCAGAGCGGGAGGAGGACGCCGGGCACGGAGCAGGGAGGTGAGGGGAACAGCGTCCCTGCCTAGCATAGGGCAGGGACGCCGGCGCTACAACCTGCTCTCATCAATTCGCCATAACCCCAATATTAGGTGGATTGAGGTGGGAGGCACCGAGTACAAGTGCTCTCTATTTGCTGATGATGTCCTAGTATATATCACTCAATCACATATATCCATCCATGCTGTTATGGCTGAAATAGATCACTTTGTTACATGGTCAAATTTTAAAATCAATGCAGCGAAGTCTGAGGCCCTCGATGTCTCCCTCCCCAAATCCATATAGGATTCCATCCAGTCCAACTTTCCCTTTGCCTGGCCCTCACAGGGTATCAAATACTTAGGAATTCCTATTCATAGAGACCTCTCCCATCTATGTTATCTTAATTTTGGGCCCTTTATTGAACAACTCCATACAGACCACGGTTGGCAAGTTAGAACCACTGGTGTTTTGTGGAAAAGCACATGTACACTGTGTTCCAAATTATTATGCAAAAAGTGTTTAGGAGTGATAAGGGAAGAATTTGTTTGTTTGTCAGTTAAACTCATTGATGGTGATGTGTGTCAGGGCTCTTTATATCACTGTAAGCAATTGCAGACACCTGTGCTAATTAGTTTGGCAGGTGTGTCCAATGAAAGGCAAGACTACTTAAGAAGGCTGTCTCACATTATTAAGCAGCCTACATTTTCTGCCAAAATGGGAAAGAAAAAGGATGTGTCGGCTGCTGAGAAGCAACAAATTGTGGAGTGTTTAGGTCAAGGCATGACTACAATCAACATTGTGCGATGATCAGGATGAAGTGTCTTGGCAATCAAGAAGTATGTAGCTGATTCACAGTACACACGTGTGCGTGCTGATAAGGGCAAATTGAGGACTCTTTCCTACAGGCAATTACGTCAGGTTGAAAGAGCAGCGGCAAAAAAGCCTTGTCATAGCAGCAGACAAGTTTTTGAAGCTGCTTGTGCCTCCAACGTCCCCCGAACAACAAGATGCAGGGTCCTTCAGAGGTTTGCAGCTGTGCATACGCCATCCTGTCGACCTCCTCTATCCACTTCACACAAGCAGAAACGGCTCCAGTGGGCCAAACATTACATGAAGACTGATTTCAAAACTGTTTTGTTCACGGATGAGTGCCGTGCAGCGCTCGATGGTCCAGATGGATGGAGTGGAGGATGGCTGGTTGATGGACACCCCACGCAAACACGTTTACAGCGCCAACAAGGAGGAGGTGGAGTAATGTTTTGGGCTGGAATCATGGGGAGAGAGATTGTCGGCCCCTTTAGGATCCCTGAAGGCGCTAAAGATGAACTCCATAATGTATGTGGATTTTCTCAAACAGCACTTCCTGCCATGGTTCAAGAAGAAGAACCGTGTATTTCACAGCAAGATCATTTTTCTGCATGATAATGCACCATCTCATGCTGCACATAAAACATCTGCATCTCTGGCTGATATGGGCATAAAAGGGGACAAACTTATGGTGTGACCCCCATGCTCCCCTGACCTCTACCCCATTCAGAACCTTTGGAGCATCATTAAAAGGAGTGTCTATGATGGCGGGAGGCAGTTCACATCTAAGCAACAGCTCTGGGAGGGTATTCTGTCCTCATGCAAAACAATTGAAGCAGAAACCATCCAAAACCTGACAAATTCAATGGACGAGAGAGTTCAGAAGCTCCTTTCGAACAAGGGGTCCTATGTGAAAATGTAACATCACCTAGAATAAAGTTTTGAGTTGAAAACTGTTTGATTTCAGTTTCTAACAACCTGCTAATGCTTATAATTTCAAAAATGACCATTTTTTTGGTCTTTATTAAAATGAAAAGGTTGATCGAAAAGTTTGGGGGATCTAAGAGTGTGGCAACCCAGTAGTCATGATTACTTCGAATTCTGACAATATGAGGGTCATGCTGCAGGTAGTGCAGCAAGAAGGCACTTATGTGTCTTGCGCATCTCGGAGCCCCAAAATTATTTTCCGGGCTAGATGCAGCTAAAAATTATTTTTAATTTTAAATCTGGTGAAGCTTATTATAGATGGCCTAATAGGATCAGTGCTGCACACTGCTACAAAGCCCAAATTATTTTCCAGTCAAGATACAGATAAACATGATTAGTAATTTTAAATCTGGTGGAGCTTATTATAGATGGCCTAATAGAATCAGTGCTGCACACTGCTACAAAGCCCAAATTATTTTCCAGCCAAGATACAGATAAACATGATTAGTAATTTGAAAGCTTTTAACCAATCATCAAGCTTTTACTCTCCCCAGGATGACACAGGGGTAGAAAAGTCGTTTCGGATCCATGATTTGTTCATCTTTATGAACGTGAGTCTGTCTACATTATCAGTGGAGAGCCGCGTGCGCTTATCTGTCAGCACACCACCAGCAGCGCTGAACACATGTTCAGACAGAACGCTGGCTGCGGGGCATGACAAGATCTCCAAGGCGTAAGTGGCTAGCTCCGGCCATTTATCCAGATTGGAAGCCCAAAAAGAGCAAGGGTCCAGTGACACAGTCGTGGCTTCAATGTTTACTTGGAGATACTCCTGTACCATCGTCTCTAGGAGTTGACTATGTGTCAGACTTCTTGTCTCCTGTGGCCTTGCAAAGGATGGGCTAAAAAAGTGGTGAAATGATTCCGCAAAATTGATGTTACCAGCAGATACTGTGGTTCTGTTACGGTTTGAGTGCTGAACACTTGACGGTCCCACGGTTGGCAAGTTGGAACTGTGAGATTCACTACGTGCACCACTGGTATTTTGTGGAAAAGCACATGTAAGATTCTGCAACAGTCTCTGCTGATACTCCTGCATGCGTGCATAACTTTCTATAGCAGGAATAATTTCTGCAAATTTACTTTTGTACCGGGGATCTAACAGTGTGGCAACCCAGTAGTCAGGATTATTTCTAATTCTCACAATTCGAGGGTCATGTTGCAGGTAGTGCAGCAAGAAGGCACTCATGTGTCTTGCGCATCCAGGAGCACCAAGTCCCTGTTGTGTTGGTGGCGAGGTAACAATCATGCTTCCTTCCTCTGTCCTCTCCCCCCAACCTCGCACAACAGAAATGTGATCAAGGTCTCCCTCATCTGATGAGTCTTCCATCAGTTCGTCCTCCACTTCTTCCTGGGCTCCTGCACCTTCCTCACTAGTTTGGCTGCTACCGTGCGCCCTGGTAAAACCATCTCCCCCACCCTCACATGCCTGCCGCCTTGGTGCTGCCGACCGTCTGGACCTTGCAGATGTTAGCCCTTCCGCATACAACTCCTCCTCCTCTACTTCCTCCACCTCCTCTTGTGCCACCACCTGACTCCGAATTCTGTTTAACATGTGCTCCAGCATGTAAATCACCGGAATAGTCATGCTGATAATGGCATCGTCAGCACTAAACATCTTCGTCGCCATTTCAAAACTGTGCAGAAGGGTGCATAGGCCCCTGATCTGAGACCACTCCTCCAGCGTGATTTGCCCCACCTCTGAATCTCGTAGCCCAGGCTATACGTCAGAACGTAATGCACCAGGGTTTGTCGGTGCTGCCACAGTCGCTGCAACATGTGCAGAGTTGAATTCCACCGGGTAGGCACATCGCATTTTAGCCGGTGAAGTGGCAGGCCCAACGACTTCTGTAGAGATGTAAGTCGCTGAGCTGCGGGATGCGAACGGCGGAAGTGAGCACACAGCGACCGTGCCCTCTGCAGAAGGCCATCTAGTCTGGGATAGTGGGCTAAAAATTGCTGGACAACCAGGTTCAACACGTGAGCCATACAAGGCACGTGTGTGACATTGCCACGGCGAAGGGCCGCACCCAGGTTTGCAGCATTGTCGCACCCGGCCTTCCCTGGTTTCAGGTCCAGTGGAGACAACCATTCATGAAATTGGTTCTCCAGAGCTGACCACAACTCCTCAGCTGTGTGACTCACATTTCCCAGACATTTCAATGTAAAAACCGCCTGATGACGTTGAGCCCTACTGCCAGCATAGTAAGGAGGTGTGCAGGATCCCTTCTGCGCAGTTAGAAAGCTTGTGGCATGACCAGACAGGCTTTGGGTGCAGGTGGAGGACCGAGAGGAGGTTGAGGAGGCAGAAGCAGTGGAGGAACTTTGACATAAAGAGGATTGACGCACAACTCGTGGGGACGGCAAGACTTGGACAGCAGCCCCTTGTCCTGCTGTCACCATAGTTACCCAGTGCCCAGTCAGTGACATGTAACGCCCCTGTCCATGCCTACTTGTCCAAGTGTCTGTGGTGAAATGCACCCTGTCACACACAGAGTTTCTCAAAGAAGCGGTGATGTTGTGTGCGACATGCTGGTGGAGCGCAGGCACACCTTTCTTTGAGAAGTAGTGCCGACTGGGCACCTGGTACTGGGGCACTGCGACGGACATAAGGTCTCGAAAATCCTCTGTGTCCACCAGGCGGAAAGGCAGCATTTCTGTAGCCAAGAGCTTGCAGATGGTGAAATTCAGCCTCTTAGCTTTCTCATGGCTAGGAGGAAATGGTCTTTTACTTGTCCACATCTGAGGGACCGAGGGCTGGCTATTGTGCTTAGACGGGGTTGATAAGGGTGTCCCCGGCAAACTGCCGGTCTGTGAGGAAGATGCAGGCGGACATGTTAGGTTGCCTTGATCCAAAGGTGGTGCTATCGATGTCGGACAACGCTCAACACCAGCTGGTGTTACCACCTCCAAAGAAAATGATGACCTGCCAATCACGCTGGGTGTTGCGGGTAAAGAGGTGGCAGGTCTGCGCCCCAAAACAGGTGTGACTGCTGTCCCCCCAGTCACAGAGGATGAAGAGGCTGCGGATGCACAAGATATGGCAGACGGTGGTTGGCCCGGCCGGCTAGGCCGCATTGTAGCACACTGAGCTTCCCACTGCAACTTATGCTTCATGTCCATGTGCCGGTTCATGCATGAAGTACTCAAACTATGTATTTTTTGGCCTCTACTTAGCTTTTGCTGACAAATGTTACAGATAACACGAGTTGGGTCATCTTTATCGATCTGAAAAAATGCCCAGGCTATGCAAGGCTTAGCACCCATGCGACCTGAAGAGCCACCACGACTTGTGGTGAGAGGCAGAGTTGTGTTTGAGGATGCAGTTGTTGACGTGCTTCCAGTACTACGTCTCTGTCCAGGAAGGCGCAACCTGACCTCGTCGTCACTAGCATCTTCCTCCACCTCCTCTGCTGACCTCATCTCTTGGCTGACTGTGGGCTGACAGTAAGTGGGATCTCCAACCTCATCATCATTACCCTGTGCGTTATCACACCCGTCGTCCTCAGAGCCAACCTGTTCCTGCCCTGACAAAAAACTAAAGTTGTCGCTCCAATCAGGTATTTGAGTCTTATCATCGTCTTCTTCATTGTCTCCACCAACAGGAGTTACAGTTTGGGAATGAGGGTCTACATTATGGTCAGAACCTTCTGCGTCTGGTCCTGGATCCAACTCATAAAGATTCTGGGCATCAGTGCAGATCATTTCCTCGTCTGGATTCACAGAAGCGCTGGAGTCGACCTCTGATTCCCAGGCTATAGTATGAGTAAACAGCTCTGCAGACTCAACCATCTGTTCTACCTCATACTCAGACGGGCAGCTGGAGATTTGGGAGCTGTGAGGAAGCAAGTGCGATTGGGGTGACACCTTTGAGGACTGGAGTATTTGTGATGTTGAAGTTGATGTGAAGGAGAGCCCACTTAAAGGAGCACTTGATATCCGTTGAAGCACCTGCTGTTTTTGTGCCTCATCTGGAATTTGTAGCGATTGGCGTGGCCGTAAGAAAGGGATCTTATCACATTGTCCGCTAAAAGAAGTAGACATTTTAGTTTGGCTGGAAGATGGTCTTTCTTCTGCAGATGTTACTGTTGCTTTAACACCTACCCCACGGACACAACCTTTTTTCCCCTTCCCAACACACCTATTCCCCTTTCCACCAGCAGCAGGCCTTTTTCCACTCATTTTGGTGGTTAACTAATTCACAACTCTGGAGTTGTTTGCACAAAAAAACAATGGATGGGAACAGAGCAGAGCTGAGTGGCCAAACTGTGGTATTAGGCCAAAACTATTGGCTGGGTTAGATGCAGAAAAAAATTATATTCAATTTGCAACCTGATGGAGGTCTGTATAGATGGACTAATAGAACAAGTCCCACACACAGCTAGAAGGCCAAATATTTTTTCAGAGGTAGATGCAGAAAAAAATTATATTCAGTTTGCAACCTTATGGAGGTCAGTATAGATGGACTAATAGAACAAGTCCCACACACAGCTAGAAGGCCAAATATTTTTTCAGAGGTAGATGCAGAAAAAATTATATTCAGTTTGCAACCTTATGGAGGTCAGTATAGATGGACTAATAGAACAAGTCCCACACACAGCTAGAAGGCCAAATATTTTTTCAGAGGTAGATGCAGAAAAAAATTATATTCAGTTTGCAACCTTATGGAGGTCAGTATAGATGGACTAATAGAACAAGTCCCACACACAGCTAGAAGGCCAAATATTTTTTCAGAGGTAGATGCAGAAAAAAATTATATTCAGTTTGCAACCTTATGGAGGTCAGTATAGATGGACTAATAGAACAAGTCCCACACACAGCTAGAAGGCCAAATATTTTTTCAGAGGTAGATGCAGAAAAAAATTATATTCAGTTTGCAACCTTATGGAGGTCAGTATAGATGGACTAATAGAACAAGTCCCACACACAGCTAGAAGGCCAAATATTTTGTCAGAGGTAGATGCAGAAAAAAATTATATTCAGTTTGCAACCTTATGGAGGTCAGTATAGATAGACTAATACAACAAGTCCCACACACAGCTAGAAGCTCAATATTTTTTCAGAGGTAGATGCAGAAAAAAATATATTCAGTTTGCAACCTGATGGAGGTCTGTATAGATGGATTAATAGAACAAGTCCCACACACAGCTAGAAGCCCAATATTTTTTCAGAAGTAGATGCAGAAAAAAATTATATTCAGTTTGCAACCTTATGGAGGTCAGTATAGATGGACTAATAGAACAAGTCCCACACACAGCTAGAAGGCCAAATATTTTTTCAGAGGTAGATGCAGAAAAAAATTATATTCAATTTGCAACCTTATGGAGGTCAGTATAGATGGACTAATAGAACAAGTCCCACACACAGCTAGAAGGCCAAATATTTTGTCAGAGGTAGATGCAGAAAAAAATTATATTCAGTTTGCAACCTTATGGAGGTCAGTATAGATGGACTAATACAACAAGTCCCACACACAGCTAGAAGCCCAATATTTTTTCAGAGGTAGATGCAGAAAAAAATTATATTCAGTTTGCAACCATATGGAGGTCAGTATAGATGGACTAATAGAACAAGTGCCACACACAGCTAGAAGGCCAAATATTTTGTCAGAGGTAGATGCAGAAAAAAATTATATTCAGTTTGCAACCTTATGGAGGTCAGTATAGATGGACTAATACAACAAGTCCCACACACAGCTAGAAGCCCAATATTTTTTCAGAGGTAGATGCAGAAAAAAATTATATTCAGTTTGCAACCTTATGGAGGTCAGTATAGATGGACTAATAGAACAAGTCCCACACACAGCTAGAAGGCCAAATATTTTTTCAGAGGTAGATGCAGAAAAAAATTATATTCAGTTTGCAACCTTATGGAGGTCAGTATAGATGGACTAATAGAACAAGTCCCACACACAGCTAGAATGCCAAATATTTTGTCAGAGGTAGATGCAGAAAAAAATTATATTCAGTTTTCAACCTTATGGAGGTCAGTATAGATGGACTAATACAACAAGTCCCACACACAGCTAGAAGCCCAATATTTTTTCAGAGGTAGATGCAGAAAAAAATTATATTCAGTTTGCAACCTTATGGAGGTCAGTATAGATGGACTAATAGAACAAGTCCCACACACAGCTAGAAGGCCAAATATTTTGTCAGAGGTAGATGCAGAAAAAAATTATATTCAGTTTGCAACCTTATGGAGGTCAGTATAGATGGACTAATACAACAAGTCCCACACACAGCTAGAAGCCCAATATTTTTTCAGAGGTAGATGCAGAAAAAAATTATATTCAGTTTGCAACCTTATGGAGGTCAGTATAGATGGACTAATAGAACAAGTCCCACACACAGCTAAAAGGCCAAATATTTTGTCAGAGGTAGATGCAGAAAAAAATTATATTCAGTTTGCAACCTTATGGAGGTCAGTATAGACGGACTAATACAACAAGTCCCACACACAGCTAGAAGCCCAATATTTTTTCAGAGGTAGATGCAGAAAAAAATATATTCAGTTTGCAACCTGATGGAGGTCTGTATAGATGGATTAATAGAACAAGTCCCACACACAGGTAGAAGCCTAATATTTTTTCAGAGGTAGATGCAGAAAAAAATATATTCAGTTTGCAACCTGATGGAGGTCTGTATAGATGGATTAATAGAACAAGTCCCACACACAGGTAGAAGCCCAATATTTTTTCAGAGGTAGATGCAGAAAAAAATATATTCAGTTTGCAACCTGATGGAGGTCTGTATAGATGGATTAATAGAACAAGTCCCACACACAGCTAGAAGCCCAATATTTTTTCAGAGGTAGATGAAGAAAAAAATATATGCAGTTTGCAACCTGATGGAGGTCAGTATAGATGGACTAGTACAACAAGTCCCACACACAGCTAGAAGTCCAATATTTTTTCAGAGCTAGATGCAGAAAAAAATTATATTCAATTTGCAACCTGATGGAGGTCAGTATAGATGGACTAATAGAACAAGTCCCACACACAGCTAGAAGGCCCAATATTTTTTCAGAGGTAGATGCAGAAAAAAATTATATTCAGTTTGCAACCATATGGAGGTCAGTATAGATGGACTAATAGAACAAGTCCCACACACAGCTAGAAGGCCAAATATTTTGTCAGAGATAGATGCAGAAAAAAATTATATTCAGTTTGCAACCTTATGGAGGTCAGTATAGATGGATTAATACAACAAGTCCCACACACAGCTAGAAGCCCAATATTTTTTCAGAGGTAGATGCAGAAAAAAATTATATTCAGTTTGCAACCTTATGGAGGTCAGTATAGATGGACTAATAGAACAAGTCCCACACACAGCTAGAAGGCCAAATATTTTGTCAGAGGTAGATGCAGAAAAAAATTATATTCAGTTTGCAACCTTATGGAGGTCAGTATAGATGGACTAATACAACAAGTCCCACACACAGCTAGAAGCCCAATATTTTTTCAGAGGTAGATGCAGAAAAAAATTATATTCAGTTTGCAACCTTATGGAGGTCAGTATAGATGGACTAATAGAACAAGTCCCACACACAGCTAGAAGGCCAAATATTTTTTCAGAGGTAGATGCAGAAAAAAATTATATTCAGTTTGCAACCTTATGGAGGTCAGTATAGATGGACTAATAGAACAAGTCCCACACACAGCTAGAAGGCCAATATTTTTTCAGAGGTAGATGAAGAAAAAAATATATGCAGTTTGCAACCTGATGGAGGTCAGTATAGATGGACTAGTACAACAAGTCCCACACACAGCTAGAAGTACAATATTTTTTCAGAGCTAGATGCAGAAAAAAATTATATTCAATTTGCAACCTGATGGAGGTCAGTATAGATGGACTAATAGAACAAGTCCCACACACAGCTAGAAGGCCAAATATTTTTTCAGAGGTAGATGCAGAAAAAAATTATATTCAGTTTGCAACCTTATGGAGGTCAGTATAGATGGACTAATAGAACAAGTCCCACACACAGCTAGAAGGCCAAATATTTTTTCAGAGGTAGATGCAGAAAAAAATTATATTCAGTTTGCAACCTTATGGAGGTCAGTATAGATGGACTAATAGAACAAGTCCCACACACAGCTAGAAGGCCAAATATTTTTTCAGAGGTAGATGCAGAAAAAAATATATTCAGTTTGCAACCTGATGGAGGTCTGTATAGATGGATTAATAGAACAAGTCCCACACACAACTAGAAGCCCCATATTTTTTCAGAGGTAGATGAAGAAAAAAATATATGCAGTTTGCAACCTGATGGAGGTCAGTATAGATGGTCTAGTACAACAAGTCCCACACACAGCTTGAAGCCCAATATTTTTTCAGAGCTAGATGCAGAAAAAAATTATATTCAATTTGCAACCTGATGGAGGTCAGTATAGATGGACTAATAGAATGATGCTATGCCCAAAAGATTTTACTTCACTAGGTGCAGTAAAAAAATTGGTATTCTATACACAGGTGGTATATCTTGCAACACAGATAGGCTACTCCACTGACTAACACACTCTGCAATAGGCCAAAAAGGATTAGCTTTGCTAGATTCAGCCAAATGCTGTGAAAAAAACTTGCACAGCACTGGCACAGACCTGCCTGGCAAAAACTGATAGGAACTGATGTAACCTAGTCCTGAAAAGGACTCCAATTACAATTAGTCTTTACTCCCACAATCTATCTATTTAAGAGCACAGACCTGCCTGATAAAAGTCGTAGGAAATGCTGTAACCTAGTCCTTAAAAGGACTGCAATCACAACTATTCCCTACTCCCAAGCTATCTGTAGATTTGTGCGAAAATTGGCTTGAAATTAACAAGGTATAGCGCACACAGCAACAGCGGTGCCGTCTAACACGCAGCTGCAGCAGTGAGAAAATGGTGGCGACGGGGAAAATGGCTTGGTCTTATAGGGCAAGGACATGTGACATACACTGCCAATGACACATGCTCTTGCTTGTGTGAAAAAAAGCACTTCGCTCCGTGTGTGCGCTGCTGATAGGCTGACAGATTGCACCTCCCCACTGCAAATGCGGGAAAGAGAAAAAAAAATGGAGATCTTCATTGTTCCTGCAGAGATCCATCCCCTGCCCCTCCCCCCACCCCGCTGTACACTCAAACTGCGTATTAACATTAATTTTCATCATTACTGAGAAAAAATCCAGTTATGATTTTGGTGCACGAACAGTTATCGAACATAACCTCGAACAGCCGAATTTTTCTCAAATTGTTCGTGTTCGCCGAACGTCTCGAACACCGCCCAAAACAGCTCGAATTTGAGATTGGCGAACAGTTCGAGTAGAACAACGCTCATCTCTAGTTCCAATCCAGATGGAATGAGGTGAAGACAGGGAGCGGGGGCTCTGTATGAGCTCTGCTCCACAGGCGGGCCAAGTTAGGAGGCCTGAGCCTGAGAGGAGTGGGAGCAGGAAGGCTCCAGGAACGGAAGGGACCCCAGGGGTAAGGGCCGTGCAGCAAGCCACCCGTACGCCCTCCGCTACTAGAAAGTAGGGGGGTCAGGCCAGAAAAAGGGAACCGGTCCCTCAACTGGCACGGAGCTACAAGACCCAACTAGGAAACCGGAGGCTGCAGCACTTCAAGTACCGCAGGCCACAAGTCCACACCAGTACACTAAGAAGATAGCCGCATAGGACCCAGGGGACGGAACACACGGCGCCCGCCAAGGCCCGAGGATACCGGATAGAAGTGCCACTGGGTGTGAGGTGCAGGGAGCAGGCCAGAGAGAGGACATACAGAAGGGGGTCCTGTAAGATGCTCCGGAGTTACCTGAGGGTCGGCTGAACCCCTCACTGCGTGAACACAGGACGCCGTAGGCCTTGCACTGGCGCCTGTAACTGGAACTGCTATAATCGTGAGTAAAGATCCTGGGACTGCACTATCTGACTCCGTGTTATTACTGACTACCTGCACCATAACCACCATCATCTATACATGCTGCCCTGGAGATACACTCTTCCTGTGGGGAGTTACACTACCTTAGCTGCTATACCACAAGCTTCAGAGGACTGTTCCGCAGCGGCGGTTCCTATTGACCGCATTCCACAGGTGGCGTAGTCGGACATTAAACACCTTTACACCTAGACTACCCTTGGTTTGACCGCCCTGGGTCACGGACCGGGTCGCCGCCACGGTGACTACCACCCCCAGCTTCTACAGGCCCGGATCCGGGTACCCCACTGCCCAGGGGGTGCGTCACTTCCCCAATAGAATCCAAATAACAGAATAAGCCTGAGCAATTCTCAGGAAACTTCTCCCCAATTACACCAGCCAGTATAGCAAACGCTTGAAGCCAATTTACAAAAGTTTGGGGAATAAGCCGCCACCTGCGTTTCTCCTCCTCCTCCTTTTACTATCGTCCTTCTTCCCTCTGTCTAAATTAAACTTTTCCAAGGGAAGGAGGGAGAAAATTTCGATGTATTCGTCGCGCCAAATTTTCTCTTTCCCCTCTTTTTTTAAATGTGCCCCCAGTGACCCCTTGAAGCACACATAAACCTCACCTTTTGCACTATCGTCCAGCTTCACTGTATCCCCTTTGTCTTTTTTGGTCTGAACTGACACTGAAACACCCAAAGATGCTACCTCCGTGCCCGCAACAGACCCAACCACTTCATGACTAGCCTGTGGCCACACGGCCTGTCCTGGCAACCAGGCTCCTACGGGGGATGCCCTCGATCCACTCGCTGCCCCGCCCTCCATTCTAAGCAAAATCTGCGACATACTTTTGAAGATATCCCTCATTCCTGATACCTCTGCCCCACCGAGACCACCTAAAATCCTCCCCCCTGGCCCAGCAAATTGACCACTGCCATCCCCTAGCAATACAGCCCCTGTGGGTGACAAACCAGACTTAGAGTCATACTCACGCAGATGCGCAGGTTCTGTGTCCCCGCCAGCCAGATATCTTGAGTCCAGACGATCTCTTCCTCCATCACGGTCGCCGCTGGAATCAGATCCCTCTGACTCCGGTCGCTGCTCAAGGCCTGCACCCCTGGCCTCCCCGTCACCAGGGGGGACCTGAGCAGTTGCTGATGATGTAGTCAGGCTTCTTTTAGAGGATCGCCTGCCACCAGACCTCCTTGCTCTCCTATCAGCAGCTCTAGATCTTCTTTGAATACTGGACCCATGCGCACGGGCCTGGTCCGTGCTGCCAGGACGAAAGCTGCCGGGCAGTAAGGCATCGTTGCCCGCCTCTACCCCCACTCTGCGTCGTCTGGATGAACCAGGCAGCAGGGGTTCCCTGCACTGCTGCCTGCCCGCAGAAACCTCCTGGGATCCTCTCCTAGCATTCCTCCCAGCAGGCACCCTGACAGGAATATCACCAGTGGTGCCTGCCACATGTGGTCCTCCTCCCAGCATCTTCCCGGTCCGTTGCCTCCTCCTGTGGGCCCACCATGTTTTGCAGCTGGCCTTTGCGGCCCAGCTGCTGTGCGCATGCGCCGGTCGGTCGGGGCCCGGACCTCCGGCATCGGCAGCGCTACTGATGCAGGCCGCACATCCGGTGCGGCCCTCACTTCAGGCACGGCCCTCACTTCCGGCGCGGCCCGCGATTCTCGCTGTGCTGCACCAACAGGCCGGCTATATGGATTCCTGCCGGGGCGAGCACGGCGGGAAGGGACCACACAGTCGCGCTCGCCTCCCGCAGGGTCCCCGGAGGGGCTCCGGAGCCTGCGCCGACTGCGCGTAGTTACCTCCAGTGACAGTCTCTCCGGGGGCCTGGTCCTCCTGGTTCTCCTCCCTGCTGAAGCCGGTGTGTCCTGGGTACCAGCTGCTGCCAGCAAAGCAGACCACTGGGCCTCAAGCCATCCACTGCTCCGTGACGTGGCGACGTCCCTCAGCCGGACCACCAGGGATTCCACTGACTCCATGGTAAGATGAATCTCTTGTGGCTGCTCCTCCAGGAATGGCGGTTTTCTCCTATATACCCCAGCCTCTCCCAATTACCCGGCCTCCTTTAACTTCCCTCTATCCAATCCAAACCCAATACTTTTAAAAAGGGAAACCACCCGGCCAATCCCGGTCATGGGGGGCTTCCCACTAGCTGTGCCTGTCTCCAGCCCCCTCCTTCTGACTCCAAGCTTCTATCCCTCACTTCCTCCTTTAGCCTTGCGCAGTGGTCTTCTGCCCCCACTCACATGGCCACACACTTGTCCTCATCTTCCCCCGCCTCTGTTCCCTATCTAACCTCTGTAACTCACCTCTCCCTCTTTCTGACCACAACCTACTCACATTCTCTTCCCTCTCCTCTCCAGGTCCACAATCCCTACTCGACAAACTTGCACACCCTAGCAGAAATCTCAAACACCTTGACCTACACTCACACTCTGAATGATGCAGATGCTGCTGCCACACCACAACAACTGCAGCTCTCAATTCGGTCGCCCCCTCACACATACCACAGCTCGACCACTCAACAGACAACCCTGGCACACCAACCTGACTAAAGCACTGCCAAGGACCTCCAGGGTTGTTGAGCGGAAAGGAAAAAGGTCCTACTCCAAAGAGCATTTCATCGCATTCAAACAGTTCCTCACTACTTTCAAGTCCACACTTACTGCAGCAAAACAAACCTACTTCTCATCTCTCATATCCCCCTGTCTCACAACCCTAAACAGCTATTCAACACTTTCAATTCTCTTCTCCGTTCCCAAGCGCCTCCTCCCTCTCCTCTCATCTCAGCCGAAGACTTTGCCTCATTCTTAAAGCAGAAGATTGACACCATCAGACAAAGAGCTTTTGCCTAAAGCCCCACAGCCCATCCTCATATCTACTCAACCTTATTCCTCCAAAACCAGCTTCTTCACCATTACGGACGATCAACTTTGCTCTTTACTCCCCAAATCACACCTCACCACCTGCGAACTTGACCCAACCCCGTCCCACCTCTTCCCTAACCTCACCACAGTCTTCATAGCAAACCCTAACCCACCTTTTCAACCTATCACTAAAAACTGGTGTCTTCCCCTCATGCTTCAAACATGACTTGATCACACCCATCCTCAAAAATCCATCCCTTGACCCATCCTCTCTGTCTAGCTATCGCCCCATATCACTTCTCCCTTACGCCTCAAAACTCCTGGAACAACATGTCCATTCTGAACTGTCCTCCCACCTCTCCTCCGGCTTCCTTTTTGACCGCTTACAATCTGGCTTCCGACCGCACCATTCTACTGAAACTGCCCTGACTAAAGTCACCAATGACCTACTAACTGCCAAATCCAAGCGGCACTACTCTGTCCTCCTCCTCCTGAACCTGTCATCTGCCTTTGACACAGTGGACCATTCCCTCTTACTACAGACTCTCTCATCTCTCGGCATCACAGATTTGGCCCTATCTTGGATCTCCTCATACCGAACAGACTGGACATTCAGGGTCTCCCTCTTACACACCACCTCCTCATCTCGCCCCCTATCTGTCGGTGTCCCCCAAGGCTCAGTTCTAGAACCCCTGCTCTTCTCCATCTACATCTTCAGCCTAGGACAGCTCATAGAGTCCCATGACTTCCAGTATCATCTCTATGCTGATGACACACAGATCTACCTCTCTGGACCCAATATCTCCTCCCTACTAACCAGAATCCCACAATGTCTGTGTGCTATTTCATTCTTCTTCTCTGTCAGATTTCTAAAACTTAACGTGGATAAAACCGAATTCATCATCTTTCCACCATCTCACTTAACACCCCCACCTGACCTATCCATCAAAGTCAATGGCTGCCCACTCTCCCCAGTCCTGCAAGCTCGCTGCCTCGGGTTAACTCTGGACTCTAATCTCTCTGTCAAACCACATATCCAAGCCCTTTCCACTTCCTGCCAACTCCAACTCAAAAATATCTCCCCGATCCGCACATTCCTCAACCACGAATCTTCAAAAACACTAGTGCACGCCCTCATCATCTCCCGCCTCGACTACTGCAACCTGCTGCTCTATGGCCTCTCTTCTACCAATCTCACACCCCTCCAATCTATCGTAAACTCTGCTGCCCTACTAATCCACCTGTCCCCCCTCTATTCCCCGGCCTCTCCTCTCTGTCAATCCCTTCACTGGCTCCCCATTGCCCAGAGACTCCAGTTCAAAACCCTAACCATGGCATACAAAGCCATCAACAACCTGTCCTCTCTATATATCTGTGACCTAGTCTCCTGATACTTACCTACACGCAACCTCCGATCCTCACAAGATCTCCTTCTCTACTCCTCTCTTATCTCCTCTTCCCACAATCGTATACAAGATTTCTCCAGTGCATCCCCCTACTCTGGAACTCTCTACGCCAACACATCAGACTCTCGCCTACTGTGGAAACCTTCAAAAGGAATCTGAAGGCCTACCTCTTCCGACAAGCCTACAACCTGCAGCAAACTTCACTCCACCATACCGCTGCATGACCAGCTCTACCCTTACCTATTGTATCCTCATCCATCCCCTGTAGATTGTGAGCCCTCGTGGGCAGGGTCCTTGCTCCTCCTGTACTAGTCACCGACTTGTATTGTTCAAAATTTACTGTAATTGCTTGTGCTATGTATATCCCTTTCACATGTAAAGCACTATGGAATAAATGGCGCCATAATAATAATATACCAGGATGGAGGCCATATACCAGGGTGGGGCACTGGATGAGAGCCATAAACCAGGATGGGAATATATACCAGGATGGGGCCCAGGATGAAGGCCATATACCAGGATAGGGACATATACCAGGATAGGGCCCAGGATGAGGGCCATATACCAGGATGGGGCCCAGGATGAGGTCCATATACCAGGATGGGGCCAAATACTAGGATGGGGAACATATACCAGGATAAGCTGTGCATTATACTATATGGAAGACTATGGACTGTGCATTATACTATATGGAGGACTATGGGGGATGCGTTATACTACATGGATGACTATGGACTGTGTATTATACTATATGGAGGACTATGGTCTGTGCATTATACTACATGAATCACTATGGGCTGTGCATTATACTACATGAAAGACTATGGGCTGTAGATTATACTACATGGATGACTATGGGATGTGCATTATACTGTATAGAGGACTATGGATGATGCATTATACTGAATGGAGGATTATGGAGGGTGCATTATATTATTTGGAGAACTATAGTGTGCATTATACTATATGGAGGACTATAGAGAGTTCATTATACTGTTTGGAGGACTATGGGGGTGCATTATAGTATAGGGAGGACTATGGGCTGTGCATTATACTATATGAGGGACTATGGGGAGTGCATAATACTTCTGCTATGGGGCCCCATGACTTCTATGTTCACCCATGGTGAGTATAATGGTTAACTTTTTTTCTGCACATTAAAGAACAACGGCAAAAGGGGTGATATGTATACCAGGATGGGGGATATATCAGGATGGGGACCAAGATAAGGGACATATAACAGGATGGAGGGCATATATATACACCATAATAAGAAATATGTATACCAGGATGGAAGACATATATATACAGTATATATCGGGGGGGGGGGGGGCAGTCCAAATTTTGTTCCAGGGCCCATCAGACTCTAGTTACACCACTGCATAACAGCCTGGTGCAGTGTGCCATAACAGCCTGATGCAGTGTGCCCTAACAGCCTGTTGCAATTTGTGAATCAATTTGCTAGGATCGCAAAAAAAAAAATGTCCAGCACCATGTAACGCAATGCTAAAGATTGCAGCAGCCAGAGAGTGGGGTCATGACGTCAGACAACGCTGCACAGGCTTCCCCATAAAGTCATGCAGCTATCACATCTAGTGTTGAGCGATACCTTCCGATATCGGGAAATATTGGATCGGATTGGATAGGACCAATACCCAAAAAATATCGGATATCGCCGATTCCGATACCGGAAACCAATGCAAGTCAATGGGACACTAATATCGGAATGAAATCCCAGCGTGAGAGAATTCTCCTGATTGTTTAAAAGCCGGCGGGCGGTAAAAAGCCGGCGGGCGGTAAAAAGCCGCCGGCTTTTAAACAATCACACAGCCCCATACTGCTTCCCCGCAGCCTCCCATCCCGATCCGCCGCTCCCCCGCCACCTCCCATCCCGATCGGAAGTTAGGACCGGGCAGGGAGCGCAGCACCAAGGAGTGGGGAGCGAAGGACCCGGGCGGGGAAGCCGGCAGTGAAAAGAATTCACCGCGGGCTTTCCCGTTCTGTGCTGCGTTCTCCCGCCGGTTATTTCAAATGAACAGCTGAGGTATCAGCTGATGCTGATCAGCTGTTCATTTGAAGTAGCCGCGGTGCCCTCAGAGGGTTCATGTGAGTTCATGCTTGACTGCATGAACTCACATGAACTTTCCCACGGCCGCACAGGTCAGCCACACCTCCCACACCATCCCATCAATCCAGGAAGACTAGAATCCCATACCATTCCCGTCTTCCTGGATCATGGCTGAGCACCTGGAGTGGTACAAGAGGATGGACCTGAATGTGCCGGTCGTGATTGGTGTGTGCGTGGTGTCTGCGGGTGTCTGTGGGTGTTTGCAGGTGTTTGCGCGGTGTCTGTGGGTGTTTGCGGGAGTCTGTGGGTGTTTGCGGGTGTCTGCGGGTGTCTGCGCGGTGTCTGTGGGTGTTTGCGGGTGTCTGTGGGTGTTTGTGTGTGTCTGCGGGTGTCTGCGTGCAGGCAGACATAGGCCGATGTGACACTACTACTCCCATCGGCATATGTCTGTCCCCCGTCCACTAGTGCCAGCAGGATCAGCTCGATGGGAGCAGTAGTTCCCATCAGCCTGATCCTGCTATTTAAACTGCCCCATATGTTATTTTTGCCCCTATACACATGTTTTATTCTTTTAGGCCCCCATATTTTTTTTTTGTTTTTGGTCCCCAATAAATTTTAAATACATTTCATTGGTGGCCAGTGGTTACCTAAAATAAATTAGTTTATACATTACCTGTCCCCGCCGATCGCCACCTAAAATAAAGTAAAAAATAAAAATATATACCTATACTCACCAAGACACCTAATTCCCCGAAGCCATCGATCTCCTGTAATAAAATATAAAATAATAAACCACAACCTTATCCTTACCCCTCCATAGTAGTCCACGAGTGTCCCACGAAGATCTCCAGTTTAGAGCAGCCACATAAAATGTGACCGCTCTAAACCGCTGCTGCCACTAGAATGACGGGGCCGTAAAGTAGCCCCGACATTGCATAAGCGGGTTCGCCGGAGTTCAGGCAGCGCTGCTTCGGTTAGCTCCTTTACGGCCCTGCTGTACCGTGAGAAATTCCCACGGTACAGCAGGGCCGTAAAGGAGGTCACCGGACCTGCGCTGACAGAATGCACTCCGGTGACCTCAGTCAGGGGCTCACGCTGCCGGGAGCGGACGTGTTCCCGACAGTGTGAGCTTACAGAAGCCATGCACAGCTGTCACCATCTCCGGATGTAACAGCTGTGCATGGGAGATCAGCGCAGGAACGTGGACAGGTAACTATTTTAAGAATTAAATAAAATGGTGTGTTTTATTTCAAATAAATTATTTTTTTCTGGGTGTAGTGTGTGTTTTTTCTTTCTAACACTTTGTAGGTTAGTAATGGGGGTGTCTTATAGATGCCCATCATTACTAACCTGGGCTTCATGGCAGCTGGTGCTGACATGAACCCCACCACTATTACCCCCTGCCACCACACCAGGGCAGTGTGGAAGAGCGAGGCTAACAGCCAGATTTGGCGCACAAATAGGATGTGCCAAATCTGGGGCTGCTGAGGGCTCATATTATAGCCTGGGAGGGGGCCTATAACCATGGTCCCTTTCTAGGCTATTAATATCAGGTCGCAGCTGTCCGCCTTGCCTTTGCTGGCTCCAATTTATAGGGGGACCCTATTTTTTTTTTTTAGGGGGGGGGTCCCACCTGTAGAATGGGCTGTAAAGCCTAAGCAAACTGCTGCGGACTGATATTAATAGCAAGGGAAGGGGCCATGATCCTTGGCTACTTCCCAGACTATTAAATCAGCCCTCAGCTTTCCCTCTTTTCCTTAAAAATACGCGTGAGCCCAGAGCCCACCCTTTTTTTTTTTTTTATACATCGATTAGGGGTTGGACTAGGAAATGACATCAAATTGGCCTTTTTTTTTTCCTCTTCACTAACTTTATTTGTCTTCAAAAACGCTTCAAAAACGCGTCAAAAACGCACATAGAATCCGCATGCGTTTTTCTGGCAAGGAGATGCGGAAATGATCAGGAAAATTTCTACTTCATTTCTGCATCGTGGGCACATTGCCTAATATTGGCGTGACCCCATGAATTTCGGGCTTAGGGCCAGCGGATAATACAAAGCTGGCCCTAACCCCTTTATTACCCAGTGAGCCACCGCACCAGGGCCCTGGATGAGCTGGATACAGCGCCAGAAGATGGCGCTTCTATGAACGCGACATTTTATGGGGAGGCTGCGGACTGCAGTTTGCAGCAGGGGGGCCCACAAAGCTTGGGCCACCCTGCGCTGTGGATTCCAGCCCCCAGCTGCTTAGTTGTACCTGGCTGGACACAAAAATAGGGCGAAGCCCCACGTATTTTTTTTAAAAATTATTTCATGAAATTCATGAAATGAAAAAAAAAAGGGCTTCCCTATATTGTTGTGTCCGGCCAGGTACAAAGAGGCAGCTGGGAGTTGGGGGCAGCCCGTTTCTGGATGTTGTACCTGGCTGGCATACAAAAATTTGGTGAAGTCCACGTCAAAATTTTTGTGAAAAACTAATTAAAAAATAAATAATAATTTAGGGACTGCATCTTTATTAACCCCTCAAGTGTCATTTAGTGTTAAAATAAAGGATTTATTAAAAAAAAAAATTGGCGTGGGATCCCCCCATAATTTTAGTCTCTAGCGGAGGTTAAGCAGACAACTGGGGCAGATGTTTGAAGCCTGGGAAGGGGGTAATACACACGGAGCTTCCCAGGCTAATAATATCAGCCCCCAGCTGAATACCTAGCCTTTATTAGCTATTAAAATGGGGGGACCCCCCCAAAAAATGATGTGGGGTCCCCCCTATTTTAATAGCTAGCAAAGGCTAGGCAGACAGCTGGCGGCTGATATTAATAGCCCAGGAAGGGTGGCATGAATATTGGCCCCCTCCCAGGCTAGAAACAGCAGCCCTCAGCCACCCCAGATTTGGCGCATTCATAGGATGCGCCAATTCTGGCACTTAGCCTCGCTCTTCCACGCTGCCCTGGTGCGGTGGCAGGGGATAATACTGGTGGGGTTCATGTCAGCACCAGCTGCCATGAAGCCCAGGTTAGTAATGATGGGCGTCTATAAGACACCCCCATTACTAACCTACAAAGTGTTACAAAGAAAAAACACACACTACACCCAGAAAAAAATAATTTATTTGAAATAAAACACACCATTGTATTTAATTCTTAGTTTGCTAAAAAAAAATAGTTACCTGTCCACGTTCCTGCGCTGATCTCCCATGCACAGCTGTCACATCTGGAGATGGTGACAGCTGTGCATGGCTGTTGTAAGCTCACACTGCCGGGAACACGTCCGCTCCTGGCAGCGTGAGCCCCTGACTGAGGTCACCGGAGTGCATTCAGTCAGCTCAGCTCCGTTGACCTCCTTTACGGCCCTGCTGTACCGTGGGAATTTCTCACGGTACAGCAGGACCGTAAAGGAGCTAACCGGAGCAGCGCTGCCTGAACTCCGGCGAACCCGCTTATGCAATGACGGGGCTGATTTACGGCCCCGTCATTCTAGTGGCGGCAGCGATTTAGAACGGTCACATTTTATGTGGCTTCTCTAAACTGGAGATCTTCGTGGGACACTCATGGACTACTACGGAGGGGTAAGGATAAGGTTGTGGTTTATTATTTTATATTTTATTGCAGGAGATCGATGGCTTCGGGGAATTAGGTGTCTAGGTGAGTATAGGTGTATTTTTTTATTTTTTACTTTATTTTAGGTGGCGATCGGCGGGGACAGGTAATGTATAAACTAATTTATTTTAGGTAACCACTGGCCACCAATGAAATGTATTTAAAATTTATTGGGGACCAAAAACAAAAAAAAAATATGGGGGCCTAAAAGAATAAAACATGTGTATAGGGGCAAAAATAAGATATGGGCAGTTTAAATAGCAGGATCAGGCTGATGGGAACTACTGCTCCCATCGAGTTGATCCTGCTGGCACGAATGGACAGGGGACAGACATAGGCCGATGGGAGTAGTAGTGTCACATCGGCCTATGTCTGCTGCACGCAGACACCCGCAGACACACGCAAACACCCACAGACACCCGCAAACACCCACATACACCGCACAGACACCCACAGACACCCGCAAACACCCACAGACACCGCGCAGACACCCGCAAACACCCGCAGACACCTGCAGACACCGTGCACACACCAATCATGACCGGCACATTCAGGTCCATCCTCTTGTACCACTCCAGGTGCTCAGCCATGATCCAGGAAGACGGGAATGGTATGGGATTCTCATCTTCCTGGATTGATGGGATGGTCTGGGAGGTGTGGCTGACCTGTGCGGCCGTGGGAAAGTTCATGTGAGTTCATGCAGTCAAGCATGAACTCACATGAACCCTCTGAGGGCACCGCGGCTACTTCAAATGAACAGCTGATCAGCATCAGCTGATACCTCAGCTGTTCATTTGAATTAACCGGCAGGAGAGCGCAGCACAGAACGGGAAAGCCCGCGGTGAAGTCTTTTCACTGCCGGCTTCCCCACCCGGGTCCTTCTCTCCCCACTCCTTGGTGCTGCGCTCCCCGCCCGGTCCTAACTTACAATCGGGATGGGAGGTGGCGGGGGAGCGGCGGATCGGGATGGGAGGCTGCGGGGAAGCAGTATGGGGCTGTGTGATTGTTTAAAAGCTGGCGGCTTTTTATCGCCCGCCGGCTTTTTACTGCCCGCCGGCTTTTAAACAATCAGGAGAATTCTCTCACGCTGGGATGACATTCTGATGACAGGCTGGATCGCAGCTGAGCGCTGCCATCCAGCATGCCATCCTTCAGAGACACTGCAGAGTGCAGGCATTATGGGAACTTCCGATTCCTGTATCCGATATTCTAATAGTATCGGAACTAAGAATCGGAACTCCGATACCGCGAATATCGGTCGATACCCGATATTACAGTATCGGAATGCTCAACACTAATCACATCACATGGTCAAGCAGTGCCATTTACAGATTTTACAGCCTAGGGATAGAAATGCAGAACTCAAACACATAGGGATTGAAAATGGCCTAAATCTGAGTGTGGTTTTATGCTGCAGCATTGAAGCAAATTTGAAATGGTAGTGGTAATCTCAATTTGTGAATAATAATCCAAAGATTCAAGTGATATGGGGGGGTGCTGGACCTGCAGAGTCAGTGTTACTGTGAATTGATCGATCTGTGATATATAACAATACCAGCACCTTATTAAAAACATATTTTTTTTAATCTTCACACACTGCAAACACGGAGGCAGTTTAATATTTCAGATATCCATTATATTTACATGACTTTATTAGTTATCATGCCATTCATAGGTTCTGGCACAACCTTTGCATTTTGAAATGTTTTTTTTTTGGTCCTGTCTAGGTTTTTCTGTATGCTATTTAATAAAGATTTATATTGTTAAAATATAGGAAGTGCAACTGATCATTTGTACCTTTCATCTTTTTTAAAAAAAATTCTACAGGAGCTTTTATGAACTTCCATTCTAAATCTATAGGCATTAACATGGAGTTGGTCCCCACTTTGCAGCTGTAACTGCTTCCACACTTCTGGAAAGAATTTCTACAAGATTTTGGAGGTGTCTGTGTAAACTTTTGCCCCTTCATCCAGAAGAGTATTTGTGAGGTCAAACACTGATGTTGGAGGAGAGGCCGGACTCACAATCTACTTTTTAGTTCATCCCAATAGTGTTGGATGGGGATGAAGCCAGGGCTCTGTGCGGCCGGTCATGTTCTCCTACAACAAACCCTCCCAATCATGTTTTTATGTACTTTGCTTTGTGCCCTTGGGCACTGCCATGGGAGCTAGGAATATGAAAAAGAATAAAATGCAGCCAACTCACCCAAAACGATTCTCATTAAATAGGAATGCTGAAATCTGTTCGGAAAAAACATGAACATCCAAGTGAAAAAGAGGAGCCTCCAGCTCCTGATAAAATTTTTCTCATTATTACAGAGTTAAAAATAAGAATTACATATAGATTCAAAAAATATAGCAATGTATAGCAGCTACGCCTTTCAGATGCACTCCAGCTCAGATAAAGGATACCGGAGTGCATCTGAAACGCGTAACTGCTATACATGGCTATATTTTTGGGATCTGTATGTAATTCTTATTTTTAACTCTGTAATAAAGACAAGTGTTTTATCAGGAGCTGTAATCACTAGTGATGAGCGAGCATGCTCGCTGTTAGAACCCTCCTGTTAGTTTTTTCTATCTTGTGTTTTGCGGTCACGTGACCATCTGCCTATACATTCCAGCTACGCCCTTCTGGCTTTGCTGGACTTCAGTGTTGTTTGAATGTTTTGCTAGCCTGGTGCTTCAGTGCCTATCTCTGTCAGTTTGCTTGGTCCTCTGGGACCTCTAGTACTTTTTGTCAGTTTGTCTTTTGTGTTCTACAACAATTTCTGTTTAGGAGGTGTCCCATTTGTGTCCCAGTCCTTAGTTCTTTTAGGGACCGCTCCCTTAATTCTATAGGTCTTCGTTCAGACTAGCCGAGGACGAAGGTGGGTCTGTTCACTAGGAAAAGGCAGCCCGCTACATCGTAGGGATTCAGCTTAGTCTTATTGTAGGGACAGCTTTCCCCTATCTTTCCTTAGTTCTTGTTGCAGATCATAGCACTCGCCACTGCTCGGTACTCGCCCGAGCATCTCAGGCGGGAGCTCGGGTCCCTGTCCTGAAAGTAAGTCCAGCCAAAAAGTATGGTTTCCATCCAGGAGTTGGCTCAACACCTGCAGGGATTGTCTCTGGAGGTGGCCGAGCTTCAGCAACACGTGAGTAGCTGTCCTGGAGCGCATTTTGTCGAACCCAAGGTAGGACAGCCTGATGTTTTTTGTGGTAAACAGCAAGATTTTTTTTCCTTTAAAAATGCTTGTTTGTTATATTTTCGTTTGAGACCAAGATCCTCTGGGAATGAATCACAGCGCATTGGTTTTATTATGCCACTTTTGCGAAAAGAACCACAGGGTTGGGCCTTTTCTCTCCAGCCTAATGATCCGTGTTTAAGTTCTGTTGAAGAATTTTTTTCTGCTATGGAGCTATTATATGACAATCCTGATCGAATGTCATCTGCTGAATCAGAACTTAGACGTTTGAATCAGGGGTCTGATGATGTTGAAAATTATTGCACACACTTCAGGAGATGGGCTTCAGAAGTTAAGTGGAATGATTCGGCGCTGAGATGTTTATTTCTTGCTGGTCTGAGTGAAAGGGTTAAGGATTTGCTAATTGCATTCCCTGCACCTGAGACTCTGCAGGAAGCTATGCAGTTAGCTGTTCGTATAGACAGGAGACTGAGGTGCAGGCTCAATGAGGTAAAGACTCCTGTAATGTCAGGTCCTAGTCCCCAGAAAATCTGCTCTGACGGTGGGGAACCGATGGAGGTTGGGGAGATGTCACTCCGCTCTCAGGAAAAAGACTGGAGATTCGCCGAGGGATTGTGTCTTTATTGTGGTAAAGGTGACCATTTGATTAAGTATTGCGAGCGTCGTTTAAGTAAAGAAAAAAAAAAGGTCAGTTATGCCCTTATAGCTTGTTTACGCTCTGCAGGAGTATTTCTTTCTGGGACTACTACTCTGCAGGGAGATTTGATTGAATTTCAGGTATTTGTGGATTGTGGTTCAACACTTAATGTGATTGATAAAGGGTTTTTGGAAAACCTTAAATTGAAATCCAAACCTTTGTCATCACCTATTTCTGTGGTTGCAATTGATAACACTCCTTTGAAATTTATTACTTACAAGACTGCTGCATTTCCTCTCACTATCAATGGAGTTCACCAAGAAATTTTGGACTTGGTTGTTTTGGATAATTTACCCTCTCCAGTTGTTCTAGGATTGCCTTGGTTAAAACTGCACAATCCTTTATTGGACTGGTCTACTAATGTGATTAAGTCTTGGAGTCCGAAGTGCTAGGATAAATGTTGTAATGGTCGCATTGCGGCTTTGGAAAAAGTGGAATTACCTGTACCTATTCAAGATTTTTGGAGGGTTTTTCGGAGGAGGAGTCTCAAGTTTTACCTCCTCATAGGGATTATGATTGCGCCATTGAGTTTGTTCCGGGTGCTACTCTTCCCAAAAGTCGCTTGTTTAATCTGACTATCCCTGAAAGAAAAGCCTTGGAGGAGTAAATACAGACTAGCCTGGCTGCTGGTCACATTAGACCTTCTAAGTCGCCTGTGGCAGTTGGATTCTTCTTTGTTAAAAAAAAGGACGGCGGTTTACCTCCATGTCTGGATTTTCGTGAAATTAATAAGATTACCGTACGCAATTCCTACACATTACCGTTAATTCCTGACTTGTTTAACCAATTAGTGGGAACCAAGTGGTTCTCCAAAACTGATCTCCGGGAGGCATACAATTTGTTACGTGTGAAGGAGGGTGATGAGTGGAAAACTGCTTTTAACACTCCAGTAGGTCATTTTGAGAATCTGGTGATGCCTTTTGGTCTTACCAATGCACCTGCATTTTTTCAGAACCATATTAATGACATCCTGAGACCTCTGATTGGTAAGAATGTGGTTGTGTATTTGGATGACATTTTGATTTATTCACCAGATCTGGAGTCCCATTGGCAGAGTGTACGTGAAGTTTTGCAGTTATTGGGTGACAATTCACTCTATGCTATGCTGGAGAAATGTGAGTTCACCGTGCAGAAAATTAGTTTTTTGGGCTACATTGTCTCCAGTGAGGGCTTTGAGATGGTCCCTGTGAAGGTTCAGGCTGTGCAGGAATGGCCTAGGCCTATTGGTTTGAAATCTATACAGAGATTTTTGGGGTTTGCCAATTATTACAGGAAATTCATTAAGAATTTTTCTGTAATTGTTAAACCTCTAAGAGATCTCACCAAGAAAGGTGCGAATACGGCCCAGTGGACTACTGAGGCCATTGAAGCATTTGAGTATCTCAAAGAGAGGTTCAGTTCTGCCCCTATCCTTATGCAGCCTGATGAGACCAAGCCTTTTTTGGTCGAGGTCGATGCTTCATCGGTGGGGGTCGCAGCAGTTTTGTCTCAGGAGAACAAGGGTGGAGTACATCCTTGTGCCTTCTTTTCGAAAAAAATTTCGGAAACCGAAGTGAATTATGATGTTGGAAATCGGGAGCTGCTGGCTATTAAACTCGCGTTTGAACATTGGCGTCATTTTTTGGTAGGCGCTAGATTTCCTATTCAGGTTTTCACAGATCATAAGAATTTGATCTATCTGGATGCTACCAAGCGCTTGAATGCCCATCAAGCTAGGTGGGCACTTTTTTTTTCTCGGTTTCATATTTCTGTTACCTATATCCCTGGTACTAAGAATGTTAAAGCCGATGCTTTATCTCGCAGCTTCTCTCCTACGGTCGGTGCCAAGCAGGAGGAGAGCATTTTACAGAAAGGAGTTGTGGTGGAGGCTTTGGACTCCATTTTGGAGCTCAAGATGATGCTCCATCTAACACTCCCTATGGGAGGTTGTTCGTGCCTAGAGCCTTTAGGAGAGATTTGTTTGTGGAGTGTCATGAGTCTCTGTTGGCAGGTCATCCAGGAATTTCGGAGACTAAGAGACTGATCAGTCGCAGTTTTTGGTGGCCTGGAAGGCAGAAGGAAGTCATCAAGTGGGTGCGTCAGTGTACTGTGTGTGCTAGGTCAAAGGCTTCACATACTCCTGCTGCGGGGTTGCTTTGCCCTCTGGAGGTTCCTAGTGCGCCTTGGACGCATCTCACTATGGATTTTATTACTGATCTTCCTGTGTCTGAGGGTTTTACTGTCATCTGGGTGGTCATGGACTGTTTTAGTAAGATGTGTCATTTGGTTCCATTCATTAAGTTGCCCTGCATCAAGACATTCACTAAGGAGTTTGTTAAGGAGATTGTCAAGCTCCATGGCGTTCCCACAGATATTGTTTCTGATAGAGGACCTCAGTTTGTGGCTCGCTTTTGGCGTGCTTTTTGTGACAGGTTTGGGGTCCATTTGTCATTTTCGTCTGGTTATCAACCTGAGTCTAATGGACAGACTGAAAGAAAGAACCAGGATGTTGAACACTTTTTGCGTTCTTTTGTGGCAGACAATCAAGAGGTGTGGTCTGAGTTTCTGCCTCTCGCAGAATTTGCTCTTAACAATCATACATCCTCCTCTGCTGGGTGTTCTCCTTTTTTTTGTTGTAGTGGGAGACATCCATCTTTTGGTTCGTTCTCCAAATTGGGGTCGGCGGTGCCAGAGAAGGAGAATTTTTTCGGTGATTTGGAGAGAGTTTGGACTAATGTACGTTGTAACCTTCAAGAGGCTAACAAAAAGTCCAATAAGTATTTTGACAGGAAACGTAAAGAGGTTTTGTTTACTGTGGGTGACATGGTTTGGTTGTCCTCGAAGAACCTGCGGTTGAGGATTCCCTCTAAAAAATTGGGTCCTAAGTTTGTGGGTCCATTTAAAGTGCTTCAGGTTGTTAACCAGTCTGCTGTTAGGTTGGATGTCCCTACTTCCTGGAAGATTAATCCTGTGTTTCATGTTTCCTTGTTGAAAAAGGCTGACGTATCTGATAGGGAAGTCACTGTCACATTTCCTCCTGTGGTGGAAGACGGCGAATATGAAATTTCGCGTATCTTGAATTCTAGATGGCATAGAGGGAGATTACAATATCTTGTCTCCTGGAAGGGTTTCGGTCCCAAAGACAACTCCTGGGTAAGGACGGATGATGTCTCTGCTCCTAGGCTTGTTAAAGCTTTCCACAGGAGGTTTCCGGAAAGGCCTGGGCCTGGAGGATCCGGAGGATCCTCATAAAAGAGGGGGTACTGTTAGAACACTCCTGTTAGTTTTTTCTATCTTGTGTTTTGCGGTCACGTGACCATCTGCCTATATATTCCAGCTACGCCCTTCTGGCTTTGCTGGACTTCAGTGTTGTTTGACTGTTTTGCTAGCCTGGTGCTTCGGTGCCTATCTCTGTCAGTTTGCTTGGTCCTCTGGGACCTTTAGTACTTTTTGTCAGTTTGTCTTTTGTGTTCTACAACAATTTCTGTTTAGGAGGTGTCCCATTTTTGTCCCAGTCCTTAGTTCTTTTAGGGACCCCTCCCTTAATTCTATAGGTCTTCGTTCAGACTAGCCGATGACGAAGGCGAGTCTGTTCACTAGGAACAGGCAGCCCGCTGCATCAAAGGGATTCAGCTTAGTCTTATTGTAGGGACAGCTTTCCCCTATCTTTCCTTAGTAGCCGGCAATTCTTCAGTCGGTACCCAACAATTTAGAACAGAAAGAATAGAGCATCACACATAGGGGCTGATATTAGTAGCCTGGGAAGCTCCGTGGGTATTACCCCCTTCCCAGGCTTCAAACATCTGCCCCAGCCATCTGCTTAACCTCTGCTAGAGACTAAAATTACGGGGAACCCCACGCCAATTTTTTTTTTAAGAAATCCTTTATTTTAACACTAATTGACAAGTACAGTAATCAACACTATCACTGTACTTATTATATATGTGACTGACATGTTTCTATCCATCTAATCTATGTGTGATGCTCTTTTCTTTCTGTTCTAAATTGTCTGGTACTGGTGTATGCTGCTGATGAATTGCCGGCCAGCTTTTTTAAAGAGACGGGTGCATGAACATCGGAGGGCACTAGTGTGTTCCAAGTGCCCTGCTATGTTTTTCATGAACCCTCTTATATACCCTGCCTGCCTTTCTGCCTATATATTCTGCCTGCATGATGTTTAATTGAGCACCGTTCCCATCGATTTGGGCAATTTTTGACCTTCTGGAGACCGCCAGGGGGGGACCACCAGAAAAAT
Organism: Phyllobates terribilis; assembly: GCF_046119375.1. NCBI lineage: Eukaryota > Metazoa > Chordata > Amphibia > Anura > Dendrobatidae > Phyllobates > Phyllobates terribilis. Next base: position 244,719,039 of record NW_027362772.1, read on the forward strand.
GCTTGAGTTTCCCATAGACTTACATTGGGCTCGTTGCTCGGGTTGAGCACCCGAGTCTTCCAATGTGCTCGACCCGAGCTTTGAGCACCCGAGCATTTTAGTACTCGCTCATCACTAGTAATCACCTTTTTTCACTTGGAAACAGAAAAATGCCTTCCCAAAACTGTTCCCACAAATGGGGAAACAACAATTATCCAAAATGTCTTGGTGTGCTAAATAATTAAGGTTTCCCTCACTGGAAATAATTGGCTGAAGCCAACCCTGAAATATGACCCTATAGCATAATCCCTTCTCCACCGAACTGTACAGTGGGCACAATACAGTCAGGCGGGTAACGTTCTCCTGGCATTCACCAAACCTAGACTCGAACATCAAACGCCAGATAGAGAAGTGTGATCCGTCACTGCACAGAACACGTTTCCTCAAGAGTCCAGTGGCAGCATGATGTACACCACTCTATACAAAGATTGTTATTGTGCTTGGTAATGTAAGATTTGCACAAATCTGCTCAACTATGAACACCCCAATGCGCAGTTTTGTGCTGATGTTTATACCAGTTGAGGTTTGACTCTGCAGTTATGGAGTCAGAAGAGTGTTGGTGACTTTTCTGCCCTCTGCTCCTCAGCACTCTAACTACATGATCTCCACTTCAACTTTCCAATAATACCACTCATAGGTGATTGTGAAATGTTTTCCTCCTAAATAGAGATGAGCGGTGTTCGACTCAAACTGTTCGCCAATCTCAAATTCGAGCTGTTTTGGGCGGTGTTCGAGCCGTTCGGCGAAATCGAACGATTTGAAAAAAATTTTGCTGTTCGAGGTTATGTTCGATAACTGTTCGTGCACCAAAATCATAACTGGATTTTTTCTCAGTAACACTGAAAATTAATGTTAATACGCAGTTTGAATGTACAGCGGGGCGGGGGGAGGGGCAGGGGATGGATCTCTGCATAAATAATGAAGATCTCCATTTTTTTTCTCTTCCCCGCATTTACAGTGGGGCGGTGCAGTCTGTCAGCCTATCAGCAGCGCACATGACTCGCCCCCTGGGCCGTGGGGCACTCGGAGCCGGGCAATAGGGAGACGATGGGGGTAGTAGTGGCAACCCGGTCCGTGGCTCAGGGTGGTCAGACCAGTAGCAGTCCTTTATACGTTTTAAGTAACATCCGACTACGCCACCCGTGGATTGCAGTCAGTGCTAACCGCCGCTGCAGTGCAGACCTTTGGGGCAGATGTAAATGTGCAGCTCCGAATAGTACAACTCCCCACGGGAAGAGTAGGGCCCCAGGGCAGTGTATGATGGATGATGGAGGGGATGATTCCAACCGTGTCAGCCAGGAAACGGAGGCCTCTTAAACAGTTCAGGGTCTTTATTAGGACAGGTAAAACAACCCAGAAACAGGCCCGGCTAGGAGGGGGCCTGGATGTCTGAGAGCAAGTGGGAAGCTGGCCCTGGTCAAGGTGAGGGTGTCGGCCTACCGTGCTCTCTGTGCTCCTTCTGGCTATTTCCCTTCTGGTAATGTAACAGCCCACGTTCCTGAGTTCACCGTGGCCTCTCGCCCGTATGGCTTGCAACTTGGGTCCCTTGCTACTCCCGGCCTGGTACGGCTCTGCTGGTCCCTTCTGCTGTGGCGGAGCCTCCAGGCTTCTTAGGCCGAGGAACATACAGTCCCCTGCGGACTGGTTATCTGCTGTAGGTTGTGGAATCCTCACAGCCTCAGACACCAAAGTCTGGTAGATTAGTTTCTTTATCTGCCAGGACAGACTCACTTCGCCTTTTGTCCCTGGCTCGTGGCTCTCCTACTGCCACACGTCCTCTTAGGCTGCAACACAACTGTCTGTCCCTGCTCTGGGACACCTCTCAATCCAGAGACAGGTTGTCCAGTTCTCTCTAACCCTGCCCCCAGTTCCAGCTTTTATAGGGGCAGCCTGCTCCCCCTACTGGCCTGGGACAGGAGGTATTGCATGCTAATGGCCCTTGACTAGAGGACCTCCCCCTTGCTCTCAGACACAGCTTTATTATACATTTGTGGCATCCAGGCCAGGGTGACACATTCCCCCCTAGTAAAATTTAGTACTCCGGGACTAAACAATAAACAAAGATAATATGCGTGACCATAAAACATTATCAGGCAAGTGACGCACAGATTGAGTTCTTAAGGTCACAGTGTGGTCTGTGACGGGGTGTCCATTTCACCAACACAACGGGGAGCCTTAACCAGGTGGGGATCTGTCCTAGCCACAAGTCCTTTACAGTCTTAGTCCATTCCTTGGTTAGGCTCCGAACGCAGTCCATACAAGTCCCGGTTATTAAAAGTCCATAACCTTTGAGTCCGTACGGTAACTGTAAGAAACTGAAATACACAATTACTAATCATGCATGTAACTTTGCAAACATTTCAACACTTGGCAACAGGGTTATTTACAGTTTTAGTGCAACCTATATTCTCCAGCGAGAGGGTATCTGCCCCTTTGTGCTCCTGGTTGACCTGCGTAACCCACTGTCTGGTGGTGGACCGACTTGGCTTTCCCCACTAGCGTTAGGGGTACAGCTACCAGCTTGGTGTACAGGTAGGGCAGGCAGCTGTCTGCGGGTCCTTTGGTCTACCGCAGGCATGGCAGACTCACTGTCAGCAGAGGGTTGACTCTCCTGGGCTGCTGGTACCGGCTCTTCTGCCTCTGGAACTGCTTGCTCTTCTTCACCTTCCGGCTCTGGTGTAGGTTGTTGCTGAACCGGTGTAACGGGTCTGGGAGGTGGAACCTCTGAGCAACTATACAAAGGGGCAGTCCTTGTAAGGAAGCGGGTGGCTCCCAGGGAAGGCGGGCAGGTAGTCACGGCAAGTGACAGGGACAGTCTCTGGGTAGAAGGGGCAGGAAGTCACGGCAAGTGACGGGGACAGTCTCTAGACAGGCGGAAGGTCACGGCAAGTGACAGCAGGGTAAGAGTCTCTAGATGGGCAGGTGGTCACGGCAAGTGACAGCAGGGAAAGAGTCTCTAGATAGGCTAGCAGGCAGGTAGCAGGTGAGCGCTCCCAGGTGAGCGGGCAAGAGTCTCTGGGCAGGCAGGTGGTCACGGCAAGTGACGGCAGGGCCTCCAATTATGCTAGCAGGCAGGTAGCAGGTGAGCGCTCCCAGGTGAGCGGGCAAGAGTCTCTGGAAAGGCAGGTGGTCACGGCAAGTGACGGCAGAGCCTCCAGGTAGGCTAGCAGGCAGGTAGCAGGTGAGCGGGCAAGAGTCTCCGGACAGGCAGGTGGTCACAGCGAGTGACGGCTAAGCCTCCAGGTAGGCTAGCAGGTAGGTAGCAGGTGAGCGCTCCCAGGTGAGCGAGTAAGAGTCTCTGGACAGGCAGGCAGGTATAAGGCAGGTATCTGGCAGGTACTTCCTGGTCCGCAGGCGGACTGATCCATAGGCAGACTGGCAGGTGCTGGTAGGCAGACTGTCGGACCACAGGATAGCAAGCAGGTAAGCAAATATCAGGCAGGTATCAAGCAGGAATCTGGCTGGTGACTGGCAGGTAACTGGTAACGGGACCTGAGGGCTGAAGCAGAGTTGAAAGGCTTTGCAACAACATTGCTCGGGCACCTCCATTTTGGAGGAGGTGCCTTATATATGGTGAGGTCCTCCGGCCATTGGCCGGGAACTCCTTAGGACGGCGCGCGCGACCCCTTTAAGAGAGGGGGAGCGCGCGCGCGCGCCCTAAGCACAGGGGCCGGGAAGCACCTTTTAGGTGGTCTCTGGAGACGGTACTAGTGGTTTCTCCTCCATCCTTGGTGATCACGCACACCTTCGAGTTGTCATGATCAGACTGCAGTACGGTGTAGGGTTTCCTTTCCCACTGGTTGTCCAACTTATGTAGCCTTCTCTTTCACTTCAGGACCTGCTCACCAGGTTCTAAGGGACCAGCAGGGGTGTGTTGGTTGAAGAGTCTTTCTTGCCTTTCTCTCACCTGGGCCAGGCTCTTCTCCACACTCTCCTGTACCTTCTTGCACTGCAGTCGACTCTCCGTATCCCTGTCCGCATCCGGGGAGGTGTCCTCAGGTGTTAGGACTCCCATCTCCAGATCTAGGGGCAGCTTACCTGGTCTGGCTCGCATCAGGTAAGCCGGGGTGCAGTTTGTAGCGTTCACCGGGATATGGTTGTATAAGTCTATCAGGTCCGGCAGTTTTTCTGGCCACAGGCTGCGTTCCTCCAGGGGCAATGTCTTCAGGAGATCAATGACTATTGTTCATTTTCTCACACATCCCGTTGGTTTGTGGGTGGTAAGGCGTTGTCCAAATCTTCTTACTGCCATAGAGGTTGCAGAACTCTTGGAAGATTTCGGCCTCAAACGCTGGACCCTGGTCCGTCAGAACTTGTTCTGGATACCCGTGTGGATGGCAGAGGTATTGCTGGAAGGCTCTGGCCGCCGTTTGGGCTGTCAGGTCTTTTACCGGGACCACCACTAGAAAACGGGAAAAGTGGTCCACGATTGTCAGGGCGTAGATGTATCCTGACCGGCTTGGAGCCAATTTGACGTGGTCCAGAGCTACCAGCTCAAGGGGCTGCTGGGTGACGATGGGCTTCAAGGGTGTCTTCTGGCTGGTGCGGTCTTTTCTCCTTAAGTTACAAGGGCCACAGTCCCTGCACCACTTCTCTACAGCTCCTCTCATGCCGACCCAAAAGAACCGTCCTCTTAGCAGGAACTCCAGCTTCTTCCAACTGAAGTGCCCCGCTCTGTCATGGTAAGCCCCCAGGACCATAGCTGCATCCCGCCTTGGGACCACGACTTGCCAGGTCAGCTCGTGTGTCCAGTGGTTGACAAGTCTTCTGCACAGCTTGCCTTCATAGAGGAACAGCTTGCTCTTCTCTTTCCATAGCTGCTTGGCTTCCTCTGGAGCGTCCGGATCTAAGCGGGCGTCTTCCTGGGTCAGCAGATCTTTCACCAGGCGGATCGCAGGATCACTATCTTGGGTCTCGGCCCAGCTGTGGTGAGGTAGGGGATTGATCATAACGGTTGTTAAATCTTCCTCCTTCACGCGGTGGGAGTATTGAGCGGCCCCAGACCGGTGAAACGCGGGGAGTTCTACCTCCTCCAGCTCTTCTGGGTCTTCGTCACCTTCAGGTAAGTGAGGCATTCTCGATAGGGCATCAGCGTTGGCATTAGTTTTGCCTGCCCGGTACTTGATCATGAAGTCATAATTGGAGAGACGGGCCATCCACCGCTGTTCCAGGGCACCAAGTCTTGCACTGTCTAGGTGTGTTAACGGGTTGTTGTCCGTGTACACAGTGAACTTTGCGGAGGCCAGGTAATGCTTGAAGCGTTCCGTTATGGCCCACACCACCGCCAAGAATTCTAGCTTGAAGGAGCTGTAATTCTCCGGGTTCCTCTAGGTGGGCCTTAGCTTCCGGCTGGCGTACACGATCACCCTTTCTCTGCCCTGTTGGTTTTGTGACAGTACGGCTCCCAGTCCCACATTACTGGCGTCTGTGTGGAGAATAAAAGGCTGGCCATAATCAGGGTAGGCCAGGATCTCATTCCCTGTGAGGGCCATCTTCAACTGGTGGAATGACTCCTCTCCTGGTTTATCCCACTTGAAGGGTGGCTTTTGGCTTCTGGACTTAGATTGTCCTATCAGGAGGTCCAGCATAGGAGCTGCCATCTTAGTGAATCCGGGTATGAACCTTCGGTAGTAGCCTACCAACGCGAGGAACTGCCTCACCTCTTTGATGTTCGAGGGGCTTGGCCAGCTCTTGATTGCTGTGACCTTGTCAAGGTCGGGGGCTACTCCTTCCGCACTTACCACGTGCCCTAGGTACTGGACTTTCGGTTTCAACAGGTGAAACTTTGATGGTTTCACCTTCAGGCCATAGCCTGCCAGGGCTTCGAACACCTCGGCCAGGTGCTTTAGATGGTCCTCGTAAGTCTTCGAATAGACGATCACGTCGTCCAGGTAAAGGAGGACCGTCTCGAAGTTTTGGTGCCCTAGACAGCATTCCATCAGCCTCTGGAAGGTCCCTGGTGCGTTGCAGAGCCCGAAGGGCATACAGTTGAACTCGCTCAGTCCCATCGGGGTGGTGAAGGCGGTCTTCTCCTTGTCAGCCTCTGCCACAGGAACCGGCCAGTACCCGCTAGTAAGGTCCAAAGTAGAAAAGAAGTTAGCTGATTTTAGTGCGGCTAAAGACTCTTCTATTCTAGGCAGCGGATATGCGTCTTTGTGGGTGATACGGTTGATTTGTCTATAGTCCACGCACATTCTCATGGTGCCGTCTTTCTTTTTTACCAGAACCAGGGCGGCTGCCCAGGGGCTACAGCTATCTCTAAAGACCCCAGCTTCTTTCATTTCCCGCAGCATACCCTTGGCGTTCTGATAATGTGCAGGGGGTACAGGCCTGTGTCTCTCTTTTATTGGTGGGTGGCTCCCTGTGGGGATGTGGTGTTCTATCCCTTTTACTCTGCCGAAGTCCAGCGGGTGCTTACTAAAGACTCTCTCGTACTCCTGTACCACCCGGTAGACTCCTTGTTTTTGGTGCAGGGGAGTGGAGTCAGCACCCACATGGAGTTTCTGGCACCAGTCCTCCTTTTGTTTCTGGGAGCCATTACCCTCCGCCTGTGGAGATGGAGGCAAAGGCTCCAAGGCCCTGATAGCTTTGTGTTCGACAGCAAACAGTTTGGCAAGTGTAGCGTACCTGGGTAAGTGTACCTCCCTCTCCCCAATGTTGAGAATGCAAACGGGCACCCTCCCATGTCGGACATCAACCACACCCGGGCTGTCAAAATGGTGGGCCTGCTGTCTGAGTACACGGGTTTTACCATGGCTTGGTAGTCTCTACCTCTCAACCCGATTGCAGTCCGACACCAGATCATCATTTCACTTTTGGGAGGCATGGAAATGGGGAATGGGTCACTCAGTCTTACGCTACCGATCTCACCACCAGACAGTTCTATCTGCTGCCGTCTCATCAGGGCTTTTATCTCCTTGTTGAGGACTCTCTGTTGGCTGGAACTAGCATTCACCACCCCTGTTGTAGAATTACAATTACCTCTTGAAAGACAATTTTCAATCACGTTAGTACCCACAGTGTAGAGTCGGCGTCCCTGCCTCCTGCTATGCAGAGACGCCGTTCCTCTCACCTCCCTGCTCCATCCTCGGAGCCCTCTTCCTGCGCTACTGGCAGTGCTCGCCGCTTCCCGGGAACTGTGCTTAGGGCGCGCGTTCTCCCTCTCTCTTAAAGGGGCCGCGCGCGCCGTCCTAAGGAGTCCCCGGCCAATTGCCGGTGGAGCTCCCATATATAAGGCACCTCCTCCAAAATGGAGGTGCCCGAGCAAAGTTGTTGCACAGCCATTCACCTCTGCTTCACCCCTCAGGTCCCATTGCCAGTCTGCTGTCCAGCTATGTCTACCTGCTTGCATTCCTGCGGTCCGACAGTCTGTCTACCTGCGTCCACCAGTCTGTCTATGGGCCAGTCCGCCGGCGGATCAGGAAGCATCTCCCTGATACCTGCCTGATACCTGCCTGTTACCTGCCTGAGTCCACCTGCCAGCCAGCCAAGAGACTCTTACCCGCTCACCTGGGAGCGCTCACCTGCTACCCGCCAGCTAGCCTACCTGGAGGCTCTGCCGTCACTTGCCGTGACCACCTGCCAGCCAGCCGAGAGACTCTTACCCGCTCACCTGTGAGCACTCACCTGCTACCCGCCTGCTAGCCTACCTGGAGGCTCTGCCGTCACTTGTCGTGACCACCTGCCTGTCTAGAGACTCTTACCCTGCTGTCACTTGCCGTGAGAACCCGCCTGTCAAGAGACTGTTCCCGTCACTTGCCGTGACCTCCTGCCCTTCTACCCAGAGACTGTTCTTGTCACTTGCCGTGACTACCTGCCCGCCTTCCCTGGGAGCCACCCGCTTCCTTACAAGGACTGCCCCTTTGTATAGTAGCTCAGAGGTTCCACCTCCCAGACCCGTTACAGTTTGCTCGGGCCATGGAACCCGGTGGCACCCAAGCTCCCTCGCTCTCGGACCTATGTCATGAACTTTCCCGTCAGAGGTCCCAACAGGACTCCATCTTGGGCCACCTGTATAGTGTTCACTCCCGCCTGGACACACTGACTGCCTCGTCGGGAGCTGCTTCCACTCGCACAACTACTACCCCGGCAGAGCGGCTGCCCATCAATACCATGGCATCCCTTCCTGGTCCCCGCCTTTCCGCCCCGCCTCGTTTTGGTGGAGATCCCAGTCAGGCACGGGGCTTCATTAACCAGTGCACCCTGCACTTCGAACTTTTGGCACACCAGTTTTCCACCGACCGAGCCAAAGTGGCCTTCATCATGTCCCATCTCACTGGGGAGGCGCTGGCTTGGCTAAATCCTCTATGGGAGAGAGGAGACCCCCTGGTGTCCAACCTGCCAGCCTTTCTCACGGCCTTCCGGAAAGTCTTCAACGAACCAGGACGAAAGACCTCATCCGCCTCATCTCTGCTACGCCTCCGTCAAGGGAGTCTCACCATGGGCCAATATGCCATACAGTTCCATACCCTTGCTTCTGAGCTTGCCTGGGATAACGACACCCTGGTGTCCATCTTCTGGGAAGGTCTATCCGGCCGGATTAAGGATGAACTTGCCGGTCGGTACATTCCTACCACTCTCGAAGATTTAATAACACTTGCCACCCGGATTGACATCCGGTTCCTGGAGCGTACCAAAGAGGTCTAGGATCGCTCAGAGAGGTCGTCCTAGACAAGAATAAACCCTCTCCATCTCTGTTGCTGTCGGTCTCTATCATCTGCGGGGAGAACCGTTACTTTGAACTTGCTCAACTTGATTCTGGAGCTGCCGGAAATCTTATTTCTCAGTCCCTGGGAGAGAAATACCGCATTCCCACCAAACCTCTGGCCGAACCCTTATCTGTCGCCTCCGTGGACTGGGGTCTCTTACCGCATCCCATCCAACTTATCACCGAACCCATAACTCTGCAGGTGGGAATGTTGCACTCTGAGAGCATCTTCTTTCATGTTCTACCTGGACTCTCTCATGCCCTTTGCTTGGCCTACCTTGGCTCCAGAGACATGCACCCGTGCTTGATTGGCAGACCGGAGAAGTCTTTCGCTGTAGACAGGACTGCCTTAAGACTTGTTTAGTTCCCGTTCGTCCTGCCCGTCCTTCTCCTCCCCCAGCCAATCTACCCGGCCTGCCGGTACCCTATTGGTCTTACGCTGATGTCTTTAATAAAAAGGAAGCAGAGACATTACCTCCTCATAGACCATACGATTGCCTTATCGACTTGGTACCTGGCGCTACTCCGCCCCGAGGGCGTATCTACCCTTTGTCCGCTGCTGAGACCCGGTCCATGTCTGAATATATCGAGGAGAACCTGGCACGGGGATTTATCCTGAAATCTACCTCCCCAGCCAGAGCAGGCTTCTTCTTCGTTAAAAAGAAGGACGGCTCACTTCGTCCCTGCATAGAATATAGAGGCCTTAACCAGATCACGGTGAAGAATAAATACCCCCTTCCGCTCATTCCTGAATTATTTGACCGTCTGAGGGGTGCTAGAATCTTCACCAAGCTGGATCTCCGTGGGGCCTATAACCTGGTTCGTATCCGTCAGGGGGATGAATGGAAGACGGCATTCAACACCCGGGACGGCCACTATGAATACCTCGTAATGCCCTTCGGTCTCTGTAATGCTCCCGCCGTCTTTCAAGAGTTGGTCAATGATATCTTCCGTGACCTTCTCTACTCCTGCGTGGTGGTATACCTGGACGACATCTTGGTCTTCTCTCCGGATCTCCCCACACACCGGAGGGACGTTCGTCAGGTCTTGCTCAGGCTCAGGCAAAACCACCTCTACGCAAAATTTGAGAAGTGCCTCTTTGAGCAGCCCTCGCTTCCATTTCTGGGCTACATCATCTCTCAGACCGGTCTACGAATGGATCCTGAGAAACTTTCTGTCATCCAGAAGTGGCCCCGACCGGAGGGGTTGAAGGCTATCCAGCGGTTCCTGGGCTTCGCCAACTACTACTACTCTTCATTCCGCACTTCTCTTCCCGGACTGCCCCTATCTCTGCGCTCCCCCGTAAGGGCGCTAATCCCAAAGAATGGCCGCCCGAGGCAGAGGAGGCCTTCCTGTCGTTGAAACAAGCTTTCTCCTCCGCTACTGTGCTGCACCGTCCTGACAGCAACAAACAATTCTTCTTAGAAGTAGACGCTTCCTCCTCCGGAGCCGGAGCGGTGCTCACCCAAAAGTCGTCATCCGGAAGAATGGTAACCTGCGGCTTCTTCTCCAAACTCTTCTCCTCATCTGAGCGCAATTATTCTATAGGAGACCGAGAATTGCTGGCCATTAAGTTGGCACTGGAGGAGTGGCGTTACCTGCTCGAGGGGGCTCTTCACCCGGTAATAATCTACACGGATCACAAAAACTTGGCTTATCTCCAGAGTGCCCAAAGACTTAACCCGCGCCAAGCCCGGTGGTCCTTGTTCTTCGTCCGCTTTGATTTCATTCTTCATTTTCGCCCGGCAGACAAAAATATCAAAGCTGATGCCTTGTCCCGATCCTTTTTGTTCTCCGATCTAGAGGAGGAGCCAAAGCACATCATCGACCCTGCCAAGGTAATGCTGGTGGCTCCCGTGGATCTAAATCGTCTTCCACCCGGTAAGACGTTCGTAACAGTACCTGATCGTGAGAAAGTCCTACACTGGGGACATTCGTCTAATCTAGCTGGCCATGCTGGCCAGAAAAAGACCCTCCTGCTTATTACCCGGCATTACTGGTGGCCTACCCTGCACAAGGACGTAATAGACTTTGTCTCAGCCTGTGCGTCCTGCGCCCGCAACAAGGTTCCTAGACATCTGCCTGCCGGCCGCCTTCTGCCTCTTCCCATACCTGCTGCCCCGTGGCAGCATATAGCCATGGACTTTATAACGGATCTCCCTGTCTCTGCTGGTTGTACGGTCATTTGGGTGGTCGCTGACCGCTTCTCTAAGATGGCTCACTTCATTCCCCTGCCGGGTCTTCCATCTGCATCTAAATTGGCTAAAGACTTTATCCATCATATTTTCCATCTTCATGGTCTCCCTCTCCACATCGTATCCGACCGAGGAGTTCAGTTCACCTCTCGCTTCTGGAGAGCCACGTGTAAACTGCTGGGGGTCACCTTGGACTTCTCCTCAGCTTATCACCCACAGTCCAATGGTCAAGTAGAGCGGATCAACCAAATTTTAACCAGTTACCTCCGGCACTTTGTTAATGTCCACCATTCCGACTGGGTGGATCTTTTACCGTGGGCTGAATTTTCCTATAATAATCACGAGAGCGAGTCTTCCTCCAAATCCCCATTTTTTATTGTCTACGGTCAACATCCTCGGATCCCGTTTCCCGTCTCTGCCTCGGTAGATAATCCGGCCGCGGAATCTCTTGCTAGCGAATTCTCCTCCATTTGGGAGAGTACCAGATCCGCACTTCTTCAGTCCTCCGAGCGGATAAAGAAACAGGCTGACAAAAGACGTCTGGATCCGCCCCAATTCCGTCCTGGAGATAAAGTCTGGCTCTCGTCCAAGTATGTCCGGCTCAAGATTCCTTCCTACAAGTTAGGGCCTCGGTTCATCGGCCCACTGGAAGTTATCAAACAAATCAACCCGGTGGCTTATAAATTGAAACTCCTGGCCAACTTGCGGATCCCTAACTCCTTCCATGTATCTCTCCTCAAACCTGTGGTAATTAACTCTTTTTCCAAGTCTACAGGTACGTCTCCTGCTCCGGTTTCCGCTGAAGACGAGTTTGAGGTAGAGAGCATTCTGGCCACCAAAAGGGTAAGAGGAAAGACCTTTTTTCTAGTGGATTGGAAGGGGTTTGGTCCTGAGGAGAGAATGTGGGAGCCCCGGGAGAACATCCATGCCCCACTCATCCTTGATAAATTTCTCTCCGGCCTAAAAAGGGGGGGGCCTAAAGGGGGGGGGGGTACTGTAGCGTTGGCGTCGCTGCCTCCTGCTAGGCCGTTCCTCTCACCTCCCTGCTCCGTCCTCCGCGCCCTATTCCCGCGCTATTGGCAGCGCTCGCCGCTTCCCGGGAACTGTGCTTAGGGTGCGCGCGCTCCCTCTCTCTTAAAGGGGCCGCGCGCGCCGTCCTAAGGAGTCCCCGGCCAATTGCCGGTGGAGCTCCCATATATAAGGCACCTCCTCCAAAATGGAGGTGCCCGAGCAAAGTTGTTGCAAAGCCGTTCACCTCTGCTTCAGCCCTCAGGTCCCATTGCCAGTCTGCTGTCCAGCTCTATCTACCTGCTTGCATTCCTGCGGTCCGACAGTCTGTCTACCTGCATCCGCCAGTCTGTCTATGGACCAGTCCGCCGGCGGATCAGGAAGCACCGGCCTGATACCTGCCTGATACCTGCCTGTTACCTGCCTGAGTCCACCTGCCAGCCAGCCGAGAGACTCTTACCCGCTCACCTGGGAGCACTCACCTGCTACCCGCCTGCTAGCCTACCTGGAGGCTCTGCCGTCACTTGTCGTGACCACCTGCCTGTCTAGAGACTCTTACCCTGCTGTCACTTGCCGTGACCACCCGCCTGTCAAGAGACTGTTCCCGTCACTTGCCGTGACCTCCTGCCCTTCTACCCAGAGACTGTTCCTGTCACTTGCCGTGACTACCTGCCCGCCTTCCCTGGGAGCCACCCGCTTCCTTACAAGGACTGCCCCTTTGTATAGTAGCTCAGAGGTTCCACCTCCCACACCCGTTACACACAGTTATTTTAGGGTGAATTTCACGACGGTCAATGTCCACAATAATAACTCCCTGTGCCAGTAGTTCAACTTTACCAACTTTAATGGTCATCTCCTTGAACCCCATCTGCGGCACGGGCAAGCCATTACTGGTGATGATGCTCAAGTCACTGTCTGGATACCGTGTTATATCAGCATCAGTCCAATACTGCTTAAAAAGTACATAAGGGATAGTAGTTACTTGCGACCCGGTATCCAGCAAGGCGCTCATGGGGATACCGTCCAGCACCACGGGTAAAACCGGGCGCCCCCCAACGTACTTATTATGCCAATTGTAAGGGCCTGGTGATCTTATGCCTGGGGGTTGGCCCTCTGCCCGTTTAAATTACAGTACCTGGAAATGTGTCCGGGCTGGTTGCATCGACGGCAAATGGGCTGTCCATCCTCTGCGTTGCGGTCTGTGGGCCTCCCTCGGAATGACGGGGTCCTCCTCTGTCGACGCCACAGGACATCCTCCGGACTTGAAGCCAACTCGATGGGTCTTGACGGGTCTACTAGTAACGCCTGGACGGTCCTGGTCAACGCCGCGACGCTCCTAGTCAGCTCCTGGACTTGGTGGTGCAGATCTTTCGACGGGGCTTGGTTCAGGGCCTGTGCATCGGCCCCCACAGAGTCCATAGAGGAGGGTGCCGCCTCCTGGTGGTTGGTGAGAGCAGGGCGCCGGGGGTTTATAGCGCCACTTGTTGCGGGTTCACGGAGCACCCTTATGGCCCTGTCCTTGAATTTGGCAAAGGTCAGGTCAGGGTTCTGAAAGAACATGAGGCGCCTGTGGGCGCTAGACAGCAGACCTTCTATGAACTGCTCTGTTAGTAGCTTATCCGTATCCTGCACGCTGCCAGGGTCAGCTTGTTTGATGGCTCTCAAGGCTTCCTGCAAATTTAGGGCATAGTCTCTGATGCTGTCCTGTGCCCGCTGCTTACATCCATAGAACCGCATTTTAATTTCAGCGGAGGTACGGGTATCAAAGGTATCCCGCAGAATGTCCTTTACAGTTCTTTTCTCCTCAGCGGGTCATGACTTTACCTCCCGCTGGGCTGCGCCAGTTAACTGCCCTGTCAGTATGCTAATCCTCTGTTACTCTGTCAGGGGGTAAACTTGGAACAAACTGTACAGCCTTTCCTTAAAGTCAGTTAGTGCATGGGGCTCCCCTGAATACTTTGGCAGCCAGGCCGCTCCAGGGATGTAAGGCAGGGAGAATGGCATCACCGCTGCTGCAGCTGCGCTGGTGGTAGTGGGCGCCTCCGTGTCCGACATCTTCCTCCCCCCTAGTTAAGCGTGGCCTACCTTCCGACGATCCTCTTCTGTACGCCGCGGCTCCGCTAGTGCTGCTCCGGACGAGGACCTTGCGTCGCGTCCTGGTGACGTCAGCGTCGTTTTCTCTCCCTTCCAGGACCTTGCGCAGCGTCGGTGCATGGGGCGAAGCTTCGGGTCTCGCGCGGTTTGAACGTCCACGCCCCTCTTCTTCCCGCGCGGCGTCCTGAAGATGCCGTCCGTTGGTGGGAAAACGGCTGAAGATGGCGGGAACCGACGGAAGATGGCGGGAGACGGCTGAAAATGGCGGGAAACGGCTCCGGATGGCGGGAAAACTCTTCTTCAGGTACGTGTACAGTCTTTTTCAGGCACGCAATACCCGTTTGTGGCGGGTTGGTTACAATCCTGCCGACTACGCCAAAGCTGACTCGCCCCCTAGGCCGTGGGGTACAAGGAGCTGGGCAATAGGGAGACGATGGGGGTAGTAGTGGCAACCCGGTCCGTGGCTCAGGGTGGTCAGACCAGTGGCAGTCCTTTATAAGTTTTAAGTAACGTCCGACTATGCCACCCGTGGATTGCGGTCAGTGCTAACCGCCGCTGCAGTGCAGACCTTTGGGGCAGATGTAAATGTGCAGCTCCGAATAGTACAACTCCCCACGGGAAGAGTAGGGCCCCAGGGCAATGTATATGGATGATGGAGGGGATGATTCCAACCACGATAGCCAGGAAACAGAGGCCTCTTAAACAGTTCAGGGTCTTTATTAGAACAGGTAAAATGACCCAGAAACAGGCCCGGCTAGGAGGGGGCCTGGATGTCTGAGAGCAAGTGGGAAGCTGGCCCTGGTCAAGGTGAGGGTGTCGGCCTACCATGCTCTCTGTGCTCCTTCTGGCTATTTCCCTTCTGGTAATGTAACAGCCCACGCTCCTGAGCTCACCATGTCCTCTCACCCGTATGGCTTGCAACTTGGGTCCCTTGCTACTCCCGTCCTGGTACGGCTCTGCTGGTCCCTTCTGCTGTGGTGGAGCCTCCGGGCTTCTTAGGCCAAGGAACATACAGTTCCCTGCGGACTGTTTATCTGCTCTAGGATGTGGAATCCTCACAGCCTCAGACACCAAAGTCTGGTAGATTAGTTTCTTTATCTGCCAGGGCAGACTCACTTCGCCTTTTGTCCCTGGCTCGTGGCTCTCCTACTGCCACACGTCCTCTTAGGCTGCAACACAACTGTCTGTCCCTGCTCTGGGACACCTCTCAATCCAGAGACAGGTTGTCCAGTTCTCTCTAACCCTGCCCCCAGTTCCAGCTTTTATAGGGGCAGCCTGCTCCCCCTACTGGCCTGGGACAGGAGGTATTGCATGCTAATGGCCCTTGACTAGAGGACCTCCCCCTTGCTCTCAGACACAGCTTTATTATACATTTGAGGCATCCAGGCCAGGGTGACACACACACAGGGAGCGAAGTGCTTTTTTTCACACAAGCAAGGGCATGTGTCATTGGCAGTGTATGTCACATGTCCTTGCCCTATAAGACCCAGCCATTTTCCCCATCGCCACCATTTTCTCACTGCTGTAGCTGCGTGTTAGACGGCACCGCTGTTGCTGTGTGCGCTATACTTTGTTAATTTCAAGCCAATTTTCGCACAAATGTACAGATAGCTTGGGAGTAGGGAAGAGTTGTGATTGCAGTCCTTTTAAGGACTAGGCTACATCATTTCCTACGACTTTTATCAGGCAGGCCTATGCTCTTAAATAGATAGGTTGGGAGTAAAGACTAATTGTAATTGCAGTCCTTTTCAGGGCTAGGTTACATCAGTTCCTATCACTTTTTGACAGGCAGGTCTGTGTCAGTGCTGTGCAAGTTTTTTTCACAGCATTTGACTAACTCTAGCAAAGCAAATCCTTTTTGGCCTATTGCAGAGTATGTTAGTCAGTGGAGTAGCCTATCTGTGTTGCAAGCTACACCACCTGTGTATAGAATACAATTTTTTTTACTGCACCTAGTGAAGTAAAACCTTTTGGGCATAGCATCATTCTATTAGTACATCTATACTAAGCTCCACCAGGATGCAAATTCAACATAATTTTTTTCTGCATCTAGCTCTGAAAAAATATTTAGGCTTCTAGCAGTGTGTGGTACTTGTTCTATTAGTCCATCTATACTGACCTCCATCAGGTTGCAAATTCAATAAAAAATTTTTCTGCATCTAGCTCTGAAAAAATATTTCGGCTTCTAGCAGTGTGTGGGACTTGTTCTATTAGTCCATCTATACTGACCTCCATCAGGTTGCAAATTCAATATAATTTTTTTCTGCATCGAGCTCTGAAAAAATATTTAGGATTCTAGCAGTGTGTGGGACTTGTTCTATTAGTCCATCTATACTAACCTCCATCAGGTTGCAAATTCAATATAATCTTTTTCTGCATCTAGCTCTGAAAAAATATTTCAGCTTGTAGCAGTGTGTGGGACTTGTTCTATTAGTCCATCTATACTGACCTCCATCAGGTTGCAAATTCAATATAATTTTTTTCTGCATCGAGCTCTGAAAAAATATTTGGCCTTCTAGCAGTGTGTGGGACTTGTTCTATTAGTCCATCTATACTAACCTCCATCAGGTTGCAAATTCAATATAATTTTTTTCTGCATCTAGCTCTGAAAAAATATTTAGGCTTCTAGCAGTGTGTGGGACTTGTTCTATTAGTCCATCTATACTGACCTCCATCAGGTTGCAAATTCAATATAATTTTTTTCTGCATCGAGCTCTGAAAAAATATTTGGCCTTCTAGCAGTGTGTGGGACTTGTTCTATTAGTCCATCTATACTAACCTCCATCAGGTTGCAAATTCAATATAATTTTTTTCTGCATCTAGCTCTGAAAAAATATTTAGGCTTCTAGCAGTGTGTGGGACTTGTTCTATTAGTCCATCTATACTGACCTCCATCAGGTTGCAAATTCAATATAATTTTTTTCTGCATCTAGCTCTGAAAAAATATTTCGGCTTTTACTAGCGTGTGGGACTTGTTCTATTAGTCCATCTATAATGTCCTCAATCAGGTTGCAAATTCAATATAATTTTTTTCTGCATCGAGCTCTGAAAGAATATTTCAGCTTGTAGCAGTGTGTGGGATTTGTTCTATTAGTCCATCTATACTGACCTCCATCAGGTTGCAAATTCAATATAATTTTTTTCTGCATCTAGCACTGAAAAAATATTTCGGCTTCTAGCAGTGTGTGGAACTTGTTCTATTAGTCCATCTATACTGACCTCCATCAGGTTGCAAATTCAATATAATCTTTTTCTGCATCTAGCTCTGAAAAAATATTTCAGCTTGTAGCAGTGTGTGGGACTTGTTCTATTAGTCCATCTATACTGACCTCCATCAGGTTGCAAATTCAATATAATTTTTTTCTGCATCTAGCTCTGAAAAAATATTTCAGCTTGTAGCAGTGTGTGGGACTTGTTCTATTAGTCCATCTATACTGACCTCCATCAGTTTGCAAATTCAATATAATTTTTTTCTGCATCTAGCTCTGAAAAAATATTTCGGCTTCTAGCTGTGTGTGGGACTTGTTCTACTAGTCCATCTATATTGACCTCCATCAGGTTGCAAATTCAATATAATTTTTTTCTGCATCTAGCTCTGAAAAAATATTTCAGCTTGTAGCAGTGTGTGGGACTTGTTCTATTAGTCCATCTATACTGACCTCCATCAGGTTGAAAATTCAATATTATTTTTTTCTGCATCGAGCTCTCGAAAAATATTTAGGCTTCTAGCAGTGTGTGGGACTTGTTCTATTAGTCCATCTATACTAACCTCCATCAGGTTGCAAATTCAATATAATTTTTTTCTGCATCGAGCTCTGAAAAAATATTTAGGCTTCTAGCAGTGTGTGGGACTTGTTCTATTAGTCCATCTATACTGACCTCCATCAGGTTGCAAATTCAATGTAATTTTTATCTAACCCAGCCAATACTTTTGGGCTAATACCACAGTTTGGCCACTCAGCTCTGCTCGGTTCCCATCCATTGTTTTTTGTACAAACAACTCCAGAGTTGTCAATTAGTTAACCACCAAAATGAGTGGAAAAAGGCCTGCTGCTGGTGGAAAGGGGTATAGGCGTGTTGGGAAGGGGAAAAAAGGTTGTGTCCGTGGGGTAGGTGTTAAAGCAACAGTAACATCTGCAGAAGAAAGACCATCTTCCAGCCAAACTAAAATGTCTACTTCTTTTAGCGGACAATGTGATAAGATCCCTTTCTTACGGCCACGCCAATCGCTACAAATTCCAGATGGGGCACATAAACAGCAGGTGCTTCAACGGATATCAAGTGCTCCTTTAAGTGGGCTCTCCTCCACCTCAACTTCAACATCACAAATACTCCAGTCCTCAGAGGTGTCACCCCAATCGCACTTGCTTCCTCACAGCTCCCAAGTCTCCAGCTGCCGGTCTGAGTATGGGGTAGAACAGATGGTTGAGTCTGCAGAGCTGTTTACTCATACTATAGCCTGGGAATCAGAGGTCGGCTCCAGAGCTTCTGTGAATCCAGACGAGGAAATGATCTGCTCTGATGCCCAGAATCTTTATGAGTCGGATCCAGGACCAGACGCAGAAGGTTCTGACCATAATGTAGACCCTCGTTCTCAAACTGTAACTCCCGTTGGTGGAGACAATGAGGAAGACGATGATGAGACTCAAACACCTGATAGGAGCGACAACTTTAGTTTTTTGTCAGGGCAGGAACAGGTTGGCTCTGAGGATGACGGGTGTGATAACACACAGGGGTGATGATGATGAGGTTGGAGATCCCCCTTACTGTCAACCCACAGTCAGCCAAGAGATGAGGTCAGCAGAGGAGGTGGAGGAGGATGCTAGTGATGACGAGGTCAGGTTGCGCCTTCCTGGACAGAGACGTAGTACTGGAAGCACGTCAACAGCTGCATCCTCAAACACAACTCTGCCTCTGACCACAAGTCGTGGTGGCTCTTCAGGTCACATGGGTGCTAAGCCTTGCATAGCCTGGGCATTTTTTCAGATCGATAAAGATGACCCAACTCGTGTTATCTGTAACATTTGTCAGCAAAAGCTAAGTAGAGGCCAAAAAATACATAGTTTGAGTACTTCATGCATGAAGCGGCACATGGACATGAAGCATAAGTTGCAGTGGGAAGCTCACTGTGCTACAATGCGGCCTAGCCGGCCGGGCCAACCACCGTCTGCCCCATCTTGTGCATCCACGGCCTCTTCATCCTCTGTGACTGGGGGGACAGCAGTCACACCTGTCTTGGGATGCAGACCTGCCACCTCTTTACCCGCAACAGCCAGCGTGATTGTCAGGTCATCATTTTCTTTGGAGGTGGAAACACCAGCTGGTGTTGAGCGCTGTCCGACATCGATAGCACCACCTTTGGATCAAGGCAACCTAACATGTCCGGCTGCATCTTCCTCACAGACCGGCAGTTTGCCGGGGCCACCCTTCTCAACCCCGTCTAAGCACAACAGCCAGCCCTCGGTCCCTCAGATGTGGACAAATGAAAGACCATTTCCTCCTAGCCATAAGAAAGCTAAGAGGTTGAATTTCACCATCTGCAAGCTCTTGGCTACAGAAATGCTTCCTTTCCGCCTGGTGGACACAGAGGATTTTCGAGACCTTATGTCCATCGCAGTGCCCCAGTACCAGATGCCCAGTCGGCACTACTTCTCAAAGAAAGGTGTGCCTGTGCTCCACCAGCATGTCGCACACAACATCACCGCTTCTTTGAGAAACTCTGTGTGTGACTGGGTGCATTTCACCACAGACACTGGGACGAGTAGGCATGGACAGGGGCGTTACATGTCGCTGACTGGGCACTGGGTAACTATGGTGACAGCAGGTCAAGGGGCTGCTGTCCAAGTCTTGCCGTCCCCACGAGTTGTGTGTCAATCCTCTTTATCTCAAAGTTCCTCCACTGCATCTGCCTCCTCAACCTCCTCTCGGTCCTCCACCTGCACCCAAAGCCTGTCTGGTCATGCCACAAGCTTTCTAACTGAGCAGAAGGGATCCTGCACACCTCCTTACTATACTGGCAGCAGGGCTCAACGTCATCAGGCGGTTTTTACTTTGAAATGTCTGGGAAATGTGAGTCACACAGCTGAGGAGTTGTGGTCAGCTCTGGAGAACCAGTTTTATGAATGGTTTTCTCCACTGGACCTGAAACCAGGGAAGGCCGTGTGCGACAATGCTGCAAACTTGGGAGTGGCCCTTCGCCCGGGCAATGTCACACACGTGCCTTGTATGGCTCAAGTGTTGATCCTGGTTGTCCAGCAATTTTTAGCCCACTATCCCGGACTAGATGGCCTTCTGCAGAGGGCACGGTCGCTGTGTGCTCACTTCCGCCGTTCGCATCCCGCATTTCAGCGACTTACATCTCTACAGAAGTCGTTGGGCCTGCCACTTCACCAGCTAAAATGAGATGTGCCTACCCGGTGGAATTCAACTCTGCACATGTTGCAGCGACTGTGGCAGCACCGACAAGCCCTGGTGCAATACGTTGTGACGTATAGCCTGGGCCAACGAGATCCAGAGGTGGGGAAAATCACGCTGGAGGAGTGGTCTCAGATCAGGTACCTATGCACCCTTCTGCACAGTTTTGAAATGGCGACGAAGATGTTTAGTGCTGACGATGCCATTATCAGCATGACTATTCCGGTGATTTACATGCTGGAGCACATGTTAAACAGAATTCGGAGTCAGGTGGTGGCACAAGAGGAGGTGGAGGAAGTAGAGGAGGAGGAGTTGTATGCGGAAGGGCTAACATCTGCAAGGTCCAGACGGTCGGCAGCACCAAGGCGGCAGGCATGTGAGGGTGGGGGAGATGGTTTTACCAGGGCGCATGGTAGCAGCCAAACTAGTGAGGAAGGTGCAGGAGCCCAGGAAGAAGTGGAGGACGAACTGATGGAAGACTCATCAGATGAGGGAGACCTTGATCACATTTCTGTTGTGCGAGGTTGAGGGGAGAGGGCAGAGGAAGGAAGCATGATTGTTACCTCGCCAGCAACACAACAGGGACTTGGTGCTCCTGGATGCGCAAGACACATGAGTGCCTTCTTGCTGCACTACTTGCAACATGACCCTCGAATTGTGAGAATTAGAAATAATCCTGACTACTGGGTTGCCACACTGTTAGATCCCCGGTACAAAAGTAAATTTGCAGAAATTATTCCTGCCATAGAAAGATATGCACGCATGCAAGAGTTTCAGCAGAGACTGTTGCAGAATCTTACATGTGCTTTTCCACAAAACACCAGTGGTGCACGTAGTGAATCTCGCAGTTCCAACTTGCCAACCTTGGGACCATCGAGTGTTCAGCACTCAAAACGTAACAGAAACACAGTATCTGCTGGTAACATCAATTTTGCAGAATCATTTCACCACTTTTTTAGCCCATCCTTTGCAAGGCCACAGGAGACAAGAAGTCTGACACATAGTCAACGCCTAGAGACGATGGTACAGGAGTATCTCCAAGTAAACACTGAAGCCATGACTGTGTCACTGGACCCTTGCTCTTTTTGGGCTTCCAATCTGGATAAATGGCCGGAGCTCGCCACATACGCCTTGGAGATCTTGTCATGCCCCGCAGCCAGCGTTCTGTCTGAACGTGTGTTCAGCGCTGCTGGTGGTGTGCTGACAGATAAGCGCACGTGGTTCTCCACTGATAATGTAGACAGACTCACGTTCATAAAGATGAACAAATCATGGATCCGAAAGGACTTTTCTACCCCTGTGTCATCCTGTGGATAGTAAAAGCTTGATGATTTGTTAAAATCACCTCACCAACCGTTTTAAGCTTTCAAATTACTAATCATGTTTATCTGTATCTTGGCTGGAAAATAATTTGGTGCCTTGTAGCAGTGTGCAGTACTGATTCTATTAAGCCATCTATACTAAACTCCACCAAATTTAAAATTACTAATCATGTTTATCTGTATCTTGGCTGGAAAATAATTTGGGCCTTGTAGCAGTTTGCAGTTTTGATTCTATTAGGCCATCTATACTAAACTCCACCAGATTTAAAATTACTAATCATGTTTATCTGTATCTTGGCTGGAAAATAATTTGGGCCTTGTAGCAGTTTGCAGTACTGATTCTATTAGGCCATCTATACTAAACTCCACCAGATTTAAAATTACTAATCATGTTTATCTGTATCTTGGCTGGAAAATAATTTGGGCTTTGTAGCAGTGTGCAGTACTGATTCTATTAGGCCATCTATACTGTGATGTACAGCTTCTGGGTTGTCTCTCATCAAGCTCCAGCAATAGTCAGCCATCATATGTGAGTCCCACCGGCCTTGATACCGTTCTTCCATTGTTTTAATGTCCTGCTGAAAATGCTCCCCTTGTTCCTCGCTCACATCTCCAAGGTTCTCTGGAAAAAAGTCTAAATGGCTGTGTAAATAGTGAATCTTGATACTCATTCTACATCCAAGATTTTGCAGACTCATTAGTAGCTCTTCCACAATCTCTTCATAGTTGTCTGCTTTCTTATTCCCTAGAAAATTCTGCACCACATTACAAAATGCATTCCAAGCTCTTTCTTCTGTCTCATTCATTGATGTGATAAAGTTTGGGTCTCTCATAAGTGTTCTTATTTGAGGTACATCAAATATTCCAGCCTTTTTCTTCTCTTCACTAAGACCAGAAAAAGTTGAACATATATAGTTAAAGCATTCTCCACTGTGATTGAGAGCTTTGACGAACTGCTTCATCAATCCAAGTTTTATGTGCAAGGGAGGAAAGACAATGTTCTTCCTATCCACTAGAGGATCATGGATGACATTCTTATCGCCAGATGTCAAACTCTGTCGCTGAGGCCATTCAGTTTTCACCCAATGCTCTGCTGTAGCTCTACTGTCCCAGTAGCACAGAAAACAAGGGTGTTTGAAAACTGCTTTTTTACTTTCTTATCATAACAAATGGGAATTATGCATGTTCAAAGAAAACAAAGATATTCTCACATTTATTGGGAGACTAAATAAAAACTAAATTTACCTTAGTGAACCGTATAAACCGGCACTTTTCATACACTACTTATATTTTTCTTGGAATTATTGAAAATGGGCTATATACCTATAGTGCAAAAACGTGATGTGATAGAGAAATTATAAGTTCAGATTTGAATTCAGCACCCTCAAACTAGTCCAAAACTGTTCTTAAAGTCCATGCCAGAATTTTTTTTTTTTGTACACCAGTGTTATTAATAAAAATCATGTTTATCTGTATCTTGCCTGTAAAATAATTTTGGCCTTGTAGCAGTTTTCAGTACTGATTCTATTAGGCCATCTAAACTAAGCTCCACCAGCTTTCAAATTAATAATAATTTTTAGCTGCATCTAGCCCGGAAAATAATTTTGGGGCTCCTAGATGCGCAAGACACATGAGTGCCTTCTTGCTGCACTACCTGCAACATGACCCTCAGATTGTCAGAATTCAAAATAATCCTGACTACTGGGTTGCCACACTCTTAGATCCCCCACACTCTTCGATCAACCTTTTCATTTTAATAAAGAACAAAAAAATGGTAATTTTTGAAATTATAAGCATTAGCAGGTTATTAGAAACTGAAATCAAACAATTTTCAACTCAAAACTTTATTCTAGGTGATGTTACATTTGCACATAGGACTCCTTGTTCGAAAGGAGCTTCTGAACTCTCTCGTCCATTGAATTTGTCAGGTTTTGGATGGTTTCTGCTTCAATTGTTTTGCATGAAGACAGAATACCCTCCCAGAGCTGTTGCTTAGATATGAACTGCCTCCCGCCATCATAGACACTCCTTTTAATGATGCTCCAGAGGTTCTCAATGGGGTTGAGGTCAGGGGAGCATGGAGGTCACACCATAAGTTTGTCCCCTTTTATGCCCATATCAGCCAGAGATGCAGATGTGTTATGTGCAGCATGAGACGGTGCATTATCATGCATGAAAATGATCTTGCTGCGGAATACACGGTTCTTCTTCTTGAACCATGGCAGGAAGTGCTGTTTGAGAAACTCCACATACATTATGGAGTTCATCTTTACCCCTTCAGGGATCCTAAAGGGGCCGACAATCTCTCTCCCCATGATTCCAGCCCAAAACATTACTCCACCTCCTCCTTGTTGGCGCCGTAGCCGTGTTTGCATGGGGTGTCCATCAACCAGCCATCCTCCACTCCATCCATCTGGACCATCGAGCGTTGCACAGCACTCATCAGTGAACAAAACAGTTTTGAAGTCAGTCTTCATGTATTGTTTGGCCCACTGGAGCTGTTTCTGCTTGTGGACAGAGGATAGAGGAGGTCGACAGGATGGCTTACGCACAGCTGCAAACCTCTGAAGGACCCTGCATCTTGTTGTTCGGGGGACGTTGGAGGCACCAGCAGCTTCAAAAACTTGTCTGCTGCTATGACAATGCTTTTTTGCCGCTGCTCTTTTAACCTGCCGTAATTGCCTGTAGGAAAGAGTCCTCAATTTTCCCTTATCAGCACGCACATGTGTGTACTGTGAATCAGCTACATACTTCTTGATTGTGCGATGATCAGGATGAAGTGTCTTGGCAATGTTGATTGTAGTCATGCCTTGACCTAAACACTCCACAATTTGTTGCTTCTCAGCAGCCGACACATCTTTTTCTTTCCCATTTTGGCAGAAAATGTAGGCTGCTTAATAATGTGGGACAGCCTTCTTAAGTAGTCTTGCCTTTCATTGGACACCCCTGCCAAACTAATTAGCACATGTGTCTGCAATTGATTACAGTGATATAAATAGCCCTGACACACGTCACCATCAATGAGTTTAACTGACAAACAAACAAATTCTTTCCTTATCACTCCTAAACACTTTTTGCATAATAATTTGGAACACAGTGTACATGTGCTTTTCCACAAAACACCAGTGGTTCACGTAGTGAATCTTACAGTTCTAACTTGCCAACCGTGGTCTGTACGGAGTTGTTCAATAAAGGGCCCAAAATTAAGATAACGTAGACGGGAGAGGTCTCTATGAATAGGAATTCCTAAGTATTTGATACCCTGTGAGGGCCAGGCAAAGGGAAAGTTGGACTGGATGGAATCCTGTATGGATTTGGGGAGGGAGACATCGAGGGCCTCAGACTTCGCTGCATTGATTTTAAAATTTGACCATGTAACAAAGTGATCTATTTCAGCCATAACAGCACGGATGGATATATGTGATTGAGTGATATATACTAGGACATCATCAGCAAATGCAGAGCACTTGTACTCGATGCCTCCCACCTCAATCCACCTAATATTGGGGTTATGACGAATTGATGAGAGCAGATGCTCCGTCACTAGGATGCAAAAGAGAGGGGACAGAGGACACCCCTGCGTTGTCCCATTGGTGATTATGAAAGGTGATGAAAATGTTCCATTTGTCTTCAGCCTAGGTGACGTATTGCGATACAGGGCCGTGATTTTGGCTATAAAAGGGTCCCCTAGACCCCTACCCCAAGCTTTTTAAGAGAATAATATATGGCGTGCCAGGAGACTCTATGGAATGCTTTCTCAGCATCCAACGAGAGTATCTAATTACAAATTTTTAACTGCATCTAGCCCAGGAAATACTTTGTGCCTAGTAGCAGTGTCTGCTAGTCAGCGGATTATCCCAGCTGTTAAGCAAGCGACACCACCTGTAGTTTGGACACTTAATTTTTTCAAAGGAAATGCTTCGGGCCCCCGGGACACTCAGTGAAGAGCATCAGGAGGCACCCCAAGGCACAGGGGCTGGGACTGGCGGTAGGAAGCCTTGCGGTGGACCGCCAAGCTTGATCCTTATAAAAGCTTTTTAACTGCAGCAGCTTTAGTGGACACTACTGGAGCTGGAATTCCTGTGGCTGCTGGCATCAGACTTGCCCTCCAATAGATCCTTGTAAAAGGATTTAAAGTGTACTCATTCAAATTAGAGAGACAATTTAAATTAAAAAGCTGCGACCTGCCTCCACCGCAGGGGGGCTCGCTCGACCCACCAGCGGACAGGCACCAGTATTGGGAGAGGGGGGCTGGCCATCAGGGTCCACCGCAGCTCTGGCCAAACCCGGCGACACGGAGGTCGCGCGGGCAGCAACGGACTGGCCGTGTCGGCTTCGCACTTTTTTGGTTTTAGAAGGGCATGACATTCCTATATCTGTGTCTCCCCCTCCTTTTACTCCTCCACCTCTTTTCTTTTCGCATGACTATATGTACTTGTCTCTTTTCCATGTGGTAGTTGTGTCTTCTGAGCAGTTTGTCAGCTTTTGGACCCCTTTGAAGTGTTTTCTATGTGTTTTCTATGTGTTCCTATGTGTTTTTGTTTGCCTGCCATTGGTTTTAACGGTGTTCGAAGGTGTTCGACGAACAGTTCGACCAACAGTTCGGTGAACATACTGGTGTTCGACGAACCGAACTCGAACACTACGGGGGTGGCTCAACACTAGTCCTGTCCCCTTTGCAGAAAAGCATCCCCAAATTATGACATTTCCTTCAAACACGGCGAGTGGAGTTGATACCAAAAAGTTCTATTTTGGTCTCATCTGACCACTTGACCTTCTCGAATGCCTCCTCTGGATCATCCATATGGTCATTGGTGAACTTCAAACGGACCTGGACATGTGCGGGCGTGAGCAGGGGGACCTTGCATTCCCCACAGGATTTTAATCCATGATGGAATAGTGTGTTACTGACGGTAATGTTTGAGACTGTGGTCCCAGCTCTCTTCAGGTCATTGACCAGGTCCTCCTGTGTAGCTCTGGGCTGATTCCTGACCTTTGTCAGAATCATTCTTTCCCCACGAGGTGAGATGTTGCATGGAGCCCCAGACCAAGGAAGACTGACAGTCATCTTTTGTTTCTTCTATTTTTTAATAATTGCACCAACAGTTGTTGCCTTTTCACCAAGCTGCTTGCCTATTGTCCTGTAGCCCATTCCAGCCTTGTGCAAGTTTACAACTCTATCCCTGGTGTCCTTAGACAGCTCCTTGGTCTTGGCCATGGTGGAGAGGTTGGAGTGTAATTGATTGAGTGTCTTTTATACAGGTTAAGAGTTCAAACAGGTGCAATTAATACAGGTAATGAGTGCAGAGTAGGAGGGCTTCTTAAAGAAAAAATAACAGGTCTGTGAGAGCCAGAATTGTTGCTGGTTGGTAAGTGATCAAATACTTATTTCATGCAATAAAATGCAATTTAATTATGTAAAAATCATACAATGTGATTTTCTGGATTTATTTTTAGATTCTGTCTCTCACAGGTGAAGTGTACCTACGATAAAAATTACAGACCTCTCCGTTTTTTGTAGGTGGGAAAACTTGCAAAATCAAGTGTATCAAATACTTCTTTTCCCCACTGTATATCTGAGCCTGCAACAAGCATGACCAAATACATACTTCTACATCACCGATAAGAAAAATAAAATGTTATGGCTTTATTAATACTGTAAAGTAGAAATAACAACAATCACTGCATCCTGAGGGTCCTTAGGTGTTACACAATGTAAATTACTTAACACAAATTAATCTCTGGTGCTTAATTTACCTTCCAATAATGTACGGTTGTATATTCCAGCTTCTATATATACCCACACATAGTTACATCAATACCGTGCATATGATAAACCATATATGGACTCTTCCTATCAGATTGTGTACGGTATGTGATAACATACAGAACAGATTGCTGCAGGTGAAGTGTTTTTATATTTTCCATTAACTATATCCAATTTTTTTGTAATGTACATTTCTTTATATGTATATTTGTGAAAAAATGATATGGTTAGTGAGGAGCATTGCCTGACCTTGTGACAGAGAGGGTCCAAATGCCCATTTGATCAAAATACCCCAATGGTATTATAAATGGTATGTGGGGGTGTAAGGGTTCACAAATTGTCCTTTGTGTTGCCTGCTCTATATTGTTTTTCTACTAAAGGCTCTTTGTAGCTACTAATATTTGCATCAATGTTGCCTGGACACCTTTAAGCCCAATCGTGGATCAGCCTGGAAACGCCAACAAAAGATTACAAGACCACTCAACTTTGAGTTGAATTTTCATAAGCCCCAGCCTGTATGTGACTTTTGTCGGAGGGCAAAATGCTGATCTATGTGGTGATTTCCACTTTAATTCAGAGGTGTCATATTTTTCCCTTAAGTAGGTGACTTGGCGCTTAGGAGAATTGACCCTGGTGCCATGTTCCTGGAGATGATGGTCACTCGGTGGTCTATTAAAGGGGTTGTCCAGTATTTTAAAATTGTTTGCCTATCTTTGGTATAGGTCATCAATACCAGATCGGTGGACATGGGACACATGGCAACCCCACCAATCAGCTGTACCTTGTGCTGCCAGCAGCGAGATGTGATCAATTGTAGAACAGAAAACGACAACTTTGTCAATTGTAAAATGGCCTCAGTGGGATACTGCGGATCCATACTTGTTCATGTGACTAGTGTAATGCAGGTGCCGGAATGCAACACACAGAGACACAAGTCGAGGACAGTCAGAGATGAATATAAACAGTTTATATACAGATATCACAGGTATTCTGAACAAGTGAATGGCAACAGGGGTAATGAATGGTAATTTGAACTATTAACAAAATATGAAGTCTCTCAAGGTAGTGTGGTGCACCCAATCATGGGAGACACCACGTCAGTTCTTTAACTCTGTATATGGCCCTTGCAGGGGTCATCGGTTATTCCTGCTAGGCTGAAAGTCTTTTCCAGACAAAGTCAATTAAATCACGTTTATCTTCTTCCACCTCAACCGTTCCCCTCCCAGCCTGAGTACCTAAACCTAACTGGCCCCGCTACCGTGAGTGAGCAATAGAAGTGACGGCCCTGTTCACGTATGCAGCTCCTCTGCTTTCACTGGCGTGACTTTCCTGGCGCAATCGTCTCCAAACTGCTCCCTTCCTGGCCGTTGGAGGCAGTCTCTCAAGCTGTGGATAGGAGGGTCCAGACCTCGTCTGTCGGCGGGCGACGTCGGGTTCCGTGAACTCACTCAGCATCCAAGCAGGTTTCGACTCTCCTCAGTAGGCACAGCACTCGGGGCACATCTGTGCGGGATCCGGAGCTCATCCACCAGTGTCCAGCTGTTGCACCTCGCAGGCCTCTCGCTTAGGCCTGCCACACGGGGCTTCTCAGCATGTAGGGAGCACATCTGCTCCTCTCTGCTGCTTGGTGCCAAGAACCCCTCAGGCTGGGTGCGCTGGCCTCTTATACCCAGGAACTCCTTCTTGGAAGTCACCTGACTGGGTCCAGCGTCTAAATCTGCTCCCCCTTCAACTTCCTTTGTACATCTTGGTTCCGCTTGACTGTGCCTGACCAGCAGATGGCAATATCTCTCCTTGTTTGAAGCATCCTGTAAGAATTATCTTAAAGGCTCTCTTGCCTCCATTACACTAGGAGCAGAAGAGTAGTACACTGCTATACAGTTGATGGAGTTGTGCTGTGCAGCTCGTCAGCTAAGCACATCGAGCTGCCACCGGCTCCGGGAACAGTTGGTGGCTCCATAGCGTTGGCCATGCATATTTAGGTCTATATTTAACGGGGTGTTATTTTGATAGGCTTCATTAGTTGGAAGGTTCCTCTAAGCGTGAAATAACGTCATGTCTTGCTTGAGAGCTTCTCTAAGTGCTACACCAGTTGATCCCGTTTTTAGCCAACTACTGAGGCCATTGTGAAATTGTGAGAGCAGTAAACCAAAATAATCGGCACTCCGCTGTTCAGGTGGTGCACATGGAATTAGTAAAATAGGAGAAGTCAAAAGGAAATCCTAGTACTCACAACTTCAATGTAACTTCTTATTTTATTTCTATATAAAATTCATAAAGTATCAGGACACGTTTCAGCCCATCACAAGCTTTCATCAACAACTAAACAAGTAATAATCATACATCAGATTTAAACAGTAATTTTTCCAAGGAATTACATGCATAAAGATTAGCATTGAGCGAGCACTAAAATGCTCGGGTGCTCGAAGCTCGGGCCGTGCTCGCCGTGATACTCAGGTGCTCGACCCGAGCAACGAGCCCAATGTTAGTCTATGGGAGACTCGAGCATTTTTGCGGTGGCATCCCCGGCAGTCTTTTAAAAGCCTAACAAGTGCCCAAAACGATAGTGACAGTGCTCAAATGACATGGGGACAGCATGGGGATCACCCCAGGAAGCATTTCTGACCCCCAGGTCACTGCTGTCAACAACGTGGTCAGAGGTATTAAGCCACTTTTACAGGCTCACAATAAAACGTTCAAACACGAAAGTGAAACTTTTTTCCTGTGAAATATGTTAAGGAACATCCTTTCCAGGGTAAAGACTTGTGTATAAGTTAAAATAAATGACCAAAAACAAAAATACTCCTCCACACCTTCGGCTATGTTCACAAGTAGCATTTTTTACGCGTTTTTGCACTTTTGTATTGCTTTCAACTATGACAAATGCTTTCACCGTGAAATGTAATTTTAACATTTTACAACCTTATCTGGCCATGTGCTGTGTGACACATGCATAAAGTGCTGAAAAGACAAGGGAACAGCATGGGGAAGACCCCTGGAAGCATCTCTGACTCCCAGGTCACTGTCTAAAAGTGTGCCCATCATAAGTGATCCTTACCGCATCAGAAGATGCAGACTTGCAACTATCCCCATGCAAGTTCTAGTCCCAGGGCAGTGTTCAATTGTACCTCCCCCATTCCTTGCAATACAAGCTCAAGTATGCAGCCTGCCACCCACCCACCCCCAGGCTGCAATACCATACTGCTTGCTTGCTTGAACTTGAAATTGGGCCTTTTAGGCATGTGGAGGCGGAATCTGGCCACCACGTCATGGCTGTGTTGGCGGCCTGGAATCCATACTCAGTCCCCAGCCGCCCGGCGGCCGGGTGTCCATACTCGGTCCCCAGCCGCCCCGCGGCCGGGTGTCCACACATGGTCCCCAGCCGCCCCTATTTCTCCTTGGAACATCCCCCCACACACTTTTCTTAGCCCGGCCTGCTTTAGGCAGCATTGGACGAGCCCACCAGAGAACCAGACTCCTCCGGTGGGCCCTGACTTCTCCATCGGTGGAGTTGAGAGTGCCAAGGTGAGGAGCATGATGATGATGACAGAAGTTAGTGACGCGCCCCCTGGGCCATATTCTTTTAGGGGGAATATCCGGAGCCGGATCAGATGGGGGTTGTAGTCTTCCGAGTGGCTGTGACCCGGTCCGTGCCCAGGGTGTCAAACTGAGTTGTATGTGGCAGTCCTACAGATGTTACTAAGTTCTCAATGTCGACTACGCCACCCGTTGTGTTGCGGTCACTATGGCCGCCGCTGCAGCAGGGTCCGCTGAGGCTGATGGTGCAGGTGCAGCTTGTGATGATATAACCCCCAACGGGTGGGGTATAGCCTCAGGGGGATCAGGTGCAGAGGATGGGGGTTGTGGTGATGCAGTGTAGACGGCAATCAGAGACAGAGTCGGGTTATGCAGTTTAGGATGTTTACTCACTGCTGATGTTCCGGTCACTCCAGCTTCGAGTGACCTCCCGAGCCGTGCTGCGTCCACCAGGTTCTGGATCCAGCCAACCCCCAAATAAGTCCGGAGCGTGACCCTGAGCTCTCCTTCTGTCCTTTCCTCTGGCCGTCCCCACTAGAGATCCACCCAGGTCCAGCTCCCTCGGGCCTTCTGTTGGGAGACCCTTGGCCTTGGGTTCCCTGACCCTCCACGTGGTGTGCCTTCGTGGTGGATGTGGTGGGTGGCCGTGGCAAACGCTGCCCACGGCCTCCGGTCTCTGGCTGGGGTGTGTTTTTGCCCCCACCAGCTTGGGTTCCGGTACCCTGTGCCGACTCTTCACCCGGGGATTTAAGTTGGGTTCTTGGAGTCCTTTTCTTCTGTTTCCCCCTCTGGGCCTCTCTTTCTCCTCTCTCACTCTGGGTCTCTCTTCTCCTCCGCTCGCTGACTTTCTCTCTGCAACTGACCCTGTTCTTAGTTGGTGCCCACCTTATATACACCCTCTATGTGTGAGCTCAGGTGACCAGCACCCAATGAGCTCCTATCTTTACCCAGGCTGCTCCCCCTATCTGCCCCTACACTACTTGGGATGTACCACCCCCCTCCCACTCCAGCCAGGAACAGACTCGGTCGTACCTGCACATTTCTAAGTGGGAGTACCGTCGGTCTGCTCCTCGGAAATGGGATGTGTGTAGTGCATGCAGCCTACCGAGCTCAGGTCCACACTCCATCCTTACCCGGGAGTGGAATATCACACCTCTGGGTTGAGGTGCAATACCCCTGTAGCAGCCGAATCCTCAGGGTGCTACATTCCCCCCTGGTAAATCACAGCACGTCCTCGGGCTGTAAGACATAACACCAAAAACATACAAAATTTTTTTTTTTTTTTCATAAACATATAAAACATATAAAACATATAAAACATTATATATATATAAAACTTTTCAGATAAAACATTCTCGTCGTCTCTTGTTTCTCCTCCGGTCACTGTGCAACTGTTGACCGGGCAAAGTGCGACAGTCTTTCTAGAAAAATGGTTTTCCTATAAAACCGGTAGGGGGCGCTTTAGGACGCGCAACTATATACAAGGATATGGCCGCTCTCAGTCCTCGGCCAGTTAAGGAGGGAAAGGGAATGGCTGCTCACAGTCCTCAGCCTGTGGGATTAAGGGTAAACGGGTAAACAGTTCACTCAGCTGGTCCCAACGGGGACTATATTTGCAGTAACAGTTTCTTTATACCCCGATCGGGTAACTATTTACAGCACCTACTCCGCTGTACTCAACAACGTCTTCCTCCTGCTCCTTCTTTGGGGATCTCAGCTTCAGACCCGTCCGGATCCTCTTGCTCTTCCTCCTCACATCGCAGCTCCTCCTCTGTCAGGCGATGCACATGGAGGGCGTAAGGTCCTTTGGCACACTTGTGCCGGGTGAAGGTGACCTCGTCCCCGATGTAAAGGTCACGACCTCTGTGTCCCTCCGGTAGGTGGGATTCAACGTCTCTCCTGGTTCGGCTCTTCTGCTCGGCGCTCCTTATTTGGGCCTGTTGTTCCCGGACCCGCCTCTCTCTCCGCTCCCTCGCATACTCCTCGAGCTGCTGTCGGCAGCACTCAGCACGCTCCGCTGCAGCTGCCCTGGTTTCTTGAGTGAACCCCATTAGGTCTTCTCCGGTGGGGTCCCACTCAAATTGGGTCTCTTCAAGCGGGGGCGAGATCCTTATCACGGGCTTCGGAGCCGGAATCAGGGGTGCACACATGGCCCCAACTCTCCTCTGGTGCTCCAGTTCATAATATCTCTGGGGCCAGATGAAAGGCTGCCCGTCCGGCCACGTGTGCTGGGCAAACAAGTCCTCTCCCAGACGCGGCACCCTTGGTTTTACGGGTGCGGGCGCGGTGGTGGTGGCGCCCGGGTTGCCCAGGCCTTGCGGCCAGGCCTGGGGCACCTGGAAGGTGAAGGGCACCGTCAGGACGGCGGCGCCCTGGGCTACCTGGCCTTGCGGCCAGGCCGGAGGCTCCGCGGAGGTAGGGGGCGCTGTTGGTGATGCGACGCCCGGGAATTCTAGGCCCTGCGACCAGGCTGGTGTTACTTCCTGTTTTGCCACGCTCGGGGTCGGTGCGCATGGCGTCACAGGGGTCGCTGCGGCGGCTTCCGGTTGGGGCCTAGTCTGCGTCGGTGACATGGCGTTTTCGGGCACAGCAGGGGGACTTTCGGCTCTGCGACGGGGAGCTGGGGCAGGTAAGCGGTGTCCTGGTTTGGGGTATAGACGTCCCCTTTACCTGCCTCCATGCGTTCGGCTCCCTTCTCGGCGCCGTCTCCGTCCTTGGGTCCTCCCGCGCCATCCTCAGAGGCGGTCTGTCTCCTCATTTTGGCTGGCGTGCTCCGGGTCTTGGTTTGCTGGGCCATCTCTCGGCTCCACTCCGCCAATGTCTCTCGCTGTACCCGGGCCATCCTCCGTGCGAGGCCCTCCAGGGCAGTCTGTGCACACTCCCGGTCTCGGGGGAGCTGTGCGAGGACCTCCACTAGGCCTAGTGGGGTCGTGGTTTCCAGCAGGCTCCTGACCAACGGGTCGGTGCTGCTCTGCTCTTCTTCCAGCAGGCTCCTGGCCAGCGGGCCGGTGCTGCTCTGCTCTCTGGCCATCTCCGGGTGAGCTCCCCCGATACTCTTCTCCAGGCTTCTTGCCTCCGGGTGCGCTCGCTCCAGACTGCTCCAGGCGGCACCCATCTTTTTTCTCTTCTTTCCTCTCCTCCCACTTCGAGGGCGGTCCCGGGGCCACTTGGTGACTGTCAGCTCCAGGGGCTGTTCTTTCACGCTGACAGACACCTCTAGCATCACAGTCTCTGTTGGTGGGGGCGGTTTCCACTTTTGGCGCCATTTTCGGTCCTGGCCCACGATGGGAGGTGGCCTCTCGCCACCCTCTGGCACGCCCATAATGGCGTCCGCTCTTCCAAGGCGGGAAACCTTTGGAAATGGCGGGAATCGCTTCCCAGTGGCGGGAAACTCTGCAGATGGCGGGAAAACGCTGTTAATGGCGGACAACCGGCGGGAATCGACTGGTGATGGGGTCCGATGGCGGGGACCCTCCGGAACCGGCAGGAGACTTCTCTTTGAGGTAAACTCATTCTTTTCTTCAGGCACGCAGTACCCGGTTGTTGTGGGCACGTAATCCTGCCGACTACGCCAAAGTTGACGCGCCCCCTGGGCCATATTCTTTTAGGGGGAATATCCGGAGCCGGATCAGAAGGGGGTTGTAGTCTTCCGAGTGGCTGTGACCCGGTCCGTGCCCAGGGTGTCAAACTGAGTTGTATGTGGCAGTCCTACAGATGTTACTAAGTTCTTAATGTCGACTACGCCACCCGTTGTGTTGCGGTCACTATGGCCGCCGCTGCAGCAGGGTCCGCTGAGGCTGATGGTGCAGGTGCAGCTTGTGATGATATAACCCCCAACGGGTGGGGTATAGCCTCAGGGGGATCAGGTGCAGAGGATGGGGGTTGTGGTGATGCAGTGTAGACGGCAATCAGAGACAGAGTCGGGTTATGCAGTTTAGGATGTTTACTCACTGCTGATGTTCCGGTCACTCCAGCTTCGAGTGACCTCCCGAGCCGTGCTGCGTCCACCAGGTTCTGGATCCAGCCAACCCCCAAATAAGTCCGGAGCGTGACCCTGAGCTCTCCTTCTGTCCTTTCCTCTGGCCGTCCCCACTAGAGATCCACCCAGGTCCAGCTCCCTCGGGCCTTCTGTTGGGAGACCCTTGGCCTTGGGTTCCCTGACCCTCCACGTGGTGTGCCTTCGTGGTGGATGTGGTGGGTGGCCGTGGCAAACGCTGCCCACGGCCTCCGGTCTCTGGCTGGGGTGTGTTTTTGCCCCCACCAGCTTGGGTTCCGGTACCCTGTGCCGACTCTTCACCAGGGGATTTAAGTTGGGTTCTTGGAGTCCTTTTCTTCTGTTTCCCCCTCTGGGCCTCTCTTTCTCCTCTCTCACTCTGGGTCTCTCTTCTCCTCCGCTCGCTGACTTTCTCTCTGCAACTGACCCTGTTCTTAGTTGGTGCCCACCTTATATACACCCTCTATGTGTGAGCTCAGGTGACCAGCACCCAATGAGCTCCTATCTTTACCCAGGCTGCTCCCCCTATCTGCCCCTACACTACTTGGGATGTACCACCCCCCTCCCACTCCAGCCAGGAACAGACTCGGTCGTACCTGCACATTTCTAAGTGGGAGTACCGTCGGTCTGCTCCTCGGAAATGGGATGTGTGTAGTGCATGCAGCCTACCGAGCTCAGGTCCACACTCCATCCTTACCCGGGAGTGGAATATCACACCTCTGGGTTGAGGTGCAATACCCCTGTAGCAGCCGAATCCTCAGGGTGCTACATTAGCATCTGCTATGTTTTCTTTTAATGCAAGTGTAAATGTGCAGCCTGCCACCCACCCACCCCCAGACTGCAATTCCATACTGCTAGCTTGCACTTGAAATGGGGCCTTTTAGTTTGGAGGAGGCCGAAGCTGGCCACTACCTCATGGCTACTTCGGCAGCGAGGTATCCATACTCAGTCCCCAGCCGCCCATATTTGTCCTAGTGTGCCTTATACATAAGATTAAGCGCGTATAACAAAACATTACCTGTGCCCTCCCCAGTGCATTTAGTGGGAAAGAGTGCCTATTCCGCTGTAGTGTGTGCATGCCAAACCCCTGTTCATGGTACATGCAAAGATGCCTCCCACCTTGCACCTGTCGTTGCAGACTTGCAACTATCCCCATTCAAGTCCTTGTCCCAGGGCAGTGTTCAATTGTACCTCTCCCATTCCTTGCAATGCAAGCGCAAGTATGCAGCCTGCCACCCACCCACCCCCAGGCTGCAATACCATACTGCTTGCTTGCTTGCACTTTAAATTGGGCCTTTTAGGCATGTGGAGGTGGAATCTGGCCACCACGCCATGGCTGTGTCGGCGGCCTGGTATCCGTACTCAATCCCCAGCCGCCTGGTGGCCGGGTGTCCCCGCTTGCTCCCCAGCCTCCAGGGGGTGGCCGGGTGTCCATACTCGGTCCCCAGCCACCCCTATTTGTCCCGGTAACCTTTCCCACACTTTTCTTAGCCTGGCCTGCTTTAGGGCAGCATTGGCCGAGCCCACTGGACTATCAGACTCCTCCGGTGGGCCCTGGCTTCTCCATCAGGGGAGTTGAGAGTGCCAAGGTGAGGAGCATGATGAGGATGAAAGAAGTTAGCATCTGCTTTGTTTTGTTGTAATGCAAGCGCATGTATGTAGTAGCGGCTAGGCCTGAGGTGGTCAGCGTTTTGGCGCATATCCTACCTCCTCCGAGGATTGCTGGATGTTTTCCTGCTACTATCCAAGTTCTATGACTCCCGTTAAAACAAAGCTTCAGGTGATAAATGATGGATGAGGTAGTGGCAAAGGAGAAAGAGCAGGAGGAACAGGGACCATTCACATCAATATCAGGCCAGTCAACCAGATATGTCTTGTAGGATATGTTTCTGTAACAAAAGGAGCGGTTCAGCTACACAGTTATAGGGCATACAGTGAGTGCAATGCCTACCAAAAATTTCGAGCCACTCCAATGCCCCTTGGAAATGACATGGAGGTCAGAGGGCGTTAACTAAACCTTTTTTTCCATTTATAGCAACTGGGTCTCCCGTGCACTGTTGGCCTAAGCAGTGAATGGAAGACTTTCCAAAAATTATGAGGAACTGCAATGCCCCTTACAAGAGCCATGTGTGGCACCCCAGGGGTCTGGTCACCACAGTAATAGAGATATTACGTCGGAGAGCAAGTGGGAGGTTTCCTGGTCAGGATCCCTTAAACATGCAACATCCTCCTGCCCCAATCCTGGGAGGGGAGAATTCTGCCCTTATAAACTGGATCTGGGGCGGGGTTGAGTGAGTCAGAGAACAGTCAGAGTCAGAGTGAGAGCAAGGGAAAGTAACAGCAAGGAGCTCTGTAGGAGCTAGGAGCTAAAGACCAGGGGCTAGAAGCTGAGCAGAGCTCGCCCTGGCAGAAGACAATAGGAACCGGACACAGAAGTCCGAAGCTGTGAGGACTTATATATCCAGCAGCAGAAACCAGCCGGCAGGGGATTTCAGGTCCTCTGGCCATAGAAGCCCGGAGACTCAGTCACAAGCAAGGGACCAGCACCACCGTCATGGAGCGGAGGCTAACAGAAGGCCCCAAGTCACCAGCCATACGGGTGAGCACTACACGGTACACTCAGGGACGTGGGCTACTTCTACCCGCTTACAGCAAGGTAGCCAGAAAGAGTGCAGACAGAAGGGGAGGCCTACAACTCCACCTGGCCAGGGGAACTCCTGCTTGCTCACAGACTGACCAGGCCTCTCATGCTAGCCAGTACTCCCGGGAGGGTCTACCTTATAATCATCAGTAAAGACCCTGAACTGCACTGCAAAGACTCTGAGCCATTCCTGCTGCGCTCGTGCACCATCACCCCCATCAACCACACTCACTGCCCTGAGGCTATACTCCTCCCGAGGGGAGTTATCCCATTCTATGCTGCGCACACAACACCAGCCTCAGCGATCTGCCTTGCAGCGGTGGTACTCCCTGACCGCAATCCACGGGTGGCGTAGTCGGACAATTAACCTCAAAACCTAAGAAAGACTGCCACTGGTTTGACCAGCCTGAGCCACGGGACCGGGTCACCACCACGGAGACTACAGACCCCAGAGACCCAGCACCGGGTATCCCACACACGTGTACACATGGCTCAGGGGGCGCGTCACATGCAGTACAGCATATTACAAACATAAGTCCCATTATTGGGGAGTGGGTGTCCCATAGTATTTGCTTATGCTTTCCCAGCAAAAGCTGCCAAAAATTAGGATGGAGCAACTTGCAATGCCCCTTACAAGAGCCATGCAGTACAGCATATTACAAACATAAGTCCCATTATTGGGGAGTGGGTGTCCCATAGTATTTGCTTATGCTTTCCAAGCAAAAGCTGCCAAAAATTAGGACGGAGCAACTTGCAATGCCCCTTACAAGAGCCATGCAGTACAGCATATTACAAACATAAGTCCCATTATTGGGGAGTGGGTGTCCCATGGTATTTGCTTATGCTTTCCCAGCAAAAGCTGCCAAAAATTAGGACGGAGCAACTTGCAATGCCCCTTACAAGAGCCATGCAGTACAGCATATTACAAACATAAGTACCATTATTGGGGAGTGGGTATCCCATAGTATTTGCTTATGCTTTCCCAGCAAAAGTTGCCAAAAATTAGGACGGAGCAACTTGCAATGCCCCTTACAAGAGCCATGCAGTACTGCATATTACAAACATAAGTCCCATTATTGGGGAGTGGGTGTCCCATAGTATTTGCTTATGCTTTCCCAGCAAAAGCTGCCAAAAATTAGGACGGAGCAACTTGCAATGCCCCTTACAAGAGCCATGCAGTACAGCATATTACAAACATAAGTCCCATTATTGGGGAGTGGGTGTCCCATGGTATTTGCTTATGCTTTCCCAGCAAAAGCTGCCAAAAATTAGGACGGAGCAACTTGCAATGCCCCTTACAAGAGCCATGCAGTACAGCATGTAACAAACATAAGTCCCATTATTGGGGAGTGGGTGTCCCATGGTATTTGCTTATGCTTTCCCAGCAAAAGCTGCCAAAAATTAGGACGGAGCAACTTGCAATGCCCCTTACAAGAGCCATGCAGTACAGCATATTACAAACATAAGTCCCATTATTGGGGAGTGGGTGTCCCATAGTATTTGCTTATGCTTTCCCAGCAAAAGCTGCCAAAAAATAGGACGGAGCAACTTGCAATGCCCCTTACAAGAGCCATGCAGTACAGCATATTACAAACATAAGTCCCATTATTGGGGAGTGGGTGTCCCATAGTATTTGCTTATGCTTTCCCAGCAAAAGCTGCCAAAAATTAGGATGGAGCAACTTGCAATGCCCCTTACAAGAGCAATGCAGTACAGCATATTACAAACATAAGTCCCATTATTGGGGAGTGGGTGTCCCATAGTATTTGCTTATGCTTTCCCAGCAAAAGCTGCCAAAAATCAGGACGGAGCAACTTGCAATGCCCCTTACAAGAGCCAAGCAGTACAGCATATTACAAACATAAGTCCCATTATTGGGGAGTGGGTGTCCCACAGTATTTGCTTATGCCTTGCAAGCAAAAGCTGCCAAAAATAAGGACGGAGGAACTTGCAATGCTGGCACCCTGGTGGTATAGTGGTGGTGGAGGCTGAGGATAAGGAGAAGAAGATTAAACAGCCGAAACGAGGAAGCGTATACCCATGTGTGGGTGTGAAGTGGTGCATGTGAATACACCTCCCGAAATAACACAGTGGATTTGACTTTATGTTACTCTGCTGGCCAGGACCTCCAAGGCATACAGAGCGAGTTCATTCCAAGTGTCCAGCTTGGATACCCAATAATTAAAAGGCAGAAAGGAATCACGGAGGACGCTGGTACGATCGGCAAGGTACTCCCTCACCATCTTTTGAAACTTTCCACTCCTTGTGAGAGTACCCTGCGCCCCAGGGCCTGTAAGCTGGGCGGGTGTCAGAAAACTGTCCCAGAACGTTGACAGTGTTCCCCTGCCTCTGCTGGATTGGAGTTGCATCTCTCTCTCCTGTACACCTTGGTTGGGCAACGAATTGTGACCTCTGCCGCTAGCGTGTTCAGATGGGAATTTTTTTAAGAGTTCTGCAGCAAGGGCCTTCTGGTATTGCCCCATTTTTGTAGACCTCTCCACCTCAGGAATAAGAGAGTGAAAGTTCTCCTTGTAGCGGGGGTCTACAAGTGTCACCAACCAGTAATGACTGTCACCCAACATTTTGACAACGCGAGGGTCACGGTTAAGGCAGCGTAACATAAAGTCAGCCATGCGTGCCAGACTGGTAACGGGCAAGATTTCCGTGTCCTCACCAAGACGACAACTGACCATGCTCTCCTCCTCCTCTTCCTCCTCCCCCCTGTCCTCAGGCCACCCACGCTGAACAAACGGTATGACACTTGTACAGGTACTACCGTCTACAACGCATGATAGCAGCTCCTGTTCTTCCTCCTCCTCCTCCTCCTCTCCCTCATTGTCCCCCAATGCACGTTGGGATGAGATGAGGCTGGGCTGTGTGTAATCACCCGCTACTGCTTCTTGATCCAACTCATCATACTCTGGCTGCAATGCCTCCTCTTTAAT
Source organism: Phyllobates terribilis (assembly GCF_046119375.1). Classification (NCBI taxonomy): domain Eukaryota; kingdom Metazoa; phylum Chordata; class Amphibia; order Anura; family Dendrobatidae; genus Phyllobates; species Phyllobates terribilis. Next base: position 244,759,702 of record NW_027362772.1, read on the forward strand.
TCTCTGCAGAGAGCGTTGCAAAAGACAGACAAGTGGGATGCTGACACTAATGATGGCGTCATCGCCACTCACCATCTTGGTGGCCTCCTCAAAGTTTGTCAGGATGGTACATATGTCGAACATCCAGGTCCACTCCTAAGGTCTTATGTGTGGAGTCTGACCTGAATATTGACGGCCTTGTTGCAGCTGGTACTCCACAACTGCTCTCTTCTGCTCACAAATCCTTTGCAACATGTGGAGGGTAGAGTTTCAACGTGTGGGGACATCACACACCAGTCGGTGTGCCGGAAGCTGCAAACGCTGCTGCAACACAGCAAGGGCGGCGGAAGCTGTAGCCGACTTGCGAAAATGAGCTGACAGGCGCCGTACTTTCACGAGCAGATCTGGCAACTCGGGGTTCGATTTAAGAAATCGCTGAACCACGAGGTTCACAAGCAGTGTGAGGTTTATCACCTAAGCTTATGAGTTTCAGCACAGCCTGTTGCCGCTTGGTGGAGGCAGTACTGCAATGCTTCCAGCTTGTAACTGATGTGGTGATATCTGAGATGGAGGCTGAACATGAGGAGGAGGAGGAGGATGCGCACAAGCTGTACACTGTGGGGGCAACTCTGACATAAGGCCCGCAATCCTCGGTGAGGGGAGGATGTGTTCCGTCCCAAGGTCCGACTGGGTCCCGGCTTCCACTATGTTTGCCCAGTGTGCCGTCAGAGAGATGTACCTTCCCTGGCCACAAGCACTTGTCCACGTGTCCGTTGTCAGGTGGACTCTCCCAGTAACTGCGTTGTTGAGGGCATGGCAGATGCTTTGGGACACGTGCTTGTGTAGTGCGGGGATGGCACACCGGGGAAAATAGTGTCGGCTGGGGACCGAGTACCGAGGGACGGCCACCGTCATAAGATTGTGGAAGGATTTCGTCTCCACCAACCTAAAAGGCAGCATTTCCAATGCAAGCAGTCGTGAAATGTGCGAACTTAGGACTGTGGCCTGTGGGGCGTTAGCTGCGAATTTCCGCTTTCGGTCAAAGGTCTGGGATATGGACAATTGAACGCTGCGGTGGGACGTGGACGTGGACGTTGATGCTGTTTCTTGAGAAACTGCCATAACAAGTGAAGACTGAGAGGAGAGGGCATCTTTACATGCAGTATGGACAGGGCTTGCCTTGCACACACAACAGGGGATTCTGTTGCACGCACAACAGTGGAAGAAGCAGTGGTGACACCCGCTGACACTGGTCGTGGACCCTGGGTTTTGCCCCACAAAGTCGGGTGCTTTGCTGCCATGTGCCTGATCATGCTGGTGGTGGTCAGGCTGGTAGTTTTGTCACCCCTGCTGATGCTGGCATGGCAGGTGGAACATATGGCCTTTTTGGGGTTATCAGCAGAGTCTTTAAAAAAATTCCAGTCTCTGGAAGACCTACCGCTTGTACTGGCAACGTCCCTCGTGTTGGTGTTACGGGGAACGGTTGCCTGCCTTCTGTCTGCAGCCACCACACTGCTTCTTCCTGCCTGTTGGGGTACTCTGCCTCCCTCCCCCTGTGTGCTGCTGGCCTCACTCTGCATGTCCTCCTTCCACGTTGGGTCAGTTACTAGATCATCCACCACCTCCTTCTCTTCCACTTGCGCACCACGATCCTCGTCCTCACTTCCTGGCAATTGTGTCTCGTCATCGTCCACCTCTTGTGACAGATTGCCAACGTCGACTTCCTGTGGCCGTGGCTGTTCAAATATTTGGGCATCGCAACATGGGATCTCCTCTTCCACCACTTCAAGCGTATCAGGCGAGGGTCCCAAATATGGAAATGGACCAGTGAACAGCTCTTCAGAGTGTCCAAGTGTGGGATCACTTGCTGTCTGACGACACTCGGCATGGTGGGAGGAAGGAGCATCAGGGTGAGGAGGAGTATGCGGTCGAGACTCACGGCTACTAAGAGTTGACCGTGTGGAAGACAGACCGGAGGTGGTGGTGCCCAGGTAACTGGAAGTATTATCTGATATCCAATTAATAACCTGTTCACACTGATCAGTTCTCAATACTGGTGTTGTTCTGTGCTTCCCTAGTAATTCGGTCAAGAAGTGGGAGCGAGAAGATGTGGCTGTTAGTTGCGGCACATTTTCACCTTGGCCACGGCCCCATCCTCTGCACGAACCATCACCAGAACGTCTACTTCCACATCCCTTGCCACGCCCCTTGCCCATTGTAAATGAAGTAAAATAGCTTACACTTGCACTATCAATGGAAAAAGGGTAATAAAGAGTAGATTAGAACGATGGAAGAGGAAAACCACAGTTATTGTTTACTGGGGTATACCACACTTTTTTAAATAGAGATATTTGCGGCTGAACAGTGAGCGACACACTCAAACTGCTTTTTTTTTAGATACCAAAGGCCCCAAACTGGATAGTACAGCGATTTGACCCGTGGAACTGCGAAACCACACTGGGATGTCGGGCCTACACAAGACTATTTTCAACAGATATATTTTTGTGTCACAACAGTCAGGAGACACTACTGTTTTTCTTTACGGAAAAAACTACCAAAACCTGAATAATAGAGATTTTTTACCGTGGGATGGCAAAACCACAGTTATTGTTTACTGGGGTATACCACACTTTTTTAAATAGAGATATTTGCGGCTGAGCAGTAAACGACACACTCAAACTGCTTTTTTTTTAGATACCAAAGGCCCAAAACTGGATAGTACAGCGATTTGACCCATGGAACTGCGAAACCACACTGGGATGTCGGGCCTACACAAGACTATTTTCAACAGATATATTTTTGTGTCACAACAGTCAGGAGACACTACTGTTTTTCTTTACGGAAAAAACTACCAAAACCTGAATAATAGAGATTTTTTACCGTGGGATGGCAAAACCACAGTTATTGTTTACTGGGGTATACCACACTTTTTTAAATAGAGATATTTGCGGCTGAACAGGAGCGACACACTCAAACTGCTTTTTTTTTAGATACCAAAGGCCCAAAACTGGATAGTACAGTGATTTGACCCGTGGAACTGCGAAACCACACTGGGATGTCGGGCCTACACAAGACTATTTTCAACAGATATATTTTTGTGTCACAACAGTGAGGAGATACTACTGTTTTTCTTTACGGAAAAAACTACCAAAACCTGAATAATAGAGATTTTTTACCGTGGGATGGCAAAACCACAGTTATTGTTTACTGGGGTATACCACACTTTTTTAAATAGAGATATTTGCGGCTGAACAGTGAGCGACACACTCAAACTGCTTTTTTTTAGATACCAAAGGCCCAAAACTGGATAGTACAGTGATTTGACCCGTGGAACTGCGAAACCACACTGGGATGTCGGGCCTACACTAGACTATCTTCAACAGATATATTTTTGTGTCACAACAGTGAGGAGACACTACTGTTTTTCTTTACGGAAAAAACTACCAAAACCTGAATAATAGAGATTTTTTACCGTGGGATGGCAAAACCACAGTTATTGTTTACTGGGGTACACCACACTTTTTTAAATAGCGATATTTGCGGCTGAACAGTGAGCGACACACTCAAACTGCTTTTTTTTAGATACCAAAGGCCCAAAACTGGATAGTACAGTGATTTGACCCATGGAACTGCGAAACCACACTGGGATGTCGGGCCTACACGAGACTATCTTCAACAGATATATTTTTGTGTCACAACAGTGAGGAGACACTACTGTTTTTCTTTACGGAAAAAACTACCAAAACCTGAATAATAGAGATTTTTTACCGTGGAATGGCAAAACCACAGTTATTGTTTACTGGGGTAAACCACACTTTTTTAAATAGAGATATTTGCGGCTGAACAGTGAGCGACACACTCAAACTGCTTTTTTTTTAGATACCAAATGCCCAAAACTGGATAGTACAGCGATTTGACCCGTGGAACTGCGAAACCACACTGGGATGTCGGGCCTACACAAGACTATTTTCAACAGATATATTTTTGTGTCACAACAGTCAGGAGACACTACTGTTCTTCTTTACGGAAAAAACTACCAAAACCTGAATAATAGAGATTTTTTACCGTGGGATGGCAAAACCACAGTTATTGTTTACTGGGGTACACCACACTTTTTTAAATAGAGATATTTGCGGCTGAACAGTGAGCGACACACTCAAACAGTTTTTTTTTTTTAGATACAAATGGCCCAAAATGGATAATACAGAGGTTTGAACCGTGGAAGTGCAAAACAATACTTCTGTTTCTCTAGCCTACACCAGACTATTTTCAACAGTTATATTTGTGTCTGAAAAATCAGAGACACGCTTTTTTTTTGTGGGGGGGGGACACACCAAAAGGTTAATAGGACGGGTATTTGTACAGTGTGAAGGAGGAAAAAAAAGGAGGATTTAGATGAAAAAAAAAGGATTTTTCCTGGCCCCCCGACACCTGGTGCTAAGTCCAGCAATTTCAGCAACAGGAGCACACAGGACTGTAATGCAGCGTTTGCTGGTATAACCACTGTGTCTCCTATACAGCCTGCCTGCCTGGTATCTGGGATGGATATTAGTACTGAAAAGGACTGTTTGTTTGTTCTGGCAGCCTTTACAGACCCTACACTAACTATTTCGCAGTTTATATCTCTCCCTAAATCAGCAGCGCTGTCCCTACACTGTCTAATCCGGAGCGACTGTGTCCAAGATGGCGGCGCCCCATTTTAAATACTCGAGGTGACGCTGTGCGGCCAGCCAATCACTGTAACGCCCACAACCAACATGGCTGCAGCATTACAGTGACTGGCTGGCAATCCCTGCATGTTCATTGGCTCTGTAAAGAGCGCCAAACATGCAGGGCGGAGACCCGAGCTCCCGCCCGAGTATACCGGAAATGCTCGGTGCTCGCCGAACATCCCGAGTAGCGTGATGCTCGGGCGAGTACCGAGCAGTGTCGAGCATGTTCGCTCAACATTAATAAAGATCATCAGAATCTCAACATACACAATATATGGGAAAATAGGAATACAAAGAAAAATAACTAAATCATGAACCATGATATCTCCCATTTATGTATAATATGAAATAATAGCATATGTGCAGGCAAAACAAACTAAACTATAATATTACTTAGTGCAGTGTCATTTCTTTATCTGTTGTGGTATTCAACTTTTCTGCACAAGGAAAAAAGTATATAAATCTAATGGTGTCAAAATTTTTTCTAGACCAATAGATGGAAATTGAGAGTGGTCCAGGACAATGGAATTAAGAGTAGAGTCTCCTTGTGACAAATGATAGGTGGATAGTGGGGGTCTTCCTACCTTCTTGTGAGGCCAGATGAATGAAGAATACTCTCCACTTTACAGAGTAAAGACTACAAACTACAACAAATACTATGTATCCGGATCCTCTCTTCATGTGCCGGGGAATTGTATGATATATCTGTGCCCCAGACATCACAGAACCTGCTTGACTGCCAGAAGTGGGGCAGAATAGTCAAGATAGACTTTCGGGACATGTGCCAAGGAGGCATTCAGAGTGGGATATTAACACCCTTTATAAACACCCTAGATGTGCTTCTATTAACTTGTTACTTGATTTAGATGAGCTAAACTTGGATTTAGCTTGAAAATCCATTACAGTTGATTTATTTCAGAAATGTTAATTATTAACAAGATCATGTTTTATGCTTTATTTTAAATGTGACCGGTAACAGGATTTTTGAAAATAATAGGAAAAAAAATTGCTGAAACATTCAACAAATATGGAGACAGGAAACCAGACGATCATAACTGAATTTATCCTAGTGGGATTTTCCGATAATCCTCAATTCCAGTATTTATTCTTTTTGGCCTTAATCTGTATCTTTCAGATTTCACTCCTGGCTCATATGTTTATAATTCTTATCTATCGCTTCAGTCCAAATCTTCATACTCCTATGTATTTTTTTCTAGCTAATTTTTCCTTTTTGGAAATAAGTTACCTGTTAACTATAGTTCCCAAAATGCTGGTCAACCTTCTTTCACAGAAGAAAACAATCACCTTCTATGGATGTGCTGTGCAATTCTACTGTTTTCTAGTACTGGGCAGTGCAGAATGCTACATGTTGGCAGCCATGGCGTATGATCGATATAACGCCATATGTCATCCATTACTATATAATACCATTATGAGGAAGGCGGTTTGTATTAGCCTCGTAATTGGTTGTTGGATCATCGGGACAACACTTGCTGTTATACGAACCATATTCTTATATAGGTTGCCATTTTGCAGGTCCAATAGAATCAATCATTTTTATTGTGATATTCTGCCATTACTTGATCTGGTCTGCAGTAATTCACACTTCAATGAATTTGCCACTTTAATAATATCTTCATTCCTTATTGTGGGCTCCTTTTTATTGACTATTATCTCATATACTAACATTATCTTGACAATTGTAAAGCACCATCCTACAGCAAGTAGGAGAAAAGCCTTCTCTACTTGTACCTCGCACCTCATAGTTGTTACAATGTTCTATGGAACAGGCACCATTATGTATTTGAGACCAAAGTCAAGATATGGCATGGATGAAGGAAAGTTCTTGTCCCTCACATATACTATTATTGTACCTATGTTGAACCCTTTTATATATACTTTAAGGAATAATGATGTAAAAGGCGCTGTTAGGAAGATAGTTTCTAAAAGAAAGTTAAAGAGCTGAGTATCTATCTTTGGGGCTTCTCCTTTGATCTCACAAGATGGATGTTCTGCTGCTTTCTGTGATTATTCTGACCCTGTTCATGTCTGTGAAACATTTCAATTTCCAGTTCTAGGGGTATCTGAGATGTGAACTTTCCTCACCCATCGCCACTATCACAAGTCTGGCAAGCTGCACAAACTAAAAACATGTCAATTATCATCTTCACAATCCTCCATTTCCTTCATTCCTTCAAAACATATGGAAAAGTGTCACATAGTCAGTAGATTTTGATCAGTCAAGACCAAGATCTTCTAATGACTATATATAAAACTTTGTCTTTCATACACTTTAAGATAAAACTTCTTCACTCTCAGGATATTTTTGTTATAAATTAACATTATTGCCTTATATTTCATAAGTGTTTTACATTTTTTTCCGTGTGGGCAGTAAAATCTCAAAAAAATCGTATTTTTTCCACAACTGTTAATAATGTCAGCTCCCGGTCTCCCATAAGGTCTACAGGGCATTTCTTCTTTTTCTTCTGTTTCTTTGTCCGTTTTAATCTTGTTGGGTTTTGCCTTTTTCTCTGCTCCCTTTCAAGTTTCCTCCTTTCTTACAGGTACAAATCATCAATGTTGGAGCAGCCCAGTAGATTTACGTATTATAGACATTTTTTTCTCTTACACAGTCCTTAAATTGGGTGAGAAAATAAAATGAGTTATAAAGTCTTTTCATGATATCTCCATTATTAGATGCATCACTTCAAGTATGAAAGGCTGAAATACTCAGCAGCTTTCAGTGGCGTAACTAGAGTCCAACGGGCCTGGATGCAAAATTTGGACCTGAGCCCCCACCTCCATATTGGTCAGATTTATGGGCCTTTCTAGTGTTCTAAATCCTATAAAGACATGTGTACACCCTCCATGCAATGATGTCCCCAACCCAGCAACTTCCTATAATAATGCCCCCCGTCTTGGCCTCTGTTTGTAATAAAGTCTCTCATCCTAGGCCTCTTCCTAATATGATGTCTCCTGTCCTGGGCCCCTTACAGTAATAATGTCTTTCATCCTGTCCACGTCCTGTAACAATGTCCCCATCCTGATATAATGTCTCCAATCATACGCCCTTTCCTAGTATAATTTCTCGCATCCTATAACAATGTCCCCCATCCTGAGCCCCTTCCTTTTATAATATCCCCCATCCTGGTATACTGACCCCCATCCTGAGCCTCTTCCTGGCATAGTGACCCCTATGCTGGTTCCCTTCTTTGTATAATGTCTCCCATCCTGGGCCCTTTCCTGGTATAATGTTCTTATATCATTCTTTTCCAATGCATTAAAAAAAAAAGAATGTTCTTACCTTCCTCCTCTCTTACAACGTGCAGTGTCCTCTTCTGTGGTCAATAACTGACTTCAGGATGTCTGCCATGGGCGGCACGTGACATAATTGCCATGCACCGCTCATGATAGGCATGCTGACATTAGCTGCCGGCCTCTGATTGGCCAAGTGTCACTGGGTAAGCCTTTTTCTCCCGTAGAGTGTAAGCTGTTATGGCGTGTCGCTCTCTTTCTTCTGTAAAGTGTAAGCTCTTAAAATCAGTGTGGTCCTCTTTCTCTCGCCTGTGAGTATAAGCTCTTATGGTCAGTAGAGTTTTTTTTTTTCATTCATTTTACTCACTTATATAGCATCATTAATTCCACAGCGCTTTACAGACATTAGGGGCACTCTCCCCATTGGAACTCACAAACTACATTCCCTATCAGTTTGTCTTTGGAGTGTGGGGGAAACCGGAGAATCCGGAAGAAACCCACGCAACCCTACGTAAGCTCTAATGGTCAGTGGGGTCCTATCTCTCTCTCCTGTTAAGTGTAAGCCGAATAAAATACAAATGCGCAATAGGGTCTTATCCAAGAACACAAGAGGAGAGAAAAAGGTGAATGAGCTCACCCTGCAGGGTTATATGTGACACAACCGCTAAGAAGCCTAAAGTTCAGATGATGCAGTTTCCTGATAATGTCATGAAAAAATTGCCAGGGCAATGGAAGTGTTCTGCGCTTGCTGGAAAAATTACATCCACAATCGAATATAATATGCTGGTTTATTGTCAACGCGTTTCAGAGTCACACAGACGCCTTCTTCAGGATACCCATACATAAGAGCAGTAACAGCACACATACATGGATAAATACATGACAAAATTAAAAAAAGGTGGCGCCAAGAAAAAAGGAGAGGGGTGTATTTAGTCACATGTCATGAAACAAAAAAAAATGCACCAACAATATAAATATACTGTATATAAATAGCAATCATTCATTAAAAGAAAGTGTAAAATGTACTAACCATTATTATCTTAGACAGTGAAAAATGTGTCAATATCGGGAGAGAAAAAGAGGTACCGTGCTGTATGCATAGCTATTTAATCGATGAGAAAAAGAACATAATAGAGTTTGGAAAATCCTGTGTGTGAATAATTTTGAAAGAATCGTGTAGATATCTTTTTTATCTTTGTATGTGATTAATAAAAGAGTATATGTGATAAATCCAGGTATCAAAAATGTAGATATAGCATGTATGTCAAGTGTATAATGAAAAAATGTTTTTGCTCTGAAAAAGACATATTTTCAGTTGTTTCACACTTTTTTGTTAAGTATATAATTCCACGTGTTAATTCATAGTTTTGATGCCTTGAGTGTGAATGTACAATTTTCATAGTCATGAAAATACAGAAAAAACTTTTAAATGAGAAGGTGTGTCCAAACTTTTGGTCTGTACTGTATATATATATACTAAATTAATTTAATATTTATTAACAAATAAAAAATTTAAATTGGGATGGTTTCTAATCAATTACTTTATATCTGCACTTTATTTTGGGAGACCAAGCACTAAGAAGTGGTGCTACTTCAGAGCGAGTCATTGGTTGAATCTGGGTCAGCAAGCCTGAGAAAGGAATTACCCTTCTTGCTCATATGGATTTTATCCTAAGTCATATTGCAAGGCTTGTTAAAGTGTCGATATTGACTTGCAGGATTGCTACTTCCAATAGGTGGCACTAGAGTTCAAGTCCTCGTCCTCTCTGAAGAGACAATTTGCATATTTAATTTACCAGAGGAGCATGCAAGGCACTTAAGTCTCTTCATACTGGCATGCCAAACCTGGCTTATCACTCTCCACAAGAAGAAACCTTACCCCTTAGATCCCAGTCTTAGCCTCTCACCTAGCCAAATCAGATCTCATACTTTGCACTGGCGAGGAGCAATACCCCAAAAAACTGTGTCTGCAAATTGGGATTCTGGTTTGGATTTTACCCTAAGTCTTATTGCAAGGCTCGGTAAATGGTGGATATTAACTTGTAGGATTCCTACTTCCAATCGGTGGCACTAGGCACTAGAGTTCATCACGTCCTCTTCATCTCTGAAGAAACAATTTTCATATTTAATTTCCCAGAAGAGCATGCAAGGCTCATAAGTCTCCTCATACTGGCATGCCAGACCAGGCTTATCACTCTCCACAAGGAGAAACCTTACTTGTTAGATCCCAAACTATAAACTATAAATTGTAATTATAAGATAAAGTTTTTATGTATGAAGAAGGAGATTCCATAATGATAGTATAAGTTTTTTAATAGCTCGGAGAACCGAGAGAAACAATAACTTTCTCTACGTGGTGTATTTTTACCTTCACGAAAGGGTTCTACAGTTTGTGAATAAATAAGTTAAGATAATTATATATACAAATGAAGGTATTTTTAAGGTTGTGAATAAATTTATTTAAATTCATTAATTATAATTTATATATAAATATAGCTGTTTATCAACTTGTGAGTAAAAAATAGGATTATATATAAATATATATATAAAATAATAATAATAATAATAAAACCATCTGAATATGAGCATTAAATACTACAATAAATGTGTTTTTTACTAATTAAGAAAAGACTTATAACAGGGAAAATTCTAATAGCAGATATAATTCTTTTATATGCTGAAGGAAATTAATGGCGATAAATATAATAACTTATGTATAGTGCAGGGAAACAGATATTTCTCTCTAGTAGTGTTGAGCCACCCCCGTAGTGTTCGAGTTCCGTTCGGTTCGTCGAACACCCGTATGTTCGCCGAACTGTTCGTCAAACACCATCGAACACCGTTAAAACAAATGGCAGGCAAACAAAAACACATAGAAACACATAGAAAACACCTTCAAAGGAGTCCAAAACCTGACAAACTGCTCAGAAGACACAACTAACACATGGAAAAGTGACAAGTACATATAGTCATGTGAAAAGGAAAGAGGTGGATGAGTAAAAGGAGGGGGAGACACAGATATAGGCATGTCATGCCCTTCTAAAACCAAAAATGTGCGAAGCCGACACGGCCAGTCCGTTCCTGCCCATGCGACCTCCGTGTCGCCGGCTTTGTGCCAGAACCGCGGTGGACCCTGACGGCCAGCCCCCCTCTCCCAATACTGGTGCCTGTCCGCTGGTGGGTCGAGCGAGCCCTCCTGCGGTGGAGGCAGGTCTAATCTTTTTAATTTAAATTGTCTCTCTAATTTGAATGAGTACACTTTAAATCCTTTTACAAGGATCTATTGAAGGGCAAGTCTCATGCCAGCAGCCACGGGAATTCCTGCTCCAGTAGCGTAAACTAAAGCTGCTGCCGTTAAAAAGCTTTTATTAAGATCAAGCTTGGCTGATGATGTCCTAGTATATATCACTCAATCACATATATCCATCCCTGCTGTTATGGCTGAAATAGATCACTTTGTTACATGGTCAAATTTTAAAATCAATGCAGCGAAGTCTGAGCCCTCGATGTCTCCCTCCCCAAATCCATACAGGATTCCATCCAGTCCAACTTTCCCTTTGCCTGGCCCTCACAGGGTATCAAATACTTAGGAATTCCTATTCATAGAGACCTCTCCCGTCTATGTTATCTTAATTTTGGGCCCTTTATTGAACAACTCCATAAAGATCACGGTTGGCAAGTTAGAACTGTAAGATTCACTACGTGAACCACTGGTGTTTTGTGGAAAAGCACATGTACACTGTGTTCCAAATTCTTATACAAAAAGTGTTTAGGAGTGATAAGGTAAGAATTCTTTTGTTTGTCAGTTAAACTCATTAATGGTGATGTGTGTCAGGGCTCTTTATATCACTGTAAGCAATTGCAGACACCTGTGCTAATTAGTTTGGCAGGTGTGTCCAATGAAAGGCAAGACTTCTTAAGAAGGCTGTCCCACATTATTAAACAGCCTACACTTTCTGCCAAAATGGGAAAGAAAAAGGATGTGTCGGCTGCTGAGAAGCAACAAATTGTGGAGTGTTTAGGTCAAGGCATGACTACAATCAACATTGCCAAGACACTTCATCTTGATCATCGCACAATCAAGAAGTATGTAGCTGAATCACAGTACACACGTGTGCGTGCTGATAAGGGAAAATTGAGGACTCTTTCCTACAGGCAATTACGTCAGGTTAAAAGAGCAGCGGCAAAAAAGCCTTGTCATAGCAGCAGACAAGTTTTTGAAGCTGCTGGTGCCTCCAACGTCCCCCGAACAACAAGATGCAGGGTCCTTCAGAGGTTTTCAGCTGTGCGTAAGCCATCCTGTCGACCTCCTCAATCCACTGTACACAAGCAGAAACGGCTCCAGTGGGCCAAACAATACATGAAGACTGACTTCAAAACTGTTTTGTTCACCGATGAGTGCCGTGCAATGCTCGATGGTCCAGATGGATGGAGTGGAGGATGGCTGGTTGATGGACACCCCATGCAAACACGGCTACCGCGCCAATAAGGAGGAGGTGGAGTAATGTTTTGGGCTGGAATCATGGGGAGAGAAATTGTCGGCCCCTTTAGGATCCCTGAAGGGGTAAAGATGAACTCCATAATGTATGTGGAGTTTCTCAAACAGCACTTCCTGCCATGATTCAAGAAGAAGAACCGTGTATTCCGCAGCAAGATCATTTTCATGCATGATAATGCACCGTCTCATGCTGCACATAACACATCTGCATCTCTGGCTGATATGGGCATAAAAGGGGACAAACTTATGGTGTGACCCCCATGCTCCCCTGACCTTAACCCCATTGAGAACCTCTGGAGCATCATCAAAAGGAGTGTCTATGATGGCGGGAGGCAGTTCACATCTAAGCAACAGCTCTGGGAGGGTATTCTGTCCTCATGCAAAACAATTGAAGCAGAAACCATCCAAAACCTGACAAATTCAATGGACGAGAGAGTTCAGAATCTCCTTTCGAACAAGGGGTCCTATGTGCAAATGTAACATCACCTAGAATAAAGTTTTGAGTTGAAAACTGTTTGATTTCAGTTTCTAATAACCTGCTAATGCTTATAATTTCAAAAATGACCATTTTTTTGTTCTTTATTAAAATGAAAAGGTTGAACGAAGAGTGTGGGGGATCTAAGAGTGTGGCAACCCAGTAGTCAGGATTATTTCGAATTCTGACAATCTGAGGGTCATGTTGCAGGTAGTGCAGCAAGAAGGCACTCATGTGTCTTGCGCATCTAGGAGCCCCAAAATTATTTTCCGGGCTAGATGCAGCTAAAAATTATTATTAATTTGAAAGCTGGTGGAGTCTAGTATAGATGGCCTAATAGAATCAGTACTGCAAACTGCTACAAGGGCCAAATTTTTTTCCAGCCAAGATACAGATAAACATGATTAGTAATTTTAAATCTGGTGGAGTTTAGTATAGATGGCCTAATAGAATCAGTACTGCACACTGCTACAAGGCCCAAATTATTTTCCAGCCAAGATACAGATAAACATGATTAGTAATTTTAAATCTGGTGGAGTTTAGCATAGATGGCCTAATAGAATCAGTACTGCACACTGCTACAAGGCCCAAATTATTTTCCAGCCAAGATACAGATAAACATGATTAGTAATTTGAAAGCTTAAAACGGTTGGTGATGTGATTTTAACAAATCATCAAGCTTTTACTCTCCCCAGGATGACACAGGGATAGAAAAGTCCTTTAGGATCCATGATTTGTTCATCTTTATGAACGTGAGTCTGTCTATATTATCAGTGGAGAGCCGCGTGCGCTTATCTGTGTTATGTTCTGCTACCAAAGCTAAGGAAAGAGAGGAGATCTGTCCCTACTATAGGACTCAGCTGAATCCCTACGATGTAACAGGGAACCTGATCCTGCGATCAGACCTGCTAAAGTCCTAATCTAGTCTGTACGGAGACCTATAGATGTGGGGAGGGAATCCCTACAAGTACTAAGGACTGGGAGGAATATGGGACACCTCCTAACAGAAATAGTAGCAGACAGACGAACAAACAAAATAGATAGATCATAGAGGTCCGTAGACCAAGCAAACTAACAGAGCTAGATACAGAGCACAGGCTAGCTAGAAAGTAGATATACAATGAAGTCCAGCAAAGCCAGAAGGGCGGAGCAGGATTAAATAGGCCAACAAGGTCATGTGACCAGCAAAGGAAAAAAAACCTAACAGCAAGGTTCTAACAGTACCCCCCCTTCTAAGAGGATCCTCCGGATCCCCTAGGACCAGGCTTATCAGGAAATCTCCTGTGAAACGCTCTGATAAGTCTGGACGCGGAAACATCATCTGACCTCACCCAAGAGTTATCCTCGGGTCCGAAACCTTTCCAGGCCACAAGATACTGCAAACTACCTCTATACCGTCTAGAGTCAAGGATGCGAGAAATTTCATATTCCCCGTCCTCCACCACCGGAGGAACAGAGGCAGAGGCGTCACCATCCGACACAACAGCTTTTTTAACAGAGAGACATGAAAGACCGGATTAATTCTCCAGGAGGTAGGAACCTCCAACCTAACAGCAGATTGGTTGACAACCTGAAGCACCTTAAAGGGCCCTACAAACTTGGGACCCAATTTCTTAGAAGGAATCCTCAACCGCAGATTCCTAGAGGACAACCAAACCATGTCACCAACAGCGAACAAAACCTCCTGTCGTTTCCTATCAAAGTAGTCTTTAGATTTTCTGTTGGCCTCCTGAAGATTACCACGCACATCCGTCCAAACTCTTTCCAAATCACCGGAAAAATTCTCCTCCTCAGGCACGGCAGATCCCAACTTGGAGAACGACCCAAACGACGGATGTCTCCCAGAACAACAAAAAAAAGGCGAACAACCAGCAGAAGAAGATGTATGATTGTTCAGAGCAAATTCGGCAAGTGGCAGAAACTCAGACCACCCCTCTTGATTGTCTGCCACAAAACAACGCAAGAACTGCTCAACATCCTGGTTTTTCCTTTCTGTCTGGCCATTAGATTCAGGATGATATCCGGACGAAAACGACAAATGAATTCCCAACCTGTCACAAAAGGCACGCCAAAAACGAGCCACGAACTGAGGACCCCTATCAGAAACAATGTCAGTAGGAACGCCATGAAGTCTGACAATTTCCTTGACAAAGGCCTTAGCGAGAGTTTTAGCGCAGGGCAGTTTGACGAAGGGAACCAAGTGACACATCTTGCTAAAACGGTCCACGACCACCCAGATGACAGTAAAACCCTCAGAGGGGGGAAGGTCAGTTATAAAGTCCATAGCCAAATGTGTCCAAGGAGCACTGGGGACCTCCAAAGGACAAAGTAACCCCGTAGCAGGAGTATGTGAGGACTTAGATCTAGCACATATAGTACATTGGCGCACCCACTTAATGACTTCCTTCTGCCATCCAGGCCACCAAAAACTGCGACCCACCAGTCTCTTGGTCTCAGAGATTCCGGGATGACCTGCCAACCGAGATTCGTGACACTCAACAAACAAATCTCTCCTAAAGGTCCCAGGCACAAACAACCTCCCATGAGGAGTGTTAGATGGGGCATTCTCCTGAGCTTTAAGAATCTTATCTTCCAAAACGGAGTCTAAAGCAGCTATCACAACACCTTTTTGTAAAATGTTTTCCTCTTTCTCAGCACCGACTATGGGAGAAAAACTGCGAGACAAGGCATCCGCCTTAACATTCTTAGTACCAGGGATGTAAGTAACGGAGAAATTAAACCGCGAGAAAAACAGTGCCCACCTAGCCTGACGGGCATTCAGGCGCTTGGCAGCATCAAGATATATCAGATTTTTATGATCCGTAAGAACCTGAACGGGAAATTCCGCACCTTCCAAGAAGTGGCGCCAGTGTTCAAATGCGAGTTTAATAGCCAATAATTCCCGATTACCAATATCGTAATTCAATTCAGTCTCCGAAAATTTTTTTGAAAAAAAGGCACAGGGATGTAATCCATCCCTGTTATCCTGAGACAATACTGCGCCAACCCCCACAGAGGAAGCATCAACCTCAACCAAAAACGGCCTAGTAACATCAGGCTGCATAAGGATGGGAGCAGAGGTGAACCTCTCCTTGAGATACACAAAAGCTTCAATGGCCTCAGAAGACCACTGAACCGCATCAGCACCTTTCCTGGTGAGATCAGTCAGAGGTTTGACAATACTAGAAAAATTTTTTATGAATTTTCTATAGTAATTGGCGAAACCCAAAAACCTCTGTATCGATTTCAAACCAATAGGCCTAGGCCATTCCTGCACAGCCTGAACCTTAACCGGATCCATCTCAAAACCTTTGCTGGAGATAATGTAGCCCAAAAAACTAATTCTCTGTACAGCGAACTCACATTTCTCCAGCTTAGCAAAAAGCGAATTGTCCATTAATAACTGTAATACCTCACGCACGCTCCGCCAATGAGACTCCAGATCTGGCGAATAAATCAAAATGTCATCCAAATACACAACCACATTTTTACCGATCAAAGGTCTAAGGATGTCATTAATCAGATTCTGAAAAAATGCAGGAGCATTAGTAAGACCAAAAGGCATAACCAGATTCTCAAAATGACCCACAGGAGTGTTAAAAGCAGTCTTCCATTCATCACCCTCCTTCATGCGCAACAGATTGTATGCCCCCTTAAGGTCAATTTTAGAGAACCACTTGGCCCCCAATAACTGGTTAAACAGATCAGGAATCAATGGCAGTGGGTAAGGATTGCGTACCGTAATTTTGTTAATCTCACGAAAATCCAGACAAGGACGTAAACCGCCGTCCTTTTTTTTTACAAAAAAAAATCCAACCGCCACAGGAGACTTAGAGGGCCTAATGTGACCGGCGGCCAAACTTGTCTGTATGTATTCCTCCAAAGCCTTCCTCTCAGGAATAGTAAGGTTAAATAAACGACTTTTAGGAAGAGTCGCTCCAGGGACAAATTCAATAGAACAATCATAGTCTCTATGGGGAGGCAAAACCTGCGATTCCTTCTCAGAAAAAACTCTCCAAAAATCCTGAATAGGAACAGGCAATTCTCCCCTATCCAAAGCTGCAATACGCCCGTTACAACACTTGTCATAACATTTATGGCTCCAGGATTTAATTTCACTGGTAGACCAATCCAGTACAGGATTGTGAAATTTTAACCAGGGCAAACCCAATATTACTGGAGAAGGCAAGTTATTCAACACTACCAAATCCAATTTCTCATGGTGAACACCATTAATAGTGAGAGGAAATTCACTGACCTTGAGAGTAATATTCTTCAAAGGGGAGCCATCCACAGAAACCACAGCAATGGGGGATGATAGGTTCAGGTTTTAAATTGAGTTTTTCCACGAATCCCCCATCAATTACATTCAGTGTAGACCCGCAATCAACAAACACCCGAAATTCCATTAATTTTTCCTGAGCAATCGTGGAAGCAGCTAAAAATATACCCTTGGAATTTAAACAGGCAATACGGGCGTGACTGACCATTTTTTTTTCTTTCTTCATACGAAGCTCACAGCCTTTAATCAAATGACCAGATTTTCCGCAATAGAAACACAAGCCTTCCGAAAAACGACGGTCTTTTTCTTGAGAGCGAGGTGCCACCGATCCAATCTCCATCGGTTCACCACTGTTAGTACACACATTATCATAACCAGAAACTGACATAGCAGAGGATTTGCTCTCATTAACCCTAGCACGCAGTCTTCTATCCACCCGTATAGCTAATTGCATAGCCTGTTGCAAATCCTCAGGTGTAGGATAAGCAATTAGCAGGTCTTTAACCCTTTCACTGAGCCCAGCAAGAAATAGACTTTTCAGAGCAGAATCGTTCCACCCTGTTTGAGTGGACCAACGACGAAAATGAGTACAATATTTTTCCACATTACCTGATCCTTGTTTTAAACGTCTCAACTCAGTCTCAGCTGATGCCACACGGTCAGGATCATCATATAATAATCCTAAAGCAGAAAAAAAACTATCCACTGATCTGAAGCATGTATCACTAGGTTGCAAAGAAAAGGCCCACTCCTGAGGCTCTTTGCGCAAAAGTGACATTATGAACCCTACGCGCTGGGATTCATCCCCAGAGGACTTGGGTCTCAAACGAAAATACAATAAGCAAGCATTTTTAAATGAAAAAAATTCTCGATGTTCACCAAAAAATAAATCCGGCAAACATACCTTAGGCTCCAAGAAATATGCTCCAGGACAGTTACTCACGTGCTGACAGAGCTCGGCCACTTCCAGAGAGAGTCCCTGCAGGTGTTTAGCCAAATCCTGAACCGACACCATGATGGAACAAAAAAAAAAAAATCTTTCCTTAGAGAATTTGCAGGCTGGACTTACTGTTATGTTCTGCTACCAAAGCTAAGGAAAGAGAGGAGATCTGTCCCTACTATAGGACTCAGCTGAATCCCTACGATGTAACAGGGAACCTGATCCTGCGATCAGACCTGCTAAAGTCCTAATCTAGTCTGTACGGAGACCTATAGATGTGGGGAGGGAATCCCTACAAGTACTAAGGACTGGGAGGAATATGGGACACCTCCTAACAGAAATAGTAGCAAACAGACGAACAAACAAAATAGATAGAACTTAGAGGTCCGTAGACCAAGCAAACTAACAGAGCTAGATACAGAGCACAGGCTAGGTAGAAAGTAGATATACAATGAAGTCCAGCAAAGCCAGAAGGGCGGAGCAGGATTAAATAGGCCAACAAGGTCATGTGACCAGCAAAGGAAAAAAAACCTAACAGCAAGGTTCTAACAATCTGTCAGCACACCACCAGCAGCGCTGAACACACGTTCAGACAGAACGCTGGCTGCGGGGCATGACAAGATCTCCAAGGCGTAAGTGGCGAGCTCCGGCCATTTATCCAGATTGGAAGCCCAAAAAGAGCAAGGATCCAGTGACACAGTCATGGCTTCAATGTTTACTTGGAGATACTCCTGTACCATCGTCTCTAGGCGTTGATTATGTGTCAGACTTCTTGTCTCCTGTGGCCTTGCAAAGGATGGGCTAAAAAAGTGGTGAAATGATTCCGCAAAATTGATGTTACCAGCAGATACTGTGTTTCTGTTACGTTTTGAGTGCTGAACACTCGACGGTCCCATGGTTGGCAAGTTGGAACTGTGAGATTCACTACGTGCACCACTAGTGTTTTGTTGAAAAGCACATGTAAGATTCTGCAATAGTCTCTGCTGATACTCCTGCATGTGTGCATCTCTTTCTATGGCAGGAATAATTTATGTAAATTTACTTTTGTACCGGGGATCTAACAATGTGGCAACCCAGTGGTCAGGATTATTTCTAATTCTCACAATTCGAGGGTCATGTTGCAGGTAGTGCAGCAAGAAGGCACGCATGTGTCTAGCGCATCCACGAGCGCCAAGTCCCTGTTGTGTTGGTGGCGAGGTAACAATCATGCTTCCTTCCTCTGCCCTCTCCCCCCAACCTCACACAACATAAATGTGATCAAGGTCTCCTTCATCTGATGAGTCTTCCATCAGTTCGTCCTCCACTTCTTTCTGGGCTCCTGCACCTTCCTCACTAGTTTGGCTGCTACCATGCGCCCTGGTAAAACCTTCTCCCCCACCCTCACATGCCTGCCGCCTTGGTGCTGCCGACCGTCTGGACCTTGCAGATGCAGATGTTAGCCCTTCCGCATACAACTCCTTAATATCTTCGTCGCCATTTCAAAACTGTGCAGAAGGGTGCATAGGTCCCTGATCTGAGACCACTCCTCCAGCGTGATTTGCCCCACCTCTGGATCTCGTTGGCCCAGGCGCAGGGCCGCACCCAGGTTTGCAGCATTGTCGCACACGGCCTTCACTGGTTTCAGGTCCAGTGGAGACAACCATTCATGAAACTGGTTCTCCAGAGCTGACCACAACTTCTCAGCTGTGTGACTCACATTTCCTAGACATTTCAAAGTAAAAACCGCCTGATGAAGTTGAGCCCTGCTGCCAGCATAGTAAGGAGGTGTGCAGGATCCCTTCTGCGCAGTTAGAAAGCTTGTGGCATGACCAGACAGGCTTTGGGTGCAGGTGGAGGACCAAGAGGAGGTTGAGGAGGCTGAAGCAGTGGAGGAACTTCGAGATAAAGAGGATTGATGCACAACTCGTGGGGACGGCAAGACTTGGACAGCAGCCCTTGTCCTGCTGTCACCATAGTTACCCAGAGCCCAGTCAGCGACATGTAACGCCCCTGTCCATGCCTACTCGTCCAAGTGTCTGTGGTGAAATGCACCCTGTCACACAGAGAGTTTCTCAAAGAAGCGGTGATGTTGTGTGCGACATGCTGGTGGAGCGCAGGCACACCTTTCTTTGAGAAGTAGTGCCGACTGGGCATCTGGTACTGGGGCACTGCGACGGACATAAGGTCTCAAAAATCCTCTGTGTCCACCAGGAGGAAAGGCAGCATTTCTGTAGCCAAGAGCTTGCAGATGGTGAAATTCAACCTCTTAGCTTTCTCATGGCTAGGAGGAAATGGTCTTTTACTTGTCCACATCTGAGGGACCGAGGGCTGGCTGTTGTGCTTAGACGGGGTTGAGAAGGGTGTCCCCGGCAAACTGCCGGTCTGTGAAGAAGATGCAGGCAGACATGTTAGGTTGCCTTGATCCAAAGGTGGTGCTATCGATGTCGGACAGCGCTCAACACCAGCTGGTGTTTCCACCTCCAAAGAAAATGATGACCTGCCAATCACGCTGGCTGTTGCGGGTAAAGAGGTGGCAGGTCTGCATCCCAAAACAGGTGTGACTGCTGTCCCCCCAGTCACAGAGGATGAAGAGGCTGCGGATGCACAAGATGTGGCAGACGGTGGTTGGCCCGGCCGGCTAGGCCGCATTGTAGCACAGTGAGCTTCCCACTGCAACTCATGCTTCATATCCATGTGCCGGTTCATGCATGAAGTACTCAAACTATGTATTTTTTTGGCCTCTACTTAGCTTTTGCTGACAAATGTTACAGATAACACAAGTTGGGTCATCCTTATCTATCTGAAAAAATGCCCAGGTTATGCAAGGCTTAGCACCCATGCGACCTGAAGAGCCACCACGACTTGTGGTCAGAGGCAGAGTTGTGTTTGAGGATGCAGTTGTTGACGTGCTTCCAGAACTACGTTTCTGTCCAGGAAGGCGCAACCTGTCCTCGTCGTCACTAGCATCCTCCTCCACCTCATCTGCTGACCTCATCGACTGGCTGAATGTGGGTTGACAGTAAGTGGGATCTCCAACCTCGTCATCATCACCCTGTGTGTAATCACTCCAGTCGTCCTCAGAGCCAACCTCTTCCTGCCCTGAGAAAAAACTCAAGTTGTCGCTCCAATCAGGTATTTGAGTCTCATCATCGTCTT
Organism: Phyllobates terribilis; assembly: GCF_046119375.1. Classification (NCBI taxonomy): domain Eukaryota; kingdom Metazoa; phylum Chordata; class Amphibia; order Anura; family Dendrobatidae; genus Phyllobates; species Phyllobates terribilis. The sequence goes on from NW_027362772.1 coordinate 244,780,978, forward strand.
CCTCATTGTCTCCACCAACAGGAGTTACAGTTTGGGAACGAGGGTCTACATTATGGTCAGAACCTTCTGCGTCTGGTCCTGGATCCGACTCATAAAGATTCTTAGCATCAGTGCAGATCATTTCCTCGTCTGGATTCACAGAAGCTCTGGAGCCGACCTCTGATTCTCAGGCTATAGTATGAGTAAACAGCTCTGCAGACTCAACCATCTGTTCTACCCCATACTCAGATGGGCAGCTGGTTGCTTGGGAGCTGTGAGGAAGCAAGTGCGATTGGAGTGACTCCTCTGAGGACTTGAGTATTTGTGATGTTGAAGTTGAGGTGGAGGAGAGCCCACTTAAAGGAGCACTTGATATCCGTTGAAGCACCTGCTGTTTTTGTGCCTCATCTGGAATTTGTAGCGATTGGCGTGGCCGTAAGAAAGGGATCTTAGCACATTGTCCGCTAAAAGAAGTAGACATCTTAGTTTGGCTGGAAGATGGTCTTTCTTCTGCAGATGTTACTGTTGCTTTAACACCTACCCCACGGACACAAGCTTTTTTTGGAGGTTAGTATAGATGGACTAATAGAACAAGTCCCACACACTGCTACAAGCCCAAATATTTTTTCAGAGCTAGATGCAGATAAAAATTATTTTGAATTTGCAACCTGGTGGAGGTTAGTATAGATGGACTAACAGATCAAGTCCCACACACTGCTACAAGCCCAAATATTTTTTCAGAGCTAGATGCAGATAAAAATTATTTTGAATTTGCAACCTGCTGGAGGTTAGTATAGATGGACTAATAGAACAAGTCCCACACACTGCTACAAGCCCAAATATTTTTTCAGAGCTAGATGCAGATAAAAATTATTTTGAATTTGAAACCTGGTGGAGGTTAGTATAGATGGACTAATAGAACAATTCCCACACACTGCTACAAGCCCAAATATTTTTTCATAGCTAGATGCAGATAAAAATTATTTTGAATTTGCAACCTGGTGGAGGTTAGTATAGATGGACTAATAGAACAAGTCCCACACACTGCTACAAGCCCAAATATTCTTTCATAGCTAGATGCAGATAAAAATTATTTTGAATTTGAAACATGGTGGAGGTTAGTATAGATGGACTAATAGAACAAGTCCCACACACTGCTACAAGCCCAAATATTTTTTCAGAGCTAGATGCAGTTAAAAATTATTTTGAATTTGCAACCTGGTGGAGGTTAGTATAGATGGACTAATAGAACAAGTCCCACACACTGCTACAACACCCAAATATTTTTTCAGAGCTAGATTCAGATAAAAATTATTTTGAATTTGCAACCTGGTGGAGGTTAGTATAGATGGACTAATAGAATGATGCCATGCCCAAAAGGTTTTACTTCACTAGGTGCAGTAAAAAAATTTGTATTCTATACACAGGTGGTGTAGCTTGCAACACAGATAGGCTACTCCACTGACTAACACACACTGCAAGGAAAAGGATTTGCTTTGCTAGATTTAGCCAATTGCTGTGAAAAAAACTTGCACAGCACTGGCACAGACCTGCCTGGCAAAAAGTGATAGGAACTGATGTAACCTAGCCCTCAAAAGGACTGCAATTACAATCAGTCTTTACTCCCAACCTATCTATTTAAGAGAACAGACCTGCCTGATAAAAGTCGTAGGAAATTATGTAACCTAGTCCTCAAAAGGACTGCAATCACAACTATTCCCTACTCCCAAGCTATCTGTAGATTTGTGCTAAAAATTGGCATGAAATTAACACTCAAAGTATAGCGCACGCAGCAACAGCGGTGCCATCTAACACGCAGCTGTAGCAGTGAGAAAATGGTGGCTACGTGGAAAATGGCTGGGTCTTATAGGGCTAGGACATGTGACATACACTGCCAATGACACATGCCCTTGCTTGTGTGAAAAAAAGCAGTTTGCTCCATGTGTGCGCTGCTGATAGGCTGACAGATTGCACCTCCCCACTGTAAATGCGGGAAAGAGAAAAAAAAATGGAGATCTTCATTATTTCTGCAGAGATCCATCCCCTGCCCCTCCCCCCGCCCCGCTGTACACTCAAACTGCGTATTAACATTAATTTTCAACATTACTGAGAAAAAATCCAGTTATGATTTTGGTGCACGAACAGTTATCGAACATAACCTCGAACAGCCGAATTTTTTTCAAATTGTTTGAGTTCACCGAACGGCTCGAACACCGCCCAAAACAGCTCGAATTTGAGATTGGCGAACAGTTCTAGTCGAACACCGCTCATCTCTACTCTCTAGTCTCCGCTTTACTTAGTGTATTTTTACTGCATAACCTGTATGTTCACCTTGGAAATCGTTTAGTGAATAAGTGGCGAGACAGGGGTAATAAGAAAACCGCACCCAAAGGTAGGAGTGTGGAAAAAAAGAATATATGTAAATTCAGTGGTATGAAAAAGTGTTTGCCCCCTTCCTGATTTCTTATTCTTTTGCATGTTTGTCACACTTAAATGTTTCAGATCACAAAACAAATTTAAATATTAGACAAAGATAACACAAGTAAACACAAAATGCAGTTTTTAAATGAAGATCTTTATTATTAAAGGAAAAATAAATCCAAACATGTGTGAAAAAGTGATTGCCCCCTAAACCTAATAACTGGTTGGGCCCTTAGCAGCAACAACTGCAACCAAGCATTTGTGATAACTGGCAATGAGTCTTTTACAATGCTCAGGAGGAATTTTTCCCCTCTCATCTTTGCAAAATTGGTGTAATTCAGCCACATCGGAGGGTTTCCGAGCATGAACCTCCTTTTTAAGGTCATGACACAGCATCTCAATCAGATTAAAGTCAGGACTTTGACTAGGCCACTCCAAAGTCTAAATTTTGTTTTTCTTAAGCCTTTTAGAGGTGGACTTGCTGGTCTGTTTTGGATCATTGTTCTGCTGTATAACCCAAATGCGCTTCAGCTTGAGGTCACGAACAGATGACTGGACATTCTCCTTCAGGATTTTTTGGTAGACAGCAAAATTCATGGTTCCATTTACCACAGCAAGTCTTCCAGGTCCTGAAGCAGCAAAACAGCCCCAGACATCACATTACCAACACCATATACTGTATTACTGTTGGTATGATGTTCCTTTTCTGAAATTCTGTGTTACTTCTACGCCAGATGTAAAGGGATATACACCTTCCAAAAAGTTCAATGTTTGTATTGTCAGTACACAGAATATTCTCCCAAAAGTCTTGGTGATCATTATGATGTTTTCTGGCAAAACTGAGATGAGCCTTTATGTTCTTTTTGCTTAGCAGTGGTTTTTGTCTTGGAACTCTGCCATGCATGCCATTTTTGCCCAGTCTCTTTCTTATGGTAGAGTCATGAACACTGACCTTAACTGAGGCAGACGAGGCCTGACTCGTCGTTGCGCTCTTGGGGTAATTTTGGTCAGCCAGCCACTCCTGGGAAGGTTCACCACTGTTCCTTGTTTTCGCCATTTATGGATAATGGCTTTCACTGTGGTTTGCTGTAGTCCAAAAGCTTTCAAAATGACTTTATAACCTTTTCCAGACAGACAGATCCCAATTATTTTGCTTTTCATTTGTTTCTGAATTTCTTCGGATCGCTGCATCCCTTAATAATAAAGACCTTCATTTAAAAACTGCATTTCGTGTTTACTTGTGTTATCTTTGTCTAATATTTAAATTTGTTTTGTGATCTGAAATATTTAAATGTGACAATCATGCAAAAGAATAAGAAACCAGGAAGGGGACAAACACTTTTTCACACCACTGTACATAAGTAAAATTGTAAAAATAAGGACGGGAAGATAAGAACAAGTGCGTAGGGTAGGTAATTCTTTCTCTCTCCACTACCCTACATGTATTTTATGAGCAATTACAAGATTTACAGAATTAAAATTTGTACAAATTTTTTTGCTGCAAATTGAATTTTGGGGTAAAATTCAGTGAAATCAATGAAATTGAATATCAAAAGATTCACTCATGTCTAGCATAGAGCTGGACAAGCCCCTAACAATGTTATTTCTGATGGAGTGCTCCAGCATGGTCTGTACTTACCAGCTCCTACTAGACAGTGTTGCTTGATCTATGACAGACACTTTATGTCTTCTAGCAGTATGTTTTGTTTTGCTACATTTGTCTAATGTCATGATTAAGAGAAGCCAATACTGATAAAGAGAGATGAGCGTTGTTCTACTCGAACTGTTTGCCAATCTCAAATTCGAGCTGTTTTGGGCGGTGTTTGAGCCGTTCGGCGAACACGAACAATTTGAGAAAAATTCGGCTGTTCGAGGTTATGTTCGATAACTGTTCGTGCACCAAAATCATAACTGGATTTTTTCTCAGTAATGATGAAAATTAATGTTAATACGCAGTTTGAGTGTACAGCGGGGTGGGGGGAGGGGCAGGGGATGGATCTCTGCAGGAACAATGAAGATCTCCATTTTTTTTTTCTCTTTCCCGCATTTACAGTGGGGAGGTGCAATCTGTCAGCCTATCAGCAGCGCACACACGGAGCGAAGTGCTTTTTTTCACACAAGCAAGGGCATGTGTCATTGGCAGTGTATGTCACATGTCCTTGCCCTATAAGACCAAGCCATTTTCCCCGTCGCCATCATTTTCTCACTGCTGCAGCTGCATGTTAGACGGCACCGCTGTTGCTGTGTGCGCTATACCTTGTTAATTTCAAGCCAATTTTCGCACAAATCTACAGATAGCTTGGGAGTAGGGAATAGTTGTGATTGCAGTCCTTTTAAGGACTAGGTTACAGCATTTCCTACGACTTTTATCAGGCAGGTCTGTGCTCTTAAATAGATAGATTGTGGGAGTAAAGACTAATTGTAATTGGAGTCCTTTTCAGGACTAGGTTACATCAGTTCCTATCAGTTTTTGCCAGGCAGGTCTGTGCCAGTGCTGTGCAAGTTTTTTTCACAGCATTTGGCTGAATCTAGCAAAGCTAATCCTTTTTGGCCTATTGCAGAGTGTGTTAGTCAGTGGAGTAGCCTATCTGTGTTGCAAGATATACCACCTGTGTATAGAATACCAATTTTTTTACTGCACCTAGTGAAGTAAAATCTTTTGGGCATAGCATCATTCTATTAGTCCATCTATACTGACCTCCATCAGGTTGCAAATTGAATATAATTTTTTTCTGCATCTAGCTCTGAAAAAATATTGGGCTTCTAGCTGTGTGTGGGACTTGTTGTATTAGTCCATCTATACTGACCTCCATCAGGTTGCAAACTGAATATATTTTTTTCTTCATCTACCTCTGAAAAAATATTGGGCTTCTAGCTGTGTGTGGGACTTGTTCTATTAATCCATCTATACAGACCTCCATCAGGTTGCAAACTGAATATATTTTTTTCTGCATCTACCTCTGAAAAAATATTGGGCTTCTAGCTGTGTGTGGGACTTGTTGTATTAGTCCATCTATACTGACCTCCATCAGGTTGCAAACTGAATATATTTTTTTCTGCATCTACCTCTGAAAAAATATTGGGCTTCTAGCTGTGTGTGGGACTTGTTGTATTAGTCCATCTATACAGACCTCCATCAGGTTGCAAACTGAATATATTTTTTTCTGCATCTACCTCTGAAAAAATATTGGGCTTCTAGCTGTGTGTGGGACTTGTTGTATTAGTCCATCTATACTGACCTCCATCAGGTTGCAAACTGAATATATTTTTTTCTGCATCTACCTCTGAAAAAATATTGGGCTTCTAGCTGTGTGTGGGACTTGTTCTATTAATCCATCTATACAGACCTCCATCAGGTTGCAAACTGAATATATTTTTTTCTGCATCTACCTCTGAAAAAATATTGGGCTTCTAGCTGTGTGTGGGACTTGTTGTATTAGTCCATCTATACTGACCTCCATCAGGTTGCAAACTGAATATATTTTTTTCTGCATCTACCTCTGAAAAAATATTGGGCTTCTAGCTGTGTGTGGGACTTGTTCTATTAATCCATCTATACAGACCTATATCAGGTTGCAAACTGAATATATTTTTTTCTGCATCTACCTCTGAAAAAATATTGGGCTTCTAGCTGTGTGTGGGACTTGTTGTATTAGTCCATCTATACTGACCTCCATCAGGTTGCAAACTGAATATATTTTTTTCTGCATCTACCTCTGAAAAAATATTGGGCTTCTAGCTGTGTGTGGGACTTGTTCTATTAATCCATCTGTACAGACCTCCATCAGATTGCAAACTGAATATATTTTTTTCTGCATCTACCTCTGAAAAAATATTGGGCTTCTAGCTGTGTGTGGGACTTGTTGTATTAGTCCATCTATATTGACCTCCATCAGGTTGCAAACTGAATATATTTTTTTCTGCATCTACCTCTGAAAAAATATTGGGCTTCTAGCTGTGTGTGGGACTTGTTCTATTAATCCATCTATACAGACCTCCATCAGGTTGCAAACTGAATATATTTTTTTCTGCATCTACCTCTGAAAAAATATTGGGCTTCTAGCTGTGTGTGGGACTTGTTGTATTAGTCCATCTATACTGACCTCCATCAGGTTGCAAACTGAATATATTTTTTTCTGCATCTACCTCTGAAAAAATATTGGGCTTCTAGCTGTGTGTGGGACTTGTTCTATTAATCCATCTATACAGACCTCCATCAGGTTGCAAACTGAATATATTTTTTTCTGCATCTACCTCTGAAAAATTATTTGGCCTTCTAGCAGTGTGTGGGACTTTCTCTATTAGTCCATCTATACTGACCTCCATCAGGATGCAAATTGAATATAATTTTTTTCTGCATCTAACCCAGCCAATAGTTTTGGCTTAATACCACAGTTTGGCCACTCAGCTCTGCTCGGTTCCCATCCATTGTTTTTTTGTGCAAACAACTCCAGAGTTGTTAATTAGTTAACCACCAAAATGAGTGGAAAAAGGCCTGCTGCTGGTGGAAAGGGGAATAGGCGTGTTGGGAAGGGGAAAAAAGGTTGTGTCCGTGGGGTAGTTGTTAAAGCAACAGTAACATCTGCAGAAGAAAGACCATCTTCCAGCCAAACTAAAATGTCTACTTCTTTTAGCGGACAATGTGATAAGATCCCTTTCTTACGGCCACGCCAATCGCTACAAATTCCAGATGAGGCACAAAAACAGCAGGTGCTTCAACGGATATCAAGTGCTCCTTTAAGTGGGCTCTCCTCCACATCAACTTCAACATCACAAATACTCCAGTCCTCAAAGGTGTCACCCCAATCGCACTTGCTTCCTCACAGCTCCCAAATCTCCAGCTGCCCATCTGAGTATGAGGTAGAACAGATGGTTGAGTCTGCAGAGCTGTTTACTCATACTATAGCCTGGGAATCAGAGGTCGACTCCAGCGCTTCTGTGAATCCAGACGAGGAAATGATCTGCACTGATGCCCAGAATCTTTATGAGTCGGATCCAGGACCAGACGCAGAAGGTTCTGACCATAATGTAGACCCTCATTCCCAAACTGTAACTCCTGTTGGTGGAGACAATGAGGAAGACGATGATAAGACTCAAATACCTGATTGGAGCGACAACTTTAGTTTTTTGTCAGGGCAGGAACAGGTTGGCTCTGAGGACGACGGGTGTGATAACGCACAGGGTGATGATGATGAGGTTGGAGATCCCACTTACTGTCAACCCACAGTCAGCCAAGAGATGAGGTCAGCAGAGGAGGTGGAGGAAGATGCTAGTGACGACGAGGTCAGGTTGCGCCTTCCTGGACAGAGACGTAGTACTGGAAGCACGTCAACAACTGCATCCTCAAACACAACTCTGCCTCTCACCACAAGTCGTGGTGGCTCTTCAGGTCGCATGGGTGCTAACCCTTGCATAGCCTGGGCATTTTTTCAGATCGATAAAGATGACCCAACTCGTGTTATCTGTAACATTTGTCAGCAAAAGCTAAGTAGAGGCCAAAAAATACATAGTTTGAGTACTTCATGCATGAACCGGCACATGGACATGAAGCAGAAGCTGCAGTGGGAAGCTCAGTGTGCTACAATGCGGCCTAGCCGGCCGGGCCGACCACCGTCTGCCATATCTTGTGCATCCGCGGCCTCTTCATCCTCTGTGACTCGGGGGACAGCAGTCACACCTGTTTTGGGGCGCAGACCTGCCACCTCTTTACCCGCAACAGCCAGCGTGATTGGCAGGTCATCATTTTCTTTGGAGGTGGTAACACCAGCTGGTGTTGAGCGCTGTCCGACATCGATAGCACCACCTTTGGATCAAGGCAACCTAACATGTCCGCCAGCATCTTCCTCACAGACCGGCAGTTTGCCGGGGACACCCTTATCAACCCCGTCTAAGCACAATAGCCAGCCCTCGGTCCCTCAGATGTGGACAAGTAAAAGACCATTTCCTCCTAGCCATGAGAAAGCTAAAAGGTTGAATTTCACCATCTGCAAGTTCTTGGCTACAGAAATGCTGCCTTTCCGCCTGGTGGACACAGAGGATTTTCGAGACCTTATGTCCGTCGCAGTGCCCTAGTACCAGATGCCCAGTCGGCACTACTTCTCAAAGAAAGGTGTGCCTGCGCTCCACCAGCATGTCGCACACAACATCACCGCTTCTTTGAGAAACTCTGTGTGTGACAGGGTGCATTTCACCACAGACACTTGGACGAGTAGGCATGGACAGGGGCGTTACATGTCGCTGACTGGGCACTGGGTAACTATGGTGACAGCAGGACAAGGGGCTGCTGTCCAAGTCTTGCCGTCCCCACGAGTTGTGCGTCAATCCTCTTTATATCAAAGTTCCTCCACTGCTTCTGCCTCCTCAACCTCCTCTCGGTCTTCCACCTGCACCCAAAGCCTGTCTGGTCATGCCACAAGCTTTCTAACTGCGCAGAAGGGATCCTGCACACCTCCTTACCATGCTGGCAGTAGGGCTCAACGTCATCAGGCGGTTTTTACATTGAAATGTCTGGGAAATGTGAGTCACACAGCTGAGGAGTTGTGGTCAGCTCTGGAGAACCAATTTCATGAATGGTTGTCTCCACTGGACCTGAAACCAGGGAAGACCGTGTGCGACAATGCTGCAAACCTGGGTGCGGCCCTTCGCCGGGGCAATGTCACACACGTGCCTTGTATAGCTCACGTGTTGAACCTGGTTGTCCAGCAATTTTTAGCCCACTATCCCAGACTAGATGGCCTTCTGCAGAGGGCACGGTCCCTGTGTGCTCACTTTCGCCGTTCGCATCCCGCAGCTCAGCAACTTACATCTCTACAGAAGTCGTTGGGCCTGCCACTTCACCGGCTAAAATGCGATGTGCCTACCCGGTGGAATTCAACTCTGCACATGTTGCAGCGACTGTGGCAGCACCGACAAGCCCTGGTGCAATACGTTCTGACGTATAGCCTGGGCCAACGAGATCCAGAGGTGGGGCAAATCACGCTGGATGAGTGGTCTCAGATCAGGGACCTATGCACCCTTCTGCACAGTTTTGAAATGGCGACGAAGATGTTTAGTGCTGACGATGCCATTATCAGCATGACTATTCCGGTGATTTACATGCTGGAGCACATGTTAAACAGAATTCGGAGTCAGGTGGTGGCACAAGAGGAGGTGGAGGAAGTAGAGGAGGAGGAGTTGTATGCGGAAGGGCTAACATCTGCAAGGTCCAGACGGTCGGCAGCACCAAGGCGGCAGGCATGTGAGGGTGGGGGAGATGGTTTTACCAGGGCGCATGGTAGCAGCCAAACTAGTGAGGAAGGTGCAGGAGCCCAGGAAGAAGTGGAGGACGAACTGATGGAAGACTCATCAGATGAGGGAGACCTTGATCACATTTCTGTTGTGCGAGGTTGGGGGGAGAGGACAGAGGAAGGAAGCATGATTGTTACCTCGCCACCAACACAACAGGGACTTGGTGCTCCTGGATGCGCAACACACATGAGTGCCTTCTTGCTGCACTACCTGCAACATGACCCTCGAATTGTGAGAATTAGAAATAATCCTGACTACTGGGTTGCCACACTGTTAGATCCCCGGTACAAAAGTAAATTTGCAGAAATTATTCCTGCCATAGAAAGGGATGCACGCATGCAGGAGTATCAGCAGAGACTGTTGCAGAATCTTACATGTGCTTTTCCACAAAATACCAGTGGTGCACGTAGTGAATCTCACAGTTCCAACTTGCCAACCGTGGGACCGTCAAGTGTTCAGCACTCAAACCGTAACAGAACCACAGTATCTGCTGGTAACATCAATTTTGCGGAATCATTTCTCCACTTTTTTAGCCCATCCTTTGCAAGGCCACAGGAGACAAGAAGTCTGACACATAGTCAACGCCTAGAGACGATGGTACAGGAGTATCTCCAAGTAAACATTGAAGCCACGACTGTGTCACTGGACCCTTGCTCTTTTTGGGCTTCCAATCTGGATAAATAGCCGGAGCTAGCCACTTACGCCTTGGAGATCTTGTCATGCCCCGCAGCCAGCGTTCTGTCTGAACGTGTGTTCAGCGCTGCTGGTGGTGTGCTGACAGATAAGCGCACGCGGCTCTCCACTGATAATGTAGACAGACTCACGTTCATAAAGATGAACAAATCATGGATCCGAAATGACTTTTCTACCCCTGTGTCATCCTGGGGAGAGTAAAAGCTTGATGATTGGTTAAAATCACCCTACCAACCGTTTTAAGCTTTCAAATTACTAATCATGTTTATCTGTATCTTGGCTGGAAAATAATTTGGGCTTTGTAGCAGTGTGCAGCACTGATTCTATTAGGCCATCTATAATAAGCTCCACCAGATTTAAAATTACTAATCATGTTTATCTGTATCTTGACTGGAAAATAATTTGGGCTTTGTAGCAGTGTGCAGCACTGATCCTATTAGGCCATCTATACTAAAGCTTCACCAGATTTAAAATTAATAATAATTTTTAGCTGCATCTAGCCCGGAAAATAATTTTGGGGCTCCGAGATGCGCAAGACACATAAGTGTCTTCTTGCTACACTACCTGCAGCATGACCCTCATATTGTCAGAATTCGAAGTAATCATGACTACTGGGTTGCCACACTCTTAGATCCCCCAAGCTTTTCGATCAACCTTTTCATTTTAATAAAGACCAAAAAAATGGTCATTTTTGAAATTATAAGCATTAGCAGGTTGTTAGAAACTGAAATCAAACAGTTTTCAACTCAAAACTTTATTCTAGGTGATGTTACATTTTCACATAGGACCCCTTGTTCGAAAGGAGCTTCTGAACTCTCTCGTCCATTGAATTTGTCAGGTTTTGGATGGTTTCTGCTTCAATTGTTTTGCATGAGGACAGAATACCCTCCCAGAGCTGTTGCTTAGATGTGAACTGCCTCCCGCCATCATAGACACTCCTTTTAATGATGCTCCAAAGGTTCTGAATGGGGTAGAGGTCAGGGGAGCATGGGGGTCACACCATAAGTTTGTCCCCTTTTATGCCCATATCAGCCAGAGATGCAGATGTTTTATGTGCAGCATGAGATGGTGCATTATCATGCAGAAAAATGATCTTGCTGTGAAATACACGGTTCTTCTTCTTGAACCATGGCAGGAAGTGCTGTTTGAGAAAATCCACATACATTATGAAGTTCATCTTTAGCGCCTTCAGGGATCCTAAAGGGGCCGACAATCTCTCTCCCCATGATTCCAGCCCAAAACATTACTCCACCTCCTCCTTGTTGGTGCTGTAGCCGTGTTTGCGTGGGGTGTCCATCAACCAGCCATCCTCCACTCCATCCAACTGTACCATCGAGCGCTGCACGGCACTCATCCGTGAACAAAACAGTTTTGAAATCAGTCTTCATGTAATGTTTGGCCCACTGGAGCCGTTTCTGCTTGTGTGAAGTGGATAGAGGAGGTCGACAGGATGGCGTATGCACAGCTGCAAAACTCTGAAGGACCCTGCATCTTGTTGTTCGGGGGACGTTGGAGGCACAAGCAGCTTCAAAAACTTGTCTGCTGCTATGACAAGGCTTTTTTGCCGCTGCTCTTTCAACCTGACGTAATTGCCTGTAGGAAAGAGTCCTCAATTTGCCCTTATCAGCACGCACACGTGTGTACTGTGAATCAGCTACATACTTCTTGATTGCCAAGACACTTCATCCTGATCATCGCACAATGTTGATTGTAGTCATGCCGTGACCTAAACACTCCACAATTTGTTGCTTCTCAGCAGCCGACACATCCTTTTTCTTTCCCATTTTGGCAGAAAATGTAGGCTGCTTAATAATGTGAGACAGCCTTCTTAAGTAGTCTTGCCTTTCATTGGACACACCTGCCAAACTAATTAGCACAGGTGTCTGCAATTGCTTACAGTGATATAAAGAGCCCTGACACACATCACCATCAATGAGTTTAACTGACAAACAAACAAATTCTTCCCTTATCACTCCTAAACACTTTTTGCATAATAATTTGGAACACAGTGTACATGTGCTTTTCCACAAAACACCAGTGGTTCACGTAGTGAATCTTACAGTTCTAACTTGCCAACCGTGGTGTGTATGGAGTTGTTCAATAAAGGGCTCAAAATTAAGATAACATAGATGGGAGAGGTCTCTATGAATAGGAATTCCTAAGTATTTGATACCCTGTGAGGGCCAGGCAAAGAGAAAGTTGGACAGGATGGAATCCTATATGGATTTGGGGAGGGAGACATCGAGGGCCTCAGACTTCGCTGCATTGATTTTAAAATTTGACCATGTAACAAAGTGATCTATTTCAGCCATAACAGCATGGATGGATATATGTGATTGAGTGATATATACTAGGACATCATCAGCAAATAGAGAGCACTTGTACTCGGTGCCTCCCACCTCAATCCACCTAATATTGGGGTTATGGCGAATTGATGAGAGCAGGTGCTCCGTCACTAGGATGTATAAGAGAGGGGACAGAGAACATCCCTGCCTTGTCCCATTGGTGATTGTGAAAGGTGATGAAAATGTTCTGACGCGTCCCCTGGGCCTTGGGACACCCGGAGCCGGACCCTTTTTGGTGGATGCTGGTGGTTGTAGTCTCCGTGGCGGCAACCCGGTTCCGTGGCTCAGGGCGGTCAAACCAGTGGCGGAACTATTTATGTGGTTTTGATGTTTAAATGTCCGACTACGCCACCCGTGGATTGCGGTCAGAGTGAACCGCCGCTCCAGGGCAGACCGCTGAGGCTGGTGTTGTGGGTGCAGCAGAGCGTAGCATAACTCCCCACGGGAGGAGTATAGCCTCAGGGCAGTGTATGCGGAGGATGGGGGTGATGGTGCAGGGCAGCAGCAGCAATGACACGGAGTCAGTGATGCAGTCCAGGGCCTTTACTCACAGTTCTTATTATCCAGACCACGTCTGCAGGTAACGGCTGCACACATCGTACTGTGCTCACCAGGTGAGGGGCTCAGACAACTCCCAGATAACTTTGGAGTGCTTCACAGGACCCCCTTTGTGTGTCCTTTGTCTGGCCTTTCATACCAACCCTTCTGTCCGGCTGCCTCGGGCCTCCTCTTGGTAAACTTGGCGCCAGTTTCCCTGACCCTATGTGGTGCCTTCCTAGCGGGTGTAGCGAGGGGCTGCGCCACATAAAATGTCACAGCCTCCTGTTTCTAGCTGAGGGTCGTTTCCTGCCTCCACTAGTTTCGGGGACCGGTCTCCCCCTTTGGCTTGACCCCTCCACGCAGGTGGATTCGGGCGTGCGGTGGCGACTCGCCCGTCCGCACCCCTGAGATCCCTTCGTTCCTCGTTCCTGGAGCCTTCTCCGCTCCTCTTCCTTCCTTCTCCCTCTTCCAGGCCTGGGCCTCTGTTACTAGGCCCGCCTCCGGAGCAGAGCTCATGCTGAGCCCCTGCTCCCTGCCACTTCTGCTCAGACTTCTCTGCACTGAACTAAGATGGTGCCCACCTTTTATACTCCCTTCTCAATGCACCCAGGAACTGCTTCCTCCCTGCTCCTGCACTACAGGGTTCCCCTTCCTCAGTGTTCCCTCCCCCCACTCCAGCCAGGGACAGGGACTGTCGTGCCCATCTCAGGGGCATATTGGTCACCCTGCCCCACGGCAATGTGGTGTAATGCATGCAGGTGTCGGGTCCTGATCCACACTACATCCTTACCTGAGAGTGAGATATCACACCTCTGGGTGAGGTGCAATACCTCTGTAGCAACCGAGCCCTCAGGGTGCTACAGTTCCATTTATCTTCAGCCTAGGTGACGTATCGCGATACAGGGCCGTGATTTTGGCTATAAAAGGGTCCCCTAGACCCCTACCCCAAGCTTTTTAAGAGAATCATATATGGCGTGCCAGGAGACTCTATGGAATGCTTTCTCAGCATCCAACGAGAGTATCTAATTACAAATTTTTAACTGCATCTAGCCCAGGAAATACTTTGTGCCTAGTAGCAGGGTCTGCTAGTCAGCGGATTATCCCAGCTGTTAAGCAAGCTACACCACCTGTAGTTTGGACACTTCATTTTTTCAAAGGAAATGCTTCGGGACCACGGGATACTCAGTGAAGAGCATCAGGAGGCACCCCAAGGCATAGGGGCTCGGACTGGCAGTAGGATGCCTTGCGGTGGACAGCCGAGCTCGATCCTTATAAAAGCTTCTTAACTGCAGCAGCTTTAGTGGACGCTACTGGAGCTGGAATTACGCGGCTGCTGGCATGAGACTTGCCCTCCAATAGATCCTTGTAAATGGATTTAAAGTGTATTTATTCAAATTAGAGAGACAATTTAAATTAAAAAGCTTAGAGCTGCCTCCACCACAGGGGGGCTCACTCGACCCACCAGCGGACAGGCACCAGTATTGGGAGAGGGGGGCTGGCCGTCAGGGTTCACCGCGGCTCTGGCACAAACCCGGCGACACGGAGGTGGCACGAGCAGGAGCGGACTGAACGTGTCGGCTTCTCACTTTTTGGATTTTAGAAGGGCATGACATGCCTATATCTGTGTCTCCCCCTCCTTTTACTCCTCCACCTCTTTTCTTTTCGCATGACTATATGTACTTGTCACTTTTCCATGTGTTAGTTATGTCTTCTGAGCAGTTTGTCAGCTTTTGGACACCTTTGAAGGTGTTTTCTATGTGTTTCTATGTGTTTTTGTTTGCCTGCCATTGGTTTTAACGGTGTTCGAAGGTGTTCGACGAACAGTTCGACGAACAGTTCGGCGAACACACGGGTGTTCAACGAACCGAACCAAACTCGAACACTACGGGGGTGGCTCAACACTACTGATAAAGTGCAGGACAGGAAATAATAAATCAAAGTAATAAACTTTTAATTGTTTTTATTGCAAAAAACAATTCAAAGACAAAAAAGTTCATAATGGTAGTTGTCCCAATACAGAGGACACAATTGACACGTATTGGTGGGTGAGACAAAGGCAAAAGAACCTCTGAAAATACTGTAATAGTGGGGAAGGATATAGCCTTCCTTTGGCACTGATGTAGTTAAAAGAGAATGTTCCCGGAGTTAGACCTATCTGAACTGTTGTTAGGCCAACCTAAGGGGTTAGCTGCAGTGGTCCAGTCAGTAGAGTAGAGGGGGAACTTAGTGCCCTGATCAAGCATAGAGTGTTTCTAAATCATAATGCCTTGTGGGCTGCAGTACTTGTAACCAGCCACAAGATGCCACTGTCGGGTACAGCTGTTAGTAAGAGTCTGCTACCAGGGTGATAGTGAGGAGTTAATTGAATAAAAGGACAGCCCATAGAGGGTGGGCACTCTAGGAAACCTGTGGTGCGTTTCCAGAACTAACCAGTGAGAGTTGGGACAGTGAACTGTATGGGTAGCCTGATTATATGATGGCTGCTAGGGTAGTCGGGAGTAGAGATGAGCGTTGTTCTACTCGAACTGTTCGCCAATCTCAAATTCGAGCTGTTTTGGGCGGTGTTCGAGCCGTTCGGCGAACACGAACAATTTGAGAAAAATTCGGCTGTTCGAGGTTATGTTCGATAACTGTTCGTGCACCAAAATCATAACTGGATTTTTTCTCAGTAATGATGAAAATTAATGTTAATACGCAGTTTGAGTGTACAGCGGGGTGGGGGGAGGGGCAGGGGATGGATCTCTGCAGGAACAATGAAGATCTCCATTTTTTTTTTCTCTTTCCCGCATTTACAGTGGGGAGGTGCAATCTGTCAGCCTATCAGCAGCGCACACACGGAGCGAAGTGCTTTTTTTCACACAAGCAAGGGCATGTGTCATTGGCAGTGTATGTCACATGTCCTTGCCCTATAAGACCAAGCCATTTTCCCCGTCGCCACCATTTTCTCACTGCTGCAGCTGCGTGTTAGACGGCACCGCTGTTGCTGTGTGCGCTATACCTTGTTAATTTCAAGCCAATTTTCGCACAAATATACAGATAGCTTGGGAGTAGGGAATAGTTGTGATTGCAGTCCTTTTAAGGACTAGGTTACAGCATTTCCTACGACTTTTATCAGGCAGGTCTGTGCTCTTAAATAGATAGGTTGTGGGAGTAAAGACTAATTGTAATTGGAGTCCTTTTCAGGACTAGGTTACATCAGTTCCTATCAGTTTTTGCCAGGCAGGTCTGTGCCAGTGCTGTGCAAGTTTTTTTCACAGCATTTGGCTGAATCTAGCAAAGCTAATCCTTTTTGGCCTATTGCAGAGTGTGTTAGTCAGTGGAGTAGCCTATCTGTGTTGCAAGATATACCACCTGTGTATAGAATACCAATTTTTTTACTGCACCTAGTGAAGTAAAATCTTTTGGGCATAGCATCATTCTATTAGACCATCTATACTGACCTCCATCAGGTTGCAAACTGATTCTAATTTTTTTCTGCATCTAGCTCTGAAAAAATATTGGGCTTCTAGCTGTGTGTGGGTCTTTTTCTATTAATCCATCTATACTGACCTCCATCAGGTTGCAAACTGAATCTAATTTTTTTCTGCATCTAGCTCTGAAAAAATATTGGGCTTCTAGCTGTGTGTGGGTCTTGTTCTATTAATCCATCTATACTGACCTCCATCAGGTTGCAAACTGAATAAAAAATTTTTCTGCATCTAGCTCTGAAAAAATATTTGGCCTTCTAGCAGTGTGTGGGACTTGTTCTATTAGTCCACCTATACTGACCTCCATCAGGTTGCAAACTGAATATATTTTTTTCTGCATCTACCTCTGAAAAAATATTGGGCTTCTAGCTGTGTGTGGGACTTGTTGTATTAGTCCATCTATACTGACCTCCATCAGGTTGCAAACTGAATATATTTTTTTCTGCATCTACCTCTGAAAAAATATTGGGCTTCTAGCTGTGTGTGGGTCTTGTTCTATTAATCCATCTATACTGACCTCCATCAGGTTGCAAACTGAATATAATTTTTTTCTGCATCTAGCTCTGAAAAAATATTGGGCTTCTAGCTGTGTGTGGGTCTTGTTCTATTAATCCATCTATACTGACCTCCATCAGGTTGCAAACTGAATATAATTTTTTTCTGCATCTAGCTCTGAAAAAATATTGGGCTTCTAGCTGTGTGTGGGACTTGTTGTATTAGTCCATCTATACTGACCTCCATCAGGTTGCAAACTGAATATATTTTTTTCTGCATCTACCTCTGAAAAAATATTGGGCTTCTAGCTGTGTGTGGGACTTGTTGTATTAGTCCATCTATACTGACCTCCATCAGGTTGCAAGCTTAATATATTTTTTTCTGCATCTACCTCTGAAAAAATATTGGGCTTCTAGCTGTGTGTGGGACTTGTTGTATTAGTCCATCTATACTGACCTCCATCAGGTTGCAAATTGAATATAATTTTTTTCTGCATCTAACCCAGCCAATAGTTTTGGCCTAATACCACAGTTTGGCCACTCAGCTCTGCTCGGTTACCATCCATTGTTTTTTTGTGCAAACAACTCCAGAGTTGTGAATTAGTTAACCACCAAAATGAGTGGAAAAAGGCCTGCTGCTGGTGGAAAGGGGAATAGGCGTGTTGGGAAGGGGAAAAAAGGTTGTGTCCGTGGGGTAGGTGTTAAAGCAACAGTAACATCTGCAGAAGAAAGACCATCTTCCAGCCAAACTAAAATGTCTACTTCTTTTAGCGGACAATGTGATAAGATCCCTTTCTTACGGCCACGCCAATCGCTACAAATTCCAGATGAGGCACAAAAACAGCAGGTGCTTCAACGGATATCAAGTGCTCCTTTAAGTGGGCTCTCCTCCACATCAACTTCAACATCACAAATACTCCAGTCCTCAAAGGTGTCACCCAAATCGCACTTGCTTCCTCACAGCTCCCAAATCTCCAGCTGCCCGTCTGAGTATGAGGTAGAACAGATGGTTGAGTCTGCAGAGCTGTTTACTCATACTATAGCCTGGGAATCAGAGGTCGACTCCAGCGCTTCTGTGAATCCAGACGAGGAAATGATCTGCACTGATGCCCAGAATCTTTATGAGTCGGATCCAGGACCAGACGCAGAAGGTTCTGACCATAATGTAGACCCTCATTCCCAAACTGTAACTCCTGTTGGTGGAGACAATGAGGAAGACGATGATAAGACTCAAATACCTGATTGGAGCGACAACTTTAGTTTTTTGTCAGGGCAGGAACAGGTTGGCTCTGAGGACGACGGGTGTGATAATGCACAGGGTGATGATGATGAGGTCGGAGATCCCACTTACTGTCAACCCACAGTCAGCCAAGAGATGAGGTCAGCAGAGGAGGTGGAGGAAGATGCTAGTGACGACGAGGTCAGGTTGCGCCTTTCTGAAGAGAGACGTAGTACTGGAAGCACGTCAACAACTGCATCCTCAAACACAACTCTGCCTCTCACCACAAGTCGTGGTGGCTCTTCAGGTCGCATGGGTGCTAAGCCTTTCATAGCCTGGGCATTTTTTCAGATCGATAAAGATGACCCAACTCGTGTTATCTGTAACATTTGTCAGCAAAAGCTAAGTAGCGGCCAAAAAATACATAGTTTGAGTACTTCATGCATGAACCGGCACATGGACATGAAGCATAAGTTGCAGTGGGAAGCTCAGTGTGCTACAATGCGGCCTAGCCGGCCGGGCCAACCACCGTCTGCCATATCTTGTGCATCCGCGGCCTCTTCATCCTCTGTGACTGGGGGGACAGCAGTCACACCTGTTTTGGGGCGCAGACCTGCCACCTCTTTACCCGCAACAGCCAGCGTGATTGGCAGGTCATCATTTTCTTTGGAGGTGGTAACACCAGCTGGTGTTGAGCGCTGTCCGACATCGATAGCACCACCTTTGGATCAAGGCAACCTAACATGTCCGCCTGCATCTTCCTCACAGACCGGCAGTTTGCCGGGGACACCCTTATCAACCCCGTCTAAGCACAATAGCCAGCCCTCGGTCCCTCAGATGTGGACAAGTAAAAGACCATTTCCTCCTAGCCATGAGAAAGCTAAGAGGTTGAATTTCACCATCTGCAAGCTCTTGGCTACAGAAATGCTGCCTTTCCGCCTGGTGGACACAGAGGATTTTCGAGACCTTATGTCCGTCGCAGTGCCCCAGTACCAGATGCCCAGTCGGCACTACTTCTCAAAGAAAGGTGTGCCTGCGCTCCACCAGCATGTCGCACATAACATCACCGCTTCTTTGAGAAACTCTGTGTGTGACAGGGTGCATTTCACCACAGACACTTGGACGAGTAGGCATGGACAGGGGCGTTACATGTCGCTGACTGGGCACTGGGTAACTATGGTGACAGCAGGACAAGGGGCTGCTGTCCAAGTCTTGCCGTCCCCACGAGTTGTGCGTCAATCCTCTTTATGTCAAAGTTCCTCCACTGCTTCTGCCTCCTCAACCTCCTCTCGGTCTTCCACCTGCACCCAAAGCCTGTCTGGTCATGCCACAAGCTTTCTAACTGCGCAGAAGGGATCCTGCACACCTCCTTACTATGCTGGCAGTAGGGCTCAACGTCATCAGGCGGTTTTTACATTGAAATGTCTGGGAAATGTGAGTCACACAGCTGAGGAGTTGTGGTCAGCTCTGGAGAACCAATTTCATGAATGGTTGTCTCCACTGGACCTGAAACCAGGGAAGGCCGTGTGCGACAATGCTGCAAACCTGGGTGCGGCCCTTCGCCGGGGCAATGTCACACACGTGCCTTGTATGGCTCAAGTGTTGAACCTGGTTGTCCAGCAATTTTTAGCCCACTATCCCAGACTAGATGGCCTTCTGCAGAGGGCACGGTCGCTGTGTGCTCACTTCCGCCGTTCGCATCCCGCAGCTCAGCGACTTACATCTCTACAGAAGTCGTTGGGCCTGCCACTTCACCGGCTAAAATGCGATGTGCCTACCCGGTGGAATTCAACTCTGCACATGTTGCAGCGACTGTGGCAGCACCGACAAGCCCTGGTGCAATATGTTCTGACATATAGCCTGGGCCAACGAGATTCAGAGGTGGGGCAAATCACACTGGAGGAGTGGTCTCAGATCAGGGACCTATGCACCCTTCTGCACAGTTTTGAAATGGCGACGAAGATGTTTAGTGCTGACGATGCCATTATCAGCATGACTATTCCGGTGATTTACATGCTGGAGCACATGTTAAACAGAATTCGGAGTCAGGTGGTGGCACAAGAGGAGGTGGAGGAAGTAGAGGAGGAGGAGTTGTATGCGGAAGGGCTAACATCTGCAAGGTCCAGACGGTCGGCAGCACCAAGGCGGCAGGCATGTGAGGGTGGGGGAGATGGTTTTACCAGGGCGCATGGTAGCAGCCAAACTAGTGAGGAAGGTGCAGGAGCCCAGGAAGAAGTGGAGGACGAACTGATGGAAGACTCATCAGATGAGGGAGACCTTGATCACATTTCTGTTGTGCGAGGTTGGGGGGAGAGGACAGAGGAAGGAAGCATGATTGTTACCTCGCCACCAACACAACAGGGACTTGGTGCTCCTGGATGCGCAACACACATGAGTGCCTTCTTGCTGCACTACCCGCAACATGACCCTCGAATTGTGAGAATTAGAAATAATCCTGACTACTGGGTTGCCACACTGTTAGATCCCCGGTACAAAAGTAAATTTGCAGAAATTATTCCTGCCATAGAAAGGGATGCACGCATGCAGGAGTATCAGCAGAGACTGTTGCAGAATCTTACATGTGCTTTTCCACAAAATACCAGTGGTGCACGTAGTGAATCTCACAGTTCCAACTTGCCAACCGTGGGACCGTCAAGTGTTCAGCACTCAAACCGTAACAGAACCACAGTATCTGCTGGTAACATCAATTTTGCGGAATCATTTCACCACTTTTTTAGCCCATCCTTTGCAAGGCCACAGGAGACAAGAAGTCTGACACATAGTCAACGCCTAGAGACGATGGTACAGGAGTATCTCCAAGTAAACATTGAAGCCACGACTGTGTCACTGGACCCTTGCTCTTTTTGGGCTTCCAATCTGGATAAATGGACGGAGCTAGCCACTTACGCCTTGGAGATCTTGTCATGCCCCGCAGCCAGCGTTCTGTCTGAACGTGTGTTCAGCGCTGCTCGTGGTGTGCTGACAGATAAGCGCACGCGGCTCTCCACTGATAATGTAGACAGACTCACGTTCATAAAGATGAACAAATCATGGATCCGAAACGACTTTTCTACCCCTGTGTCATCCTGGGGAGAGTAAAAGCTTGATGATTGGTTAAAATCACCCTACCAACCGTTTTAAGCTTTCAAATTACTAATCATGTTTATCTGTATCTTGACTGGAAAATAATTTGGGCTTTGTAGCAGTGTGCAGCACTGATCCTATTAGGCCATCTATACTAAAGCTTCACCAGATTTAAAAGTAAAAATAATTTTTAGCTGCATCTAGCCCGGAAAATAATTTTGGGGCTCCGAGATGCGCAAGGCACATAAGTGCCTTCTTGCTGCACTACCTGCAGCATGACCCTCATATTGTCAGAATTCGAAGTAATCATGACTACTGGGTTGCCACACTCTTAGATCCCCCAAACTTTTCGATCAACCTTTTCATTTTAATAAAGACCAAAAAAATGGTCATTTTTGAAATTATAAGCATTAGCAGGTTGTTAGAAACTGAAATCAAACAGTTTTCAACTCAAAACTTTATTCTAGGTGATGTTACATTTTCACATAGGACCCCTTGTTCGAAAGGAGCTTCTGAACTCTCTCGTCCATTGAATTTGTCAGGTTTTGGATGGTTTCTGCTTCAATTGTTTTGCATGAGGACAGAATACCCTCCCAGAGCTGTTGCTTAGATGTGAACTTCCTCCCGCCATCATAGACACTCCTTTTAATGATGCTCCAAAGGTTCTGAATGGGGTAGAGGTCAGGGGAGCATGGGGGTCACACCATAAGTTTGTCCCCTTTTATGCCCATATCAGCCAGAGATGCAGATGTTTTATGTGCAGCATGAGATGGTGCATTATCATGCAGAAAAATGATCTTGCTGTGAAATACACGGTTCTTCTTCTTGAACCATGGCAGGAAGTGCTGTTTGAGAAAATCCACATACATTATGGAGTTCATCTTTAGCGCCTTCAGGGATCCTAAAGGGGCCGACAATCTCTCTCCCCATGATTCCAGCCCAAAACATTACTCCACCTCCTCCTTGTTGGCGCTGTAGCCGTGTTTGCGTGGGGTGTCCATCAACCAGCCATCCTCCACTCCATCCATCTGGACCATCGAGCGCTGCACGGCACTCATCCGTGAACAAAACAGTTTTGAAATCAGTCTTCATGTAATGTTTGGCCCACTGGAGCCGTTTCTGCTTGTGTGAAGTGGATAGAGGAGGTCGACAGGATGGCGCATGCACAGCTGCAAACCTCTGAAGGACCCTGCATCTTGTTGTTCGGGGGACGTTGGAGGCATAAGCAGCTTCAAAAACTTGTCTGCTGCTATGACAAGGCTTTTTTGCCGCTGCTCTTTCAACCTGACGTAATTGCCTGTAGGAAAGAGTCCTCAATTTGCCCTTATCAGCACGCACATGTGTGTACTGTGAATCCGCTACATACTTCTTGATTGCCAAGACACTTCATCCTGATCATCGCACAATGTTGATTGTAGTCATGCCTTGACCTAAACACTCCACAATTTGTTGCTTCTCAGCAGCCGACACATCCTTTTTCTTTCCCATTTTGGCAGAAAATGTAGGCTGCTTAATAATGTGAGAGAGCCTTCTTAAGTAGTCTTGCCTTTCATTGGACACACCTGCCAAACTAATTAGCACAGGTGTCTGCAATTGCTTACAGTGATATAAAGAGCCCTGACACACATCACCATCAATGAGTTTAACTGACAAACAAACAAATTCTTCCCTTATCACTCCTAAACACTTTTTGCATAATAATTTGGAACGCAGTGTACATGTGCTTTTCCACAAAACACCAGTGGTTCACGTAGTGAATCTTACAGTTCTAACTTGCCAACCGTGGTCTGTATGGAGTTGTTCAATAAAGGGCCCAAAATTAAGATAACATAGATGGGAGAGGTCTCTATGAATAGGAATTCCTAAGTATTTGATACCCTGTGAGGGCCAGGCAAAGGGAAATTTGGACTGGATGGAATCCTATATGGATTTGGGGAGGGAGACATCGAGGGCCTCAGACTTCGCTGCATTGATTTTAAAATTTTACCATGTAACAAAGTGATCTATTTCAGCCATAACAGCATGGATGGATATATGTGATTGAGTGATATATACTAGGACATCATCAGCAAATAGAGAGCACTTGTACTCGGTGCCTCCCACCTCAATCCACCTAATATTGGGGTTATGGCGAATTGATGAGAGCAGGTGCTCCGTCACTAGGATGTATAAGAGAGGGGACAGAGGACATCACTGCCTTGTCCCATTGGTGATTGTGAAAGGTGATGAAAATGTTCTGACGCACCCCCTGGGCCTTGGGACACCCGGAGCCGGACCCTTTTTGGTGGATGCTGGTGGTTGTAGTCTTCGTGGCGGCGACCCGGTTCCGTGGCTCAGGGCGGTCAAACCAGTGGCGGAACTATTTAT
Organism: Phyllobates terribilis; assembly: GCF_046119375.1. Taxonomy (NCBI): domain Eukaryota; kingdom Metazoa; phylum Chordata; class Amphibia; order Anura; family Dendrobatidae; genus Phyllobates; species Phyllobates terribilis. The sequence continues at coordinate 244,804,874 of NW_027362772.1, forward strand.
GTGGTTTTGATGTTTAAATGTCCGACTACGCCACCCGTGGATTGCGGTCAGAGTGAACCGCTGCTACAGGGCAGACCGCTGAGGCTGGTGTTGTGGGTGCAGCAGAGCGTAGCATAACTCCCCACGGGAGGAGTATAGCCTCAGGGCAGTGTATGCGGAGGATGGGGGTGATGGTGCAGGGCAGCAGCAGTAACGACACTGAGTCAGTGATGCAGTTCAGGGCCTTTACTCACAGTTCTTATTATCCAGACCACGTCTGCAGGTAACGGCTGCCCACGTCGTACTGTGCTCACCAGGTGAGGGGCTCAGACAACTCCCAGATAACTTTGGAGCACTTCACAGGACCCCCTTTGTGTGTCCTTTGTCTGGCCTTTTTTACCAACACTTCTGTCCGGCTGCCTCGGGCCTCCTCTTGGTAAACTTGGCGCCAGTTTCCCTGACCCTATGTGGTGCCTTCCTAGCGGGTGTAGCGAGGGGCTGCGCCACATAAAATGTCAGAGCCTCCGGTTTCTAGCTGAGGGTCGTTTCCTGCCTCCACTAGTTCGGGGACCGGTCTCCCCCTTTGGCCTGACCCCTCCACGCAGGTGGATTCGGGCGTGCGGTGGCGACTCGCCCGTCCGCACCCCTGGGATCCCTTCATTCCTCGTTCCTGGAGCCTTCTCCGCTCCTCTTCCTTCCTTCTCCCTCTTCCAGGCCTGGGCCTCTGTTACTAGGCCCGCCTCCGGAGCAGAGCTCATGCAGAGCCCCTGCTCCCTGCCACTTCTGCTCAGACTTCTCTGCACTGAACTAAGATGGTGCCCACCTTTTATACTCCCTTCTCAATGCACCCAGGAACTGCTTCCTCCCTGCTCCTGCACTACAGGGTTCCCCTTCCTCAGTGTTCCCTCCCCCCACTCCAGCCAGGGACAGGGACTGTCGTGCCCATCTCAGGGGCATATTGGTCGCCCTGCCCCACGGCAATGTGGTGTAATGCATGCAGGTGTCGGGTCCTGATCCACACTCCATCCTTACCTGAGAGTGAGATATCACACCTCTGGGTGAGGTGCAATACGTCTGTAGCAACTGAGCCCTCAGGGTGCTACAGTTCCATTTATCTTCAGCCTAGGTGACGTATTGCGATACAGGGCCGTGATTTTGGCTATAAAAGGGTCCCCTAGACCCCTACCCCAAGCTTTTTAAGAGAATCATATATGGCGTGCCAGGAGACTCTATGGAATGCTTTCTCAGCATCCAACGAGAGTATCTAATTACAAATTTTTAACTGCATCTAGCCCAGGAAATACTTTGTGCCTAGTAGCAGTGTCTGCTAGTCAGCGGATTATCCCGGCTGTTAAGCAAGCTGCACCACCTGTAGTTTAGACACTTAATTTTTTCAAAGGAAATGCTTCGGGACCATGGGATACTTAGTGAAGAGCATCAGGAGGCACCCCAAGGCATAGGGGCTGCGACTGGCAGTGGGATGCCTTGCGGTGGACAGCCGAGCTCGATCCTTATAAAAGCTTTTTAACTGCAGCAGCTTTAGTGGACGCTACTGGAGCTGGAATTACCGCGGCTGCTGGCATGAGACTTGCCCTCCAATAGATCCTTGTAAATGGATTTAAAGTGTATTCATTCAAATTAGAAGGACAATTTAAATTAAAAAGCTTAGAGCTGCCTCCACCACAGGGGGGCTCGCTCGACCCACCAGCGGACAGGCACCAGTATTGGGAGAGGGGGGCTGGCCGTCAGGGTTCACCGCGGCTCTGGCACAAACCCGGCGACACGGAGGTGGCACGGGCAGGAGCGGACTGGCCGTGTCGGCTTCTCACTTTTTGGATTTTAGAAGGGCATGACATGCCTATATCTGTGTCTCCCCCTCCTTTTACTCCTCCACCTCTTTTATTTTCGCATGACTATATGTACTTGTCACTTTTCCATGTGTTAGTTATGTCTTCTGAGCAGTTTGTCAGCTTTTGGACTCCTTTGAAGGTGTTTTCTATGTGTTTCTATGTGTTTTTGTTTGCCTGCCATTGGTTTTAACGGTGTTCGAAGGTGTTCGACGAACAGTTCGACGAACAGTTCGGCGAACACACGGGTGTTCGACGAACCGAACCGAACTCGAACACTACGGGGGTGGCTCAACACTAGTCCCAATCCCATTGTCTTCTGGGTCAGCAGTTTTAAGTAATGGCAAGAACTAGTCCAGTTTACTATGGGCATATTTTCATGTCCAGCCTGTAGTGTACTGTCAGAAAATGTATTCAAGTGGACCAGGTTATCCACCCGAAAGTGTAGAAAAACTTACATTTGTCAAAATGAATCAGGCATGGGTCAGAGATGGCTTTTTTCATTTATAGTTGATGCAATGAATAGATTGGCAGTAGCAAGTGCCTGACCATTGTCTTCTACACTGTTCTGCTGCTGCCAGTACAGATGGCCCATGCCCAGCTGGGCATTAACTCCCTATCCATCATGTCATCTATACTATGCTGCTGATGCCAGGGGCTGCCAGTGCTAGCCCTAAATTGCCAGACATCTCCTAGCCTGCCCTGTCATATATCTATATTGTGTTGCTTCTGCAACTGCCACTACTGCTAGACAGCCATGCCAGCCACACATCCCCTGCCTGTGCACGTGTTTTAGTACTTTTACAGTACTGCTGCAGCCAAGACAGCCAAATATCTCATTCCCTGCCATGTCAAAATCAACATTGTATAGTTGCTGCCACTAGATGCCCACTCATATTTCCTGTGCTTGTCCAGTGTGTTGCATAGCTATATTGTACCTCTTCAGGATGCACAAACATGAAACTGCTCCCAAAATAGGGAAAATTTTTCATGGCTTGCTGAGTCCTTTGCTTCTTCATTTTGAAAACAGCTAAGCTGGTCCCTAAATAAAGGGATACATTTTGAACGGAATCATAGGTCTAAGGGGTAACGTTTCTCCTTGTGGAGAGTCACATACCATCTCTGACATGTCAAGGTAAGGAGGCTTATTCACCGTGCAACGCTTCTCTGGGAAATTTAATATGCAAATTGCCTCTTCAGAGAAAAAGAGGACTTGAACTCTATAGTGCCACCTAATGGAAGCAGCAATCCTACAAGCCACAATCAACCCTTTAACGAATTGTGCAATATGACTTAGGATAAAAGCCAAATCAGAATCTCAATTTGCAGACACTGTGTTTTGGGCTGTTGGCCCTCATCAGTGCAAAGTATGAGAACTGATTTGGCTAGATGAAAGGCTCTGGACTGAGGTCTTAGGCGTAACGTTTCTCATTGTGGAGAGTGACATACCGGCTCTGGCATGTCAAGGTAAGGAGGCTTATTCGCCGTACAACGCTCCTCTGGGAAGTTTCATATGCAAATTTCCTCTTCAGAGAAAAAGACGACTTGAACTCTATAATGCCACCTATTAGAAGAAACACTCCTACGAGTCATAATCAACCCTTTAACGAGTCGTGCAATATGACTTAGAGTAAAAGCCAAATCAGAATCTCAATCTGCAGACACAGTGTTTCAGGCTGTTGGCACTCGTCAGTGTAAAGTATGAAAACTGATTTGGCTAGATGAGAGGCTCCAGACTGAGGTCCAACTCATAAAAAGCCATTGTAATTGGTTATTAATTTTGCAAATGGTAAAACAATTGTGAATCCCAAAAAAGAGGTAATTTTTCACTCCTAATTCAAAAGCCATTACTACTTCACTTTCAAAAGCAGCACACCTGTTTCTGCTCTCTAAGTAAAGGGATCATTTTTGCTTGAGATTGCACCATTGTTTCTTCATTTTGAAAATAGCAAACCTTTGGTAGATTACAAAATAGGTAATATACTGGGTAATAATCAATTTAAAGTCACTTGATATGTTAATGGTACAGTTGATAGAATATTATTTTATTTTCAATTTTTTTTATTTTATTATGCAATGACAGAGAACACTCTTTAAGAAAACCCTTGGGGATGTCTTGAATTTTAAAATTAAGAAAATGATTTTGTTTTATTACTATTCTATTAATGGTCATTAAATTAAACTCTGGAGATAATTCAGCTTAGTGGAAAATACAATTAGGAAAATAATACATAGTTGTTATCATTTTGCAGGCATCTATAAATGAATAATTGTCACATGCATAATTTAAGTGCAATGGGTATAATAATCAGATTTTGTCACATTAGTTCTAGCTAGAACAATGCAGGTAAAACAGTTATAAATATTGTATTATTTATCTATTTTATTAGCATAATAATATTCAACTTCTGCATATGTTTGTGAAATGATTGATAAAAAATAAACAGTTTTTATAAATATATGCAAAAAAACATACTGTCATACATTTCTCTTTGAATATCAATATTATATTTAGATGAGAATTAGCAGGTAAAACTTATGCGGAAATTAATTTTTTTTTGGATCAGCACCTTAACGTTTATCTATAAAATAACAAAAATATTTTTAGAAAATATAATTTTTTGTATATATAATTTTTTTTTGCAATTATTGTGCAAGATTTTATATGAAAAAAATATTTCCAAATTTGGAAAACATTTGTAATTGATTTTACAATTAACATGTTGCCATATAGTTAACCACTTAAGGATCCGCTCTATTTCATCTTCAGGATGCAACAATTTTATTTATTCATCATTGTCTTCCAAAAGTCACAATTTTTAGGACTTATTAGGGCACAAGTTTTATTCTGGTTGAGTTTTAGTGAGGTACATTTAATGCATTACATTTATTAATTTTTATTTGGGTACAGAAAACAAAAACTGCAGCTTTTATGCCATTGTTTTTTCACTTTTGTTTTTATTGCATTTACCTTACAGTATACAGGATCTGTTAATTATATTTTCCCAGTCAGCACAATTATAGCAACACAATTTTTTTTATAGTTTTATGTGTTACTACTTTTTTGCACATTAAAAACCCTTTGGAACAAAAGTTTGATTAGGTGTCATCATATACTATATGAACAAGAGTATTAGTAGAAATCTCTTTAGGATCCAGAGCAACTTAAAGTAGCAGATACTGTAAAGTTACTGTAGCACATAGTGCGTAAAAGCCAACGCTCTCTTGTCTGAATAACTGAAGAGTTCCAAACCTCCTCTTACATAAACATCAGCACAAAAACTGTGTCAGGAGCTCCATGGCATGAGTTTTCATGGCTGAGAAGCTGAATGCAAGCCAATCTCCGAGCACAATGTCAAGCGTCAGATGGATTGGTATAAAGCTGTCAACCTGGACTCTGGAGTAGTGGAAATGTGTTATGACGAGTCCCGAATCATGCTTGTCTACTTGACTGTCTAATGTACAAGTCTGGGTTTGACAAAAGCCAGGAGAAAACGTTATCTAGTTGACTTCATTGTGCCAACTACTAAATTTGATAGAGGTGCGATATTGCTATGAGGCTCTTTTTCAGGGATTGGGGCTTAGCATAAAAGATATTTTGGACAATTCTACATTTCCAATTTTGTGTGAACAGTTTAGGGAACACCCTTTTCTATTACAGCATAATTGCGCCTCAGTCTAAATGCAAGTTCCATAAAGTCATGGATGAGAGAGCTTGGTGTGGAAGAAATTGACTGGTCATACAGAATCCTGACCTTAACCCCATCAAACAGCTTTGGAGTGAACTAGAAAGGAGATTGTGAGCCAACACACTCTTGTGTATTGTCAGTGTCTGATTTTACAAATGCTCTTCTGGACGAATGGGCAAAAATTTCCACAGACACACTACAAAATCTTGTAGAAAGTTTTCCTAAAAAAAAAAAATAGAAAATGCTTTAGCTGTGAACAAGGGACCAACTATATGTTAATACTTATAGATTTAGAATGTACAGTGTCCATTTGAAGACATGATCAGATATCAAAATCAAACATCAGAATGATGTCAGTTTGAGGCTAAATACCCTGTCTGAGAACTGATTTTGATAAGTGATTCTGACAAGTGATTCTGACAAGAGATTCTGACAAGTGATTTTGACAAGTGATCCTGACAAGTGATTTTGACAAGTGATCCTGACAAGTGATTTTGTCAAGTGATCCTGACAAGTGATTTTGTCAAAATCACTTGTCAGGATCACTTGTCAGAATCACTTATCAAAATCACTTGTCAGGATCACTTGACAAAATCACTTGTCAGGATCACTTGTCAGGATCACTTGTCAAAATCACTTGTCAGAATCTCTTGTCAGAATCTCTTGTCAGAATCACTTGTCAGAATCACTTATCAAAATCAGTTCTCAGACAGGGTATTTAGCCTCAAACTGACATCATTCTGATGTTTGATTTTGATATCTGATCATGTCCTAAAATGGACACTGTAAGAATGGGAGATCATAAAAGTTCCTGCAGATGTAATGTGGAGCAAGCAGAATCCTTTTGCTCATAGAGTGTATTCTTAAACCATCTCAACTCCTCCAAAAAAAAGAAGAGCTGTAATTTTTTAATTGAATTAGTTTTAGGGTACATGCAGCTACTTATTCCCATTTTATTCTGGTTTATTTTCTTTTTTTGGGAGGCAGACGAAACAAATAACAGCAATGCTGACATTGTATTATACATGATAAATAATGTTAAAAATATGTATTTGTTTTTATAATTTCCTGACAAAATAGATATTTTTTCATTAGAATAAAGCATTTTTAATTTAAAATGTAAAATATGTTGTATTATTTTTTAGGGGAATTGATTTGCAACTGTTTCTGTAAATCACTGGAATACAGGTGTATTGCAGGATATTATTCCTATAAGTGAAAACTAATGATGAAGTGACTGAAACTACACTTTTCTTTTTGATAAAGAAGCACTCCAATCCAAGTGATTATCCTCTTGATATATTATTATCATCATATTATATAGCACTGTGTCCTTACAATTGCTCATTTTCCCTTTCTACCCAGTTAATTCCTCTGTTTTCCATTATGTCTATGACATCTTGTGATTAAAAACGGACTAGCTGAATCATTCTAAGCTTTATGTAGAAAGAGGAAGTTAAAAGGCTTTCTAGCAATTGTAAGTACACCGTGCTATATAATTTGATGACTGCAATATATTAAGAGGATAAAAACTGTAATGGGAGCGCTTCTTTAAGTGCTTAGATGTTTCGGCCGCTATTGACCAAGGCATCTAGGGAGTAGTATTGAGTGTATGGTGTTGCTAGCTAAAGCTGACCCGCCAGTCTGCCAGTGACATATACTGTAATTACAGCACCAAATACAATTTCAATTTAATGGCCAATATTGCATTTTTTTTTTAAAAAATAACATGCAATAAACTAGTCAGTGTAATAACAATTACTCTCCTCCTAAATTATATGTTGGTGCTGTCAATGATAAGGACTTGATTAACTGAATTCATTACTTGCTTTGTCAGTGGAGGAAATGAAAGTTGCAGAGTCCATAGAACATTGACAAGGATTTCAAGAATTAAGGTACGTGGTGTGGGAACATCAGTAAAGTGTGTACTTGTGATTAGATAACATACATTTGCTTACATATTTAGGAGTCGTAGTTATTTCTCTATAAGGTTCACAATTCTATGGATTTACCAAAATAGGACTTAAAGAGAAATTTCTAAATATTAAAAACAGAGTGACAGTTAACACCCTATGTAATTTGGTTATATAATTAAACACCATTTGAACAGATCTGATATAAAATCTATCTAGTTTCCTATTGTATATATTATGATAACAGCAAAATGTATAATAATGTAATTTGCAGTAAATAATACAATCACAGTTCCGAAAATTTGGGGACACTGCGTAAAATGAAAAGAAAACAAGAATGCAATAATTTGGAAATCTCTTAGAACCATACTTTATTCACAACAGAACATAGAACTCAGATCAGAATGTGAATATTAGGCACTTTTCTATTTCATTTGAAAACAGTAATTCAGTTATAAATTAATGGCAGCAGCTAGAGATGAGCGGATCGATCTGCAGAGGATCGAGTTTGAGTCAAATTTCCTGAAATCTGCAGTTTCATACAAATTTAAACACTTTGATATTTGATTCATGGTTCGCAAAAGAAAAAGTTGCCTGGTACCATTTTCCACACTGCTGAAGCAGCAGAGAGCAGGGTATTGGCTTTTTCTGTGGCCATGCAGGCTACCCCATAATGCCCTGCAGCTATGACAGGGTCCTTTCTCTCTTCTGCAGAGTGTATGCTCTTATGGTCTGCAGGGTCCTCTCTCTCTCCTGTAGAGTATAAGGTCTTATGGTCAGTGGGGTCCTCTCTCTCTCTCCGGTAGAGTATAAGGTCTTATGGTCAGTGTGGTCCTCTCTCTCCTGTAGAGTGTAAGCTCTTATGGTCTGCAGGGTCCTCTCTCTCTCCTGTAGAGTATAAGATCTTATGGTCAGTGTGGTCCTCTCTCTCTCAGGTAGAGTGTAAGTTCTTATGGTCAGCAGGGTCCTCTTTCTCTCTCCTGTAGAGTGTAAGCTCTTATGGTCAGCAGGGTCCTCTCTCTCTCCGGTAGAGTGTAAACTCTTAAGGTCAGCAGGGTCCTCTCTCTCTCCGGTAGAGTGTAAGCTTTTATAGTCAGCAGGGTCAGCTTTCTCTCCTATAGAGTGTAAACTGTTATGGTTAGCAGGGCCCTTTCTCTCTCCTGTAAAGCGTAAGCTCTTATGGTCAGTGGGGTCCTCTATCTCTCTTGTTGGGTGTAAGCTCTTATGGTCAACAGGGTCCTTTCTCTCTCTCCAGTAGAATGTAAGCTCTTATGGTCAGTAGGGTTCTCTCTCTCTCCTTTACAGTGTAAGCTCTTATGGTAAGCAGGGTCTTCTCTTTCCTGTACAGTGTAAGCTTTTATGGTCTGTAAGATCCCATCTCTGTCCTATAGAAAGTAAGCTCTTATGGTCAGTGGGGTCCTATCTCTCTCTCTTTTATAGAGTGTAAGCTCTCTCTCTTGCTCTCCTGTAGAGTATAAGCTCTTATGTTCAGTAGGGTCCTCTCTCTCTCCTGTAGTGTGTAAGCTCATATGGTCAGCGGGGTCCGCTCTCTCTCTCCTGTAGAGTGTAAGCTCTTATGGTCAGCAAGATCCCCTCTCTGTCCTATAGAAAGTAAGCTCTTATGGTCAGCGGAGTCCTATCTCTCTTTCTTTTATAGAGTGTAAGCTTTTATGATCAGTGGGGTCCTTTCTCTCCTGTAGAGTGTAAGCTCCTTATGTCAGCAGGGTCCTATCTCCCTACTGTAGAATGTAAGTTCTTACGATCAGCAGGATCCTGTCTCTTTTCCCTGTAGAATGTAAGCTTTAATGATCAATGGGTCCTCTCTCTATCTTTCCTCTAACCCGTATGTATTTTCGAGCAATTACAAGCTTTCCAGAATTGATATTCGTGCAATTGTAGTCACCATAAAACAAATCTTTTGGGAAATTTTGGCAAAGTCGGCAAATTTGAATTTCTCATCTCCTGCAGACTCAAGAGGAGAGGGACCATCCAGCTTGTTATCAGCTCCCAGTTCCTGTATCTCTGTTGGTATAGTATCGAATTAGTACCTATAGTATGGGTAGTTTATATATCCTGGAAGACGCTATCAATGCTGAGCATTATATAGAGGTTTTAGAACAACATATGCTTCTTCCAGAAAATGTTTATTTCCGGGATGACCTTACATAGTTTAGTAAGACAATATTAAACCAACTATTGCATCCATCCAATAGCGTTGGTTCTCAGAAGAAGAGTTTGGGTGCTGAACCAGCGGTCTACAATCCTAACCTCTCACCAATAGAAAATATTTTGGGTATTATGGAAAAAAAATTTGGCAAAGAAGAACCCAGACTGTGGAACAGCAAGAATCCTACTTCAGACAAAAATGGGAGAACATTCCTCTTCTAAAACTCCAGTAATTGGTCTCCTCACTTCCCAGGTGTTTACAGAGTGTTGTAAAAAGAAGAGGGGATGCTACACAATGGTTGACATGGCTCTGTCACATCTATTAGATGTGTGGCTGCAATCCATTTCTACTTGAGTTAATTTTGACTATAACAAGAGATTTCCAAATTCTTGCATTCTTTTTTTTCTTTACATTTTACAGTGGCCCAACTTTTTTGCAATTGGGGTTGTAATATGCTGTGAAATGTTTAGTTTACTTTATAAATGAATTTACTTTCTCTTACTCTGCAATTGTTGATCTTTATCAAATGGCAGGGGCGGACACTGACTGCTTGGGGCCCCTGTGCAAGAAATGTGTTTGGGCCCCCCACCTTTTATGGCGACAAAGATAGAGATTCTACAGATTGTATATATTATATACTACATAGTCTCCTCTTATTATGTATATTACTGTCCCCTATTACACAGTGCCCTCTCTTGTTATGTATAGCACCGTTTATTACATATTGGATTCTTTTGCTATTTTTGTTATTTATAATGCCCGCTCTTTATTTCATAGCGTCCTCTCTTGTTAGATATAAATTGAAATGACTGCTGATGGAACATGGTAAAGTTTCTTTTCTCAGGAAGTGGCTAATGTTCTGGTCTTCTGGTCACCAGCTGCTCCATCAGCAGTCATTTTATATCTAACAAGAGAGGACTACAGTACAGACCAAAAGTTTGGACACCCCTTCACATTTAAAGATTTTTCTGTATTTTCATGACTATGAAAATTGTACATTCACACTGAAAGCATCAAAACTATGAATTAACACATGTGGAATTACATACTTAACAAAAAAGTGTGAAACAACTGAAAATATGTCTTATATTCTAGGTTCTTCAAAGTAGCCACTTTTTGCTTTGATGACTGCTTTGCACACTCTTGGCATTCTCTTGATGAGCTTCAAGAGGTAGTCACCGGAAATGGTTTTCACTTCACAGGTGTGCCCTGTCAGGTTTAATAAGTGGGATTTCTTGCCTTATAAATGGGGTTGGGACCATCAGTTGTGTTGTGCAGTAGTCAGGTGGATACACAGCTGATAGTCCTACTGAACAGACTGTTAGAATTTGTATTATGGCAAGAAAAAAGCAGCTAAGTAAAGAAAAATGAGTGGCCATCATTACTTTAACAAATGAAGGTCAGTCAGTGCGAAAAATTGGCCAAACTTTGAAAGTGTCCCCAAGTGCAGTTGCAAAAACCATCAAGCGCTACAAAGAAACTGGCTCACATGAGGACCACCCCAGGAAAGGAAGACCAAGAGTCACCTCTGCTTCTGAGGATAAGTTTATCCGAGTCACCAGCCTCAGAAATCGCAGGTTAACAGCAGCTCAGATTAGAGACCAGGTCAATGCCACACAGAGTTCTAGCAGCAGACACATCTCTTCAACAACTGTTAAGAGGAGACTTTGTGCAGCAGGCCTTCATGGTAAAATAGCTGCTAGGAAACCACTGCTAAGGACAGGCAACAAGCAGAAGAGACTTGTTTGGGCTAAAGAACACAAGGAATGGACATTAGACCAGTGGAAATCTGTGCTTTGGTCTGATGAGTCCAAATTTGAGATCCAACCACCGTGTCTTTGTGCGACGCAGAAAAGGTGAACGGATGGACTCTACATGCCTGGTTCTCACCGTGAAGGATGGAGGAAGAGGTGTGATGGTGTGGGGGTGCTTTGCTGGTGACACTGTTGGGGATTTATTCAAAATTGAAGGCATACTGAACCAGCATGGCTACCACAGCATCTTGCAGAGGCATGCTATTCCATCCGGTTTGCGTTTAGTTGGACCATCATTTATTTTTCAACAGGACAATGACCCCAAGCACACCTCCAGGCTGTGTAAGTGCTATTTGACCAAGAAGGAGAGTGATGGGGTGCTACGCCAGATGACCTGGCCTCCACAGTCACCAGACCTGAACCCAATCGAGATGGTTTGGGGTGTGCTGGACCGCAGAGTGAAGGCAAAAGGGCCAACAAGTGCTAAGCATCTCTAGAAACTCCTTCAAGATTGTTGGAAAACCATTTCCGGTGACTACCTCTTGAAGCTCATCAAGAGAATGCCAAGAGTGTGCAAAGCAGTCATCAAAGCAAAAGGTGGCTACTTTGAAGAACCTAGAATATAAGACATATTTTCAGTTGTTTCACACTTTTTTGTTAAGTATATAATTCACATGTGTTAATTCATAGATTTTATGCCTTCAGTGTGAATGTACAATTTTCATAGTCATGAAAATACAGAAAAATCTTTAAATGTGAAGGTGTGTCCAAACTTTTGGTCTGTACTGTACATATAATAAAGAGAGAGAGCTATGACTAACAAAAATAACAAGAACACGTTACATATGGGACGGTGCTGTACATAACAAGAGAGGATACTATGTAATAGTGGACGGTGCTGTACATAACAACAGAGAACGCTATATAATAAAGAACCGGCCCATGCATAACTAGAGAGGATGATATGTAATAAGTGACAGCACTATACATAAGTAGAGAGGATGCTATTTAATAAGAGACAGTGTTATATATAATAAAGGTATAAACTATGTAATTAAGGATGGTGCTTTGTTTGTTATATATAATAAAGGTATAAACTATGTAATTAAGGATGGTGCTATGTATAACAAGAACATACACTATATACTAAGGGACGGTGTTATATATAACACTAAGGGACTGTGCTATCTATAATATAACCGCAGAAGCGTGTCTCTGTCCGAAGCCTCGATAGACTGCGCATGCGTGAAGCGCCGTCTGGCTTCAGACAGAAGACCCGCATCCAGCCGTTACAGGTAAGACGGCCACTGCTATGGGGCCCGGCCCGTGGCCGGAGGGGGCCCGTGAGGGCCCCAAGCAGCGTGGGAACGAGAAGGATAGGTGAGTAGGAGGTTGCAGCGGCAGAGGAGCGGGTTGCGGCAGTGGAGGAGCGGAGCACACTACCACATGTGCCCGCTGCTAAAGGGACATGAATATTCCCTCTGAAGCCACTCCCATGAGCGTGGAGAAGATGAAATATTCATTCTCTTTAGTAGCGGCCACGGAGGAGCGCTGAGCCCCGGCTCCTGCTGTCAGTGGCCGCCGCTAAAGAGTAAGCATATTCACGCTTCTCCACGCCCATAGTCCCCGCATGGAGAGGAGTGAATGTGCCGGCTGCAGCTCACCTCAGCTTCTGAGAGCGCGCACAGCTCAGATGCCGACATGAGCTGCTGCAGACAGGACTCAGCGCTGTAGCAGAGGTGAGGAAGGAAGGTGAGTATAAGTGTTTATTGTTTTATGTGTGCAGTGATTGGGGGGATAAGGAAGCCACACATACCAGAAATGGGGGATTGAGGAGGCCACACATACCAGGAATGGGGGATTGAGGAGGCCACACATACCAGGAATGGGGGATTGAGGAGGCCACACATACCAGGGATTAGGGGATTGAGGCGGCCACACATACCAGGGATGGGGGATTGAGGAGGCCACACATACCAGGGATTAGGTGATTGAGGAGGCCACACATACCAGGGATTATGGGATTGAGGGGGCCACACATACCAGGGATGGGGGATTGAGGAGGCCACACATACCAGGGATTAGGGGATTGAGGAGGCCACACATACCAGGAATGGGGGATTGAGGAGGGCACACATACCAGGAATGGGGGATTGTGGAGGCCACACATACCAGGAATGGGTGATTGTGGAGGCCACACATACCAGGAATGGGGGATTGAGGAGGCAACACATACCAGGGATGGGGGATTGAGGAGGCCACACATACCAGGAATGGGGGATGAGGAAGCCACACATACCAGGGATTAGGGGATTTAGGGGGCCACACATACCAGGGATTAGGGGATTGAGGAGGCCACAGATACCAGGGATGGGGGATTGAGGAGGCCACACATACCAGGGATGGGGGATTGAGGAGGCCACACATACCAGGGATTAGGGGATTGAGGGGACCACACATACCAGGGATGGGGGATTGAGGAGGCCACACATACCAGGGATGGGGGATTGTGGAGGCCACACATACCAGGGATTAGGGGATTGAGGAGGCCACACATACCAGGATACTTGGATTGAGGAGGCCACACATACCAGGAATGGGGGATTGTGGAGGCCACACATACCAGGAATGGGGGTTGAGGAGGCCACACATATCAGGATTGGGGGGTTGAGGAGGCCACACATACCAGGATTGGGGGGTGAGGGGTGCCACGCATACCAGGATTTGGAGTGAGGGATAGGGTGCCATGCATACCACAATGAGGGATACCATGCCCACCAGGATAGGGATGAGGGGTGCCACGCATACCAGGATTGGGGATGAGGGGAGCCACGCATACTGGAAATGGGGATGAGGGGAGCCACACATACCAGAAATGGGGATGAGGGGAGCCACGCACACCGGAAATGGGGATGAGGGGAGCCACGCATACCGGAAATGGGGATGAGGGGAGCCACGCATACCGGAAATGGGGATGAGGGGAGCCACGCATACCGGTAATGGGGATGAGGGGAGCCACGCATACCGGAAATGGGGATGAGGGGAGCCACGCATACCGGAAATGGGGAAGAGGGGAGCCACGCATACCGGGATCGGGGATGAGGGGAGCCACGCATACCGGGATCGGGGATGAGGGGAGCCACGCATAACGGGATCGGGGATGAGGGGAGCCACGCATACTGGGATCGGGGATGAGGAGAGCCACGCATACCGGGATTGGATGGTGGGGACAGGATGGGGGCAGCACATACCAGCATGGGAGACCATATACCAATAAAAATGCTCGCCACCCGGGCGTAGAACGGGTGGTTCAATAGTTAGTACATAATAAGGCTACATTCCTGTATCCGTGTAAAGTTTCGGTATGCTGCCTGATTTTTTCCTAGACAGCACACAGACCCATTGAGTATGTCCTATTCTGATCCTCAAAATCGGACCAGAAATGGACATGCACTGAGTCTCGCAGATCTCATTCATGATTTTCACACATATGTGAAACAATGTGAGTCCATGTGCCGTCCGATAAAAAAATCTGGCAGCACATGGACATAGCACACGAATGAGAGAATTCAGCCTAAGGGGTTTTACAAACAATAGAGTTACTCAAAGTCATATAATATAAAGAATAAATACTTACATTCATTGAACGCTGACGTCTCGTTTAGAGACGTTTTCTGATGTTTTTTCTCCATCTGGTCAGACTTTCATATTGACATCTTCAAGCCATGATGATTTGTCTTGTCACACTGATCACAGCAGCCCTAAAAATAACAAGATCACATTATATATGCATTTGTCTCCTGAATAAAAAATACCCCACACTGCACCCCTGAATATAAATATGGACCCCACCAAAAGTATACTATTAGCCATGCACCATTCAAAATATAAACTGATTAGCCTGTGCTGTACACCCCATTATCTATAATCCCTGCTGCACAATAAATATAAATGAATCATTCTTTGTGACTCTCCCACAATTCATTATAAGGTTATGTGTGTTGTGAAAAATATGCAACAATTAAGAACACAAGCAAAGTGAATGAGATTCCTGAAATCTCATGCATAAGTTGCTTATTGTTTCCTTGCAGATTTGCAGCAGATTAAAATATGCAACATGTCAATTCTTGCAGCATATTTCACCCATACTAATGAGTGGGGGAAAAATAGGAAACAAAAACGCATGTAAAAACACAGCAAAAACAGTAATTATACGCAGCCTTTTTCCTGCCAACACATCAGAATTTGGAGCAGAATATTCTGCTGCAAATACTGAACGTGCACATAGACTTAGTACCTGTCCTGTGTCCTTGCCACCCCCACATATTCATTTTAAGTATCTGATTGCATAATAATGAATTAGGAGGTGGATAAGATGTTATCAGGGTCTTAGACTGAAATGGTGGGTGGAAGAAGATGCTATCAGGAAATAATCAGGCTGTTAGGTGGTTGCTGGACCTGAAATTGGGTCAGAATCATCTCTGGTCTCCCATTCTGGTCCAGCTGGGGCAGATGCTGCTTAGCATCACCATTGGTCCTAATGCCAAGCCAGTGCACGGGAAGCACAGGCGATCTCTTGGATCCTTGTTCCTAGTAGTGTTAAGCATAGGTTGCGGAGGGGAACAAGGGCTGCTACAGCCTAAGTCCAGGATGCACTGCACTGAGCATGCCCGTGACACGTCGGACCGTGATTGGTGCTTTGGTGTCAGCTGATCCAGTGACCTGGCACCGCCTGATTGGCCGCGGGTGACGTCATCAGTAGTGCGACCAATAATGCGACAGTGGGCAGGGCTTAGTCTTTAAATAGGCCGCCCACAAGCATGGCGGCGCGCTCTGATCATTGAGATAAGGTTGTGTTCATGTGTGAACGCTTGTCTGTTTGAGCTCCACGTGCTCTCTTGCTCCTCTATCTTCAGACAGGCAGGTTTAGCTGGGGAGAGGCAGTCTTAGCTGGAGGGAGGCAGGTAGTTCCATTTGACAGTCTGGCTCCGACAAAGGGGTCGCTATACACCCCGAGCAGACTGCGGACTCCGTATTCCTGGCACCGCCTGTTAGCCACGTGGAGAGTTACTCCGCAGTCCGATTGCACACCGGCTGGGAGCACGTATACGCCGGCGTGAGTCACACACACTTCTTAGCGTCTGCTGCGTAGCCTCTGGACAGTTAACAGGGCTACGGCTACGTTATTTGTCGCACATCCCTCGTGCAGTTAACGGAGATAGTGCGAATCCCTTTTCCCGTCTCGGTGTGCAGTAACACTGGAGGGATTTATATATTAGTTGGTCATTTTACATTCTTACCAGGAAGGTGTTCGGTCGCAGTCTTCTAGGCTGCATCGCGGACCCCGGGTTCGGTTGCTTTTTATTATTAATAAAGTTGTTTGCAACCGTCTCCATAACACAGGCTTCTAGTAATAATGTGCCCAATCCTGGTCCCTTTCCTGGTGTAATGTGCCCTATCCTAATCTCCTTCCTGGTGTAATGTACCCCTTTCTGGGGTTATTGTGCCTCATCCTGGTCCCATTCCTGGGGCTCTTGTGCCTCATCCTGGTCCCCTTCCTGGTGTACTGTGCCTACATCCTGGTCACCTTGTTGGGGTTAATGTGCCCAATCCTGATCCTTTTCCTGTCAGCTGATGAATTCATGTGACCTCTCTCACGGCAGCTCATTGTGATACACTGCGGGAGTGATGACGCTCCTGTCAGTGTATCGCTGGCTGCCAGAGAGAGCTTTCAAATCTCCAGATGTGGCTGTTCTATCAATGATCCAATCACTGTGAGACAATCTGGATTACGGCAGATAGGTGAGGGCTATGGTGGTTTATTATTTTTTCTTTATTACAGATGACATGGGCATTGGGATTAGGCGTTAAGGTGAGTATATGCTGTTTTTTTTGTTTTGTTTTTTTACAGGGGACAAGGGCATCGAGGATTAGGTGTAGGTGAATATAATGTGTTTTGTATTTTTAGTTAAATAATTATTTATTCATTTTAACTTTTTTTCTTTTACTTTCAGCACAGGCGCTGCGGTCGCTGTTAACAGTGAGAGCAGGCGCCGGCTGTTGGGAAAAGTAGTTTCATCAGCTGTGGGATCACACTGACATCTGATAGCGTAAACCCGCAGCACTGTGACTGGCAGTTACTATGTTACCACAGATCAAAGTCCCTGTTTCCCACGCTGTCATGCAGAGGACAGTGTAGGAAACCAGGGATTTTTCGTGTTCGTGCTTGACTTTGCCGATTTTGAGAAAAATGCTCTGCGATCCAAGCACGAATCCGAATATGCTATATTCGAGTCGATTTTGAAATTACTGAGTGTTTTCCAAACATGTTTGCTCATCTCTAGTCATGAGGTCACGGGCATGCCAACATCAGCTGCCATCTTCTGATTGGCTGGCGGTTTGTATTGCAGTGCCCTCTGAACCCTGCGCCACAATAAATTTCCGCTAAATGTGTCTACACATCCAGCTGAAATAGTCGCAAATGTCGAAGGGCCCGGCTCCACCTACGGGCCCTGGTGCAGCTGCACCAGTGATATGTGCGCCTCTGTCAAATGGGTTGTCTGGTCTCAGAGGAAAGCCCTGAGGCTACTCTATGTGACTGAAGGCTGCCAAATCACTGTGCTGAATCAATGCACACACTGTCACAATTCCCCTGTATTCCCATTTGAGGTGGCGGGTACATGACCACAAGTAATCGGCGTGCATACTTGCAGTCAAGGTCAACTATACTCTTGCGCTTCTCTCAATAGAAGAGTATTGAGAGAAGCCAGCTGTGTTAAATCAGCACTTGATCTCATAGAGTGACTACAGATCTTTCTTCTGTGACCGTACAACCCTTTTAAATGAATCTAATATTTTTATTAATTTATTTTTTTTGTAAACACAGGATTTTTTTTTTATTTACTTTTTGATTTTGAGCCAATGAAGAAAATGAAGAGAACAAACTATACAAGAATAACTGAGTTCATCCTTGTTGGATTTTCTGATGTTCTTCAAATCCAATATTTCCTCTTCATGGTTTTTCTATGCATCTTTAAGGTTTCACTGTTGGCTCATATGTTTATAATTCTTCTATATCATTTTAGCCCAAATCTTCATACTCCTATGTATTTCTTTCTTGCCAATTTCTCCATTTTGGAGATATGTTACCTGTCAACTATAATTCCAAATCTGTTGGTCAACCTTCTTTCACAGAAGAAAACAATCACCTTCTATGGTTGTGCTGCACAGATGAACTGTTATCTATTACTGGGCAGTGCAGAATGCTACATGTTGGCCGCCATGGCGTATGATCGGTATAATGCCATATGCCATCCCTTAGTTTATAATATTATTATGAAAAAAATAGTTTGCATCAGGCTGGTGGTTGGTTGTTGGCTTATTGGAACAATGGTTGGTGTCCTACAAACCACACTCATATTTTCATTACCATTCTGCAGCTCCAATAAAATTAACAATTTCTACTGTGACATTCCACCATTAATGAGTCTTGCCTGTAATAACACAGAGTTCAATGAAATTATCATGCTCATAATCACTTTTATTATTATTATAGGACCTTTTGTATTGACTGTAGTTTCATATGCGAACATCATCTGGACAATTCTCAAGCACCATTCTGCAGGGATGAGGAAAAAAGCTTTCTCCACTTGTACCTCCCACCTTATAGTTGTATCCATGTTCTATGGGTCAGCCACTACCATGTACTTACGGCCAAAGTCAAGTTATGGCAAAAGTGAGGAGAAGTTTTTGTCCCTCATTTATACCATTATTGCACCTTTTATGAACCCTTTCATATATACTTTAAGGAATAAAGATGTTAAAAATGCAGTGAAAAAAATTAAATGTTACATTAAAGAAGCACTTTAGAATGATCAGAAATGATCTGTGTAGTTTACATATTTTATGTTAATCCTAAAATCATATTCAGTGAAACATTTTTGAGAAAAGTAAAAAATTGTCTTCTAGAATGTTGGTCAACTATCACAAGAAGGACAATAGATTTAGGTAATGGTCGAATTGAAGATCTTGACAAAGACCTTTGTTGATGGAATGTTGCAAGCCTGGTGAATAAAACACCATGGATGAAGTTGGAGTGCTGAATTTTTTTTATTTTATTGGAATTAAAGATCTGTTACAAAGTAGCATGGTCTAGCTCACGAGTGGTCCTTCTCAAAGGCATGATCTTTTGGAGAGATTTTACTGGTATATGAAAAGAAGAAAGCCAACACACATAAAATGTAAAAAATCATCGCATTAAAATATGGTCTTGATTAGTGGTGGTACTATGAAAATGTTGCAGGTGTAACTACTACACAACTTTTCTCTGACACAACCAAATAAATTAGTGAAAATGTCTTCTCCAGAGTTTAAATTTTTTCTAACACTTCTTTGAGATCACCAAGAATTGCAGTAAAACATGGTTTATGAGAGGATCTATAAAAGAAAAATTATACACTGTATATATAGGATATAAGTGAATTCCAAATTCATTATCTCAATATCTGTTTTTTAACTAGTGGTGAATATGACAACCTTTGATACAACCACCAGTTGTAATGAAAAATGGTTTTCGAGAAACAATGGAAAATACAGAAAGGATAATTGAGAATCCATTACAGAAAAATCAGGACTAGATCAGGGGGTCACTTTAAACACGTGGCCTTTTGTGAGCGGTTTTATTGTCTGTATTAATTAGCTAAATTCACATTTTAGCATTTTTTACCAAATTAGTCTAGTGTGTCACTATTCAGTTATGTTTCTACATCAATGTTAGCCTGTTAGAATATTTTTTGTTTTTATGTTGATTTATTGACTATTTATTAAGAATTTTAACCCCTTAACCCCCGAGGGTGGTTTGCACGTTAATGACCAGGCCAATTTTTACAATTCTGACCACTGTCAATTTATGAGGTAATTACTCTGGAACGCTTCAACGGATCCCCCTGATTCTGAGATTGTTTTTTCAGGACATATTGTACTTCATGATTTTTGGTAAAATTTCTTCGATATCACTTGCGTTTATTTGTGAAAAAAATGGAAATTTGGCAAAAATTTAGAAAATTTATCAATTTTCAAAATTTGAATTTTTATGCCCTTAAATCAGAGAGATATGTCACACAAAATACTTAACAAATAACATTTCCCAAATGTGTACTTTACATCAGCACAATTTTGGAACCAAAATTTTTTTTGTTAGGGAGCTATAAAGGTTAAAAGTTGACCAGCGATTTCTCATTTTTCCAACAAAATTTATAAAACCATTTTTTTAAGGGACCACATCACATTTGAAGTCACTTTGAGAGGTCTTTATGACAGAAAATACCCAAAAGTGACACCACTCTAAAAACTGCACCCCTCAAGGTGCTCAAAACCACATTCAAGAACTTTATTAACCCTTCAGGTGCTTCACAGGAATTTTTTGAATGTGAAAAAAAAAAATGAACATTTAACTTTTTTCACAAAAATGTTACTTTAGACCCAATTTTTCTTATTTTCTCAGGGGTAACAAGAAAAAATGACACCAAAATTTGTTGTGCAATTTCCCCTGGGCACGCAGATGCCCCATATGTGGGGAAAAACCACTGTTTGGTCGCACGGCAGGGCTCGGAAGGGAAGGAGCGCCATTTGACTTTTTGATAGTAAAATTTGCTTGGATAATTAGCAGACGCCATGTTGCGTTTGGAGAGCCCCTGATGTGCCTAAACATTGGAGCTCCCCCACAAGTGACCTCATTTTGGAAACTAGACCCCCAAGGCACCTATCTAAATGCATAGTGAGCACTTGGAACCCCCAGGTGCTTCACAAATTGATTCGTAAAAATGAGAAAGTATTTTTTATTCCACTTTTTCTTTTTTACGAATCAATTTGTGAAGCACCTGGGGGTTCCAAGTGCTCACTATGCATCTAGATAGGTGCCTTGGGGGGTCTAGTTTCCAAAATGGGGTCACTTGAAAGGGAGCTCCAATGTTTAGGCACACAGAGACTCTCCAAATGCAACATGGTGTCCGCTAACAAATTGAATGGAAAATCGGCTCAAATTGTTAGCGGACACCATGTTGCGTTTGGAGAGCCCCTGTGTGTCTAAACATTGGAGCTCCCCCACAAGTGACCCCATTTTGGAAACTAGACCCCCCAAGGCACCTATCTAGATGCATAGTGAGCACTTGGAACCCACAGGTGCTTCATAAATTGATTCGTAAAAATGAAAAAGTATTTTTTTTTCCACTTTTTCATTTTTACGAATCAATTTGTGAAGCACCTGGGGGTTCCAAGTGCTCGCTATGCATCTAGGTAGGTGCCTTGGGGGGTTTAGTTTCAAAACTGGGGTCACTTGTGGGGGAGCTCCAATGTTTAGGCACACAGGGACTCTCCAAATGCAACATGGTGTCCGCTAACAAATTGAATGGAAAATCGGCTCAAATTGTTAGCGGACACCATGTTGCGTTTGGAGAGCCCCTGTGTGCCTAAACATTGGAGCTCCCCCACAAGTGAGCCCATCTTGGAAACTATTCACCTCAAGGCACCTATCTAGAAGCATAGTGAGCACATGGAACCCCCAGGTGCTTCACAAATTGATTTGTAAAAATGAAAAAGTGTTGTTTTTTTTCACTTTTT
The DNA here is from genome assembly GCF_046119375.1 of Phyllobates terribilis. Classification (NCBI taxonomy): domain Eukaryota; kingdom Metazoa; phylum Chordata; class Amphibia; order Anura; family Dendrobatidae; genus Phyllobates; species Phyllobates terribilis. The sequence continues at coordinate 244,826,840 of NW_027362772.1, forward strand.
CATTTTTACGAATCAATTTGTGAAGCACCTGGGGGTTCCAAGTGCTCACTATGCATTTAGATAGGTGCCTTGGGTGGTCTAGTTTCAAAAATGGGGTCACTTGTGGGGGAGCTCCAATGTTTAGGCACACAGGGGCTCTCCAAACGTGACATGGTTCCAATTTGTTAGCGGACACCATGTCGCGTTTGGAGAGCCCCTGTGTGTCTAAACATTGGAGCTCCCCCACAAGTGACACCATTTTGGAAACTAGACCCCCCAAGGCATCTATCTAGATGCATAGTGAGCACTTGGAACCCCAAGGTGCTTCACAAATTGATTCGTAAAAATGAAAAAGTGTTTTTTTTTTCACTTTTTCATTTTTACGAATCAATTTGTGAAGCACCTGGGGGTTCCAAGTGCTCACTATGCATCTAGATAGGTGCCTTGGGGGGTCTAGTTTCCAAAATGGGGTCACATGTGGGGGAGCTCCAATATTTAGGCACACAGGGACTCTCCAAATGCAACATGGTGTCCGCTAACAAATTGAATGGAAAATCGGCTCAAATTGTTAGCGGACACCATGTCGCGTTTGGAGAGCCCCTGTGTGTCTAAACATTGGAGCTCCCCCACAAGTGACACCATTTTGGAAACTAGACCCCCAAAGGTATCTATCTAGATGCATAGTGAGCACTTGGAACCCCCAGGTGCTTCACAAATTGATTCGTAAAAATGAAAAAGTGTTTTTTTTTTCACTTTTTCATTTTTACGAATCAATTTGTGAAGCACCTGGGGGTTCCAAGTGCTCACTATGCATCTAGATAGGTGCCTTGGGGGGTCTAGTTTCCAAAATGGGGTCACTGTGGGGGAGCTCCAATATTTAGGCACACAGGGACTCTCCAAATGCAACATGGTGTCCGCTAACAAATTGAATGGAAAATCGGCTCAAATTGTTAGCGGACACCATGTTGCGTTTGGAGAGCCCCTGTGTGTCTAAACATTGGAGCTCCCCCACAAGTGACCCCATTTTGGAAACTAGACCACCCAAGGCACCTATCTAGATGCATAGTGAGCACTTGGAACCCCCAGGTGCTTCACAAATTGATTCGTAAAAATGAAAAAGTGTTTTTTTTTTCACTTTTTCATTTTTACGAATCAATTTGTGAAGCACCTGGGGGTTCCAAGTGCTCACTATGCATCTAGATAGGTGCCTTTGGGGGTCTAGTTTCCAAAATGGGGTCACTTGTGGGGAACTCCAATGTTTAGACACACAGGGGCTCTCCAAACGCGACATGGAGTCCGCTAACAAATTGGAACCTTGTCGCGTTTGGAGAGCCCCTGTGTGCCTAAACATTTGAGCTCCCCCACAAGTGACCCCATTTTGGAAACTAGACCCCCCAAGGCACCTATCTAGATGCATAGTGAGCACTTGGAATCCCCAGGTGCTTCACAAATTGATTCGTAAAAATGAAAAAGTGAAAAAAAAAACACTTGAAACATCGGACCTCTTTACGCTATGACGTGAGCCGTGACCCTTACACAGGGACATCCAGAGCCTAGTCAAAGATGGAAGTCCTGGTCTAGAGTGAAGATCCCCAAGGGTTCAGTAGTGGTAAAAAGAGGCACCAAGGATCTATGGGGGGGTTGAGCAACAAGGTGAGCATTGGTTATTTATTTATTACTACAGGACATCTTACATTTATTATGTTCCATGATGTCTCCAGACCTCAGGACATAAGGGACATTCAATTTGCAAAAAATTAAATTAGCTGAAAATAAAATTTCTTGGTAAAATCCAGTTTATCTTGTCAGATTCATACATCTCTATTATTGTATATTATCTTATACTTGCTTTATATAAAGTTACTAGTGCTGTTACACCGGCGTTCCTTTCAATAGTTTCCATGTGTTTTAACTTATGTTTTTAATTAAATTACTAATAAGTTTCGTTATACTACATACAGTACAGACCAAAAGTTTGGACACACCTTCTCATTTAAAGATTTTTCTGTATTTTCATGACTATGAAAATTGAACATTCACACTGAAGGCATCAAAACTATGAATTAACACATGTGGAATTATATAGTTAACATCAAAGTGTGAAACAACTGAAAATATGTCTTATATTCTAGGTTCTTCAAAGTAGCCAGCTTTTGCTTTGATGACTGCTTTGCACATTCTTGGCATTCTCCTGATGAGCTTCAAGAGGTAGTCACCGGAAATGGTCTTCCAACAATCTTGAAGGAGTTCCTAGAGATGCTTAGCACTTGTTGGCCCTTTTGCCTTCACTCTGCGGTCCAGCTCACCCCAAATCATCTCGATTGGGTTCAGGTTTAGTGACTGTGGAGGCCAGGTCATCTGCCGTAGCACCCCATCACTCTCCTTCTTGGTCAAACAGCCGTTACACAGCCTGGAGGTGTGTTTGGGGTCATTGTCCTGTTGAAAAATAAATGATAGTCCAATTAAACGCAAATTGGATGGAATAGCATGCCGCTGCAAGATGCTGTGGTAGCCATGCTGGTTCAGTATGCCTTCAATTTTGAATAAATCCCCAAAAGTGTCACCAGCAAAGCACCCCCACACCTCCTCCTCCATGCTTCACGGTGGGAACCAGGCATGTACAGTCCATCCGTTCACCTTTTCTGCGTCGCACAAAGACACGGTGGTTGGAACCAAAGATCTCAAATTTGGACTCATCAGACCAAAGCACAGATTTCCACTGGTCTAAAGTCCATTCCTTGTGTTCTTTAGCCCAAGCAAGTCTCTTCTGCTTGTTGCCTGTCCTTAGCAGTGGTTTCCTAGCAGCTATTTTACCATGAAGGCCTGCTGCACAAAGTCTCCTCTTAACAGGTGTTGAAGACATGTGTCTGCTGCTAGAACTCTGTGTGGCATTGACCTGGTCTCTAATCTGAGCTGCTGTTAACCTGCGATTTCTGAGGCTGGTGACTCGGATAAACTTATCCTCAGAAGCAGAGGTGACTCTTGGTCTTCCTTTCCTGGGGCGGTCCTCATGTGAGCCAGTTTCTTTGTAGCGCTTGATGGTTTTTGCAACTGTACTTGGGGACACTTTCAAAGTTTTCCCAATTTTTCGGACTGACTGTCCTTCATTTCTTAAAGTAATGATGGCCACTCGTTTTTCTTTACTTAGCTACTTTTTTCTTGCCATAATACAAATTCTAACAGTCTATTCAGTAGGACTATCAGCTGAGTATCCACAAGACTTCTGCACAACACAACTGATGGTCCCAACCCCATTTATAAGGCTAGAAATCCAACTTATTAAACTTGACAGGGCAAACCTGTGAAGTGAAAACCATTTCCGGTGACTACCTCTTGAAGCTCACCAAGAGAATGCCAAGAGTGTGCAAAGCAGTCATCAAAGCAAAAGGTGGCTACTTTGAAGAACCTAGAATATAAGACATATTTTCAGTTGTTTCACACTTTTTTGTTAAGTATATAATTCCACATGTGTTAATTCATAGTTTTGATGCCTTCAATGTGAATGTACAATTTTCATAGTCATGAAAATACAGAAAAATCTTTAAATGAGAAGGTGTGTCCAAACTTTTGGTCTGTACTGTAGATTAATAATTGCTCTATATTATTTACAGGATGTACATTTCTGATTTGTTGGATCCAATTCTTGTAAGGAATAAATGGAACTTTTTTAAGCTACTACAGTTAAAGTTAAGGGCTGTTAATTTGGTGTTTTATAATGCATTGTACTGAAGCTTTGGTTGCTTTCTCAATGAAGATTATTTTATAATTTCACAACTAATGTATACATTTATAATAATAGTAGGACCTTTTTATTTAAAAAAAAATTATTGGCTTTCATTTTTCTTTACAATCACCGTCAGTTAAAAAAAAATGATTGTTTTGAGGGGGTATAGACTGGTGTTAATTCTCTTACTAGGTCCATGTGCAGGATCGGGCTCCTGCACAGGGCTGGGCACAAAAGGTCGCAATTTTTTTTCAAACAAAAATTCATAACATTCCATGACTACGATATTATTTACCGTCTTCTAATATTTTTTCTGAACGGCTAGGATGAATTCCCACGTCAGAACACAGCATTGAATGCCTGCAGGGGATTGTGCACAAAAACATAAAATATATATTTTTTAAAGAATGCAGAGCTTCTGTGATCAATCACCACCGGCCTCCTTTTTTTTAATAAAATTAGGATTTTTTGCATTGATTGGTGTGAATTCCTCTAACAGCCCCTCCCACTGGGAGATTTTCTCTGCCCAGGACTGGACACGTAAATAACTGTAATAGAGTTATTTTGTAGAGAATAAGCAAACTAGGATTCAAACTAGGATTCTTTGTTCCCCATGGTCTGGACAACATGGTAGACAGAGAAAGCAACATACAAAGTTGATTTGACAGACTGTGTCACAAGAATGGATGGACGTCATCAAGTCCTGGTCGCTGCATGCACTGTTTGTAAACTTCATGGCCTATCCAGCTTTGGCATGGATACAGAAGTAATCAGGTGAATTTTAAATAAGCCCCTCTTAGTAGGCCCCTAGGCAGGAAGTTTCAGTCATTCTCTTGTCTTATAGGCATTGACATGACTGTCTATCTAAGGCTAAGAGGGAAGATGTTTACAGACTTCCCAGGTCTGTAAACATCTACAAAGTGAGGATACCAATTGCTAGAGTTTTGAGAGAGGAATGTTCTCTCATTCTTGTTGATGTAGAATTCTAGTTGCTCCTAAGCACTGGTCTTCTTTGCCGGATTTTTTGCTTCATAGTGAGCCAAATGTTTTCTATTGATACGCTGATAACAAGCTGGATGGACCTTCTCCTCTTGAGTCCTTGGCAGGATAGAGTATTTTTGGTTTCCATAGAGAATTTTAAATTTTTACTCTGACCACAAAACAATTTTCTATTTTGCCTCAGTCCATTTTAAAAGAGCTTTGGTCCAAAGAAGACAGCAGCATTACTGGATTGTGTTGATATATCACTTCTTCTTTACATAATAGAGCTTTAAAGAAGTTGGCCACTTCTTTTTTATTTGATGGCCTATTCCTAGGATAGGCCATCAATATCTGATCAGTGGAGGTATGACACCTGGCACTCTCACCAATCAGTTGTTACCAGTGCCAGTGGCGGACGGAAGTTCTCAGAGCAAGCCTCAAGTTTTCCTCCTCTCCCTTTTCCTTACGCTCACCTTTCTGTCAGCCAGATTGCACCAAAGTAGTACATGGCCGGATTCATCATCCCCATGATTGTCATCTATCAATACTGCTAGTGTCACTTGGAGTATGAATTGGAGTGAAGCATAGAGTTGGTACAGACAGGGGATGAGGCTGACAGAGTGAAAATGATGATGACTACAACACAACAGACAACCAACTGTTGCAATGAGGTGATGAAATTGAAACAGCAGGGTTCAATGATTTGATTGTCAATACTATCCCGCCTGCCTGGCTGTCTGTTGTGTGTCTTCTGCACAATTCCACTGCCGCCTGTTTTGATGGTCCACGCTTAGCCAGGCATGTACTCCCTGTCCATCATGCCATCTATACTGTAGTAATACTGCTGCTGAGTCAGTCATTGCTGGCTCTACGCTGCCAGACATGTCCTTGCCTGCCCCTTTGTATTTTTCTGCATTGCAGCTTCTTTTGCTGTCACTGCTCAGTCATGCAAGCCACTCATCTCCTGGCTTCTTACTGTGTTTTATAGTGCTACATTGCATTGCTGCGGCTGGTGCTACCATTGCTGGCCCTACATTGCAAGACATCATATTATTTAACTGTGCATCTTCAGGCGGTGCCACTGCCACTAGGTGCTCTCACACAATCCTCCTGCACTTGCACAGTGTGCTATATAGCTGTATTGTACTGCTGCTGGAAATAGTGTTGAGCGAGCATGCTCAACACTGCTCGGTACTCGCCCGAGCATCACGCTACTCGGGATGTTCGGCGAGCACCGAGCATTTCCGGGTTACTCGGGCAGGAGCTCGGGTCTCCGCCCTGCATGTTTGGCGCTCTTTACAGAGCCAATGAACATGCAGGAATTGCCAGCCAGTCACTGTAATGCCGCAGCCATGTTGTCTGTGGGCATTGCAGTGATTGGCTGGCGGCACAGCGTCAACACGAGTACTTAATGCCGGGCGCCGCCATCTTGGACACAGTCGCTCCGGATCAGACAGTGAAGGGACAGCGCTGCTGATTTAGGGAGAGATATATCCTGCGAAATAGTTAGTGTAGGGTCTGTAAAGGCTGCCAGATCAAACAAACAGTCCTTCTCAGGACTAATATCCATCAAACGCTGCATTACAGTCCTGTGTGCTGCTGTTGCTGAAATTGCTGGACTTAGCTCCAGGTCTCGGGGGCCAGGAAAAATCCTTTTTTTTTCATCTAAATCCTCTTTATTTTTTCCTATTTCACACTGTACAAATACGCGTCTTATTAACCTTTTGGTGTCCCCCCCCCCCCCAAAAAAAAGTGTGTCTTTGATTTTTCAGACACAAATATATCTGTTGAAAATAGTCTGGTGTAGGCCAGACAAATAGAAGTGTGTTTTTGCAGTTCCATGGGCCATTTGTATCTAAAAAAAACAGTTTGAGTGTGTCGCTCACTGTTCAGCCGCAAATATATATATTTAAAAAAGTCTGGTATACACCAGTAAATTATGACTGTGGTTTTGCTGTTCCACGGTAAAAAATCTCTATTATCCTGCTCTTGGCATTTTTTGCCGTAAAAAAGAAAAAAAATAGTGTCTCCCTGATTTTTCAGACACAAATATATCTGTTGAAAATAGTCTAGTGTAGGCCAGAGAGATAGAAGTGTGCTTTTGCAGTTCCACGGTAAAAAATCTCTATTATCCTGCTCTTGGCATTTTTTGCCATAAAAAAAAAATAATAGTGTCTCCCTGATTTTTCAGACACAAATATATCTGTTGAAAATAGTCTGGTGTAGGCCAGAGAGACAGAAGTGTGCTTTTGCTGTTCCACGGTAAAAATCTCTATTATCCTGCTCTTGGCATTTTTTGCCATAAAAAAAAAATAATAGTGTCTCCCTGATTTTTCAGACACAAAAATATCTGTTGAAAATAGTCTAGTGTAGGCCCGAGAAATACAAGTGTGGTTTTGCAGTTCCACAGGTCAAATCTCTGTATTATCCTGCCTTTCGCAATTTTTGGCCATAAAAAATAAATAATAGTGTCTCCTGATTGTTCAGACACAAATATATCTGTTGAAAATAGTCTGGTGTAGGCCAGAGAGACAGAAGTGTGCTGTTGATGTTCCACTGTAAAAAATCTCTATTATCCTGCTTTTGGCATTTTTTGCCGTTAAAAAAAAAATAATAGTGTCTCACTGATTTTTCCGACACAAATATATCTGTTCAAAATAGTCTGGTGTAGGCCAGAGAAATAGAAGTGTGCTTTTGCTGTTCCACGGTAAAAAATGTCTATTATCCTGCTCTTGGCATTTTTTGCCGTAAAAAAAATAATAATAGTGTCTCCCTAATTTTTCAGACACAAATATATCTGTTGAAAATAGCCTGGTGTAGGCCAGAGAGACAGAAGTGTGCTTTTGCTGTTCCACGGTAAAAAATCTCTATTATCCTGCTTTTTACATTTTTTGCCGTTAAAAAAAAAATAATAGTGTCTCCCTGATTTTTCAGACACAAATATATCTGTTGAAAATAGTCTGGTGTAGGCCAGAGAGATAGAAGTGTGCTTTTTATGTTCCACAGTAAAAAATGTTTATTATCCTGCTCTTGGCATTTTTTGCCGTAAAAAAAAAATAATAGTGTCTCCCTGATTTTTCAGACACAAATATATCTGTTGAAAATAGTCTGGTGTAGGCCAGAGAGATAGAAGTGTGCTTTTTATGTTCCACAGTAAAAAATGTTTATTATCCTGCTCTTGGCATTTTTTGCCGTAAAAAAAAAATAATAGTGTCTCCCTGATTTTTCAGACACAAATATATCTGTTGAAAATAGTCTGGTGTAGGCCAGAGAGACAGAAGTGTGCTTTTGCTGTTCCACAGTAAAAAATCTCTATTATCCTGCTTTTTGCATTTTTTGCCGTAAAAAAAATAATAATAGTGTCTCCCTGATTTTTCAGACACAAATATATCTGTTGAAAATAGTCTAGTGTAGGCCTGAGAAATACAAGTGTGGTTTTGCAGTTCCACAGGTCAAATCTCTGTATTACCCTGCTTTTCGCAATTTTTGGCTGTAAAAAATAAATAATAGGGTCTCCTGATTGTTCAGACACAAATATATCTGTTGAAAATAGTCTGGTGTAGGCCCGAGAAATACAAGTGTGGTTTTGCAGTTCCACGGGTCAAATCTCTGTATTATCCTGCTTTTCGCAATTTTTGGCCGTAAAAATAAATAATAGTGTCTCCTGATTGTTCAGACACAAATATATCTGTTGAAAATATAGTCTGTTTTGCTGTTCCACGGTAAGAAATCTCTATTTTTCAGCTTTTGGTATTTTTTCCATAAAGAAAAACAGTAATATTTTCTCCCTGATTGTTCAGATTGTTTAAAAGAGTCGGGTGTAGGCCAGAGAAATAGAACTGTGGTTTTCCTCTTCCACAGTTCTAATCTACTTTTTATTACCATTTTTCCATTGATAGTGCGAGTGTAAGCTATTTTACTTACTTTACAGTGGGCAAGGCGCGTGGCAAGGGACGTGGAAGTGGACGTTCTGGTGATGGTGCGTGCAGAGGACGGGGCCGTGGCCAAGGTGAAAATGTGCCACAACCAACAGCCACATCTTCTCGCTCCCACTTCTTGACCGAATTACTAGGGAAGCACAGAACAACACTAGTATTGCAAACTGATCAGTGTGAACAGGTTAATAATTGGATAGCAGATAATACTTCCTGTCAACTGGGCACCACCACCTCCGGCCTGTCTTCCACACGGTCGACTGTTAGTAGCCGTGAGTCTCGACCGCATACTCCTCCTCACCCTGATGCTCCTTCCTCTCACCATGCCGAGAGTCGTCAGACAGCAACTGATCCCACACTTGGACACTCTGAAGAGCTGTTTACTGGTCCATTTCCAGATTTGTGCCCCTCGCCTGCTCCGCTTGAATTGGTGGAAGAGGAGATCCCATGTAGCGATGCCCAAATATTTGAACAGCAACGGCCACAGGAAGTCGACACTGGCAATTTGTCACAAGAGGTGGACGGTGACGAGACACAATTGCCAGGAAGTGAGGAGGAGGATCGTGGTGCGCAAGTGGAAGAGGAGAGGTGGTGGATGATCTAGTAACTAATCCAACGTGGCAGGAGGACATGCAGTGTGAGGCCAGCAGCACACAGGGGGAGGGAGGCAGAGTACCCCAACAGGCAGGAAGAAGCAGTGTGGTGGACGCAGACAGAAGGCGGGCCACGGTTCCCCGTAGCACCAACACGAGGGACGTTGCCTGTACAAGCGGTGGTCTTCCAGAGTCTGGAATTTTTTTAAAGACTCTGCTGATAACCCCAAAAAGGCCATTTGTACCACCTGCCATGCCAGCATCAGCAGGGGTGACAAAACTACCAGCCTGACCACCACCAGCATGATCAGGCACATGTCAGCAAAGCACCCGACTTTGTGGGGCGAACCCCAGGGTCCACGACCAGTGTCAGCGGGTGTCACCACTGCTTCTTCCACTGTTGGGCATGCAAACGAACCCCCTGTTGTGTGTGCAAGGCAATCCCCTGTCCATACTGCATGCAAAGATGCCCCCTCCTCTCAGTCTTCACTTGTTATGGCAGTTTCTCAAGAAACAGCATCAACGTTCACGTCCATGTCCCACCGCAGCGTTCAATTGTCCATATCCCAGACCTTTGAACGAAAGCAGAAATTCGCAGCTAACGTTCCACAGGCCACAGTCCTAAATTCGCACATTTTGGAAATTCTGCCTTTTAGGCTGGTGGAGATGGAATCCTTCCGCAACCTTATGGCGGTGGCCGTCCCTCGGTACTAGGTCCCCAGCCAACACTATTTTGCCCGGCGTGCCATCCCCGCACTACACAAGCACGTGTCCCAAAACATCTGCCGTGTCGTCAATAACGCAGTTACTGGGAGAGTCCACCTGACAACGGACACGTGGACAAGTGCTTGTGGCCAGGGACGGTACATCTCCCTGACGGCACACTGGGTAAACATAGTGGAAGCCGGGACCCAGTCGGACCTTGGGAAGGAACACATCCTCCCCACACCGAGGCTTGTGGGCCCTATGTCAGTCAGAGTTGCCCCCACAGTGTACAGCTCCTGCGCATCCTCCTCCTCCTCCTCATGTTCAGCCTCCATCTCAGATATCACCACATCAGTTACAAGCTGGAAGCACGGCAGTACTGCCTCCGCCAAGCGGCAACAGGCTGTGCTGAAACTCCTAAGCTTAGAGTTGTGAGTTGTGGACAGCTGTGAAAGATCAGGCAGATCTGTGGCTGAGACCGCTGAACCTACATCCAGGCATGGTCGTGTGTGACAATGGCCGAAACCTGGTGGCGGCTCTGAGGCGAGGCGAGATCACACACGTACCATGCCTGGCTCATGTGCTTAACCTCGTGGTTCAGCGGTTTCTTAAATCGTACCACGAGTTGTCAGATCTGCTTGTCAAAGTACGCCGCCTGTCAGCTCATTTTCGCAAGTCGGCTACAGCTTCCGCCGCCCTTGCTGTGTTGCAGCAGCGTTTGCAGCTTCCGTCACACCGACTGGTGTGTGATGTCCCCACACGTTGGAACTCTACCCTCCACATGTTGCAAAGGATTTGTGAGCAGAAGAGAGCAGTTATGGAGTACCAGCTGCAACAAGGCCGTCGATATTCAGGTCAGACTCCACACATTATACCTCAGGAGTGGACCTGGATGTCTGACATCTGTACCATCTTGACCAACTTTGAGGAGTCCACCCAGATGGTGAGTGGCGATGACGCCATCATTAGCGTCAGCATTCCACTTGTCTGTCTTTTGCAACGCTCTCTTCAGAGAATTAAAGAGGAGGCATTGCAGCCAGAGTATGATGAGATGGATCAAGAAGCCATAGCGGGCGATTACACACAGCCCAGCCTCATCTCATCCCAACGTGCATTGGGGGACAATGAGGGAGAGGAGGAGGAGGAGGAAGGACAGGAGCTTGTATCATGCGCTGTAGACGGTAGTACCTGTACAACTGTCATACCGTCGGTTCAGCGTGGGTGGCCTGAGGACAGGGGGGAGGAGGAGGAGGAGAGCATGATCAGTCGTCATCTTGGTGAGTACACGGAAGTCTTGCCCGTTACCAGTCTGGCACGCATGGCTGACTTTGTTACGCTGCCTTAACCGTGACCCTCGCGTTGTCAAAATGTTGAGTGACAGTCATTACTGGTTGGTGACACTTTTAGACCCCCGCTACAAGGAGAACTTTCACTCTCTTATTCCTGAGGTGGAGAGGTCTATAAAAATGGGGCAGTACCAGAAGGCCCTTGCTGCAGAAGTGTTAAAAAAGTTCCCATCTGAACACGCTAGTGGCAGAGGTCACAGTTCGTTGACCAACCAAGGCGTAGAAGCGAGAGAGAGGCAACTCCAATCCAGCAGAGGCAGGGGAACACTGTTAACGTTCTGGGACAGTTTTCTGAGACCCGTCCAGCTTACAGGCCCTGAGGCGGGGGTACTCTCACAAGGAGTGGAAAGTTTCAAAAGATGGTGAGGGAGTACCTTGCCGACCGTACTAGCATACTCCATGATTCCTCTGTGCCTTTTAGTTATTGGGTATCCAAGCTGGACACTTGGAATGAACTCGCTCTGTACGCCTTAGAGGTCCTGGCCTGCCCTGCCACTAGCGTGTTATCGGAGCGTGTTTTTAGTGCCGCTGGGGGAATTATAACTGATAAGCGCACTTGCCTGTCAACTGACAATACTGACAAGCTGACCCTTATCAAAATGAACAAGGGCTGGATTGGGCCAGACTTCTCATCACCACCAAATTACAGCAGAGTAACATAAAGTCAAATCCACTGTGTTTTTTTGGGAGGTGTATTCACATGCACCGCTTCACACCCACACATGGGTGTATGCTTCCTCATTTCGGCTGTTTTATGTTCTTCTCCTTATCCTCAGCCTCCGCCACCACTATACCACCAGGGTGACCGTGGTCCGTGTTGCCATTATTGAAAGTTCCTCCATCCTTATTTTTGTCAGCTTTTGCTTGGAAGTCATAAGCAAATACTATGGGAGACCCACTCCCCAATCATCGGAATAATGTTTGTAATATGCTGTACTGCATGGCTCTTGTAAAGGGCATTGCAAGTTGCTCCGTCCTAATTTTTGGCAGCTTTTGCTTGAAAGGCATAAGCAAATACTATGGGAGACCCACTCCCCAATCATGGGAATAATGTTTGTAATATGCTGTACTGAATAGCTCTTGTAAGGGGCATTGCAAGTTCCTTCGTCCTAATTTTTGGCAGCTTTTGATTGGAAGGCATAAGTAAATACTATGGGAGACCCACTCCCCAATCATGGGAATAATGTTTGTAATATGCTGAACTGCATGGCTCTTGTAAGGGGCATTGCAAGTTCCTCCGTCCTAATTTTTGGCAGCTTTTGCTTGGAAGGCATAAGCAAATACTATGGGAGACCCACTCCCCAATCATGGGAATAATGTTTGTAATATGCTGTACTGCATGGCTCTTGTAAGGGGCATTGCAAGTTCTTCCGTCCTAATTTTTGGCAGCTTTTGCTTGGAAGGCATAAGCAAATACTATGGGAGACCCACTCCCCAATCATGGGAATAATGTTTGTAATATGCTGTACTGCATGGCTCTTGTAAGGGGCATTGCAAGTTCCTCCGTCCTAATTTTTGGCAGCTTTTGCTTCGAAGGCATAAGCAAATACTATGGGAGACCCATTCTCCAATAATGGGAATAATATTTTTAAGATGCTGTACTGTATGGCGCTTGTAAGGGGCATTAAAAGCTTCTTGTTAAGCTACTGCTACCTCCACCACTTTTCCGAGGGGCATTAAAAGCGTCTTGTTAAGCTACTGCGACCTCCACCACTTTTCCGAGGGGCATTAAAAGCATCTTGATAAGCTACTGTGACCTCCACCACTTTTCCGAGGGGCATTAAAAGCGTCTTGTTAAGCTACTGGGACCTCCACTTCTCTTCTGAGGGGCATTAAAAGCGTCTTGTTATGCCACTGGGACCTCCACGTCTCTTCTGAGCGGCATTAAAAGCGTCTTGTTAAGCTACTGGATCCTCCACCACTTTTCCGAGGGGCATTAAATGCGTCTTGTTAAGCTATTGTGACCTCCTCATCTCTTCTGAGGGGCATTAAAAGCGTCTTGTTAAGCTACTGTGACCTCCACCACTTTTCCGAGGGGCATTAGAAGTGTCTTGTTAAGCTACTGTAACCTCCACATCTCTTCTGAGGGGCATTAAAAGCGTCTTGTTAAGCTACTGGGACCTCCACCACTTTCCCGAGGGGCATTATAACCGTCTTGTTAAGCTACTGGGACCTCCACGTCTCTTCTGAGGGTCATTAAAAGCGCCATGTTAAGCTACTGGGACCTACACGTTTCTTCTGAGGGGCATTAAAAGTGTCTTGTTAAGCTACTGGGACCTCCACGTCTCTTCTGAGGGGCATTAAAAGCATCTTGTTAAGCTACTGGGACCTCCACCACTTTTCCGAGGGGCATTAAAACCGTCTTGTTAAGCTACTGTGACCTCCACGTCTCTTCTGAGGGGCATTAAAAGCGTCTTGTTAAGCTACTGCGACCTCCACCACTTTTCCGAGGGGCATTAAAACCTTCTTGCTAAGCTACTGTGACCTTCACCACTTTACCGAGGGGCATTAAAAGTGTCTTGTTAAGCTACTGGGACCTCCACGTCTCTTCTGAGGGGCATTAAAAGCGTCTTGTTAAGCTCCTGGGACCTCCACCACTTTTCCAAGGGGCATTAAAACCATCTTGTTAAGCTATTGGGACCTCCACGTCTCTTCTGAGGGGCATTAAAAGTGTCTTGTTAAGCTACTGCGACCTCCACCACTTTTCCGAGGGGCATTAAAACAGTCTTGTTAAGCTACTGTGACCTCCACCACTTTTCCGAGGGGCTTTAAAAGCGTCTTGTTAAGCTACTGGGACCTCCACCACTTTTCCGAGGGGCATTAAAAGCGTCTTGTTAAGCTACTGGGACCTCCACGTCTCTTCTGAGGGGCATTAAAAGCGTTTTGTTAAGCTACTGTGACCTCCACGTCTTTTCCAAGGGGCATTCAAACCGTCTTGTTAAGCTACTGTGACCTACACGTCTCTTAAAAGGGGCATTAAAAGCGTCTTCTTAAGCAACTCTGAACTCCACAGCTCTTCCAAGGGGCATTGAAATGTTGTTTTTAATTACCTCTAACCTCCACGACTCTTGCAACGAACATTGCATTTCCTCCTAATTTTACTCAGCTTTTGCTTTTCAATGCAAAGGCGAAAACTAAGGGAGACCCACTCCCCAATAATGGGTAGAAGGTTTTTAGTACGCTGTAATCCACGTCTGTTTCAAGGGGCATTGCAGTTCCTCATAATTTTTGGAAAGCCTTCCATTCACTGCTTAGGCCAATAGTGTACAGGAGACCCAGTTGCTATAAATGGAAAAAACGGTTTAGTTAAGGCCCTCTGACCTCCATGTCATTTCAAAGGGGCATTGGAGTGCCTCAAAATTTTTGGTAGGCATTGCACTCACTGTATGCCCTATAACTGTGTAGCCGAACCGCTCCTTTTGTTACAGAAACATATCCTACAAGACATATGTGGTTGACTGGCCTGATATTGATGTGAATGGTCCCTGTTCCTCCTGCTCTTTCTCCTTTGCCACCACCTCATCCATCATTTATCACCTGAAGCTTTGTTTTAACAGGAGTCATAGAACTGGGATAGTAGCAGGAAAACATCCAGCAATCCTCAGAGGAGGTAGGATATGCGCCAAAATGCTGACCACCTCAGGCCTAGCCGCTACTACATACATGCACTTGCATTCCTAGAAAACAAAGCAGATGCTAACTTCTATCATCATCATCATCATGCTCCTCACCTTGGCACTCTCAGCTCCCTTGATGGAGAAGCCAGGGCCCACCGGAGGAGTCTGGTTCTCTGGTGGGCTCGCCCAATGCTGCCCTAAAGCAGGCCGGGCTAAGAAAAGTGTGTGGGGGGATGTTCCATGGAGAAATAGGGGCTGCTGGGGACCGTTTATGGACACCCGGCTGCCCCCAGGCGGCTGGGGACCGTGTGTGGACACCCGGCGGCTGGGGACCGAGTGTGGACACCCAGCCTCCGGGCGGCTGGGGACTGAGTATGGATTCCAGGCCGCCAACGCAGCCATGACGTGGTGGCCAGATTCCACCTCCACATGCCTAAAAGGCCCAATTTCAAGTGCAAGCTAGTAGTATGGTATTGCAGCCTGGGGGTGGGTGGGTGGGTGGCAGGCTGCACACTTACGCTTGCATTCCAAGAAAACAAAGCAGATGCTAACTTCTATCATCATCATCATGCTCCTCACCTTGGCACTCTCAACTCCCCTGATGGAGAAGCCAGGGCCCACCGGAGGAGTCTGGTTCTCTGGTGGGCTTGTCCAATGCTGCCCTAAAGCAGGCCGGGCTAAGAAAAGTGTGTGGGGGGATGTTCCAAGGAGAAATTGGGGCAGCTGGGGACCGTTTATGGACACCCGGCTGCCCCCAGGCGGCTGGGGACCGTGTGTGGACACCCGCCGCGGGGCGGCTAGGGACCGAGTGTGGACACCCGGCCGCTGGGCGGCTGGGGAGTGTGTATGGATTCCAGGCCGCCAACGCAGCCATGACGTGGTGGCCAGATTCCGCCTCCACATGCCTAAAAGGCCCAATTTCAAGTGCAAGCAAGCAGTATGGTATTGCAGCCTCGGGGTGGGTGGGTGATTGGCTGCATATTTGCGCTTGCATTGCAAGGAATGGGGGAGGTACAATTGAACAGTGCCCTGGGACAAGAACTTGCACGGGGATAGTTGCAAGTCTGCATCTTGTGATGCGGCAAGGATGACTTCTGATGGGCACACTCTTAGGCAGTGACCTGGGTGTCAGAGATGCTTCCAGGAGTCTTCCCCATGCTGTTCCCAAGTCTTTTCAGCACTGTATGCATGTGTCACGCAGCACATGGCCAGATAAGGTTCTAAAATGTTAAAATGACATTTCCCGGTGAATGCATTTGTCACGGTTGAAAGCAATACAAAAGTGCAAAAATGCATAAAAAATGCTACTTGTGAACATAGCCCAAGGTGTGGAGGAGTATTTTCTTGGGGGGTTATTTATTTTACCTTATACACAAGTCTTTACCCTGGAAAGGAACTTCCTTAACATATTTCACAGGAAAGCAGTTTCAGTTTCGTTTTTGAACGTTTTATTGTGAGCCCTTAAAAGTGGCTTAATAACTCTGACCACGTTGTTAACAGCATTGACCTGGGGGTCAGAAATGCTTCCTGGGGCGATCCCCATGCTGTTCCCATGTCATTTGAGCACTATCACTATCGTTTTGGGCACTTGTTAGGCTTTTAAAAGACTGCCGGGGGTGCCGCTGCAAAAATGCTCGGGTCTCCCATAGACTAACATTGGGCTCGTTGCTCGGGTCGAGCATCCGAGTATCACGGTGAGCTCGGCCCAAGCTTCGAGCACCCGAGCATTTTAGTGCTCGCTCAACACTAGCTGGAAAGCATACTCTCTTAAGACTACATAATCATGAGACTTCTCCCAAGTTAGAGAAACTTTTGAATGGCTTTTTGACAAGGCATTGATTCTTTATTTTGAAGACAGCTATTCTATTCCTGCTCCTTAAAAAAGGGATACATTTTGGACAACTTCATATATAGCCTTTGTAATTGTTTAATCAATTTTAACAATAGCACACCTGTTGCCGATCCCCAAAAAATAATAATTGTTTCCCTTCTAGTTGAGAAGCCATTACTTCTTCACTTTCAAAACAGCACACATGTTTTTGTTTCCAAAATAAATGGATAATTTTTGAACAACATGTGAAAAGGCTATCTCTTTTTTATTTAGCAAAGAATAAAATCTCTTGATGTGAAAAAGTCAGGGCGTTTTCTGTTTCCACCAGACAGGCAGCCATCTGCCTCAATAGATGGATTCTTTTTGGACCATTTTTACAATTTTAGTAGCCTGCAAAGTCTGATAATGCTGTATGTTAGCCAGATAGATTGAAGTCGCTTGAACATTAATAAAACTATAAAAGCTCCCTCATCTCAATTCTACCTTGTAGACCTCAAAGTGTTACACACGTCTTTTCAAGGCAAGTGGAGGCTTTGTGGTATTATTATTTTAGAATTTGGGGGGAAAACTCTGCAAAGTTGTGAATATGAATTTCCCAAAATTCGCTCATCTTTAATTATTTTATTTTATCATAAGATGGAAGAGAACAACACTTCACAAATACCCTTAGGGAGGACTTCTATTTTAGAATGAATATGATTTTGTTGTACTACAGTTCTATTAATGACCACCAAATTAAACTCTGGAGAAAATTCAGCTTAGTGGAAAATACAATTAGTAAAATGATGCACAGATGTTTTTATTTGCAGATGTCTATAAATGGCTAAAATTGTCACATTCACTACTGTCTTATGCAATGGGTATAACGATCAGATCTGGCAACTTTAGTTCTAGCTAGATGCGATTTACCAGGTACAGCAGGCATAGATATTGTATTATTTTTTATTAATTATCATAATTATATACAAAATATACAGATGTGCAAGTCCCTTAGAATATCAAAATTCAATTTTGATGAGAATCAGCAGGTAAAATGTGTAGAAATGTGTGTGTCTATGTAACATGTAAAAGTTTGGGCACCCCTGGTCAAAATTACTGTTGTTGTGGACAGTTAAGCAAGTTGAAGATTAAATGATTTCTAAAAGGCCTAAAATTAAAGATGACACATTTCCTTTGAAAAATGGGCCGATGCATAAATTTGGGCACCCTGCATGGTTTGTACCTAGCAGAACTCCCTTTATTTAGTATTAAAGCTTGTAAACTCTTTTTGTAGCCAGACAAGAGGCTTTCAATTCTTGTTTGAGGGATTTCCATCCATTCTTCCTTGGAAAATTCTTCCAGTTCTGTGAGATTCCTATCTGTCTTGCATGCACTGCTATTTTGAGGTCTAGCCACAGATTTTCAATAATGTTCAGATCAGCGGACTGCGAAGACCATTGTAAAATCTTCAGCTTGCGCCTTTTGAAGTCGTCTATTGTGGATTTTGAAGAGTGTTTAGGATCATTATCCATTTGTAGAAGCCATCCTCTTCTCAGCTTCAACTTTTTTACAGTTGGTGTTATGTTTGCATCAAGAATTTGTTGAAATTTCATTGAATCCATTCTTTCCTCTACCCATGAAATGTTCCCCGTGCCATTGGCTGCAACACAACTCCAAAGCATCATTGATCCACCCCCATGCTTAATAGTTGGTGAGATGTTCTTTTCCTGAAATCCTGTGCTCTTTTATCTCCACAGATAGCTTTGATCATTGTGGCCAAAGAGTTATATTTTAACCTCATCAGTCCACAGAACTTTATTCCAAAATGCATCAGGCTTGTTTAGATGTGCCTTTACATACTTCTGACCCTGAATTTTATGGTTAGGACACAGGAGAGGTTTTCTTCTGATGACTCTTCCATGAAGGCTATATTTGTGCAAATGTCTCTGAACAGTAGAACAATTTACCACAACTCGAGAGTCTGCTAAATCTTTCTGAAGGTCTTTTGCAGTCATGTGGGGGTTATAATTTGTCTCTCTAGCAATCCTAAAAGCAGCTCTCACTGAAATTTTGTTTGGTCTGCCAGACCTTATCTTGACCTCCACTGTTCCTGGTAACAGCCATTACTTAATTACATTTCGAACTGAGGAAAGGGCAACTTGAAAACACTTTGCTTCTTCTTAAAGCCTTCTCCTGCTTGGTGAGCCTCCACCATTATCATTTTCAGAGTGCTAGGCAGCTGCTTAGAAGAACCCATGGCTGCTGTATTTTGGCACAAGGAACGAGGAGGCTGGGTTTTTATAATGCTGGGAAATTTGCATCACCTGACCTTTAATAACGATGATAGTGAAGAAGCCATGACCCTAACAGGCTAATTAAGGTTCTGAAATCTTGGTCAAAGTTATGTGAGCACACAAATCTCCAAAAGTACCAAAACTTTTGCATTGGCCCATTTTCTTTTTTTGTAATTTTTAAAATGTAAAAATTGACAAAATTTTCTTTTTTTGCTTAAAATACAAAGGAAATGTGTCATCTTTAATTTTAGGCCTTTTAGAGATCATTTCATCTTCAATTTGCTTAACTGTTCACAATAACAGTAATTTTGACCAGGGGTGCCAAAACTTTAACATGCCACTGTATTTTCTTTTATTTTAATATTCACTTATAACATTGAAAAAATTATTTATAGAAAATGTTAAAAAAAATATTTAAAATGTGAACATATAATTGTTTGGAAAATCAATATTTTACTTCAGTAATCGTGTGAAAAAAATCTTTGTCTATTTAGAAAACCTTTTAATTTATTTTGCAGTTTACATTTTCCAATTTCGTTAACCACTTAGGGATATGGTCTATTTTGGCTTTCAGGATGCAGGAATTATTTTTATTCGTCATTGCATTTCAAAAGCCATAAAATTCTTAGGACATATGAAGACTTATGTTTTATGCAAGAGAAGTTCTGTTTTTTTAATCATATCATTTTGAGATAAATTGAATGTATTGTAGTACTCTTATGAAAAACAGAAATAAATAGTAGAAAAAAACAGCTTTTTCATGTTTTACTACTTTTGCACATTAAAAACATACTTTTTGAAAATAAAGTTTTGTTCATATAATTTTAGGATACAAACAACATTTTTATTACTTTTTTAAAGGCAGGCTACACAAATAACAGCAATTCTGCTCTTGCCACTACGTGTGATGTGGCAATTGTCGTGCAATTACTTCAATAATACTTACCAATACTATTATATTACAGTACATTATCAGCGAAAACTAATGATGAGATGACAAAAACAGCCCTTTCCTTCTCTCTAAGTGCTTAGATATCATGGCCAATATTGACCTATACATCTAAGGGTTAAATGTCCGGTATCAAAGCTAGCTGTGCAGTAGGGTGTCAGCTGCATCTTCATTTTGTGAATGTAGGGTGTTGCTCACTAAAGCTCACCTGACGCTGTCGAACACTCCTTAACTTTGAAATTGCAACACCAAGAAGGCAAAGTCTTGGAGTTATGAAAAGCACAGTATCGGTAGACATGCTAATAATATGGAAATTATGAAAATTATGTATTAAAGCATATCAATTTATTTAGTATCAAGTATGAGCACCACAGGCTGAAATACTTGTATGTTGTCAATGAGGTTATTAGTGGTTGCCTAAGGAATGTTCTGCTGCCCTGAAAACACTTGGGCAAATCATCAAGATCCGCTGCTGGCAGCTTCTGTGCAATGAATGATGCCCAGATATGCTTAGTGGGAGACAAGTGTACAAAGACTCTGCAAGTCATGATATGTTCAGGCTATGCAGGCTGATCACAGTACCACCAGCAATATGCAACCTGGTCTTGTGTTGAAAAATGCCTCCTGGGACACTTTGGAGAAATGGTCACACCACTGGTTCCACCATAAAATCAATGTAACATGGAGCTATTTGTGTGCGTGGAATGAAGACATGAGGGGTCCTGCTACCGTCCATTATGCCACCACACCCCTTAATCCCAGTTGTAGGTTCAGTATGATGTTCCCTTGTGAATACCTTTTTGTGGCATTGCCCACATGGTCTGCAAACAATTTCTGACTATCATTGCATTTAAGACTAGTCTTAAATGCAATGATAGTCAGAAATTGTTTGCAGACCATGTGGGCAATGCCACAAAAAGGTATTCACAAGGGAACATCATACTGAACCTACAACTGGGATTAAGGGGTGTGGTGCCTCATTGCCGAAGAGGATACACCTCCATCCCATCCTCCATTGCCATCTTGCACTGCAACACTGCTGAGGTGGCACAATATACAGTACCTGAACCCCATCTTTTCTTCATTCCAGGTACACTAACAGCTCAACCTTACACTGAATTGGTCATGGTGCCAGTAGTCTGGTCATTTTTCCGAAGCGTCTCAGGAGTCATTTTTTTGACACGTCAATGCCAGGCCATATGTTGCTCGTGCTACAGTGAACAGCTTGTTTGGCATAAACATACTGCCATGACCTGCAACATCTACAGACTTGTTCCCCATCAAGCACACCTGGGATGCCATTGATCAATTATAACGTCAGCTGCCAGAATCAGATCTTGATGATTTTCCCAAATATATTCAGTGAGGCAGAGTATTCCACAGACAACCATTAATAATCTCATGGATGGCAGCCAAGGCTGTAAGTGCGGGCATTTCTGTGTGTTTCGCTCATAATTGAAGCTGAATACAATGAGATGTTTCAAAAATGTTGTTTCTATTTTATTCTTCATTTGCATCTCATTAACATGTCCATCCATCCTGTCATTTTCCTAATTCCATGGTTTTTCAGTTTCAATGTTGAGCAGTGCATGATTACTGTACCAAGTCCAAAAGGGTTAAAAATTTCCGTTTAATGGTTTATAAATAATTAATTTAAAAAAATTAAAACTGGACAATCTAGTCAGTATAGTAACAATCACTCTCCTCCTGATTTATATGTTGTGTTGTAAAGGATAAGGACTTGATTAACTGGAGGAATTACTTCCTTTCTCAGTGGAGAAAATGAAAGGTGCAGAGTCCATGAAACATTGACAAGGATTTTAAAAATTAAGGTACGTGATGTGAGAATATGAGTACAGCGTGTACTTGTGATTGGATAACCTATATTTGCTTATATCTTTTGAGATCATAGTGTTTTCTAACCCAAATGTAGAGCAAAAATTATTTTTATGAGCCATTACAAGAAAAATCCAATAACGACCAAAGTCATAGATTTATTGTAAATTTTTGGTATGGGGTTAAAGCTCCTGTGTTTGCAAACCAACAAGAGCTGATCCAGTATCCGGCTCACACACAGTCGAGGACCCTGGGGAGAATACAAAAGTGGGTGGTTTATTACTGTTTCTGTCCTCTACTATACCAGCTTCATTGCTTCTGTAGGACCTGATCATCAGATCCCTGCCCTGCATAGTAGAGCTGCTAAGTCCTAGCAGGTGTTTTACGTAATCAACCCTTAAAATACAACTTTTAATAATGATATTAAAATATCCCCCCAAAAATCCCACCAAAATTAGTGAAGTTGGTTAGACAATAAAATAAACAATACATATATCAAGACGTAGAATCACAGTGAATACATATCCCCATCAATGAGTTATATTCTCATCCTCCTATAGCGGTATGATGTGGCTATATCATACAAGTGATGAATATAGTGACCACTACATTAGAGGGTTATCTCACTAACTGAGGCAGATAGATTATTGGGTGCTCAAAATAATGGCAATGGAGGCTAAATCTCTTCGTAATGTCCCCTAGAGTGACCCTTCCTGTCTGCAGGAGTTGGTACCCTAAATCAGCATGCCAGTGGTGCCACCACTCACATGTCGTCTGTCCTTGAGATTCCCTATAAATCTCTAAACAGTGGTAAGCATATGAATGATGATGTTAGAAAGCGGATTTACAAGATGATAAAAAGAACATCCATTATTTTTGGAGCATAGACAGAACATCCACTAAACCTAAAATGTTGACAGATAGTTTGCACTGACACAGATGCATCCTGAGTCTGCAGGACAGTTTGAATTTCTTTGGACTTTGATTGGGGCTGCTTATCCACTATCTGGAGTATCCAGTGTTGAATCAATTTCATCAATTTGTCTCTGCCAGCCACGTCCAGGGAGATTAGCTACAGTGCCATAGGTTGTAAACTTCTTGATTATGTTGTGCACTGTGGACATAGGAACATCAAGATCTGTGGAGATGGACATGTAACCTTGAGATTTTTTTATATTTCCCAACAACTTTGGATCCCAAGTCCTCAGACAGTTCTCTTCTCCTCTTTATTTTCTCCAAGCTTAGTTTGGCACATACAGACGCAATTCAAAGATTGAGTCAACCTCTTCCCTTTTTATCTGGTTTCAGGTGTGATTTTCATATTGCCCACACCTGTTACTTGCCACAGATAAGTTTGAACGAGCATCACATGCTTGAAATAAAGTTGCATTTTTGGAAAGGTGCCAACAGTTGTGTCCGTCCCATTTTTAGGGTTTAACGTAAAATTATGTACAATTTGACTTTTTTTTGTGTTGTTTGAATACAGATAATGGAAATAAACATGTGTATAACAAAACATATATAATTGCAATAATTTTCTTGGAGAAATATTTCATTTTCTGGACCAATTTCAAGGGTGCCAACAATTTCAGCCATGACTGTATGTACAATGGAAATACTTCTTCCAAAATTGAATTTAGATTTAGGATTGCTAAGATAAAAATAAATACAATAATAATAATAATAATAATAATAATAATAATAATAATACATATAAGCAGAAAAGATGGCAAAATGCTCCTGTTCAAATTTCACCCTCTTTTGGCTTTCATTTTTTAAAATATTTTTCCACGTCTGTCTTTTAATTGATTTAGACAACTTCCTACATTTTAAAAATTGTATATAGACAGTCAACATACCTAAAATTTTTCATTATAATTACATGTATTTTCACGTCTTGTGCTCCGATTTAAAATCTATGTAATTTACTTCTGTACAGTATCTAATAAGAAAAACAGTCTATTGCCTAGAAAATTGGTCTGTACTGTATAGAATAATGTTTAAAGAGGACCTTTCATCAAATTTATCATGTTAATCTGGACACTCAATGCAATAGTAGCTGTAGAGCGGAATCAAGCTTTTTTTTTTTATTTCACCTCTCCAGAGCGGAGTTATTAGCAATCAAAGTATTTGTCACCTAATGAGTTAACTTTTATTACCTTCCAAGAGGGCATTATCAGATAGCAACTCATACAGGGAGAAAAAGAACAAACACCCAGGGAAAACACCCACATAGGTCTAACAAAAGTTAACTCATTATGTGTCAAATGCTTTGCTTGCTAATATCTCTGTAAAGCAGTGTCCAACTCAACATTAAAAATTTGGTGAAAGGTCCTCTCTAAAGGGGTTGACAGGTTTCAGAAGAAAAACCCTGTAGGCACTCCACGTGACTGCTGGCTGCTTAAGTGAGACGGTGTGCGATGCACTTATTATCAAGATTCCCCTATAAACAGATTAATCTTATCGTGCTTCTCTCAGTAGAAAACAATTGAGAGAAACAAAGGTTAGTCTAGTCAGAATGTGACTGCAAGTATGCATGTGACTGCCCAATGACACGGGGTTTACAGGGTAATCATCAAAGTATGCGAATTGCACACTGTTACTTTTCAGAAGTCTGCAGCTACAGTGACTGCAGACTTTACGTCTGTGACCGGATAGCCTCTTTGAATTAATTTTTATTCAAGTGGCTATTTTACAATAATTCATTGTTATTAAATTAATCTAATCTTTTCTTTATATCATTTCTTTTTGTAAACAGCATTTTTTTTTTAATTTATTTATCGTTGACCCAGTCAAGAAAATGAAGAGAACAAACTACACAAGAATAACTGAATTTATTCTCGTCGGATTTTCTGATGTTCTTCAAATCCAATATTTCCTCTTCATGGTTTTTCTCTGCATCTTTAAGGTTTCACTGTTGGCTCATATGTTTATAATTCTTTTATATCGCTTCAGCCCAAATCTTCATACTCCTATGTATTTCTTTCTTGCCAATTTCTCCATTTTGGAGATATGTTACCTGTCTACTATAATTCCAAATCTGTTGGTCAACCTTCTCTCACAGAAGAAAACAATCACCTTCTATGGTTGTGCTGCACAGATGAACTGTTATCTATTACTGGGAAGTGCAGAATGCTACATGTTGGCCGCCATGGCGTATGATCGATATAACGCCATATGTCATCCATTACTATATAATAATATTATGGAAAAGATAGTTTGCATCAGGCTGGTGGTTGGTTGTTGGCTTATTGGAACAGTGATCGGAGTCCTACAAACCACACTCATATTTTCATTACCATTCTGCAGCTCCAATAGAATTAACAATTTTTACTGTGACATTCCGCCATTAATGAGTCAGGCCTGTAATAACACAGAGTTCAATGAAATTATCATGCTCATAATCACTTTTATTATTATTATAGGACCTTTTGTATTGACTGTAGTTTCATATGCAAACATCATCTGGACAATTCTCAAGCACCATTCTGCAGGGATGAGGAAAAAAGCTTTCTCCACTTGTACCTCCCACCTTATAGTTGTCTCCATGTTCTATGGATCGGGCACTATTATGTACTTGAGACCAAAATCAAGTTATGGCAAAAATGAGGAGAAGTATTTATCCCTCATATATACTATTATTGCACCTTTTATGAACCCTTTCATATATACTTTAAGGAATAACGATGTTAAAAATGCAGTGAAAAAGATGAAATGTTACATTAAAACAAAACTTCAAAATTGATCTGTGTGGTTTACATATTTTAGGTTTATCTTAAAATCACAATCAGTGATATATTTTTAAGATGCCTAATTAAAGAATGTTCTTCTAGATTGATGGCTATGGCCAAAAATATACATAGAATATGAGGAAATTCAAAATTCTCACAGGAAAATCCTAGAATATTTGGATCTAGATAAGGGGAAACTGCTTTCCTGAGATAATTTTTAGGAAATGTTTAAGTGGTCTCATATATATATATTTTAAACCCTTAATGACGCAGCTAATTTTCATAGGAAATATGACAATGAAAAAATAGAAATCATGGTGTTCTGATTTTTTTTCTTTATGGAGTTTATCTTATGGGTTAAATAATTGTATAGTTTGCTAGATCGGCTGTTACCAATGAAGCTATAACAAATATAGTTATTATAGTTGTCTTTTTTTTGGATGGGAAGAAGTGGGGAAATTAACTTTAAAAGAAAAAAATATACGGTATATATATACTTAATATATATGCAGTTCTGCTCATTGTTATTGGCACCCAAAAACTTAAAGTACATAATGTGGAATATCTCCTGAAAAAAAATGAATCAAGTTAAACAGTTTTTTTGTATAGAACACTCATGCTAAATACAGGGTGGGCCATTTATATGGATACAGCTAAATTAAATGTGAATGGTTGGTGATATTTTTTCAATGGGAAGAGGGTCATGTGACACATCAAACACAGCAAACTTATTTAGAATTTCATAAGAAAAACAATGGTGTGCTTGGTTTTAACGTAACTTTATTCTTTCATGAGTTTTTTACAAGTTTATGACCACTTATAAAATGTGTTCAAAGTGCTGCCCATTGTGTTGGATTGTCAATGCAACCCTCTTTTCCCACTCTTGACACACTGATAGCAACACCGCAGAAGAAATGCTAGCACAGGCTTCCAGTATCTGTTGTTTCAGATGCTGCACATCTCGTATCTTGATGGCATGGTGTGGTATATGGGGTACAAAGATAGTGGGGCCATATTTCATCAATGGAAACCTCTATGCCACTGGATATCTGAAATTGCTACATGATGATGTGTTGCCCTCTTTATGCACTGAAGATGGCACGTTCCCTGAGTTTTTCCAACAAGATGATGCACCACCACATTATGGGTGTCAGGTCCGAGCATTCCTACATGAACAGTGTTCTGGAAAGTGGATTGGTCGTCATAGGCCAGTTGAATGGCCACCAAGGTCTCCTGATCAGACCGCCTTAGACTTTTACCTTTGGGGTCATCTGAAGGCAATTGTCTATGCTGTGAAGATACGAGATGTGCAGCATCTGAAACAACGGATACTGGAAGCCTGTGCTAGCATTTCTTCTGCGGTGTTGCTATCAGTGTGTCAAGAATGGGAGAAGAGGGTTGCATTGATAATCCAACACAATGGGCTGCACTTTGAACACATTTTATAAGTGGTCATAAACTTATAAAAAACTCATGAAAGAATAAAGTTACATTAAAACCAAGCACACCATTATTTTAGTGTTTTTCTTATGAAATTCTCAATAAGTTTGATGTGTCACATGACCCTCTTCCCATTGAAAAAAATAAAGTTGGATCCAAAATGGCCAACTTCAAAATGGCCGCCATGGTCACCACCCATCTGGAAAAGTTTTCCCCCCTCCCATATACTAATGTGCCACAAACAGGAAGTTGATATCACCAACCATTCCCATTTAATTTAGGTGTATCCATATAAATGGCCCACCCTGTACAAAAGAGCAAATGATAAACAATAATTAAAAAAAAACAATGGGAGGGAACATATAAAAACCTAAAACTTGCTGTGTCACTGATATTGGCACCCTTTACATTAATTTAGTATGGAAACACATTTTGACTCGCCTGTGGTAAATTACAAAAGAGATTCACCTATAATTAATTGTCGGTGTCCATTAGCCAATGAATGATGACTTCAGTGATTTAAAAAGCCACATGGTAGGTCCTGTTCCTTTGTCACAAAGCTGAAGATAAAGGAGCTGTCAGAGCACATCAGAACTGCTATTATTAGCAAACACAAGACTTCCAAAGGGTATAAGTCCATCTCCAAAGACTTTGGTATCCCAGTTTTAACAGTGTGCAATGTTTTTAAGAAGTTTGCCAAGCATGGAACCATCAAGAACCTCCCTAGACGTGAGGGAAAGAGGAAAATTGACAAGAGATGTCTTCGAAGGTTGGTGTGAATGGTGGAAAAAACATCATGTCAAACATCCAAAGACCTGAAGGCCAACCTGAAACAGTCTGGGTTCATGGTTTAAACAACTACCATATGCTGTACACTAAACCAAGCAGAGCTTTATGGGCGGAGGCCAAGGAATAAACCATTGCTGAAGAAAAAACATAAAAAGGAATGACTGATTTTTACCAAAGAGTACCTTGACAAACCACAATCCTTCTGGGAAAATGTTCTGTGGACAGATGAAACAAAAACAGAGCTTTTTGGCAATGCAAAGCAACAATTTGTTTACAGACGGTGCAATGAAACTTATAAGGAAAAGAACACCTTGCCAACAGTTAAGCATGGTGGAGGATCCATAATGCTGTGGGATTGCTTTGCTGTACCTGGTACTGGAGGCCTTGACCATATCACAGGAATCATTCAATCAGAGAATTATCAAGAGATTTTAGAGTGAAATGTCCTACCCAGTGTAAGAAAACTTGGTTTGAGTCGAAGATCATCGGTAATCCAGCAAGACAATGAATAGTGTTGAGCAAGCACTAAAATGCTCGGGTGCTCGAAGCTTGGGCCGAGCTCACCGTGATACTCGGATGCTCGACCAGAGCAACGAGCCCAATGTTAGTCTATGGGAGACCCGAGCATTTTTGCGGCGGCACCCCTGGCAGTCTGTAGAAAGCCTAAAAAGTGTCCAAAACAATAGTGACAGTGCTCAAAAGACATGGGGACAGCATGGGCATCGCCCCAGGAAGCATTTCTGACCCCTAGGTCACTGCCGTCAACAACGTGGTCAGAGATATTAAGCCACTTTTACGGGCTCACAATAAAACGTTCAAAAACGAAACTGAAATGTTTTTTCTGTGAAATATGTTAAGGAACTTCCTTTCCAGGGTAAAAATTTGTGTATAAGGTAAAATAAATAACCAAAAACAGAAATACTCCTCCACACCTTGGGCTATGTTCACAAGTAGCATTTTTATGCATTTTTGCACTTTTGTATTGCTTTCAACCGTGACAAATGCATTCACCGGGAAATGTCATTTTAACATTTTACAATCTTATCTGGCCATGTTCTGTGTGACACATGCATACAGTGCTGAAAAGACATGGGAATAGCATGGGGAAGACCCCTGGAAGCATCTGTGACACCCAGGTCACTGTGTAAAAGTGTGCCCATCAGAAGTGATCCTTGCCGCATCAGAAGATGCAGACTTGCAACTATCCCTGTGCAAGTCCTTGTCCCAGGGCAGTGTTCAATTGTACCTCCCCCATTCCTTGCAATGCAAGCACAAGTATGCAGCCTGCCACCCACCCACCCCCAGGCTGCAATACCATACTGCTAGCTTGTACTTGAAATGGGACCTTTTAGTTTGGAGGAGGGCGAAGCTGGCCACTACCTCATGGCTGCTTTGGCAGTGAGGTATCCATACTCAGTCCCCAGCCACCCTGAGGCCGTGTGTCCACGCTCGGTCCCCAGCCTCCCCTATTTCTCCTTGGAAGTTCCCCCCACACTTTTCTTTGCCCGGCCTGCTTTAGGGCAGCATTGGACGAGCCCACCAGAGAACCAGACTCCTCCGGTGGGCCCTGGCTTCTCCATCAGGGGAGTTGAGAGTGCCAAGGTGAGAGCATGATGATGATGATAGAAGTTAGCATCTGCTTTGTTTTCTTGGAATGCAAGCGTAAGTGTGCAACCTGCCACCCACCCACCCCCAGGCTGCAATACCATACTGCTAGCTTGCACTTGAAATGGGGACTTTTAATTTGGAGGAAGCCGAAGCTGGCCACTACCTCATGGCTGCTTTGGCAGTGAGGTATCCATACTCAGTCCCCAGCCACCCGGAGGCCGGGTGTCAACGCTCGGTTCCCAGCCGCCAGGGGGCAGCCAGGTGTCCACACTTGGTCCCCAGCCGCCCCGTGGCCGGGTGTCCACACACGGTCCCCAGCCGCCTGGGGGCGGCCGGGTGTCCATAAACGGTCCCCAGCCGCCCCTATTTCTCCTTGGAAGTCCCCCCCACACTTTTCTTAGCCAGGCCTGCTATAGGGTAGCATTGGACGAGCCCACAAGAGAACCAGACTCCTCCGGTGGGCCCTGGCTTCTCCATCAGGGCAGTTGAGAGTGCCAAGTTGAGGAGCATGATGATAATAATAGAAGTTAGCGTCTGCTTTGTTTTCTTGGAATGCAAGCGCATGTATGTAGTAGCGGCTAGGCATGAGGTGGTCAGCGTTTTGGCACATATCCTACCTCCTCCGAGGATTGCTGGATGTTTTCCTGCTACTATCCCAGTTCTATGACTCCCGTTAAAACAAAGCTTAAGGTGACGAATGATGGATGAGGTGGTGGCAAAGGAGAAAGAGCAGGAGGAACAGGGACCATTCACATCAATATCAGGCCAGTCAACCGCACATGTCTTGTAGGATATGTTTCTGTACCAAAAGGAGCGGTTCAGCTACACAGTAATAGGGCATGCAGTGAGTGCAATGCCTACCAAAAATTTTGAGGTACTCCAATGCCCCTTGGAAGTGACATGGAGGTCAGAGGACCTTAACTAAACAGTTTTTTCCATTTATAGCAACTGGGTCTCCTGTGCACTGTTGGCCCAAGGAGTGAATGGAAGGCTTTCCAAAAATTATGAGGAACTGCAATGCCCCTTGAAACAGACGTGGATTACAGCATACTAAAACCTTCTACCAATTATTGGGGAGTGGGTCTCCCTTAGTGTTCGCCTATGCATTGAAAAGCAAAAGCTGACTAAAATTAGGAGGAAATGCAATGCCCGTTGGAAGAAGGGTGGAGGTCGCAGTGGAATAAAAAGACAATATCAATGCCCCTTGAAAAAGTGGTGGAGGTCGCAGTAGCTTAACAAGACAGTTTTAATGCCCCTTGGAAGAATGGTGGAGGTCGCAGTAGCTTAACCAGACGGTTTTAATGCCCCTTGGAAAAGTGGTGGAGGTCGCAGTAGCTTAACAAGATGGTTTTAATGCCCCTTGGAAAAGTGGTGGAGGTCGCAGTAGCTTAACAAGACGGTTTTAATGCCCCTTGGAAGAATGGTGGAGGTCGCAGTGGAATAAAAAGACAATATCAATGCCCCTTGAAAAAGTGGTGGAGGTCGCAGTAGCTTAACAAGACAGTTTGAATGCCCCTTGGAAGAATGGTGGAGGTCGCAGTAGCTTAACAAGACGGTTTTAATGCCCCTGGGAAAAGTGGTGGAGGTCGCAGTAGCTTAACAAGACGGTTTTAATGCCCCTTGGAAAAGTGGTGGAGGTCGCAGTAGCTTAACAAGACGGTTTTAATGCCCCTTGGAAGAATGGTGGAGGTCGCAGTTAGTGTTGAGCCACCCCCGTAGTGTTCGAGTTCGGTTCGGTTCGTCGAACACCCGTGTGTTCGCCGAACTGTTCGTCGAACACCTTCGAACACCGTTAAAACCAATGGCAGGCAAACAAAAACACATAGAAACACATAGAAAACACCTTCAAAGGTGTCCAAAAGCTGACAAACTGCTCAGAAGACACAACTAACACATGGAAAAGTGACAAGTACATATAGTCATGCGAAAAGAAAAGAGGTGGAGGAGTAAAAGGAGGGGGAGACACAGATATAGGCATGTCATGCCCTTCTAAAATCCAAAAAGTGAGAAGCCGACACGTTCAGTCCGCTCCTGCCCGTGCCACCTCCGTGTCGCCGTGTTTGTGCCAGAGCCGCGGTGAACCCTGACGGCCAGCCCCCCTCTCCCAATACTGGTGCCTGTCCGCTGGTGGGTCGAGCGAGCCCCCCTGTGGTGGAGGCAGCTCTAAGCTTTTTAATTTAAATAGTCTCTCTAATTTGAATAAATACACTTTAAATCCATTTACAAGGATCTATTGGAGGGCAAGTCTCATGCCAGCAGCCGCGTAATTCCAGCTCCAGTAGCGTCCACTAAAGCTGCTGCAGTAAAAAAGCTTTTATAAGGATCGAGCTCGGCTGTCCACCGCAAGGCATCCTACTGCCAGTCCGAGCCCCTATGCCTTGGGGTGCCTCCTGATGCTCTTCACTGAGTATCCCGTGGTCCCGAAGCATTTCCTTTGAAAAAATGAAGTGTCCAAACTACAGGTGGTGTAGCTTGCTTAGCAGCCGGGATAATCCGCTGACTAGCAGACCCTGCTACTAGGCACAAAGTATTTCCTGGGCTAGATGCAGTTAAAAATTTGTAATTAGATACTCTATTTGGATGCTGAGAAAACATTCCATAGAGTCTCCTGGCACGCCATATATGATTCTCTTAAAAAGCTTGGGGTAGGGGTCTAGGGGACCCTTTTATAGCCAAAATCACGGCCCTGTATCGCAATACGTCACCTAGGCTGAAGATAAATGGAACTGTAGCACCCTGAGGGCTCGGTTGCTACAGAGGTATTGCACCTCACCCAGAGGTGTGATATCTCACTCTCAGGTAAGGATGTAGTGTGGATCAGGACCCGACACCTGCATGCATTACACCACATTGCCATGGGGCAGGGCGACCAATATGCCCCTGAGATGGGCACGACAGTCCCTGTCCCTGGCTGGAGTGGGGGGAGGGAACACTGAGGAAGGGGAACCCTGTAGTGCAGGAGCAGGGAGGAAGCAGTTCCTGGGTGCATTGAGAAGGGAGTATAAAAGGTGGGCACCATCTTAGTTCAGTGCAGAGAAGTCTGAGCAGAAGTGGCAGGGAGCAGGGGCTCTGCCTGAGCTCTGCTCCGGAGGCGGGCCTAGTAACAGAGGCCCAGGCCTGGAAGAGGGAGAAGGAAGGAAGAGGAGCGGAGAAGGCTCCAGGAACGAGGAACGAAGGGATCTCAGGGGTGCGGACGGGTGAGTCGCCACCGCACGCCCAAATCCACCTGCGTGGAGGGGTCAGGCCAAAGGGGGAGACCGGTCCCCGAAACTAGTGGAGGCAGGAAACGACCCTCAGCTAGAAACAGGAGGCTGTGACATTTTATGTGGCGCAGCCCCTCGCTACACCCGCTAGGAAGGCACCACATAGGGTCAGGGAAACTGGCGCCAAGTTTACCAAGAGGAGGCCCGAGGCAGCCGGACAGAAGGGTTGGTAAGAAAGGCCAGACAAAGGACACACAAAGGGGGTCCTGTGAAGCACTCCAAAGTTATCTGGGAGTTGTCTGAGCCCCTCACCTGGTGAGCACAGTACGACGTGGGCAGCCGTTACCTGCAGACGTGGTCTGGATAATAAGAACTGTGAGTAAAGGCCCTGGACTGCATCACTGACTCCGTGTCATTACTGCTGCTGCCCTGCACCATCACCCCCATCCTCCGCATACACTGCCCTGAGGCTATACTCCTCCCGTGGGGAGTTATGCTACGCTCTGCTGCACCCACAACACCAGCCTCAGCGGTCTGCCCTGGAGCGGCGGTTCACTCTGACCGCAATCCACGTGTGGCGTAGTCGGACATTTAAACATCAAAACCACATAAATAGTTCCGCCACTGGTTTGACCGCCCTGAGCCACGGAACCGGGTTGCCGCCACGGAGACTACAACCACCAGCATCCACCAAAAAGGGTCCGGCTCCGGGTGTCCCAAGGCCCAGGGGGTGCGTCAGAACATTTTCATCACCTTTCACAATCACCAATGGGACAAGGCAGGGATGTTCTCTGTCCCCTCTCTTTTACATCCTAGTGACGGAGCACCTGCTCTCATCAATTCGCCATAACCCCAATATTAGGTGGATTGAGGTGGGAGGCACCGAGTACAAGTGCTCTCTATTTGCTGATGATGTCCTAGTATATATCACTCAATCACATATATCCATCCATGCTGTTATGGCTGAAACAGATCACTTTGTTACATGGTCAAATTTTAAAATCAATGCAGCGAAGTCTGAGGCCCTCAATGTCTCCCTCCCCAAATCCATATAGGATTCCATCCAGTCCAACTTTCCCTTTGCCTGGCCCTCACAGGGTATCAAATACTTAGGAATTCCTATTCATAGAGACCTCTCCCATCTATGTTATCTTAATTTTGGGCCCTTTATTGAACAACTCCATACAGACCACGGTTGGCAAGTTAGAACTGTAAGATTCACTACGTGAACCACTGGTGTTTTGTGGAAAAGCACATGTACACTGTGTTCCAAATTATTATGCAAAAAGTGTTTAGGAGTGATAAGGGAAGAATTTGTTTGTTTGTCAGTTAAACTCATTGATGGTGATGTGTGTCAGGGCTCTTTATATCACTGTAAGCAATTGCAGACACCTGTGCTAATTAGTTTGGCAGGTGTGTCCAATGAAAGGCAAGACTACTTAAGAAGGCTGTCTCACATTATTAAGCAGCCTACATTTTCTGCCAAAATGGGAAAGAAAAAGGATGTGTCGGCTGCTGAGAAGCAACAAATTGTGGAGTGTTTAGGTCAAGGCATGACTACAATCAACATTGTGCGATGATCAGGATGAAGTGTCTTGGCAATCAAGAAGTATGTAGCTGATTCACAGTACACACGTGTGCGTGCTGATAAGGGCAAATTGAGGACTCTTTCCTACAGGCAATTACGTCAGGTTTAAAGAGCAGCGGCAAAAAAGCCTTGTCATAGCAGCAGACAAGTTTTTGAAGCTGCTTGTGCCTCCAACGTCCCCCGAACAACAAGATGCAGGGTCCTTCAGAGGTTTGCAGCTGTGCATACGCCATCCTGTCGACCTCCTCTATTCACTTCACACAAGCAGAAACGGCTCCAGTGGGCCAAACATTACATGAAGACTGATTTCAAAACTGTTTTGTTCACAGATGAGTGCCGTGCAGCGCTCGATGGTCCAGATGGATGGAGTGGAGGATGGCTGGTTGATGGACACCCCACGCAAACACGGCTACAGCACCAACAAGGAGGAGGTGGAGTAATGTTTTGGGCTGGAATCATGGGGAGAGAGATTGTCGGCCCCTTTAGGATCCCTGAAGGCGCTAAAGATGAACTCCATAATGTATGTGGATTTTCTCAAACAGCACTTCCTGCCATGGTTCAAGAAGAAGAACCGTGTATTTCACAGCAAGATCATTTTTCTGCATGATAATGCACCATCTCATGCTGCACATAAAACATCTGCATCTCTGGCTGATATGGGCATAAAAGGGGACAAACTTATGGTGTGACCCCCATGCTCCCCTGACCTCTACCCCATTCAGAATCTTTGGAGCATCATTAAAAGGAGTGTCTATGATGGCGGGAGGCAGTTCACATCTAAGCAACAGCTCTGGGAGGGTATTCTGTCCTCATGCAAAACAATTGAAGCAGAAACCATCCAAAACCTGACAAATTCAATGGATGAGAGAGCTCAGAAGCTCCTTTCGAACAAGGGGTCCTATGTGAAAATGTAACATCACCTAGAATAAAGTTTTGAGTTGAAAACTGATTTCAGTTTCTAACAACCTGCTAATGCTTATAATTTCAAAAATGACCATTTTTTTGGTCTTTATTAAAATGAAAAGGTTGATCGAAAAGTTTGGGGGATCTAAGAGTGTGGCAACCCAGTAGTCATGATTACTTCGAATTCTGACAATATGAGGGTCATGCTGCAGGTAGTGCAGGAAGAAGGCACTTATGTGTCTTGCGCATCTCGGAGCCCCAAAATTATTTTCCGGGCTAGATGCAGCTAAAAATTATTATTAATTTTAAATCTGGTGAAGCTTTAGTATAGATGGCCTAATAGGATCAGTGCTGCACACTGCTACAAAGCCCAAATTATTTTCCAGTCAAGATACAGATAAACATGATTAGTAATTTTAAATCTGGTGGAGCTTATTATAGATGGCCTAATAGAATCAGTGCTGCACACTGCTACAAAGCCCAAATTATTTTCCAGCCAAGATACAGATAAACATGATTAGTAATTTGAAAGCTTAAAACGGTTGGTAGGGTGATTTTAACCAATCATCAAGCTTTTACTCTCCCCAGGATGACACAGGGGTAGAAAAGTCGTTTCGGATCCATGATTTGTTCATCTTTATGAACGTGAGTCTGTCTACATTATCAGTGGAGAGCCGCGTGCGCTTATCTGTCAGCACACCACCAGCAGCGCTGAACACACGTTCAGACAGAACGCTGGCTGCGGGGCATGACAAGATCTCCAAGGCGTAAGTGGCTAGCTCCGGCCATTTATCCAGATTGGAAGCCCAAAAAGAGCAAGGGTCCAGTGACACAGTCATGGCTTCAATGTTTACTTGGAGATACTCCTGTACCATCGTCTCTAGGCGTTGACTATGTGTCAGACTTCTTGTCTCCTGTGGCCTTGCAAAGGATGGGCTAAAAAAGTGGTGAAATGATTCCGCAAAATTGATGTTACCAGCAGATACTGTGGTTCTGTTACGGTTTGAGTGCTGAACACTTGACGGTCCCACGGTTGGCAAGTCGGAACTGTGAGATTCACTACGTGCACCACTGGTATTTTGTGGAAAAGCACATGTAAGATTCTGCAACAGTCTCTGCTGATACTCCTGCATGCGTGCATCCCTTTCTATGGCAGGAATAATTTCTGCAAATTTACTTTTGTACCAGGGATCTAACAGTGTGGCAACCCAGTAGTCAGGATTATTTCTAATTCTCACAATTCGAGGGTCATGTTGCAGGTAGTGAAGCAAGATGGCCCTCATGTGTGTTGCGCATCCAGGAGCACCAAGTCCCTGTTGTGTTGGTGGCGAGGTAACAATCATGCCTCCTTCCTCTGTCCTCTCCCCCCAACCTCGCACAACAGAAATGTGATCAAGGTCTCAATCATCTGATGAGTCTTCCATCAGTTCGTCCTCCACTTCTTCCTGGGCTCCTGCACCTTCCTCACTAGTTTGGCTGCTACCATGCGCCCTGGTAAAACCATCTCCCCCACCCTCACATGCCTGCCGCCTTGGTGCTGCCGACCGTCTGGACCTTGCAGATGTTAGCCCTTCCGCATACAACTCCTCCTCATCTACTTCCTCCACCTCCTCTTGTGCCACCACCTGACTCCGAATTCTGTTTAACATGTGCTCCAGCATGTAAATCACCGGAATAGTCTTGCTGATAATGGCATCGTCAGCACTAAACATCTTCGTCGCCATTTCAAAACTGTGCAGAAGGGTGCATAGGTCCCTGATCTGAGACCACTCCTCCAGCGTGATTTTCCCCACCTCTGGATCTCGTTGGCCCAGGCTATACGTCAGAACGTATTGCACCAGGGCTTGTCGGTGCTGCCACAGTCGCTGCAACATGTGCAGAGTTGAATTCCACCGGGTAGGCACATCGCATTTTAGCCGGTGAAGTGGCAGGCCCAACGACTTCTGTAGAGATGTAAGTCGCTGAGCTGCGGGATGCGAACGGCGGAAGTGAGCACACAGCGACCGTGCCCTCTGCAGAAGGCCATCTAGTCTGGGATAGTGGGCTAAAAATTGCTGGACAACCAGGTTCAACACGTCAGCCATACAAGGCACGTGTGTGACATTGCCCCGGCGAAGGGCCGCACCCAGGTTTGCAGCATTGTCGCACACGGCCTTCCCTGGTTTCAGGTCCAGTGGAGACAACCATTCATGAAATTGGTTCTCCAGAGCTGACCACAACTCCTCAGCTGTGTGACTCACATTTCCCAGATATTTCAATGTAAAAACCGCCTGATGACGTTGAGCCCTACTGCCAGCATAGTAAGGAGGTGTGCAGGATCCCTTCTGCGCAGTTAGAAAGCTTGTGGCATGACCAGACAGGCTTTGGGTGCAGGTGGAAGACCGAGAGGAGGTTGAGGAGGCAGAAGCAGTGGAGGAACTTTGACATAAAGAGGATTGACGCACAACTCGTGGGGACGGCAAGACTTGGACAGCAGCCCCTTGTTCTGCTGTCACCATAGTTACCCAGTGCCCAGTCAGCGACATGTAACGCCCCTGTCCATGCCTACTGGTCCAAGTGTCTGTGGTGAAATGCACCCTGTCACACACAGAGTTTCTCAAAGAAGCGGTGATGTTATGTGCGACATGCTGGTGGAGCGCAGGCACACCTTTCTTTGAGAAGTAGTGCCGACTGGGCATCTGGTACTGGGGCACTGCGACGGACATAAGGTCTCGAAAATCCTCTGTGTCCACCAGGCGGAAAGGCAGCATTTCTGTAGCCAAGAGCTTGCAGATGGTGAAATTCAACCTCTTAGCTTTCTCATGGCTAGGAGGAAATGGTCTTTTACTTGTCCACATCTGAGGGACCGAGGGCTGGCTATTGTGCTTAGACGGGGTTGATAAGGGTGTCCCCGGCAAACTGCCGGTCTGTGAGGAAGATGCAGGCGGACATGTTAGGTTGCCTTGATCCAAAGGTGGTGCTATCGATGTCGGACAGCGCTCAACACCAGCTGGTGTTACCACCTCCAAAGAAAATGATGACCTGCCAATCACGCTGGCTGTTGCGGGTAAAGAGGTGGCAGGTCTGCGCCCCAAAACAGGTGTGACTGCTGTCCCCCCAGTCACAGAGGATGAAGAGGCCGCGGATGCACAAGATATGGCAGACGGTGGTTGGCCCGGCCGGCTAGGCCGTGTTGTAGCACACTGAGCTTCCCACTGCAACTTATGCTTCATGTCCATGTGCCGGTTCATGCATGAAGTACTCAAACTATGTATTTTTTGGCCTCTACTTAGCTTTTGCTGACAAATGTTACAGATAACACGAGTTGGGTCATCTTTATCGATCTGAAAAAATGCCCAGGCTATGCAAGGCTTAGCACCCATGCGACCTGAAGAGCCACCACGACTTGTGGTGAGAGGCAGAGTTGTGTTTGAGGATGCAGTTGTTGACGTGCTTCCAGTACTACGTCTCTGTCCAGGAAGGCGCAACCTGACCTCGTCGTCACTAGCATCTTCCTCCACCTCCTCTGCTGACCTCATCTCTTGGCTGACTGTGGGTTGACAGTAAGTGGGATCTCCAACCTCATCATCATCACCCTGTGCGTTATCACACCCGTCGTCCTCAGAGCCAACCTGTTCCTGCCCTGACAAAAAACTAAAGTTGTCGCTCCAATCAGGTATTTGAGTCTTATCATCGTCTTCCTCATTGTCTCCACCAACAGGAGTTACAGTTTGGGAATGAGGGTCTACATTATGGTCAGAACCTTCTGCGTCTGGTCCTGGATCCGACTCATAAAGATTCTGGGCATCAGTGCAGATCATTTCCTCGTCTGGATTCACAGAAGCGCTGGAGTCGACCTCTGATTCCCAGGCTATAGTATGAGTAAACAGCTCTGCAGACTCAAGCATCTGTTCTACCTCATACTCAGACGGGCAGCTGGAGATTTGGGAGCTGTGAGGAAGCAAGTGCGATTGGGGTGACACCTTTGAGGACTGGAGTATTTGTGATGTTGAAGTTGATGTGGAGGAGAGCCCACTTAAAGGAGCACTTGATATCCGTTGAAGCACCTGCTGTTTTTGTGCTTCATCTGGAATTTGTAGCGATTGGCGTGGCCGTAAGAAAGGGATCTTATCACATTGTCCGCTAAAAGAAGTAGACATTTTAGTTTGGCTGGAAGATGGTCTTTCTTCTGCAGATGTTACTGTTGCTTTAACACCTACCCCACGGACACAACCTTTTTTCCCCTTCCCAACACGCCTACTCCCCTTTCCACCAGCAGCAGGCCTTTTTCCACTCATTTTGGTGGTTAACTAATTAACATCTCTGGAGTTGTTTGCACAAAAAAACAATGGATGGGAACCGAGCAGAGCTGAGTGGCCAAACTGTGGTATTAGGCCAAAACTATTGGCTGGGTTAGATGCAGAAAAAAAATTATATTCAATTTGCAACCTGATGGAGGTCAGTATAGATGGACTAATAGAGAAAGTCCCACACACTGCTAGAAGGCCAAATATTTTTTCAGAGCTAGATGCAGATAAAAATTATTTTTAATTTGCAACCTGATGGAGGTCAGTATAGATGGACTAATAGAGAAAGTCCCACACACTGCTAGAAGGCCAAATATTTTTTCAGAGCTAGATGCAGATAAAAATTATTTTTAATTTGCAACCTGATGGAGGTCAGTATAGATGGACTAATAGAGAAAGTCCCACACACTGCTAGAAGGCCAAATATTTTTTCAGAGGTAGATGCAGAAAAAAATATATTCAGTTTGCAACCTGATGGAGGTTTGTATAGATGGATTAATAGAACAAGTCCCACACACAGCTAGAAGCCCAATATTTTTTCAGAGGTAGATGCAGAAAAAAATATATTCAGTTTGCAACCTGATGGAGGTCAGTATAGATGGACTAATACAACAAGTCCCACACACAGCTAGAAGCCCAATATTTTTTCAGAGGTAGATGCAGAAAAAAATATATTCAGTTTGCAACCTGATGGAGGTCTGTATAGATGGATTAATAGAACAAGTCCCACACACAGCTAGAAGCCCAATATTTTTTCAGAGGTAGATGCAGAAAAAAATATATTCAGTTTGCAACCTGATGGAGGTCAGTATAGATGGACTAATACAACAAGTTCCACACACAGCTAGAAGCCCAATATTTTTTCAGAGGTAGATGCAGAAAAAAATATATTCAGTTTGCAACCTGATGGAGGTCTGTATAGATGGATTAATAGAACAAGTCCCACACACAGCTAGAAGCCCAATATTTTTTCAGAGGTAGATGCAGAAAAAAATATATTCAGTTTGCAACCTGATGGAGGTCTGTATAGATGGACTAATACGACAAGTCCCACACACAACTAGAAGCCCAATATTTTTTCAAAGGTAGATGCAGAAAAAAATATATTCAGTTTGCAACCTGATGGAGGTCAGTATAGATGGACTAATACAACAAGTCCCACACACAGCTAGAAGCCCAATATTTTTTCAGAGGTAGATGCAGAAAAAAATATATTCAGTTTGCAACCTGATGGAGGTCAGTATAGATGGACTAATACAACAAGTCCCACACACAGCTAGAAGCCCAATATTTTTTCAGAGGTAGATGCAGAAAAAAATATATGCAGTTTGCAACCTGATGGACTTCAGTATAGATGGACTCATACAACAAGTCCCACACACAGCTAGAAGCCCAATATTTTTTCAGAGCTTGATGCAGAAAAAAATTATATTCAATTTTCAACCTGATGGAGGTCAGTATAGATGGACTAATAGAATGATGCTATGCCCAAAAGATTTTACTTCACTAGGTGCAGTAAAAAAATTGGTATTCTATACACAGGTGGTATATCTTGCAACACAGATAGGCTACTCCACTGACTAATACAGTCTGCAATAGGCCAAAAAGGATTAGCTTTGCTAGATTCAGCCAAATGCTGTGAAAAAAACTTGCACAGCACTGGCACAGACCTGCCTGGCAAAAACTGATAGGAACTGATGTAACCTAGTCCTGAAAAGGACTCCAATTACAATTAGTCTTTACTCCCACAATCTATCTATTTAAGAGCACAGACCTGCCTGATAAAAGTCGTAGGAAATGCTGTAACCTAGTCCTTAAAAGGACTGCAATCACAACTATTCCCTACTCCCAAGCTATCTGTAGATTTGTGCGAAAATTGGCTTGAAATTAACAAGGTATAGCGCACACAGCAACAGCGGTGCCGTCTAACACGCAGCTGCAGCAGTGAGAAAATGGTGGCGACGGGGAAAATGGCTTGGTCTTATAGGGCAAGGACATGTGACATACACTGCCAATGACACATGCCCTTGCTTGTGTGAAAAAAAGCACTTCGCTCCGTGTGTGCGCTGCTGATAGGCTGACAGATTGCACCTCCCCACTGTAAATGCGGGAAAGAGAAAAAAAAAATGGAGATCTTCATTGTTCCTGCAGAGATCCATCCCCTGCCCCTCCCCCCACCCCGCTGTACACTCAAACTGCGTATTAACATTAATTTTCATCATTACTGAGAAAAAATCCAGTTATGATTTTGGTGCACGAACAGTTATCGAACATAACCTCGAACAGCCGAATTTTTCTCAAATTGTTCGTGTTCGCCGAACGGCTCGAACACCGCCCAAAACAGCTCGAATTTGAGATTGGCGAACAGTTCGAGTAGAACAACGCTCATCTCTAGTCGCAGTAGCTTAACAAGATGGTTTTAATGCCCCTGGGAAAAGTGGTGGAGGTCGCAGTAGCTTAACATGACGGGTTTAATGCCCCTTGGAAAAATGGTGGAGGTCGCAGTAGCTTAACAAGACGCTTTTAATGCCCCTTGGAAAAGTAGTGGAGGTCATAGTAGCTTAACTAGATGGTTTTAATGCCCCTTGGAAAAGTGGTGGAGGTCGCAGTAGCTTAACAAGACGGTTTTAATGCCCCTTGGAAGAATGGTGGAGGTCGCAGTAGCTTAACAAGATGGTTTTTATGCCCCTGGGAAAAGTGGTGGAGGTTGCAGTAGCTTAGGAAGACGGTTTTAATGCCCCTTGGAAGAATGGTGGAGGTCGCAGTAGCTTAACAAGATGATTTTAATGCCCCTTGGAAAAGTGTTGGAGGTTGCAGTTTGTTATGCACACGCCCGGACTGACTGGCATGTGCGTGTTTAGTGATCCCACTGGATCATGAACCGGAGAGTGCCTGGAGGGGCGTCACTAAGTATCTACCTGATCCGACCAAGGTCGCACGATGGCTAACGACGCCAGTGCACCAGGGAGGAACCGAGCAGAGGGACCAGGTGCTACTCCAGGTCAGACCCCAGACATGGCTGTTGACCCATACCGGAGAATACAGGAACAGGCAGGTTATGCTGGCACACTGACTGGTGGGTATAGGCAGGCATGGCAGGCATGCAGACAGGCGGGCACTGGAAAGCACGACTGGCATGCAGGCAGGGAGTACTGGCAAGAATGGCTGGAGTGCCGACAGGGAGGGACTAGCAGGTTGGAGCACAGACTGGATAAGGTCCAGTACTGACTGGGACTCAGGAACAGAACCGCAGATGCGGTAGACAAGCAGAGCAGAGCGAGGCCGCCGGAGCGGTGAACAAGAGCAGAGCAGGGCGAGACCGCCTGGAGCGGTGAGCAAAGGCAGGACAGAGCAAGACCGCTTACAGCGGTGAGCAAAGGCAGAGCAGAGTGAGGCTGCCTGGAGCGGTGAGCAAAGCAGAGCAGGCAAGAACCGCCGGAGCGGTGAGCAAGGCAAAGCAGGCAGAAACCGCCAGAGCGGTGAGCAAGGCAGAGCAGAGAGAAACTGCCGGAGCGGTGAGCAAGGCAGAGCAGGCAGAAACCGCCGGAGCGGTGAACAAGGCTGAGCAGAGCGAAACCGCAGGTGCGGTGGACAATGCTGAGCAGAGCGAAACTGCAGGTGCAGTGGACAATGCTGAGCAGAGTGAAACCGCAGGTGCGGTGGACAAGGCTGAGCAGAGCGAAACCGCAAGTGCGGTGGACAGGGCCGAGCAGAGCGAAACCGTAAGTGCGGTGGACAAGGCTGAGCAGAGCGAAACCACAGGTGTGGTGGACAGCGCTGAGCAGAGCGAAACCGCAAGTGCGGTGAACAAAGCAGAGCGGGCAGAAACCGCCAGAGCGGTAAGTAAGACAGAGCAGAGATAAACCACCAAAGCGGTGAGCAAAGACAGAGCAGAGGGGACAGGGCTCTGTTCACATGGAACAGACTGGAAGGGAAAGGCAGAACCAGATACACACAAGGTACTTGCAAAGAAGTAGCGAGTGGACTCCAAACACACAAACAGAAGTACAGCGACAACGAGTAGGAGTTAGGTGCAGGTTCAGACTCTGCAGAAAAAGAGAGGAAACGGACAAAGAGACAAAACAGGTAACAGGTTAGGAGACAGTTCAGACAGGAACTGTACTGCAACGAAATACAGGAATGAGCCTAGGTATAGCCAAGTGCTGGTTCAGACACTGCAGCAAAAGGGAGGAAACGGACATAGGGACAAAACAAGTAACATGTCAGGAGACAGTACAGACAGGAACTGTTACTGCAGCGAAATACAGGAACGAGCCTGAGTATACGGCCCCCAGAGGCAGAAACGAACAAGCTAGGACCGTGTTCAGACAGGCCTGGAAATACAGCCTCCAGGAAGGCGGATAGGCAGGGAAAAACAGAACAGGACCTGGCACATTCAGAGTCAAGGAGCACACTGAATGTTAAAGTTGCACACTGAATGTTAAAGTTGCTCAGGCATCAGCTTCCAGGTGAAGCTGGTTTAAATATCCAGTGACTGACAGCAATAGGCTGAGGACGCATTAGGGGTGTGCCCACAGCAGCTACAAGAAACAGGAAGTGACCGGGCCGCGGTCCTAAGCAGCCAGAACAGAGGCAAGCAGACAGCATGGAAAGAAGCCAGGCTAGCAGACTGGACTGATGATCAAGTTTGCGATCTTGTATAGTGG
This sequence comes from Phyllobates terribilis, assembly GCF_046119375.1. Taxonomy (NCBI): domain Eukaryota; kingdom Metazoa; phylum Chordata; class Amphibia; order Anura; family Dendrobatidae; genus Phyllobates; species Phyllobates terribilis. The sequence continues at coordinate 244,870,824 of NW_027362772.1, forward strand.
AAGATGGTGCCCTATGCAAGAACGCCGCCAGGTACGTTACACAGTAGCTTAACAATACGGTTTTAATGCCCCTTGGAAGAATGGTGGAGGTCGCAGTAGCTTAACAAGACGGTTTTAATGCCCCTGGGAAAAGTGGTGGAGGTCGCAGTAGCTTAACAAGACGGTTTTAATGCCCCTTGGAAAAGTGGTGGAGGTTGCAGTAGCTTAACAAGATGGTTTTAATGCCCCTTGGAAGAATGGTGGAGGTCGCAGTGGAATAAAAAGACAATATCAATGCCCCTTGGAAAAGTGGTGGAGGTAGCAGTAGCTTAACAAGACGGTTTTAATGCACCTTGGAAGAGACGTTGAGGTCGCAGTAGAATAAAAAGACAGTTTTAATGCCCCTCAGAAGTGGAGTGGAGGTCGCAGTGGAATAAAAAGACAATATCACTGCCCCTGGGAAAAGTGGTGGAGGTCGCAGTAGCTTAACAAGACGGTTTTCATGCCCCTTACAAGAGCCATGCAGTACAGAATATTAAAAACATTATTCCCATTATTGGGGAGTGGGTCTCCCATAGTCTTTGCCTATGCCTTCCAAGCAAAAGCTGCCAAAAATTAGGATGGAGGAACTTGCAATGCTGGCAACACGGACCACGGTCATCCTGGTGGTATAGTGGTGGTGGAGGCTGAGGATAAGGAGAAGAGCAAAATACAGCCGAAATGAGGAAGCGTATACCCATGTGTGGGTGTGAAGCGGTGCATGAGAATACACCTCCCGAAATAACACAGTGGATTTGACTTTATGTTACTCTGTTGTCATTTGGTGGTGATGATAAGTCTGGCCCCATCCAGCCTTTGTTCATTTTGATAAGGGTCAGCTTGTCAGCATTGTCAGTTGACAGGCGAGTGCGCTTATCAGTTATAATTCCCCCAGCGACACTAAAAACAGGTTCCGATAACACGCTAGCGGCAGGGCAGGCCAGGTCCTCCAAGGCGTACAGAGTGAGTTCATTCCAAGTGTCCAGCTTGGATACCAAATAATTAAAAGGCACAGAGGAATCACGGAGGACGCTGGTACGGTCGGCAAGGTACTCCCTCAGCATCTTTTGAAACTTTCCACTCCTTGTGAGAGTACCCCGCGTCTCAGGGCCTGTAAGCTGGGCGGGTCTCAGAAAACTGTCCCAGAATGTTGACAGTGTTCCCCTGCCTCTGCTGGATTGGAATTGCGTCTCTCTCGCCGGTACGCCTTGGTTGGTCAACGAACTGTGACCTCTGCCGCTAGCGTATTCAGATGGGAATTTTTTTAACAGCTCTGCAGCAAGGGCCTTCTGGTACTGCCACATTTTTGTAGACCTCTCCACCTCAGGAATAAGAGAGTGAAAGTTCTCCTTGTAGCGGGGGTCTAAAAGTGTCACCAACCAGTAATGACTGTCCCCAACATTTTGACAACGCGAGGGTCACGGTTAAGGCAGCGTAACATAAAGTCAGCCATGCGGACCAGACTGGTAACGGGCAAGACTTCCGTGTCCTCACCAAGATGACGACTGACCATGCTCTCCTCCTCCCCCTCCCTCCTGTCCTCAGGCCACCCACGCTGAACCGACTGTATGACAGTTGTACAGGCACTACCGTCTACAACGCATGATACCAGCTCCTTTTCTTCCTCCTCCTCCTCATTGTCCCCCAATGCACGTTGGGATGAGATGAGGCTGGGCTGTGTGTAATCGCCCATTACGGCTTCTTGATCCATCTCATCATACTCTGCAGAGAATTAAAGAGGAGGCATTGCAGCCAGAGTGCGTTGCAAAAGACAGACAAGTGGGATGCTGATGCTAATGATGACGTCATCGCCACTCATCATCTTGGTGGACTCCTCAAAGTTTGTCAGGATGGTACATATGTCAGACATTCAGGTCCACTCCTGAGGTCTTATGTGTGGAGTCTGACCTGAATATCGACGGCCTTGTTGCAGCTGGTACTCCACAACTGCTCTCTCCTGCTCACAAATCCTTTGCAACATGTGGAGGGTAGAATTCCAATGTGTGGGGACATCACACACCAGTCGGTGTGCCGGAAGCTGCAAACGCTGCTGCAACACAGCAAGGGCGGCGGAAGCTGTAGCCGACTTCCAAAAATGAGCTGACAGGCGGCGTACTTTGACGAGCAGATATGGCAACTCAGGGTACGATTTAAGAAATCGCTGAACCGCGAGGTTAAGCACAAGAGCCAGGCATGGTACGTGTGTGATCTCGCCTCGCCTCAGAGCCGCCACCAGGTTACGGCCATTGTCACATACGACCATGCCTGGATGTAAGTTCAGCGGTCTCAGCCACAGATCTGCCTGCTCTTTCACAGCTGTCCACAACTCACAAGCAGTGTGAGGTTTATCACCTAAGCTTATGAGTTTCAGCACAGCCTGTTGCCGCTTGGGTGAGGCAGTACTGCAGTGCTTCCAGCTTGTAACTGATGTGGTGATTTCTGAGATGGGGGCTGAACATGAGGAGGAGGAGGATGATGCGCAGGAGCTGTACACTGTGGGGGCAACTCTGACTGACATAGGGCCCGCAATCCTCGGTGTGGGGAGGATGTGTTCCGTCCCAAGTTCTGACTGGGTCCCGACTTCCACTATGTTTACCCAGTGTGCCGTAAGGGAAATGTACCGTCCCTGGCCACCAGCACTAGTCCATGTGTCCGTTGTCAGGTGGACTCTCCCAGTAACTGCATTGTTGAGGGCACGGCAGATGTTTTGGGACAGGTGCTTGTGTAGTGCGGGGATGGCACACCGGGCAAAATAGTGTCGGCTGGGGACCGAGTTCTGAGGGACGGCCACCGTCATAAGGTTGAGGAAGGATTCCGTCTCTACCCGCCTAAAAGGCAGCATTTCCAACGCAAGCAGTCGTGAAATGTGCAAATTTAGGACTGTGGCCTGTGGCCTGTGGGACGTTGGCTGCGAATTTGCGCTTTCGTTCAAAGCTCTGGGATATGGACAATTGAACTCTGCAGTGGGACTTGGACGTTGATGCTGTTTCTTGAGAAACTGCCATAACAAGTGAAGACTGAGAGGAGGGGGCATCTTTGCATGCAGTATGGACAGGGGATTGCCTTGCACGCACAACAGGGGGTTCTATTACACGCATAACAGCGGAAGAAGCAGTGGTGACACCCGCTGACACTGGTCGTGGACCCAGGGGTTCGCCCCACATAGTCGGGTGCTTTGCTGACATGTGCCTGATCATGCTGGTGGTGGTCAGGCTGGTAGTTTTGTCACCCCTGCTGATGCTGACATGGCAGGTGGTACAAATAGCCTTTTTGGGGTTATCAGCAGAATCTTTAAAAAAATTCCAGACTCTGGAAGACCTACCAGTTGTACTGGCAACGTCCCTCGTGTTGGTGTTACGGGGAACTGTTGCCTGCCTTCTGTGTGCGGCCACCACACTGCTTCTTCCTGCCTGTTGGGGTACTCTGCCTCCCTCCCCCTGTGTGCTGCTGTCCTCGCTCTGCGTGTCCTCCTGTCACGTTCGGTCAGTTACTAGATCATCCACCACCTCCTCCTCTTCCACTTGCGCACCACGATCTTTCTCCATACTTCGTGGCAATTGTGTCTCGTCATCGTGCACCTCTTGTGACAAATTGCCAGCGTCGACTACCTCTGGCCGTGGCAGTTCAAATATTTTGGCATCGCTACATGGGATCTCCTCTTCCACCACTTCAAGCGGAGCAGGCGAGGGGCACAAATGTGGAAATGGACCAGTGAACAGCTCTTCAAAGTGTCCAAGTGTGGGATCAGTTGCTGTCTGACAACACTCGGCATGGTGGGAGGAAGGAGCATCAGGGTGAGGAGTATGCAGTCGAGACTCACGGCTACTAAAACTTGACCGTGTGGAAGACAGACCGGAGGTGGTGGTGCCCAGGAAACTGGAAGCATTATCTGCTATCCAATTAATAACCTGTTCACACTGATGAGTTCGCAATACTGGTGTTGTAGTGTGCTTCCCTAGTAATTCGGTCAAGAAGTGGGAGCAAGAAGATTGGGCTGTTGGTTGTGGCACATTTTCACCTTGGCCACGGCCCCGTCCTCTACACGCACCATCACCAGAACGTCCAATTCCACGTCCCTTGCCACTTGCCTTACCCATTGTAAATTAAGTAAAATAGCTTACACTCACACTATCAATGGAAAAAAGGAAATAAAAAGGAGATTAGAACCGTGGAAGAGGAAAACCACAGTTCTATTTGTCTGGCCTACACCAGAATCTTTTAAACAGATATATATGTGACTGAACCGACAGGGAGACACTATTACTGTTTTTTTTTACGTAAAACAGGCCAAAAGAAAGATAATACAGAGATTTGACCAGTGGAACTGCAAAACCACAGTTCTATTTCACTTTTTTTTTTCACTTTTTCATTTTTACGAATCAATTTGTGAAGCACCTGGGGGTTCCAAGTGCTCACTATGCATCTAGATAGGTGCCTTGGGTGGTCTAGTTTCCAAAATGGGGTCACTTATGGGGGAGCTCCAATGTTTAGGCACACAGGGGCTCTCCAAGCGCGACATGGTGTCCGCTAACAAATTGGAACCGTGTCGCGTTTGGAGAGCTCCTGTGTACCTAAACATTGGAGCTCTCCCACAAGTGACCCCGTTTTGGAAACTAGACCCCCCAAGGCACCTATCTAAATGCATAGTGAGCACTTGGAACCCCCAGGTGCCTCACAAATTGATTCGTAAAAATGAAAAAGTGGAAAAAAAACACTTTTTCATTTTTACGAATCAATTTGTGAAGCACCTGGGGGTTCCAAGTGCTCACTATGCATCCAGATAGGTGCCTTGGGGGGTTTAGTTTCCAAAATGGGGTCACTTGTGGGGGAGCTCCATTGTTTAGGCACACAGGGGCTCTCCAAACGCAACATGGCGTCCGCTAACAATTTGAGCCGATTTTCCATTCAATTTGTTAGCGGACACCATGTTTCATTTGGAGAGCCCCTGATGTGCCTAAACAGTGGAGCTCCCCCACAAGTGACCCCATTTTGGAAACTATACCTCTCAAGGATTTTATTAAGGGTTATAGTGAACATTTTGAACCCAGAGGTACCACACAGAATTTGATAACATTAGGTCATCATATTGAATAAGTTGTCATTAGTCTTGAGCGCAAGTGCTCGCTACTTGAGTTTGCATCGGGTACTCAGGTATGCACCATGTACTGCGTGTGCTCGATTGACATGCTCGAGTCCCTGCCCCGCATGTTTCACGGTTATTAGATACCCAAACAAAACCATGCGGGGATCGCTCGTGCATGGCAGGCAATTCCCGCAAAGTTTTTTTGGCCGCAAAGCATATGGGGCGGAGACTCGAGCATGTCACTCAAATACCCACGATACTCAATGCATACCAGAGCACCCGATGCAAACTCAAGTAGCGAGCACTTGCGCTCAACACTAGTCACCATATCGTCATCTTTTTTTCTTTCTTTTGAAAAAAATCCCAACCCCATCACAACCCTAACCCCAAACCCAGCCCTAACCCTAGCCCTAACCCTAGCCCAACCCTTACACTAGCACAACCCTAACCCGAGAGTTTATTTTTTATGCCGTTCCTCGTGCAGTATAAGTGATTAGGCGACTTTATTCTTCGGGTCGGTGCGATTACAGCGATACCAGAATCATATGGGGTTTTTATGACTGACAGCTGTCACACACTAAAATACGCATTTTTTGTAAAATCTAGTTTTTGCATCGCCATATTTTGAGAGCTATAATTTTTCCAGATTTTGGCAGACATGTGACGGCTTGTTTTTTGTGGGATGAGTTGACGTTGTTATTGGTGCCATTTTCAGGCACGTGACATTTTTTGATCGCTTTCTATTCCGATTTTTGGGAGGCAGAATAAACAAAAGCCAACAATTCAGGAATTGTTTTATTTGTTTTTTTTATTCTGTTTCGCGTGTGGTAAAATTGATAAGGCAGATTTATTCTTCGGGTCAGTACATTTACAGCGGTACCACATTTATATAGTTTTTCTATGTTTTGCACTTTTACATAATAAAAGCAATTTTATAGAAAAAATTATTTTTTAGCATCGCTTTATTCTGAGAGCTATAACTTTTTTATTTTTCGGCTGATGAAGCTGTATCACGGCTTGTTTTTTGCAAGACGAGATGACGTTTTCAGCGGTACCATTTTTATTTATATTTGTCTTTTTGATCGCGTGTTATTCCATTTTTTGTTTGGCGGTATGGTGATAAAGCATTGTTTTTTGCCTCGTTTTTTTTTTTTTTTTTTTTTACCGTGTTCACTGAAGGGGTTAACTAGTGGAACAGTTTTATAGGTCAGGTCATTCCGGACGCGGCGATACCAAATATGTGCATTGTTATTGTTTGTTTTTTTTATAATAATATTTATTGATGGGTACATTATATTTTTATTTTTGGTGGATTATTATTTATTTATTTTTTTAAAATATTTTTACAATTTATTTTTTTTTTTCACTTTATGACTCTTTTTATACTTTTTTACTTTGTCTCACTATGGGACTTTCACTTTTTTTTCTCTGATCGCCTGCATGGCACAGGAATGGAGCACCATCCCTGTGCCATGCAGGCTGTCAGCGCTGGACAGGGAGAAGATAGTTTGGAGATGCACTGCGCATGTCCAAAAAATCTTCCTGCTGTCTGGTTACCCGGATGTTGTCATGACGACATCGGGTCATCATGGCAACATCCTGGAAGCCACGGCAGACAGCGCTGGAGGCCAGAAGAGGAGGTGAGTATCGGCGATCACCTCCCCTTGCCACCGCAATGCTGCGATCTACTGCAATCGACTTCGATCACAGCATTGCTGGGGTTAATGTGCCAGGAGCGGTGCGGGACTGCTCCCTGCACATAGCACCGGGTGTCAGTTGTGACAATCAGCTGACACACGGCGGTGATCGCGCCCGCACAGGCTGTGTGCGGGCGAAATCGCCAGGGCGTATAAATACGTATCTGGTCCATAAGTCCCAGGACACAGATACGTACTAATACGCCCTATGTCGTAAAGGGGTTAAACAGATATATTGGTGTTTGTCCAGTCAGGGAGACACTATTACAGTTTGTTTTTACGGCAAAAAATGCCAATAGCAGGATAATACAGAGATTTGACCCGTGGATCTGCAAAACCACAGTTCAATTTTTCTGGCCTACACCAGACTCTTTTAAACAGATATATTGGTGTCTGAACAGTCACAGACACACTCAATTTTTTTTGGGGGGGGCGGGGGGGAATACCAAAAGGTTAATAAGATGCGTATTTGTACAGTCTGACTAAGGAAAAAAAAAGGATTTAGATGAAAAAAAAAGGATTTTTCCTGGTCCTTGAGACTGGGGAATAAGTCTAGCAATTTGACCAACAGGAGCACCCAGGACTGTAATGCAGTGTTTGCTGGTATAACCACTGCGTCTCCTATACAGCCTGCCTGCCTGATATTTGGAATGGATATTAGTCCTCAGAAGGACTGTTTGTTTGATTTGGCAGGCTTTAGAGACCCTACACTACCTATTTCGCACTATATATCTCTCCCTAACTCAGCAGCACTCTCGCTACACTGTCTGATCCGGAGCGACTGTGTCCAAGATGGCGGCGCCCAGTTTTAAATACTCGAGGTGACGCTGTGCGGCCAGCCAATCACTGTAATGCCCACAAACAACATGGTTGCAGCATTACAGTGACTGGCTGGCAATCCCTGCATGTTCATTGGCTCTGTAAAGAGCGCCAAACGTGCAGGGCGGAGACCCGAACTCCCGCCCGAGTAACCCGGAAATGCTCGGTGCTCACCGAACATCCCAAGTAGTGAGATGCTCGGGCGAGTAACGAGCAGTGTCAAGCATGCTCGCTCAACACTAACAATGACCCAAAGCACACATCCAAATGTACAAAGGAATGGTTGAAAAACAAAAAATGGACTGTTTTAAAATGGCCAGCAATGAGTCCTGACCTCAATCCCATTGAAATCTTTGGGGTGAGCTGAAATCTGCCATTGGGAAAAAGAACCCTGCAAATATTCAAGAGCTTGAAAAAAAACTGCAAAGGAAGAGTGGGAGAAAATTCCAGCTGAGAAGTGCAAGAAGCTTATAGATGGCTACTAGAAACATTTGGAGGCTGTCAGCAATGCCAAAGGGTGTGCAACCAAGTATTAATTAGGGAGGCCTTTATTGCTGCACATGCTGTTTCTTTTTTTGAAATTGCAACAGGGAAGTTGAAAAATAATGTTTTATTGTTGTATTACTTTGTACCACTAATTTAAAAAATCCTGAGCATATAACTTTGGTACATTTCCATTTATTTCTGAAGATATTGTACAGTCTATGAAAAAAATGAACAGGTGCCAATAGTGCTGAGCAGCACTGTATATATATACTGTATATATATAAAAGAGGTTGAAATGGTGCATGCAACTTCAAAATTTGCAGTGAAACATGGTTTTCTAGAGGGCTAATGAACATTGATATATTATATTAGTTAGTGGTGTCTACATTATTTATAAGATGCACATTTCTGCTTTGTGGGAGCTAATTCTTGTAGTAATGACAATTTAAATGTATTAGAATACTGTCAATAGAATTAACTCCTTAACCACCTTGCAATTTTCCATTTTCTGCTTTTGTTTTTTGCTTCCCTTCTTCCCAGAGCCATAACTTTTTTTCGTTTTCCATTAATATAGCAGTATGAGGGCTTGTTTTTTGTGAGAAAAGTTGTACTTTTGAATGACATCAACGGTTCAACCATATAATATACTGGAAAACAGGAAAATGGTTTTATTTACCATGTTCTATAAAATGCTAAAACTGACCTGCCAGTGTGATTCTACAGGCTTATTTTTTGCACCCTGACCTGACATTTTTATTGATACCATTTTGGGGCAGATACAATGTTTTTATCGCCTGTTTTTACATAATTCTGGTGTTTCGATTTTTTTTTTCTTGATACGCTGTTTTCTGATCGCATTAATTTACTTTATATTTTGATAGATTGGACATTTCTGAACACTGTGGTAACAAATATGTGTATTTTTTATTGTTTTTTTAATCTTCTGCAGATGACCTGGCTGTAATGACTATCTATTGGCACCCGGCGAACATGTGATGGACCTGTCTTGTGACGCACTTCCACTTCAGAGATTGACAGCGGCATTTAACTTAACAGCTGAAGGTGGATCTTGGATCCAACTGCGGCTGTTAGAGGCTTTAAGTGGCACATGATAGCTGATTAGATCAGCTGCCATTGGAAGGGAAAGATGCGAACTCAGCACCGGAGCCTGCATCAAATTCAGGCATCTACAGCCCAGGTGAGAGAAATTGTCCACAGGACAACTATTAGATAAATACTCCACAAATCTGGCCTTTATGGAAGAGTGTTAAGAAGAAAGCCATTTTTGAAAGCAAACCATAAAAAGTTCCATTTCTAATGTCTAGCATGATGGTGGCAGCATCATGCTGTGGGGAGGCTTTTCTTCAGCATGGACAGAGAAGCTGGTCTGAGTCGATGGGAAGATGGATGGAGCTAAATACAGAGCAATCTTGGAGGAAAACCTGTTAAAAGAACTAAATGCACACAACCTCACACTAGGAAAAGCTTGGGGATGTGGAGGAATAAAAAACATGTTAAATTAAATCATATAGTCAAGTCTATAGTCAAGTCTAAATTTCTCAAACATGGTTTTTAAGAAAGGTAAGTGAAGTACTATCAGTCAATCATATAAATTACTAAAATTAGGCTGATTTCCTTTTGTATTAGGATTTCTGTCTTTCCTTACATTGTTAAACCCTGGTGTATTTTACCTCTGAGAATAATTGCAAATATTACAGGATTATTTATTTATATCTCTCATATCACTATATAAAAGGTTGCAAATTCTATTATTGCTGATTTGTGCTAAGCAAATACAAGGCTTTTGTACACTCACAGATGACTTTACTGATATATGGATTTAAACATGCTGGTGTGTTCCAGTTTACATAGTTAGGACTCTAAGGTTTCCTCTGTTGAAAATTGACCTTGAATGGGAAAACTATATGTCAGATGTGATAGATTTGAAGAATTTTATTGTATACATTTAACTACTAGCCATCATCTAGAAGACAAAGAAAAAAAATTCTACATTCAAAATATTTATTTCCCATTTCTTATATAGCGCCAACACATTTCTTAGCGCTGCACTGACATCTCAACCCCTCATATTCCTTTTCGAAAGGGGCTCATAATCTAACGCCCCTCATAAATCTTACAAACATACAAAGGCTAATCTCATAGGAAGCCAATTGACCTATGAATATGTTTTAAGAGTGTCGGATTTAATCGGAGATGGAGAAAATGCAAACTCCAAGCAGATGTTGCCATTAGTTGGATTTAAACCCAGGATTCCAAGATTAGTACTCAGGTTTTATCTTCAGTGCAGATGGGATCTTACATACTTACTGAAATTATTGCTATTACCTCTATGAATGTTACATTTTTGAAATTATGAATTTCTGCTGTTCATTATCCAAATCTGGATAACAACCAAAGTACTAATACCACCATATTCCTTGTGTGGACAACAACTACCATGAGCCATATTCGTAGTAATCAATTATAAGTCCTATTGCAGGGAGGCTATTAGTTTGGGAATGGAGACAGGAAAATTTGAGATTGATCGCTTTTACTTCCACAGAACACATAACAACCTATCAAAGTCTTTGCTTCCTGGAAGATAAAAAAAATACACTTTATAGGGATTATCTGGTTAGAGAAGACTTTCTCAAACACCCAAGCAAGGTATTCTTTGCTAATAGAAGAAGATCTAATTAGTGTTGAGCCACCCCCGTAGTGTTCGAGTTCGGTTCGGTTCGTCGAACACCCGTGTGTTCGCCGAACTGTTCGTCGAACTGTTCGTCGAACACCTTCGAACACCGTTAAAACCAATGGCAGGCAAACAAAAACACATAGAAACACATAGAAAACACCTTCAAAGGTGTCCAAAAGCTGACAAACTGCTCAGAAGACACAACTAACACATGGAAAAGTGACAAGTACATATAGTCATGCGAAAAGAAAAGAGGTGGAGGAGTAAAAGGAGGGGGAGACACAGATATAGGCATGTCATGCCCTTCTAAAATCCAAAAAGTGAGAAGCCGAGACGGCCAGTCCGCTCCTGCCCGTGCCACCTCCGTGTCGCCGGGTTTGTGCCAGAGCCGCGGTGAACCCTGACGGTCAGCCCCCCTCTCCCAATACTGGTGCCTGTCCGCTGGTGGGTCGAGAGAGCCCCCCTGTGGTGGAGGCAGCTCTAAGCTTTTTAATTTAAATTGTCCCTCTAATTTGAATGAATACACTTTAAATCCATTTACAAGGATCTATTGGAGGGCAAGTCTCATGCCAGCAGCCGCGTAATTCCAGCTCCAGTAGCGTCCACTAAAGCTGCTGCAGTTAAAAAGCTTTTATAAGGATCGAGCTCGGCTGTCCACCGCAAGGCATCCTAGTGCCAGTCCCAGCCCCTATGCCTCGGGGTGCCTCCTGATGCTCTTCACTAAGTATCCCGTGGTCCCGAAGCATTTCCTTTGAAAAAATTAAGTGTCCAAACTACAGGTGGTGTAGCTTGCTTAACAGCCGGGATAATCCGCTGACTAGCAGACACTGCTACTAGGCACAAAGTATTTCCTGGGCTAGATGCAGTTTAAAATTTGTAAGTAGATACTCTCGTTGGATGCTGAGAAAGCATTCCATAGAGTCTCCTGGCACGCCATATATGATTCTCTTAAAAAGCTTGGGGTAGGGGTCTAGGGGACCCTTTTATAGCCAAAATCACGGCCCTGTATCACAATACGTCACCTAGGCTGAAGATAAATGGAACTGTAGCACCAAGGGCTCGGTTGCTACAGACGTATTGCACCTCACCCAGAGGTGTGATATCTCACTCTCAGATAAGGATGGAGTGTGGATCAGGACCCGACACCTGCATGCATTACACCACATTGCCGTGGGGCAGGGCGACCAATATGCCCCTGAGATGGGCATGACAGTCCCTGTCCCTGGCTGGAGTGGGGGGAGGGAACACTGAGGAAGGGGAACCCTGCAGTGCAGGAGCAGGGAGGAAGCAGTTCCTGGGTGCATTGAGAAGGGAGTATAAAAGGTGGGCACCATCTTAGTTCAGTGCAGAGAAGTCTGAGCAGAAGTGGCAGGGAGCAGGGGCTCTGCATGAGCTCTGCTCCGGAGGCGGTCCTAGTAACAGAGGCCCAGGCCTGCAAGAGGGAGAAGGAAGGAAGAGGAGCGGAGAAGGCTCCAGGAACGAGGAATGAAGGGATCCCAGGGGTGCGGACGGGTGAGTCGCCACCGCACGCCCGAATCCACCTGCGTGGAGGGGTCAGGCCAAAGGGGGAGACCGGTCCCCGAACTAGTGGAGGCAGGAAACGACCCTCAGCTAGAAACCGGAGGCTCTGACATTTTATGTGGCGCAGCCCCTTGCTCCACCCGCTAGGAAGGCACCACATAGGGTCAGGGAAACTGGCGCCAAGTTTACCAAGAGGAGGCCCGAGGCAGCCGGACAGAAGTGTTGGTAAGAAAGGCCAGACAAAGGACACACAAAGGGGGTCCTGTGAAGCGCTCCAAAGTTATCTGGGAGTTGTCTGAGCCCCTCACCTGGTGAGCACAGTACGACGTGGGCAGCCGTTACCTGCAGACGTGGTCTGGATAATAAGAACTGTGAGTAAAGGCCCTGAACTGCATCACTGACTCCGTGTCGTTACTGCTGCTGCCCTGCACCATCACCCCCATCCTCCGCATACACTGCCCTGAGGCTATACTCCTCCCGTGGGGAGTTATGCTACGCTCTGCTGCACCCACAACACCAGCCTTAGCGGTCTGCCCTGTAGCGGCGGTTCACTCTGACCGCAATCCACGGGTGGCGAAGTCGGACATTTAAACATCAAAACCACATAAATAGTTCCGCCACTGGTTTGACCGCCCTGAGCCACGGAACCGGATCGCCGCCACGAAGACTACAACCACCAGCATCCACCAAAAAGGGTCCGGCTCTGGGTGTCCCAAGGCCCAGGGGGTGCGTCAGAACATTTTCATCACCTTTCACAATCACCAATGGGACAAGGCAGGGATGTCCTCTGTCCCCTCTCTTATACATCCTAGTGATGGAGCACCTGCTCTCATCAATTCGCCATAACCCCAATATTAGGTGGATTGAGGTGGGAGGCACCGAGTACAAGTGCTCTCTATTTGCTGATGATGTCCTAGTATATATCACTCAATCACATATATCCATCCCTGCTGTTATGGCTGAAATAGATCACTTTGTTACATGGTAAAATTTTAAAATCAATGCAGCGAAGTCTGAGGCCCTCGATGTCTCCCTCCCTAAATCCATATAGGATTCCATCCAGTCCAACTTTCCCTTTGCCTGGCCCTCACAGGGTATCAAATACTTAGGAATTCCTATTCATAGAGACCTCTCCCATCTATGTTATCTTAATTTTGGGCCCTTTATTGAACAATTCCATACAGACCACGGTTGGCAAGTTGGAACTGTGAGATTCACTACGTGCACCACTGGTATTTTGTGGAAAAGCACATGTAAGATTCTGCAACAGTCTCTGCTGATACTCCTGCATGCGTGCATCCCTTTCTATGGCAGGAATAATTTCTGCAAATTTACTTTTGTACCGGGGATCTAACAGTGTGGCAACCCAGTAGTCAGGATTATTTCTAATTCTCACAATTCGAGGGTCATGTTGCAGGTAGTTGTCACGCTGTCTCTGTATACTGGAGGTAGGGGGCCTAAGCTGACCCTAAGCTGGGGCCCTGACTAATCCCTCAACCTGGAGGTACTGTTAAAGGTACAGAGGTCCAGGCCGCCAGCGTAACCCCTACCTCCTGAAGATCCCTGCACCTCAGTAATCTAGTCCTGAGAAGGACCCCGATCACAACCAAAGGGAACAAGAAATAATATGCCCAAACACAGTATTTAGACGAACGAGACAGTACAAGGGAAAAACCAAAACCACCTTGCATACAAACAACTTCTCAACTACAACAGAGGGAAAACCAACGGGAAAGGAGATAAATGATAAAGCGAGGAAAGGGAAAAAACACTTCCAAATACACTTATCTCAGCAACTCCAAACACCACGATCCACTCTGTCAGTCTGAATGAAATGCTTTCACCGACACCTCCCAAACAGACCAGCAGGTATATGAAGGAGTCTCACTACAGAAGTATTGATTGCAGCTGGGCGAGGCTGGACCTCATCTAGCCCAGAGAGAGAGAGAGAATTAACTCCCTCACTGCCGAGAAACACAAAGCACCAACAAGTCAGCTGCGAGAAGTCAGGCTGTGTACTCGTGACGATCTTCGTGGCAACACACCCGTGACAGTACCCCCCCTTCTACGAGGGGCCTCCGGACCCTCAGGGCCAGGTTTATCCGGGTGAGTCGTGTGGAAGGCCCGAACTAATCGGTCTGCGTTAATATCCGACGCAGGAACCCACATCCTCTCCTCAGGACCATACCCCTTCCAATGAACCAGGTACTGAAGGGACCGGCGATTAAAGCATGAATCAATGACCCTCGATACCTGGAACTCCAAGTTACCATTGACAACCACTGGAGGGGGAGGTAAAGGTGACGGTACCACCGGCGCCACATACCTCTTAAGCAATGATCTGTGAAACACGTTGTGAATTTTAAACGTAGGGGGGAGGTCAAGACGGAATGCCACCGGATTAATAATAGAACTGATTCTGTACGGCCCGATGAACCTGGGACCCAGTTTCCAGGAGGGAACCTTAAGTTTTATATTCCTGGTAGACAACCATACCCGATCGTTCACACTTAGGTCCGGACCAGACACTCTCCTCCTATCAGCCATACGTTTGTATCGGTTCCCCATAGTATTCAGATTCTTCAGCACCCCTCTCCATACTGAAGCGAGTGATGAGGAAAATCGTTCCTCCTCAGGAACCCCCGAAGAGCCCCCCCCACTGAAAGTACAAAACTGGGGGTGAAAACCATATGCCCCAAAAAACGGGGACTTACCAGTGGACTCGCTCCGCCTATTATTAAGAGCAAACTCTGCCAGAGGTAAGAAAGAAGCCCAGTCCTCCTGGTTCTCTGACACAAAACACCGGAGATATGTCTCCAAGCTCTGGTTCATACGTTCCGTCTGACCATTGGTCTGAGGATGAAAAGCCGATGAGAATGACAACTGCATCCCCCGCCGTGCACAAAACGCCTTCCAGAACTTAGACACAAACTGAGACCCCCGATCAGACACCACCTCGGAGGGTACCCCGTGAAGCCTCACAATCTCCCCAATGAACACCTGCGCAAGAGTTTTAGCATTAGGGAGAGCCGGAAGAGCGATAAAATGTGCCATCTTGCTGAACCTGTCCACTACAACGAGTATGACCGTTTTACCCGAAGACGGAGGGAGGTCCGTAATAAAGTCCATAGACAGATGAGTCCAAGGACGCTCCGGGATCTTCAAAGGTAAGAGGGCCCCAGACGGACGGGTATGTGAGGTCTTAGAGCGCGCACAAACCCCACAGGACGCGACAAAAGTTACCACCTCCTTATGTAAATTAGGCCACCAAAACCGACGCGAGAGGAGATCCACAGTTGCTTTACTCCCCGGGTGTCCTGCAAAAACTGAGTTATGGTGTGCCTCGATCACCTTTTGTCGCAACTGATCTGGCACAAACAATCTCCCTGGAGGTCCAACAGGGGCGTCCCCCTGAGCCTCCAATACCTCCTCCTCCAGCTCAGAGCATACTGCCGAAACCACCACCCCCTCCTGAAGGATAGGAATCGGGTCGTCCGTATTCCCGGCCCCCGGGAAACTACGAGATAAGGCATCCGCCTTTACATTTTTTGACCCAGGACGATATGTAACGACAAAATTAAACCTGGTAAAAAACAATGACCACCTAGCTTGTCTGGGATTCAGACGTTTCGCGGACTCCAGATATAGCAGGTTCTTGTGATCGGTGATGACGGTGACCGGATGAACTGCCCCCTCCAGAAAATGGCGCCACTCCTCAAAAGCTAACTTAATGGCCAAGAGTTCCCTATTGCCGACATCGTAATTCCTCTCAGCGGACGACAATTTTTTAGAGAAAAAGGCGCACGGATGCCACTTACCAGGGGACGAACCCTGTGACAATACTGCTCCCACCCCTACCTCGGAAGCGTCTACCTCTACAATGAATGGCTGAGACGCATCAGGTTGAATGAGTATGGGCGCCGAGGCAAAACATTTTTTCAAAGAGGAGAATGCTTGACAAGCCTTGTCAGACCACCTAGAAAAATCCGTCCCCTTTTTAGTCATGTCAGTGAGAGGCTTAACCATGGACGAGAAATTACGAATGAACTTCCGGTAATAATTAGCAAACCCCAGGAAACGTTGTAGTGCCTTAAGATTCTCTGGCCGATCCCACTCAAGAACTGCCCGCACTTTCCCAGGGTCCATACGAAAACCGGACGCTGAAACCAGGAAGCCTAAAAACTGGAGTTCCTGTACGGCGAACACACACTTTTCCCACTTGGCATACAGTTTATTATCCCGCAAGATCTGTAACACCTGCCTAACGTGCTCCTGATGAGACACCAGATCCGGCGAGTAAATTAGGATATCATCCAGATATATGACAACAAACTGTCCCACCAAGCGGCGAAAAATGTCATTAACAAAGTGTTGGAACACCGCCGGGGCATTAGTCAGACCGAATGGCATGACAAGGTTCTCATAATGCCCCTCCAGAGTGTTAAACGCCGTCTTCCACTCATCCCCCTCCTTCATCCTAATCAGATTGTACGCCCCCCTGAGATCCAACTTAGAAAACCATTTGGCGCCCACGATCTGATTAAAGAGATCGGGAATAAGTGGGAGCGGATACGGATCTCGGACAGTAATCCGATTAAGTTCACGGAAATCCAGGCAAGGGCGTAGGCCTCCATCTTTCTTCTTAACAAAGAAGAACCCCGCAGCCACCGGTGAAGATGAAGGTCTAATATGCCCCTTAGCCAGACTTTCTGAGATATAATCCTTCATGGCCTGCCTCTCAGGACCAGAAAGGTTATACAACCTAGCTTTAGGTAACTTGGCCTCAGGGAGCAGTTTTACAGAACAGTCATACACGCGATGAGGAGGTAGTTCCTGACACCCTTTCTCCGAGAATACATCCTCAAAGTCCGCCAGAAATGGAGGCAAGACCCAAGGAGTAACCGCACCAATGACCGTGTTCATGCAGTTTTTATTACAGAATTTACTCCATTGGCTTATCTCCCTGGTTTGCCAATTAATAACCGGGTTATGCTTAGCCAACCAAGGAAGGCCCAACACAATAGGAGTGGGAAGACCCTCCAACACGTAGCAAGACAACAGTTCTTTATGTATTGCCCCCACTTGAAGTTTTACGTCATGCACAACTTGCAAAAAACTTCCCTGCCCGAGAGGCCTGGCATCGATCGAGAATATGGGAATGGGTTTAGCCAACTCACTCAACCGCATACCTTGAACCCGGGCAAACCGAGCATCAACCAGATTAGCCCCGGCCCCACTATCCAGAAGAACAGATATCCTCTCAGTTCTTGTACCCACCACCACCTCCGCCGGTACGAGAAACTGAGACGAACCTAGGGACGAAATACCTACTCCCAGATTGCCGTCCACCACACAACCTGGGATCAACAGTTTTCCGACGACTCTTCACTCTGCAAGGGACGGGATGGACACCCCCCAATAAAATGTCCCTTTCTGCCGCAGAAGAAACACCTTCCTGCCTTATGGCGCACCACCGGTCCCCTCCCCCGAAATGATGTCCCTCCTAATTGCATAGGCTCCTCTGGACTGACCAGGGGAACCACCATATGAGGGGACCTTGTAGGAGGTGGAGTCATCACAGGGGGTAGAGTTATCCCGCACCTCTCCCGAAGCCGTCTGTCCACGCGAATAGCGAGGGCCATAGCGGCTTCCAGAGACACGGGAGAGTCATACTGTGCCAACACATCCTGTAATTTGTCGGATAAACCATGACAAAACTGGCTCCTAAGAGCCGGGTCATTCCACTGGGTGTCCGTGGCCCACCTACGGAACTCCGAACAGAATTCCTCCGCCGGACGATCTCCCTGCTGGATCCTACGTAACTTAGACTCAGCAAGGGAGATCCGATCTGGGTCATCATATACGAGTCCCAGGGCAGCGAAAAACCTATCCACTGACTGGAGAGCCGGGGAACCCGGGGGAAGAGAGAACGCCCAAGATTGTGGGTCCCCTTGTAGGAGCGAGATGACAATTCCCACCCTTTGTTCTTCACTCCCCGATGACCGAGGCCGCAGCCGAAAGTACAATTTACATGCCTCCCGGAAAACAAAAAACTTGTCCCGCCCCCCAGTGAACCTATCAGGGAGAGCTACTTTAGGTTCTGGTCCGGCTTGCTCCTGAGGATGCCAAACCTTGGACCTAACGTCCGCCAGCTCCATGGACAAACTCTGCAATTGCCGAGCTAGACCGGCTACTGGATCCATAGTAGCTGGAGAAAAACTAAGTGGGTCGGTGAAAATGTCACGCTGTCTCTGTATACTGGAGGTAGGGGGCCTAAGCTGACCCTAAGCTGGGGCCCTGACTAATCCCTCAACCTGGAGGTACTGTTAAAGGTACAGAGGTCCAGGCCGCCAGCGTAACCCCTACCTCCTGAAGATCCCTGCACCTCAGTAATCTAGTCCTGAGAAGGACCCCGATCACAACCAAAGGGAACAAGAAATAATATGCCCAAACACAGTATTTAGACGAACGAGACAGTACAAGGGAAAAACCAAAACCACCTTGCATACAAACAACTTCTCAACTACAACAGAGGGAAAACCAACGGGAAAGGAGATAAATGATAAAGCGAGGAAAGGGAAAAAACACTTCCAAATACACTTATCTCAGCAACTCCAAACACCACGATCCACTCTGTCAGTCTGAATGAAATGCTTTCACCGACACCTCCCAAACAGACCAGCAGGTATATGAAGGAGTCTCACTACAGAAGTATTGATTGCAGCTGGGCGAGGCTGGACCTCATCTAGCCCAGAGAGAGAGAGAGAATTAACTCCCTCACTGCCGAGAAACACAAAGCACCAACAAGTCAGCTGCGAGAAGTCAGGCTGTGTACTCGTGACGATCTTCGTGGCAACACACCCGTGACAGTAGTGCAGCAAGAAGGCACTCATGTGTGTTGCGCATCCAGGAGAACCAAGTCCCTGTTGTGTTGGTGGCGAGGTAACAATCATGCTTCCTTCCTCTGTCCTCTCCCCCCAACCTCGCACAACAGAAATGTGATCAAGGTCTCCCTCATGTGATGAGTCTTCCATCAGTTCGTCCTCCACTTCTTCCTGGGCTCCTGCACCTTCCTCACTAGTTTGGCTGCTACCATGCGCCCTGGTAAAATCATCTCCCCCACCCTCACATGCCTGCCGCCCTGGTGCTGCCGACCGTCTGGACCTTGCAGATGTTAGCCCTTCCGCATACAACTCCTCCTCCTCTACTTCCTCCACCTCCTCTTGTGCCACCACCTGACTCCGAATTCTGTTTAACATGTGCTCCAGCATGTAAATCACCGAATAGTCATGCTGATAATGGCATCGTCAGCACTAAACATCTTCGTCGCCATTTCAAAACTGTGCAGAAGGGTGCATAGGTCCCTGATCTGAGACCACTCCTCCAGCGTGATTTGCCCCACCTCTGAATCTCGTTGGCCCAGGCTATACGTCAGAACGTATTGCACCAGGGCTTGTCGGTGCTGCCACAGTCGCTGCAACATGTGCAGAGTTGAATTCCACCGGGTAGGCACATCGCATTTTAGCCGGTGAAGTGGCAGGCCCAACGACTTCTGTAGAGATGTAAGTCGCTGAGCTGTGGGATGCGAACGGCGGAAGTGAGCACACAGCGACCGTGCCCTCTGCAGAAGGCCATCTAGTCTGGGATAGTGGGCTAAAAATTGCTGGACAACCAGGTTCAACACGTGAGCCATACAAGGCACGTGTGTGACATTGCCCCGGTGAAGGGCCGCACCCAGGTTTGCAGCATTGTCGCACACGGCCTTCCCTGGTTTCAGGTCCAGTGGAGACAACAATTCATGAAATTGGTTCTCCAGAGCTGACCACAACTCCTCAGCTGTGTGACTCACATTTCCCAGACATTTCAATGTAAAAACCACCTGATGACGTTGAGCCCTACTGCCAGCATAGTAAGGAGGTGTGCAGGATCCCTTCTGCGCAGTTAGAAAGCTTGTGGCATGACCAGACAGGCTTTGGGTGCAGGTGGAAGACCGAGAGGAGGTTGAGGAGGCAGAAGCAGTGGAGGAAAAATGACATAAAGAGGATTGACGCACAACTCGTGGGGACGGCAAGACTTGGACAGCAGCCCCTTGTCCTGCTGTCACCATAGTTACCCAGTGCCCAGTCAGCGACATGTAACGCCCCTGTCCATGCCTACTCGTCCAAGTGTCTGTGGTGAAATGCACCCTGTCACACACAGAGTTTCTCAAAGAAGCGGTGATGTTGTGTGCGACATGCTGGTGGAGCGCAGGCACACCTTTCTTTGAGAAGTAGTGCCGACTGGGCATCTGGTACTGGGGCACTGCGACGGACATAAGGTCTCGAAAATCCTCTGTGTCCACCAGGCGGAAAGGCAGCATTTCTGTAGCCAAGAGCTTGCAGATGGTGAAATTCAACCTCTTAGCTTTCTCATGGCTAGGAAGAAATGGTCTTTTACTTGTCCACATCTGAGGGACCGAGGGCTGGCTATTGTGCTTAGACGGGGTTGATAAGGGTGTCCCCGGCAAACTGCCGGTCTGTGAGGAAGATGCAGGCGGACATGTTAGGTTGCCTTGATCCAAAGGTGGTGCTATCGATGTCGGACAGCGCTCAAGACCAGCTGGTGTTACCACCTCCAAAGAAAATGATGACCTGCCAATCACGCTGGCTGTTGCGGGTAAAGAGGTGGCAGGTCTGCGCCCCAAAACAGGTGTGACTGCTGTCCCCCCAGTCACAGAGGATGAAGAGGCCGCGGATGCACAAGATATGGCAGACGGTGGTTGGCCCGGCCGGCTAGACCGCATTGTAGCACACTGAGCTTCCCACTGCAACTTATGCTTCATGTCCATGTGCCGGTTCATGCATGAAGTACTCAAACTATGTATTTTTTGGCCTCTACTTAGCTTTTGCTGACAAATGTTACAGATAACACGAGTTGGGTCATCTTTATCGATCTGAAAAAATGCCCAGGCTATGCAAGGCTTAGCACCCATGCGACCTGAAGAGCCACCACGACTTGTGGTGAGAGGCAGAGTTGTGTTTGAGGATGCAGTTGTTGACGTGCTTCCAGTACTACGTCTCTGTCCAGGAAGGCGCAACCTGACCTCGTCGTCACTAGCATCTTCCTCCACCTCCTCTGCTGACCTCATCTCTTGGCTGACTGTGGGTTGACAGTAAGTGGGATCTCCGACCTCATCATCATCACCCTGTGCGTTATCACACCCGTCGTCCTCAGAGCCAACCTGTTCCTGCCCTGACAAAAAACTAAAGTTGTCGCTCCAATCAGGTATTTGAGTCTTATCATTGTCTTCCTCATTGTCTCCACCAACAGGAGTTACAGTTTGGGAATGAGGGTCTACATTATGGTAAGAACCTTCTGCGTCTGGTCCGGGATCCGACTCATAAAGATTCTGGGCATCAGTGCAGATCATTTCCTCGTCTGGATTCACAGAAGCGCTGGAGTCGACCTCTGATTCCCAGGCTATAGTATGAGTAAACAGCTCTGCAGACTCAACCATCTGTTCTACCTCATACTCAGACGGGCAGCTGGAGATTTGGGAGCTGTGAGGAAGCAAGTGCGATTTGGGTGACACCTTTGAGGACTGGAGTATTTGTGATGTTGAAGTTGATGTGGAGGAGAGCCCACTTAAAGGAGCACTTGATATCCGTTGAAGCACCTGCTGTTTTTGTGCCTCATCTGGAATTTGTAGCGATTGGCGTGGCCGTAAGAAAGGGATCTTATCACATTGTCCGCTAAAAGAAGTAGACATTTTAGTTTGGCTGGAAGATGGTCTTTCTTCTGCACCTACCCCACGGACACAACCTTTTTTCCCCTTCCCAACACGCCTATTCCCCTTTCCACCAGCAGCAGGCCTTTTTCCACTCATTTTGGTGGTTAACTAATTCACAACTCTGGAGTTGTTTGCACAAAAAAACAATGGATGGTAACCGAGCAGAGCTGAGTGGCCAAACTGTGGTATTAGGCCAAAACTATTGGCTGGGTTAGATGCAGAAAAAAATTATTTTTAATTTGCAACCTGATGGAGGTCAGTATAGATGGACTAATAGACCAAGTCCCACACACTGCTAGAAGCCCAAATATTTTTTCAGAGCTAAATGAAGAAAAAAATTATTTTTAATTTGCAACCTGATGGAGGTCAGTATAGATGGACTAATAGACCAAGTCCCACACACTGCTAGAAGCCCAAATATTTTTTCAGAGCTAGATGCAGAAAAAAATTATTTTTAATTTGCAACCTGATGGAGGTCAGTATAGATGGACTAATAGACCAAGTCCCACACACCGCTAGAAGCCCAAATATTTCTTCAGAGCTAGATGCAGAAAAAAATTATTTTTAATTTGCAACCTGATGGAGGTCAGTATAGATGGACTAATAGACCAAGTCCCACACACCGCTAGAAGCCCAAATACTTTTTCAGAGCTAGATGCAGAAAAAAATTATATTCAATTTGCAACCTGCTGGAGGTCAGTATAGAAGGACTAATAGAACAAGTCCCACACACTGCTAGAAGCCCAAATATTTTTTCAGAGCTAAATGAAGAAAAAAATTATTTTTAATTTGCAACCTGATGGAGGTCAGTATAGATGGACTAATAGACCAAGTCCCACACACCGCTAGAAGCCCAAATATTTTTTCAGAGCTAGATGCAGAAAATTTTTTTATTCAATTTGCAACCTGATGGAGGTCAGTATAGATGGACTAATAGACCAAGTCCCACACACTGCTAGAAGCCCAAATATTTTTTCAGAGCTAGATGCAGAAAAAAATTATTTTTAATTTGCAACCTGATGGAGGTCAGTATAGATGGACTAATAGACCAAGTCCCACACACCGCTAGAAGCCCAAATATTTTTTCAGAGCTAGATGCAGAAAATTTTTTTATTCAATTTGCAACCTGATGGAGGTCAGTATAGATGGACTAATAGACCAAGTCCCACACACTGCTAGAAGCCCAAATATTTTTTCAGAGCTAGATGCAGAAAAAAATTATTTTTAATTTGCAACCTGATGGAGGTCAGTATAGATGGACTAATAGACCAAGTCCCACACACTGCTAGAAGCCCAAATATTTTTTCAGAGCTAGATGCAGAAAAAAATTATTTTTAATTTGCAACCTGATGGAGGTCAGTATAGATGGACTAATAGAACAAGTCCCACACGCTGCTAGAAGCCCAAATATTTTTTCAGAGCTAGATGCAGAAAAAAATTATATTCAGTTTGCAACCTGATGGAGGTCAGTATAGATGGACTAATAGAATGATGCTATGCCCAAAAGATTTTACTTCACTAGGTGCAGTAAAAAAATTGGTATTCTATACACAGGTGGTATATCTTGCAACACAGATAGGCTACTCCACTGACTAACACACTCTGCAATAGGCCAAAAAGGATTAGCTTTGCTAGATTCAGCCAAATGCTGTGAAAAAAACTTGCACAGCACTGGCACAGACCTGCCTGGCAAAAACTGATAGGAACTGATGTAACCTAGTCCTGAAAAGGACTCCAATTACAATTAGTCTTTACTCCCACAATCTATCTATTTAAGAGCACAGACCTGCCTGATAAAAGTCGTAGGAAATGCTGTAACCTAGTCCTTAAAAGGACTGCAATCACAACTATTCCCTACTCCCAAGCTATCTGTATATTTGTGCGAAAATTGGCTTGAAATTAACAAGGTATAGCGCACACAGCAACAGCGGTGCCGTCTAACACGCAGCTGCAGCAGTGAGAAAATGGTGGCGACGGGGAAAATGGCTTGGTCTTATAGGGCAAGGACATGTGACATACACTGCCAATCACACATGCCCTTGCTTGTGTGAAAAAAAGCACTTCGCTCCGTGTGTGCGCTGCTGATAGGCTGACAGATTGCACCTCCCCACTGCAAATGCGGGAAAGAGAAAAAAAAATGGAGATCTTCATTGTTCCTGCAGAGATCCATCCCCTGCCCCTCCCCCCGCCCCGCTGTACACTCAAACTGCGTATTAACATTAATTTTCATCATTACTGAGAAAAAATCCAGTTATGATTTTGGTGCACGAACAGTTATCGAACATAACCTCGAACAGCCGAATTTTTCTCAAATTGTTCGTGTTCGCCGACCGGCTCGAACACCGCCCAAAACAGCTCGAATTTGAGATTGGCGAACAGTTCGAGTAGAACAACGCTCATCTCTAGATCTAATATATAAAGGATAGAGCAAATTTAATTTCTTCCCTTGGAGGATCCCAAATACCTATGCAATACACATAGTCCATTGAATTCTAAAGAAAATGTGTAATGTTTTATTTCCCCTCTGAAGGCGCTGCTGGGCAATCAATCACATGCTGCTGGATCGTTTCACAGATTGTAGCCAATTAGTTGGGGTCCAAGAAGTGAACAAAATGGGATTGTGCACTAAAGACCTCTTCTAACATACTTGATAATAATCTTATTAGTGATCATGAATAGAATAAACCATACCGCCATTGCTGAATTTATCCTTATTGGATTTTCTGATGTTCCTGAGCTCCAGTACTTATTATTCGTTATCTTCCTCTGCATCTTTAAAATCTCCTTATCTGCTCACATGTTTTTGATTCTTTTATACAGATTCAGTCCAAATCTTCAAACCTCCATGTACTTCTTTCTAGCTAACTTCTCCTTTATGGAAATATGTTATCTTTTAACTATATTTCCCAAAATGTTAACAAACCTGCTCTCCAGGGAGAAAACTATAACTTTTTATGGCTGTGCTATACAAATGTACCTTTTTCACTTATTTGCTGGCTCAGAGTGTTACATGTTAGCATCCATGGCTTACGATCGCTATATCGCCATATGTCATCCCTTGTTATATAATATCCTCATGCCTAAAGTCGTATGTATGCAGCTGATATGGGCTTCATGGATTATAGGAACAGCGGTTGCCATAATCCAGACCATGCTCATGTTTTCCCTGCCTTTCTGTGGGTCTCATGAAATCAACCATTTCTTCTGTGACGTTCCACCTATCTTGGCATTGGCGTGTGCTGACACTTGGGTTTATGAAGTTGTTATCTTTGTCATTACTTTGTCCGTTATTGTAGGCTCCTTTGCTTTGACACTTTTTTCTTATTCAGTAATAATATGGACAATTGTTACGAAACATTCCTCGTCAGGAAGGAAGAAAGCGTTCTCCATCTGTACTTCTCACGTCGTAGTGGTGACCATATTTTACGGATCTGGATGTATAATGTATCTGAGACCCAAGTCAAGTTACAGCACAGGCAAGGACAAGTTTATATCGCTCATGTATACTATTGTTGCGCCATTGTTTAATCCCTTTATCTACAGTTTGAGGAATAATGACGTGAAATCTGCAGTCAGAAGAATTTTGTACAATATAAAACTAACTCACAAATGCTAAATACAATATTTACTTCCTTTAGTTGATAATACCTTTCTGTAAACTTAGCAAAAAATATATATATTTTAATACTTCTTTCTGTAACTATAAAAATCTCGGAATGACCATGACTAGAGATGGGTAAACCCAAACTTTAAAATTCAGAGTTCGTACCGGACACTTAGCCAAACACAGACTTCTCCCCAGAGACCGTTTTACTGTTCGGAGTTCCAGGGTAAATCCAGGAGGAGAGAGCGAGAGTAAGATTTATGGAAATTAAAAGCTGCTTTTACCAGTACCTGCAAAAGTGGTGAGATTTCAAAAATCTCATGCACACGCTTGATTTTTTTTTCCTGACTGAATTGAAAAACTGATTTGTTTTTTTAAAACTGCAGCATGTAAATTCAGCATTTTGTAGTGTTTTTTTCACCAATAAAAAGCAATGGGAAAGTGCAATAAAAAGCAGCAAAAATGCTGTTATTGTTTTTTTTCAGCGTTTTTCGTGAAAAAATGAAGGTATAGAAGGAAGTGAAAATAATTTATTTTTGTGATTTTCCCAAGTTTAAATGTTACCATAAAGTTTTGGTATCCCTCACATGAGCATGGAGGTTAGCATTGTTACAGTTTAATTAAATTAGTGATATGTGTTAAATGAAACAATGCCGAACAAATTCAGTGCCCTATCAATGTTTGTAAATAAACAATGCTCTACTGACTCAATGCCCTACAATTGTGTGAAAGTAAATCAATACCCGGCCAACTCAGTGCCCTTCCAATGGGTGAAGGTAAACAATACTTAACCAACTCAATGCCCTACCAATGTGTGATAGTAAACAATGCCCTCTGAATTCAATGCCCTATCTATGTGTGAAAATAAACAATGCTTTACCAACTCAATGCCCAACAAATGTGTAAAAGTAAACAATGCCAAGCCAACTCAATGCACTACTAATGTGCTGAGTAAACAATGCCCTACCAATGTGTGAAGGAAAACAATATCTGGCAAAGGACTCCGGAGTACGTCTGAAATGCGTTACATTACGTCTGCCATATCTATGGCCTTGTTTGCTATGGAAATTATTATTTTTCTTTCTAAATGAACTGTTTTAACTGGAGCTGGAAATATTCTTTTTGTCCTTTTGACTGCCCCATGTCTGATCAGGACAAAACTTCTGTGATCCGGCTCATTGAACTGCAACAGGTGATCTGGCATTTTCTCATTTACTTTATCCTGAAGGAAAACAATGCCCTACCAACTTAATGTCCTACCAATGTGTGAAAGTAAACAATGCCTTACAACCTCAATGCCATACCTATGTGGCAAAATAAAGACTGGCCTTTCAACTCAATTCCCTACCAATACGTGAAAGTAAACAATTCCCTACCACCTCAATGCCCTACCAATGTAGGAAAGTAAAGAAGGCCCTACCAACTCCATGCCGTACCAATATGTTAAGTAAACAATGCCCGACCAACTCAATGCCCTTCCAATGTGTTAAGTAAACAATGCCCTACCAATGTGTGAAGGAAAACAATCTACTACCAATGAGTGAAGAAAAACAATGCCCTACCAATGCATGAAAGTAAACAATGTCCTACCAATGTGTGAAGGTAAACAATGCTTAACCAACTCAATGCCCTACCAGTGTATGAAAGTAAACAATGTGTTGCATTATGTCTGTCATAGCTATGACCTTCTTTTCCATGAAAATTATTTTTTTCTTTCTAAATAAATGAACCATTTTAACTGGAGCTGGAAATATTCGCTTTTGTCCTTTTGGCTGCCCCACGTACTGATCAGTACGAAATTTCCGTGATCCAGCTCATTGAACGGCAACACGTGATCTGGCATTTTCTCATTTACTGTATCCTGAAGTAAAACAATGCCCTACCAGCTTAGTGCCCTACCAATGTGTGAAAGTAAAACAATGCCCTACCACCTTTTTTTGTGGGTGCAAAATCGCCTGGACATATGGATACGTTCAAAATCGTGAAGGTGTTAAATTGCATTCCCTTTCTGTTTCAATGGGAATGCAGCTGGAAACAGCGATTTAGACTGGTAGTGTCTCTTTTTTTTATTTTTTATTAATCTTTATTTTCCATTTTGGTTTTGCTGTTTTTTTATTAATTCATTTTTATGCACTGTGCCCCCTAGAAGGTCTTAATTGATCTGAGGGAGCATTTTAACATATCAATACATACGGTTGTGCTCAAAATTTTACATACACCAGCAGAATTTTCCCTTTCTTGGCTTTGTTTCACAGAATATGAATGATAACAAAAAAAAACTTTCTCCACTCATGGTTATTGGTTGGGTGAAGCCATTTATTGTCAAACTACTGTGTTTTCTCTTTTTAAATCTTAATGACAACAAAAAACATCCAAGTGACCCTGATCAAAAGTTCACATACTCCAGTTCTTAATACCGTGTATTGCCCCCTGAAACATCAATGACAGCTTGAATATTAATATTAATCTAATTTTGTTTCTACTTACCTATGCCATGACAAATCTGTTTTTTTATAATATCAACATTAGTGTTGAGCGAGCATGCTTGACACTGCTCGGTACTCGCACAAGCATCTCACTACTTGGGATGTTTGGTGAGCACCGAGCATTTCCGGGTTAATCGGGCGGGAGCTCGGGTCTCCGCCCTGCATGTTTGGCACTCTTTACAAAGCCAGTGAACATGCAGCGATTGCCAGCCAGTCACTGTAATGCCGCAGCCATGTTGGTTGTGGGCATTACAGTGATTGGCTGGCCGCACAGCGTCACCTCGAGTATTTAAAACCGGGCGCCGCCATCTTGGACACAGTGGCTCCGGATCACACAGTGTAGGGAGAGTGCTGCTGAGCTAGGGAGAGATTTATACTGCGAAATAGGTAGTGTAGTATCTCTAAAGCCTGCAAAATCAAACAAACAGTCCTTCTTAGGACTAATATCCATCCCAGATATCAGGCAGGCAGGCAGGCAGGCTGTATAGGAGACGCAGTGGTTATACCAGCAAACACTGCATTACAGTCCTGTGTGCTGCTGCTCAAATTGCTAGACTGAGCACCAAAAATCCTTTTTTTTTTATCTAAATCCTCTTTTTTTTTTCCTCAGTCATACTATACAAATACCCGTCTTATTAACCTTTTGGTATTCCACCTCCCCCCCCCCAAAAAAAAAGAGTGTGTCTGTGAGTGTTCAGACACAAATATATCTGTTTAAAAGAGTCTGGTGTAGGCCTGATAACTAGAACTGTGTTTTTGCAGTCCCACGGTTCAAATCTCTGTATTATCCACTTTTTTGCCTTTTTTTCCATAAAAAAAAGCAGTTTGAGTGTCTTGCTGACTGTTCAGACACAAATATATCTATTTAAAAAAGTCTGGTATACGCCAGGAAATTAGAACTGTGGTTTTCCTGTTCCACAGTTCAAATCTGGGTGTTATCTACCTTTTTGCCTATTTTACATAAAAAAAAACAGTTTGAGTGTCTTGCTGACTTTGCAGACACAAATATATCTGTTTAAAAGATTCTGGTGTAGGCCAGAGAACTAGAGCTGTGGTTTTCCTCTTCCACGGTTCAAAACTGGGTGTAATCCACCTTTTTGCATAAAAATAAACAGTTCGAGTGTCTCGCTGACTGTTAAGACACAAATATATCTGTTTAAAAGATTCTGGTGTAGGCCAGAGAATTAGAACTGTGGTTTTCCTCTTCCACGGTTCTAATCTACTTTTTATTACCCTTTTGCCATTGATAGTGCGAGTGTAAGCTATTTTACTTCATTTACAATGGGCAAGGCGCGTGGCAAGGGACGTGGAACTAGACGTTCTGGTGATGGTGCGTGCAGAGAACGGGGCCGTGGCCAAGGTGAAAATGTGCCACAACCACAGCCACATCTTCTCGCTCCCACTTCTTGACCAAATTACTAGGGAAGCACACAACAACACCACTATTGCGAACTGATCAGTGTGAACAGGTTATTAATTGGATAGCAGATAATACTTCCAGTCACATGGGCACCACCACCTCCGGTCTGTCTTCCACACGGTCAAGTGTTAGTAGCCGTGAGTCTTGACCGCATACTCCTCCTCACCCTGATGCTCCTTCCTCCCACCATGCCGAGTGTCGTCAGACAGCAACTGATCCCACACTTGGACACTCGGAAGAGCTGTTCACTGGTCCATTTCCATATTTGCTCCCCTCGTCTGATCCATTTGAAGTGGTGGAAGAGGAGATCCCATGTAGCGATGGCCAAATATTTGAACCGCCACAGCCACAGGAAGGCGACGCTGGCAATTTGTCACAAGAGGTGGACGATGACGAGACACAATTGCCAAGTGAGGAGGAGGACCGTGGTACGGAAGTGGAAGAGGAGGAGCTGGTGGATGATCTAGTAACTGACCCAACCTGGCAGGAGGACCCACAGAACGAGGCGAGCAGCACACAGGGGGAGGGAGGCAGAGTACCCCAACAGGCAGGTAGAAGCAGTGTGGTGGCCGCAGACAGAAGACGGGCAACCGTTCCCCGTAACACCAACACGAGGGACGTTGCCAGTACAACCGGTAGGTCTTCCAGAGTCTGGAATTTTTTTAAAGACTCTGCTGATAACCCCAAAAAGACCATTTTTACCACCTGCCAGACCAGCATCAGCAGGGGTGACAAAACTACCAGCCTGACCACCACCAGCATGATCAGGCACATGTCAGCAAAGCACCCGACTTTGTGGGGCGAACCTTAGGGTCCACAACCAGTGTCAGCGGGTGTCACCACTGCTTCTTCCGTTGTTGTGCGTGCAATAGAACCCCCTGTTGTGTGTGCAAGGCAATCCCCTGTCCATACTGCATGCAAAGATGCCCCCTCCTCTCAGTCTTCACTTGTTATGACAGTTTCTCAATAAACAGCATCAACGTCCACGTCCACGTCCCACCGGTGCGTTCAATTGTCCATATCCCAGACCTTTGAACGAAAGCGGAAATTCGCAGCTAACGCCCCACATGCCTCGGTCCTAAATCCGCACATTTCACGACTGCTTGCATTGGAAATTCTGCCTTTTAGGCTGGTGGAGACGGAATCCTTCCGTATCCTTATGGCAGTGGCTGCCCCTCTGTACTCAGTCCCCAGCCGACACTATTTTGCCCAGTATGCCATCCCCGCACTACACAAGCACGTGTCCCAAAACATCTGCCGTGCCCTCAACAACGCAGTTACTGGGAGAGTCCACCTGACTACGGACACGTGGACAAGTGCTTGTGGCCAGGAACGGTACATCTCCCTGATGGCACACTGAGTAAACATAGTGGAAGCCAGGACCCAGTCAGACCTTGGGACAGAACACATCCTCCCACACCGAGGATTTCGGGCCCTATGTCAGTCAGAGTTGCCCCCTCAGTGTACAGCTCCTGCGCATCATCCTTTTTCTCCTCCTCATGTTCAGCCTCCATCTCAGATATCACCACATCAGTTACAAGCTGGAAGCACTGCAGTACTGCCTCAGCCAAGCGTCAACAGGCTGTGCTGAAACTCATAAGCTTAGGTGAGAAACGTCACACTGCTTGTGATTTGTGGACAGCTGTGAAAGAGCAGGCAGATCTGTGGCTGAGACCGCTGAACCTACACCCAGGCATGGTCGTATGTGAGAATGGCCGTAACCTGGTGGCGGCTCTAAGGCGAGGCGAGATCACACACGTACCATGCCTGGCTCATGTGTTTAACTTCGTGGTTCAGTGGTTTCTTAAATCGTACCCTGAGTTGCCAGATCTGCTCGTCAAAGTACGCCGCCTGTCAGCTCATTTTCGCAAGTCGGCTACAGCATCCGCCGCCCTTGCTGTGTTGCAGCAGCGTTTGCAGCTTCCGGCACACCGACTGGTGTGTGATGTCCCCACACGTTGGAACTCTACCCTCCACATGTTGCAAAGGATTTGTGAGCAGAAGAGAGCAGTTGTGGAGTACCATCTGCAACAAGGCCGTCGATATTCAGGTCAGACTCCACACATAAGACCTCAGGAGTGGAACTGTAAGTCTGACATCTGTACCATTTTGACAACCTTTGAGGAGTCCACCAAGATGGTGAGTGGCAATGACGCCATCATTAACGTCAGCATTCCACTTGTCTGTCTTTTGCAACGCACTCTGCAGAGAATTAAAGAGGAGGCATTGCAGCCAGAGTATGATGAGATGGATCAAGAAGCCGTAGCAGTCGATTACACACAGCCCAGCCTCATCTCATCCCAACGTGCATTGGGGGACAATGAGGGAGAGGAGGAGGAGGAAGAACAGGAGCTTGTATCATACGCTGTAGACGGTAGTACCTGTTCAACTGTCATACCGTCGGTTCAGCGTGGGTGGCCTGAGGACAGGGGGGAGGAGGAGGAGGAAGAGGAGAGCATGGTCTTTCGTCATCTTGGGGAGGACACGGAAGTCTTGCCCGTTACCAGTCTGGCACGCATGGCTGTCTTTATGTTACGCTGCCTTAACCGTGACCCTCGCGTTGTCAAAATGTTGGGTGAGAGTCATTA
This sequence comes from Phyllobates terribilis, assembly GCF_046119375.1. Classification (NCBI taxonomy): domain Eukaryota; kingdom Metazoa; phylum Chordata; class Amphibia; order Anura; family Dendrobatidae; genus Phyllobates; species Phyllobates terribilis. The sequence goes on from NW_027362772.1 coordinate 244,903,010, forward strand.
CTGGTTGGTGACACTTTTAGACCCCCACTACAAGGAGAACTTTCACTCTTATTCCTGAGGTGGAGAGGTCTACAAAAATGGGGCAGTACCAGAAGGCCCTTGCTGCAGAACTGTTAAAAAGTTCCCATCTGAACACTCTAGCGGCAGAGGTCATAGTTCGTTGACCAACCAAGGCGTACAAGCAAGAGAGAGGCAACTCCAATCCAGCAGAGGCATTGGAACACTGTCAACGTTCTTGGACAGTTTTCTGAGACCCGCACAGCTTGCAGGCCCTGAGGCGCGGGGTACTCTCACAAGGAGTGGAAAGTTTCAAAAGATGGTGAGAGAGTACCTTGCCGACTGTACCAGCGTCCTCCGTGATTCCTCTGTGCCTTTTAATTATTGGGTATCCAAGCTGGACACTTGGAATGAACTCGCTCTGTACGCCTTGGAGGTCCTGGCCTGCCCTGCCGTTAGCATTTTATCGGAGCGTGTTTTTAGTGCCGCTGGGGGAATTATAACTGATAAGCGCTCTCGCCTGTCAACTGACAATGCTGACAAGCTGACCCTTATCAAAATGAGCAAGGGCTGGATTGGACCAGACTTCTCAACACCACCAAATGACAGCAAAGTAACATAAAGTCAAATCCACGGTGTTTTTTCGGGAGGTGCATTCACATGCACTGCTTCACACATGGGTATACGCTTCCTCATTTTGGCTGTTTTATGTTCTTCTCCTTATCCTTAGCCTCCACCACCACTATACCACCAGGGTGACCGTGGTCCGTGTTGCCATTATTGAAAGTTCCTTTGTCCATATTTGTGTCAGCTTTTTCTTGGAAGGCATAAGCAAAGTGTTAGGCGTCGGTCTGGTGCTGGATTCAAAATGGGTCCAAGACCTTCTGTGGTCTCCCATTTCAGTCCAGCCAGGGATGATGCTGCTCAGCATCACCGTCAGCCCCAGTGCCTAGCTGGTCCGCTAGCACTGTTTGTCTCCCAGGTAGTTGTGCCTAGCAATGTTTAGCCTGGGTTACAGAGGGAGACAGGGCTTGCGGAATCTAAGTCCAGGATTTGCCACACTGAGCATGTCCGTGACCTGGCGGATCATGATTGGTGGGTTTGCACCCACCTGACCCGGTGACCTGGCACCGCCAGATTGGTCACGGGTGTCGTCACCAATGGTGCGACAGTGGGGCAGTGCTTAATCTTTAAAAGGCCCGCCCACAAACATGGCGCACTCAGATCATTTGAGCTTGCTGTTTGTGGTGTGCACGCTTACTCTGGGCTCAAAGAGCCATAGCTTTAGTTAGGGAGGCCGGGCTCAAAGAGCCATAGCTTTAGTAGGCAGGTAGCTTCGCCTCGCTGACTGGCTCTAACCAGGGGGTTCGCCTTACACCCCGAGCCGCCTGTGAGCTAAATAGAGCAGGTTTGCTCAGTCCGGTAGCACGCCGGCTGAGTGATCGAATACCCGGCGGGAATCACCCGCACGCTAGCGCCGTCTACTATAGCGTAGCGCCTGTACCGAAGACAGGGATACTGCTCATAGTCCGGTCACACGTCTCCCTGCGGTTCTTGGAGATTGTGTGAACCGCTTTAGCGCCAATCCCCATAGCGTAGCGCCTGTATCAAAGACAGGGCTACTGCTGTTCCCACGGACGCACGTCTCCCTGCGGTTCTTGGAGATTGTGCGTACCGTCTTACCCTTCCGTGTGCGTTAACACGAAGGGCTAAGATATTTGTTATGTGCGTCGCCGGTCGCTCTCTCCTCCGTGCAGTAAACGGAGATAGAGCGTACCGCTATACCCTGTCCGGTGTGTAGTTAACACGGAAGGGTTTATCTTTTAGTTGTCCTTTGCCTTTCCACCCGGGAAGTGTTCGGCAGCAGTCCTCTAGGCTGCATTGCGGACCCCGGGGTCGGTTGCGTTCCATTAAATAAAGTTGTCTGCAACCGCTCCCCCTAACAGTATCTGAGCGCCAGGGTCTTGCCGAACATGGCCGACAATCAACAGCTGCAGCGTTATGTACAGCAACTGGAGTCCAGACTTAGAACTCTGGAACAAACTGCTCCGGCTGTTGATATCAGTGCAGTAGCGTCCCAGGCGGCAACTTTAGCAGCCAATATTATCAACTCGGCTGCGGCGAATACTGCAACCACTGCAAGTGCCCCATTACCCCGGTTTGCTCTCCCGGAGACATTTTCTGGGGATAGTAAATAAAGTTGTCTGCAACCGCTCCCCCTAACACAATGACTGTGGGAGACCCACTCCCCAATAATGGGAATAATATTTTTAAGATGCTGTACTGTATGGCTCTTGTAAGGGGCATTAAAAGCGTCTTGTTAAGCTACTGGGACCTCCACGTCTCTTCTGAGGGGCATTAAAAGCGTCTTGTTAAGCTACTGGGACCTCCACCACTTTTTCGAGGGGCATTAAAAGCATCTTGTTAAGCTACTGTGACCTCCACCACTTTTCCAAGGGGCATTAAAAGCATCTTGTTAAGCTACTGGGACCTCCACCACTTTTCCAAGGGGCATTAAAAGCGTCTTGTTAAGCTACTGGGACCTCCACCAGTTTTCCGAGGGGCATTAAAACCGTCTTGTTAAGATACTGGGACCTCCACGTCTCTTGTGAGTGGCATTATAACCGTCTTGTTAAGTTACTGAGACCTCCACGTCTCTTCTGAGGGGCATTAAAAGCATCTTCTTAAGCTACTGGGACCTCCACCACTTTTCCGAGGGGCATTAAAAGCGTCTTGTTAAGCTTCTGTGACCTCCACCACTTTTCCAAAGGGCATTAAAAGCGTCTTGTTAAGCTACTGGAACCTCCACCAGTTTTCCGAGGGGCATTAAAACCATCTTGTTAAGCTACTGGGACCTCCACGTCTCTTCTGAGGGGCATTAAAAGCGTCTTGTTAAGCTACTGGGACCTCCACCACTTTTCCGAGGGGCATTAAAACCGTCTTGTTAAGCTACTGGGACCTCCACGTCTCTTCTGAGGGGCATTAAAAGCATCTTGTTAAGCTACTGGGACCTCCACGTCTCTTCTGAGGGGCATTAAAACATCTTGTTAAGCTACTGGGACCTCCACCACTTTTCCGAGGGACATTAAAACCATCTTGTTAAGCTACTGGGACTTCCACCAGTTTTCCGAGGGGCATTAAAACCATCTTGTTAAGCTACTGGGACCTCCACGTCTCTTCTGAGGGGCATTAAAAGCGTCTTGTTAAACCACTCTGAACTCCACAGCTCTTCCAAGGGGCATTGAAATGTTGTTTTTAATTAACTCTAACCTCCACGACTCTTCGAACGGGCATTGCATTTCCTCCTAATTTTTGCCAGCTTTTGCTTGGAAGGCATAAGCAAATGCTATGGGAGACCCACTCCCCAATAATGGGAATAATGTTTGGAATATGCTGTACTGCATGGCTCTTGTAAGGGGCATTGCAAGTTCCTCCGTCCTTTTTTTTTGGCAGCTTTTGCTTGGAAGGCATAAGCAAATACTATGGGAGACCCACTCCCCAATAATGGGAATAATGTTTTATAATATGCTGTACTGCATGGCTCTTGTAAGGGGCATTGCAAGTTCCTCCGTCCTATTTTTTTGGCAGCTTTTGCTTGGAAGGCAGAAGCAAAGACTATGGGAGACCCACTCCACAATAATGGGAATAATGTTTTTAAGATGCTGTACTGTATGGCTCTTGTAAGGGGCAATAAAACCATCTTGTTAAGCTACTGCGACCTCCATTGCTTTTCCGAGGGGCATTAAAATCATCTTGTTAAGCTACTGTGACCTCCACGTGTCTTCAAAGGGGCATTAAAAGCGTATTCTTAAGCCACTCTGTACTCCACAGCTCTTCCAAGGGGCAATGAAATGTTGTTTTTAATTACCTCTAACCTCCACGACTCTTCCAACGGGCATTGCATTTCCTCCTAATTTTAATCAGCTTTTGCTTTTTAGTGCAAATGCGAAAACTAAGGGAGACCCACTCCCCAATAATGGGTAGAAGGTTTTTAGTATGCTGTAATCCACGTCTGTTTCAAGAGGCATTGCAGTTCCTCATTATTTTTGGAAAGCCTTCCATTCACTGCTTAGGCCAACAGTGTACAGGAGACCCAGTTGCTATAAATGGAAAAAACGGTTTAGTTAAGGCCCTCTGACCTCTATGTCATTTCCAAGGGGCATTGGAGTGCCTCAAAATTTTTGGTAGGCATTGCACTCACTGTATGCCCTATAACTGTGTAGCCGAACCGCTCCTTTTGTTACAGAAACATATCCTACAAGACATATGTGGTTGACTGGCCTGATATTGATGTGAATGGTCCCTGTTCCTCCTGCTCTTTCTCTTTTGCCACTACCTCATCCATCATTTATCATCTGAAGCTTTGTTTTAACGGGAGTCATAGAACTGGGATAGTAGCAGGAAAACATCCAGCAATCCTTGGAGGAGGTAGGATATGCGCCGAAATGCTGACCACCTCAGGCCTAGCGGCTACTACATACATGCGCTTGCATTCCAAGAAAATAAAGCAGATGCTAACTTCTATCATCATCATCATGGTCCTCTCCTTGGCACTCTCAACTCCCCTGATGGAGAAGCCAGGGCCCACCGGAGGAGTCTGGTTCTCTGGTGGGCTCGTCCAATGCCGCCCTAAAGCAGGCCGGGCTAAGAAAAGTGTGTGGGGGGATGTTCCATGGAGAAATAGGGACGGCTGGGGACCGAATATGGACACCCGGCCGCCCCCTGGCGGCTGGGGACCGAGTGTGAACACCCGTCCGCCTCCTGGCGGCTGGGGACCGAGTGTGGACTCCCGGCCGCCGAGCGGCTGGGGACTGAGTATGGATTCCAGGCCGCCAACGCAGCCATGACGTTGTGGCCAGATTCCGCCTCCACATGCCTAAAAGGCCCAATTTCAAGTGCAAGCAAGCAGTATGGTATTGCAGCCTGGGGGTGCATGGGTGGTTGGCTACATATTTGCCAAGGAATGGGGGAGGTACAATTGAACACTGCCCAGGGTCAAGAACTTGCACGGAGATAGTTGCAAGTCTGCATCTTCTGATGCGGCAAGGATGACTTCTGATGGGCACACTTTTAGGCAGTGACCTGGGTGTCAGAGATGCTTCCAGGGGTCTTCCCCATGCTGTTCCCATGTCTTTTCAGCACTGTATGCATGTGTCACATAGCACATGGCCAGATAAGGTTGTAAAATGTTAAAATGACATTTCCCGGTGAATGCATTTGTCACGGTTGAAAGCAATATAAAAGTGCAAAAATGCATAAAAAATGCTACTTGTGAACATAGCCCAAGGTGTGGAGGAGTATTTTTTGGGGGGGTTATTTATTTTACCTTATACACAAGTCTTTACCCTGGAAAGGAAGTTCCTTAACATATTTCACAGGAAAACCGTTTCAGTTTAGTTTTTGAACGTTTTATTGTGAGCCCTTAAAAGTGGCTTAATATCTCTGACCACATTGTTGACCTGTGGGTCAGAAATGCTTCCTGGGGCGATCCCCATGCTGTCCCCATGTCATTTGAGCACTGTCACTATCGTTTTGGGCACTTGTTAGGCTTTTAAAAGACTGCCGGGGGTGCCGCCGCAAAAATGCTCGGGTCTCCCATAGACTAACATTGGGCTCGTTGCTCTGGTCGAGCACCCGAGTATCATGGTGAGCTCGGCCCGAGCTTCGAGCACCCTTGAATTTTAGTGCTCGCTCAACACTACTAATGAACATTGATACATTATATTAGTTAGTGGTGTCTACATTATTTATAAGATGCACATTTCTGATTTGTGGGAGCTAATTCTTGCAGTAATGACAATTTAAATGTATTAGAATACTGTCAATAGAATTAACCCCTTAACCACCTTGCGATTTTCCATTTTCCGCTTTTGTTTTTTGCTTCCCTTTTTCCCAGAGCCATAACTTTTTTCATTTTCCATTAATATAGCAGTATGAGGGCTTGTTTTTTGTGAGAAAAGTTGTACTTTTGAATGACATCAATGGTTCAACCATATAATATACTGGAAAACGGGAAAAAAATCCCAAGTGCAATGAAATTGCAATTGTTTTTTATTTACCATGTTCACCAAAATGCTAAAACTGACCTGCCAATATGATTCTACTGGTCAATAGGCTTATTTTTTGCTCCCTGACCTGACATTTTTATTGATACCATTTTGGGGCAGATACAATGTTTTTATCGCCTTTTTTTGCGTAATTCTGGTGTTTCGATTTATTTTTTCTTGATACACTGTTTTCTGATCGCATTAATTTACTTTATATTTTGATAGATTGGACATTTTTAAACACAGTGATAACAAATATGTTTATTTTTTATTGCTTTTTTTATCTTCTGCAGATGACCTGGCTGTAATCACTATCTATTGGCACCCGGCGAACACGTGATGGACCTATCTTGTGACGCACTTCCACTTCAGAGATTGACAGCAGCATTTAACTTAACAGCTGAGGGTGGATCTTGGATACAACTGCTGCTGTTAGAAGCTTTTAGTGGCACATGATAGCTGATCAGAGCAGCTACCATTGGAAGGGAAAGATGCGAGCTCAGCACCGGAGCCTGCTTCAAATGCAGGCATCTACAGCCCAGGTGAGAGAAATTGTCCACAGGACAACTATTAGACAAATACTCCACAAATCTGACCTTTATGGAAGAGTGTCAAGAAGAAAGCCATTTTTGAAAGCAAACCATAAGAAGTTCCATTTCTAAAAAGACAAGTAGGGGACACAGCTAGCATATGGAAGAAGGTGCTCTGGTCAGATGAGACCAAAGTATAACTTTTTGGACTAAGTGCAAAACACTATGTGTGCTGGAAAACTAACACTTCACCTCACCCTGAAAACACCATCCCCATCGTCTAGCATGACGGTGGCAGCATCATGCTGCGGGGAGGCTTTTCTTCAGCAGGGAAAGAGAAGCTGGTCAGAGTCGATGGGAAGATGTATGGAGCTAAATACAGAGCAATCTTGGAGGAAAACCTGTTAAAAGAACTAACTGCACACAACCTCACACTAGGAAAAGCTTGGGGGTGTGGAGAAATAAAAAAAATGTTAAATTAAATCATATAGTCAAGTCTAAATTTCTCAAACATGGTTTTTAAGAAAGGTAAGTGAAGTACTATCAGTCAATCATATAAATTACTAAAATTAGGCTGATTTCCTTTTGTATTAGGATTTCTGTCTTTCCTTACATTATTAAACCCTGGTGTATTTTACCTCTGAGAATAATTGCAAATATTACAGGATTATTTATATCTCTCATATCACTATATAAAAGGTTGCAAATTCTATTATTGCTGATTTGTGCTAAGCAAAAACAAGGCTTTTGTACACTCACAGATGACTTTACTGATATATGGCTTTTAAACATGCCCTATAATGGTGTGTTCCAATTTACATAGTTAGGACTCTAAGGTTTCCTCTGTTGACAATTGACCTTGAATGGGAAAACTATATGTCAGATGTGATAGATTTGAAGAATTTTATTGTATACATTTAACTACTAGCCATCATCTAGAAGACAAAGAAAAAAAAATCTACATTCAAAATATTTATTTCCCATTTCTTATATAGCGCCAACACATTTCTTAGCGCTGCACTGACATCTCAACCCCTCATATTCCTTTTCGAAAGGAGCTTATAATCTAACGTCCCTCATAAATCGTACAAACATACAAAGGCTAATCTCATAGGAAGCCAATTGACCTATGAATATGTTTTAAGAGTGTTGGATTTAATCGGAGATGGAGAAAATGCAAACTCCAAGCAGATGTTGCCATTAGTTGGATTTAAACCCAGGATTCCAAGATTAGTACTCAGGTTTTATCTTCAGTGCAGATGGGATCTTACATACTTACTGAAATTATTGCTATTACCTCTATGAATGTTAGATTTTTGAAATTATGAATTTCTGCTGTTCATTATCCAAATCTGGATAACAACCAAAGTACTAATACCACCATATTCCTTGTGTGGACAACAACTACCATGAGCCATATTCATAGTAACCAATTATAAGTCCTTTTGCAGGAAGGCTATTGGTTTGGGAATGGAGACAGGAAAATTTGGGATTGATCGCTTTTACTTCCCCAGAACACATAACAACCTATCAAAGTCTTTGCTTCCTGGAAGATAAAAAAATATACTTTATAGGGATTATCTTGTTAGAGAAGACTTTCTCAAACACCCAAACAAGGTATTCTTTGCTAATAGAAGAAGATCTAATATATAAAGGATAGAGCAAATTTAATTTCTTCCCTTGGAGGATCCCAAATACCTATGCAATACACATAGTCCATTGAATTCTAAAGAAAAGGTGTAATGCTTTATTTCCCCTGTGAAGGTGCTGCAGGGCAATCAATCACATGCTGCCGGATCGTTTCACAGATTGTAGCCGGTTACTTGGGGTCCAAGAAGCGAACAAAATGGGATTGTGCACTAAAGACATCTTCTTACATATTTGATCATAATCTTATTAGTGATCATGAATAGAATAAACCATACCGCCATAGCTGAATTTATCCTTATTGGATTTTCCGATGTTCCTGAGCTCCAGTACTTATTATTCGTCATCTTCCTCTGCATCTTTAAAATCTCCTTATCTGCTCACATGTTTTTGATTCTTTTATACAGATTCAGTCCAAATCTTCAAACCTCCATGTACTTCTTTCTAGCTAACTTCTCCTTTATGGAAATATGTTATCTTTTAACTGTATGTCCCAAAATGTTAACAAACCTGCTCTCCAGGGAGAAAACTATAACTTTTTATGGCTGTGCTATACAAATGTACCTTTTTCTCTTATTTGCTGGCTCAGAGTGCTACATGTTAGCGTCCATGGCTTATGATCGCTATATCGCCATATGTCATCCCTTGTTATATAATATCCTCATGCGTAAAGTCGTTTGTATGCAGCTGATATGGGCTTCATGGATTATAGGAACAGCGGTTGCCATAATCCAGACCATGCTCATGTTTTCCCTGCCTTTCTGTGGGTCTCATGAAATCAACCATTTCTTCTGTGACGTTCCACCTATCATGGCATTGGCATGTGCTGACACTTGGGTTTATGAAGTTGTTACCTTTATCATTACTTTGTCCGTTATTGTAGGATCCTTTGTTTTGACACTTTTTTCTTATTCAGTAATAATATGGACAATTGTTACGAAACATTCCTCGTCAGGAAGGAAGAAAGCTTTCTCCACCTGCACTTCTCACGTCGTAGTGGTGACCATATTTTACGGATCCGGATGTATAATGTATCTGAGACCCAAGTCAAGTTACGGCACAGGCAAGGACAAGTTTATATCGCTCATGTATACTATTGTTGCGCCATTGTTTAATCCCTTTATCTACAGTTTGAGGAATAATGACGTGAAATCTGCAGTCAGAAGAATTTTGTACAATATAAAACTAACTCACAAATGCTAAATACAATATTTACTTCCTTTAGTTGATAATACCTTTCTGTAAACTTATCAAAAAATATATATATTTTAATACTTCTTTCTGTAACTATAAAAATCTCGGAATGACCATGACTAGAGATGGGTAAACCCAAACTTTAAAATTCAGAGTTCGTACCGGACACTTAGCCAAACACAGACTTCTCCCCAGAGACCGTTTTACTGTTCACAGTTCCAGGGGAAATCCAGGAGGAGTAAGCGAGAGTAAGATTTAGGCTAAGTGTCCACATTGCGGAACTGAAGCATATTTTTTACGCTTCTCCCTGGCGGGAAAATCGCATGCGGATTTTACATGCGGTTTTCCCGCTAGGTAGAAGCGTTTGTGAGGCGTCTTTGCAGCGTATTTGCATGCATTTCCGCATGCGGGTTATCAAGCACTTCTCAAAGTGATTTAAGCTTCACTTGGAAAAGTGCTTGACAACTTGTTCACACTATATAAATCCATGCAACCGGCATGGATTTATATTGTGTGACCAAGTAATAGTTAAAAAAAAAGAATCAGAATGGTAAAAAATAAAAAAATAAAGTTTATACTCACCTTCTGATGCATTCTCTGCCCCGTCCGGAGTCTTGAGCTGCTCACGCTGTTGTAAGCAGGACCTGCGGTGACGTCATTGAGTCATGTGATGGGTCACATGACTCATGACGTGGCAGGTCCTTCACACAACAGGAAAACATCAGAAGATAAGTATAAACTTTATTTTATTCTTTTTTTTACAGGTTCTTTGGTACCCAGGTCTGGATGAGAGTCTCCTCTCATCCAGACTTGGGTACCATCCGCACATTGATTCCGCATGCGGAAACGCAAAATTAATGAACATGCTGCGGATTTTTGACCGCAGCATATACGCTGCGGAAAAATCCGCAGCATGGGCATTGACATTGCGGAATGCCATTGGAGACCATGGGGTGCGGATATACATGCGTTTTACAAGCGTTTACGCTGCGGTAATTCCTCAGCATATACGCTTGTAATACGCAACGTGGGCACGCAGCCTTATGGAAATTAAAAGCTGCTTTTACCAGTACCTGCAAAAGTGGTGAGATTTCAAAAATCTCATGCACACACTTGATTTTTTTTCCTGACTGAATTGAAAAACTGCTTTGTTTTTTAAAACTGCAGCATGTAAATTCAGCATTTTGTAGTGTTTTTTTCACCAATAAAAAGCAATGGGAAAGTGCAATAAAAAGCAGCAAAAATGCTGTTATTGTCTTTTTCAACATTTTTCGTGAAAAAATGAAGGTACAGAAGGAAGTGAAAACAATTTAGTTTTGTGATTTTCCCAAGTTTAAATGTTACCATAAAGTTTTGGTATCCCTCACATGAGCATGGAGGTTAGCATTGTTAAAGTTTAATTAAATTAGTGATATGTGTTAAATTAAACAATGCCCAACAAATTCAGTGCCCTATCAATGTGTGTAAATAAACAATGCACTACTGACTCAATGCCCTACAATTATGTGAAAGTAAATCAATACCCGGCCAACTCAGTGCCCTTCCAATGGGTGAAGGTAAACAATACTTAACCAACTCAATGCCCTACCAATGTGTGACAGTAAACAATGCCCTCTGAATTCAATGCCCTATCTATGTGTGAAAATAAACAATGCTTAACCAACTCAATGCCCAACAAATGTGTTAAAGTAAACAATGCCAAGACAACTCAATGCCCTTCCAATGTGTTAAGTAAACAATGCCCTACCAATGTGTGAAGGAAATCAATGTCCTACCAATGAGTGAAGAAAAACAATGCCCTACCAATGCATGAAAGTAAGCAATGTCCTACCAATGTGTGAAGGTAAACAATGCTTAACCAACTCAATGCCATACCAGTGTATGAAAGTAAACAATGTGTTGCATTATGTCTGTCATAGCTATGACCTTCTTTTCCATGGAAATGATTTTTTTCTTTCTAAATAAATGAACCATTTTAACTGGAGCTGGAAATATTCGCTTTTGTCCTTTTGGCTGCCCCACGTACCGATCAGTACGAAATTTCCGTGATCCAGCTCATTGAACGGCAACACTTTCTCATTTACGGTATCCTGAAGTAAAACAATGCCCTACCAGCTTAGTGCCCTACCAATATGTGAAAGTGAAACAATGCCCTACCACCTTTTTTTATGGGTGCAAAATCGCCTGGACGTATGGATACGTCCAAAATCGTGAAGGTGTTAAATTGCATTCCCTTTCTGTTTCAATGGAAATGCAGCTGGAAACAGCGATTTAGACTGGTAGTGTCTCTTTTTTTTTTTTTTATTAATCTTTATTTTCCATTTTGGTTTTGATATTTATTTATTAATACATTATTATGCACTGTGCCCCCTAGAAGGTCTTAATTGATCTGAGGAAGCATTTTAACATATCAATACATACGGTTGTGCTCAAAATTTTACATACTGTAGTGCCGGCGTCCCTGCCCTCTGCTAGGCAGGGACGCTGTTCCCCTCACCGCTCTGCTCCGTGCCCGGCGTCCCTCTCCCGCTCTGCTGGCAGCGCGCGCTCCTTCCCGGCCACTGTGCTTAGGGCGCGCGCACGCGCCCTCCCTCCCTCTTAAAGGGGCCGCGCGCGCCGTCCTAAGGAGTCCCCGGCCAATGGCCGGAGGACTTTACCATATATAAGGCACCTCCTCCAAAATGGAGGTGCCCGAGCAATGTTGTTGCACCGTTCTACTCTGCTTCAGCCCTCAGGTCCCGTTGCCAGTTACCTGCCAGTTACCTGCCAGATTCCTGCCAGCTTGCTGTCCTAATCCTGCCTGATTTCCTGTTACCTGCCTGCCTGCCTGAGGTCCGACGGTCTGCCTTATAACTCCGGTCAGTCTGTCTATGGACCAGCTTGCCCGCTCACCTGGGAGCGCTTCTCCGCTACCTGCCTGCTTGCCTGCCCGGAGGCTCCGCTGTCACGTGCTGTGACCACCAGCTATTCCAGACTCTTGCCCGCTCACCTGGGAGCGCTTCTCCGCTACCTGCCTGCTTGCCTGCCCGGGGCCTCCGCTGTCACGTGCTGTGACCACCAGCTATTCCAGAGACTCTTGCCCGCTCACCTGGGAGCGCTTCTCCGCTACCTGCCTGCTTGCCTACCGGGAGGCTCCGCCGTCACGTGCTGTGACCACCTGCTATTCCAGAGACTCTCGCTTGCTCACCTGGGAGCACACTTCCTCCATCTGCCTTGCTAGCCTACCTGGAGGTTCAGCCATCACAGGTCGTACCTACCCTTTACCTAGAGACTGCCCCGGTCACTTGCCGTGACCTCCAGCCCGTACACCCAGAGACTGTCCCGGTCACCTGCTGTGACTGCCTGCCTGGTCGCCACCCGCTCCCTTACAAGGACCGCCCCCTTGTATAGTAGCCCAGAGGTTCCGCCTCCCAGACCCGTTACAGTTTGCTCGGGCCATGGAACCCGGTGGCACCCAAGCTCCCTCGCTCTCGGACCTGTGTCATGAACTGTCCCGTCAAAGGTCCCAACAGGAGTCCATCCTGGGTCACCTGCGGAATGTCAATACTCGCCTGGACACTCTGACTGCTCCACCAACAACCTCCGCCAGTGCCATGTCTCGCAATCCGGCAGCTCCGCTGTCCACTAACACCATGATATCCTACCCCGGACCTCGGCTTTCTGCACCTCCTCGCTTCGGAGGCGACTCAGCCCAGGCTCGGGGCTTCATAAATCAGTGCACCCTGCACTTTGAACTATTGTCCCACCAGTTTAACTCCGACCGAGCCAAAATTGCATTCATGTCCCATCTCACCGGGGAGGCTCTGGCCTGGCTAAATCCTCTATGGGAGAGAGGAGACCCCCTGGTGTCCAACTTGCCTGCTTTTCTCACGGCTTTCCGGAAAGTCTTCGACGAACCCGGACGGAAGACCTCATCCGCATCATCGTTGCTACGCCTCCGTCAGGAAAGTCTCACCGTGGGCCAATATGCCATACGGTTCCGTACCCTTGCCTCGGAGCTGGCCTGGGATAACGACGCTCTGGTTTCCGTCTTCTGGGAGGGTCTGTCCGGCCGTATTAAAGATGAACTTGCCGGTCGGGACATTCCTACCACTCTCGATGACTTAATAACTCTTGCCACCCGGATTGACCTACGGTTCCAGGAGCGTGCCAGAGAGGTCACCCGTGAGAGGAGGTTACCATGTCTAGCTCCTACTTTTCAGAAACCCGTCACTCCTTCTGTCTCTAACCAGGTACACCCTCCTGAGCCTATGCAGGTCGACCAGACCAAGATGGTCAAGACCCGTCAGGACTTACGCCGTGCCGAGGGGACCTGCTTCTACTGTGGCAGTAAGGAGCACCGGATCCGTGCCTGCCCGGAGAGGTCGGGAAACGCCTGTGTCTAGGTTCGCTCAGAGAGGTCCACCTAGACAAGAATAAATCCTCTCCATCCCTGCTGTTGTCAGTTTCAATCGTCTACGGGGAGAACCGTTATTTCGAACTAGCCCAACTGGACTCTGGAGCAGCCGGGAATCTTATTTCACAGTCCCTGGTAGAGAAATATCGCATCCCCACCAAACCTCTGGCTGTACCCTTGTCTGTTGCTGCCGTGGATGGGGGGCTCTTACCACGCCCCATCCAACTCATCACCGAATCCATTACTCTGCAGGTGGGAATGCTGCATTCTGAAAGTATCTCCTTCCATGTTCTGCCTGGACTCTCTCACGCCCTCTTGCTAGGCCTACCTTGGCTCCAGAAACATGCACCCGTTCTTGACTGGCAGACCGGAGAAGTCCTTCGCTGGGGACAGGGCTGCCATAAGACCTGTCTGGTTCCCGTTCATCCCGTCCGTCCTTCTCCTACCCCAGCTAATCTACCTGGACTTCCGATTCCTTATTGGTCTTATGCTGATGTCTTTAATAAAAAGGAGGCAGAGACACTACCCCCTCATAGACCATACGACTGCCCTATCGACCTGTTACCTGGTACTTCTCCTCCCCGTGGGCGTATTTATCCATTATCCGCGGCTGAGACCCGGTCAATGTCCGAATATATTGAGGAGAATCTGGCCAGGGGATTCATCCGGAAATCTACCTCCCCGGCGGGAGCAGGCTTCTTTTTCGTCAAAAAGAAGGACGGCTCTCTCCGTCCCTGTATAGACTATAGAGGCCTTAACCAGATCACGGTGAAGAATAAGTACCCCCTTCCGCTCATTCCGGAGTTATTCGATCGTCTGAGGGGGGCTAGAATCTTCACCAAACTGGACCTCCGTGGGGCATACAACCTGGTTCGTATCCGTCAGGGGGATGATTGGAAGACGGCATTCAACACCCGGGACGGCCACTATGAATATCTGGTAATGCCCTTTAGCCTCTGTAACGCTCCTGCCGTCTTTCAAGAGTTGGTCAATGACATCTTCTGGGACCTTCTCTACTCCTGCGTAGTGGTGTACCTGGACGACATCTTGGTCTTCTCTCCGGATCTCCAGACTCACCGGAGGGATGTTCGTCAGGTCCTGCTCAGGCTCAGGCAGAACCATCTCTACGCTAAATATGAGAAGTGCCTCTTTGAGCAGACCTCGCTTCCGTTTCTGGGCTACATTATCTCTCAGATCGGCCTACAAATGGATCCTGAGAAACTGTCTGCCATCGAGAAATGGCCCCGACCAGAGGGGTTGAAGGCTATTCAACGGTTCCTGGGCTTCGCCAACTATTACCGCCTCTTCATCCCGCACTTCTCTTCCCGGACTGCCCCAATTTCCGCGCTCACCCGTAAGGGTACTAATCCCAAAGAGTGGCCGTCTGAAGCAGAGGAGGCCTTTCTTTCCCTAAAACAGGCCTTCTCTTCCGTCCCGGTGCTGCATCGCCCGGACGGCAACAAGCAGTTCTTCCTGGAAGTTGACGCCTCCTCCTCTGGAGCCGGAGCGGTACTTACTCAAAAATCATCTTCCGGGAGAATGGTAACTTGTGGCTTCTTCTCCAAACTCTTCTCCTCTTCTGAGCGCAACTATTCCATAGGAGACCGAGAGTTATTGGCCATCAAGCTGGCGTTGGAGGAGTGGCGTTACCTACTCGAGGGGGCTCTTCATCCGGTAATAATTTACACTGACCACAAGAACTTGGCTTACCTCCAGCATGCCCAGAGACTTAACCCGCGCCAAGCCCGGTGGTCCTTGTTTTTTGCTCGCTTTGATTTTGTTCTTCATTTTCGCCCCGCTGACAAAAACGTCAAAGCAGACGCCTTGTCCCGATCCTTTCTGGTGTCCGATCTCGAGGAAGAACCTAAACATATCATCGATCCCGCCAGAGTAATGCAGGTGGCTCCCGTGAGTCTAAATCGTCTCCCTCCCGGTAAGACGTTTGTTTCAGTACCTGATCGGGAGAAGATCCTACACTGGGGCCATTCATCTAAACTAGCTGGCCACGCCGGTCAGAAAAAGACACTCCAGCTTATTGCCCGGCACTATTGGTGGCCTACCCTGCACAAGGACATAATAGACTTTGTTTCTGCCTGTGTGTCCTGCGCCCGCAACAAAGTCCCGAGACATCTGCCAGCCGGACGCCTCCTTCCGCTTCCTGTACCTGCTGCCCCCTGGCAGCATATAGCAATGGACTTTATAACTGATCTCCCCGTCTCTGCCGGTTGTACGGTCATTTGGGTGGTCGCTGACCGCTTTTCCAAGATGGCTCACTTTATTCCCCTGCCAGGCCTTCCGTCTGCACCCGAGCTGGCTAAAGACTTTATCTGCCACATCTTCCGTCTTCATGGCCTGCCCCTCCACATCGTGTCGGATCGTGGGGTACAGTTCACCTCACGTTTCTGGAGAGCCACTTGTAAACTACTAGACGTCACCCTGGACTTCTCTTCCGCTTACCACCCACAGTCTAATGGTCAAGTGGAGCGGATCAATCAGAACCTGACCAGTTACCTCCGGCACTTCGTTAATGCCCACCATTCTGACTAGGTGGATCTCCTACCATGGGCCGAGTTCTCTTATAATAATCACGAGAGCGAATCCTCCTCCAAATCCCCGTTTTTTGTAGTCTTTGGTCAGCATCCTAGGATTCCTTTTCCTGTCTCCACCTCTGTGGACAACCCGGCTGCGGAATCTCTCGTTAGCAAATTTTCCTCCATATGGGAGAGTACCCGGTCTGCACTCCTTCTGTCATCCGAGCGTATGAAAAGACACGCTGACAAAAAACGCCTGGATCCTCCACAATTTCGTCCAGGAGATAAAGTCTGGCTCTCATCTAAATATGTTCGACTCTAGATACCTTCTTACAAGTTAGGGCCTCGGTTCATCGGTCCTCTGGAGGTCATCAGTCAGATCAACCCGGTGGCCTATAAATTGAAACTCCCGGCCAACTTACGGATCCCTAACTCCTTCCATGTATCTCTCCTCAAACCCGTGGTGCTTAACTCTTTTTCCAAGTCTACAGGTACGCCTCCTGCTCCGGTTTCTGCTGAGGACGAGTTTGAGGTAGAGAACATTCTTGCCACCAAAAGGGTAAGAGGAAAGACCTTTTTTCTGGTAGATTGGAAGGGGTTTGGTCCTGAGGAGAGAACGTGGGAGCCCCGGGAGAACATCCATGCCCCTCTCATCCTAGCTAAATTTCTATCTGGCCTAAAAAAGGGGGGGCCTAAAGGGGGGGGTACTGTAGTGCCGGCGTCCCTGCCCTCTGCTAGGCAGGGACGCTGTTCCCCTCACCGCTCTGCTCCGTGCCCGGCGTCCCTCTCCCGCTCTGCTGGCAGCGCGCGCTCCTTCCCGGCCACTGTGCTTAGGGCGCGCGCGCGCGCCCTCCCTCCCTCTTAAAGGGGCCGCGCGCGCCGTCCTAAGGAGTCCCCGGCCAATGGCCGGAGGACTTTACCATATATAAGGCACCTCCTCCAAAATGGAGGTGCCCGAGCAATGTTGTTGCACCGTTCTACTCTGCTTCAGCCCTCAGGTCCCGTTGCCAGTTACCTGCCAGTTACCTGCCAGATTCCTGCCAGCTTGCTGTCCTAATCCTGCCTGATTTCCTGTTACCTGCCTGCCTGCCTGAGGTCCGACGGTCTGCCTTACAACTCCGGTCAGTCTGTCTAAGGACCAACTTGCCCGCTCACCTGGGAGCGCACATCAGCTACCTGCCTGCTTGCCTGAGGTCCGACGGTCTGCCTTACAACTCCGGTCAGTCTGTCTATGGACCAGCTTGCCCGCTCACCTGGGAGCGCTTCTCCGCTACCTGCCTGCTTGCCTGCCCGGAGGCTCCGCTGTCACGTGCTGTGACCACCAGCTATTCCAGACTCTTGCCCGCTCACCTGGGAGCGCTTCTCCGCTACCTGCCTGCTTGCCTGCCCGGGGCCTCCGCTGTCACGTGCTGTGACCACCAGCTATTCCAGAGACTCTTGCCCGCTCACCTGGGAGCGCTTCTCCGCTACCTGCCTGCTTGCCACCGGGAGGCTCCGCCGTCACGTGCTGTGACCACCTGCTATTCCAGAGACTCTCGCTTGCTCACCTGGGAGCACACTTCCTCCATCTGCCTTGCTAGCCTACCTGGAGGTTCAACCATCACAGGTCGTACCTACCCTTTACCTAGAGACTGCCCCGGTCACTTGCCGTGACCTCCAGCCCGTACACCCAGAGACTGTCCCGGTCACCTGCTGTGACTGCCTGCCTGGTCGCCACCCGCTCCCTTACAAGGACCGCCCCCTTGTATAGTAGCCCAGAGGTTCCGCCTCCCAGACCCGTTACACATACACCAGCAGAATTTTCTCTTTCTTGACCCTGTTTCACAGAATATGAATGATAACAAAAAATTTTTTCTCCACTCATGGTTATTGGTTGCGTGAAGTCATTTATTGTCAAACTACTGTGTTTTCTCTTTTTAAATCTTAACGACAACAAAAAACATCCAAGTGACCCTGATCAAAAGTTCACATACCCCAGTTCTTAATACCGTGTATTGCCCCCTTTAACATCAATGACAGCTTGAATATTAATATTAATCTAATTTTGTTTCTACTTACCTATACCATGACAAATCAGTTTTTTTTTATAATATCAACATTAGTGTTGAGCGACCATGCTCGACACTGCTCGGTACTCGCCCGAGCATCTCACTACTCGGGATGTTTGGCGAGCACCGAGCATTTCCGGGTTACTCGGGCGGGAGCTCGGGTCTCCGCCCTGCATGTTTGGCGCTCTTTACAGAGGCAATGAACATGCAGGGATTGCCAGCCAGTCACCGTCTCTAAAGCCTGCAAAATCAAACAAACAGTCCTTCTTAGGACTAATATGCATCCCAGATATCAGAAAGGCAGGCATGCAGGCTGTATAGGAGACGCAGTGGTTATACCAGCAAACACTGCATTACAGTCCTGTGTGCTGCTGCTCAAATTGCTAGACTTAGCACCAGGTCTCAGGGGCCAGGAAAAATCTTTTTTTTCTTCATCTAAATCCTCTTTTTTTTTTTTTCTCAGTCAGACTGTACAAATACCCATCTTATTAACCTTTTGGTATCCCCCCCCCCCCAAAAAAAAAAAAAAATTAAGTGTGTCTGTGAGTGTTCAGACACAAATATATCTGTTTAAAGGAGTCTGGTTTTGACCAGGAAACTAGAACTGTGGTTTTGCAGTTCCACGGTTCAAATCTCTGTATTATCCACTTTTTTGCCTTTTTTCCATAAAATAAAACAGTTTGAGTGTCTCGCTGACTGTTCAGACACAAATATATCTATTTAAAAAAGTCTGGTATACGCAAGGAAATTAGAACTGTGGTTTTCCTCTTCCACGGTTCAAATCTGGGTGTTATCCACCTTTTTGCCTTTTTTACATAAAAAAAAACAGTTTGAGTGTCTCGCTGACTGTTAAGACACAAATATATCTGTTTAAAAGATTCTGGTGTAGGCTAGAGAACTAGAACTGTGGTTTTCCTCTTCCACGGTTCAAATCTTCGTGTAATCCACCTTTTTGCATAAAAAAAACAGTTTGAGTGTCTTGCTGACTGTTCAGACACAAATATATCTGTTATTCTGGTGTAGACCAGAGAACTAGAACTGTGGTTTTCCTCTTCCACAGTTCTAATCTCCTTTTTATTACCCTTTTGCCATTGATAGTGTGAGTGTAAGCTATTTTACTTCATTTACAATGAGCAAGGCGCGTGGCAAGGGACGTGGAACTGGACGTTCTGGTGATGGTGCGTGCAGAGGATGGGGCCGTGGCCAAGGTGAAAATGTGCCACAACCAACAGCCACATCTTCTCGCTCCCAGTTCTTAACCAAATTACTAGCGAAGCACACAAAAACACCACTATTACGAACTGATCAGTGTGAACAGGTTATTAATTGGATAGCAGATAATACTTCCAGTCACCTGGGCACCACCACCTCCGGTCTGTCTTCCACACGGTCAAGTGTTAGTAGCCGTGAGTCTCGACCGCATACTCCTCCTCACCCTGATGCTCCTTACTCCCACCATGCCGAGTGTCAGACAGCAACTGATCCCACACTTGGACACTCTGAAGAGCTGTTCCCTGGTCCATTTCCATATTTGGGCCCATCGTCTGCTCGCTTGAAGTGGTGGAAGAGGAGATCCCATGTAGCGATGGCCAAATATTTGAACAGCCATGGCCACAAGAAGGCGACGGTGGCAATTTGTCACAAGGGGTGGACGATGACGAGACACAATTGCCACGAAGTGAGGAGGAGGACCGTGGTGCGGAAATGGAAGAGAAGGAGGTGGTGGATGATCTAGTAACTGACCCAACGTGGCAGGAGGACATGCAGAGCGAGGCCAGGAGCACACAGGGGGACGGAGGCAGAGTACCCCAACAGGCAGGAAGAAGCAGTCTGGTGGCCGCAGACAGAAGGCGGGCAACCGTTCCCCGTAAAACCAACACGAGGGACGTTGCCAGTACAACCGTAGGTCTTCCAGAGTCTGGAATTTTTTTAAAGACTCTGCTGATAACCCCAAAAAGGCCATTTGTACCACATGCCAGGCCAGCATCAGCAGGGGTGACAAAACTACCAGCCTGACCACCACAAGCATGATCAGGCACATGTCAGAAAAGCATCTGACTTTGTGGGGCGAACCCCAGGGTCCACGACCAGTGTCAGCGGGTGTCACCACTGCTTCTTCCGCTGTTGTGCGTGTAAGAGAACCCCCTGTTGTGCGTGCAAGGCAATCCCATGTCCATACTGCATGCAAAGATGCCCCCTCCTCTCAGTCTTCACATGCTATGGCAGTTTCTTAAGAAACAGCATCAACGTCCACATCCACGTCCCACCGCAGAGTTCAATTGTCCATATCCCAGACCTTTGAATGAAAGCGCAAATTCGCAGCCAACGCCCCACAGACCACAGTCTTAAATTCGCACATTTCACAACTGCTTGTGTTGGAAATGCTGCCTTTTAGGCTGGTGGAGACGGAATCCTTCCGCAACCTTATGGCGGTGGCCGTCCCTTGGTACTCGGGCCCCAGCCGACACTATTTTGCCCAGTGTGCCATCCCTGCACTACACAAGCATGTGTCCCAAAACATCTGCTGTGCCCTCAACAACGCAGCTACTGGGAGAGTCCACCTGACAACGGACATGTGGACAAGTGCTTGTGGCAAGGAACGGTACATCTCCCTGACGGCACACTGGGTAAGCATAGTGGAAGCCGGGACCCAGTCGGACCTTGGGACAGAACACATCCTCCCCACACCGAGGATTTCGGGCCCTATGTCAGTCAGAGTTGCCACCACAGTGTACAGCTCCTGCGCATCATCCTCCTCCTCCGCCTCATGTTCAGCCTGCATCTCAGATATCACCACATCAGTTCCAACTGGAAACACTGCAGTACTGCCTCAGCCAAGCGCAACAGGCTGTGCTGAAACTCATAAGGTTAGGTGATAAACCTCACACTGCTTGTGAGTTGTGGACAGCTGTGAAAGAGTAGGCAGATCTGTGACTGAGACCGCTGAACCTACATCCAGCATTGGTCGTGTGTGACAATGGCCGTAACCTGGTGGCGGCTCTAAGGCAAGGCGAGATCACACACATACCATGCCTGGCTCATGTGCTTAACCTCGTGGTTCAGCGGTTTCTTAAATCGTACCCCGAGTTGCCAGATCTGCTCGTTAAAGTATGCCGCCTGTCAGCTCATTTTCGGAAGTCGGCTACAGCTTCCGCCGCCCTTGCTGTGTTGCAGCAGCATTTGCAGCTTCCGGCACTCTACCCTCCACATGTTGCAAAGGATTTTTGAGCAGAAGAGGGCAGTTGTGTTGTACCAGCTGAAACAAGGCCATCGATATTCAGGTCAGACTCCACACATAAGACCTCAGGAGTGGACCTGGATGTCTGACATATGTACCATCCTGAAAAACTTTGAGGAGTCCACCAAGATGGTGAGTGGCGATGATGCCATCATTAGCGTCAGCATCCCACTTGTCTGTCTCTTTCAACGCTCACTGCAGAGAATTAAAGAGGAGGCATTGCAGCCAGAGTATGATGAGATGGATTAAGAAGCCATAGCGGGCGATTACACACAGTCCAGCCTCATCTCATCCCAACGTGCATTGGGGGATAATGAGGGAGAGGAGGAGGAGGAAGAACAGGAGCTGGTATCATGCGCTGTAGACGGTAGTACCTGTACAACTGTCATACCGTCGGTTCAGCGTGGGTGGCATGAGGACAGGGGGAGGGGGAGGAAGAGGAGGAGAGCATGGTCAGTCGTCATCTTGGTGAGGACACGGAAGTCTTGTCCGTTACCAGTCTGGCACGCATGGCTGACTTTATGTTACGCTGCCTTAACCATGACCCTCGCGTTGTCAAAATGTTGGGTGACAGTCATTACTGGTTGGTGACACTTTTAGACCTCCGCTACAAGGAGAACTTTCACTCTCTTATTCCTGAGGTGGAGAGGTCTACAAAAATGTGGCAGTACCAGAAGGCCCTTGCTGGAGAACTGTTAAAAAAATTCCCATCTGAACACGCTAGCGGCAGAGGTCACAGTTTGTTGACCAACCAAGGCGTACAGGTGAGAGAGACGCAACTCCAATCCAGCAGAGACAGGGGAGCACTGTCAACCTTCTGGGACAGTTTTCTGAGACTCACCCAGCTTACAGGCCCTGAGGCGCGAGGTATTCTCACAAGGAGTGGAACGTTTCAAAAGATGGTGAGGGAGTACCTTGCCGACCGTACCAGCATCCTCCGTGATTCCTCTGTGCCTTTTAATTATTGGGTATCCAAGCTGGACACTTGGAATGAACTCGCTCTGTACACCTTGGAGGTCCTGGCTTGCCCTGCCGCTAGTGTTTTATCGGAGCGTGTTTTTAGTGCTGCTGGGGGAATTATAACTGATAAGTGCACTTGCCTGTCAACTGACAATGCTGACAAGCTGACCCTTATCAAAATGAACAAGGGCTGGATTGGGCCAGACATCTCATCACCACCAAATGCAGCAGAGTAACATAAAGTCAAATCTACTGTGTTATTTCGGGAGGTGTATTCCCATGCACCGCTTCACACCCACACATGGGTATATGCTTCCTCATTTCGGCTGTGTTTTGCTCTTCTCCTTATCCTCAGCCTCCACCACCACTATACCTCCAGGGTGACCGTGTTCCGTGTTGCCAGCTTTGGATGTTCCTCCTTCCTAATTTTTGGCAGCTTTTGCTTTGAAGGCATAGGCAAAGACTAAGGGAGACCCACTCCCCAATAATGGAATAATGTTTTTAATATGCTGTACTGCATGGCTCTTGTAAGGGGCATTGCAAGTTCCTCCGTCCTAATTTTTGGCAGCTTTTGCTTGGTAGGCATAGGCAAAGACTATGGGAGACCCACTCCCCAATAATGGGACTTATGTTTGTAATATGCTGTACTGCATGGCTCTTGTAAAAGGCATTAAAATCGTCTTGTTAAGCTACTGTGACCTCCACGTATCTTCCAAGGGTCATTGACATTGTCTTTTTATTCCACTGTGACCTCCACGTCTCTTCCAAGAGGCATTTAAACCATCTTGTTAAAACACTCTGAACTCCACGTCTCTTCCAAGGGGCATTAAAATCATCTTGTTAAGCTACTGTGACCTCCACGTCTCTTCCAACAGTCATTAATATTGTCTTTTTATTCCACTGGGACCTCCCCCTCTCTTCCAATGGGCATTGATATTGTCTTTTTATTCCACTGGGACCTCCACTACTCTTCCAAGGGCCATTGATATTGTCTTTTTATTCCATTGTGAACTCCACGTCTCTTCCAAGGGGCATTAAAATCATTCTTGTTAAACCACTCTGGACTCCACGTCTCTTCCAAGGGGCATTAAAACTGTCTTGTTAAGCTACTGTGAACTCCACAGCTCTTCCAAGGGGCATTGAAATGTTGTTTTTAATTACCTCTAACCTCCACGACTCTTCCAATGGGCATTGCATTTCCTCCTAATTTTAGTCAGCTTTTGCTTTTCAATGCATAGGCGAACACTAAGGAAGACCCACTCCCCAATAATGGGTAGAAGGTTTTTAGTACGCTGTAATCCACGTCTGTTTCAAGGGGCATTGCAGTTCCTCATAATTTTTGGAATGCCTTCCATTCACTGCTTAGGCCAACAGTGTACAGGAAACCCAGTTGCTATAAATGGAAAAAACGGTTTAGTTAAGGCCCTCTGACCTCCATGTCACTTTCAAGGGGCATTGGAGTGCCTCGAAATTTTTGGTAGGCATTGCACTCACTGTATGCCCTAAAACTGTGTACCCGAACCGCTCTTTTTGGTACAGAAACATATCCTACAGACATGTGTGGTTGACTGGCCTGATATTGATGTGAATGGTCCCTGTTCCTCCTGCTCCTTCTCCTTTGCCACCAACTCATCCATCATTCATCACCTGAAGCTTTGTTTTAACGGGAGTCATAGAACTGGGATAGTAGCATGAAAACATCTAGCAATCCTCGGAGGAGGTAGGATATGCGCCAAAACGCTGACCACCTCAGGCCTAGCCGCTACTACATACATGCGCTTGCATTCCAAAGAACAGAAAGCTAAAGAGATGGATGGTCTCATGATCATGAATAATTTACTCGTTGTGTAGGAGGCCGACCACTGCTGCTGTCTACATTCTGAACTTTGTGTTGAAGCCTGATTGACCCAGGACCCGCAATCATCTATGTCTGGAGGACGTGTTGCATCCCAGTGTCCAACTGTGTCCCGGCTTCCACAATATTAACCCAGTGTGAAGGTGTCAGTGAGATGGACCATCCCTGGCCACATTCACTTGTCCACGTGTTTGTGGTTAGGCTGTCCTTCCCACTAAATGCACTGGGGAGGGCACAGGTAATGTTTTGGTATGCATGCTTGTGTATAAGGCACACCGGGACAAATAGGGGTGGCTGGGGACCGAGTGTGGACATCTGGGCGGCTGGGGACTGAGTATGGATACCAGGCCGCCGACGCAGCCATGACATGGTGGCCGGCGTCTGCCTCCACATGCTTAAAAGGCCTCATTTCAAGTGCAAGCAAGCTAGCAGTATGGTATTGCAGCCTGGGGGTGGGTGTGTGGCAGGCTGCACACTTACGTTTGCATTCCAAGAAAACAAAGCAGATGCTAACTTCTATCATCATCATCATGCTCCTCACCTTGGCACTCTCAACTCCCCTGATGGAGAAGCCAGGGCCCACCGGAGGAGTCTGGTTGTCTGTTGGGCTCGTCCAATGCTGCCCTAAAGCAGGCCATGCATCACACGTCACCCACTACACATATAGGTAGAGGGAAAATAAAGTATAGACAGTATTGTATTAAAAGAAATCTTTTATTAAATCCATTAAAAAGAGAAATACATTTAAAATTAAGCAGGAGGAAAATTATTCAGCACCAGGGTTCAAATATAGGTCTCAATCCTATAGAATAAATTAACATGAAT
Source organism: Phyllobates terribilis (assembly GCF_046119375.1). Taxonomy (NCBI): domain Eukaryota; kingdom Metazoa; phylum Chordata; class Amphibia; order Anura; family Dendrobatidae; genus Phyllobates; species Phyllobates terribilis. The sequence goes on from NW_027362772.1 coordinate 244,928,278, forward strand.
AGATTTATGTTATTATTGATATAAAGGATATATTCAATAAATCATTGAGTCTTGATTTTTTACTCATAAAGTGCAACTATTGATAAAGTATCTAGTGCCATTAGCTGAAATAAACTTTCTAGATTCAGAATTTTGCAGCTTATAAAGTATCTAGTGCCATTAGCTATATTGCAATCCAAATCCTTTCTAAATCGTGTCGTAAACTTACAGGAGAGAGTAGTATCCCCGTAGTCCTGGCGCTGCACCCTGACGGCCGTTTCGCCACGCTTCTTCCTGGGGGCGGTGACTACCATGAAACAGCTGGGACCTTAAATACTACTGTGATAGGTATTGAGAATGTACATGGGTGGATGCGTTATATCGATGACGTTTGGTTCATCTGGGAGGGCCCGATCAGTGGGTTAAGTGATCTAATGGACAATTTGAATAATAACCAACTCAACATTAAATTAACCTATAATTATGGTAGACAACTTGATTTTTTTGGACCTCCGTATCGCAGCCCTCCCGGATGGACTGATCGCCACCGAGGTATTTCGCAAAACCACCACCACCAACACACTTCTGCATGCCTCGTCATCTCATGTTACTTCTACTATCAAAGGAATACCAATTGGCCAATTCCTACGAACAAAAAAAATCTGCTCAAATGAGGAAGTTTTTTTAGATCAGGCTCAAGATCTGGCACAGAGATTCGAGGAACGTGGCTATATCAGACGCTGCATACGAAGAGGTTTTCAAAAGGCATATCAGACCCCCAGGAAACAATTACTATTTGGAAACACTCCAAAAAGAAATCAAAAGATGGATCAACCAATAAGATTAATCACCACCTATAATAAACAATGGAGAGAGATGTCAGATATAATACACAAGCATTGGAAAATTCTCCTGATGGACCTTACTTTGAAAAAACTCCTTCCACAGACTCCTTCCATCGTAGCAAGGAGAGCCAAAAATTTAAAAGATGTCTTGGACCATAGCCACTATGATCCCAAGACCTCCCCTGAGAAAATGGATATAACCATGCCACCTGGCTTTTTTCCATGCAGTTTTTGCAAAGCCTGTCAAAATTTGAGAAAAAGCAAAACCTTCACTAATTATGATGCATCCAGGACTTTTCAAATTAGGAAACACCTAACCTGTGGATCAAAAGGGGTGATTTATCATGCTGAATGCCCCTGTCACAAAATTTATATAGGCCTAACATCAAGAGAGCTAAAGGTACGTGTAAGAGAGCATGTCCGTGACATAGAGAAGGCTGGGTCAGTGGTTGATGTTAAAACTTTAAAAACCTTACCGAGACATTTTAGGGAACATCATAAATGTAAAGTAGACGGGCTTATAATTAAAGCCATTGATCAGGTCACTTTAGGTGTTAGAGGGGGTGACTTGGGTAGGATTTTGGCACAAGTGGAAAGCAGGTGGATATATAGATTGGGCACGATGTCTCCACAAGGTTTAAATGAGAGTTTGGGCTTTGCATCTTTCTTATAAACTTTATGTATATTAGCCTCTTGGACAGCATATGTTTTTGGTTTTACTTTATTTTGCCGGTTTTACCATGTATTGATTGTTTTTAATTTTGTGTTCTAGTTTAACAAACGACTATAGCTTGGGACTTTATGTGATATTTGAACTACTATGGATCTGACAGAATAAGATGCCTGGATTCCTGCCGATAGGATAACGCTGTCTGTGATGCGAGTACGCTCCATCTTTGAATATTCAGCAAGATCATCAAGAAAATTGAGGTCTTATCCCCTACTATATCCCGGCTATGGAATTATTTGAGACTATATGTATAACATTTTCATGTATAGGGATATGAGGTTTAATTTTTATGTGCAATATTCTTATCAGATCTAGCCCATAATGATGATCAATGTTCATGCTGTTTTCGACTCCTATCTTCAGAGGATCCAATATTATTAGTAGAATAATGGGGAAGGGGAATAGGATTGAGGTCTATCAGGGAGATAAATCCCTATATCATTGGGCAGACCTTTTCTGCAGTTTGTCGGTGATTAGTATTTATCAGTATTAAGAGTAGTGTTGAGCCACTCCCGTAGTGTTCGAGTTCGGTTCGTCGAACACCCGTGTGTTCGCCGAACTGTTCGTCGAACTGTTCGTCGAACACCTTCGAACACCGTTAAAACCAATGGCAGGCAAACAAAAACACATAGAAACACATAGAAAACACCTTCAAAGGTGTCCAAAAGCTGACAAACTGCTCAGAAGACACAACTAACACATGGAAAAGTGACAAGTACATATAGTCATGCGAAAAGAAAAGAGGTGGGGGAGTAAAAGGAGGGGGAGACACAGTTATAGGCATGTCATGCCCTTCTAAAATCCAAAAAGTGAGAAGCCGACACGTTCAGTCCGCTCCTGCCCGTGCCACCTCCGCGTCGCCGGGTTTGTGCCAGAGCCGCGGTGAACCCTGACGGCCAGCCCCCCTCTCCCAATACTGGTGCCTGTCCGCTGGTGGGTCGAGCGAGCCCCCCTGTGGTGGAGGCAGCTCTAAGCTTTTTAATTTAAATTGTCTCTCTAATTTGAATGAATACACTTTAAATCCATTTACAAGGATCTATTGGAGGGCAAGTCTCATGCCAGCAGCAGCGTAATTCCAGCTCCAGTAGCATCCACTAAAGCTGCTGCAGTTAAAAAGCTTTTATAAGGATCGAGCTCGGCTGTCCACCGCAAGGCATCCTACTTCCAGTCCCAGCCCCTATGCCTTGGGGTGCCTCCTGATGCTCTTCACTGAGTATCCCGTGGTCCCGAAGCATTTCCTTTGAAAAAATTAAGTGTCCAAACTACAGGTGGTGTAGCTTGCTTAACAGCCGGGATAATCCGCTGACTAGCAGACACTGCTACTAGGCACAAAGTATTTCCTGGGCTAGATGCAGTTAAAAATTTGTAATTAGATACTCTCGTTGGATGCTGAGAAAGCATTCCATAGAGTCTCCTGGCACGCCATATATGATTCTCTTAAAAAGCTTGGGGTAGGGGTCTAGGGGACCCTTTTATAGCCAAAATCACGGCCCTGTATCGCAAAACGTCACCTAGGCTGAAGATAAATGGAACTGTAGCACCCTGAGGGATCGGTTGCTACAGAGGTATTGCACCTCACCCAGAGATGTGATATCTCACTCTCAGGTAAGGATGTAGTGTGGATCAGGACCCGACACCTGCATGCATTACACCACATTGCCATGGGGCAGGGCGACCAATATGCCCCTGAGATGGGCACGACAGTCCCTGTCCCTGGCTGGAGTGGGGGGAGGGAACACTGAGGAAGGGGAACCCTGTAGTGCAGGAGCAGGGAGGAAGCAGTTCCTGGGTGCATTGAGAAGGGAGTATAAAAGGTGGGCACCATCTTAGTTCAGTGCAGAGAAGTCTGAGCAGAAGTGGCAGGGAGCAGGGGCTCTGCATGAGCTCTGCTCCGGAGGCGGGCCTAGTAACAGAGGCCCAGGCCTGGAAGAGGGAGAAGGAAGGAAGAGGAGCGGAGAAGGCTCCAGGAACGAGGAATGAAGGGATCCCAGGGGTGCGGACGGGCGAGTCACCACCGCACGCCCGAATCCACCTGCGTGGAGGGGTCAGGCCAAAGGGGGAGACCGGTCCCCGAAACTAGTGGAGGCAGGAAACGACCCTCAGCTAGAAACAGGAGGCTGTGACATTTTATGTGGCGCAGCCCCTCGCTACACCCGCTAGGAAGGCACCACATAGGGTCAGGGAAACTGGCGCCAAGTTTACCAAGAGGAGGCCCGAGGCAGCCGGACAGAAGGGTTGGTAAGAAAGGCCAGACAAAGGACACACAAAGGGGGTCCTGTGAAGCGCTCCAAAGTTATCTGGGAGTTGTCTGAGCCCCTCACCTGGTGAGCACAGTACGACGTGGGCAGCCGTTACCTGCAGACGTGGTCTGGATAATAAGAACTGTGAGTAAAGGCCCTGGACTGCATCACTGACTCCGTGTCGTTACTGCTGCTGCCCTGCACCATCACCCCCATCCTCCGCATACACTGCCCTGAGGCTATACTCCTCCCGTGGGGAGTTATGCTACGCTCTGCTGCACCCACAACACCAGCCTCAGCGGTCTGCCCTGGAGCGGCGGTTCACTCTGACCGCAATCCACGGGTGGCGTAGTCGGACATTTAAACATCAAAACCACATAAATAGTTCCGCCACTGGTTTGACCGCCCTGAGCCACGGAACCGGGTCGCCGCCACGGAGACTACAACCACCAGCATCCACCAAAAAGGGTCCGGCTCCGGGTGTCCCAAGGCCCAGGGGGCGCGTCAGAACATTTTCATCACCTTTCACAATCACCAATGGGACAAGGCAGGGATGTTCTCTGTCCCCTCTCTTATACATCCTAGTGACGGAGCACCTGCTCTCATCAATTCGCCATAACCCCAATATTAGGTGGATTGAGGTGGGAGGCACCGAGTACAAGTGATCTCTATTTGCTGATGATGTCCTAGTATATATCACTAAATCACATATATCCATCCATGCTGTTATGGCTGAAATAGATCACTTTGTTACATGGTCAAATTTTAAAATCAATGCAGCGAAGTCTGAGGCCCTCGATGTCTCCCTCCCCAAATCCATATAGGATTCCATCCAGTCCAACTTTCCCTTTGCCTGGCCCTCACAGGGTATCAAATACTTAGGAATTCCTATTCATAGAGACCTCTCCCATCTATGTTATCTTAATTTTGGGCCCTTTATTGAACAACTCCACACAGACCACGGTTGGCAAGTTAGAACTGTAAGATTCACTACGTGAACCACTGGTGTTTTGTGGAAAAGCACATGTACCCTGTGTTCCAAATTATTATGCAAAAAGTGTTTAGGAGTGATAAGGGAAGAATTTGTTTGTTTGTCAGTTAAACTCATTGATGGTGATGTGTGTCAGGGCTCTTTATATCACTGTAAGCAATTGCAGACACCTGTGCTAATTAGTTTGGCAGGTGTGTCCAATGAAAGGCAAGACTACTTAAGAAGGCTGTCTCACATTATTAAGCAGCCTACATTTTCTGCCAAAATGGGAAAGAAAAAGGATGTGTCGGCTGCTGAGAAGCAACAAATTGTGGAGTGTTTAGGTCAAGGCATGACTACAATCAACATTGTGCGATGATCAGGATGAAGTGTCTTGGCAATCAAGAAGTATGTAGCTGATTCACAGTACACACGTGTGCGTGCTGATAAGGGCAAATTGAGGACTCTTTCCTACGGGCAATTACGTCAGGTTGAAAGAGCAGCGGCAAAAAAGCCTTGTCATAGCAGCAGACAAGTTTTTGAAGCTGCTGGTGCCTCCAACGTCCCCCGAACAACAAGATGCAGGGTCCTTCAGAGGTTTGCAGCTGTGCATATGCCATCCTGTCGACCTCCTCTATCCAATTCACACAAGCAGAAACGGCTCCAGTGGGCCAAATATTACATGAAGAATGATTTCAAAACTGTTTTGTTCACGGATGAGTGCCATGCAGCGCTCAATGGTCCAGATGGATGGAGTGGAGGATGGCTGGTTGATGGACACCCCACGCAAACACGGCTACAGCGCCAACAAGGAGGAGGTGGAGTAATGTTTTGGGCTGGAATCATGGGGAGAGAGATTGTCGGCCCCTTTAGGATCCCTGAAGGCGCTAAAGATGAACTCCATAATGTATGTGGATTTTCTCAAACAGCACTTCCTGCCATGGTTCAAGAAGAAGAACCGTGTATTTCACAGCAAGATCATTTTTTTGCATGATAATGCACCATCTCATGCTGCACATAAAACATCTGCATCTCTGGCTGATATGGGCATAAAAGGGGACAAACTTATGGTGTGACCCCCATGCTCCCCTGACCTCTACCCCATTCAGAACCTTTGGAGCATCATTAAAAGGAGTGTCTATGATGGCGGGAGGCAGTTCACATCTAAGCAACAGCTCTGGGAGGGTATTCTGGCCTCATGCAAAACAATTGAAGCAGAAACCATCCAAAACCTGACACATTCAATGGACGAGAGAGTTCAGAAGCTCCTTTCGAACAAGGGGTCCTTTGTGAAAATGTAACATCACCTAGAATAAAGTTTTGAGCTGAAAACTGTTTGATTTCAGTTTCTAACAACCTGCTAATGCTTATAATTTCAAAAATGACCATTTTTTTGGTCTTTATTAAAATGAAAAGGTTGATCGAAAAGTTTGGGGGATCTAAGAGTGTGGCAACCCAGTAGTCATGATTACTTCGAATTCTGACAATATGAGGGTCATGCTGCAGGTAGTGCAGCAAGAAGGCACTTATGTGTCTTGCGCATCTCGGAGCCCCAAAATTATTTTCCGGGCTAGATGCAGCTAAAAATTATTATTAATTTTAAATCTGGTGAAGCTTTAGTATAGATGGCCTAATAGGATCAGTGCTGCACACTGCTACAAAGCCCAAATTATTTTCCAGTCAAGATACAGATAAACATGATTAGTAATTTTAAATCTGGTGGAGCTTATTATAGATGGCCTAATAGAATCAGTGCTGCACACTGCTACAAAGCCCAAATTATTTTCCAGCCAAGATACAGATAAACATGATTAGTAATTTGAAAGCTTAAAACGGTTGGTAGGGTGATTTTAACCAATCATCAAGCTTTTACTCTCCCCAGGATGACACAGGGGTAGAAAAGTCATTTCGGATCCATGATTTGTTCATCTTTATGAACGTGAGTCTGTCTACATTATCAGTGGAGAGCCGCGTGCGCTTATCTGTCAGCACACCACCAGCAGCGCTGAACACACGTTCAGAGAGAACGCTGGCTGCGGGGCATGACATGATCTCCAAGTCGTAAGTGGCTAGCTCCGGCCATTTATCCAGATTGGAAGCCCAAAAAGAGCAAGGGTCCAGTGACACAGTCATGGCTTCAATGTTTACTTGGAGATACTCCTGTACCATCGTCTCTAGGCGTTGACTATGTGTCAGACTTCTTGTCTCCTGTGGCCTTGCAAAGGATGGGCTTAAAAAGTGGTGAAATGATTCCGCAAAATTGATGTTACCAGCAGATACTGTGGTTCTGTTACGGTTTGAGTGCTGAACACTTGACGGTCCCACGGTTGGCAAGTTGGAACTGTGAGATTCACTACGTGCACCACTGGTATTTTGTGTTGGTGGCGAGGTAACAATCATGCTTCCTTCCTCTGTCCTCTCCCCCCAACCTCGCACAACAGAAATGTGATCAAGGTCTCCCTCATTTGATGAGTCTTCCATCAGTTCGTCCTCCACTTCTTACTGGGCTCCTGCACCTTCCTCACTAGTTTGGCTGCTACCATGCGCCCTGGTAAAACCATCTCCCCCACCCTCACATGCCTGCCGCCTTGGTGCTGCCGCCTGTCTGGACCTTGCAGATGTTAGCCCTTCCGCATACAACTCCTCCTCCTCTACTTCCTCCACCTCCTCTTGTGCCACCACCTGACTCCGAATTCTGTTTAACATGTGCTCCAGCATGTACATCACCGGAATAGTCATGCTGATAATGGCATCGTCAGCACTAAACATCTTCGTCGCCATTTCAAAACTGTGCAGAAGGGTGCATAGGTCCCTGATCTGAGACCACTCCTCCAGCGTGATTTGCCCCACCTCTGGATCTCGTTGGCCCAGGCTATACGTCAGAACGTATTGCACTAGGGCTTGTCGGTGCAGCCACAGTCGCTGCAACATGTGCAGAGTTGAATTCCACCGGGTAGGCACATCGCATTTTAGCCGGTGAAGTGGCAGGCCCAACGACTTCTGTAGAGATGTAAGTCACTGAGCTGCGGGATGCGAACGGCGGAAGTGAGCACACAGCGACCGTGCCCTCTGCAGAAGGCCATCTAGTCTGGGATAGTGGGCTAAAAATTGCTGGACAACCAGGTTCAACACGTGAGCCATACAAGGCACGTGTGTGACATTGGCCCGGCGAAGGGCCGCACCCAGGTTTGCAGCATTGTCGCACACGGCCTTCCCTGGTTTCAGGTCCAGTGGAGACAACCATTCATGAAATTGGTTCTCCAGAGCTGACCACAACTCCTCAGCTGTGTGACTCACATATCCCAGACATTTCAATGTAAAAACCGCCTGATGACGTTGAGCCCTACTGCCAGCATAGTAAGGAGGTGTGCAGGATCCCTTCTGCTCAATTAGTAAGCTTGTGGCATGACCAGACAGGCTTTGGGTGCAGGTGGAAGACCGAGAGGAGGTTGAGGAGGCAGAAGCAGTGGAGGAACTTTGACATAAAGAGGATTGACGCACAACTCGTGGGGACGGCAAGACTTGGACAGCAGCCCCTTGTCCTGCTGTCACCATAGTTACCCAGTGCCCAGTCAGTGACATGTAACGCCCCTGTCCATGCCTACTCGTCCAAGTGTCTGTGGTGAAATGCACCCTGTCACACACAGAGTTTCTCAAAGAAGCGGTGATGTTGTGTGCGACATGCTGGTGGAGCGCAGGCACACCTTTCTTTGAGAAGTAGTGCCGACTGGGCATCTGGTACTGGGGCACTGCGACTGACATAAGGTCTCGAAAATCCTCTGTGTCCACCAGGCGGAAAGACAGCATTTCTGTAGCCAAGAGCTTGCAGATGGTGAAATTCAACCTCTTAGCTTTCTCATGGCTAGGAGGAAATGGTCTTTTACTTGTCCACATCTGAGGGACCGAGGGCTGGCTATTGTGCTTAGACGGGGTTGATAAGGGTGTCCCCGGCAAACTGCCGGTCTGTGAGGAAGATGCAGGCGGACATGTTAGGTTGCCTTGATCCAAAGGTGGTGCTATCGAAGTCGGACAGCGCTCAACACCAGCTGGTGCTACCACCTCCAAAGAAAATGATGACCTGCCAATCACGCTGGCTGTTGCGGGTAAAGAGGTGGCAGGTCTGCGCCCCAAAACAGGTGTGACTGCTATCCCCCCAGTCACAGAGGATGAAGAGGCCGCGGATGCACAAGATATGGCAGACGGTGGTTGGCCCGGCCGGCTAGGCCGCATTGTAGCACACTGAGCTTCCCACTGCAACTTATGCTTCATGTCCATGTGCCGGTTCATGCATGAAGTACTCAAACTATGTATTTTTTGGCCTCTACTTAGCTTTTGCTGACAAATGTTACAGATAACACGAGTTGGGTCATCTTTATCGATCTGAAAAAATGCCCAGGCTATGCAAGGCTTAGCACCCATGCGACCTGAAGAGCCACCACGACTTGTGGTGAGAGGCAGAGTTGTGTTTGAGGATGCAGTTGTTGACGTGCTTCCAGTACTACGTCTCTGTCCAGGAAGGCGCAACCTGACCTTGTTGTCACTAGCATCTTCCTCCACCTCCTCTGCTGACCTCACCTCTTGGCTGACTGTAGGTTGACAGTAAGTAGGATCTCCAACCTCATCATCATCACCCTGTGCGTTATCACACCCGTCGTCCTCAGAGCCAACCTGTTCCTGCCCTGACAAAAAACTAAAGTTGTCGCTCCAATCAGGTATTTGAGTCTTATCATCGTCTTCCTCATTGTCTCCACCAACAGGAGTTACAGTTTGGGAATGAGGGTCTACATTATGGTCAGAACCTTCTGCGTCTGGTCCTGGATCCGACTCATAAAGATTCTGGGCATCAGTGCAGATCATTTCCTCGTCTGGATTCACAGAAGCACAGGAGTCGACCTCTGATTCCCAGGCTATAGTATGAGTAAACAGCTCTGCAGACTCAACCATCTGTTCTACCTCATACTCAGACGGGCAGCTGGAGATTTGGGAGCTGTGAGGAAGCAAGTGCGATTGGGGTGACACCTTTGAGGACTGGAGTATTTGTGATGTTGAAGTTGATGTGGAGGAGAGCCCACTTAAAGGAGCACTTGATATCCGTTGAAGCACCTGCTGTTTTTGTGCCTCATCTGGAATTTGTAGCGATTGGCGTGGCCGTAAGAAAGGGATCTTATCACATTGTCCGCTAAAAGAAGTAGACATTTTAGTTTGGCTGGAAGATGGTCTTTCTTCTGCAGATGTTACTGTTGCTTTAACACCTACCCCACGGACACAACCTTTTTTCCCCTTCCCAACACGCCTATTCCCCTTTCCACCAGCAGCAGGCCTTTTTCCACTCATTTTGGTGGTTAACTAATTCACAACTCTGGAGTTGTTTGCACAAAAAAACAATGGATGGGAACCAAGCAGAGCTGAGTGGCCAAACTGTGGTATTAGGCCAAAACTATTGGCTGGGTTAGATGCAGAAAAAAATTATATTCAATTTGCAACCTGATGGAGGTCAGTATAGATGGACTAATAGAACAAGTCCCACACACAGCTAGAAGCCCAAATATTTTTTCAGAGGTAGATGCAGAAAAATTTTTTATTCAGTTTGCAACCTGATGGAGGTCTGTATAGATGGATTAATAGAACAAGTCCCACACACAGCTACAAGCCCAATATTTTTTCAGAGGTAGATGCAGAAAAAAAATATATTCAGTTTGCAACCTGATGGAGGTCAGTATAGATGGACTAATAGAGAAAGTCCCACAGACTGCTAGAAGGCCAAATATTTTTTCAGAGCTAGATGCAGACAAAAAATTATTTTGAATTTGCAACCTGATGGAGGTCAGTATAGGTGGACTAATAGAACAAGTCCCACACACTGCTAGAAGGCCAAATATTTTTTCAGAGCTAGATTCAGAAAAAAATTATATTCAGTTTGCAACCTGATGGAGGTCTGTATAGATGGATTAATAGAACAAGTCCCACACACAGCTAGAAGCCCAAATATTTTTTCAGAGGTAGATGCAGATAAAAATTATTTTTAATTTGCAACCTGATGGAGGTCAGTATAGATGGACTAATAGAGAAAGTCCCACACACTGCTAGAAGGCCAAATATTTTTTCAGAGCTAGATGCAGATAAAAATTATTTTTAATTTGCAACTTGATGGAGGTCAGTATAGATGGACTAATAGAGAAAGTCCCACACACTGCTAGAAGGCCAAATATTTTTTCAGAGCTAGATGCAGATAAAAATTATATTCAATTTGCAACCTGATGGAGGTCAGTATAGATGGACTAATAGAACAAGTCCCACACACAGCTAGAAGCCCAAATATTTTTTCAGAGGTACTGTAGATGCAGATAAAAATTATTTTTAATTTGCAACCTGATGGAGGTCAGTATAGATGGACTAATACAACAAGTCCCAAACACAGCTAGAAGCCCAATATTTTTTCAGAGGTAGATGCAGAAAAAAATATATTCAGTTTGCAACCTGATGGAGGTCTGTATAGATGGATTAATAGAACAAGTCCCACACACAGCTAGAAGCCCAATATTTTTTCAGAGGTAGATGCAGAAAAAAATATATTCAGTTTGCAACCTGATAGAGGTCAGTATAGATGGACTAATACAACAAGTCCCACACACAGCTAGAAGCCCAATATTTTTTCAGAGGTAGATGCAGAAAAAAATATATTCAGTTTGCAACCTGATGGAGGTCTGTATAGATGGATTAATAGAACAAGTCCCACACACAGCTAGAAGCCCAATATTTTTTCAGAGGTAGATGCAGAAAAAAATATATTCAGTTTGCAACCTGATGGAGGTCAGTATAGATGGACTAATACAACAAGTCCCACACACAGCTAGAAGCCCAATATTTTTTCAGAGCTAGACGCAGAAAAAAATTATATTTAATTTGCAACCTGATGGAGGTCAGTATAGATGGACTAATAGAATGATGCTATGCCCAAAAGATTTTACTTCACTAGGTGCAGTAAAAAAATTGGTATTCTATACACAGGTGGTATATCTTGCAACACAGATAGGCTACTCCACTGACTAACACACTCTGCAATAGGCCAAAAAGGATTAGCTTTGCTAGATTCAGCCAAATGCTGTGAAAAAATCTTGCACAGCACTGGCACAGACCTGCCTGGCAAAAACTGATAGGAACTGATGTAACCTAGTCCTGAAAAGGACTCCAATTACAATTAGTCTTTACTCCCACAATCTATCTATTTAAGAGCACAGACCTGCCTGATAAAAGTCGTAGGAAATGCTGTAACCTAGTCCTTAAAACGACTGCAATCACAACTATTCCCTACTCCCAAGCTATCTGTAGATGTGTGCGAAAATTGGCTTGAAATTAACAAGGTATAGCACACACAGCAACAGCGGTGCCGTCTAACACGCAGCTGCAGCAGTGAGAAAATGGTGGCGACGGGGAAAATGGCTTGGTCTTATAGGGCAAGGACATGTGACATACACTGCCAATGACACATGCCCTTGCTTGTGTGAAAAAAAGCACTTCGCTCCGTGTGTGCGCTGCTGATAGGCTGACAGATTGCACCTCCCCACTGTAAATGCGGGAAAGAGAAAAAAAAAATGGAGATCTTCATTGTTCCTGCAGAGATCCATCCCCTGCCCCTCCCCACACCCCGCTGTACACTCAAACTGCGTATTAACATTAATTTTCATCATTACTGAGAAAAAATCCAGTTATGATTTTGGTGCACGAACAGTTATCGAACATAACCTCGAACAGCCGAATTTTTCTCAAATTGTTCGTGTTCGCCGAACGGCTCGAACACCGCCCAAAACAGCTCGAATTTGAGATTGGCGAACAGTTCGAGTAGAACAACGCTCATCTCTAATTAAGAGGGGACAATTATGGCTTGAAAGGTGCAGGAGTTTAAACACGGATACAGTCTGAATAGTATACATTGAGAATTTCAAACTGTACTTAGCACATATAAACCCTTTATCCTAACTTTGTTTTTCAAACTGTATTCAATATATATAAAGTCTCTATCCTGACTGCCATCTCTAATTTTACTCTCAGCTGCATTTATTACATTTTCTCTCCTTATCTTCTGTTACTTTTTTCCTTGTATCCATCCATATATGTACATTAAATACATGGAGCATCCTCTGTACTTTTCTCCGTTATTCTCGATGGGTGCGCATGCGCGGCTGTCGGCGCTCATGGACTTCCGGTGGGTTGCCCGGAGGAACGTCAAGCATTCCACGCTTGCGTTCCAAGCGCCTGAACCAGAAGTACGCTTTTTCAATTATGAGAAGCCGCACGGCGCGCATGCGCCCGCTACGTCCAGCATCACATGGGTGCTCCAGCATTAAATCATTGGTAGCAAGTAGTATTTAAGGTCCCAGCTGTTTCATGGTAGTCACCGCCCCCAGGAAGAAGCGTGGCGAAATGGCCGTCGGGGTGCAGCGCCAGGACCACGGGGATACTACTCTCTCCTGTAAGTTTACGACACGATTTAGAAAGGATTTGGATTGCAACTTTTAGATTGACAGCAATTTTGCCATGGTTAGAACCATATATTTGGGCATTATATTTTGAGATATGTGAACCATCCAGTTCTTGCTATAACTGATAGTGTGATACCATTGGCTTATACATAGCTTTGTCTATTAATTGCTACATGTGAGTAGTATTGTACAAGTTTTTTACAGCTCACATGAGGAAAAATCACCATAGCTGCTAGCACTAGACACCTTTCCTACCAGCTGTACTTTATAAATATGACTTGAGATAAATTATTGATTTTACTTTGAAATTTGAAAGTCTGATATAGCTAATGGCACTAGACACTTTATAAGCTGCAAAATTCTGAATCTAGAAAGTTTATTTCAGCTAATGGCACTAGACACTTTATCAATAGTTGCACTTTATGAGTAAAAAATCTAGACTCAATGATTTATTGAATATATCCTTTATATCAATAATAACATAAATCTATTCATTTCAATTTATTCTATAGGATTGAGACCTATATTTGAACCCTGGTGCTGAATAATTTTCCTCCTGCTTAATTTTAAATGTATTTCTCTTTTTAATGGATTTAATAAAAGATTTCTTTTAATACAATACTGTCTATACTCTATTTTCCCTCTACATATATGTGTAGTGGGTGACGTGTGATGCATGTAATGTCAAGAGTGACATATCCTCTGTGGTTATTTTGAGATAATACCTAAAGCAGGCCAGGCTAAGAAAAGTGTGGGGAAGGTTCCCGGTACAAATAGTGGCGGCTGGGGACTGAGTATGGAGACCTCGCCGCCGATGCAGCCATGAGGTAGTGGCCAGCTTCGGCCTCCTCCAAACTAAAAGGCCACATTTCAAGTGCAAGCAAGCAGTATAGTATTGCAGCCTGCGGGTGAGTGGGTGATTGGCTGCATATTTGCGCTTGCATTGCAAGGAATGGGGGAGGTACAATTAAACACTGCCCTGGGACAAGGACTTGCAGAGGGATAGTTGCAAGTCTGCATCTTCTGATGCGGCAAGGATCACTTCTGATGGGCACGCTTTTAGGCAGTGACTTGGGTGTCAGAGATGCTTCCAGGGGTCTTCCCCATGCTGTTCCCATGTCTTTTCAGCACTGTATGCATGTGTCACACAGCACATGGCCAGATAAAATTGTAAAATGTTAAAATGACATTTCCCGGTGAATGCATTTGTAACGGTTGAAAACAATGCAAAAGTGCAAAAACGCATAAAAAATGCTACTTGTGAACATAGCCCAAGGTGTGGAGGAGTATTTTTGTTTTTGGTTATTTATTTTACCTTATACACAAGTCTTTACCCTGGAAAGGATGTTCCTTAACATATTTCACAGGAAAACAGTTTCAGATTCGTTTTTGAACGTTTTATTGTGAGCTCGTAAAAGTGGCTTAATACCTCTGACCACGTTGTTTACAGCAGTGACCTGGGGTCAGAAATGCTTCCTGGGGCTATTCCCATGCTGTCCCCATGTCATTTGAGCACTTTCACTATCGTTTTGGGCACTCTTTAGACTGCTGGGGGTGCCACCGCAAAAATGCTTGGGTCTCCCATAGACTAACATTGGGCTCGTTGCTCTGGTTGAGCACCCGAGTATCACGGTGAGCTCGGCCCGAGCTTCGAGCACCCGAGCATTTTAGTGCTCGCTCAACACTAATCAACATAAATTATTATTGTTTTTTTGTTTTTCAATTGGGCTTTTATTTTTTAAGAAATCATAAAATAAAATGGTGTCTCCTTTTTTAATTTTTTTAAATAATCCTAATTACGTCTAAGAGGCCAGGACTCCAGCCACTGCTAAAGTTGACAAGTGACATTAAAGCAATTTTTATAGCTTCATAGATGTTTTTTTTTCTTACAACTTTTCCCCAAAAACATCAGTATATGTTTTTAAGTGCAGTAGTATTTTTAGCCCATATCTTCCACACAGGAAGCACACACAGAGAGACCGGATCCTTATTACAGAGCCCAGCAAGGCTTTACCACTACAGGGAGATTTGTGCCCTATTTCTACGAGACTAATCCCACTGATGGATCTAAATAGCAATGTTTGAAAAAGACAGTTTAACAGGTCGAAACGTCACGGCATATCGCATTGTGACGTATCTATATATACTCCTTGTGTACTGATCAACACGTGTGGTAAATATACATCTTGAAATAAATTTTCACTTTGCATAATTATCTACTGAGTGCGGCTGATTTCAAGAATTCATATCTCCCCTATAACAGGAGCTGCCATACACTTTATTCAATAAATTACCCTCACTGTACTTACAATTGCTGGCCAACGAGATTTTTATGAAGTAGAAATAAAGTTTCACCAGTTAGTAGAAAAAATGAACAAAAAAGATTGTGAAAAAAATCACAGTAATGATATACATATCTGTTAGACATGAGCAAAAAGATTCACATTACCCTTTTCCACAATTCAATACAATACTCCATTATAGCCGGACCCGTGAAGTGCCAATTTTTTCTGCCATCACACGAGTGTGGACATTCTGGGCAACCCTTGAGAAAAACTAGATCCCTACCGTGCACCATATTTTTAGGGCTATAAGATGCACCGGACCATAAGACGCACCTAGGTTTTAAAGGAGGAAAATAGGAAAAAAAATGTAAGCAAAAAATGTGGTCATGATGCTCTGTTATGGGGGAGCGGATCTGCTGCTGACACTGGTATTGGGGTAATGTCCCCCAATTCTCTTAATATCCTCCATCCTGGTATGTATGGCCCCTCCTTCCTGGTATAAGTGGCCCCCATCCCATCCTGGTATGCATGGCACTCCTTTATCCCCCATCCTGGTATGCATGGCACTCTTTTATACCCCATCTTGGTATGCAGGGCACCCCTTTATCCCCCATTCTGTTATGAATGGCACCCCTTGAGCCCCCATCCTGGTATGCATGGCACCCTCTGAGACCCCATCCTGGTGTGCATGGCACCCCTTTGAGCCCCCATCCTGGTATGCATGGCACCCCTCTGAGCCCCCATCCTGGTATGCATGGCACCCTCTGAGCCCCCATCCTGGTATGCATGGCACCCCTTGAGCCCCCATCCTGGTATGCATGGCACCCTCTGAGCCCCCATCCTGGTATGCATGGCACCTTCTGAGCCCGCATCCTGGTATGCATGGCACCCTCTGAGCCCCCATCCTGGTATGTATGGCACCTTCTGAGCCCCCATCCTGGTATGCATGGCACCCTCTGAGCTTCCATCCTGGTATGCATGGCACCCCTTGAGCCCCCATCCTGGTATGCATGGCACCCTCTGAGCCCCCATCCTGGTATGCATGGCACCTTCTGAGCCCCCATCCTGGTATGTATGGCACCTTCTGAGCCCCCATCCTGGTATGTATGGCACCTTCTGAGCCCCCATCCTGGTATGTATGGCACCTTCTGAGCCCCCATCCTGGTATGTATGGCACCTTCTGAGCCCCAATCCTGGTTCTGAGCCCCCATCCTGGTATGCATGGCACCCCTTTGAGCCCCCATCCTGGTATGCATGGCACCCCTCTGAGCCCCCATCCTGGTATGTATGGCACCCTCTGAGCCCCCATCCTGGTATGTATGGCACCCTCTGAGCCCCCATCCTGGTATGTATGGCACCCTCTGAGCCCCCATCACGCTGCCTACAAAAAAAAAAGAACAATCATACTCACCTCCTCTCTCCTCCAGCGCTGTCCCGCTCTGCTGTTGACACTCTCACTGTGTGAGTCGTGCATGGCAGGGCATGCATGGCGTCCCTGCTATGCGCCCTCACACTGTGTGAGACACTGTGCTGGAATAGTCACTGCTCCCTATGCCCATTCAGTCTGTTCAATAGCCGGCACACTGTACCGCAGCGCGGCTCCTGCTGCCACTCTGTGGTCAGTGTGCCTACTATTAAAGATCATGAATATTCACTACAACCCATGGGAGTGGGTTGTAGCGAATATTCATGAGCTTTAATAGCGGGCACACTGACCGCAGAGCAGCAGCAGAAGCCGCGCTCCGGCTCCAGTGTGCCGGCTATTAAGAGAAATGAATATTCATTGTTCTCCACGCCCATTAGTAGCGGGCACAGCGCAGACTACAGCAGGCGGCTGCTGCCTCCTGTGCCCCGCTGCTCCCCCGCTGCTGCTCCCCCCACATCCACCACCATGCGGCCATACATATAGTATTATATATAGTATTCGGACTATAAGACGCACCCCCCACTTTCCTCCAAACTTTTGGAGGAAAAAAGTGCGTCTTATAGTCCGAAAAATATTGTGATTGCCACAGAAGAAGTTTCCACTGGCCTTGTCCAAGTGCACTGGTTACTGCAAAACCTTTTCTCATCTCAAATAACTCTGCTTTACAGAAGGCATTTACTTTGTTAATGGAAAAAGTTACATGATTCCTTTTTAAATTTATTAATTTTGGTCATGAGAGAAAGGAGAATGAACTTTAAAGGCGATCCCCTTTATTAATCAAAGTAAACTTCTGATCACAATATAAAAAGATGGCACCTACAGAACCCAGTTTCCACGAAAACTGTTCGTCGGGAGCTGCACAAATCTGGATTCCATGGAAGAGTTGCAATTAGAAAACAGCTGCTCTCAATGACAAATGTTTCCAAGCGTTTAGAGTGGTGTAGAAACCTCCAGAATTGTTCCCTCGAGCAGTGGAAACGTGATATTCTCCGACGAATCATCGTTTACCCTTTTTCCGACCTCCGGCCTAGTGTACGTTTGGAGACAGCCGAAAGAAGCCTTTCATCAAAAATAACAATGTGTAATAACAAGGAGGATTACTATGTGCGACAGAGAATATATTCAATAACAGTCTGTCTCCCAGTGGCCTCACTAGCGAGAAAAGGCAACGACTTGAACTTCTTGCCTGGTGCCCCAGATCTCTGGTGAGCACCACTCATCTGGTAAAGCAGAGGGCATTGGGCTAATTGTCTTACAACTCTCCATCTTGTAGGCCGAAAGCTACAATAGGCCTTTGGCCTTCAAGATATCAGCTTCCTGGCAAAGGCAGCACAATGTCATCACTGTATTGTGCTGCCTGCGCCAGTCCACTGTTAAAGAGGTGGTCCACTACATTGCATAATTTGCCCATTGATTTATACCTTTTCACCAAGTATTTTTGTAAATACATTCAGCTGTCATATGTGCCTGTGAGTGGCGCTATCTCTGCTCGCTCAGTCAGCATTACATGACCCCAGCTGCATCCACTGATGTCACGTCAACTTCCGGATTTCCTAGATTCCCCCAGGTGTGACCCAGTCTCACCCCCTTGATTGACTGGCCTTTGGGCGGTATTTCACCGGACATCACAGCCCAGTATCCAAAGTGCACTTTCTCTTTCTCCTCTTCTTTCATTGGCCACAAGCGCACACTGGGTACTGGGCTGTGATGTGCAGCGAAACGCCACCCACAGCCCAGTCAATCAGGGGAGGTGCTTGCGACTGGGTCACGCCTCGGGGAATCCAGGAAACCCGGAAGTTGACGTGACATCAGTGGATGTCAGCAGTGGCTGTAGCCGGGGTCACATGATGCTAACTGAGCGAGCAGAGAGAGCGCCGCTCACAGGCACATATAGCAGCAGAATGTATTTGCAAAAATACTTAGTTAAAAGGTGTAAATCGACGTGGACATTATACAATGTAGTGGACCACCTCTTTAACTGCGAGTTAAAAAAGGACTCAGTACAAGATTGATCAAATTAGGTGAGTATAAACTTTATATTTTATAGGGGGTGCAGCACACAGGGGGCCTTAATGCTGAAGGGGGAATTCTGGAAATCATTATTACAGGGGGCTCTCTAGGGGGCACTATTATTGAAGGTGAACTCAGTAGGGCATTATTGCTGAAGATGGACTGTGGAAAGCATTATTATTGAAGGGGATCTCTAAAGGGCATTATTATTAAAGGGGGCACTGTTGGAGGGCATTTTTACTGAAGGTACACTTTGTGGGGGCATTATTACTGAAAGGGGCATTCTAGGATGGAATTCTTACTATAGAAGGCATTATTACAGGAGGTAATAGTGGGTATTATTATTGCTTGATGCACAGATTTGGGTGGAGGGGGGGGGGTAGCAGCAGGATGTGGAGTTTGTGTAGGTTGGGAATAGATGGGGATATGCTGGAAATGTGATCAGTAAAATGCATCTGTGTTACATGCTCTGCCAATACAAGCTGTCTAGAAGTTGCCATGGTCATCTGGGCCAGATGGAAAAGTGAAAAACTCCAATCAGAAAGATCGTCAGCTGTAAGAAATCACTTTATATAAAAGTACTGTAATGATGGTCTGCTTAACGTATTTATTACCACTGTATGGTGGCAGTGCTGATGTTTTATATAGTGTGTTTTTTGTTTAAGTAACAGTTTTGTTGTGCTAATCAGGCACTCTGTAGTGGTATATTGGATACAGACATGTATGCTGTTATTGTTGGTAAAATATTGGACTTTGCTCAGTGTGTTTTGTTATGTAGAAGTATTATTTATTCACTATGTAGTGGTTTCGTTAGTGTTTATGGTATGGCAGTATTATATTAGAGCAATATACTGGTATCTATAATATAACCAGGGATGTATCCTGCTGTCCAAAGCCTCTCTAAACTACATCCCAGACAGGGAGGAGGACGATGCTGGAGGTGGAGTGTGACGCCGGAGATAGCGGTATGCATAGGTGCTGACCGCATACCGCGATCTCCGGTGCAAGTGGGGACATACCGTGCATAGCGCAAACAATGAAAATAAAATGGCGCTGGAATCAGCGTGTGCGCATACCGTGCTAGCTGGCCCCATTTTGTTGAAGACGCTTCAAATTTTTCTTCAACAAATGATGCCCGAGATTGTGCTATACACATTTGCTGACTCCGGCGCCACACTCCTCCTTCAGAGTTCACAGTGTCTTCAACAAAATGGCGCTGGATAGCGCGGTATGTGCACGCACTTTTTCCAGCACCATTTTATTTAAGTAATGCAGGTGACGCGCTACAGGGGAGCAATGGAAAGGTGAGTAGGAGTGTTTTTATTTTATTGATGGATGGATGAGGAGCGTATACCAGGATGGGGGACTAGGATTGGGGAGCATATACCAGGATGAGGAAAAGCATATACCAGGAGGGGGAGCATATACCAGGATGGAAGACCAGAATTGGGGGGCATATACTTTGCCATCCTGATTTCCATGCAGCCTTCCCTATATCTCTCTGCTCCTACTATATACTAATGGTACGTGACCCAACTTTGCCATCCTGATTTCCATGCAGCCTTCCCTATATCTCTCTGCTCCTACTATATACTAATGGTACGTGACCCAACTTTGCCATCCTGATTTCCATGCAGCCTTCCCTATATCTCTCTGCTCCTACTATATACTAATGGTACGTGACCCAACTTTGCCATCCTGATTTCCATGCAGCCTTCCCTATATCTCTCTGCTCCTACTATATACTAATGGTACGTGACCCAACTTTGCCATCCTGATTTCCATGCAGCCTTCCCTATATCTCTCTGCTCCTACTATATACTAATGGTACGTGACCCAAGTTACACTACCCACCCCCAACTTTCATTTATGACCCTGTTTACTGAACCTTTGAGTATCCTACATCTGGTTCAGCCTTAATCAGCTGATCAAGATGAGCACAGACCACTCCCCTCTGGTTCACAGCTGAATGCATTCAGTTACAAATATATTGAGAGCCAGGAGTCTGTGTCAGACTACAGTCTGTGTCCCTCAGCTTAAGTGTCCATGAGCTGAAGTGTCTGAAATTTGAATTAATTCTGAATTGAATCAGAAGTGAACTGAAGGTAACTGGATACTAAGTCGCAGTAAACAATGTTTGTCTTTGTTTTCACTCTCACCCCCTTAATCCTTCACTTCTTTCAACCACCCCTAATCCCTACACCTGGAAAGGAACTCTTCATCTCTCCCTCCATTCTCCCCACCCATCTCGCCTCCTCCTCAGAGCTATTCCACAACATAAAATCCTTTGTCTCCAAACACAGACAGCCACCTCATGCCCTCTCCTTCTCCCACCTAATAACGCTTTCTCTTCTCCTCCTTACTGCCGGCGACATCTCTCCAAATCCTGGCCCTCCTCACCACATCCCTACATTCACTTCCACCTCCTACCCCCGATCTATCCCAAACTCTCGCAACCCTTCTAACCTTATACCCATCCGCCCAGCCTCCGCTTCCCCAATCCCCCTAACAGGAGCTCTATGGAACGCTCGCTCTGTCTGCAATAAACTTTCCTACATTCACGATCTCTTCATCACTAACAAGCTTTCCTTCCTCGGCATCACTGAAACCTGGCTCACCCCCTCCGACACAGCCTCTCGTGCTGTACTTTCGTATGGCGGATTCCACCTCTCCCATACCCCCCGCCCCAACAGCAAGCACGGTGGAGGAATAGGTTTCCACCTCTCAGAAAACTGCTCCTTCACCCAGATCCCACTGCCGCCCGCAATTACTCTCCCGTCTTTTGAAGTGCACTGCATGCGCATCTACTCCCCATCCAACCTCCAACTGGCTGTCATCTACCGCCCCCCAGGATCAACCACCACTTTCTTTGACCACTTCACCACCTGGCTACTTCATTTCCTCTCCGTTGACATCCCCACTATCCTCATGGGTGACTTTAACATCCCCATTGACACTTCCCTCTCAGCTGCCTCTAAGCTTCTATCCCTCACTTCCTCCTTTGGTCTTACCCAGTGGTCTTCCACACCCACCCACAAAGACGGCCACACACTGGACCTCATCTTCACCTGCCTCTGTTCCCTATCTAACCTCGCTAACTCACCTCTCCCTCTTTCTGACCACAACCTACTCACATTCTCTTCTCTCTCCTCCCCGGGGCAATAATCCCCACTCCACAAACTTGCATACCCTCGAAGAAATCTCAAACACCTTGACCTACACTCTCTCTCTGAATCTCTCCTCCCTCTTACAGACATTAGTTCCTTACATGATGCAGATGCTGCTGCCACTTTATACAACACCACAACAGCTGCAGCTCTCGATTCGGTTGCCCCCCTCACGCATACCAAGGCTCGCACAATCAACAGACAACCCTGGCACACCAGCCTAACTAAAGAACTGCGACGGGCCACCAGGGTTGCTGAACGTAGATGGAAAAGGTCCCACTCCCATGAGCACTTCATCGCATTCAAACAGTCCCTCACTACCTTCAAGTCCACACTCACTGCAGCAAAACAAACATACTTTGCATCTCTCATATCCTCCCTGTCTCACAACCCTAAACAAATATTCAACACCTTCAATTCTCTCCTCCGTCCCCCAGTGCCTCCTCCCTCTCCTCTTATTTCAGCCGAAGACTTTGCCTCATTCTTCAAGCAGAAGATTGACACCATCAGACAAAGCTTTTGCCTAAAGTCCCCACCGCCCCTCCCCACACCTACTCAACCCTCCTCCTCCAAAACTACATTCTCCACCATTTCTGAAGATCAACTTTCCTCCTTACTCTCCAAATCACACCTCACCACCTGTAAACTTGACCCAATCCCGTTCCACCTCATCCGAAACCTTACCACTATCTTCATCCCAGCCCTAGCCCACCTCTTCAACCTGTCATTAACAACTGGTGTTTTCCCCTCATGCTTCAAACATGCCTCAATCACACCCATCCTCAAAAAGCCCTCCCTTGACCCATCCTCTGTGTCTAGCTATCGCCCCATATCACTTCTCCCCTATGCCTCAAAACTACTGGAACAACATGTCCATTCTGAGCTGTCCTCCCACCTCTCCTCCTGCTCCCTCTTTGACCGCCTACAATCTGGTTTCCGACCGCACCATTCTACTGAAACTGCACTGACTAAAGTCACAAACGACCTACTAACCGCCAAATCTAAGCGACACTACTCTGTCCTCCTCCTCCTAGACCTGTCATCTGCCTTTGACACAGTGGACCATGCCCTCTTACTACAGACTCTCTCATCTCTTGGCATCACAGACTTGGCCCTATCCTGGATCTCCTCATACCTAACAGACCGGACATTCAGTGTCTCCCACTCGCACACCACCTCTTCATCTCGCCCCCTATCTGTCGGTGTCCCCCAAGGTTCAGTTCTAGGACCCCTGCTCTTCTCCATCTACACCTTAGGCCTGGGACAGCTCATAGAGTCTCATGGCTTTCAGTATCACCTCTATGCCGATGACACACAGATCTACCTCTCTGGACCCGATATCACCTCCTTATTAACCAAAATCCCACAATGTCTGTCAGCTATTTCATCCTTCTTCTCTGCCAGATTTCTAAAACTTAACATGGACAAAACAGAATTCATCATCTTTCCGCCATCTCATTCAACCCTCCCAACTGACCTATCTATCAATGTCAATGGCTGCCCACTCTCCCCAGTCCCTCAAGCTCGCTGCCTTGGGGTAACCCTGGACTCGGAACTCTCCTTCAAACCACATATCCAAGCCCTTTCCACTTCCTGCCGACTTCAACTCAAAAATATCTCCCGGATCCGCACATTCCTAAACCATGAATCTGCAAAAACACTAGTGCACGCCCTCATCATCTCCCGCCTTGACTACTGCAACCTCCTGGTCTGTGGCCTCCCCTCTAACACTCTTGCGCCCCTCCAATCTATCATAAACTCTGCTGCTCGACTAATCCACCTGTCCCCCCGCTATTCCCTGGCCTCTCCTCTCTGTCAATCTCTTCACTGGCTGCCCATTGCTCAGAGACTCCAGTTCAAAACCCTAACCATGACATACAAAGCCATTCACAACCTGTCTCCTCCATATATCTCTGACCTAGTCTCCCGTTACATACCTGCACGCAACCTCCGATCCTCACAAGATCTCCTTCTCTACTCCCCTCTTATCTCCTCCTCCCACAACCGTATACAAGATTTCTCCCGTGCTTCCGCCCTACTCTGGAACTCTCTACCCCAACGTATCAGACTCTCGCCTACCGATGAAACCTTCAAAAGGAACCTGAAGACCCACCTCTTCCGACAAGCCTACAACCTGCAGTAACCACCGCTCCACCATACCGCTGCACGACCAGCTCTACCCTCACCTACTGTATCCTCACCCATCCCTCGTAGATTGTGAGCCCTCGCGGGCAGGGTCCTCGCTCCTCCTGTACCAATCGCTGTCACATTGTGTTCAAGATTATTGTAATTGTTCTTGTATTATACCCCTTTTTCACATGTAAAGCGCCATGGAATAAATGGCGCTATAATAATAAATAATATAATATATAATATAATACCAGGATAGGGGACCAGGATGGGCAGTGTATACCAGAATAGGGGACCAGGATGGGGGACCAGGATGGGGAAGCATGGACCAGAATGGGGGACCTCGATGGGAGGAAGCATATACTAGGATGGGTGAGCATGGACCAGGATGGGGGAGTATATATCAGGATGGGGGACCTGGATGAGGGGAAGCATATATTAGGATGGGGGAGCATGGACCAGGATGGGGGAGCATATACCAGGATGGGGGAACATATACTAGGATGGGGGACCACGATTGAGGAGCATATACTAGGATGGGGGACCAGGATGGGGAAGCGTGGACCAGGATGGGGGAGTATATGCCAGGATGGGGAACCAGGATGGATGAGCATATATAAGTATGGGGGAGCATATACCAGGATGGGAAAGCATATAACCAGGATGAGAGAGCATATTCCAGGATAAGGGATCATATACCATAATTGGTGAGCATATACCATGATGGGGGGCATATACCAGGATGGGGGAACACATACCAGGATGGGGGATCAGGATGGAGGAGCATATACCAGGATGGATGAGCACATACTAGGATGGGGGACCAGGATGGAGGAGCATATACCAGGATGAAGGACTAGGATGGGGGGAAGCAGATACAGTACAACGATAGGGGAGCATGGACCAGAATGGTGGAGCATATACCAGGATGGTGGACCAGAAGGTGGGAGCATATACCAGGATGGGGGACCAGGATGGGGGACCAGGATTGGGGAGCATATACCAGGATAGGGGACCTGGATGGGGGAGAATATACCAGGATAGGGAACCATATACCAATTTAAATGCTCACCACCTGGGCATAGAACGGGTTCAATAGCCAGGTATTGCTAAAAATGGTATTTATATAGTGCTGTTTGATAGAAACAGTATGTAGGTAATATTGGGCTTCTGTCCTGCTCTGCCCTTAATCACATTGAGGTTGGTTGACACATGGTTAAGTTTAAATACTAGAGACAAGTTTATCCTGATTGGGTACATCTTGTAGCTGTGGGATGGCTTTTACGCTGTTTTGATTAAAATAGTGACAACCAAGTACCCTATTGTGACGATAGTCACTATTCATGGGCAAGCCGTGAGGCTTGTGTAGTCAAGAGGTCAGATACTAAGAGGGTTCGTCATATGCAAAGTCGTAAGGCCAAAGGCATCGTCAGGTCACAGTCCAGAGTCAGAATTCCAAGGTTAGAGTGCGTCAAGGCAAAATGAGTAATACAAACAGGTAGTGAATAGGAAAATCCAGGGTCCGGCAACAAAATATCAGAAGTCAGAGATCAAGGCACAGAGGACAAACCACACAGAGCTGAAAGCTACAACTGGCAAAGAATAGAGGGAAACAGCCAGCTAAATAGCCTGGGAATCACTCCAAACAGGAGACATCTGTGGGAAACCCAGCATGCCCTGGCCCTGATTGGGCGACTGGGCTGTCACTCACCACACTGACAGCCCAGAACGCCCAAACCTCCGATTGGACTGCTGAGCTGTCTATCACAGTACTGACAGCTCGGCACGCCCCTGTCCCAGATTGGTCGGCTGAGCTGCCACTCACCACAATGAGTGGAGGAATTGTGACATTTATATTATTTACATGTACTATTACTATTTACTTATTTACTTACTACAGAGCATTTTCTCATTTTGTTTTCTTGTTGGATTTTGTTTGTGAAATGGCTACAGTGTGAACGTGCTCTTACACTTTGCACGTATACCAACTTATGCTCCAGTTCATTATTTTAGTTTTAATATTTAGTCCTGATATAAAACAGTTTTTTAATCAAAACAAGCAGCACCCTTTAAAGTAAGTGATACATCACTGGAATCAGGTTCTCAGTCCCTACATCATGCTGCTCTCATGTGGTGAAGCAAAAACTTGGACTCAAACTTTTTGGAGCATCTGCAGTCAGGGGCCATACACAGCTGAGTAAAAGTGTTAGAAAATAATTGGGTGAAGGGCAGCTTTTTTACCCACAGAGTCACTGGACCATTGTGAACAAGTGACTGTTATTGCAAGGAGTAACCTTGTAAAGAGCAACAGCACCACAGCAAGTTCAAGCAGAAGCTATTCGCTATATTGTGACGTTACCCTCTGGACAATATGTGGCTCAGGATTCTTTAGGCTATTTCCAATGAAAGTTAAAGTTCTGCAACTGTTTATTTGTCTAAGCGTGAAATCTCACCAAGTGTCTATGTAACCACCAAGCGCTTAGAAATACTGTAACCATTAAGCGTATTGTGCCTCCGTGTGGGTTTAAAATTGATGTCAATTTTTTAAAGAAAAGAGACTGGCGCGCGTCAATGGAATGTCCCCCTCTAACAAGCATGTAGAAATCCAACATTCAAAATCTCTCCAGATGTCAGCCCCTACACACATTGTTGGTTAATCTGGATGAAATACTGTAGTTGAGATCAACCAGCATTGATACATGTTTAGCCAGCTATATACTGTTTTTTTGTCTTGCCATCAATCTAATAGAAATCTAATAAAATCCCAATTAATGTTGAATAAGGGTCAACATTGGTCACCATTTAGCTCTATTGCGCATTTCTAAGTTTTACTCCAGTTTTACTCTAAGTTTTACTTTATTTTTTTGTATTAAGAAAAACAGACAAACAGAAGAGCGCATGTACAGGTCATATACTTATAAAAATAGAATCAAGATGATGTTTCTTTACTCATCCTGAATTGTTAATTAAACCCTTGTGTGTTATCAGTGCATAGGGATGGCTTAAAGAAAATACGTACTTTATCGAAAAACAATAATTGAGACACTTGTCCCTTATGACTAGCAAAGTAACACACAATTAATTAACTGTGTGACTCCAGCATGAGATGGAGAAACTGAAGAAAATATTTATTCTTCATCATCATTATGACAGCAAATTATTAATCATTTTATATTCTAATTTTATTATTATTATTATTATTATTAGTAGGTACTAAGACTTAATATCTCCCCCCTCTTCCACTATAAAGGTGTTTTCCATGATCAGAATATTGATGGGCTATCTCCGAGATAGGTAATCATTATTAGATCGTAGGGGGCCCGATTCTCAGAACCCCATGCTGATCAGCTGATTGACGGGGCCATGATAGTTAATGAACTCCCGCCTCTTAAATGTGGTGCTGACTACTTGCATGTCTTGGTAGATGGTAGAGGCAGTACAGGTCATGGCAGAGTAGTCCCACAAAAGTGAGTGGTACCCATCTGAATACCCAGCATTTCTTCTACTCAGTAGATGTAATGACATTGAAGAGGCTGCGGTGCACATACAACCACCATGGCCCCTTCAAACAGCTAGTCTAGAACTATCGCTATACTGTGGCTATAATACATCCTTCCAGACTGTAAATAATTAATACCTCAATATCATAGCTGGACATCATCCCTTGCTGCAATTACATAATACCGTCAAACCATGACTGGATCATGCCATCACATAGTGACTGGATCATACCACTACACCATTACTGGATAAGATAATACCACCATACCATCATAATACCACCACACCATTCCTGGATAATACTACCACACTATGACTGGATAATACCACAATACTGTGAATACTATGATCTGATGATACCATTACCATGTGACTGAATGAAACTTACTGCAGACTATTCAAAGTGCATTTCTAATGCCCAAATAAAGTGTTGTATTATAATTAGAGATGAGCGGTGTTCGAATCGAACTGTTCGCCAATCTAAAATTCGAGCTATTTTGGGCGGTGTTCGAGCCGTTCGACTAACCCGAACGATTTGAAAAAATCCGGCTGTTCGAGGTTATGTTCGATAACTGTTCGTGCACCCAAATCGTAACTGGATTTTTTCTCAGTAATGCTGATAATCAATGTTAATACGCAGTTTGAGTGTACAGCGGGGCGGGGGGAGGGGCATGGGATGGATCTCTGCATAAATAATGAAGATCTCCATTTTTTTTTCTCTTTCCCGCATTTACAGTGGGGAGGTGCAGTCTGTCAGCCTATCAGCAGCGCACACACGGAGCGAAGTGCTTTTTTTCACACAAGCAAGGGCATGTGTCATTGGCTGTTTATGTCACATGTCCTTGCCCTATAAGACCCAGCCATTTTCCCCGTCGCCACCATTTTCTCACTGCTGCAGCTGAGTGTTACACGGCACTGCTGCTGCTGTTAGCGCTATATTGTGTGACTGAATTGCAAGCGAATTTTCTCTTAAATAGACAGAAAGGTTTAGGGAGTAGGGACTAGTTTGTAATTGCAGCCCTTTTGAGGGCTAGGTTACAGCAGTTCCTAGCACTTTTATCAGGCAGGTCTGTGCTCTTAAATCGACAGATAGGTTGGGAGTAGTGACTAGTTGTAATTCCAGCCCTTGTGAGGGCTAGGTTACATCAGTTCCTATCACTTTTTGCCAGGCAGGTCTGTTTTAGTGCTGTGCAAGTGTTTTTCACAGCATTTGGCTAAATCTAGCTAAGCAAATCCTTTTGAGCCTCTTGCAGTGTGTGTTAGTCAGTGGAGTAGCATATCTGTGTTGCAAGCTACACCACCTGTGTATGTAATACAAATTTTTTACTGCATCTAGCCAAGTAAAACCTTTTGGGCATAGTAGCAGCGTGTGGTACTCATTGTATTAGGCCATCTATACCAAGCTCCACCAGCTTTGAAATTAATAATAATTTTTAGCTGCATCTAGCCTGGAAAATAATTTTGGGCATAGTAGCAGTGTGTGGTACTTATTGTATTAGGCAATCTATACCAAGCTCCACCAGCTTTGAAATTAATAATTTTTAGCTGCATCTAGCCCGGAAAATAATTTTGGGCATAGTAGCAGTGTGTGGTACTCATTCTATTAGGCCATCTATACTAAGCTCCACCAGCTTTTAAATTACTAATAATTTTTAGCTGCATCTTGCCTGGAAAATAATTTTGAGCCTGTAGCAGTGTTTGGTACTCATTCTATTAGGCCATCTATACCAAGCTCCACCACCTGTGTATCTAATAAAATTGTTTTACTGCTTCTAACCCAGCCAATCCTTTTGGGCTAGTATCACAATTTGGCCACTCAGCTCTGCTCGGTTTCCATCCATCGTTTTTTGTGCAAACAACTCCAGAGTTGTCAATTAGTTAACCACCAAAATGAGTGGCAAAAGGCCTGCTGCTTTTGGAAAGGGGAATAGGCATGTTGGGAAGGGAAAAAAAGGTTGTGTCCGTGGGGTAGGTGTTAAAGCAACAGTAACATCTGCAGAAGAAAGACCATCTTCCAGCCAAACTAAAATGTCTACTTCTTTTAGCGGACAATGTGATACGATCCCTTTCTTATGGCCACGCCAATCGCTACAAATTCCAGATGAGGCACAAAAACAGCAGGTGCTTCAACAGATATCAAGTGCTCCTTTAAGTGGGTTCTCCTCCACCTCAACTTCAACATCACAAATACTCCAGTCCTCAGAGGTGTCACCCCAATCGCACTTGCTTCCTCACAGCTCCCAAGTCTCCAGCTGCCCGTCTGAGTATGGGGTAGAACAGATGGTTGAGTCTGCAGAGCTGTTTACTCATACTATTGCCTGGGAATCAGAGGTCGGCTCCAGAGCTTCTGTGAATCCAGACGAGGAAATGATCTGCACTGATGCCCAGAATCTTTATGAGTCGGATCCAGGACCAGATGAAAAAGGTTCGGAGCATAATGTAGACCCTCGTTCCCAAACTATAACTCCTGTTGGTGGAGACAATGAGGAAGACGATGATGAGACTCAAATACCTGATTGGAGCGACAACTTGAGTTTTTTTTCAGGGCAGGAACAGGTTGGCTCTGAGGACGATGGGTGTGAGAACACACAGGGTGATGATGACGAGGTTGCAGATCCCACTTACTGTCAACCCACAGTCAGCCAGTCGATGAGGTCAGCAGAGGAGGTGGAGGAGGATGCTAGTGACGACGAGGTCAGGTTGCGCCTTCCTGGACAGAGACGTAGTACTGGAAGCACGTCAACAACTGCATCCTCAAATACAACTCTGCCTCTGACCACAAGTCGTGGTGGCTCTTCAGGTGGCATGGGTTCTAAGCCTTGCATAGCCTGCGCATTTTTTCAGATCGATTATGATGACCCAGCTCATGTTATCTGTAACATTTGTCACCAAAAGCTAAGTAGAGGCCAAAAAATCCATAGTTTGAGTACTTCATGCATGAACCGTAACATGGATATGAAGCATAAGTTGCAGTGGAAAGCTCACTGTGCTACAATGCGGCCTAGCGGGCCGGGCCAACCACCCTCTGCCCCATCTTGTGCATCCGCAGCCTCTTCATCCTCTGTGACTGGGGGGACAGCAGTCACACCTGTTTTGAGACGCAGACCTGCCACCTCTTTACCCGCAACAGCCAGTATGATTGGCAGGTCATCATTTCATTTGGAAGTGGAAACACCAGCTGGTGTTGAGCGCTCTCCGACATCGAGAGCACCACCTTTGGATCAAGGCAACCTAACTTTCCTCACAGACTGTCAGTTTGCCGGGGACACCCTACTCAACCCCGTCTAAGCACAACAGCTCGCCCTCGGTCCCTCAGATGTGGACAAGTAAAAGACCATTTCCTCCTAGCCATGATAAAGCTAAGAGGTTAAATTTCCCCATCTGCAAGCTCTTGGCTACAGAAATGCTGCCTTTCCTTCTGGTGGACAAAGAGGATTTTCGAGACATTATGTCCGTCGCAGTGCCCCAGTACCAGATGTCCAGTCGGCACTACTTCT
Organism: Phyllobates terribilis; assembly: GCF_046119375.1. Taxonomy (NCBI): domain Eukaryota; kingdom Metazoa; phylum Chordata; class Amphibia; order Anura; family Dendrobatidae; genus Phyllobates; species Phyllobates terribilis. The sequence goes on from NW_027362772.1 coordinate 244,959,538, forward strand.
CAAAGAAAGGTGTGCCTGCGCTCCACCAGCATGTCGCACACAACATCACCGCTTCTTTGAGAAACTCTGTGTGTGACAGGGTGCATTTCACCACAGACACTTGGACGAGTAGGCATGGACAGGGGTGTTACAAGTCGCTGACTGGGCACTGGGTAACTATGGTGACAGCAGGACAAGGGGCTGCTGTCTAAGTCTTGCTGTCCCCACGAGTTGTGAGTCAATCCTCTTTATCTCAAAATTCCTCCACTGCTTCTGCCTCCTCAACCTCCTCTCGGTCCTCCACCTGCACCCAAAGCCTGTCTGGTCATGCCACCCGCTTTCTAACTGCGCAGGAGGGATCCTGCACACCTCCTTACTATGCTGGCAGCAGGGCTCAACGTCATCAGGCGGTTTTTACTTTGAAATGTCTGGGAAATGTGAGTCACACAGCTGACGAGTTGTGGTCAGCTCTGGAGAACCAGTTTCATGAATGGTTGTCTCCACTGGACCTGCAACCAGGGAAGGCCGTGTGCGACAATGCTGCAAACCTGGGTGCGGCCCTTCGCCGGGGCAATGTCACATACGTGCCTTGTATGGCTCACGTGTTGAAACTGGTTGTCCAGCAATTTTTAGCCCACTATCCTGGACATGGTCGCTGTGTGCTCACTTCCGCCGTTCGCATCCCGCAGCTCAGCGACTTACATCTCTACAGAAGTCGTTGGGCCTGCCACTTCACTGGCTAAAATGCGATGTGCCTACCCGGTGGAATTCAACTCTGCACATGTTGCAGCGACTGTGGCAGCACCGACAAGTCCTGGTGCAATACGTTCTGACTCATAGCCTGGGCCAACGAGATCCAGAGGTGGGGCAAATCACGCTGGAGGAGTGGTCTCAGATCAGGGACCTATGCACCCTTCTGCACAGTTTTGAAATGGCGACGAAGATGTTTAGTGCTGACGATGCCATTATCAGCATGACTATTCCGGTGATTTACATGCTGGAGCCCATGTTAAACAGAATTTGGAGTCAGGTGGTGGGACAAGAGGAGATGGAGGATGTAGAGGAGGAGGAGTTGTATGCGGAAGGGCTAACATCTGTAAGGTCCAGACGGTCGGCAGCACCAAGGCGGCAGGCATGTGAGGGTGGGGGAGATGGTTTTACCAGGGCGCATGGTAGCAGCAAAACTAGTGAGGAAGGTGCAGGAGCCCAGTAAGAAGTGGAGGACGAACTGATGGAAGACTCATCAGATGAGGGAGATCTTGATCACATTTCTGTTGTGCGAGGTTGGGGGGAGAGGGTAGAGGAAGGAAGCATGATTCTTACCTCGCCACCAACACAACAGGGACTTGGTGCTCCTGGATGCGCAAGACACATGAGTGCCTTCTTGCTGCACTACCTGCAACATGACCCTCGAATTGTCAGAATTCGAAATAATCCTGACTACTGGGTAGCCACACTCTTAGATCCCCGGTAAAAAAGTAAATTTGCCGAAATAATTCCTGCCATAGAAAGGGATTCACACATGCAGGAGTATCAGCAGAGACTGTTGCAGAATCTTACATGTGCTTTTGCACAAAACACCAGTGGTGCACGTAGTGAATCTCACAGTTCTAACTTGCCAACCATGGGACTGTTGAGTCTTCAGCACTCAAACCGTAACAGAAACACAGTATGTGCTGGTAACAGCAATTTTGCGGAATCCTTTCACCACTTTTTTAGCCCATCAATTGCAAGGCCACAGGAGACAAGAAGTCTGACACATAGTCAACGCCTAGAGACGATGGTACAGGAGTATCTTCAAGTGAACATCGAAGCCATGACTGTGTCACTGGACCCTTGCTCTTTTTGGGCTTCCAATCTGGATAAATGGCCGGAGCTCGCCACTCACGCCTTGGAGATCTTGTCATGCCCCGCAGCCAGCGTTCTCTCTGAACGTGTGTTCAGCGCTGCTGGTGGTGTGCTGACGGATAAGCGCACGCGGCTGTCCACTGAGAATGTAGACAGACTCACGTTCATAAAGGTGAACAAATCATGGATCCGCAAGGACTTTTCTACCCCTGTGTCATCCTGGGTAGAAAAAAAGCTTGAGGATTTGTTAAAATCCCCGCACCAACTGTTTTAAGCAACTCTGGGGCAATTGATGCCACTTAAGTGGTGTTTGTGCCCCAAATTTTTGGAAAAAATGGAGACTCTTTTTGGAGTCCCCTTGCTGTGTTTTATGTGACGTTGGCATCGCCAATTACAGGTGGGTTGGGTCTCCCCCCCACCATTTTAACCGTAAGAAACTACATACACTATGGTTGGGGTAACACAGATGGTTGAGTCTGAAGAGCTGTTTACTCAGAGGTCTGCTCCAAAGCTTCAGTGTCTGCTAGTCAGCGTAGTAACCCAGCTGCAAGGAAAGCTGCACCGTCTGTGCATCTAATAATGATTTTTAACTGCATCTAGCCTAGGCTGACTGTGGTGACCCCCAACCAAACCGAGACGCTCAGCCCCCTACCGCCCCCCTTTCATTGACAATACAGTCATGTAACTCTTACAACTGGATGGGTGAGGATCGGTCACAGCTTTATTAACTGTTTATACTCATTACATTAGAAAGGCATTTTATTTCTAAAATAATTCAGCTTGTTGCAGCATGCCCTGTGCCTCCAGTCTCCACAACGGCAAGTTGGCCAACAAGTGTAACTCTCCAACATGTCCTTTCTATTTCCAGGCCACGGAGGATCCTGTGTACTCGTATGCAGGACTCTGACCCCCATCCATCACTCTTAACGCTTGTTCCACTCCGTCCTGGAGTCCTGACAGGAATATGTCCAGTCCAATATCCATCAAGTGAACACAGTCGGGCCGTATGAGGCCTGCTTTATCTCCTTCCAGTTGTCCTCCTCTGCCTTGTCTGTTTGATGGCCGTGATGTCTCGGGCACCTTGCCATACCGTGCTCGGCACAATCTCTGACTATTTTTGTGAAAAATTCTCTGAAGCGCTCAGTGTCTAGTTTCATTATTGCCATTAGTTATGCACTCTTGTGATAACCTAGGTCGTTTCCCCCAGCCTGTAGAACTAAGATGACCGGACCTCTTGCCTCACTCCCTACCTTGATTACCTCCATTAGTACCTGTGGCCACTGCAGGCCTCTAATACCTCTCCAGTTGAAATATGTGTTATGAAACTCTAATTTCCTCCCACCTGGGCGGACTTTCGCCCTTTTTTCTGCCCAATATATATACGAGTGGCCTATCACCCACACTGTTGGCTTAGCATCACCTGTAAAACAAACAAACCACGTTAGGATAACAAGTCCGGTCTTATGTATCTCGCCAAACATGTGGATCGCCATCTCCCTATCCTCTGAACTTCCGTTTGTGACAGTCCTGCTCTTGCTGCTTCGTGGCCGCGCCTATGCGGAATGAGTGTGTCCCATAATCTTTGGGGTGGTTCCCTGCCGATGTTATGCATTTATTAAATATAGCTTGGAACTGGTTTCTTGATAATGGCGTTCCATCAATGTGTGATAGGAAGAAATTACTTTGTGATCTGATGGTTATATATGTTTTTACTATTGTTACCCAACTCAGGGTACCATTTGTGGGTTGTAGAAGTACCCAAGTGCCCCTGCCTGCTGGAATCGTTTTCGATTTGCGTATGCGTAGACATATTGCATTATTGGCTATGACTACGTCCTGGTGTAATAAGCCTCCACTGGTGTTAATTTTGGATTGAGGGACTAATTCGCTTATGCATAGTGCCCCGGAGAAGGCGATTGCAAATACAATAGACAGTAGTGTTGGATCGAATTGTGAGTATCATGTTAATGGTGGTAGGGATATGATGTGAGAAATCAGTTTTAGTGACACGGGACGGGACGTCTACATTCCTGACTCGGCTGACCCCTTTTCCACCCTTTTATGGATTGTCTGATGATGAATCTCTTTGTCACATGTCCCCAATTCAGTAGTTGGAAGTGAAATGCTACTCCGGTCAGCCACCGCTGCGCTGACGACCCTGATATGCCCCTCATCATTAGCTGGTGGTGAAATTCTATGGTGACTTGTAATCTGGCTTGTTCACATTGGTCAACCCGTCTGCCTGCTACTAGTCATGTCCACTGTTCCCATGCCTTACCGTATGCTTGTCACATCGACGGGGCAACTGACGCTCTGATTAATGGCATCAACTATTCTCCACTAGATCCCATAGGGAGGCTGGGCAACTGTTGCCCGATGGGTGGATGTTGGGGAGGAGCTCTGTGAAAATCTGCCAATTGAATTGTGATAAAGCGTTAGCAGCAGCGTTAGACCCCTCAGCATCGTGGCTAGCGCAGACCCATACATTGTGTTTTAGGCACAGGAATGCTAGCCGGCATAGTTGGCCTAGCACTGGGAGAGACGATGATGCCATATTATTAATGAAGTGTGCTAGGCTGGTGTTCGACGAACCGAACCAAACTCGAACACTACGGGGGTGGCTCAACACTAATTATAATATGGGTCACTCCTAATTTTGACGCTGTTTGGGGGCAGCTTAGCATGTTACAGATGGGTTAGTTGAAAGGGAATCGGTCACCAGGCAGTTGCCACCTAATCTGAGTGCAGCTTGATGTAAAGACAGAATCACAGAAACCCTGATTCCAGTGATTTGCCACTTACTGGGCTGCTTAGTGTAGTTTTGATAAAACCACAGTTTTATCAGTAGGAGAGTATCGATAAAAGACAAGTAAATCTGCTGCCAGGTAGTCCTCCATATTCATGAGCTCTGTATAGCTCCATCCCCACCACTGATTGGCACTGATTGATCGATTCACAGGACTCTGGTCCAGAGTCCAGGACAGTGGCATCTGGCAGCTTGACGAGAGGCCCCTGAATGTCTTAACTTCCTACCTCTTACCCATGGTTCGGGTGGCAAGAGGCTATGGCTTTAGATAAAAAACTACATCAGAAATTAACCTTAGGGTATGTTCACACAACTTTTTTTCAGGGCGGATTGGGTATGGTTCGCTCCAAAAGTGCTGACAAACCTCCCAAAAGAATAAATACATTCATTTCTATGTAAAAAATAAGACTTGTTGTTCATATGTTCAGACTTTTGAGCATCTTTTAACTGCTTGAGACTCCAAGCGGTTGAAAAAAATGAGCTGACCCTTCTTCAGACTTTTCTTCTCTGAAGACACTTGATACTTTATAACACAAGTCAATGGGAATTCTGAAAAGATGCCCAGAAGAAGCCTGACTGTTTATTTGAGTGTTTTGTAAGAGTCTTTGTTTAAAAAATCCAATAGCAGTTTCTTCATTGTTGATTGGAGTTAATAAAATGTCCAAAAACCACCAGTACAAAAGAACCCCCAAAATTTGTTCTCCTTCCCATCCGAGTCCTGCCATGTGCCCATACAGTAGTGTACAACCACATACTGTATCAATTATTTCCAAGCTTGGAAGAAATTACATTACATATATTCATTTTTTCCAGTTACTCCCGGAAAAATGTCAATTTTGAAGCCCAAACAACAAATTTTCATTTTCACGACCCAATGTTTTAACATTCTATGAAACACTTATGTGTTCAACATTCTCACCACATCTCTAGATGAACTCAGGGTGTCATTTCCAAAGTTGGGCCACATTTTGGGGTGTTTTGCAGTTTAGGCACCTCAAGACCTCTGCAAAAGCAACATGGCATCCACAAACTATTCCAGCCATATAGCGCTCGTACCTTTCTGAGCCCTCTCATGTGTCCAAACAGCAGTTTATGACAATATATGGGATATTGCTGTGTACAGAATAAATTGTGCAATAAATTGTGTGGTTCATTTTCTCATAATACCCCTTATGAAAATAAAAAAGAATATCTAAATCAACATTGCAGTTGAAAAAATATACAGCAGTTTCTAAATATTTAATTCCATTTTTTTGTGCTAATTACTGGGATACACGAGAAGGGTTAGCAATTTTGTGAATGAGGTATTGAATGCTTTGAGGGGTGTAGCTTAAAATTGGATCACTTTAAAATATATACACCCCTCAAAGTCACTTTAAATGTGGATAGGTCCCTAAAAATATAGATTTTGGAAACTTCCTTGAAAATATGAAAAATTGTTAAAATTTTAAATACTTCCAAAAAATTATACCTAGGTGAACAACTATTTTTGCGTGGCATGACCAACTGTTTTACTGGTATTTAAATTGAAAAGTTTAATATTTGTTAATTTTCCTACATTTTTGGCAAATTTCAGAAATTTTCAACTGCTTTTTGTGCACAGAAATTTTGTTGTGTTTAAATGTACAAGTAAAGTGGATGTGATTTAATGAAAACTGCGTCCACTGTGTGTCTAAAGACGTTGCTGAACTGTGTGATTTTGGTGCATGTTTTCTCAAGAGGCTTCTAAGTGGAGCCTAAAAAAGCGTATGTAAAATGCAGGTTTTCTGCATAATAAATTTTAACTCACAAAGGATAGGATTTAGGGGAGGGGTGGTTTAAGTATAGAACCATGCTAGACTATTGCCCATTGTACATCACCCTGCTATGGGTCTTCTGAACGAACCTGGAAGGCCAACAAAATCTCACATTCATATAAACATAACAGCTGGGTAGCAACACATATTGCCAAGAAGGAGGTGCTATGGCAACATTGGTGTCTTAACCCTAGAATGCGTAACCTGGGCCTTTTAGGCCTGGTAGCTTACATTTTTGCTATTTTCTGCATAATGACTTTAGCTGGAATTTTGAAACTCTAGGTATTCCTCAAGTATGTCGTTGTTGGTAATATCCAGTTGTTCATATAATTTTATGTGATAGGCATTTTGGTATAACAATGCTTTTTTGGGGAAGCCCGATATTTACAGAACCCAGGCCTTTTAGGCCCATACTATGTTTATCTTGTACTCATCAGTGTTTGTGTCTCCAGTTACTGTGTTATTTTAGTCAGGGTTGCTGGGAGGGGGGTGGATCATGCCTGTGTGTTGAAAGACCTGTGATGATGTAATGGCTATATCATCTTGGGAGTGACTCCTCTTTCCCAACGTCATAAGGAAAATATGGCAAAATATCTCAAAAGAGGAATTGCATGCTTATATTGGACTAACACTTCTGGCAGGGTGTAAAAAATCTTATGATGTTCCTATCAGAGAATTATTTCTGGACCCACTTTCTGATCCACACTACAAAGCAACAATGTCAGTGGATAGATATGAGGAAATTTGGAGAAGCCTTTGATTTGATGATAAGCGAACTCGTCCTGCGAGGTTGGAAACGGATCAGTTAGCACCTAACAGTTACATCTGGAATATTTTTATCAAGAATTGTACCAAGCTCTACAATCCTATTGATAATGTAGCAGTGGATGAGGAACTTGTAGCCACAGAGGATGTTGCAAGTTCATTCAATATATGCCTAGTAAACCAGCCAAGTATGGTATAAAAATATTCTGGATGTGTCATTCTGCAAATTATTATGGGATGAATGGGCTTATCTACTGGTGCAAAGAAGTTGGCACTCCAGTACAGAAAGACCTAGGTTCTGACATTGAGAAAAAACTTGCTGTACCAATTTACAATTCTGGTAGAAACATTACAATGGACAATTACTTTACTAATGTTGAACTGGGCAATTTTTTGCTTGAAAAAAATCTTACAGTTGTTGGTACTATGACGCCAAATCGACGAGATATTTCTCCGATGATGAAGCACATTCCACTGTGAGCACTTTATGATAGTGTCTTTGGTTTCAGCAACAAAGCAACAATTTTGTTTTACAAAGCGAAGAAGGAAAAATCTGTCATATTACTCAGTACCGTGCATCATGATTTCAATATTGACAGCAATGGCAGGAAACAGAAACCAGAAATCATCCTGCACTATAATAAAACTAAAGAAGGTGTGGACAAGATGGATGAAATGGATGGAGAATATTAATGCAAGAGGCAAACAAAATGTTGGCATGTAGTCATTTTTTCAAATATGCTTTTTGTATCAGCCCTTAATTCCTACATTATTTATGCTGAAACTCATCCCTATTTCCATGGTAGGAGGAAGGACAAGAGACGCCTATTCTTGAAGGACCTTTGCCATGAACTTGTAATGCCTCACATGATGCTGCGAAGCAACATAAAAATACTTGCCATAGCAAAACAGAGAAGCTATGAAAAGGTGTGGCGTATTCCATTTTCAGGCAATTCCAGAGCCAGGAGAAAGAAAACGAAAGCGTTGTTTTATTTGTCCAACAAACAAAGACAGGAAAACTGAGCATTATTGTACCATTTGTGGAGAAAATGTCTGTAAAGAACATTCTTCAGAAAAGATTACATGTGTAAATTATGTGGAAGACCAATAAAATTGAAAAGGAAAAGTTGTGAAAAGAAATGCAGCTGCAGCTAGTTTACTTCAACAATTATATACCCTTGTTTGGGTGATTTTCATATCTTTGAAATTTGAAAAAAAAATCGCTAAATGATAAAAAGGATTCATCACATAGAATGCGTAATGTCTTTTAGGCAAATGTACTTGCTTTTTTGGTGTTTTCTGCAAACAATTATAATTACAATGTTGTGCATTTTTCATATCTTACTTTGCAATTTTGAAATAAACTTGTAAAATTTATTTGAGTTCCTCCATATGATTTGCACAAGGGACTAAAAGGTCCGGGTTATATTAAAGTGTACATTTCAGACGTCACGCATTCTAGGGTTAAACGGGTGAAGACGTTGCTCAGCAATGACATCAGTGCCACCCCTTTCACTGGCAGTACCATTTGCTGAATCAAAGAAGCGCCACATGATAACAGAGGGAGATGGAGCAGGCCACAGTCAAGTAAGTATTGTAAACATCAAGCAAGTACATTTATTTTTCCATGAATTTCACTTCAAAAAACAGGCTAAATAAGCAAATCAGCTTTAGTAAAATGGGTGGATAATGCAATATTTCGATGTAAAATTATTTGTCCTATTTTTATAAAAAAAAATATCCTCAAGCGCAGAGAAATAATGAAGTAACTTGAAGCCCCGAGACCCAAATGCGAAATGGGCCATTCTTTATCATGTGACTTTTATAAAACTAAATTCTTCTTATGTAAAACATAAGCCCAACTGAGCACCCCTGGCACCAATGCCCATGTGTAAATACAATCTCTGTACCCTGATACTTGTTCCCATGCCCAAGCATAAGATTTCTGAAAGTTTTACTTTTAACAGTATTTCATTACATTTTGGACCTCATTTTCAGGGAGAAAGGGTTGAGTCAGTGTGTTTGTGGGCTGTCAATATATTGCCATGCCAGTTGGGCCCATAAGGATCTGCCATAGGCAAGGCAGATCCGGCAGGTAGACTAATAGGTTGTCTGTCAATAAGGCACTGTCTGGGTATAATATTACACCACAAGACAGAATTGATACAGAGGATTTTATATGTTCATGTCTTCAACTTCTGTAAGAGAGACATGCCGGATGTTACTGCGCCCTCTGTCCTGTGTACCAAGCATTCAACAGCTCCCTGACAAGAAACCAAATGGTAGTAGCAGTTCAAAATGGCTTTATGAACAGTTATACAATATGGAGGGGCTTGTACTTTTAACATTGTACAACAATAGAAATTCTTCCAAAATATATACAGTCTTTCATCCATTCCTAGTGCTCCTAAGCTCACTCTCCTCCTTTATGGGCAGCTGTTCTACTACAATGGACAGTCAAAGAGGCAAACTTCCTCTGGAACTTGGTGCAGCAGATAGTTCTAGATGTTTCCACTACTCATCAGATATCCACTAATATGGCTCTTGCTCACTGCACAGGCCCTCTAGAACTGACACAGGCTTTATACAATTGACACAGTCTCTCTACAACTGGCACAGGCTCTCAACAATTGACACAGGCCTCTACAACTGACACAGACTTGCTACAACTGACTCAGGTTCTCTGCAACTGACACAGGCCCTCTGCAAATGACACAGGCCCTCTGAAACTGACACAGGCCCTGTGCAAATGACACAGGCTCTCTACAACTGACAGAGGCTTTCTACAACTGACACAGGCCCTCTGCAACTGACACAGGCTCTATGAAACTGACACAGGCTCTCTGCAAATGACACAGGCCCTCTGCAACTGACACAGGCTTTCTACAACTGACACAGGCCGTCTGCAACTGACACAGGCTCTCTACAACTGTCACATGCCCTCTTCAACTGACAAAGGCCCTCTACAACTGACACAGGCCCTCCACAACTGACGCAGACTTTCTACAACTGACACATGCTCTCTACAACTGACACAGGCCCTCTACAATTGACACAGGCTCTCTACAACTGACAGTGACATAGGCCCTCTGCAAATGACATAGGCCCTCTGCAAATGATACAGGCTCTCTACAACTGACACAGGCCCTCCGCAACTGACACAGGCTCTCTACAACTGACACAGGCTCTCTACAACTGACACAGGCCCTCTGAAAATGACACAGGCTCTCTACAACTGACACAGGCCCTCTGCAAATGACACAGGCTCTCTACAACTGACAGAGGCTTTCTACAACTGACACAGGCCCTCTGCAACTGACACAGGCCCTGTGCAACTGACACAGGCTCTATGCAACTGACATAGGCTCTATGCAACTGACACAGGCTCTCTGCAACTGACACAGGCTCTATGCAACTGACCCAGGCCCACTGCAACTGACTTAGAATAGAGTGTAGCTTGCTCCTAAACAAATTCTGTCTGTCACTCACAAACTACTTACTAATTTTTATATCAGGCAATACACTAAGGACACATGTACACGTTGAGTATTTGGGGATATTTTTACCTCGGTATTTGTAAGACAAAACCAGGAGTGGGTAAAAACTACAGTGGTGACGTGTCTCTATTACACTTTTCCTCTGATTGCTCCACTCCTCATTTTGAGTTATATATACTCAACATGTGCAAGTGGTCTTAAAGGTGCCTTCCCTTTTCCAAGATCCTATCATAATTTGTAGTAGGTGTAATAATAATAATAGCAAATACCTCCAATTAGAAATGTAATATAGTTCTCCTGATTATCTATGTCGCCTACCCCATGTGCAGTAGCTTAGGTATCCATGGTTATGACCACTCACATAGTGACAGTTAGTCAGTTATGTAGTTGCTAGTGGTAGTAACCATACTACTGCAATGCCCTGCAAATGGAGGTATTTGCTAATATTAATATTATTTAGCCTACTACATATTGGGATAGGATCTTGAAGATGAGAATACCTCTTTAACTCCTGAACTATGGAAGAATCAGCATAACTCTGCATTATTCATGGGCACATACCGAATGTATTCCTGAAAATGAACAGACAATTAAAACTTAGAAAAGTGCACTGAACATAAATCTATGTGAGGAATAGAACCACACAAATCTCACAGGTTATCGTTTACTTCTGGCAGTGCTGTGGCCGGCAATAAAATACAATAACATTACGAATCATACAGTGTAAAAAATAAATCATACGGGTAACATGTCCATCATGATTGCTAGATAATTGAGCTTCTAGGGTAATTATAGATGAACACTACATATACTGAATAATGTTTATAGCGTTAGTGTTAGGAGGGCGGTTGCAAACAACTTTAATTTAATGGAACGCAACCGACCCCGGGGTCCGCAATGCAGCCTGGTGGACTGCTGCCGAACACTTTCCGGGTGGAAAGGAAAGCGACAACTTAAATATTAAACCCTTCCGTGTTTCTCCACACAGGAACAGGTATAGCGGTACGCTCTATCTCTGTTAGCAGCACGGGAGATGAGCGACCGGAAAACTATCTGTAGTCCTGTCCCTGTTACAGCACAGGGACTACAGTGGCAGCGCTAGGATGCGTGTGTGACTATGCCAACGGGTACACGTGCCCCTAGCCGGCGTGCTACCGGACTGAAGGGTTCAACTCCACGTGGCTGACAGGCGTTAGCCGTGCACAGGATGTCTGCAGGCTGCTCGGGGTGATAGGTGACCCCTTTGGCTGAGCCAGGCTGCTAGACGAAGCTACTTGCCTCTATGGAGCTAACCTGCCTAAGCGCCCTGTGCTAATTAGCCGAGCGAACTCTGGCATCGGCAGGTCATGGAGAGAACAGCTAGGGAGCACATGGAACAGAGTTGTCCACACAACAGCATCACTTGCTCAAATGATCAGAGCGCGTCGCCATGTTTGTGGGCTGGTCTTTTAAAGACTAAGCCCTGCCCACCGACGCGCCATTGGTGACGTTACCCGTGGACCAATCAGGCGGTGCTAGGTCACCGGGTCAGGTGGGTGCCAACACACCAATCATGATCCGCCAGGTCACGGACATGCTCAGTGCGGCAAATCCTGGACTTAGATTCCACAAGCCCTGTCTCTCTCTGCAACCCAGGCTTAACATTGCTAGGCACAACTACCTGGGAGATAAACAGTGCTCGCGGACCAGCTAGGCGTTGGGGCTGATGGCGATGCTGAGCAGCATCAGCCCTGGCTGGACTGAAATGGGAGACCACAGAAGGTCCTGGACCCATTGCAAATCCAGCACCAGACTGACACCTAACAGTTAGCTTCTAAAAATATGCCTAAAGTTGTATGCACAGCTGTTAGCCTTCATGTATGAATAACTTCAATGTCAATTGCCGACCTTTTGTAGTTGTCATCTTGTACTTAAATCTAATAACTATGGATGTCTGGATATTTTGCTCAGGGGATCTTTTAATAAAGTACTTGTTAAGAGATTTAGAATGTTTTTTTCCCATCTGATTATGGACATCTTTCCAACTAATTATGCTGAATATGCTTAGCTTTGCACAAATGCATTACTATATTTTATGGTGCACATAATAAGGGGAAAAACTGCAAATGACAAAAAGCACAATATGGTCTTATCTGCTGTAAGATAGCTCTCGGTCACATAATTGATGGGAGGTATGTATCACAGAGATGGCTGTCATCTGTGACGTAATTCTGGAATGTTGCTCTAGTGCATGTAAGCACTAAGAGGATTGTTTGGTGCATCCGGGCCCAGGATTTACGGGCCGCCTGAGAGATGGGCGGGCCTGACTGTCCACATACCTCACCTCTGGGCGTGTTAAGAGGTTAAACTGGAGTCCTTTGTTTGACACATGATCTGTGTATGGAGAGAGAAGGCCTCCTGTGTGTTGTTATCTCCAGACTAAGTCAGTGTACTAGATGCTATCCAGCCTGTGTGACCACAGGACTGGCTAACCAGAGACTTTGCCTAAATAACTGTATTTTTTTGCTTTGCCTGCACTGAAGGCTGTTTGTTTTCCTTTTGCTTGTGGACGGTTTATGAGGTAATAAACAGATATGGACATTTAAAACAAAAACGCTTCTTGTTTTGCCTCCCGACGCACCCAAGTGAGTAGAAACCCCACACTGGGTATACAATTAGGACAGATCACGCTCAGCTGGTTAGGTTGTGTGCACACAACCACTGAAAAGGTTTCGGCAGGCCCACAAGGAGAAATTAGTATATGGGTATAGGAGGCGCTGTGGGCTCGTCACTACTAGTGGCAGCAAATTAGTGGACAGGGAACCAGAGTTGTCCAAATGGGTTTTGATGTAGCTGAAAAGAAGTAAATTTGCGCTAGTGGTAGTGAACAGAAGGACAGAACGAGAGATATATACAGTGCAAGAGATAATTTTATTTATCGAACATAAGCTTAAATAAGCATAATTAAAATGATTCAGACTCAGTGGGGTCACTGGGTCGGATAAGAGAATGGGTAAAAATATATATAAATACGATTTAATAAGATTTTTCTAAAAACAATAAAAGGGATGGTGTCCACTGGTATAAGATTAACATAGGCCTTTTCCCTTTAGTCTGTGGATATTTGATTGCAGTAGATGTATGAGGAGGCAAAGGCTGTTAGACCTGGTGAATAAAATAGGAATGTATAAATATGGTATACTGATGAGCAGTAGGGAACAAGTAGGTATCCTTTAGTTGTGGTTACCTGATACTGGTGCCTCGTATGGGGTACGAGGATCACTGGTGGTACGTGTTGGTGCCTAGGAGGGAGGACGAAGGGTGCCTAGAGTGGGGTAGAAAAGAGTATGGATTAGCGGGAGTGGAACTCGATAGAAATGTCTCTGTTGGACTCTGGATTGAGTCGTGAGTTACCTGTACTTGGTATGGTACTCAATAGGCTGTGGTAGTGGGTAGCTGTTTCTCCACAGTCGTTCTGCTACTGGGATGACAGTCAGCAGGCTGTATGGATAATACGGAATCCACTGGAATCCACTGGAAGGGTACTATGGGGGAATAAGGGGAGAGACTAATATGGAATAGGGTGCGAGGTTCAGAGGCACAGGTACGAGATAAAAAGGTCAGTTACCTTCTAGAAGGTGGCGTGGGGTGTCCTGAGTATATTTTGGTGACTAGGAGATGGCGGTCCTAGTCCTGTTGGGATAGTGGTAGAGGATATGTACCACACGACTGTGGGTGGATGATCTGAGTTGGATCTGTTAGGGGGAGGAATAAGAAATAAATTATAAATGGGCTAAAATTGTATAATCGTGGTACAGGCCTTGGAGACAAAAAGTTTGGGTTTTACCTGTAGATAGATACAAGGGGCCTCCAGAGGCGTCTTAAGATGGACTGGAGGTAGTAATCCTGGTCCCTTGTAGAGTGGAGGTAGCACGAGAAGGTCAGAGGTGGGATACAGCAGGAGGCTGGTGTCTATATGCTGAATAGAAATCTATACGGAAGGGGGAGGGGGAGAGAGGGTATATCTGTTAGGGTATCACTGGGTAGTACTGGGTAGTATCCAGTATTATACTCAGAGATGGGGGTTACCTATTTCGTAGAGATTAGGGTATCAATTAGTAGGTGCTGGTTCCAGTCTCCTTGTAATGGATACAGCAGGGTGCTGTAGTAGGAGGCTATAGTAGTATCAGAGGTAGCCAGAGAGAGGGTGCAGCATGAGGCTATAGTTGTCCTATGTTGGGTGCACCAGGAAGCTCTGGCTGAGTAGAGAGTGCAGGTGCCAGATACGATAATATGAAGGATGGCTGGTGCAGGGTCCAACTGGGGGAGAGAGGATATATCTGTTAGGGTATCACTGGGTGGTGGTTGTAGCCTCCAGTGTTATACCCAGAGATGGAGGGTTACCTATTTGGTAGGGATTGGGGTGTCAAATAGTAGATGCTGGCCCAGCCAGAGCCCTGACCTAAACCCAATTGAGTATCTCTGGAGAGACCTGAAAATGGCTGTCCACCAATGTTCACCATACAACCTGATGGAACTGGAGAGGATCTGCAAGGAAGAATGGCAGAGGATACCCAAATCCAGGTGTGAAGAACTTGTTGCATCATTCCCAAGAAGACTCATGGCTGCACTAGCTCAAAAGGGTACTTCTACTCAATACTAAGCAAATGGTCTGAATACTTATGAACATGTGATATTTCCATTTTTCTTTTTAAATAAATTTGCAAAAATGTCTACATTTCTGTTTTTTTTCAGTCAAGATGGGGTGCAGAGTGTACTCTAATGAGAAAAAAATGAACTTTTTAGAATTTACCAAATAGTTGCAATGAAACAAAGAGTGAAAAATTTAAAGGGGTCTGAATAATTTCCATACCCACTGTATACTTTAGGTTATTTATTCTTGGTATTTCATTATTCATTAAGAATTGAACTCTATATTATTTAGTCTATTATGAATTAAGAGCTGCATTTTTTATTGTGCACTGGCACTTTATTTGTTGCATTTCTATACCTATATTCTTGCACTCTGCACTTTTTTGACTATTATATTCATAGATGGGGATACCAAGAACCAAGCACTTTTTGATCATTTACTAGGTCTACAGGATTTTATATCTGATTAATTATTTTGTCTTCGGTCACTGGATCACTCCTTATTATATATTTACATCATAACTTTTACACGGTATTCCTCCACCTTTATGTTTTTTATTTTATCTTCTCTGTCTTATCGTAAATGGTTTTAATTAATGTGTGTTGTCCACTTTGTTTTCACTAAAGAGTATTTTATTATTTCTTTATTGGTCCTGTGCTGTATTCTTGTAGGTACTATTATAAAAAGCATGAGATTCAAAATAAACATTTTTGTAAATTCCTCTATTTTTCTTTTAAAATGAGGGGACAAAAACACCAACATTATCTGAAAAAAAGCAGTTAAAAAATGACATCTGTGTTCTTTCTCTACACAATTCAATACGTCTTCACGTTCTCAGATTTATTATTAGAAACATTTTGCAGTTTTCTATTCTTCTGGTCATTGCTTGTGATGCATTTTCAAGAATTTCCTCTATATCTTGTTATGTCACTATATGTAAGCTGTGAATGAATAGGAAAATACCTCATTTATCCTTTTCTGAAATGATAATATGCTGTACACTCCCTGACAGAAGTTATGTCGCTTATCCATGTTATGTAAATAAAAGCTTATAACTAGTGTTGAGCGATACCTTCCGATATCGGGAAATATCGGATTGGATCGGACCGATACCCAAAAAATATCGGATATCGCAGATTCAGATACCGGAAACCAACGCAAGTCAATGGGACACAAATATTGGAATGAAAATAAACCCTTTCTTTCCTTGTAGGTTAATTCTACATGAAGGAAAACAACTAAGAATAATGTAGAATGTATTACATGAAAAGCCGGCAATTCAGCAGCGGCATTCACCGGTACCCGACAATTTAGAACAGAAAGAATAGCGCATCACACATAGATTAGATAGATAGAAACATGTCAGTTACATATATAAGAAGTACAGTGACAGTGTTGCTTACTGTACTTGTCATTTAGTTTTAAAGGATTTATTAAAAAAAATAATAGTGTTTTCATGCACCGTCTCTTTAAAAAAGCCGGCCGGCAATTCCGCATCGGTACCTGACAATTTAGAATAGAAAGAATAGAGCATCACACATAGATTAGATAGATAGAAACATGTCAGTCACATATATATGAAGTACAGTGATAGTGTTGATTACTGTACTTGTCATTTAGTGTTAAAATAAAGGATTTATTAAAAAAAAAATTGGCGTGGGGTTCCTCATAATTTTAGTCTCTAGCGGAGGTTAAGCAGACGGCTGGGGCAGATGTTTGAAGCCTGGGAAGGGGGTAATACCCATGGAGCTTCCCAGGCTACTAATATCAGCCCCCAGCTGAATACCTAGCCTTTACTAGCTATTAAAATGGGGGACCCCCAAAAAAATGACTTGGGGTCCCCCCTATTTTAATAGCTAGCAAAGGCTAGGCAGACAGCTGGGGGCTGATATTAATAGCCCAGGAAGGGTGCCATGAATTTTGGCCCCCTCCCAGGCTAGAAACACCAGCTGTCAGCCGCCCCAGAAATGGCGCATCCATGGGATGCGCCAATTCTGGCACTTAGCCTCGCTCTTCCCACTGCCCTGTAGCGGTGGCAGTGGGGTAATAGGGCTAGGGTTGATGTCAGCTTATAATGCCAGCTGACATCAAGCCCAGGTTAGTAATAGAGAGGCATCTATAAGACTCCCCCATTATTAACCCCATAGTCAAAGTTAAAAAAAACACAAACACCCAGAATAAAGTCCTTTAATTGAAATAAACACACAATTCTTTATTGTTCTAAATTAAACCATACTTACCATCATGCCCATTCCAGCTGAAGCCAATGTTTTCTGCAATAAAAGTAAAATAATAAAGCAAC
This sequence comes from Phyllobates terribilis, assembly GCF_046119375.1. Classification (NCBI taxonomy): domain Eukaryota; kingdom Metazoa; phylum Chordata; class Amphibia; order Anura; family Dendrobatidae; genus Phyllobates; species Phyllobates terribilis. Next base: position 244,977,164 of record NW_027362772.1, read on the forward strand.
CTCATCCTTACCTTTCCATGGTTCCCTGGACAGCTTCAGCTCTGCTACATTGACATGACTGGCTGGATTGCAGCCGAAAGCTGCTATCCAGCTTGCCATGCCGCAGACACTGAGAAGCGCAGGCATGCTTTTGCCCCTCAGTGTCTCGCTGTGACCGCATCCAGATGAGCCGAGGTCATGTCCAGTGAACTCAGCTCACCTCATGCACGTCACTGACAGCGTGGGAGAATTCTCCTGTGCTCAGCGCTTGAGCAGGAGAATTCTCCCACGCTGGGATGGCATTCTGATGACAGGTTGGATCACAGCTGAGCACTGCCATCCAGCATGCCATCCTTCATAGACACTGCAGAGCGCAGGCATTATGGGAACTTCCGATTCCGGTATTCGATATTCTAAAAGTATCGGAACCCAGTATCGAAACTCCGATACCGCAAATATCGGTCGATACCCGATATTTCAGTATCGGAATGCTCAACACTACTTATAACCTGATGTTAAATTCATCCTTTGGTTTTATAAATGACTCTTTTGAAAGCTGAAACCCTCCCAAATTTGGTTTTGGTTAAGAAAATAAATTGTCATCAATGCTGAAATATTGTTCATTTAATGAACACAGAATGGTCTGTGGAGCAGTAACAGGTTAGTGGTTTTGAAAGTGAATAAATATTGGCTTATATGGAAATCTATATTCCAAGCAAAAGTATCCATCTTCATAGGTGATTTGAATAAAAGGAAAATTTATTTAGAATATAAGTTACAAAAGAGATAGATAAAGGTAGGATATTAAAGGCATAAACAGGACCCCTATGATTATGAGAGAGAGGGAGCTACCCTCTTACAGAAGAATTCATTATTTAAATCAAAATTCTGACTCACAATCGTAAAGTTTCTACATATGCTCAAAAACAGTTAAAGTGGAACATAACTAAACAATTATTAGTTCTCAAGAGTAATCTTTGCAAAGGAGACCTACATACAAGTAGTATAACATATTAACAAATTTTTGATTACACTAGCTTTATTCACTATTTTTTTTATTATGGCTTCCCAACTCGGAGTGAAAAAAATTATCTTTTTTTTGGGGGGTTCTGCAACAGGTTTGCAATTCTCAAAATTATTAATTACAAAGACTTTTTGTTAGCTAATCAAAAATTATCCTTTTATTTAAGAAGCAGGAACAGGCAAGCAGTTTTCAAAGAGAAGAAATAATGCTTTCTCAGCTAATTTTTTGAACAGTATAATTTTTCAAAAAATTACCACATTTTTCAATATGGAAAATATGGAATCAACCAGAAATACTAAGTAGAAGACACATGGTGGCCAAAAAGGCAAATGTTAGCGCAACACCAGTCTGCAAACAATATCTGTGTGGCCTGCATGTGTCTCCAATTTGAAAATTTAAACAGGTGTGCCAAATTTGAGTGCCACAGTTAATATATCTTAATTTATTGTAATAATTTATTTTCAGATTGTAAGTTAAGCAAACTAATTACCTTCCTAAAAAGAACAATTTAACAACAAATGCCAAATGCAAAGTTTTACTAGCAAGCCAGGTATGCAAAACATTCACCTTTTTTGTCATTTATAAAAGTTTTTTTCTTTTAAATTCTCCCCCCTTCTTGATAAAAATGATGTAACCTTTTTAAAGGTACGTTACTAGGTGGGAGTATGCACGATAAGGAAGATGTGGCAAAAGCCAGTAGAATGGTAAATTGGACTAGTAAAACAGGTATGCAAAAATTATAAAATTAACCTTTACCAAAAAAGAAGTGACAAGAAAAGCTAAGTACTGTAGGTTCACATCCTAAAAGCAACAGTGACTTGTTTCAGGTGCTTCAGGTGGAGTGTAAAAACATATAAGGATTAGAAATGTAGGTATAAAGAGAGTTTTTAGGGTTTAAGCTTTGAGAACCAAATAGTTTCTTTGTTTGCAACTAAACTTTCTCATCGACTTGCACCACTAGTCCTCTGTATAGTCACTAGTGATGAGCAAGCATGCTTGCAACTGCTCGGTGCTCGCCCGAGCATCTCACTGCTCGAGATGCTCGGCGCTCTCCGAGTATTTCCGGCGTTGCTCGGCGGGAGTTCGGGTCCCCTCCCTGCAAGTTTGGCGCTCATGCAGGGATTGTCTTCCACACACTGTAATGACGCAGCCATGTTAGTTGTGGCATTACAGTGATTGGCTGGCCGCACAGCGTCATCAGGTCTATATCAGACCTGGTGCAGCCGTGCTCGTCACAGTCACTCCGGAATCAGACAGTGTAGGGAGAGGTGCTGCTGAGCTAGGGAGAGATTTGCTTGTTTCTAGTTAGTGTAGGTATACCAGACTATAAAGACACATATCCATCTGAACTAAGAGTCCTTCTGAGGACTAATCAAGCTGCAGAAATATCAGTACTAGGCAGGCAGGCAGGGTATATAGCAGACTGCAGTGCACATAGAAAGAGGGTCCATTCTAGTTCTGTCTGCTTCTTTTACAGATATTTGTAGAAATAGCCCCAGGTATCAGGGGCCAGGAATATATATTTTTTATGTTAATCCTGATTATTTGTTTAAAAAGTAATCCAGAGAACACCTTTTTTTTCTGCGCCATTTGCTTGTTGGCACTGCAGAATACAGCCAGGTCCTTTCCATTTTACAGCGTTAAAAATATAGTTACCTACAGGCCAGGTATTTAAAACTGTGGTTTGTCCGTCACAAGGATCACATATAATTGCTCCAAAAATATTGCCATTTCTGGCCTCCCCTGAAATCTTGTTTCCGTGTGTCAGTGAATCTATCGACACCAGTTTGCTGTTAAAAATAGTTACCTACAGGCCAGCTATTTAAGACCGTGGTTTGTCCGTCACATGGATTACATATAATTGCGCTGAAAATATTGCCATTTTTAGCCTCCACTGAAATTTTTTTTCAGTGTGTCAGTGAAGCTATTGACACCAGTTTCCTGTTAAAAATAGCTAACTACAGGCCAGCTATTTAAAACTGTGGTTTGTCTGTCACACGAATCACATATAATTGCGCTGAAAATATTGCCGATTCTGGCCTCCATTGAATTTTTTTTTCAATGTGTCAGTGAAGCTATTGACACCAGTTTGCTGTTAAAAATAGTTACCTACAGGCCAGCTATTTATAACTGTGGTTTGTCTGTCACACGGATCACATATACGTTTGCTCCAAATTCAGCCATTTGTAGTGAGCGTGGAAGATATTGTCCTCCATTTAAAATGGGCAAGGCACTTGGCAAGGGACGGGGAACTGGATGTGATGGTGATGGTGCATTCTGAGGCCGTGGGCAAGCTGAAATTGTGCAAACACCCACATCTTCTTGCTCGACCTTCCTGTCCCAATTAATAGGGGACCGCAGAACACCACTATTGAACACAGAGCAGTATGAAAATGTTATTGGTTGGATAGCAGATAATGCTTCCAGTCACTTAGCCACCACCATCACCACCCTGTCTTCCACACGGTCAAGTCTCAGTAGCTGTGAGTCTGGACCGCATATTCCTCACCCTGAACCTCCTTCCTCCCACCATGCCGAGTCCCCAGAGACAACTGATCCCACACTTGGACACTCCGAAGAGCTGTTCACTTTTGCATTTATAGATTCGGGCCTCTTGCCCAGTCCACTTGAAGCAGGACAAGAGGAGATCGCATGTAGCGATGCCTAAATATTTGAGTAGCCACGGTCATACGAAGTCGACGGTGGGAAAGTGTCACAAGATGTGGATGATGATGAGACATAATTGCCAGAAAGTCAGGAGGAGGACCAGGGTGCAGAAGTGGAAGACGAGGTGGTGGATGATATAGTAACTGACCCAACCTGGCAGGAGGTCATGCAGAGCGAGGACAGCAGCACACAGGGGGAAGGAGGCAAAGCACCCCAACAGCGCAGGAAGAAGCTGTGTGGTGGCCTCAGACAGAAGGCGGGCAACCGTTCCCCGTAACACCAACACGACGGAAGTTGCCAGTACAACTGTTAGGTCTTCCCGAGTCTGGTTGTTTTTTAAAGACTCTGCCGATAACCCCAAAAAGGCCATTTGTACCACCTGCCAGGCCAGCATCAGCAGGGGAAGCAAAACTACCATCCTGACCAACACCAGCATGATCAGGCATATGGCAGCAAAGCACCCGACTTTGAGGGCCAAACCCCATGGTACAGGAACAGTGTCTGCTGGTGACACCACTGCTTCTTCCGCTGTTGTGCGTGCAAGCCAATCCCCTGTCCATAGTGTATGCGAAGATGCCTCCTGCCCTGCACCCGTCATTACACACTCTCAACTAGCATCATCAGCAAGCACGTCATTGTCCCAGCACAGCGTTCAATTGTCCATACTCCAGTCCTTGGAAGGCAAGCGCAAATACTCCACCAATGCCCCACAGGCCACACTACTAAATTCCCACATTTCGCGACTGCTTGCGCTCGAAATGTTGCCTTTTAGGCGCGTGGAGATGGAAGCATTCCGCAACCTGATGGCGGCGGCTGTCCCTCGGTACTCGGTCCCCAGCCGCCACTATTTTTCCTGGTGTGCCGTCCCCGCATTACACAAGCACGTGTCCCAAAACATTAGCCATGCCCTCAACAACGCAGTTACCTGGAAAGCCCACCTAACCACGTACATGTGGAAAAGTGCTTGTGGGCAGGGACGGTACATCTCGCTGACGGCACACTGGGTTAACATAGTGGAAGCTGGGACCCATTCAGACCTTGGGACGGAACACGTCCTCCCGACGCCAAGGATTGCTGGCACTAAGTTGCCCCCACAGTCTACAGCTCCTGCACATCATACTCCTCAGCCTCTTCCTCCTCTTCAGCCTCCATCTCCAAAATGACTACATCAGTCACAAGCTGGAAGCACTGCAGCACTGCCTCGGCCAAACAACAACATGCTGTGCTGAAGCTAATATGCTTAGGTGACAAACCGCACAATGCTGAAGAGTTGTGGACAGCTCTGAAAGAGCAGGCAGATCTGTGGATCACACCGCTGAACCTACAGCCAGGCATGGTTGTGTGTGACAATCGTCGGAACCTGGTGGCAACTCTGAGGCGAGGCGAGCTTACACACGTACCATTCCTGACCCATGTGCTTAACCTTGTGGTTCAGCGGTTTCTCAAATCCTATCCAGTGCAGCCGGATCTGCTTGTTTAAGTACGCCACCTGTGTGAACCATTTTATGAAAGTCACCTACAGCTTCCGCCGCCCTTGCCGTGTTTCAGCAGTGTTTGTAGCTTCCGGCTCACAGACTGGTGTGTGATGTCCCCACATGTTGTAACTCTACACTGCAGATGTTGGGAAGGATTTGTCAGCAGAAGAAGGCAGTTGTTGAGTACCAGTGTCAACAAGGCTGTCGATATTCAGTTCAGGCTCCACACATAAGACCTCAGGAATGAACATGGATGTCAGACATATATACCATCCTCCAAAAGTTTGAGGACTCCACCAAGATGGTGAGCGACGATGACGCCTTAATTTGCGTCACCATCCCGCTTCTCTGTCTTCTGAAACACTCTCTGCTCAAAATCAAAGAGGATGCATTGCAGGCAGAGCACGATGAGATGATGCTAGCAACCATACAGGGTGATTACACACAGCCCAGCCTCATATCATCCCAACGTGGATTGGGTGACAATGAGGAAGAGGAGGAGGAGAAGGAACAACAGGAGCTAGTTTCATGCACTCTAGACGATACTACCTGCACAATTGTCATATCGTCTGTTCAGCGTGGATGGCCTGAGGACAGAGAGGAGGAGGAGAGCATGGTTAGTCATCCTCTTGGTGAGGACACGGAAATCTTGCCTGTTAGCAGTCTAGCACGCATGGCTGAATTTATGTTATGCTGCCTATCCCATGACCCTCACGTTCTCAAAATTACTGGTTGGTGACACTTCTAGACCCACGCTACAAGGAGAACTTCATATCTCTTATTCCTGAGGCGGACAGGTCTACAAAAATGGGGCAGTACCAGAAGGCCCTTGTTGCGGAACTATTAAAAAAATTCCCATCTGAAAACGCTGGCACAGAGGTAACAGTTCGTTGGACAACCAAAGACTACAGGTGAGAGAGACACAACTCCAATCCAGCAGAGGCTGGGGAACACTGTCAAAGTTTTGGGAGAATTTTCTCAGCCCCTCCCATCGCACAGGCCCTGAGGCGCGGGGTACTCTCACAAGTAGTGCAAAGTTTGGGAAGATGCTGAGGGAGTACCTTGCCGACGGTATCAACATCCTCCTTGATTCCTCTGTGCCTTACAATTATTGGGTATCCAAGCTGGATACGTGGAATGAACTGCCTTGGAGGTCCTGGCCTGCCCTGCTGCTAGCGTTTTATCAGAGCGGGCTTTTAGTGCCACTGGTGGAATTATAACTGATAAGCGCATCCGCCTGTCAACTGAAAATGCTGACAGGCTGATTGAGCCAGACTTCTCAACACCACCGAATGATAGCAGCGTAACATAAACTCAAATCCAGTGTCTTTTTTGGGAGGTGTATTCCCATGCAACTTTTCACACCACCACATGTGTATACGCTTCCTAATTTTGTCTATTTTCTCTTGTCCTCCTCCTTCTCCTCATCCTCATCTTCCACCACCATATCATCAAGGTGACCATGGTCCGTGATGCAACACCCACATAATTTTTTTAAAGGGTGTTTATGATGCCTGTAAAAACTTTTTTTTATACAGTATGTTCATGTATACCCCTCAGGGGTAAATGTTTGTCAGCCCATAGTGCATGGGCATTACAAGTATAGAAAACCTGCTCATTTCTAATGGGAAACATTTTTTATGAGGCCCTCTTCCACGTCTCTTCCAATGGGCATTGGAGTGCCTCCCAATTTTTGGCAGCCCTGGCATTCACTGCATAGGCCAACACAATGAGAGACCCACTTCCTAACAATGGGAACATTTTTTCATGAGGCCCTCCTCCATGTCTCTTCAAGGGGCATTGGAGTGCTTCCCAATTTTTGGCAGCCCTTGCATTCACTGCATAGGCCAACACTATGGGAGACCCACTTCCTAACAATAGGAACATTTTTTCATGAGGCCCTCTACGTCTCTTCCAAGGGCCATTGGAGTGCCTCCCAATTTTTGGCAGCCCTTGCATTCACTGCATAGGCCAACACTATGGGAGACCCACTTCCTAACAATGGGAACATTTTTTCATGAGGCCCTCCTCCATGTCTCTTCAAGGGGCATTGGAGTGCTTCCCAATTTTTGGCAGCCCTTGCATTCACTGCATAGGCCAATGTGGCGCCCAGCTGCGCTTGGTACCACCGATCCTATAGGGGTGCATTAAAGGATTTCTCCACAAGAGGCCCCCACATCATACACACACCACCACCTTCCACCTCAGACCACCAGAGGGAGCCCGTTAGGGATATAAAAAAGGGAAGGTGGAGCTAGGCAGTGAGTTCCTCTGAATAGTTCCTGCAGTAGAGAAGCCTAAGAGAGGTCAGTCTGCAGTGGAGCTCAGTCTAGTTTAGAGAACTCAGCTAATAGTTCAGCAGTGGAGCACGAGGCTCCTGCTAGCTAGATTCAGGGAGCTCAGTTAGAGCTTGCGGTGTGCCGACACCATAAGAGCGGCTTAAGAAGCAGCCGGCTAACTGCTAGTGTGTATAGCCTAGTGAGGGCCCTGAGTAGGCCGAGGGCTAGAGGAGTGAGTAGCATTGGGGGCAGAGGAGCTTTACCAGCTCACCCCAGAAACATATACCGGACATCAGGTCCGTGTCTACAGGGCCGTATATCCCCCTGTAGAGACAACCGGAGACCCCTGGAAGACTTCAGGTCCCAGGATCACCAAAGAGCTGATACGTACCAGAGCCAGGAGTCACAGAGGCCCCGCAAGCTGGGAGCGTGTACTCCAAGAGAAGGCCCTACCACAAAGTCAGCCGGTGCAGGACAGCGACAAAGTTAGGCCTAGCTCCAGGCAGGTCAGAAACTTACTACACAAAGACAAGAAACAGGAGGCCCTATACCCGCTCACTGGGGAGGATCCTGATATGCACCCCTCACCCTACAGCGCTCAGGAATGTGCCTGAACTTCCATCAGTAAAAGGTACTGAAGTGACTATCGTGTCTGTCCCTGTTCTTGCTCTAACCCGGCTGGGTCCTATCTGTCCTACATCCTTACATCCCTGCTGCCCTGAGGCCTAGCTCCACCTGTGGGGAGCTGTACCACGCAAGCTGCCTTAACACCGGCCTCAGTGGGCTGCTGCAGCGCTGGTGATCCTCACCAGACACCACAGGTGGCGTCACAAACTTTTATTTAGCTGTCCACCCTTTTCAGTAAAAGAGTGACCCCAGGGTACGGGCCCGGGAGCCGACCACCGCGGCATCCCCCAAACTAACCACAAGGCCCGGGCGCCGAGTCAAACCCCATCCCCTGGGCTAGTCACCAACACTATGGGAGACCCACTTCCTAATAATGGGAACATTTTTTTCATGAGGCCCGCTACGTCTCTTCCAAGGGGCATTGGAGTGCCTCCCAATTTTTGGAAGCCCTGGCATTCACTGCATAGGCCAACACTATGGGAGACCCACTTCCTAACAATGGGAACATTTTTTCATGAGGCCCTCCTCCATGTCTCTTCAAGGGGCATTGGAGTGCTTCCCAATTTTTGGCAGCCCTTGCATTCACTGCATAGGCAAACACAATGGGAGACCCACTTCCTAATAATGGGAATATTGTTTTCAGGATTCCTTCTGACCTCCACGTCTCTTAAAAAGGGGCATTGGAGTGCCTCCAAATTTTTGACAACCCTTGCATTCACTGCATAGGCAAATACAATGGGAGACCCACTTTCTAATAATAGGAACATTGTTTTCAGGAGGTCCCCTGACCTCCACGTCTCTTCCAAGGGGCATTGGAGTAGGTCCAAATTTTTGGCAGCCCTTGCATTCACTGCACAGTCAAACAGTATGGGAGACCCACTTCCTAATAATGGGAACATTATTTTCAAGAGGCCCTCCTCTAAGTCTCTTCAAAGGGGTATTGGGGTGCGTCCAAATTTTGGGCAGCCCTGCCACTCACTGCATACGCAATAACAGTATAGGAGACCCACTCTTTAGTAATGGGAACAACAAAGCATAGCCAGCTGATAGCTCTCTAAGAATAGTGAGGGCCGACTGCTGGCCCTTTAAGAATAGTAAAGGTCGCCTGATGGCCCTATAAAAATAGGCTTTGTGACTTTCAGAGTCCCTCCTTCATAAATGAAACAGGATGTGTCTTATGATGTGTCACACATCACATGGCCAGATAAGGTTGTAAAATGTTAAAATGACATTTCCCAGTGAATGCATTTGTCATAGTTGAAAGCAATGCAAAAGTGTAAAAACGCATCAAAAACGTTACGTGTGAACATAGCCCAAGGTGTGGAGGAGTATTTTTGGTTATTTATTTTGCCTTATATACAAGTCATTACCCTGGAAAGGATGTTCCTTAACATATTTCCCAGAAAAAATCCATTTTGGTTTCATTTTTGTATGTTTTATTGTGAGTCCGTAAAAGTGGCATAATACCTCTGACAACGTTGTTGACAGCAGTGACCTGTGAGTCAGAAATGCTTCCAGGGGTCTTCCCCATGCTGTCCCCATGTCATTTGAGCACTGTTCCCATCAATTTGGGCAATTTGGGCAATTTTGCTCGTTGCTCGGGTTGAGCACCCGAGCATTCCAATTTGCTCAACCCGAGCATCGAGCACCTGGGCATTTTAGTGCTTGCCCATCACTAATAGTCACCCTTCACATATTATAATAGGCTTAGACAATCCACTGGCTTCAACAAATCCCTGATGTATTGCATTCTTTTACTGAGGTACCCTTCATCTTTCTTGTTTAGTAGCAATCTCACTCAGCTACAAGCCCCCTGCTTCTCCAGGGGCTCCAACTATTTTATCCGCTCTTCATTTTCTCCTATTTTCTCTTTTTTTCATTCCTTTCTCCATAGGTGTTACATTCTGCATCACAATTACATTATCGCAGGAGAGAACACTGATCTCTATAGACCCTGGTTATCTTCCACTTTGGATCATACCATTGAGAACTGTTCTTCACAACTATATAGGGCTCATTCTCTAGTCAACCTGTTGGTATCATCATCTCCTGATGTGGGTTCTTGTTGTCATTCTTTATTATATGTGAGAATTTGTATTATGTTCTATGGTTCTGTGTTGTTTTGTTCCCTGAAAATCTAATAAACCTTTTGGATATTGACCCCTTTACCCCTGAGGGTGGTTTGCACGTTAATGACCAAGACAATTTTTACAATCATGACCACTGTCACTTTATGAGGTAATTACTCTGGAACGCTTCACCAGATCCCCCTGATTCTGAGAGTGCTTTTTCATGCCATATTGTGGTAAAATTTCTTCTAAATCACTTGCATTTATTTGTGAAAAAAACGGAAATTTGGCGAAAATTTTAAACATTTTCAAATCTTGAATTTTCATGCCCTAAAATCAGAGAGATCTATCACACAAACTAGTTAATAAATAACATTTCCCACATGTCTACTTTACATCAGCACAATTTTGGAATTACAATATTTATTGTTAGGGCATTATAAGGGTTAAAAGTTGACCGGCAATTTCTCATTTTTACAGCAAAATTTACAAAACCATTTTTTTAGCCACCCCATCATATTTGAACTGACTTTGAGGGGCCTTTATGACAGAAAATACCCAAAAGTGACACCATTCTAAATACTGCACCCCTCAAGGTGCTCAAAACCATATTCAAGAAGTATATTAACACTTCAGCTGCTTCGCAGGAATTTTTGGAATGTGGAAGAAAAAAATGAACATTTAACTTTTTATCATAAAAATGTTACTTTAGACCCCATTTTTTTATTTTCGCAAGGATATCAGGAAAAAATGGACCCTAAAATTTGTTGTGTAATTTCTTCTGAGCATGCCAATACCCCATATGTGGGGAAAACCACTGTTTGGGCGCACGGCAGGGTTTGGAAGGGAAGGAGTGCCAATTGACTTTTTGAATGTAAAATTTGATTGAATAATTAGCGGACGCCATGTTGCCTTTGGGGAGCCACTGATGTGCCTAAACAGTGGAATCTCCCCATAAGTGACTCCATTGTGGAAACTATACCCCTCAAGGATTTTATCAAGGGTTATAGTGAACATTTTGAACCCAGAGGTACGACATAGAATTTGTTAAGCAAATGCTCTCTACTTGAGTTTTCATCGGGTACTCGGGTATGCACCAAGTATCGCAGATGCTCGAATGACATGCTCGAGTCGCCGCCCGCATGTTTCACGGTTGTTAGACACCCAAAAATAAACATGCGGGGATTGCTCGTGCATGGCAGAAATCCCCGCAAGATTTTTTTTGGCTGTATAACAGTTGCAAAACATATGGGGCAAAAACTCGAGCATGTCACTCGAGCACCCGAGATACTCTGTGCATGCACGAACACCCGATGCAAACTCAAGTAGCGAGCATTTGCGCCCAACATTAATCGTCATATTGTCATCATTGTTTTTCTTTACTTCTGAAAAAATCCCAACCCCAACACAACCCTAACCCCAACCCTAATACAACCCCAACCTTAAACCTAGCCCAACCCTAACCCTAGCCCTAACCCTAGCCCAAACCTAACCCTAGCTCAACCCTAAACCTAGCCCAACCCTAACCCTAGCACAACCCTAACCCTAGCACTACCCTAACCCTATCACAGCCCTAACCCTAACTCTAGCACAACCCTAACTCTAGAATTTATTTTTGACACCATTCCTCGTGCTGTATAAGTGATTAGACGACTTTATCATCATTCATATCGGGATTTTATGATTGACAGCTGTCACACACTAAAAAAACCTTTATTTTTGCAAAGACTAGTTTTTGCATCGCTATATTTTGAGAGCTATAATTTTTCCTTATTTTGGCCGACAGAGTCATGTGCGGCTTGTTTTTTGCGGGACAGGTTGACGTTTTTATTGGTACCATTTTCGGGCATGTGACATTTTTTGATCACTTTCTATTCCGATTTTTGGAAGGCAGAATAAACAAAAAACAACGATTCAGGAATTATTTTTTTTTATGCCTTTCCGTGTGTGGTAAAATTGATAAAGCAGCTTTATTCTGCGGGTCAGTACGTTTACAGAGGTACCACATTTAAATATTTTTTTATGTTTTGGCACTTTTACACAATAAAAACTATTTTATAGAAAAAAGAATCCTTTTTGCATCGCTTTATCCTGAGAGCTATAACTTTTTTATTTTTTAGCTTGTTTTTTGCAGGACAAGATGATGTTTTCAGTTGTACCATTTTTATTTACATTCGTCTTTTTGATCGCGTTTTATTCCATTTTTAATTTGGCGGTATGATGATAAAGCATCGTTTTTTGCTATGTTTTTTTTTTTTTACCGTGTTCACTAAAGGGGTTAACTAGTGGGACAGTTTTATAGGTCAGGTCATTCCGGATACGGCAATACCAGATATATGCACTTGTTTTTTGATTTTTTTCATAAGAATATTTATTCATGGGTACAGTATTTTTTTATTTTTTTGGGGATTATTTTTTCATTTTTTTTAAATATTTTTACTTTTTTTTTTTTACTTTCTGACACTTTTTGGCCTTTTATACTTTGTGCCACTATGGGACTTTCACTTCTTACATTCTGATCTGCTGAATAGCATAGGAATGCAGCAGCATCCCTGTGCTATATAGCCTGTCAGTGCTGCACAGGGAGAAATTACTTTGGTGGCTTGGCAGGGCTCGGAAGGGAAGGAGCACCGTTTGACTTTTTGAATGCAGAAATGGCTCAAATCAAGAGCGGACGCCTTGTCACATTTGGAGAGCCCCTGATGTGCCTAAACAGTAGAAAACCCAAACAAGTGACCCCATTTTGGAAACTAGACCCTTCAAGGAATGTATCTAGAAGTGTGGTGAGCACCTTGTACACCCAGGTGCTTCACAAAATTTTATAACGTTGAACAGTGAAAACAAAAAATTAAATTTTTTCCTCAAAAATATACTTTTAGCCTAATTTTTTTTATATTCACAGGGGCAACAGGAGAAAATGGACCCCATAATTTGTTGTGCAATTTCTCCTGAGTTTACCGATACCCCATATGTGATCAAAAACCTCTCTTTTGGCACACGGCAGGGCTAGGAAAGGAAAGAGCGCTATTTGTTTGGAATAGAAAAGTGACCACATGGAATGGTTACTGCACATCTCCAGAAGCAAAAGCTGGCTGCAATATATGGGAGCACAATGAATGGACACTAAACTGGCATATTTGCAATTCTCCAGAAAAAAAGCCTAACGTGGATGTCGCAAATAGAGATGAGCGTTGTTCGACTCGAACTGTTCGCCAATCTCAAATTCGAGCTGTTTTGGGCGGTGTTCGAGCCGTTCGGCGAACACAAACGATTTGAGAAAAATTCGGCTGTTCGAGGATATGTTCGATAACTGTTCGTGCACCAAAATCATAACTGGATTTTTTCTCAGTAATGATGAAAATTAATGTTAATACGCAGTTTGAGTGTACAGCGGGGCGGGGGGAGGGGCAGGGGATGGATCTCTGCAGGAATAATGAAGATCTCCATTTTTTTTTCTCTTTCCCGCATTTACAGTGGGGAGGTGCAATCTGTCAGACTATCAGCAGCGCACACATGGAGCGAAGTGCTTTTTTTCACACAAGCAAGGGCATGTGTCATTGGCAGTGTATGTCACATGTCCTTGCCCTATAAGACCCAGCCATTTTCCCCGTCGCCACCATTTTCTCACTGCTGCAGCTGCTTGTTAGACGGCACCGCTGTTGCTGTGTGCGCTATACCTTGTTAATTTCAAGCCAATTTTCGCACAAATCTACAGATAGCTTGGGAGTAGGGAATAGTTGTGATTGCAGTCCTTTTAAGGACTAGGTTACAGCATTTCCTATGACTTTTATCAGGCAGGTCTTTGCTCTTAAATAGATAGGTTGTGGGAGTAAAGACTAATTGTAATTGCAGTCTTTTTCAGGACTAGGTTACATAAGTTCCTATCAGTTTTTGCCAGGCAAGTCTGTACCAGTGCTGTGCAAGTTTTTTTCACAGCATTTGGCTGAATCTAGCAAAGCTAATCCTTTTTGGCCTATTGCAGAGTGTGTTAGTCAGTGGAGTAGCCTATCTGTGTTGCAAGATATACCACCTGTGTATAGAATACCAATTTTTTTACTGCACCTAGTGAAGTAAAATCTTTTGGGCATAGCATCATTCTACTAGTCCATCTATACTGACCTCCATCAGGTTGCAAATTGAATATAATTTTTTTCTGCATCTAGCTCTGAAAAAATATTTGGGCTTCTAGCAGTGTGTGGGACTTGTTGTATTAGTCCATCTATACTGACCTCCATCAGGTTGCAAACTGAATATAATTTTTTTCTGCATCTAGCTCTGAAAAAATATTTGGGCTTCTAGCAGTGTGTGGGACTTGTTCTATTAGTCCATCTATACTGACCTCGATCAGGTTGCAAACTGAATATAATTTTTTTCTGCATCTAGCTCTGAAAAAATATTTGGCCTTCTAGCAGTGTGTGGGACTTTCTCTATTAGTCCATCTATACTGACCTCCATCAGGTTGCAAATTAAAAATAATTTTTTGTCTGCATCTAGCTCTGAAAAAATATTTGGCCTTCTAGCAGTGTGTGGGACTTTCTCTATTAGTCCATCTATACTGACCTCCATCAGGTTGCAAATTAAAAATAATTTTTTGTCTGCATCTAGCTCTGAAAATTTTTTTGGCCTTCTAGCAGTGTGTGGGACTTGTTCTATTAGTCCATCTATACTGACCTCCATCAGGTTGCAAACTGAATATAATTAATTTCTGCATCTAGCTCTGAAAAAATATTTGGCCTTCTAGCAGTGTGTGGGACTTTCTCTATTAGTCCATCTATACTGACCTCCATCAGGTTGCAAACTGAATATATTTTTTTTCTGCATCTACCTCTGAAAAAATATTTGGGCTTCTATCTGTGTGTGGGACTTGTTCTATTAGTCCATCTATACTGACCTCCATCAGGTTGCAAACTGAATATAATTTTTTTCTGCATCTAGCTCTGAAAGAATATTTGGCCTTCTAGCAGTGTGTGGGACTTTCTCTATTAGTCCATCTATACAGACCTCCATCAGGTTGCAAACTGAATATATTTTTTTTCTGCATCTACCTCTGAAAAAATATTTGGCCTTCTAGCTGTGTGTGGGACTTGTTCTATTAGTACATCTATACTGACCTCCATCAGGTTGCAAACTGAATATAATTTTTTTCTGCATCTAGCTCTGAAAAAATATTTGGGCTTCTAGCAGTGTGTGGGAATTGTTCTATTAGTCCATCTATACTGACCTCCATCAGGTTGCAAACTGAATATAATTTTTTTCTGCATCTAGCTCTGAAAAAATATTTGGCCTTCTAGCAGTGTGTGGAACTTGTTCTATTAGTCCATCTATACTGACCTCCATCAGGTTGCAAATTAAAAATAAGTTTTTGTCAGCATCTAGCTCTGAAAAAATATTTGGCCTTCTAGCAGTGTGTGGGACTTTCTCTATTAGTCCATCTATACTAACCTCCATCAGGTTGCAAATTAAAAATAATTTTTTGTCTGCATCTAGCTCTGAAAAAATATTTGGCCTTCTAGCAGTGAGTGGGACATTCTCTATTAGTCCATCTATACTGACCTCCATCAGGTTGCAAATTAAAAATAATTTTTTGTCTGCATCTAGCTCGGAAGAAATATTTGGCCTTCTTGCAGTGTGTGAGACTTTCTCTATTAGTCCATCTATACTGACCTCCATCAGGTTGCAAACTGAATATATATTTTTTCTGCATCTACCTCTGAAAAAATATTTGGGCTTCTAGCTGTGTGTGGGACTTGTTCTATTACTCCATCTATACTGACCTCCATCAGGTTGCAAACTGAATATCATTTTTTTCTGCATCTAGCTCTGAAAAAATATTTGGCCTTCTAGCAGTGTGTGGGACTTTCTCTATTAGTCCATCTATACTGACCTCCATCAGGTTGCAAACTGAATATATTTTTTTTCTGCATCTACCTCTGAAAAAATATTTGGGCTTCTAGCTGTGTGTGGGACTTGTTCTATTAGTCCATCTATACTGACCTCCATCAGGTTGCAAACTGAATATAATTTTTTTCTGCCATGAGAAAGCTAAGAGGTTGAATTTCACCATCTGCAAGCTCTTGGCTACAGAAATGCTGCCTTTCCGCCTGGTGGACACAGAGGATTTTCGAGACCTTATGTCCGTCGCAGTGCCCCAGTACCAGATGCCCAGTCGGCACTACTTCTCACAGAAAGGTGTGCCTGCGCTCCACCAGCATGTCGCACACAACATCACCGCTTCTTTGAGAAACTCTGTGTGTGACAGGGTGCATTTCACCACAGACACTTGGACGAGTAGGCATGGACAGGGGTGTTACATGTCGCTGACTGGGCACTGGGTAACTATGGTGACAGCAGGACAAGGGGCTGCTGTCCAAGTCTTGCCGTCCCCACGAGTTGTGCGGCAATCCTCTTTATCTCAAAGTTCCTCCACTGCTTCTGCCTCCTCAACCTCCTCTCGGTCCTCCACCTGCACCCAAAGCCTGTCTGGTCATGCCACAAGCTTTCTAACTGCACAGAAGGGATCCTTTGAGAAACTCTGTATGTGACAGGGTGCATTTCACCATAGACACTTGGACGAGTAGGCATGGACAGGGGTGTTACATGTCGCTGACTGGGCACTGGGTAACTATGGTGACAGCAGGACAAGGGGCTGCTGTCCAAGTCTTGCCGTCCCCACGAGTTGTGCGTCAATCCTCTTTATCTCAAAGTTCCTCCACAGTTTCTGCCTCCTCAACCTCCTCTCGGTCCTCCACCTGCACCCAAAGCCTGTCTGGTCATGCCACAAGCTTTGTAACTGCACAGAAGGGATCCTGCACACTTCCTTACTATGCTGGCAGGAGGGCTCAACGTCATCAGGCGGTTTTTACTTTGAAATGTCTGGGAAATGTGAGTCACACAGCTGAGGAGTTGTGGTCAGCTCTGGAGAACCAATTTCATGAATGGTTGTCTCCACTGGACCTGAAACCAGGGAAGGCCGTGTGCGACAATGCTGCAAACCTGGGTGCGGCCCTTCGCCGGGGCAATGTCACACACGTGCCTTGTATGGCTCACGTGTTGAACCTGGTTGTCCAGCAATTTTTAGCCCACTATCCCGGACTAGATAGCCTTCTGCAGAGGGCACGGTCGCTGTGTGCTCACTTCCGCCGTTTGCATCCCGCAGCTCAGCGACTTACATCTCTACAGAAGTCGTTGGGCCTGCTACTTCAGCGGCTAAAATGCGATGTGCCTACCCGGTGGAATTCAACTCTGCACATGTTGCAGCGACTGTGGCAGCACCGACAAGCCCTGGTGCAATACGTTCTGACGTATAGCCTAGGCCAACGAGATCCAGAGGTGGGGCAAATTAAGCTGGAGGAGTGGTCTCAGATCAGGGACCTATGCACCCTTCTGCACAGTTTTGAAATGGCGACGAAGATGTTTAGTGCTGACGATGCCATTATCAGCATGACTAATCCGGTGATTTACATGCTGGAGCACATGTTAAACAGAATTCGGAGTCAGGTGGTGGCACAAGAGGAGGTGGAGGAAGTAGAGGAGGAGGAGTTGTATGCGGAAGGGCTAACATCTGCAAGGTCCAGACGGCCGGAAGCACCAAAGCGGCAGGCATGTGAGGGTGGGGGAGATGGTTTTACCAGGGCGTATGGTAGCAGCCAAACTAGTGAGGAAGGTGCAGGAGCCCAGGAAGAAGTGGAGGACGAACTGATGGAAGACTCATCAGATGAGGGAGACCTTGATCACATTTCTGTTGTGCGAGGTTGGGGGGAGAGGACAGAGGAAGGAAGCATGATTGTTACCTCGCCACCAACACAACAGGGACTTGGTGCTCCTGGATGCGCAACACACATGAGTGCCTTCTTGCTGCACTACCTGCAACATGACCCTCGAATTGTGAGAATTAGAAATAATCCTGACTACTGGGTTGCCACACTGTTAGATCCCTGGTACAAAAGTAAATTTGCAGAAATTATTCCTGCCATAGAAAGGGATACACGCATGCAGGAGTATCAGCAGAGACTGTTGCAGAATCTTACATGTGCTTTTCCACAAAACACCAGTGGTGCACGTAGTGAATCTCACAGTTCCAACTTGCCAACCGTGGGACCGTCGAGTGTTCAGCACTCAAACCGAAACAGAACCACAGTATCTGCTGGTAACATCAATTTTGTGGAATCATTTCTCCACTTTTTTAGCCCATCCTTTGCAAGGCCACAGGAGACAAGAAGTCTGACACATAGTCAACACCTAGAGACGATGGTACAGGAGTATCTCCAAGTAAACATTGAAGCCATGACTGTGTCACTGGACCCTTGCTCTTTTTGGGCTTCCAATCTGGATAAATGGCCGGAGCTAGCCACTTACGCCTTGGAGATCTTGTCATGCCCCGCAGCCAACGTTCTGTCTGAACGTGTGTTCAGCGCTGCTGGTGGTGTGCTGACAGATAAGCGCACGCGGCTCTCCACTGATAATGTAGACAGACTCACGTTCATAAAGATGAACAAATCATGGATCCGAAACGACTTTTCTACCCCTGTGTCATCCTGGGGAGAGTAAAAGCTTGATGATTGGTTAAAATCACCTCACCAACCGTTTTAAGCTTTCAAATTACTAATCATGTTTATCTGTATCTTGGCTGGAAAATAATTTGGGCTTTGTAGCAGTGTGCAGCACTGATTCTATTAGGCCATCTATAATAAGCTCCACCAGATTTAAAATTACTAATCATGTTTATCTGTATCTTGGCTGGAAAATAATTTGGGCTTTGTAGCAGTGTGCAGTACTGATTCTATTAGGCCATCTATACTAAGCTCCACCAGATTTAAAATTACTAATCATGTTTATCTGTACCTTGGCTGGAAAATAATTTGGGCTTTGTAGCAGTGTGCAGCACTGATTCTATTAGGTCATCTATACTAAGCTCCACCAGATTTAAAATTAATAATAATTAATAATAGCTGCATCTAGCCCGGAAAATAATTTTGGGGCTCCAAGATGCGCAAGACACATAAGTGCCTTATTGCTGCACTACCTGCAACATGACCCTCATATTGTCAGAATTCGAAGTAATCCTGACTACTGGGTTGCCACACTCTTAGATCCCCCAAACTTTTCGATCAACCTTTTCATTTTAATAAAGACCAAAAAAATGGTCATTTTTGAAATTATAAGCATTAGCAGGTTATTAGAAACTGAAATCAAACAGTTTTCAACTCAAAACTTTATTCTATGTGATGTTACATTTTCACATAGGACCCCCTGTTCGAAAGGAGCTTCTGAACTCTCTCGTCCATTGAATTTGTCAGGTTTTGGATGGTTTCTGCTTCAATTGTTTTGCATGAGGACAGAGTACCCTCCGAGAGCTGTTGCTTAGATGTGAACTGCCTCCCGCCATCATAGACACTCCTTTTGATGATGCTCCAGAGGTTCTGAATGGGGTAGAGGTCAGGGGAGCATGGGGGTCACACCATAAGTTTGTCCCCTTTTATGCCCATATCAGCCAGAGATGCAGATGTTTTATGTGCAGCATGAGATGGTGCATTATCATGCATAAAAATGATCTTGCTGTGGAATACACGGTTCTTCTTCTTGAACCATGGCAGGAAGTGCTGTTTGAGAAACTCCACATACATTATGGAGTTCATCTTTACCCCTTCAGGGATCCTAAAGGGGCCAACAATCTCTCTCCCCATGGTTCCAGCCCAAAACATTACTCCACCTCCTCCTTGTTGGCGCTGTAGCCGTGTTTGCGGGGGGTGTCCATCAACCAGCCATCCTCCACTCCATCCATCTGGACCATCGAGCGTTGCACGGCACTCATCCGTGAACAAAACAGTTTTGAAATCAGTCTTCATGTAATGTTTGGCCCACTGGAGCCGTTTCTGCTTGTGTGAAGTAGATAGAGGAGGTCGACAGGATGGCGTATGCACAGCTGCAAACCTCTGAAGGACCCTGCATCTTGTTGTTCGGGGGACGTTGGAGCCACCAGCAGCTTCAAAAACTTGTCTGCTGCTATGACAAGGCTTTTTTGCCGCTGCTCTTTTAACCTGACGTAATTGCCTGTAGGAAAGAGTCCTCAATTTGCCCTTATCAGCACACACACGTGTGTACTGTGAATCAGCTACATACTTCTTGATTGCCAAGACACTTCATCCTGATCATCGCACAATGTTGATTGTAGTCATGCCTTGACCTAAACACTCCACAATTTGTTGCTTCTCAGCAGCCGACACATCCTTTTTCTTTCCCATTTTGGCAGAAAATGTAGGCTGCTTAATAATGTGGGACAGCCTTCTTAAGTAGTTTTGCCTTTCATTGGACACACCTGCCAAACTGCACATGTGTCTGCAATTGCTTACAGTGATATAAAGAGCCCTGACACACATCACCATGAATGAGTTTAACTGACAAACAAACAAATTCTTCCCTTATAACTCCTAAACACTTTTTGCATAATAATTTGGAACACAGTGTACATGTGCTTTTCTACAAAACTCCAGTGGTTCACGTAATGAATCTTACAGTTCTAACTTGCCAACCATGGTCTGTATGGAGTTGTTCAATAAAGGGCCCAAAATTAAGATAACATAGATGGGAGAGGTCTCTATGAATAGGAATTCCTAAGTATTTGATACCCTGTGAGGGCCAGGCAAAGGGAAAGTTGGACTGGATGGAATCCTGTATGGATTTGGGGAGGGAGACATCGAGGGCCTCAGACTTCGCTGCATTGATTTTAAAATTTGACCATGTAACAAAGTGATCTATTTCAGCCATAACAGCATGGATGGATATATGTGATTGAGTGATATATACTAGGACATCATCAGCAAATAGAGAGCACTTGTACTCGGTGCCTCCCACCTCAATCCACCTAATATTGGGGTTATGGCGAATTGATGAGAGTCGCCAGTTTCCCTGACCCTATGTGGTGCCTTCCTAGCGGGTGTAGCGAGGGGCTGCGCCACATAAAATGTCACAGCCTCCGGTTTATAGCTGATGGTCGTTTCCTGCCTCCACTAGTTTCGGGGACCGGTCTCCCCCTTTGGCCTGACCCCTCCACGCAGGTGGATTCGGGCGTGCGGTGACGACTCGCCCATCCGCACCCCTGGGATCCCTTCGTTCCTCGTTCCTGGAGCCTTCTCCACTCCTCTTCCTTCCTTCTCCCTCTTCCAGGCCTGGGCCTCTGTTACTAGGCCCGCCTCTGGAGCAGAGCTCATGCAGAACCCCTGCTCCCTGTCACTTCTGCTCAGACTTCTCTGCACTGAACTAAGATACTAAGATGGTGCCCACCTTTTATACTCCCTTCTCAATGCACCCAGGAACTGCTTCCTCCCTGCTCCTGCACTACAGGGTTCCCCTTCCTCAGTTTTCCCTCCCCCCACTCCAGCCAGGGACAGGGACTGTCGTGCCCATCTCAGGGGCATATTGGTCGCCCTGCCCCACGGCAATGTGGTGTAATGCATGCAGGTGTCGGGTCCTGATCCACACTCTATCCTTACCTGAGAGTGAGATATCACACCTCTGGGTGAGGTGCAATACCTCTGTAGCAACCGAGCCCTCAGGGTGCTACAGTTCCATTTATATTCAGCCTAGGTGACGTATTGCGATACAGGGCCGTGATTTTGGCTATAAAAGGGTCCCCTAGACCCCTACCCCAAGCTTTTTAAGAGAATCATATATGGCGTGCCAGGAGACTCTATGGAATGCTTTCTCAGCATCCAACGAGAGTATCTAATTACAAATTTTTAACTGCATCTAGCCCAGGAAATACTTTGTGCCTAGTAGCAGTGTCTGCTAGTCAGCGGATTATCCCGGCTGTTAAGTAAGCTACACCACCTGTAGTTTGGACACTTAATTTTTTCAAAGGAAATGCTTCGGGACTAGTGCTGAGCCACCCCGTAGTGTTCGGGTTCGGTTCGGTTCGTCGAACACCTGGATGTTCGAGGAACTGTTCGTCGAACTGTTCGTCGAACACCTTAGAACACCGTCGAACACCGTTAAAACCAATGGCAGGCAAACAAAAACACATAGAAACACATAGAAAATACCTTCAAATGTGTCCAAAAGCTGACAAACTGCTCAGAAGACGCTCTCTTTAAAAAAGCCGGCCGGCAATTCAGCAGCGGCATACACCGGTACCCGACAATTTAAACAAGAAGGAATAGAGCATCACACATAGATTGGATAGATAGAAACATGTCAGTCACATATATAAGAAGTACAGTGACAGTGTTGGTTACTGTACTTGTCATTTAGTGTAAAGGATTTATTTAAAAAAATAATAGTGTTTTCATGCACCGTCTCTTTAAAAAAGCCGGCCGGCAATTCAGCAGCGGTACCCGACAATTTACAACAGAAAGAATAGAGCTTCACACATAGATAGATATAAACATATCAGTCACATATATAATAAGTACAGTGACAGTGTTGGTTACTGTACTTGTCATTTAGTGTAAAGGATTTATTTAAAAAAATAATAGTGTTTTCATGCGCTGTCTCTTTAAAAAAGCCGGCCAGCAATTCAGCAGCGGTACCCGACAATTTAGAACAGAAAGATAGAGCATCACACATAGATTAGATAGATAGAAACATGTCAGTCACATATATATGAAGTACAGTGACAGTGTTGGTTACTGTACTTGTCATTTAGTGTTAAAATAAAGGATTTATAAAAAAAAAAATTGGCGTGGGGTTCCCCATAATTTTAGTCTCTAGCGGAGGTTAAGCAGACGGTTGGGGCAGATGTTTGAAGCCTGGGAAGGGGGTAATACCCACGGAGCTTCCCAGGCTACTAATATCAGCCCCCAGCTGAATACCTAGCCTTTACTAAATGTTAAAATGGGGGACCCCCCCAAAAAAATGACGTGGGGTCCCCCCTATTTTAATAGCTAGCAAAGGATAGGCAGACAGCTGGGGGCTGATATTAATAGCCCAGGAAGGGTGCCATGACTATTGGCCCCCTCCCAGGCTAGAAACACCAGCCGTCAGCCGCCCCAGAAATGGCGCATCCATAGGAAGCGCCAATTCTGGCACTTAGCCTCGCTCTTCCCACTGCCCTGTAGCAGTGGCAGTGGGGTAATAGGGTTGGGGTTGATGTAAGCTTATAATGCCAGCTGACATCAAGCCCAGGTTAGTAATGGAGAGGTGTCTATAAGACACCCCCATTACTAACCCCATAGTCAAAGTTAAAAAAAAAACACAAACACCCAGAATAAAGTCCTTTAATTGAAATAAAGACACATTCCTTTATTGTTCTAAATTAAACCATACTTACCGTCACGCCCATTCCAGCTGAAGCCAACGATCTCCTGCATTAAAAGAAAAATAATAAAGCAACATCATCCTTACCTTTCCATGGTTCCCACGACGGCTTCAGCTCTGCTACATCGAGATGACAGGCTGGACCGCAGCAGAACGCTGCCATCCAGCCTGTCATCCCGCGGACACTGAGAAGCGCAGGCATGCTTGCGCTCCTCAGTGTCTGGCTGTGACGGCATAAAGATGAGCCGAGGTCATGTCCAATGAACTCAGCTCACCTCATGCACGTCACTGACAGCGTGGGAGAATTCTCCTGCACTCAGCGCTTCAGCGTGAGAATTTTCCCACGCTGTCAGTGACGTGCATGAGTAGCACAGTAGTGTTTAACTTTGGCGGCAAGATCAGTGATTGGTCGCGGATCAATCATCATGGTGTTTCAAAGGTCCGGACATTTGTGTTAAAAATCGCTGATTGGTCGCTGGCGCTGCCCGCGACCAATCACCGATTTGGGCGCCAAATTTAAATATCGGCCGCGACCAATCACCCATCTTGGCTCCACATTTAAACACCGCTGTACTGATTGGTCGCGGACTCTATTTAAATGTGGCGCCAAAATCGGTGATTGGTCGCGCCCAGCGTCGGCGACCAATCAGCACAGCGGTGTTTAAATGTGGAGCCAAGATCGGTGATTGGTCGCGGCCGATATTTAAATTTGGCGCCCAAATCGGTGATCGGTCGCGGGCAGCGCCAGCGACCAATCAGCGATTTTTAACACAAATGTCCGGATCTTTGTAACACCATGCGGATACTGTGGGGACATCAGCGGCTAGGGTGTGAAGGGAGGACCGGGGAGCGGCGCTGCGGGTCGGGATACTTCTGCTGCGAGCAGTCGCTCATCTCCCGGCTTCTCGCAGCGGAAGTATCCGACCAGGCAGCGGCGCTCCCCGGTCCTAACCAATACGATTCACTGATTGGTCGCGCTCTCCGCACGCGACCAATCAGTGATCTTGGCGCTAAAGTTAACCACCGCTCTGCTGATTGGTCGCGGACGCTGCCCGCGACCAATCACCGATTTAGGCGCCACATTTAAATAGCGGCCGCGACCAATCAGCGAGATTGGCGCCAAATTTAAACCCCGCTCTGCTAATTGGTCGCAGATGCCGGCCGCGACCAATCAGCAGTATTGGCGCCAAATTTAAACCCCGCTCTGCTGATTGGTCACGGTTGCCGGCCGCGACCAATTAGCGATTTTGGCGCCAAATTTAAACACCGCTCTGCTGATTGGTCACGGCCGGCGATTGCGACCAATCAGCATTATTGGCGCCAAATTTAAACCCCGCTCTGCTGATTGGTCACGGTTGCCGGCCGCGACCAGTCAGCGATTTTGGCGCCAAATTTAAACACCGCTCTGCTGATTGCGCCGGGTCTGCCGCATACATATTCTAGAGGCCACCATCTAGTTTCATGAAATAATTTTAAAAAAAATTGACGTGGGGCTTCGCACTATATTTGTGTCCAGCCAGGTACAGCAGGCAGGAACGGGCTGCCCCCAACCACTAGCTGCCTATTTGTACCTGGTTGGACACAATAATATAGGGAAGGCCTTTTTTCTTAATTATTTCATGAATTTCATGAAATAATTAAAAAAAAAAATACGTGGGGCTTCGCCCTATTTTTGGGTCCAGCCAGGTACAACTAGGTAGCTGGGGGCTGGAATCTGCAGCACAGGGAGGCCCAAGCTTTCTGGGCTCCCCCCCGCTGCAAATTGCAGTCCGCAGCCACCCCGGAAAATGGCGCGTTCATAGAAGTGCCATCTTCTGGCGCTGTACCCAACTCATCCAGGGCCCTGGTGCGGTGGCTTACTGGGTAATAAAGGGGTTAGGGCCAGCTTGGCATTATCAGCTGGCCCTAAGCCCGAAATTCATGGGGTCACGCCAATATTAGACATGACCACCATGAATTTCTAGTAAAGTATTTAAAAAAAACACAACACCCAGAATAAAGTCCTTTAATTGAAAAAAACACACAATTCTTTATTGTTCTAAATTAAACCATACTTACCATCACGCCCATTCCAGCTGAAGCCAACGATCTCCTGCAATAAAAGAAAAATAATAAAGCAACCTCATCCTTACCTTTCCATGGTTCCCACGACAGCTTCAGCTCTGCTACATCGAGATGATAGGATGGACCGCAGGAGAAAGCTGCCATCCAGCCTGTCATCCCGCAGACACTGAGAAGCGCAGGCATGCTTGCGATCCTCAGTGTCTGGCTGTGACGGCGTCCAGATGAGCCGAGTTCATGTCCAATGAACTCGGCTCACCTCATGCACGTCACTGACAGCGTGGGAAAATTCTCCTGCACTCAGCGCTTCAGCGTGAGAATTCTCCCACGCTGTCAGTGACGTGCATGAGGTGAGCCGAGTTCATTGGACATGACCTCGGCTCATCTGGATGCTGTCACAGCCAGACACTGAGGAGCGCAAGCATGCCTGTGCTTCTCAGTGTCTGTGGGATGACAGGCTGGATGGCAGTTTTCTCCTGCGGTCCATCCTGTCATCTCGATGTAGCAGAGCTGAAGCTGTCGTGGGAACCATGGAAAGGTAAGGATGAGGTTGCTTTATTATTTTTCTTTTATTGCAGGAGATCGTTGGCTTCAGCTGGAATGGGCGTGACGGTAAGTATGGTTTAATTTAGAACAATAAAGAATTGTGTGTTTATTTCAATTAAAGGACTTTATTCTGGGTGTTTGTGTTTTCTTTTAACTTTGACTATCGGGTTAGTAATGGGGGTGTCTTATAGACGCCTCTCCATTACTAACCTGGGCTTGATGTCAGCTGGCATTATAAGCTGACATCAACCCTAGCCCTATTACCCCCTGCCACCGCTACAGGGCAGTGGGAAGAGCGAGGCTAAGTGCCAGAATTGGCGCATCCTATGGATGCGCCATTTCTGGGGCGGCTGACGGCTGGTGTTTCTAGCCTGGGAGGGGGCCAATATTCATGGTACCCTTCCTGGGCTATTAATATCAGCCCCCAGCTGTCTGCCTAGCCTTTGCTAGCTATTAAAATAGGGGGGACCCCACGTAATTTTTTTTGGGGGGTCCCCCATTTTAATAGCTAGTAAAGGCTAGGTATTCAGCTGGGGGCTGATATTAGTAGCCTGGGAAGCTCCGTGGGTATTACCCCCTTCCCAGGCTTCAAACATCTGCCCCAGCCGTCTGCTTAACCTCCGCTAAAGACTAAAATTAAGGGGAACCCCACGCCAATTTTTTTTTAAATAAATCCTTTATTTTAACACTAAATGACAAGTACAGTAATCAACACTGTCACTGTACTTCTTATATATGTGACTGACATGTTTCTATCTATCTAATCTATGTGTGATGCTCTATTCCTTCTATTCTAAATTGTCGGGTACCGCTGCTGAATTGCCGGCCGGATTTTTAAAGAGACAGTGCATGAAAACACTATTATTTATTTTAATAAATCCTTTACACTAAATGACAAGTACAGTAAGCAACACTGTCACTGTACTTCATATATATGTGACTGACATGTTTCTATCTATCTAATCTATGTGTGATTCTCTATTTCTTCTATTCTAAATTGTCGGGTACCGCTGCTGAATTGCCGGCCAGCTTTTTTAAAGAGACAGTGCATGAAAACACTATTATTTTTTTAAATAAATCCTTTACACTAAATGACAAGTACAGTAAGCAACACTGTCACTGTACTTATTATATATGTGACTGACATGTTTCTATCTATCTAATCTATGTGTGATTCTCTATTCTTTCTGTTCTAAATTGTCGGGTACCGGTTTATGCCGCTACTGAATTGCCGGCATTTCATGTTTCACTGTGGGCACTGTTCCCATCGATTTGGGCAATCACTGTAATGCCACAACCACCATGGCTGTGGCATTACAGTGAGTGGCAGACAATCCCTGCATGATTGGTGCTCAAAATAGCGCCAGACATGCAGGACACGCTTTTGGTGCACGAACAGTTATTGAACATAACCTCGAACAGCCGAATTTTTTGCAAATCGTTCGGATTCGTCGAACAACTCGAATACCGCCCAAAACAGCTCGAATTTGAGATTGGCGAACAGTTCTAGTCGAACACCGCTCATCTCTATTCGGGACCACGGGATACTCAGTGAAGAGCATCAGGAGGCACCCCAAGGCATAGGGGCTGGGACTGGCGGTAGGACGCCTTGCGGTGGACAGCCGAGCTCGATCCTTATAAAAGCTTTATAACTGCAGCAGCTTTAGTGGACGCTACTGGAGCTGGAATTACGCGGCTGCTGGCATGAGACTTGCCCTCCAATAGATCCTTGTAAATGGATTTAAAGTGTATTCATTCAAATTAGAGAGACAATTTAAATTAAAAAGCTTAGAGCTACCTCCACCTCAGGGGGCTCGCTCGACCCACCAGCGGACAGGCACCAGTATTCGGAGAGGGGGGCTGGCTGTCAGGGTTCACCGCGGCTCTGGCACAAACCCGGCGACACGGAGGTGGCACGGGCAGGAGCGGACTGGCCGTGTCGGCTTCTCACTTTTTGGATTTTAGAAGGGCATGACATGCCTATATCTGTGTCTCCCCCTCCTTTTACTCCTCCACCTCTTTTCTTTTCGCATGACTATATGTACTTGTCACTTTTCCATGTGTTAGTTGTGTCTTCTAAGCAGTTTGTCAGCTTTTGGACACCTTTGAAGATGTTTTCTATGTGTTTCTATGTGTTTTTGTTTGCCTGCCATTGGTTTTAACGAAGTGTTCGAAGGTGTTCGAAGGTGTTCGACGAACAGTTCGACGAACACACGGGTGTTCGACGAACCGAACCGAACAAGAACACTACGGGGGTGGCTCAACACTAGTCGCAAAATAGTCACTGCAGTAGTAGATTAGTTCATTGAGAGATGTAATTTCTACAATGCAATTTCACATGTGAAGAAGTGAGTAATCACTAGTGATGAGCGAATATGTTCGAAATCCGATCTCAAAAGTTAAATTCGGCACGAATGTGACACATTCGGATTCGTGATCCGAAAGGTGAGCATTTTTACTTAAATTCGGTAAAATCTGCATCGTTCGGCGAATAAGTGCAGGAACGCGATTGCGGGGCAACTACAGCGTTTTTAACATTTGACTAGCATAGTGCTTGTGTATGATGAGCGGGGGGAGAGTTCAGAAGAGGTCAGAGAGAGCAGTGGTGCGCTTGTAATCTTTTTTCAAATTTTTCCTGTAACTTTAAGTGAGGAAAGTGCGGCTCGCCAATCAGAGCACAGGAAGCATCCACACTGTCCAGACACTAGGGCTTCTGCCATTGGCTGCTGAAATCACATGTCCTCTCTATATGAAGAGCAACCATGTTGTCTCAGCGTCATTTTGTGCAGGTCAATGCCGGTGACAGATGCTGCTGTTCGGTGTGCTCATGTTTAATGAGAGATATTAGCTAGATAGATGGGCACTTGTTTGGAAGTCAGATAGTGTAGATAAGCCCTCTGCCATGTACTGTACCTGTGAAATCGACCTTGCAGCACATTTTTTTTCTTGTGCAATTACTGAGCAGGGCCCATGGCATAGAACAGTGTTGTGCACTGCTTGTATTGTGCTGAATGCACCAGTATCCCTTCAATCTATTTTTTTTACTTGCTAATGTGATAAAGCAAGAAAGCCTTTGTAGCCCACCTTTTGATTTTGTGGGGTTGAAATTCAGCTGTATGCAGACTCTGCAGAGTTTCTCAGTGCAGAGCACAAAAAACTTTTTTTTTTCATTTGTTAATGTGATAGTGCAAGCTATAATAGCCCACTTTGTCATTTTTTGGTGGGAGAAATTCAGCTGTATGCACAGTAAAATAAAAAATATTTTTTCTGCTGCTAGGCTGAGTCCACAAAAGATTTTTTGTGTCACAAACATGATACACTCTGCTATAAGCCCCCTACTATGTTAGTGGCGTTGAACTTCAGCTGATTGCAGAGTAAGAAATATATATTTTTCTGTTGCTAGTGTTACACGAACGCTGCTAGATTCAGACAGGGGCGAGACTGGTTACATGAATTCTTTGGAATCCTAGGGGAACCGTTACTCAGATTGACCATAGACCATGTGCTGCAGCTTCACTCAGGCACACAGGGGTATTGACCCTCAGGAACAGACACGTAGGTTGTTTCACTTGCTGACCAGACACACTTGACAAGAGTCCTCATAAACGGTAGAACAGTAGCATTTAATAAGAAACCGCACAGCCAGTGCAAGTTAAGTCTTATGAGCAAGAGGCTCCAGTGACAAACAGTACAGTTTCCTTAGCAGAACAGCAGTTCACAGTCTTCCCAGTAGTACAGGACAGCAGAATTCCAATGCAAAGGCACATTAATGAACACAGCATTCTTTACAGCACAGAGAGATGGAGGGGGGGGGGTTTGCTGAGGGAGATGATCCCTGTGACACCATTTCTTCCAGTCCTAATTTTTCTGCCTGACAATACTCTGCACTGTTAGTTCAGGAACTCTACCTGACCTGTGCTTAGCTTCACTCCTGACTTGAATCCTTTTCACTTGCAGGGGTGCTTCTGTGAGATACAGAACTCACACACCACCTTTCTCTTCGGATCCAGTCAGACAGTAAACAACTTCCCCACAATCCCCCTGGGGCTCTGCTAAAACACTCCCCTTCTCCTGTGGCTGTGTTAACCCCTCCAGTTGCTGGATGCTTATGGAGCACAACACTTCCTGTCTCATGCGCTTATGTTACTTCTAATAGTTTCTGAATGCTTTTAAAGCAACAGCACTACTTCTACATGTCCCACTCTGCAACAGCACTACTTCTGCATGTCACACTCTTCCCTCCTTTTTGAATGTTGTCTTCGACATTCGTCTTAATTGGTCAATGTGACCAATTCTGATACAGTGGTGAAAGTTGGATAACTTTATATACAAATTGGCATTGTGAAACTAGTATAACGTTCATAAACATTGATAACAACCTAATCTTAATACCTTTTTCTTGTAGGATGCCTGTAAGAAATAAACAATTAACACAATTAAAACAATCAGCATCTCTTCAGCTGGAGCTTTTTGTACGTCTTCAATCAGCGCTCTATCTCTATGCTTTACTAAGGTGTAAAAAGGAAAAATACAGGAGATCGTTTGTTCCAACAGCTATGGGGGTGTTTAACAAATGTCTGAAAAGCAATGTCTAAAGCATTCCAAATGTTATGTTATCATATGTGTCATGTTCGAGATCTGTGTTCTGCTGCTGTGATACCGCAATTTCCTCCGGGATAAATAAAGTATATCTTATCTTATCTTATCTTATCTTTAACAGTTATTTGTTTCTACAAAGTCTTTTAAGAAAAATCAAAGCATGAAAACAAGTCTTTCCACCAAGCAACATCTTCCATACTGCCTCTTGGTGGTGAATATCACTCAAGTGGGCTTACCTGGTCCACAGGCAAGATACCTGTTTCCAGTCGACAGTCCTTGGCACTTGACTCGGTTCACCAAGTGTCTCATACGTCAGCATCCTGGGCCTCCTCACTTCTCGAGTCGACATCCTCCTGGTGGGTTGTTCTTCAGAGACCACTGGTTCTTCGGTCGCAGAAGTCTCTTCCGACGTACTCATTTCCCGTGCTTCCTCAGATGCTCTTGGAGCTGGCTCTGTAAGTTCCTGTACTTCTCCTGAGTCACTTGTTTCCGCACGGCCTGGTAATTCCGCTCCTCCTGAGTGTCGATCGGTCTCTTCAAGGGCTAGTGTTCGATCATCAGATCTGAATTGGACTTCATCTGTACTCCTTGGTACAAACTCTGAAGCCTCAGGACTTAGCTCATTCTCATAGGATGGTACAACGGTGTGTTCTTCTACATTGGAACTTTTAAGGTCACTATCCACCTCCGGAGCTTCAGTCTGTGGTGGTCCATTAGTCAATCTCGGATGATGTCGGTCTACTTCTGGGAAGTCTTGTTGTGGTGGGAGATAATCACAGAGTAGCAGTTAATTCCAATGGACTATTCTGGTTTTCTTGTCTACCATTTCGAATCGGATTTCATACACTGGGCTGTCATCAGCTTTCCTCCTTACGACCACATACACCTTGTCTTCCCAGTACTAACAAAGTTTTCCTGGACCACCTTTCTCATGTACGATCTTGACTAGTACCCTGCTTCCCGGTGCCAATTCTGCTCCATAACATTTTCAATCATAGTACTCCTTACGCTTGCTCTGTCCTTGCGTAACCACTTTGGACACTATGTTGTATGCCTCTGCCATCCATTCCTTCCATTTCCAAACGTACTCCAGCTACGTTCTGTAAGTCTCTGGCACCGAAGTATCAAACATGATGTCGATTGGCAGTTTTGGCGATCGTCCATACAATAGGAAAAAGGGTGAGTAACCCATTGCATCGCTCTTTGTACAGTTATAGGCATGTACCACTTTTCACAGAGAACTCTTACAGTCTTTCTTCTCATCAGCTCTTAAAGTGCGCAACATCGACAATAATGTCCAGTTAAAACGTTCCACTTGTCCATTACCCTTTGGGTGATAGGGCGTTGTGTGGGATCTCTGAATTCTACAGTACTTTCCTAGCTTGGCAAAGAGCTGGTTCTCCAATTCTCTTCCTTGGTCGTAATATAACCTCGTAGGGTACCCAAACCTCAAAGCAAAATCATTGAAGATCTTCTCTGCTGCTGTTCGACCTGATTTATTGGTGGTGGCATATGCTTGAGCAAATCGAGTGAAATGGTCTATCACCACCAAGATGTATTCGTAACCACCCTTGGACGTCTTAAGATGTAGAATGTCTATTGAGACCATCTCAAACCAATACGTAGTTTGGATGTTGCCCATAGGTGCCAGGGTTAATGTGTTGGGACGTTTATCTTTCAGACACCCACACTCCCTGGTCACCTACCTCTCAATATCTCTCTGCATGAATGGCCAGAAGAAACGTTCGCGGATCAAATTTGTTGTCCTTTCCACTCCCAGGCTTCCCATGTTTTCATGGAGTTCTTTGAAGACCAACCTACGGAATATTCTGGGTAGTACCAACTGCAGGTGTTGTCCTCCTTTACGATACAGGATACCATCTACACTGAGGTAGAGCTTCGTCCATTCTTTAATTAAAACAGACACTGCTGGTGACTAGTGTTGAGCGAGCATGCTCGACACGCTACTCGGGATGCTCGGCGACCACCGAGCATTTCCGGGTTACTCGGGCGGGAGCTCGGGTCTCTGCCCTGCATGTTTGGCGCTCTTTACAGAGCCAAAGAACATGCAGGGATTGCCAGCCAGTCACTGTAATGCCACAGCCATGTTGTTTGTGGGCATTACAGTGATTGGCTGGCCTCACAGCGTCACCTCGAGTATTTAAAACCGGGCGCCACCATCTTGGACAAGTCGCTCCGGATTAGACAGTGTGTCCCTGCTGAGCTAGGGAGAGATTTATCCTGTGAAATAATTAGTGTAGGGTCTGTAAAGGCTGCCAGATAAAACAAACAGTCCTTCTCAGGACTAATATCCATCCCAGATATCAGGCAGGCAGGCTGTATAGGAGATGCAGTAGTTATACCAGTAAACGCTGCATTACAGTCCTGTGTGCTCCTGTTTCTGAAATTGTTGGACTTAGCTCCAGGTCTCGGGGGCCAGTAAAAATTCTCTTTTTTTATCTAAAACCTCTTTTTTTTTTCCTCCTTCACACTGTACAAATACCCGTCTTATTAACCTATTGGTGTCCCCCCCCTAAAAAAAAAAAAGTGTGTCTCTGATTTTTCAGACACAAATATATCTGTTGAAAAGAGTCTGGTATAGGCCACAGAAACAGAAGTGTGGTTTTGCAGTTCCACGGGTGAAATCTCTGTATTATCCAGTTTTGGGCCTTTTGTATCTAAAAAAAACAGTTTGAGTGTGTCGCTCACTGTTCAGCCGCAAATATATATCTATTTAAAAAAGTTTGGTATACACCAATAAATTATAACTGTGGTTTTGCTGTTCCACGCTAAAAAATCTCTATTATCCTGCTTTTGGCATTTTTGCCGTAAAAAATAAATAATAGTGTCTCCTGATTGTTCAGACACAAATATATCTGTTGAAAATAGTCTGGTGTAGGCCCGAGAAATACAAGTGTGGTTTTGCAGTTCCACAGGACAAATCTCTGTATTATCCTGCATTTCGCAATTTTTGGCCGTAAAAAATAAATAATAGTGTCTCCTGATTGTGCAGACACAAATATATCTGTTGAAAATAGTCTGGTGTAGGCTCGAGAAATACAAGTGTGGTTTTGCAGTTCCACGGTTCAAACCTCTGTATTATCCACTTTTGGGCCATTTGTATCTAAAAAAAACTGTTTGAGTGTGTCGCACACTGTTGAGCCGCAAATATATATACTTAAAAAAGTCTGGTATACATACACCAGTAAATTATAACTGTGGTTTTGCTGTTCCACTGTAAGAAATCTCTATTATTCAGCTTTTGGTATTTTTTCCGTAAAGAAAAACAGTAATATTTTCTCCCTGATTGTTCAGATTGTTTAAAAGAGTTGGGTGTAGGCCAGAGAAATAGAACTGTGGTTTTCCTCTTCCACGGTACTAATCTACTTTTTATTACCCTTTTTCCATTGATAGTGCGAGTGTAAGCTATTTTACTTCCTTTACAATGGGCAAGGTGCCTGGCAAGGGACGTGGAAGTGGACGTTCTGGTGATGGTGCGTGCAGAGGACGGGGCCGTGGCCAAGGTGAAAATGTGCCACAACCAACAGTCGCATCTTCTCACTCCCACTTCTTGACTGAATTACTTGGGAAGCACAAAACAACACCAGTATTGCGAACTGATCAGTGTGAACAGGTTATTAATTGGATAGCAGATAATACTTCCAGTTACATGGGCATCACCACCTCTGGCCTGTCTTCCACACGGTCGACTCTTAGTAGCCGTGAGTCTCGACCGCATACTCCTCCTCACCCTGATGCTCCTTCCTCCCACCATGCCGAGTGTCATCAGACAGCAACTGATCCCACACTTGGACACTCTGAAGAGCTGTTCACTGGTCCATTTCCAGATTTGTGCCCCTCGCCTGCTCCGCTTGAAGTGGTGGAAGAGGAGATCCCATGTAGCGATGCCCAAATATTAGAACAGACGCGGCCACAGGAAGTCAACGCTGGCAATTTGTCACAAGAGGTGGACGATGACGAGACACAATTGCCAGGAAGTGAGGAGGAGGATCGTGGTGCGCAAGTGGAAGAGGAGGAGGTGGTGGATGATCTTGTAACTGACCCAACGTGGCAGGAGGACATGCAGTGTGAGGTCAGCAGCACAAAGGGGGAGGGAGGCAGAGTACCTCAACAGGCAGGAAGAAGCAGTGTGGTGGCCTCAGACAGAAGGCGTGCAACCGTTCCCCGTAACACCAACACGAGGGACGTTGCCAGTACAATCGGTAGGTCTTCCCGGGTTGTTTTTTAAAGACTCTGTCGATAACCCCAAAAAGGCCATTTGTACCACCTGCCAGGCCAGCATCAGCAGGGGAAGCAAAACTACCATCCTGAGCAACACCAGCATGATCAGGCACATGGCAGCAAAGCACCCGACTTTGTGGGGCGAACCACAGGGTCTACGACCAGTGTCAGCGGGTGTCACCACTGCTTCTTCCACTGTTGTGCGTGCAATAGAACCCCCTGTTGTGTGTGCAAGGCAATCCCCTGTCCATACTGCATGCAAAGATGCCCCCTCCTCTCAGTCTTCACTTGTTATGGTAGTTTCTCAAGAAACAGCATCAACGTCCACGTCCACGTCCCACCGCAGCGTTCAATTGTCCATATCCCAGATCTTTGAAAGAAAGCGGAAATTCGCAGCTAACGACCCACAGGCCACAGTCCTAAATTCGCACATTTCACGACTGCTTGCGTTGGACAACCTGCCTTTTAGGCTGGTGGAGACGGAATCCTTCCGCAACCTTATGGCCGTGGCCGTCCCTCGGTACTCGGTCCCCAGCCGACACTATTTTGCCCGGTGTGCCATCCCCGCACTACACAAGCACATGTCCCAAAACAACTGCTGTGCCATCAACAACGCAGTTACTGGGAGAGTCCATCTGACAACGGACACGTGGACAAGTGCTTGTGGCCAGGGACGATACATCTCCCTGACTGCACACTGGGTAAACATAGTGGAAGCCGGGACCCAGTCGGACCTTGGGACGGAACACATCCTCCCCACACCAAGGATTGCGGGCCCTATGTGAGTCAGAGTTGCCCCCACAGTGTACAGCTCCTGCGCATCATCCTCCTCCTCTTCCTCATGTTCAGCCTCCATCTCAGATATCACCACATCAGTTACAAGCTGGAAGCACTGCAGTACTGCCTCCGCCAAGCAGCAACAGGCTGTGCTGAAACTCATAAGCTTAGGTGATAACTCTCACACTGCTTGTGAGTTGTTGACAGCTGTGAAAGAGCAGGCAGATCTGTGGCTGAGACCACTGAACCTACATCCAGGCATGGTCGTGTGTGACAATGGCCGTAACCTGGTGGCGGCTCTGAGGCTAGGCGAGATCACACACGTACCATGCCTGGCTCATGTGCTTAACCTCGTGGTTCAGCGGTTTCTTAAATCGTACTGCGAGTTGCCAGATCTGCTCGTGAAAGTAACCTGCCTGTCAGCTCATTTTCGCAAGTCGGCTACAGCTTCTGCCGCCCTTGCTGTGTTGCAGCAGCATTTGCAGCTTCCGGCGCACAGACTGGTGTGTGGTGTCCCCACACATTGGAACTCTACCCTCTACATGTTGCTAAGGATTTGTGAGCAGAAGAGAGCAGTTGTGGAGTACCAGCTGCAACAAGGCCGTCGATATTCAGGTCAGACTCCACACATAAGACCTCAGGAGTGGACCTGGATGTCTGACATATGTACCATCCTGACAAACTTTGAGGAGGCCATCAAGATTATGAGTGGCGATGATGCCATCATTATTGTCAGCATCCTACTTGTCTGTCTTTTGCAACACTCTCTGCAGAGAATTAAAGAGGAGGCATTGCAGCCAGAGTATGATGAGATGGATCAAGAACCTGTAGCAGGCAATTACACACAGCCCAGCCTCATCTCATCCCAATGAGCATTGGGGGACAATGAGGGAGAGGAGGAGGAGGAGGAGGAGGAGGAAGAACAGGAGCTGGTATCATGCGCTATAGACTGTAGTACCTGTACAACTTTCAAACCGTCGGTTCAGCATTGGTGGCCTGAGGAAAGGGGGGAGGAGGAGGAGGAGAGCATGGTCAGTCGTCATCTTGGTGAGGACACGGAAATCTTGCCCGTTACCAGTCTGGCACGCATGGC
Organism: Phyllobates terribilis; assembly: GCF_046119375.1. Classification (NCBI taxonomy): domain Eukaryota; kingdom Metazoa; phylum Chordata; class Amphibia; order Anura; family Dendrobatidae; genus Phyllobates; species Phyllobates terribilis. Next base: position 245,013,853 of record NW_027362772.1, read on the forward strand.
TGACTTTATGTTACGCTGCCTTAACTGTGACCCTCGCGCTGTCAAAATGTTGGGTGACAGTCATTACTGGTTGGTGACACTTGTAGACCCCCGCTACAAGGAGAACTTTCACTTTCTTATTCCTGAGGTGGAGAGGTCTACAAAAATGGGGCAGTACCAGAAGGCCCTTGCTGCAGAACTGTTAAAAAAAATTCCCATCTGAACACTCTAGCGGCAGAGTTCACAGTTCGTTGACCAACCAAGGCGTACAAGCGAGAGAGAGGAAACTCCAATCCAGCAGAGGCAGGGGAACACTGTCAACGTTCTGGGACAGTTTTCTCAGACCCTCCCTTCGGACAGACTCTGAGGCGTGGGGTACTCTCACAAGGAGAGGAAAGTTTCAAAAGATGGTGAGGGAGTACCTTGCCAACCGTACCAGCGTCCTCCGTGATTCCTCTGTGCCTTTTAATTATTGGGTATCCAAGCTGGACACTTGGAATGAACTCGCTCTGTACACCTTGGAGGTCCTGGCCTGCCCTGCCGCTAGCGTGTTATCGGAGCGTGTTTTTAGTGCCGCTGGGGGAATTATAACTGATAAGTACACTCGCCTGTCAACTGACAATGCTGACAAGCTGACCCTTATCAAAATGAACAAGGGCTGGATTGGGCGATACTTCTCATCACCACCAAATGACAGCAGAGTAACATAAAGTCAAATCCACTGTGTTATTTCGGGAGGTGTATTCCCATGCACTGCTTCACACCCACACATGGGTATACGCTTCCTCATTTCGGCTGTTTTATGTTCTTCTCCTTATCCTCAGCCTCCACCACCACTATACCACCAGGGTGACCGTGGTCTGTGTTGCCATTATTGAAAGTTCCTCCATCCTGACTTTTGTCAGCTTTTTCTTGGGAGGCATAAGCAAAAACTGTGGGAGACCCACTCCCCAATAATAGGAATAATATTTTTAAGATGCTGTACTGTATGGTTCTTGTAAGGGGGATTAAAAGAGTCTTGTTAAGCTACTTGGACCTCCACGTCTCTTCTGAGGGGCATTAAAAGCGTCTTGTTAAGCCACTGGGACCTCCACATTTCTTCTGAGGGGCATTAAAACCGTCTTGTTAAGCTACTGGGACCTCCACGTCTCTTCTGAGGGGCATTAAAAGCATCTTGTTAAGCGACTGGGACCTCCATGACTCTTCGAACGGGCATTGCATTTCCTCATAATTTTTGGCAGCTTTTGCTTGGAAGGCATAAGCAAATACTATGGGAGACCCACTCCCCAATAATGGGAATAATGTTTGTAATATGCTGTACTGCATGGCTCTTGTAAGGGTATTGCAAGTTCCTACGTCCTAATTTTTGACAGCTTTTGCTTGGAAGGCATAAGCAAATACTATGGGAGACCCACTCCCCATTAATGGGAATAATATTTTTAAGATGCTATACTGTATGGTTCTTGTAAGTGGCATTAAAAGCGTCTTGTTAAGCTACTGGGACCTCCAAGTCTCTTCTGAGGGGCATTAAAAGCATCTTGTTAAGCTACTGGGACCTCCACGTCTCTTCTGAGGGGCATTAAAAGAGTCTTATTAATCTACTGGGACCTCCACGTCTCTTCTGAGGGGCGTTAAAAGAGTCTTGTTAAGCTACTGGGACCTCCATGTCTCTTCTGAGTGGCATTAAAAGCGTGTTGTTATACCACTCTGACCTCCACGTCTCTTCGGAGGGGCATTAAAAGTGTGTTGTTATACCACTCTGACCTCCACGTCTCTTCCAATGGGCATTAAAACCATCTTGTTATACCACTCTGACCTCCACGTCTCTTCCAAGGGGCATTAAAACCCTCTTGTTATACCATTCTGACCTCCAGGTCTCTTCTGAGTGGCATTAAAAATGTGTTGTTATACCACTCTGACCTCCACGTCTCTTCCAAGGGGCATTAAAACCGTCTTGTTATACCACTCTGACCTCCTTGTCTCTTCTGAGTGGCATTAAAAGCGTGTTGTTATACCACTCTGACCTCCACGTCTCTTCCAAGGGGCATTAAAACTGTCTTGTTATACCACTCTGACCTCCTTGTCTCTTCCAAGGGGCATTAAAACCATCTTGTTATACCACTCTGACCTCCACGTCTCTTCTGAGGGGCATTAAAACCATCTTGTTATACCACTCTGACCTCCACGTTTCTTCCAAGGGGCATTAAAACCATCTTGTTATACCACTCTGACCTCCATGTCTCTTCTGAGGGGCATTGCAAGTTCCTCCGTCCTAATTTTTGGCACCTTTTTCTTGGAAGGTATAAGCAAAGACTATGGGAGACCCACTTCCCAATAATGGGAAAAATGTTTGTAATATGCTGCTCTGCATGGCTTTTGTAAGGGTATTGCAAGTTCCTCCGTCCTAATTTTTGGCAGATTTTGCTTGGAAGGCATAAGCAAATACTATGGGTGACCCACTTCCCAATAATGGGTGTTACGGGTCCGGGTGATGGAACCTCTGTGCCGCGGTGCAAGGAGGGACCCAGAGGGGTGTAACTAAGTATCAACCCGAACCGACCCTGGTCGGATGGTGGCTAACGACTCCATGACCAGGGAGCTTCCGGGCAGAGGGACCAGGTGATACTCTGGGGACGACCTTGTAAGAGAGCCGGTGGCTCCCACAGGTCAGATAGCTGGGACTGACCGGTATGACGGATGGACACAGCAAGCAGGCAGAAGTCCCTGGTTAGCTGACAGGTGGTCACGGTACGTGACAGCAGAGCAAGTAGTAGTCTCTAGGTTTACCAGGCAGGTGGTCACAGCAAGTGACGGCAGAGCCTCCAGGTAGGCAAGCAGGTAACAGACGGGTAGCAGGTGAGCGCTCCCAGGTGAGCGGGTTAGCAGGCACGGCAGGTAGCAGGCAGGTCACTGGCAGGTGCTTCCTGGTAAGCAGATGCACTTGCCCATAGACAGACTGGCGGATGACCGGAGACAGACTATCGGGCTGGAGAGTAGACAAGCTGGCAGACAGGACTGGTAGTCAGGCTGGCAATGGGACCTGAGGGCTGAAGCAGAAGTACGTATACTTGTGCAACAACTTTTGCTCAGACACCTCCATTTTGGAGGAGGTGCCTTAAATATGGGAGGTCCTCTGGCTATTGTCCGGGGACTCTTTAGGACAGCGCACGCGGCCCCTTTAAGAGAGAGGGAGCGCGCGCGCCCTAAGCACAGTGCCCAGGAAAGAGCGCGCGCCGGCCGCTGCAGGAAGGGGAGCGCTGGAGGACGCCGCGCGGGGAGCGGGGAGGTGAGAGGGACGTTGTCTCTGCCTAGCAGGAGGCAGAGACGCCGATGCTACAGTACCCGCCCCTCTTTTTTAGGCTGGCAAGAAATATTTCAAGGAGAAGCGGGGCATGGATGTTCTCCCTGGGTTCCCAAGTTCTCTCCTCTGGGCCAAACCCCTTCCAATCCACCAGAAAAAAGGTTTTCCCTCTTACCCTTTTGGTGGCCAGAATATTCTCTACCTCAAAAACGTCCTCAGCAGCAACCGGAACAGGAGGAGTACCTGAATTATTGGAGAAAGAGTTAAAGACAGCAGGTTTGAGGAGTTGGGAATGCGTAGGGTGGGTGGAAGCTTCAACTTGTAGGCCACTGGATCGATCTGTTTAAGGACCTCAAATGGACCGATGAACCGAGGACCCAGCTAGTAGGAGGGTATTTTGAGCTGCACATGTTTGGAGGAGAGCCAAACCTTGTCTCCCGGACGGAATTGAGGCGGATCCAGACGTCTTTTGTCAGCAAATCTCTTCATCCGCTCAGAAGAATGAAGAAGTGTGGACCTAGTATTCTCCCAAATAGTGGAAAAATCACTGACCAGGGACGCCGCAGCAGGGTTGTCCACAGAAGCGGAGACGGGAAATGGAATCCGGGGGTGTTGGCCATAGACAATAAAGAACGGGGACTTGGAAGTGTATTCGCTCTCATGATTGTTATAAGAGAATTCGGCCCATGGTAGGAGGTCCACACAATCAGTATGGTGGGCATTGACAAAGTGCCGGAGGTAGCTGGTAAGGATTAGAGATGAACGTTGTTCGACTCGAACTGTTCGCCAGTCTCAAATTCGAGCTGTTTTGGGCGGTGTTCGAGCCGTTCGGCGAACACGAACGATTTGAAAAAAATTCGGCTGTACGAGGTTATGTTCGATAACTGTTCGTGCACCAAAATCATAACTGGATTTTTTCTCAGTAATGCTGAAAATTAATGTTAATACGCAGTTTGAGTGTACAGCGGGGAGGGGGAGGGGCAGGGGATGGATCTCTGCAGGAATAATGAAGATCTCCATTTTTTTTCTCTTTCCCGCATTTACAGTGGGGAGGTGCAATCTGTCAGCCTATCAGCAGCGCACACACGGAGCGAAGTGCTTTTTTTCACACAAGCAAGGGCATGTGTCATTAGCAGTGTATGTCACATTTCCTTGCCCTATAAGACCCAGCCATTTTCCCCGTCGCCACCATTTTCTCACTGCTGCAGCAGCATGTTAGACGGCACCGCTGTTGCTGTGTGCGCTATACCTTGTTAATTTCAAGCCAGTTTTCGCACAAATCTAAAGATAGCTTGGGAGTAGGGAAGAGTTGTGATTGCAGTCCTTTTAAGGACTAGGTTACATCATTTCCTACGACTTTTATCAGACTGGTCTGTGCTCTTAAATAGATTGGTTGAGAGTAAAGAATAATTGTAATTGCAGTCCTTTTCAGGACTAAGTTACATCAGTTCCTTTCAGTTTTTGCCAGGCAGGTCTGTGCCAGTGCTGTGTAAGTTTTTTTCACAGCATTTGGCTAAATCTAGCAAAGCAAATCCTTTTTGGCCTATTGCAGAGTGTGTTAGTCAGTGGAGTAGCCTATCTGTGTTGCAAGTTACACCACCTGTGTATAGAATACCAATTTTTTTACTGCACCTAGTGAAGTAAAAACTTTTGGGCATAGCATCATTCTATTAGTCCATCTATACTAGCAAATTCAATATAATATTTTTCTGCATCTAGCTCTGAAAAAATATTTCGGCTTCTAGCAGTGTGTGGGACTTGTTCTATTAGTCCATCTATACTAACCTCCACCAGGTTGCAAATTAAAAATAATTTTTATCTGCATCTAGCTCTGAAAAAATATTTGGGCTTCTAGCAGTGTGTGGGACTTGGTCTATTAGTCCATCTATACTGACCTCCATCAGGTTGCAAATTCAATATAATTTTTTTCTGCATCTAGCTCTGAAAAAATATTTGGGCTTCTAGCAGTGTGTGGGACTTGGTCTATTAGTCCATCTATACTAACCTCCACCAGGTTGCAAATTAAAAATAATTTTTATCTGCATCTAGCTCTGAAAAAATATTTGGGCTTCTAGCAGTGTGTGGGACTTGGTCTATTAGTCCATCTATAATAACCTCCACCAGGTTGCAAATTAAAAATAATTTTTATCTGCATCTATCTCTGAAAAAATATTTGGGCTTCTAGCAGTGTGTGGGACTTGGTCTATTAGTCCATCTATACTGACCTCCATCGGGTTCCAAATTCAATATAATTTTTTTCTGCATCTAGCTTTGAAAAAATATTTGGGCTTCTAGCAGTGTGTGGGACTTGGTCTATAAGTCCATCTATACTGACTTCCATCAGGGTGCAAATTCAATATAATTTTTTTCGGCATCTAGCTTTGAAAAAATATTTCGGCTTCTAGCATTATGTGGGACTTGGTCTTTTAGTCCATCTATAGTAACCTCCACCAGGTTGCAAATTAAAAATAATTTTTATCTGCATCTAGCTCTGAAAAAATATTTGGGCTTCTTGCAGTGTGTGGGACTTGTTCTATTAGTCCATCTATACTGACCTCCATCAGGGTGCAAATTCAATATAATTTTTTTCGGCATCTAGCTTTGAAAAAATATTTCGGCTTCTAGCAGTGTGTGGGACTTGTTCTATTAGTCCATCTATACTAACCTCCACCAGGTTGCAAATTAAAAATAATTTTTATCTGCATCTAGCTCTGAAAAAATATTTGGGCTTCTTGCAGTGTGTGGGACTTGGTCTATTAGTCCATCTATACTAACCTCCTCCAGGTTGCAAACTAAAAATAATTTTTATCTACATCTAGCTCTGAAAAAATATTTGGGCTTCTAGCAGTGTGTGGGACTTGGTCTATTAGTCCATCTATACTGACCTCCATCAGGTTGCAAATTCAATATAATTTTTTTCTGCATCTAGCTCTGAAAAAATATTTCGGCTTCTAGCAGTGTGTGGCACTTGGTTTATTAGTCCATCTCTACTGAGCTCCACCAGGTTGCAAATTCAATATAATTTTTTTCTGCATCTAGCTCTGAAAAAATATTTGGGCTTCTAGCAGTGTGTGGGACTTGGTCTATTAGTCCATCTATACTAACCTCCACCAGGTTGCAAATTAAAAATAATTTTTATTTGCATCTAGCTCTGAAAAAATATTTGGGCTTCTAGCAGTGTGTGGGACTTGGTCTATTAGTCCATCTATACTGACCTCTATCAGGTTGCAAATTCAATATAATTTTTATCTGCATCCAACCCAGCCAATACTTTTGGCCTAATACCACAATTTGGCCACTCAGCTCTGCTCGGTTCCTATCCATTGTTTTTTCGTTCAAAGAACTCCAGAGTTGTGAATTAGTTAACCACCAAAATGAGTGGCAAAAGGCCTGCTGCTGGTGGAAAGGGGAATAGGCGTGTTGGGAAGGGGAAAAAAAGGTGTGTGGGGTAGGTGTTAAAGCAACAGTAACATCTGCAGAAGAAAGACCATCTTCCAGCCAAACTAAAATGTCTACTTCTTTTAGCGGACAATGTGATAAGATCCCTTTCTTATGGCCACGCCAATCGCTACAAATTCCAGATGAGGCACAAAAACAGCAGGTGCTTCAACGGATATCAAGTGCTCCTTTAAGTGGGCTCTCCTCCACCTCAACTTCAACATCACAAATACTCCAGTCCTCAGAGGTGTCACCCCAATCGCACTTGCTTCCTCACAGCTCCCAAATCTCCAGCTGCCCATCTGAGTATGGGGTAGAACAGATGGTTGAGTCTGCAGAGCTATTTACTCATACTATAGCCTGGGAATCAGAGGTCGGCTCCAGAGCTTCTGTGAATCCAGACGAGGAAATGATCTGCAGTGATGCCCAGAATCTTTATGAGTCGGATCCAGGACCAGACGCAGAAGGTTCTGACCATAATGTAGCCTGGGCATTTTTTCAGATCGATAAAGATGACCCAACTCGTGTTATCTGTAACATTTGTCAGCAAAAGCTAAGTAGAGGCCAAAAAATACATAGTTTGAGTACTTCATGCATGATCCGGCACATGGACATGAAGCATAAGTTGCACTGGGAAGCTCACTGTGCTACAATGCGGCCTAGCCGGCTGGGCCAAACACCGTCTGCCACATCTTGTGCATCCGCGGCCTCTTCATCCTCTGTGACTGGGGGGACAGCAGTCACACCTGTTTTGGGACGCAGACCTGCCACCTCTTTACCCGCAACAGCAGGTCATCATTTTCTTCGGAGGTGGTAACACCAGCTGGTGTTGAGCGCTGTCCAACATCGATAGCACCACCTTTGGATCAAGGCAACCTAACATGTCCGCCTGCATCTTCCTCACAGACCGGCAGTTTGCCGGGGACACCCTTATCAACCCCGTCTAAGCACAACAGCTCGCCCTCGGTCCCTTAGATGTGGACAAGTAAAAGACCATTTCCTCCTTGCCATGAGAAAGCTAAGAGGTTGAATTTCACCATCTGCAAGCTCTTGGCTACAGAAATGCTGCCTTTCCGCCTGGTGGACACAGAGGATTTTCGAGACCTTATGTCCATCGCAGTGCCCCAGTACCAGATGCCCAGTCGGCACTATTTCTCAATGAAAGGTGTGCCTGCGCTCCACCAGCATGTCGCACACAACATCACCGCTTCTTTGAGAAACTCTGTGTGTGACAGGGTGCATTTCACCACAGACACTTGGACGAGTAGGCATGGACAGGGGTGTTACATGTCGCTGACATGTCACTGGGTAACTATGGTGACAGCAGAACAAAGGGCTGCTGTCCAAGTCTTGCCGTCTCCACGAGTTGTGCATCAATCCTCTTTATCTCAAAGTTCCTCCACTGCTTCTGCCTCCTCAACCTCCTCTCGGTCCTCCACCTGCACCCAAAGCCTGTCTGGTCATGCCACAAGCTTTCTAACTGCGCAGAAGGGATCCTGCACACGTCCTTACTATGCTGGCAGTAGGGCTCAATGTCATCAGGCGGTTTTTACTTTGAAATGTCTGGGAAATGTGAGTCACACAGCTGAGGAGTTGTGGTCAGCTCTGGAGAACCAATTTCATGAATGGTTGTCTCCACTGGACCTGAAACCAGGGAAGGCCGTGTGCGACAATGGTGCAAACCTGGGTGCGGCCCTTCACTGGGGCAATGTCACACACGTGCCTTGTATGGCTCATGTGTTGAAGCTGGTTGTCCAGCAATTTTTAGCCCACTATCCCGGACTAGATGGCCTTCTGCAGAGGGCACGGTTGCTGTGTGCTCGCTTCCGCCGTTCGCATCCCGCAGCTCAGCGACTTACATCTCTACAGAAGTCATTGGGCCTGCCACTTCACCGGCTAAAATGCGATGTGCCTACCCTGTGGAATTCAACTCTGCACATGTTGCAGCGACTGTGGCAGCACCGACAAGCTCTGGTGCAATACGTTCTGACATATAGCCTGGGCCAACGAGATCCAGAGGTGGGGCAAATCACGCTGGAGGAGTGGTCTCAGATCAGGGACCTATGCAACCTTCTACACAGTTTTGAAATGACGACGAAGATGTTTAGTGCTGACGATGCCATTATCATCATGACTCTTCCGGTGATTTACATGCTGGAGCACATGTTAAACAGAATTCGGAGTCAGATGGTGGCACAAGAGGAGGTGGAGGAAGTAGAGGTGGAGGAGTTGTATGCGGAAGGGCTAACATCTGCAAGGTCCAGACGGTCGGCAGCACCAAGGCGGCAGGCATGTGAGGGTGAGGGAGATGGTTTTACCAGGGCGCATGGTAGAAGCCAAACTAGTGAGGAAGGTGCAGGAGCCCAGGAAGAGGTGGAGGACGAACTGATGGAAGACTCATCAGATGAGGGAGACCTTGATCACATTTCTATTGTGCGAGGTTGGGGGGAGAGGACAGAGGAAGGAAGCATGATTGTTACCTCGCCACCAACACAACAGGGACTTGGTGCTCCTGGATGCGCAACACACGAGTGCCTTCTTGCTGCACTACCTGCAACATGACCCTCGAATTGTGAGAATTAGAAATAATCCTGACTACTGGGTTGCCACACTGTTAGATCCCCGGTACAAAAGCAAATTTACAGAAATTATTCCTGCCATAGAAAGGGATGCACGCATGCAGGAGTATCAGCAGAGACTGTTGCAGAATCTTACATGTGCTTTTCCACAATACACCAGCGGTGCACGTAGTGAATCTCACAGTTCCAACTTGCCAACCGTGGGACCGTCGAGTGTTCAGCACTCAAACAATAACAGAAACACAGTATCTGCAGGTAACATCAATTTTGCGGAATAATTTCACCACTTTTTTAGCCCATCTTTTGCAAGGCCACAGGAGACAAGAAGTCTGACACATAGTCAACGCCTAGAGATGATGGTACAGGAGTATCTCCAAGTAAACATTGAAGCCATGACTGTGTCACTGGACCCTTGTTCTTTTTGGGCTTCCAATCTGGATAAATGGCCGGAGCTAGCCACTTACGCCTTGGAGATCTTGTCATGCCCCGCAGCCAGCGTTCTGTCTGAACGTGTGTTCAGCGCTGCTGGTGGTGTGCTGACAGATAAGCGCACGCGGCTCTCCACTGATAATGTAGATAGAATCACGTTCATAAAGATGAACAAATCATGGATCCGAAATGACTTTTCTACCCCTGTGTCATCCTGGGGAGAGTAAAAGCTTGATGATTGGTTAAAATCACCTCACCAACCGTTTTAAGCTTTCAAATTACTGATCATGTTTATCTGTATCTTGGCTGGAAAATTATTTGGGCTTTGTAGCAGTGTGCAGTACTGATTCTATTAGGCCATCTATACTAAGCTCCACCAGATTTAAAATTACTAATCATGTTTATCTGTATCTTGGCTGGAAAATAATTTGGGCTTTGTAGCAGTGTGCAGTACTGATTCTATTAGGCCATCTATACTAAGCTCCACCAGATTTAAAATTAATAATAATTTTTAGCTGCATCTAGCCTGGAAAATAATTTTGGGGCTCCGAGATGCGCAAGACACATAAGAGCCTTCTTGCTGCACTACCTGCAACATGACCCTCAGATTGTCAGAATTCGAAGTAATCCTGACTACTGGGTTGCCACACTCTTAGATCCCCCACACTCTTCGATCAACCTTTTCATTTTAATAAAGACCAAAAAAATGGTCATTTTTGAAATTATAAGCATTAGCACGTTATTAGAAACTGAAATCAAACAGTTTTCAACTCAAAACTTTATTCTAGGTGATGTTACATTTGCACATAGGACCCCTTGTTCGAAAGGAGCTTCTGAACTCTCTCGTCCATTGAATTTGTCAGGTTTTGGATGGTTTCTGCTTCAATTGTTTTGCATGAGGACAGAATACACTCCTAGAGCAGTAGCTTAGATGTGAACTGCCTCCCGCCATCATATACACTCCTTTTGATGATGCTCCAGAGGTTCTGAATAGGGTAGAGGTCAGGGGAGCATGAGGGTCACACCATAAGTTTGTCCCTCTTTATGCCCATATCAGCCAGAGATGCAGATATGTTATGTGCAGCATGAGACAGTGCATTATCATGCATGAAAATGATCTTGCTGCGGAATACACGGTTCTTCTTCTTGAACCATGGCAGGAAGTGCTATTTGAGAAACTCCACATACATTATGGAGTTCATCTTTACCCCTTTAGGGATCCTAAAGGGGCCGACAATATCTCTCCCCATGATTCCAGCCCAAAACATTACTCCACTTCCTCCTTGTTGGCGCTGTAGCGGTGTTTGTGTGGGGTGTCCATCAACAAGCCATCCTCCACTCCATCCATCTTGACCATCGAGCGTTGCACTGCACTCATCCGTGAACAAAACAGTTTTGAAATCAGTCTTCATGTATTGTTTGGCCCACTGGAGCCGTTTCTGCTTGTGTGCAGTGGATAGAGGAGTTCGACAGGATGGCTTACGCACAGCTGCAAACCTCTGAAGGACCCTGCATCTTGTTGTTCGGGGGACGTTGGAGGCACCAGCAGCTTCAAAAACTTGTCTGCTGCTATGACAAGGCTTTTTTGCCGCTGATCTTTTAACCTGACGTAATTGCCTGTAGGAAAGAGTCTTTAATTTGCCCTTATCAGCACGCACACGTGTGTACTGTGAATCAGCTACATACTTCTTGATTGCCAAGACACTTCATCCTGATCATCGCACAATGTTGATTGTAGTCATGCCTTGACCTAAACACTCCACAATTTTTTGCTTCTCAGCAGCCGACACATCCTTTTTCTTTCCCATTTTGGCAGAAAATGTAGGCTGCTTAATAATGTGGGACAGCCTTCTTAAGTAGTCTTGTCTTTCATTGGACACACCTGCCAAACTAATTAGCACAGGTGTCTGCAATTGCTTACAGTGATATAAAGAGCCCTGACACACATCACCATCAATGAGTTTCCACAAAACACCAGCGGTTCACGTAGTGAATCTTACAGTTCTAACTTGCCAACCGTGGTCTGTATGGAGTTGTTCAATAAAGGGCCCAAAATTAAGATAACATAGACGGGAGAGGTCTCTATGAATAGGAATTCCTAAGTATTTGATACCCTGTGAGGTCCAGGCAAAGGTATAGTTGGACTAGATGGAATCCTGTATGGATTTGGGGAGGGAGACATCGAGGGCCTCAGACTTCGCTGCATTGATTTTAAAATTTGACCATGTAACAAAGTGATCTATTTCAGCCATAACAGCAAGGATGGATATATGTGATTGAGTGATATATACTAGGACATCATCAGCAAATAGAGAGCACTTGTACTCGGTGCCTCCCACCTCAATCCACCTAATATTGGGGTTATGGCGAATTGATGAGAGCAGGTGCTCCGTCACTAAGATGTATAAGAGAGGGGACAGAGGACATCCCTGCCTTGTCCCATTGGTGATTATGAAAGGTGATGAAAATGTTCTGACGTGCCCCATGGGCCTTGGGACACCCGGAGCCGGACCCTTTTTGGTGGATGCTGGTGGTTGTAGTCTCCGTGGCGGCGACCTGGTTCCGTGGCTCAGGACGGTAAAACCAGTGGCGGAACTATTTATGTGGTTTTGATGTTTAAATGTCCGACTACGCCACCCGTGGATTGCGGTCAGAGTGAACCGCCGCTGGAGGGCAGACCACTGAGGCTGGTGTTGTGGGTGCAGCAGAGCGTAGCATAACTCCCCACGGGAGGAGTATAGCCTCAGGGCAGTGTATGCGGAGGATGGGGGTGATGGTGCAGGGCAGCAGCAGTAATGACACGGAGTCAGTGATGCAGTCCAGGGCCTTTACTCACAGTTCTTATTATCCAGACCACTTCTGCAGCTAACGGCTGCCCACGTCGTACTGTGCTCACCAGGTGAGGGGCTCAAACAACTCCCAGATAACTTTGGAGCGCTTCACAGGACCCCCTTTGTGTGTCCTTTGTCTGGCCTTTCTTACCAACAATTCTGTCCGGCTGCCTCGGGCCTCCTCTTGGTAAACTTGGCTCCAGTTTCCCTGACCCTATGTGGTGCCTTCCTAGCGGGTGTAGCGAGGGGCTGCGCCACATAAAATGTCACAGCCTCCGGTTTATAGCTGAGGGTCGTTTCCCACCTCCACTAGTTTCGGGGACCGGTCTCCCCCTTTGGCCAGACCCCTCCACGCAGGTGGATTCGGGCGTGCGGTGGCGACTCGCCCGTCCGCACCCCTGGGATCCCTTCATTCCTCGTTCCTGGAGCCTTCTCCGCTCCTCTTCCTTCCTTCTCCCTCTTCCAGGCCTGGGCCTCTGTTACTAGGCCTGACTCCGGAGCTGAGCTCATGCAGAGCCCCTGCTCCCTGTCACTTCTGCTCAGACTTCTCTGCACTGAACTAAGATGGTGCCCACCTTTTATACTCCCTTCTCAATGCACCCAGGAACTGCTTCCTCCCTGCTCCTGCACTACAGGGTTCCCCTTCCTCAGTGTTCCCTCCCCCCACTCCAGCCAGGGAAAAGGACTGTTGTGCCCATCTCAGGGGCATATTGGTTGCCCTGCCCCACGGCAATGTGGTGCAATGCATGCAGGTGTCGGGTCCTGATCCACACTCCATCCTTACCTGAGAGTGAGATATCACACCTCTGGGTGAGGTGCAATACCTCTGTAGCAACCGAGCCCTCGGGGTGCTACAGTTCCATTTATCTTCAGCCTAGGTGACGTATTGCGATACAGGGACGTGATTTTGGCTATTAAAGGGTCCCGTAGACCCCTGCCCCAAGCTTTTTAAGAGAATAATATATGGCGTGCCAGGAGACTCTATGGAATGCTTTCTCAGCATCCAACAAGAGTATCTAATTACAAATTTTTAACTGCATCTAGCCCAGGAAATACTTTGTGCCTAGTAGCAGTGTCTGCTAGTCAGCGGATTATCCCGGCTGTTAAGCAAGCTACACCACCTGTAGTTTGGACACTTCATTTTTTCAAAGAAAATGCTTCGGGACCCCGGGATGCTCAGTGAAGAGCATCAGGAGGCACCCCAAGGCATAGGGGCTGGGACTGGCGGTAGGATGCCTTGCGGTGGACAGCCGAGCTCGATCCTTATAAAAGCTTTTTAACTGCAGCAGCTTTAGTGGACGCTACTGGAGCTGGAATTACGCGGCTGCTGGCATGAGACTTGCCCTCCAATAGATCCTTGTAAAAGGATTTAAAGTGTATTCATTCAAATTAGAGAGACAATTTAAATTAAAAAGCTTAGAGCTACCTCCACCACAGGGGGGCTCGCTCGACCCACCAGCGGACAGGCACCAGTATTGGGAGAGGGGGGCTGGCCGTCAGGGTCCACCGCGGCTCTGGCACAAACCCGGTGACACGGAGGTGGCACAGGCAGGAATGGACTGGCCGTGTCGGCTTCTCACTTTTTGGATTTTCGAAGGGCATGACATGCCTATATCTGTGTCTCCCCCTTCTTTAACTCCTCCACCTCTTTTCTTTTCGCATGACTATATGTACTTGTCACTTTTCCATGTGTTAGTTAAGTCTTCTGAGCAGTTTGTCAGCTTTTGGACACCTTTGAAGGTGTTTTCTATGTGTTTCTATGTGTTTTTGTTTGCCTGCCATTGGTTTTAACGGTGTTCGAAGGTGTTCGACGAACAGTTCGACGAACAGTTCTGCGAACACACGGGTGTTCGACGAACCGAACCGAACTCGAACACTACGGGCATGGCTCAACACTACTTCTCAGCAGCCGACACATCCTTTTTCTTTCCCATTTTGGCAGAAAATGTAGGCTGCTTAATAATGTGGGACAGCCTTCTTAAGTAGTCTTGCCTTTCATTGGACACACCTGCCAAACTAATTAGCACAGGTGTCTGCAATTGCTTACAGTGATATAAAGAGCCCTGACACACATCACCATCAATAAGTTTAACTGATAAACAAACAAATTCTTCCCTTAACACTTTTTGCATAATAATTTGGAACACAGTGTACGTGTGCTTTTCCACAAAACACCAGTGGTTCACGTAGTGAATCTTACAGTTCTTACTTGCCAACCATGGTCTGTATGGAGTTGTTCAATAAAGGGCCCAAAATTAAGATAACATAGACGGGAGACGTCTCTATGAATAGGAAATCCTAAGTATTTGATACCCTGTGAGGGCCAGGCAAAGGGAAAGTTGGACTGGATGGAATCCTGTATGGATTTTGGGGAGGGAGACATCGAGGACCTCAGACGTCGCTGCATTGATTTTAAAATTTGACCATGTAACAAAGTGATCTATTTCAGCCATAACAGCAGGGATGGATATATGTGATTGAGTGATATATACTGGGACATCATCAGCAAATAGAGAGCACTTGTACTCGGTGCCTCCCACCTCAATCCACCTAATATTGGGGTTATGGCGAATTGATGAGAGCAGGTGCTCCGTCACCAGGATGTATAAGAGAGGGGATAGAGGACATCCCTGCCTTGTCCCATTGGTGATTATGAAAGGAGATGAAAATGTTCTGACGCGCCCCCTGGGCTTGGGACACCCGGAGCCGGACCATTTTTGGTGGATGCTGGTGGTTGTAATCTCCGTGGCGTCGACCCGGTTCCGTGGCTCAGGGCGGTCAAACCAGTGTCGGAACTATTTATGTGGTTTTGATGTTTAAATGTCCGACTACGCCACCCGTGGATTGCGGTCAGAGTGAACCGCCGCTGCAGGGCAGACCACTGAGGCTGGTGTTGTGGGTGCAGCAGAGCGTAGTATAACTCCCGACGGGAGGAGTATAGCCTCAGGGCTGTGTATGCGGAGGATGGGGGTGATGGTGCAGGTCAGCAGCAGTAACGACACGGAGTCAGTGATGCAGTCCAGGGCCTTTACTCACAGTTCTTATTATCCAGACCACTTCTGCAGGTAACGGCTGCCCACGTCATACTGTGCTCACCAGGTGAGGGGCTCAGACAACTCCCAGATAACTTTGGAGCGCTTCACAGGACCCCCTTTGTGTGTCCTTTGTCTAGCCTTTCTTACCAACCCTTCTGTCCGGCTGCCTCGGGCCTCCTCTTGGTAAACTTGGCGCCAGTTTCCCTGACCCTATGTGGTGCCTTCCTAGCGGGTGTAGCGAGGGGCTGCGCCACATAAAATGTCACAGCCTCCTGTTTCTAGCTGAGGGTCGTTTCCTGCCTCCACTAGTTTCGGGGACCGGTCTCCCCCTTTGGCCTGACCCCTCCACGCAGGTGGATTCGGGCGTGCGGTGGCGACTCGCCCGTCCACACCCCTGGGATCCCTTCGTTCCTCGTTCCTGGATCCTTCTCCGCTCCTTTTCCTTCCTTCTCCCTCTTCCAGGCCTGGGCCTCTGTTACTAGGCCCGCCTCCGGAGCAGAGCTCATGCAGAGCCCCTGCTCCCTGTCACTTCTGCTCAGACTTCTCTGCACTGAACTAAGATGGTGCCCACCTTTTATACTCCCTTCTCAATGCACCCAGGAACTGCTTCCTCCCTGCTCCTGCACTACAGGGTTCCCCTTCCTCAGTGTTCCCTCCCTCGACTCTAGCCAGGGACAGGGACTGTCGTGCCCATCTCAGAGGCATATTGGTCGCCCTGCCCCACGGCAATTTGGTGTAATGCATGCAGGTGTCAGGGTCCTGATCCACACTCCATCCTTACCTGAGAGTGAGATATCACACCTCTGGGTGAGGTGCAATACCTCTGTAGCAACCGAGCCCTCGGGGTGCTACAGTTCCATTTATCTTCAGCCTAGGTGACGTATTGTGATACAGGGCCGTGATTTTGGCTATAAAAGGGTCCCCTAGACCCCTACCCCAAGCTTTTTAAGAGAATAATATATGGCGTGCCAGGAGACTCTATGGAATGCTTTCTCAGCATCCAACGAGAGTATCTAATTACAAATTTTTAACTGCATCTAGCAGGAAATACTTTGTGCCTAGTAGCAGTGTCTGCTAGTCAGCGGATTATCTCAGCTGTTAAGCAAGCTACACCACCTGTAGTTTGGACACTTAGTTTTTTCAAAGGAAATGCTTTGGGACCCCTGGATACTCAGTGAAGAGCATCAGGAGGCACCCCAAGGCATAGGGGCTGGGACTGGCGGTAGGATACCTTGCGGTGGACAGCCGAGCTCGATCCTTATAAAAGCTTTTTAACTGCAGCAGCTTTAGTGGATGCTACTGGAGCTGGAATTACGCGGCTGCTGGCATGGGACTTGCCCTCCAATAGATCCTTGTAAGAGGATTTAAAGTGTATTCATTCAATTTAGAGAGACAATTTAAATTAAAAAGCTTAGAGCTGCCTCCACCACAGGGGGGCTCGCTCGACCCACCAGCGGACAGGCACCAGTACTGGGAGAAGGGGGCTGGCCGTCAGGGTCCACCGCGGCTCTGGCACAAACTCGGCGACATGGAGGTGGCACGGGCAGGAACGGACTGGCCGTGTCGGCTTCTCACTTTTTGGATTTTAGAAGGGCATGACATGCCTATATCTGTGTCTCCCCCTCCTTTTACTCCTCCACCTCTTTTCTTTTCGCATGACTATATGTACTTGTCACTTTTCCATGTGTTAGTTATGTCTTCCGAGCAGTTTGTCAGCTTTTGGACACCTTTGAAGGTGTTTTCTTTGTGTTTCTATGTGTTTTTGTTTGCCTGCCATTGGTTTTAACGGTGTTCGAAGGTGTTCGACGAACAGTTTGACGAACAGTTCGACGAACACAAGGGTGTTCGACGAACCGAAGCGAACTCGAACACTACGGGGGTGGCTCAACACTTGCAAGGATCTGGTTGATCCGCTCTACTTGACCATTGGACTGAGGGTGGTAAGCGGAGGAGAAATCCAGGGTGACATCCAGCTGCTTACAGGTAGCTCTCCAACAGCATGAGGTGAACTGAACCCCTCGATCCGACACGATGTGGAGGGGTAGGCCATGGAGACAAAAGATATGGTGAAAGAAGTCCTTAGCTAGCTCAGATGCAGACGGGAGACCAGGCAGAGAAATGAAGTGGGCCATTTTAGAAAAACGGTCCGCGACCACCCAAATGACTGTACAACCGGCAGAAACAGGGAGATCGGTAATAAAGTCCATAGCAATGTGTTGCCACGGGGCAGGAGGTACGGGAAGAGGCAGGAGATGACCGGCTGGTAAATGTCTGGGAACTTTGATGATGAACAGGATGAGACGAAGTCTACCACATCCTTACGCAGGGTAGGCCACCAGTAATGCCAGGTAATGAGCTGGAAGGTCTTTTTTTGTCCAGCATGGCCAGCTAGTTTAGAAGAATGACCCCAGCGAAGAACCCTCTCACGATCTGGAACCGCTACAAACGTCTTACTGGGTGGAAGACGAGTTACATCCGAGGGGGCCACATTCATTCATTCATTACCTTGGAGGGATCGATGATGTGCATAGGCTCCTCCTCTAGATCGGAGAACAGGAACAATCGGGACAAGGCATCGGCTTTGACATTCTTGTCCGCCGGGCGGAAATGTAGGATGAAGTCGAAGCGGGCAAAGAACAAAGACCTCCGGGCCTGACGCGGATTGAGTCTTTGGGCATTCTGGAGATATGCCAGATTTTTGTGATCCGTATAGATGATCACCGGGAAGAGAGCCCCCTCAAGCAGGTAGCGCCACTCCTCCAGTGCCATTTTGACGGCTAGCAATTCTCGGTCTCCTATGGAGTAGTTGCGCTCAGATGAGGAGAAGATTTTGGAGAAGAAGCCGCAGGTTACCAGTCTCCCGGAAGAAGATTTTTGGGTGAGCACCGCTCCGGCTCCGGAGGAGGAAGCATCAACCTCCAGGTAGAATTGTTTATTGCAGTCCAGACGGTGCAGTACTGGGGCAGAGGAGAAGGCTTGCTTTAGGGAAAGGAAGGCCTCCTCGGCTTCGGGCGACCATACCTTGGGTTTTGCCCCCTTACAGGTGAGCGCAGATATGGGAGCCGTCCGGGACGAGAAATGTGGAATGAAGAGACGATAGTAATTGGCGAAGCCCAGGAATTGCTGAATCACCTTCAACCCCTCTGGACGGGGCCACTTTAGGACAGCAGAGAGTTTCTCGGGATCCATTCGCAAGCCTGTCTGGTAGATAACATAGCCCAGGAATGGAAGAGAGGTCTGCTTGAAGAGGCTCTTCTCGTATTTAGCATAGAGGTGGTTCTGCCTGAGCCTAAGCAGGACCTGACGAACATCCCTCCCGTGTGTGGGAAGATCCGGAGAGAAGACCAAGATGTCGTCCAGGTATACCACCACGCAGGAGTAAAGAAGATCACGAAAGATGTCGTTGACCAGTTCTTCGAAGACGGCGGGAGCATTGCAGAGACCGAAGGGCATCACACGGTACTCATTGTGACCGTCCCGGGTATTGAATGCCGTCTTCCACTCGTCTCCTTGCCGGATACGGACCAGGTTATATGCTCCACGTAGATCCAGCTTGGAAAAGATCCTGGCGCCTTTAAGGCGGTCAAACAACTCGGAGATGAGTGGCAGGGGGTATTTATTCTTTACCGTGATCTGATTGAGTCCTCTATAGTCAATACAGGGGTGTAGCGAGCCATCCTTTTTTTTGACAAAGAAGAATCCAGCTCCAGCCGGGGAGGTAGACTTCCAGATGAATCCCCTAGCCAGATTCTCTTCAATGTACTCAGACATGGCCCGAGTTTCAGCTGCAGACAAGGGGGAAATACGGCCACGGGGTGGAGTGGCGCCAGGTACCAGGTGGATCGGGCAATCATATGGCCTATGAAGTGGCAATGTCTCTGCTTCCTTTTTACCGAAGACGTCAGCATAGGGCCAGTAAGGAGCCGGAAGAGTGAGTAAATTGGCTGGGGTAGGTGGTGGACGACCCAGACGAGCGGGAACCAGGCAGGTCTTATGGCAGTCCGGCCCCCACCGGAGTACTTCACCGGATTGCCAGTTCAACATGGGTTCATGTGTCTGGAGCCAAGGTAGGCCTAGCAATAGGGAGTGAGAGAGTCCGGGTAGCACATGGAAGGAGATTTTCTCAGAGTGCAGCATTCCCACCTGCAGGGTTATGGGTTCCGTGACTAGCAGGATGGTCACCGGAAGGAGTCTTCCATCCACGGAGGCGACTGACAATGGTTCAGCCAGAGACTTGGTGGGAATACAGTATTTCTCAACCAGGGACTGGGAAATGAGCTTTCCAGCAGCTCCAGAATCTAGGTGGGCGAGTTCAAGGTGACGGTTCTCTCCCCAGGAGATAGAGACAGACAAAGTCAGGGATGGAGAGGGCTTACTTTTGTCTAGGGCGACCTCTCCGAGCGGTCCTAGACACTGGAGTTTCCCGGCCTCTCCGGGCAGGAACAGATCAGGTGCTCCTTACTGCTCAATAGAAACAGCTCCCCTCGTCTCGGCGTGACTCTTGGCGAGATTTGACCATCTTGGTCTGGTCGATCTGCATGGGCTCGGGTGAGTGCGCCCGGGGAGTTACAGATGATGAGACAGGTCTCTGGAAAGTAGGAGCAAGGCGGGGAAACCTTCTCTCACGGGTGGTCTCTTTGGTGCGCTCTAGAAACCGGATGTCAATCCGGGTATCCAGCGACAACAGGTCATCCAGGATGGTAGGAATGTCCCGACCGGCGAGCTCGTCTTTAATCCGACCGGAAAGGCCCTCCCAGAAGATGGACACCAGGGCCTCATTATCCCAGGCAAGCTCAGAAGTGAGGGTGCGGGACCGTATGGCATATTGGCCCACGGTGAGACTCCCTTGGCGGAGACGTAGCAGAGAGGAGGCTGATGAGGTCTTACGTTCCGGTTCATCGAAGACTTTCCGGAAAGCAGTGAGAAAAGGCGACAGGTCGGACACCAGGGGATCCCCTCTCTCCCACAGGGGATTTAGCCAAGCCAGTGCCTACCCAGTGAGATGGGACATGATGAATGCCACTTTGGCCCGGTCGGAGATAAACTGATGTGCCAAGAGTTCAAAGTGCAGAGTGCACTGGTTTATGAAACCTCGAGCCAAGGCGGGGTCTCCACCAAAATGAGGCAGTGCAGAAAGCCGGGGACCGGGGCCGGATACCATGGTATTGATGGGCAGTGGTGCTGCCGGGGTGCGAGTCGTGCAACTAGAGGCGGGTACTGGTGGAGCAGTCAGTGTGTCCAGGCGGGAGTTGACAATCCGCAGGTGGTTCAGGATGGATTCCTGTTGGGATCTCTGACGGGAGACTTCGTGGTATAGGTCAGAGTGCAAGGGGGCCTGGGTGCCACCGGGTTCCATGGCCCGAGCAAACTGTTACGGGTCCGGGAGGTGGAACCTCTGTGCCGCGGTGCAAGGAGGGACCCAGAGGGGCGTAACTAAGTATCAACCCGAACCGACCCTGGTCGGACGGCGGCTAACGACTCCGTGACCAGGGAGGATCCAGGCAGAGGGACCAGGTGCTACTCTGGGGACGACCTTGTAAGAGAGCAGATGGCTCCCACGGGTCAGATGGCTGGGACTGACCGGTATGATGGATGGACACAGCAAGCAGGCAGGAGTCTCTGGTTAGCTGACAGGTGGTCACGGTACGTGACAGCAGAGCAAGTAGTAGTCTATAGGTTTACCAGGCAGGTGGTCACAGCAAGTGATGGCAGAGCCTCCAGGTAGGCTAGCAGGTAACAGACGGGTAGCAGGCAAGTGCTCCCAGGTGAGCGGGTTAGCAGGCACGGCAGGTAGCAAGCAGGTAACTGGCAGGTGCTTCCTGGTAAGCAGATGGACTTGCCCATAGACAGACTGGTGGATGACCGGAGACAGACTGTCAGGCTGGAGAGTAAACAAGCTGGCAGACAGGACTGGTAGTCAGGCTGGCAATGGGACCTGAGGGCTGAAGCAGAGGTAAGTATACTTGTGCAACAACTTTTGCTCGGGCACCTCCATTTTGGAGAAGGTGCCGTAAATATGGGAGGTCCTCCGGCTATTGGCCGGGGACTCCTTAGGACGGCGCACGCGGCACCTTTAAGAGAGAGGGAGCGCGCGCGCGCCCTAAGCACAGTGCCTGGGAAAGAGCGCGCGCTGGCCGCTGCAGGAAGAGGAGCACTGGAGGATGCCATGCGGGGAGCGGGGAGTTGAGAGGGACGGCGATGCTACAATGGGAATAATGTTTGTAATATGCTGTACTGCATGGCTGTTGTAAGAGGCATTGCAAGTTGCTCCGTACTAATTTTTGGAAGCTGTTGCTTGGAAGGCATAAGCAAATACTATGGGAGACCCACTCCCCAATAATGGGAATAATATTTGTAATATGTTGTACTACATGGCTCTTGTAAGAGGCATTGCAAGTTCCTCCATCCAAATTTTTGGCAGCTATTGGTTGGAAGACATAAGCAAAGACTATGGAAGACCCCCTTCCCAATAATGGGAATAATGTTTGTAATATGCTGTACTGCATGGCTCTTGTAAGGGGCATTAAAACAGTCTTGTTAAGCTACTGCGACCTCCACGTCTCTTCGGATAGGCAATAAAACCGTCTTGTTAAACTACTGCGACCTCCACCACTTTTCCAAGGGGCATTAAAACCATCTTGTTAAGCTACTGCGACCTCCACGTCTCTTCCAATGGGCATTAAAACCATCTTGTTAAGCTACTGCGACCTCTTCCACTTTTCCAAGGGGTATTAAAACCGTCTTGTTTTGTTAAGCTACTGCGACCTCCTCCATATTTTCAAGGGGCATTAAAACCGTCTTGTAAAGCTACTGTGACCTCCACGTCTCTTCCGAGGGGCAATGAAATGTTGTTTTTAATTACCTCTAACCTCCATGACTCTTCCAACGGGCATTGCTTTTCCTCCTAATTTTAGTCAGCTTTTGCTTTTCAATGCAAAGGCGAAAACTAACGCAGACCCACTCCCCAATAATGGTAGAAGGTTTTTAGTACGCTGTAATACACGTCTGTTTCAAGGGACATTGCAGTTCCTCATAATTTTTGGAAAGCCTTCCATTCACTGCTTAGGCCAACAGTGTACAAGAGACCCAGTTGCTATAAATGGAAAAAATGGTTTAGTTAAGGCCCTCTGACCTCCATGTCACTTCCAAGGGCCATTGGAGTGCCTCGAAATGTTTGGTAGGCATTGCACTCACTGCATGCCCTATAACTGTGTAGCAGAACCACTCCTTTTGTTACAGAAACATATCCTACAAGATATATGTGGTTGACTGGCCTGATATTGATGTGAATGGTCCCTGTTCCTCCTGCTCTTTGTCCTTTGCCACTGCCTCATCCATCATTTATCACCTGAAGCTTTGTTTTAACGGGAGTCATAGAACTGGGATAGTAGCAGGAAAACATCCAGCAATCCTCAGAGGAGGTAGGATAGGCGCCAAAACGCTGACCACCTAAGGCCTAGCCGCTACTACATACATGCACTTGCATTCCAAGAAAACAAAGCAGATGCTAACTTCTATCATCATCATGCTCCTCACCTTGGCACTCTCAACTCCCCTGATGGAGAAGCCAGGGCCCACCGGAGGAGTCGGGTTCTCTGGTGGGCTCATTCAATGCTGCCCTAAATCAGGCCAGTCTAAGAAAAGTGTGTTGGTCGGTAACAGGAGAAATAGGGGGGGCTGGGGATCGTTTATGGACACCCGGCCGTCTCCATGCTGCTGGGGACCATGTGGGGACAACAGGCCGCGAGGCGGCTCTGGACAGAGTGTGGACACCCGGCCGCCGGGCGGCTGGGGACTGAGTATGGATAAAAGGGCTGCCGATGCAGCCATGACATGGTGGCCGGCGTCTGCCTCCACATGCCTAAAATGCCCAATTTCAAGTGCAAGCAAGCTAGCAGTGTGGTATTGCAGCCTGGGGGTGGGTGGGTGGCAGGTTGCTCACTTACGCTTGCATTCCAAGAAAACAAAGCAGATGCTAACTTCTAACATCATCATGCTCCTCACCTTGGCACTCTCAACTCCCCTGATGGGAGTAGCCAGGGCCCACCGGAGGAGTCGGGTTCTCTGGTGGGCTCGTCCAAAGCTGCCATAAAGCAGGCCAGTCTAAGAAAAGTGTGTGGGTCGGTAACAGGAGAAATAGGGGCGGCTGGGGACCAAGCGTGGACACCCGGCCGCCGGGCGGCTGGGGACTGAGTATGGATACCTCACTGCCGAAGCAGCCATGAGGTAGTGGCCAGCTTCAGCCTCCTCAAAACTAAAAGGCCCCATTTCAAGTGCAAGCTAGCAGTATGGTATTGCAGCCTGCGGGTGGGTGGGTGGTTGGCTGCATATTTGCGCTTGCATTGCAAGGAATGGGGGAGGTGCAATTGAACACTGCCCTGGGACAAGGACTTGCACGGGGATAGTTGCAAGTCTGCATATTCTGATGCGGCAAGGATCACTTCTGATGGGCACACTTTTAAGCAGTGACCTTGGAGTCAGAGATGCTTCCAGCGTTCTTCCCCATGCTGTCCCCATGTCTTTTCAGCACTGTATGCATGTGTCACACAGCACATGGCCAGATAAGGTTGTAAAATGTTAAAATGACATTTCCTGGTGAATGCATTTGTCACAGTTGAAAGCAATATAAAAGTGCAAAAACGCATAAAAAATCCTACTTGTGAACATAGACCAAGGTATGGAGGATTATTTTTGTTTTTGTTTTTTTTTATTTTACCTTATACACAAGTCTTTACCCTGGAAAAGAAATTCCTTCACATATTTCACAGGAAAAAAGTTTCACTTTCGTTTTTGAACGTTTTATTATGAGCCTGTAAAAGTGGCTTAATATCTCTGAACACGTTGTTGACAACAGTGACCTGGGGGTCAGAAATGCTTCCTGGGGCGATCCCCATGCTGTCCCCATGTCTTTTGAGCACTGTCACTATCGTTTTGGGCACTTTTTAGGCTTTCTACAGACTGCCGGGGGTGCCGCCGCAAAAATGCTCGGGTCTCCCATAGACTAACATTGGGTTCGTTGCTCGGGTCGAGCACCCGAGTATCACGGCGAGCTCGGCCCGAGCTTCGAGCACCCGAGCATTTTAGTGCTCGCTCAACACTACTGGTGACCCATTATCACCTCCCGTTTACTTGGAAACCGATTTTGGTCCACATAAAGTAGTATTCTACCAATTATCTGATCTTCCCATTGTGCTCTATGGATTTTCCCTTTTGGTAGTTGTTGAATAGACCGGGGTTGATCTTGTTCTCTCGCTTTTATTGTGGTTTCCACCATCAACGGACACCACAATGTGTCATCCTCCTGATAAGCTTGTACTGCTTGGGTAGTGCTCTGAATTGCATTGCATTTTTCTGGCCTGTACTTGATGCTGAAATTGAAGTCAGCTAGTTCAGCGACCCATCTCTGACCCATTGCATTCAGTTTGGCTGTAGTAAGGACATAGGTCAAAGGGTTGTTATCAGTGTATACATCAAACTCTTTAGTAGGGATAATCTCTAAATCAATCAGATTGCCCATTTCATGCCAGGAACTCCAATTTTCCGGAATGTAGATGGTAATTCTTCTCGGCGTCTGTCAATGTTCTAGAACCGTAACCGATGACTCTCATTTTTCCATCTTGATGCTGATACAGGGCAGCTCCCACTTCAACTTGAGAAGTGTCACAATGAAGAACATATGGTAAATTGAAATCATGATATCCCAAGATGGGTGGTTTTACCAGGTAGTCTACTAGTTCTTGCAATACCTCCTGGTGGTCTGCTGTTCAGAGAATGGGCTGTTGGGACGAAACGGCGTTGTTTCTTATAAGCTCGGTCCTACCCATGTTCTTCTTTTTCTCTGTGGGTGTTGTTGTCTCTGTCATCCCCCTCAAGAGGAAGTATAGTGGGGCGGCAATCCTGGAGAAGTTCCGATCATAAGTACGATAATTCTTCATGGCGTCTGTCAACATTCTAGAACCATAACCGATGACTCTCAATCTTGATGCTTATACAGGGCAGCTCCCAGTCCAACTTGAGAAGCATCACAATAAAGAACAAATGGTAAGTTGAAATCAGGATATCCCAAGATGGGTGGTTTTACCAGGTAGTCTACTAGTTCTTCCAATACCTCCTGGTGCTCTTCTGTCCAGAGAATCGGCTGTTGGGATGAAATAGCATTGTTTCTTTTATGCCCGATTCTACCCACGTTCTTTTTTTCTCCGTGGGTGTTGTTGACTCTGTCGTTCCCCCCAAGAGAAGGTATAGCGGGGCGGCAATCCTGGAGAAGTTCCAAACGTAAGTATGATAGTAGGAGAGGAATCCTAATATCTGCCTCAACTCCCCGACAGTAGATGGCCACTTGTCTTTTAAGGCCAGTACCGGAGCGATTTCTGCTGGGTCCATGGTATATCCTTCTCCAAACACTATTTTCCCTAGAAATCAGACTTGCCTTTTGAACAGTTCACACTTCTTTGGGGTCAACTTAACTCCATGTTGTTGATACCGTTGTAATATGGTCCTCAAGTGTTCAACATGCTCCCAGAAGGTTTTGCTGTGTACCACATTGTCATCCAAGTACGGCTGGCAGATATCATCCCTCAATCTTTCTAAACATGTCTCCATGCTCCTCTGGAATTCTGCTGGAGATGAACTGAGCCCAAACGGTATGCGGATCCACTCATATAATCCCCACGGTGTGATGAATGCTGTCAAGGGTCTACTTATACTCTTCAACAAACCCTTGGTGGTATGCCTTACCCTGATCGAGGACAGAGAACCAGGTGCTTCCTGATAGGCTATCCAGCATATCTTGGATCTTTGGTATTGGGTGTCGATCAGATGCTGACTTTCGGTTTAGTTCCCGGTAATCACAACAGAGTCTCAACGTACCGTCCTTCTTCCTAACACAGACAATAGGAGAGGAATAAGACGACTTCGACTTTTGGATCCAACCTCTGTTGATGGGATCTTGTAAATGTTCTTTCACTTCACGATGTAATGGTTTTGGCACAGAAATGTAACTTCTGGTTACTGGGGTCGTGTCTTTCAAATTGATTTTCAAATGCAACGATGAAATACCTCCTATATTAGAGTCATCTTTGGAGAACACATGACACTCTTCTCTCAGCATCTGTTTTGCTACAGCTAGATCTTCAGCACACAAGTGTTCCAGGGGTACTGGGGGATCCCAGGACCCCAAAGGTGGGTTGCGCAATTTCCTCCCCTGGGCAACTCCTGTTCCTTGGTGGGGAGACTGAATTCACTGTAGACCTTTGGGCTGGTCTCACACTAGCTGGATATACCGTTTTAATGATTTCGATGTGACCTAACACAGTCTTTGGGTCCAGTCTAATTTTGTGTCTCATAGTATTAATCACCGGTACTGTCACTCGAGCAAACCCACCAGTAGGAATCGTAAGCACAGTCTTACCTTGAACTAGGCCTTCCAGAAGTTCTGAGGAGTCTTTTGGCACGAACAGTCTTTTCTGGACTATTCTTCCTGGCTCTACCCGGACTCCACACCTTACCCCCACCATTTGGTTTGCAGGGATGATGGTTGGGCGCAAGCCTACCTTGACTTCTTTTAGGTCCATTGTATCCTGTGCTTTCTTTACTCTATGAATCACGTTTTCCGCCACGGCGTTGGGTATGGCAAGTGATGTCGCTATTGCATCCATCACCAGCATCCCTGACTTGAGTTTTGTGATGACCTCACTGATTACATTATAACCCAGGATAGGATCCTCTGCCACTTTCTGATCATTGGTCACGAGAAAAGGAACCAAACGCTCGATGGTGTTGCTATTCTTCGTGGACCTGAGTTGGAAAGTCACTTCCACCCAGCCTATGAAAGGGATTTCGGTCTGGTTGATGGCTTTGCCGTGGAGTTACACTGGTCCCAAGAGTTCTTTTAGTGACCGAAGGTAAGTGTGTGGCAGGTACCACCTTCTCCATTATTCTTTTAAAAGGCTCGCTAGGGCTCTTGTGTCCCACAGTGCTTTTACTAGGAGTCCATCTAGCTGGCACTGTATAAAGCACCTTTCACTGATTAGGTTGATGAGGCTATCTTTACTGACTGAGGAATACTCCTCCAAGGAGTACATTGTTTGACCTCCGCACTGGGCATTAAGTAACTGATGCCCCTGTCTCCCTTGCAACTGTTGTAGACAGGAACACACTTGGGGATAATACTGACGCAGCGGTTTTACCTCATGCGCCGTTCTGGGGTTTGGTGAGATATGGATTTGCTTTTCCATGTCGCGATTACCAGTCGCCCCCCACTGGTAACCTCCTGTCTTTTGACCCAAATGACCGTGACCATTGGCATTCCTTGGCATAATGTCCTTCCTCACCACATCTTAGACAGTCGACGCACACCGTACTCTGATTTGATGAACGGCACGCTTCACAAGCCTGGTATCTTCTGTTTTGGAACCCACTCCTGGGTCTGAGGGATACCGGTTCTGGCCTGGAACGAATAAACTTTTTCACCTCAATCAACTCGGCTCGCAGGTCTCCTATTACTTCCTTCTTGTCAGCCTTGGCAGGCCTCTCTTTTGTTGGTGATTTAAGGTACCCTCTCGGAGGTGGCACTGAAGGGTCTCTTTGATGATCTTCGGACTGGCCACTAGGGGTCTCCAACTTCAGCTGACTCATTTTGGTGATTTTAGGATCAGAGCCTTTCTTTAACTTCTGTTTGCTCTCTGACTCCAAACTAGTGGCCACATTCATTTTTTTCAATTATGACTTCGTCCAAAATGCCAGGATCTTCTAGGTACTGTTTCAGCTGCAACTTGATATCTTTGCTGATTAATCCTGTTCCCAATGATCTCA
This sequence comes from Phyllobates terribilis, assembly GCF_046119375.1. NCBI lineage: Eukaryota > Metazoa > Chordata > Amphibia > Anura > Dendrobatidae > Phyllobates > Phyllobates terribilis. The sequence goes on from NW_027362772.1 coordinate 245,042,258, forward strand.
AGAACTTCTTCTGGACTAGTCCAGCATCAAACTTCTCTTCCACTTTTACATCTCTGGATGCAAACAACAGTCTATCCTTCAGTTCAGTTGCTCTGAACAAGAAACTTTGGGGTGATTCATTATTTTTCTGTGAGAGGTTAATGAGTCGGTGGAACAATTCTGAAGTACTCTCTTCTTTATAGTGCCCTTTTAAAATCATATTCAGCTGTTGCAAGGTCAATTGACTTTTAATTTCTAGCATACTATGGAGATTTAGTCCTGGGCTGATTGCTTTCACTACCCCCTCAACGATCTCATCTAGCTGGTAGCCTTTCTGAAAGCCTGCATCGATCTGGTGCAACAAGTTCCTATAAGACAGTCTCTTTCTGTTCAATCTCTCCAATCTGTCCCAGGATCTTGAATTCTTTCCTTATGGTGATTTGTGATGTTAGAGAGGACTGTCTCCCTGATTTATATAACCAAGGCAGGTTAAAGGTCCTGTCTGAGTCTATCACCTGTTCAGAGGTTTTGGTTGATTCCTGCAGGGCTGTTGTTAGGGCTTTGAATTACATAGTTACATAGTTTATAAGGCCGAAAAAAGACAAGCGTCCATCCAGTTCAGCCTATTTCTTGTGCACTGCAGCTATTCCGCAGCATTGATCCAGGGAAAGGCAACAAAAAACATGCGGCATGGGCCAATTTACATCATTGAGGAAAAATTCACTTCCCGACAACAATCTGGCAGTCAGATTAAATCCCTGGATTAATTAACTAAGCATAAGATGTAATTTTATTGTTCTCAAGAAAGGCGTCCAGGCCTCTCTTGAACTCTTTAAGTGAGTTGTCCTTTCAATTCCTGTAGTTCAGTCTGTCGACTCAGATTCCAGCTTTTGGTAATTGGTGCCGTCCCTCCATCCTCCAACTTCAACCTGGTTAGAAACTGTGTTAGTTCCTAGAGGTATGTCCCCATGACGTATTCACTTTTTTTCTCCCCAAGATCATCCATTTTTGCATTAATGGCAGCTAACAGTTGCCTGCGGTTGTTTGCTTTGGAAATCTGTTCTACTGACATCTTTATATGTTCTGCTACTGTTCTCAATTCTTCTCAGGTTAACTGAAGGAGCAGCTCCTTATTCTTTCCATTTGTATTTCCACATCCATTGCTGCTAGTGAGTTTTTCTTTAGGGCTAGTCCCCTTTAACTGGTGTAGCAGAGTTGAGTTGAGGTGCTGTGCTGCTGTGTTTTTCCAGACACTTTTCCTCTTCTCCCTCTACACGCTAATTCCTGCTCAAGATTCCCCGTCAGGGCCACCAATGTTACACGCACTCCGCTAGGTTCAGACAGGGGCGAGACAGGTTACATTAATTCTTTGGAATCCTGGGGGAACAGTTACTCAGAGCGACCATAGATGATGTGCTGCAGCTTCTCTCAGGCACACAAGGGTATTGACCCTCAGGCACAGACACGTAGGTTGTTTCACTTGCTGACCAAACATACTTGACAAGAGTCCTCAAAAACAGTAGAACAGTATCATTTAATAAGAAGCCGCACAACCAGTGCAAGTTAAGTCTTATGAGCAACAGGCTCCAGTGACAAACAGTACAGTTTCCTTAGCAGCACAGCAGTTCACAGTCTTCCCAGTAGTACAGGACAGCATAGTTCTAATGCAAAGGCATATTAATGAAAACAGCATTCTTTACAGCACAGTGAGATGGAGTGGGGTGTGGGGAGGGTTTGCTGAGGCAGATGATCCCTGTGACACCATTTCTTCCTGTCCTTATCTTTCTGCCTGACAATACTCTGCACTGTTAGTTCAGGAACTCTACCTGACCTGTGCTTAGCTTCACTTCTGACTTTAATCCTTTTCACTTTCAGGGGTGCTTCTGTGAGATACAGAACACACACACCATCTTTCTCATCGGCTCCAGCCAGACAGTAAACAACTTCCTCACAACCCCCCTGTGGCTCTGCTAAAACACTCCCCTTCTCCTGTGACTGTGTTAACCCCTCTAGTTGCTGGGTGCTTATGGAGCACAACACTTCCTGTCTCATGTGCTAGTGTTACTTCTAATAGTTGCTGAACGCTTTTAAAGCAACAGCACTACTTCTGCATGTCACACTCTGCAACAGCACTACTTCTGCAAGTCACACTAGCCATAGTCCAAAAAATATTTTTTTCTGTGACAAACGTGATACACTCTTCTAAAAGTCACCTACTACTTTAGTGGCATTGAACTTCAGCTGTTTTCAGAGTAAAAATATATATTTTTTATGTTGCTAGCCAGAGTCCTCAAAATATTTTTTTTTGTCACAAACGTGTTACACTCTGCTATAAGCCACCTAGTCCTTAGTAGCGGTGAAATTCAGCAGTATGCAGAGCTTATGCAGAGAAAAAAAATCTATTTTTTGCTGTGACTAACGTGATACAGCAGGCTAGATCTGAGTTTGAAATATTTTGGAGCATGTATTCTATGTTATACAGGCCTCATCCACAGTAAAAAGAAATACTTTCTTTGATTCCTAACGTTATACAGCAGGGGCCATCTCAGTTTGAAATAGTTTGGAGAATATCACTTATGTTATACAGGTCTCATCTACACTAAAAAAATACTTTCTTCTGTTACTAATGTCATATTCTAGGGGACGTCTCAGGGTGCCAAAGGAGGGCGGTTCACTGCGATCAAGGGGGGTTGGTGATACCAGAAAAACTGTTAGTGAAGGTGCTAGAGGTGAGTAACAAATGGAAGAGGAAGAGGTGATGAGCAAGCAACAGTCAGAACATGAAGAGGATAATCATCCCCTCTCTGTTCATGTTAGGCGGGAGGAGACGGAGGAAACAAGCATCAGAATTACCCAGCCACCAACATAGCATGGACTTGAACCTCATGGAAGAGCCTGATATATGATTGCCTTCTTGCTGCAGTACCTGCAACATGATCCCCGTATAGTTATGATTTGAAATAGTGCTGACTACTGGGTTGCCACTCTGTTATATCCACGTTATAAGAGCATATTTTGCCAGATCCTTCCCACCCTGGAAAGGGACCCGCGAATGCTTGAGTACAGAAACATGCTTTTACGCAACCTTAAGATAGGTTTTCTCCAAGAGAGCAGTGAGGCACACAGAGTGCATCGCAGATCTACACTTCCAACCTCCGGCACGTCAATTCGTCAACGCCAAAATATTAGCAGCATCAGTAGTGTAAGTGACAGAAGCAATTTCTGTGGGTCTTTTCACACATTTTTAGACCAGCTTGTGCAACAGCACAACAGAGTACAAGTCTGACATGTGGTGAACGACTGGAGAGGATGGTGCACTCCTGATTGAGTCTCCATTTGCTGGGTTGGCTGTAGTGGAAGAGGTGTCGTTCCTAATTCTACTATTTTTACTGTAGTGAAATTGACATCACTTTGCTGGTGTCTGAAACTGATTTTTGGAAATGTGGAGAATCCTGATTGGGTCTCCATCTACTGGGTTGGCTGTAGTGGAAGAGGTGTAGTTCCTAATTCTACAATTTCTACTGTACTGAAATTGATGCCACTTTGCTGGTGTCTGAAACTAATTTTTTTAAATGTGGAGAATCCTGATTGGGCCTCCATCTATTGGGTTGACTGTAGTGGAAGAGGTTGTGGTCTCCATTAAACTACTTCTACTCTGGTGAAATTGTTGCCACTTTGGTGGTTTTAGGCCCTAATTTTTTAAAGTGTGAACACTCCTGATTGAGTCTCCATCTATTGGGTGGGCTGTAGAGAAAGAGGTTTCAGCCTCCATTAAACTACTTCTACTCTGGTGAAATTGTTGCCACTTTGGTGGTTTTAGGCCCTAATTTTTTGAAGTGTAGAGAATCCTGATTGGGTCTCCATCTATTGAGTTGGCTGTAGTGGGAGAGGTTTTGGTCTCCATTAAACTACTTCTACTCTGGTGAAATTGATGCCACTTTGGTGGTGTTAGGCCCTTTTTTAGGGAAATGTGAACATTCCTGATTGAATCTCCATCTACTGGGTTGGCTGTAGTGGAATAAGTGTTGGTCCCCATAATAATAGCTATACTCTATTGAAATTAATTCTTTGGTGTAGATATTGTTCTCACAGAGTTACATATGATAAAATAGAAATTGGTTTTCTTTATACCGTGGAATATTAAACAGGCTATATTTAATCTTTTAATTCTTTGGTGCAGATATTGTTCTCCACACAGAGGTACACAAACATGTTAAACTCAAAATTAGTATAGAAAGCAGACTACATTTGAGCTTAAAATTCTTTGGGGCGAATATTTTTCTCCATACAGGGGGAAAAAAAAGTTGGGTCCGAGCAGCTTCCTGACCATGGTCCCCAGACATTAACCCCTGGGTGGGGAGAGGTGATCCTGAAGCGACTCAGATACTTGAGGGTCACGCGGACTGTACTGTGCTATCAGGGCAAGAAGAGGAGGCGTGTGACTGTCAGGGCAAGGAATGGGATAACACATTGGATGATTTTGAAGTTGTGTATCCCACTTGGTGTGAACTCAGAGGCACACAGCTGAGTAGCTCATGTGAGGAGGTAGAGGAGGAGGAAGATGAGGTTACGCTGAGTCGGACGGTGCACACGAGAAGTGAGCAACCGTAACAAGCACTGCATTCTTACCAACAACTGTGGCTGTGGCCAGCAGCAGTCACGGGTCTGCAGCTTGTAGGGACCGCAAGGGTTGCCTAGACTGGGCCTTTTTTGAGACTGCAAAGGATGAGCCAACTCACGTTATCTGCAAACTTTGCAAGAAAAAACTCAATAGAGGGAAAAAGTGCAATAATTTGATTACTATATGCATGAACCTTCACATGCGCAATCAAATGCGTTATTCTGTCAATTTCACTGCGATAAAATGCGGACCTCAACAACCATCAGCCACCCCATCAACCGCACACGCTGCTTATTCCTCCTCCTCTATTACCGTGCCAAGTATTGTCATGCAGGTCTCCTACGGCAGATCCTCCGATTCTTTACCCCCTCCAGTCATGTTGAGTGAGAGCCCATCAACTGTAACGGAAGTGGACATGCCTGCTGTGTTGAGGACACCACATGTTTCTCAATCCACCGTGACATCTCTGCCTGCACCTCACTCACGGTCCAGCAGTTTGTCCGATTCACCGTATTCCACCCTCTCTCAGCAATGCAGCCAGCCCTTGGTCCCGTAGTTGTGGTCGCGTAAAAGATTGTTTCCTCCTACACATGACAAAGATAACAGATTGAACTCCTCAATCTCCAATTACTTGCCCACGGAAATAGTGGTATCAGGCCCTATTTTTTTGAAATGTGAACACTTCTGATTAGGTTTCCATCTCCTGGGTTGGCTGTAGTGGAAGAGGTGTCGATCCTAATTACATTATTTCTACTGTAGTGACATTGACGCCACTTTGCTGGTGTCTGCCACTTAGTTTTGGAAATGTAGTGGAAGAGGTTTTGGTCTCCATTATACTACTTCTAATCTAATGAAATTGATGCCACTTCGTTGGTGTCTGCCACTAATTTTTGGAAATGTGGAGAATCCTGATTGGGCCTCCATCTGCTGGGTTAGCTGTAGTGGAAAAGTTGTTGGTCGCCATTATACCAGCTCTACCCCAGTGAAATTAATTATCTGGTGCAGGTATTGTTGTCACAGGGGTACACAAGATATAATCGAAATTGGTTTTCTTAGTACCGTCGTATATAAAGCAGGCTATATTTCATCTTTTAATTCTTTGGTGCTGATATTGTTCTCCATACAGGGGTACACATTAGAAATGAGAGAGCACTAAATGTGCTCAACTTAGTAGTTCAGCGGTTTCTCAAAACCTACACAGATCACGCAGAGCTTCTTGTGAAAGTAAAACACATGTGTGCCCATTTCAGAAATTCATCTACAGCTTCCGCCATCCTGTCAGTGCTTCAGCAGCAGCGTTTGCAGCTTCCAGCTCACCGACTGTTGTGCGATGTCATCACCTATTGGAAATCAACGTTGCAGATGTTGGGAAGGATTTGTAAGCAGCAGAGGGCAGTTGTTGAGTACCAGCTTCAACACGCCCGTCAGGATTCAGGTCAGCCTCCGCACATAAGAGCTGTGGAGTGGGCATGTATGTCTGACATCTGTGCTGTCATCCAAAACTTTGAGGACTCCACCAAGATGGTGAGCGGCGATGACCCCATAATTAGCCTCACCATTCTGCTTCTCTGTCTACTGAAACGCTCGGTGCACACAGTTAAAGAGAAGGGTGATACTGCACATCCCACCCTATCTCAACGTGGATTGGATGATAATGAGCAGGAGGAGAACATGGACAGTCGTCCTCTTGGTGAGGACAGGGAAGTCTTAGCTGTCTTTGAAGTCTTGATACCCCTCTTTCAGTTTGTGGGAAAGCTGTATGAGTTTTGCTTAATGATGACCTTGAGTGGCCTAAACCATGGCTTTCCTTATGCAAGTTATTTCTAAAAATGCATTGCAGATCAGGCCATTGCCCAACTCTGTAGTCATTAAATTCAAGGCGCAAAGAAAGATCTTTGTGTGTCGAAGCACTGCCGAGAAGTGTGAGCTGATGTTGGATGGGCTGTCATTGCTTATGGAACAAGCTGCATTACAGGACTTTCCTGGGAGAAATGACAGCCGGAGTAGATATGGTTTCCCTCTATGCCAGTCCTTTCACTGAGCTAAGGAATATGGCTGAGGTGAAATACAACTGTCACTGAGAATCAGTGTAAGTCTGAAAAACATTGGGCCCACCAGAGGATTTGATTCTGAGGGACCATCTTTCCTCCCCCGCTCAAGAGCCCCATAGCAGCTGCAAAGTTTGCGCTATGAACTCTAGTGAAGGAGAAGCCAGGGCCCACCGGAGAAGTCTCCGGTTCTCTTGTGGGCCCGCCCAACCCTGCCAAGAAGCAGCCCTGGCTAAGAAAAGTCTGGGTGAAGGTTCCCGGACACTCTATGGCTGCTTTTTTACTGTGGACTGGCTCCAGCAATCTATAATATTGCAATATATAAGATCCCTTCACTGGCTCCCAATTTCCCAGCGTATTCAGCTCACACTACTAACACTGACCTACAAAGCCATCCATAACCTTTCTTCTCTGTACATCTCTCAACTAATCTCCTGATATATTCCCATATGTAATCTCCAGTCCTTCCAAGACCTCCTTCTCTCCTCCACACTTATTTGTTCCTCACCCAGTCACCTCCAAGACTTCTACCAAATATCCCCCATTCTTTGGAATTCTGTGCCTCAACAAGTCCGATTAGCCACAACATTCGGATCCTTCAGGCAGAACATGAAAACCCATCTCTTCAAGACAGCTTACAGCCCGCCATTACCTCGCTGCCACCTCAACACCACCGGAGCTAATACAACTCTACAGCCTACTGTCTCCTTCCCCACCATCCTGTAGAATGTAAGGCCACAAGTGCAGTGTCTATAAGATTTAAGATGTAATATGCCACCTTGGCAAAGCCCAGTTATGTTCTCCCTCTGATATCTAACAATAATAAACAGGTCATGCTGGAAAAACTTGCACCTACTGCCACTCTGTGTCTTCAGTTCCTTTGTGAGAAACTAATGTTTGGGCAGCCAGTCTACCAAATAAAATTCCTGACGTATTGAAATTGTGGATGGCTTTGCTTCTGGTACTGGGTGCTAATACCAAACCGTGGTGTCCCATTCACTGGATATGCCTGGCTGTTGGAGACAAGCTCATTCCCACAGAAAAGTACCAGCAAGCTAAGGAGCTGGTGGCCTCTATTATCATGAAGGAGTTTGCTCATTGTTTAGTAGTCTAGCTTTTATACTAAAGATCCTGCTCATTTTTATAGTTTTAAGTGAGCACACAGAGACAGTTGTTTCTGCAGCATCGCATCCAGGCCAGGATAGTGGCGGAGAAATAGCGGTACCATCAGATTGAGGATGCGAGCCATGCAAGGCACGTGTGTGAGGTTGCCCCGGCATAGGGCCGCCACCAGTTTTGTACCTTTTTCGCACATGGCCTTCCCTTGCTCCAGGTTCAGTGGAGACAGCCATTGCTCAAACTCGGCCTGGAGAGCTGTCCACAACTCTTCAGCTGTATGACTGCGATCTCCAAGGCATATTAATTTTAACACTACCTGATTTTGGTGAGCCCTGGCTGCGCAGTACGGAGGTGGGTGGATTCTCTCTACACTGTTGGAACGTGTGTCTCATTAAGGCAGAGGATGAGGGCACAGGTGAAGGCCCTAGAGGAGGTAGACGATGGAGAAGCACTGGAGGAAATGTTAGATACAGAGGTTTGTCCCGCAAGCCTTGGGGATTCCAACATTTTCTGTCTAGTGACACATTGGTGTCTAGTGGTTTAGTTCTCCCTTAACTCATCATATGTCTAGCTATCACCCCATCTCACTTCTCCTCTATGCCTCCAAACTACTGGATCAACACGTCCATTTTGCGCTATCCTCCCACCTCTCCTCCTGCTCCCTTTTTGTCCGCTTACAATCTGACTTCTGACCGCACCATTCCACTGAAACTGCCCTGACTAAAGTCACCAACGACCTACTAACTGCCAAATCCAATCAAGACTACTCTGTCGTCCTCCTCTTAGACCTGTCATCTGCCTTCGACACAGTAGACCATTCCCTCTTGCTACAGCCTTTCATCTCACGGCATCACAGAATTGGCCCTGTCTTGGATCTTTTCATACCTAACCAACAGAACATTCAGTGTCTCCCACTCACACACCACCTCCTCATCTCACCCCCTATGTGTCAGTGTCCCCAAGGTTCAGTTCTAGGACCTCTGTTCTTCTCCATCTACATCTTCGGCCTGGGATAGCTCATAGTCTCATGGCTTTCAGTATCACCTCTATGCTGATGACACACAGATATACCTCTCTGGACCTGATATCACCTCCTTACTAACCAGAATCTCACAATTTGTGTCCTCTATTTCATCTTTCTTCTCTGCTAGATTTGTACTTAACATGGATAAAACCAAATGCATCATCTTTCCACCATCTCATTCATCCCCCCCAACTAACCTATCCATCAAAGTGAATGGCTGCCCACTCTCTCCCCAGTCTCGCAAGATTGACTCTGATCTGTCCTTCAAACGTCAGATCCAAGCCCTTTCCACTTGCTGCTGACTCCAACTCCAATGTATCTCGGGGATCCGCACATTCCTCAACCATGAGTCTAGAAAAACACCAGTAAACGCCCTCATCATCTCCAGCCTCAACTACTACAAGCTCCTACTCTGCGGCCTCCCTTCTACCACTTTCGCACCCCTCCAATATAGCCTAAACTGTGCTCTCCGATTATTCCACCTGTTACCCCACTATTCCCAGGCTTCTCCCCTCAATCCCTGTGCTGTCTCCCTGTTGTCCAGAGACTCTTACTGAAAAGCCTAACGTTGGCATACCAAGCCAACGAAAACCTGTCTCCTTTATATAGTTGTGCTCAAAAGTTTACATACCCCGGCAGAATTTTCCCTTTCTTGGCCTAGTTTCAGAGAATATGAATGATAACAAAAAACTTTTTCTCCACTCATAGTTATTGGTTGGGTGAAGCTATTTATGGTCAAACTACTGTGTTTTCTCTTTTTAAATCTTAATGAAAACCAAAAACATCCAAATGACCCTGATCAAAAGTTTGCATACCCCAGATCTTAATACTGTGTATTGTCCCCTCTAACATCAATGACAGCTCGAAGTCTTTTGTGGTAGATGTGGATGAGGTTCTTTATTTTCTCAGATGGTAAAGCTGTCCATTCTTCTTGGCAAAAGCCTCCAGTTCCTGTAAATTCCTGGGCTGTCTAGCATGGACTGCGCGCTTGAGATCTCCCCAGAGTGGCTCAATGATATTGAGGTCAGGAGACTGAAATGGCCACTCCAGAACCTTCACTTAGTTCTGCTGTAGCCAATGACAGGTCAACTTGGCCTTGTGTTTTGGATCGTTGTCATGTTGGAACGTCCAAGTACGTCCCATGCGCAGCTTCCAGGCTGATGAGTAAAAATTTGCCTCCAGTATTTGCTGATAACGTACTGCATTCATCTTTCCTTCAACTTTTACCAAGTTTCCTGTGCCTTTGTAGCTCACACATCCCCAAAACATCAGCAATCCACCTCCATGCTTTACTGTAGGAATGGTGTTCCTTTCATTATAGGCCTTGTTGACCTCTCTCCAAATGTAACGTTTATGGTTGTGGCCAAAAAGTTAAATTTTGGTCTCATCACTCCAAATTACCTTGTTCCAGATGTTTTGAGGCTTGTCTCTGTGCTGTTTGGCGCATTGTATGTGAGATAACTTGTTGCATTTGCGCAGTAATGGCTTTCTTTTGGCCACTCGACCATGCAGCCAATTTTTCTTCAAGTGCTTCCTTATTGTGCATCTTGAAACAGCCACACTGCTAGTTTTCAGCGAGTCCTGAATTTCAGTTGATGTTATTTGTGGATTTTTCTTTGCAACCCGAACAATTTTCCTGGCAGTTGTGGCCGAAATTTTTGTTGGTCTACCTGACCGTGGCTTGGTTTTTACAGAACCCCTGATTTTCTATTTGTTAATCTCAGTTAGAATGCTGCTGACTGGCATTATCAATTCCTTGGATATTTTTTGTATCTCTTTCCTGTGTTATACAGTTCAACTACCTTTTCCCGTAGATCCGTTGACAATTCTTTTGCTTTCCCCATGACTAACAATCCAGAAACGTCAGTGGCTGGATGAAAGATGCAAGAGTCTGTCTGGATTCAAGAAAACTCACTCAGCTTTTATGCACACACACTGATTACAAGCAAACAGATCACAGGTGAGGATGTTACCTTTAGTAGCCATTCAAATCCATTTGTGTCAAATTCTGTGCATGTTATCAGGCCAAAATCACCTGGGTATGTGAACTTTTGATCAGGGTCATTTGGATGTTTTTGGTTGTCATTAAGATTTAAAAAGAGAAAATACAGTAGTTTGACAATAAATTGTTTCACCCAGCCAATAACCATGAGTGGAGCAAAAGTTCTTTTGTTATCATTCATATTATCTGCAACAAGGCCAAGAAAGGAAAAATTCTGCCGGGGTATGTAAACTTTTGAGCAAAACTGTACATGTGTGACCTAGTCTCCCTGTACTAGTTACCTGCACACAATCTCCCATCCTTCCGAGATCTCCTTCTCTACTTTCCTCTTATCTCTTCTTGTCACAATCGCATACAAGATTTGTCCCGTGCATCTCACCTACTGTGTAGTGCTGCACCCCAACACATCAGACTGTCGCCTACCATGGAAACCTTGAAAAGGAAGCTGAAGATCCACTTCTTCTGACAAGAGTACAATCTGCGGTAAGCCTCGCTCCAGCATACCGCTGCATGACTAGCTGTACCCTAACCTACTGTATCCTCACCCATCCTTGTATATTGTTTGTGCGCCCTCGCAGGCAGGGTCCTCTATCCTCATGTACCAGTTGATGAGTCACCGACGGTGACCCCTTTTCACATGTAAAGAGCCACTGAATAAATGTCGCTGTAATAATAATAATAATTATAGTACTTGTACTCTGGGTTGATTGATGGTACTTTCCAGGTGTCTACCCCTAATTTGATGTGTTTTGGCAGCTTTTGGGCCCTTTTGAAGGTGTTGTATATGCAATTTTTTTGCCCCCCCATTGAATCCTATGTCATACAGTAATATTCGATGACTGTTCGACGAATAAATCTGCGAATATTGTAGATTTAACAATCGTAATTCAAACCGAATATTGAAACATTCGCTCATCTCTAGTAACCACCCTATTTGTTTAGAGCCAATTCTATCAACAGATGACCTTCAATGTCATTGGTTGAACTTGATGGATATGAGTCTTTTTTCAACCGTATTGACTATTTAGCAATAGGTTCTTCAGCAAGAAATCAATCTAAAAAACTTCACGTACTTTGCTCACTGTCAGATCCAGCTCTGGTCTCAGTAACTCTTACTGAACTAACCAACAGGCGTGCCTTTAAGCTGAGCTGAGCTCTAAGTGGTAACGCTTCTCCTTGTGGAGAGGGATATACCGGCTCTGGCATGCCAAGGTAAGGAGGCTCCTCTGGGAAATGTAATATGCAAATTGCCTCTTCAGAGAAAAAGAGAACTTGAACTCTTTAGCGCCACCTATTGGAAGCAGCAATCCAACAAGTCACGATCGACCCTTTAAGTGGAGATAAAATATTTTGCGAATACGGCGCATATGTTCCAGTAACACTAAATTTGAACGTCAAGCTGTGGATCTAATAACCCGATTCAACCAGAGGGGATACAATGACAGAGATATCCTGTCAGGATACCGTAGGGCAAAATGTTCTAAACGTTAGGATCTCCTATAATCATCAAAAAAAGGACAATGAAGATGTTGTACGCTTTATCTCCACGTTCAATGCAAGAAATGGAGAAATGTGGCAAGCACTCAAGAAACATTGGAGATTATTACAACTGGACCCAATCCTCTCCTTTCATCTCTCAAACAATCCTACCATTACATACTGACGCTCAAAAAATCTGAAAGACCTTTTGGTGAAAAGCCACTTGGGGGGGCCAACAGCTAAGGGTTTATTTGGATCCAAGAGCCCGAGCTGGGGCTGCCACCTATGTGGTTCCTGTGTGGCATGCCCCAATATAGAGTCCACGAAAGTCTTCACAAACTCAAAAGGTACGAAACAGTACAAGATCACTCATACCATTACATGTACCTCAGTTGGGGTGATCTATTGTGCTAAATGCCCTTGCAACATAATATATGTAGGCCTTACATCAAGAGAACTCCGAAGAAGAACTAGAGAACATGTCCTGGATATCAAGGCAGCAAAAGAGATTGACAATATGGATGAGCTCAAGACATTACTGCGCCACTTTAAGAAGTTCCATAATAGTGACCCTTCTGGTCTCCAGGTGAGTGGTTTTGATAGCGTCTACCCAGGTACCAGAAGAGGAAACTGGAAAAAAATTCTGGCTCAGAAAGAGGCTAAGTGGATCACTGTGTTGAACACCTTGACCCCTCATGGGCTCAATGAGACAAATAGTTTGGTCTCATTCCTCTAATAGTGGTGGATGGTGTCTAGTGGAGTGTATTATACTATGGTCACTTTACTTTTATGTTATTTTAAATGTTTTCATTTTTATTTACTTAAGTTTCTCTTTCTTTTTCTTTTTTAGTTCTTTCACCTGACGAAAATTTCTTTTTCGGAGCTGGTCATTTTATTGAGCGTCATCATCACCAACGCATCTGAATCTTTTTTATATGTTAAAGAATTTAAATACCTTCAAGTAATTCATATAATATAATAATTTGCATTTATGTGCCTCATGTTTTTATCACATCAATATATTGTCTATTTCACCATATGTTTTACTTTGTACTCACTACTAGTACAATTGCACTGCATGGGTTAGATCACATGTTAGGTGTCACATTTTATGTCATATATTATGGACAGTGAACTCTTTTAGATGTTATACATAGAATATTCCCACATTATTATCATCACTATTCTGGGTACCCTGTTGTTTTTGTTTTTTTTCAGGGTGGCCCTATACAGAATAGCACCTATACACTTTTAATCTCTTCAAATGGTCCTTTTCATGCGCCCCACGGTGGAACGCACACTCACTTTCTCCAGACACGCCTTCTTTTTTCCTCTGCGTTCCACAGTGGAACGCACATTGATCCTCCTCTTTCTGGATATACCTATGACACCACTTCCGCTATATGCGGTTCACCCTGACACGCACACCGACGCTGCATCCCACGGAGGTGCTGCGCTCTATTGAGACGCGGCTCTCCAGAGGAGGTCATGATCGGCTCACTATAGCATGGCGCCATGCAACAATTACATGCATCCACAGATGTTCTCAATCGCCTGCTCAATATGGACGCTCCGGATTGGCCAAATCCCCTTTAAATACTTTACCTTCACATTTCAACATTATATCCTCGTCAAAGCCAGTGGCGAAACGCGCGTTGGATCCGGCCAGTACTCAGGGGGTCAGTAACACTTATCATTATCTTATACCATGTGCTACTTTCTTATCTGTTGTCATGTATGTTTAACATTATTTATCATGTAAATCACCTATTTTGATTACTTTTGGATTACTTTTTTGATTGATAGAGACATCACTGTTGATGTCCTTAGTACTATAATCCATATAATTGGTCACATCCAGGGTAGTGTGGAGCGGGTTACTTTGCACTGAGCACTTTATATTCTCCTTCTACATACCCCATTGACTATCTACCTATTTAGTTATTTATTTATTTATTGCACTGCAAATTCAATGCAGAGCATTTACCATATGACAGCATTTGTGTGGCATACTTGTAAATTATAATCATGTTCACCAGTATATACCCCCTAGCCTGACCTTTCTCTTTTTGTGTTACTTTTCCCGCTAAAGACATTTTATGTGATTTTATCTAATTCCACTAATAAATGTTATATTTTATGATACCATAGTTCTTATGTCTTTTTATAGGAGTTGATGAAAAAAATGGTGTTATGAATGTGCTGTACTGCACTATGGCACAGAATCAATCAATTCAGTCACACGGACTCTGCAAGTCCTGGACCTCCCTATATCACTATGTATATTATTATGACTCAGACTATCACTCCATTTTCTATATTCCTCAGTAGTACAGTAGTGCATCATACTTTCACTTAAGCCTTTTTTCTATCCCTATATGTAATGATGAACAATGCACCCTGACCTCCTATCTATAGGCTGGAAAACCCTAAGATGCCAAAATCTTTTATAGTGCTAGTCCCCTCTGATTTCCTGCACTAAACCAAATGATGTGATAGATGCACATGGGGAAGCTCGCGTGGCCATGCCTGATGCCATGAGAGTGTGCTCTTTCTTCAGCAATTAATTATCTATTGTATTCCAAGATGAAAGATCACAATTTCAATAATTTTGCTGAACCTTTTAAATTTGCTTTAAAAATTCTCCTATTATTGATAACAGCTTTTAAAAAGTATGTTTTGAAAACATTGTTGTCATTCAGAGACTGTCATAGTACAGTACATGGATCACCCAGGACCCGTGAAACACATCTTAACCCTAGTTCTCTATCAGCTAGAAGTATTTATTGTGTAATTAGACTTTTTTTTTTCAATTTGTCCTCTTCTAAATATTGTAGAATTTTAAAATTCTTTTATTTCCAATTATAAGATGGTCTTAAAATAGCATATAAACCATGCAAGAAATAATAGTGTAAAGTATAAATAGAATTTAGAGGTTTAAGTTTTGAGACCCAAATAGATTTTTTTTGTAGAAAAATAACTTTCTAATTGAGCTGGTGTCATTAGTCTCTGTATAGTGGATATGAAACTTGGCACTCATATGGTATGATTGCTTGATCTTTATAAGGCAACTTCAATCCAAAATCTAGACGTTTCGGTCTGAACAATAGACTTTCATCACTACACGGATGGATTTCTCAGTGTGAAACATGAGCAGGAGAAATTATCAGAACTGTCCTTCTCTTAAAAAAAGAAGGGAAATTGACGCATCTATGAAGGTCTGTTTTGCAGACCAAAACATCTAGATTTTGGATTTCAGTTGCCTAATTAAGATCAATCATCCCATCTGAGTGTCAAGTTTCATATCTCTACTATATGGGATAGGATCCTACTTAGTCACCTACAAGCAAGAAGTGACGTGTCTTTCTCTCTACAACTGGCCTCTGTAGTCACCCTCAACTTGCCAGACTATAATAGGCGTAGACAGTCCACTGGCTTCTAAAAATCCCTGATGTCTTGTGCTCGTTTACTGAGGTACCCCTCTATCTTACTTGTTTGATAGCCTTAGTAGAAGCAGTCTCCTACTGTTATTCAATCACACTCAGCTACGAGATGCCTACTCCAACTTCCTTTTCTCTTAATCTCTAGCTGTTCTTTTTACCCCTTTCTCTGTAGGTGATGGGTTTTATTCTGTACCACAATTACATTATCACAGGAGAGAACTCTGTTCTGCATAGAACCAGGTTACGCTCAACCTTGGATCATGCTATTGAGAACTGATCTTCATAATTATATAGGGCTCTCTCTGGTCAACCTATTGGAGTCCTCATCTCCTGACAGGGGTCTTGTTGTGTTTCTTTATTATATGCAAGAATTTGTATTGTGCTCTATGTTTTTTTGCTCTCTGAAAATTAAATAAACCTTTGAATATTAATTCTTTTTGTACCTTTTATAATCGATAAGTTCTCCCACAATATCCAACAATAAATACTGAAAAAATACATGATTTCTACCACAAACACCACCAAGATATTGTGAAAAACACAGATTCACAAAGCATTCACATCGCTTTGCCACGTAGTCTCTAATATCAACAGTAGAGATGAGCGTTGTTCTACTCGAACTGTTCGCCAATCTCAAATTCGAACTGTTTTGGGCGGTGTTCGAGCCGTTCGGCGAACACGAACGATTTGAGAAAAATTCGGCTGGTCGAGGTTATGTTCGATAACTGTTCGTGCACCAAAATCATAACTGGATTTTTTCTCAGTAATGATGAAAATTAATGTTAATACGCAGTTTGAGTGTACAGCGGGGTGGGGGGAGGGGCAGGGGATGGATCTCTGCAGGAATAATGAAGATCTCCATTTTTTTTTCTCTTTCCCGCATTTACAGTGGGGAGGTGCAATCTGTCAGCCTATCAGCAGCGCACACACGGAGCGAAGTGCTTTTTTCACACAAGCAAGGGCATGTGTCATTGGCAGTGTATGTCACATGTCCTTGCCCTATAAGACCAAGCCATTTTCCCCGTCGCCACCATTTTCTCACTGCTGCAGCTGCGAGTTAGACGGCACCGCTGTTGCTGTGTGCGCTATACCTTGTTAATTTCAAGCCAATTTTCGCACAAATCTACAGATAGCTTGGGAGTAGAGAATAGTTGTGATTGCAGTCCTTTTAAGGACTAGGTTACAGCATTTCCTACAACTTTTATCAGGCAGGTCTGTGCTCTTAAATAGATAGATTGTGGGAGTAAAGACTAATTGTAATTGCAGTCCTTTTCAGGACTAGGTTACATCAGTTCCTATCAGTTTTTGCCAGGCAGGTCTGTGCCAGTGCTGTGCAAGTTTTTTTCACATCATTTGGCTGAATCTAGCAAAGCTAATCCTTTTTGGCCTATTGCAGAGTGCGTTAGTCAGTGGAGTAGCCTATCTGTGTTGCAAGATATACCACCTGTGTATAGAATACCAATTTTTTTACTGCACCTAGTGAAGTAAAATCTTTTGGGCATAGCATCATTCTATTAGTCCATCTATACTGACCTCCATCAGGTTGCAAATTGAATACAATTTTTTTCTGCATCTAGCTCTGAAAAAATATTTGGGCTTCTAGCAGTGTGTGGGACTTGTTCTATTAGTCCATCTATACTGACCTCTATCAGGTTGCAAACTGAATATATTTTTTTTCTGCATCTACCTCTGAAAAAATATTGGGCTTCTAGCTGTGTGTGGGACTTGTTCTATTAATCCATCTATACAGACCTCCATCAGGTTGCAAACTGAATATAATTTTTTTCTGCATCTACCTCTGAAAAAATATTTGGGCTTCTAGCTGTGTGTGGGACTTGTTCTATTAGTCCATCTATACTGACCTCCATCAGGTTGCAAACTGAAAATATTTTTTTGTCTGCATCTAGCTCTGAAAAAATATTTGGCCTTCTAGCAGTGTGTGGGACTTTCTCTATTAGTCCATCTATACTGACCTCCATCAGGTTGCAAATTAAAAATAATTTTTATCTGCATCTACCTCTGAAAAAATATTGGGCTTCTAGCTGTGTGTGGGACTTGTTCTATTAATCCATCTATACAGACCTCCATCAGGTTGCAAACTGAATATAATTTTTTTCTGCATCTACCTCTGAAAAAATATTTGGGCTTCTAGCTGTGTGTGGGACTTGTTCTATTAGTCCATCTATACTGACCTCCATCAGGTTGCAAACTGAAAATAATTTTTTGTCTGCATCTAGCTCTGAAAAAATATTTGGCCTTCTAGCACTGTGTGGGACTTTCTCTATTAGTCCATCTATACTGACCTCCATCAGGTTGCAAATTAAAAATAATTTTTATCTGCATCTACCTCTGAAAAAATATTTGGGCTTCTAGCTGTGTGTGGGACTTGTTCTATTAGTCCATCTATACTGACCTCCATCAGGTTGCAAACTGAATATAATTTTTTTCTGCATCTAGCTCTGAAAAAATATTTGGCCTTCTAGCAGTGTGTGGGACTTTCTCTATTAGTCCATCTATACTGACCTCCATCAGGTTGCAAACTGAATATATTTTTTTTCTGCATCTACCTCTGAAAAAATATTGGGCTTCTAGCTGTGTGTGGGACTTGTTCTATTAATCCATCTATACAGACCTCCATCAGGTTGCAATCTGAATATAATTTTTTTCTGCATCTACCTCTGAAAAAATATTTGGGCTTCTAGCTGTGTGTGGGACTTGTTCTATTAGTCCATCTATACTGACCTCCATCAGGTTGCAAACTGAAAATAATTTTTTGTCTGCATCTAGCTCTGAAAAAATATTTGGCCTTCTAGCAGTTTTTGGGACTTTCTCTATTAGTCCATCTATACTGACCTCCATCAGGTTGCAAATTAAAAGTAATTTTTATCTGCATCCAGCTCTGAAAAAATATTTGGCCTTCTAGCAGTGTGTGGGACTTTCTCTATTAGTCCATCTATACTGACCTCCATCAGGTTGCAAATTAAAAATAATTCTTATCTGCATCCAGCTCTGAAAAAATATTTGGCCTTCTAGCAGTGTGTGGGACTTTCTCTATTAGTCCATCTATACTGACCTCCATCAGGTTGCAAATTAAAAATAATTTTTTGTCTGCATCTAGCTCTGAAAAAATATTTGGCCTTCTAGCAGTGTGTGGGACTTTCTCTATTAGACCATCTATACCAGGGGTCTCAAACACGCGGCCCGCGGGCCGCATGCGGCCCCTGAGGCTGCTTTATGCGGCCCGCAGGCACAGACCCCTTGATGATCCTGACCAGGTCCAGGAGGAGCCGCCGACAGCAGCACTGAATTGCCACACAGAGACTGTTTCCCAGCACAGCATTTCCAATGACAGCCGCTGACCAATCAGAGGCCAGCAGCTGATATCTGCGTGTCGGCGCAGTGAGTATGACGTCATTGCCGTACGCTGATGTCAGCTGCTGGCCTCTGATTGGCCGGCGGCTGGCATTGGAAATGCTGTGCTGGGAGACAGTCTGTGTGCGGCAATGCAGCGGTGCTGTCGGCGGCTCCTCCTGGACCAGATCGGGATCGTCAAGGGATCTGACTCTGTGGTGCCTGCGGCCACATCTGCAGGAAGGACGCCGAGGGAACGGAGGACAGGTGAGAATCATCTTTTTTTTTTTATGTGTGTGAAGAACAGCACAGGGGGCACATAGCCACAAAAGGGGACCTGGATGGGGCACATAGCCAGAAGATGGGGACCTGGATGGGGCACATAGCCACAAGATGGGGACCTGGATGGGGCACATATCCTCAAGATGTGGACCTGGATGGGGCACAGAGCCACTAGATGGGGACCTGGATGTGGCACATAGCCACAAGATGGGGACCTGGATGGGGCACATAGCCAAAAGATGGGGACCTGGATGGGGCACATAGCCACAAGATGGAGACCTGGATGGGGAACATAGCCACAGGATGGGGACCTGGATGGGGCACATAGCCACAAGATGGAGACCTGGATGGGACACAGAGCCACTAGATGGGGACCTGGATGTGGCACATAGCCAAAAGATGGGGACCTGGATGGGGCACATAGCCACAAGATGGGGACCTGGATGGGGCACAGAGCCACTAGATGGGGACCTGGATGTGGCACATAGCCACAAGATGGGGACCTGGATGGGGCACAGAGCCACTAGATGGGGACCTGGATGTGGCACATAGCCACAAGATGGAGACCTGGATGGGGAACATAGCCACAGGATGGGGACCTGGATGGGGCACATAGCCACAAGATGGAGACCTGGATGGGACACAGAGCCACAAGATGGGGACCTGGATGGGGCACATAGCCACAAGATGGGGACCTGGATGGGGCACAGAGCCACTAGATGGGGACCTGGATGTGGCACATAGCCACAAGATGGGGACCTGGATGGGGCACATAGCCAAAAGATGGGGACCTGGATGGGGCACATAGCCACAAGATGGGGACCTGGATGGGGAACATAGCCACAGGATGGGGACCTGGATGTGGCACATAGCCAGAAGATGGAGACCTGGATGGGACACAGAGCCACTAGATGGGGAACTGGATCGGGAACATTGCCACAGGATGGGGACCTGGATGGGGCACATAGCCACAGGATGGGGACCTGGATGGGGCACATAGCCACAGGATGGGGACCTGGTTGGGGCACATTAGTACAAGATGGGGACATTACTACAAGATGTTTGCCATTATTACTATATGATGCTAATTGTAAGACAATTTTACTGTATGTGGCCAATTGGGGGAAACAAAATTGTAAAAATCAAAAAAATGAAAATAAAGCATGAAAAAATATTGCGCGCTAAAAATGCTGTTTTATATGTAAACTAAAGTAAACACAAAAAAGTACACGTTTATTATCGCCACATCCATAAGGACCCAAGCTATAAAAAAATAAACACGGCAAAAATGTTCAAAAGGTGTATACAAAAAAAAATGGTATCACTAAAAATGTCACATTCAACAAAAAATGCGGCCCCCCAAATTCAAATTTTTTCCATTTGCGGCCCATATACCCAGCCGAGATTGAGACCCCTGATCTATACTGACCTCCATCAGGTTGCAAACTGAATATATTTTTTTTCTGCATCTACCTCTGAAAAAATATTTGGACTTCTAGCTGTGTGTGGGACTTTCTCTATTAGTCCATCTATACTGACCTCCATCAGGTTGCAAATTGAATATAATTTTTTTCTGCATCTAACCCAGCCAATAGTTTTGGCCTAATACCACAGTTTGGCCACTCAGCTCTGCTCGGTTCCCATCCATTGTTTTTTTGTGCAAACAACTCCAGAGTTGTGAATTAGTTAACCACCAAAATGAGTGGAAAAAGGCCTGCTGCTGGTGGAAAGGGGAATAGGCGTGTTGGGAAGGGGAAAAAAGGTTGTGTCCGTGGGGTAGGTGTTAAAGCAACAGTAACATCTGCAGAAGAAAGACCATCTTCCAGCCAAACTAAAATGTCTACTTCTTTTAGCGGACAATGTGATAAGATCCCTTTCTTACGGCTACGCCAATCGCTACAAATTCCAGATGAGGCACAAAAACAGCAGGTGCTTCAACGGATATCAAGTGCTCCTTTAAGTGGGCTCTCCTCCACATCAACTTCAACATCACAAATACTCCAGTCCTCAAAGGTGTCACCCCAATCGCACTTGCTTCCTCACAGCTCCCAAATCTCCAGCTGCCCGTCTGAGTATGAGGTAGAACAGATGGTTGAGTCTGCAGAGCTGTTTACTCATACTATAGCCTGGGAATCAGATGTCGACTCCAGCGCTTCTGTGAATCCAGACGAGGAAATGATCTGCACTGATGCCCAGAATCTTTATGAATCGGATCCAGGACCAGACGCAGAAGGTTCTGACCATAATGTAGACCCTCATTCCCAAACTGTAACTCCTGTTGGTGGAGACAATGAGGAAGACGATGATGAGACTCAAATACCTGATTGGAGCGACAACTTTAGTTTTTTGTCAGGGCAGGAACAGGTTGGCTCTGAGGACGACGGGTGTGATAACGCACAGGGTGATGATGATGAGGTTGGAGATCCCAATTACTGTCAACCCACAGTCAGCCAAGAGATGAGGTCAGCAGAGGAGGTGGAGGAAGATGCTAGTGACGACGAGGTCAGGTTGCGCCTTCCTGGACAGAGACGTAGTACTGGAAGCACGTCAACAACTGCATCCTCAAACACAACTCTGCCTCTCACCACAAGTCGTGGTGGCTCTTCAGGTCGCATGGGTGCTAAGCCTTGCATAGCCTGGGCATTTTTTCAGATCGATAAAGATGACCCAACTCGTGTTATCTGTAACATTTGTCAGCAAAAGCTAAGTAGAGGCCAAAAAATACATAGTTTGAGTACTTCATGCATGAACCGGCAAATGGACATGAAGCATAAGTTGCAGTGGGAAGCTCAGTGTGCTACAATGCGGCCTAGCCGGCCGGGCCAACCACCGTCTGCCATATCTTGTGCATCCGCGGCCTCTTCATCCCCTGTGACTGGGGGGACAGCAGTCACACCTGTTTTGGGGCGCAGACCTGCCACCTCTTTACCCGCAACAGCCAGCGTGATTGGCAGGTCATCATTTTCTTTGGAGGTGGTAACACCAGCTGGTGTTGAGCGCTGTCCGACATCGATAGCACCACCTTTGGATCAAGGCAACCTAACACGTCCGCCTGCATCTTCCTCACAGACCGGCAGTTTGCCGGGGACACCCTTATCAACCCCGTCTAAGCACAATAGCCAGCCCTCGGTCCCTCAGATGTGGACAAGTAAAAGACCATTTCCTCCTAGCCATGAGAAAGCTAAGAGGTTGAATTTCACCATCTGCAAGCTCTTGGCTACAGAAATGCTGCCTTTCCGCCTGGTGGACACAGAGGATTTTCGAGACCTTATGTCCATCGCAGTGCCCCAGTACCAGATGCCCAGTCGGCACTACTTCTCAAAGAAAGGTGTGCCTGCGCTCCACCAGCATGTCGCACACAACATCACCGCTTCTTTGAGAAACTCTGTGTGTGACAGGGTGCATTTCACCACAGACACTTGGACGAGTAGGCATGGACAGGGGCGTTACATGTCGCTGACTGGGCACTGGGTAACTATGGTGACAGCAGGACAAGGGGATGCTGTCCAAGTCTTGCCGTCCCCCCAGTTGTGCGTCAATCCTCTTTATCTCAAAGTTCCTCCACTGCTTCTGCCTCCTCAACCTCCTCTCGGTCCTCCACCTGCACCCAAAGCCTGTCTGGTCATGCCACAAGCTTTCTAACTGCGCAGAAGGGATCCTACACACCTCCTTACTATGCTGGCAGTAGGGCTCAACGTCATCAGGCGGTTTTTACTTTGAAATGTCTGGGAAATGTGAGTCACACAGCTGAGGAGTTGTGGTCAGCTCTGGAGAACCAATTTCATGAATGGTTGTCTCCACTGGACCTGAAACCAGGGAAGGCCATGTGCGACAATGCTGCAAACCTGGGTGCGGCCCTTCGCCGGGGCAATGTCACACACGTGCCTTGTATGGCTCACGTGTTGAACCTGGTTGTCCAGCAATTTTTAGCCCACTATCCCAGACTAGATGGCCTAGAAGGCACGGTCGCTGTGTGCTCACTTCCGCCGTTCGCATCCCGCAGCTCAGCGACTTACATCTCTACAGAAGTCGTTGGGCCTGCCACTTCACCGGCTAAAATGCGATGTGCCTACCCGGTGGAATTCAACTCTGCACATGTTGCAGCGACTGTGGCAGCACCGACAAGCCCTGGTGCAATACGTTCTGACGTATAGCCTGGGCCAACGAGATCCGGAGGTGGGGCAAAACACGCTGGAGGAGTGGTCTCAGATCAGGGACCTATGCACCCTTCTGCACAGTTTTGAAATGGCGACGAAGATGTTTAGTGCTGACGATGCCATTATCAGCATGACTATTCTGGTGATTTACATGCTGTTGCACATGTTAAACAGAATTCGGAGTCAGGTGGTGGCACAAGAGGAGGTGGAGGAAGTAGAGGAGGAGGAGTTGTATGCGGAAGGGCTAACATCTGCAAGGTCCAGACGGTAGGCAGCACCAAGGCGGCAGGCATGTGAGGGTGGGGGAGATGGTTTTACCAGAGCGCATGGTAGCAGCCAAACTAGTGAGGAAGGTGCAGGAGCCCAGGAAGAAGTGGAGGACGAACTGATGGAAGACTCATCAGATGAGGGAGACCTTGATCACATTTCTGTTGTGTGAGGTTGGGGGGAGAGGACAGAGGAAGGAAGCATGATTGTTACCTCGCCACCAACACAACAGGGACTTGGTGCTCCTGGATGCGCAACACACATGAGTGCCTTCTTGCTGCACTACCTGCAACATGACCCTCGAATTGTGAGAATTAGAAATAATCCTGACTACTGGGTTGCCACACTGTTAGATCCCGGGTACAAAAGTAAATTTGCAGAAATTATTCCTGCCATAGAAAGGGATGCATGCAAGCAGGAGTATCAGCAGAGACTGTTGCAGAATCTTACATGTGCTTTTCCACAAAACACCAGTGGTGCACGTAGTGAATCTCACAGTTCCAACTTGCCAACCGTGGGACCGTCAAGTGTTCAGCACTCAAACCGTAACAGAACCACAGTATCTGCTGGTAACATCAATTTTGCGCAATCATTTCACCACTTTTTTAGCCCATCCTTTGCAAGGCCACAGGAGACAAGAAGTCTGACACATAGTCAACGCCTAGAGACGATGGTACAGGAGTATCTCCAAGTAAACATTGAAGCCATGACTGTGTCACTGGACCCTTGCTCTTTTTGGGCTTCCAATCTGGATAAATGGCCGGAGCTAGCCACTTACGCCTTGGAGATCTTGTCATGCCCCGCAGCCAGCGTTCTGTCTGAACGTGTGTTCAGCGCTGCTGGTGGTGTGCTAACAGATAAGCGCACGCGGCTCTCCACTGATAATGTAGACAGACTCACGTTCATAAAGATGAACAAATCATGGATCCGAAACGACTTTTCTACCCCTGTGTCATCCTGGGGAGAGTAAAAGCTTGATGATTGGTTAAAATCACCCTACCAACTGTTTTAAGCTTTCAAATTACTAATTATGTTTATCTGTATCTTGACTGGAAAATAATTTGGGCTTTGTAGCAGTGTGCAGCACTGATCCTATAAGCCAATCTATACTAAGCTCCACCAGATTTAAAATTAATAATAATTTTTAGCTGCATCTAGCCCGGAAAATAATTTGGGGGCTCCGAGATGCGCAAGACACATAAGTGCCTTCTTGCTGCACTACCTGCAGCATGACCCTCATATTGTCAGAATTCGAAGTAATCATGACTACTGGGTTGCCACACTCTTAGATCCCCCAAACTTTTCGATCAACCTTTTCATTTTAATAAAGACCAAAAAAATGGTCATTTTTGAAATTATAAGCATTAACAGGTTATTAGAAACTGAAATCAAACAGTTTTCAACTCAAAACTGTATTCTAGGTGATGTTACATTTTCACATAGGACCCCTTGTTCGAAAGGAGCTTCTGAACTCTCTCGTCCATTGAATTTGTCAGGTTTTGGATGGTTTCTGCTTCAATTGTTTTGCATGAGGACAGAACACCCTCCCAGAGCTGTTGCTTAGATGTGAACTGCCTCCCGCCATCATAGACACTCCTTTTAATGATGCTCCAGAGGTTCTGAATGGGGTAGAGGTCAGGGGAGCATGGGGGTCACACCATAAGTTTGTCCCCTTTTATGCCCATATCAGCCAGAGATGCAGATGTTTTATGTGCAGCATGAGATGGTGCATTATCATGCAAAAAAATGATCTTGCTGTGAAATACATGGTTCTTCTTCTTGAACCATGGCAGGAAGTGCTGTTTGAGAAAATCCACATACATTATGGAGTTCATCTTTAGCGCCTTCAGGGATCCTAAAGGGGCCGACAATCTCTCTCCCCATGATTCCAGCCCAAAACATTACTCCACCTCCTCCTTGTTGGCGCTGTAGCCGTGTTTGCGTGGGGTGTCCATCAACCAGCCATCTTCCACTCCATCCATCTGGACCATCGAGCGCTGCACGGCACTCATCCGTGAACAAAACAGTTTTGAAATCAGTCTTCATGTAATGTTTGGCCCACTGGAGCCGTTTCTGCTTGTGTGAAGTGGATAGAGGAGGTCGACAGGATGGCATATGCACAGCTGCAAACCTCTGAAGGACCCTGCATCTTGTTGTTCGGGGGACGTTGGAGGCACCAGCAGCTTCAAAAACTTGTCTGCTGCTATGACAAGGCTTTTTTGCCGCTGCTCTTTTAACCTGACGTAATTGCCTGTAGGAAAGAGTCCTCAATTTGCCCTTATTAGCACACACACGTGTGTACTGTGAATCAGCTACATACTTCTTGATTGCCAAGACGCTTCATCCTGATCATCGCACAATGTTGATTGTAGTCATGCCTTGACCTAAACACTCCACAATTTGTTGCTTCTCAGCAGCCGACACATCCTTTTTCTTTCCCATTTTGGCAGAAAATGTAGGCTGCTCAATAATGTCAGACAGCCTTCTTAAGTAGTCTTGCCTTTCATTGGACACACCTGCCAAACTAATTAGCACAGGTGTCTGCAATTGTTTACAGTGATATAAAGAGCCCTGACACACATCACCATCAATGAGTTTAACTGACAAACAAACAAATTCTTCCCTTATCACTCCTAAACACTTTTTGTATAATAATTTGGAACACAGTGTACATGTGCTTTTCCACAAAACACCAGTGGTTCACGTAGTGAATCTTACAGTTCTAACTTGCCAACCGTGGTCTGTATGGAGTTGTTCAATAAAGGGCCCAAAATTAAGATAACATAGATGGGAGAGGTCTCTATGAATAGGAATTCCTAAGTATTTGATACCCTGTGAGGGCTAGGCAAAGGGAAAGTTGGACTGGATGGAATCCTATATGGATTTGGGGAGGGAGACATCGAGGGCCTCAGACTTCGCTGCATTGATTTTAAAATTTGACCATGTAACAAAGTGATCTATTTCAGCCATAACAGCATGGATGGATATATGTGATTGAGTGATATATACTAGTACATCATCAGCAAATAGAGAGCACTTGTACTCGGTGCCTCCCACCTCAATCCACCTAATATTGGGGTTATGGCGAATTGATGAGAGCAGGTGCTCCGTCACTAGGATGTATAAGAGAGGGGACAGAGGACATCCCTGCCTTGTCCCATTGGTGATTGTGAAAGGTGATGAAAATGTTCTGATGCACCCCCTGGGCCTTGGGACACCCGAAGCCGGACCCTTTTTGGTGGATGCTGGTGGTTGTAGTCTTCGTGGCGGCGACCCGGTTCCGTGGCTCAGGGTGGTCAAACCAGTGGCGGAATTATTCATGTGGTTTTGATGTTTAAATGTCCGACTACGCCACCCGTGGATTGCGGTCAGAGTGAACCGCCGCTGCAGGGCAGACCGCTGAGGCTGGTGTTGTGGGTGCAGCAGAGCGTAGCATAACTCCCCACGGGAGGAGTATAGCCTCAGGGCAGTGTATGCGGAGGATGGGGGTGATGGTGCAGGGCAGCAGCAGTAACGACACGGAGTCAGTGATGCAGTCCAGGGCCTTTACTCACAGTTCTTATTATCCAGACCACGTCTGCAGGTAACGGCTGCCCACGTCGTACTGTGCTCACCAGGTGAGGGGCTCAGACAACTCCCAGATAACTTTGGAGCGCTTCACAGGACCCCCTTTGTGTGTCCTTTGTCTGGCCTTTCTTACCAACAATTCTGTCCGGCTGCCTCGGGCCTCCTCTTGGTAAACTTAGCGCCAGTTTCCCTGACCCTATGTGCTGCCTTCCTAGCGGGTGTAGCGAGGGGCTGCGCCACATAAAATGTCAGCCTCCGGTTTCTAGCTGATGGTCGTTTCCTGCCTCCACTAGTTTCGGGGACCGGTCTCCCCCTTTGGCCTGACCCCTCCATGCAGGTGGATTCGGGCGTGCGGTGGCGACTCGCCCGTCCGCACCCCTGGGATCCCTTCTTTCCTCGTTCCTGGAGCCTTCTCCGCTCCTCTTCCTTCCTTCTCCCTCTTCCAGGCCTGGGCCTCTGTTACTAGGCCCGCCTCCGGAGCAGAGCTCATGCAGAGCCCCTGCTCCCTGCCACTTCTGCTCAGACTTCTCTGCACTGAACTAAGATGGTGCCCACCTTTTATACTCCCTTCTCAATGCACCCAGGAACTGCTTCCTCCCTGCTCCTGCACTACAGGGTTGCCCTTCCTCAGTGTTCCCTCCCCCCACTCCAGCCAGGGACAGGGACTGTCGTGCCCATCTCAGGGGCATATTGGTCGCCCTGCCCCACGGCAATGTGGTGTAATGCATGCAGGTGTCGGGTCCTGATCCACACTCCATCCTTACCTGAGAGTGAGATATCACACCTCTGGGTGAGGTGCAATACCTCTGTAGCAACCGAGCCCTCAGGGTGCTACAGTTCCATTTATCTTCAGCCTAGGTGACGTATTGCGATACAGGGCCGTGATTTTGGCTATAAAAGGGTCCCCTAGACCCCTACCCCAAGCTTTTTAAGAGAATCATATATGGCGTGCCAGGAGACTCTATGGAATGCTTTCTCAGCATCCAACGAGAGTATCTAATTACAAATTTTTAACTGCATCTAGCCCAGGAAATACTTTGTGCCTAGTAGCAGTGTCTGCTAGTCAGCGGATTATCCCGGTTGTTAAGCAAGCTGCACCACCTGTAGTTTGGACACTTAATTTTTTCAAAGGAAATGCTTCGGGACCACGGGATACTCAGTGAAGAGCATCAGGAGGCACCCCAAGGCATAGGGGCTGAGACTGGCGGTAGGACGCCTTGCGGTGGACAGCCGAGCTCGATCCTTATAAAAGCTTTTTAACTGCAGCAGCTTTAGTGGATGCTACTGGAGCTGGAATTACGCGGCTGCTTGCATGAGACTTGCCCTCCAATAGATCCTTGTAAAAGGATTTAAACTGTATTCATTCAAATTAGAGAGACAATTTAAATTAAAAAGCTTAGAGCTGCCTCCACCACAGGGGGGCTCGCTCGACCCACCAGCGGACAGGCACCAGTATTGGGAGAGGGGGGCTGGCCGTCAGGGTTCACCGCGGCTCTGGCACAAACCCGGCGACACGGAGGTGGCACGGGCAGGAGCGGACTGAACGTGTCGGCTTCTCACTTTTTGGATTTTAGAAGGGCATGACATGCCTATATCTGTGTCTCCCCCTCCTTTTACTCCTCCACCTCTTTTCTTTTCTCATGACTATATGTACTTGTCACTTTTCCATGTGCTAGTTGTGTCTTCTGAGCAGTTTCTCAGCTTTTGGACACCTTTGAAGGTGTTTTCTATGTGTTTCTATGTGTTTTTGTTTGCCTGCCATTGGTTTTAACGGTGTTCGAAGGTGTTCGACGAACAGTTCGACGAACAGTTCGGCGAACACACGAGTGTTCGACGAACCGAACCGAACTCGAACACTACGGGGGTGGCTCAACACTAATCAACAGATCTGGAGATTTACACAACTATTAGATAAAGTGACGAAATAATGAAGCCAGAGATTTGCACACATATTTGAGGGAGTATACCATTTACAGGCTGTAATGTATATGTGTGGCCATAGACAGTGATTGGAAAATAATATAATATTTTCTTATTTATATAGAGCCAGCATTTTCCACAGCACTTTACATTTTAGGGGGGACTTGTACAGACAAAGACATTACAGAATAACTAGTGTTGAGCGAGCACTAAAATGCTCGGGTGCTCGACCCGTGCAACGAGCCCAATGTTAGTCTATGGGAGACCCGAGCATTTTTGCGGTGGCACCCCTGGCAGTCTTTTAAAAGCCTAACAAGTGCCCAAAACAATAGTGACAGCGCTCAAATGACATGGGGACAGCATGGGGATCGCCCCAGGAAGCATTTTTGACACCCCAGGTCACTGCTGTCAACAATGTGGTCAGAGGTATTAAGCCACTTTTAAGGGCTCACAATAAAACGTTCAAAAACAAAACTGAAACGGTTTTCCTGTGAAATATGTTAAGGAAGTTCCTTTCCAGGGTAAAGACTTGTGTATAAGGTAAAATAAATAACCAAAAAAAAAATACTCCTCCACACCTTGGGCTATATTCACAAGTAGCATTTTTTATGCGTTTTTGCACTTTTGTATTGCTTTCAACCGTGACAAATGCATTCACCGGGAAATGTCATTTTTACATTTTACAACCTTATCTGGCCATGTGCTGTGTGACACATGCATACTGTGCTGAAAAGACATGGGAACAGCATGGGGAAGACCACAGTAAGCATCTGACACCCAGGTCACTGCCTAAAAGTGTGCCCATCAGAAGTCATCCATACTGCATCAGAAAATGCAGACTTGCAACTATCCCCGTGCAAGTTCTTGTCCCAGGGCAGTGTTCAATTGCACCTCCCCCATTCCTTGCAATTCAAACGCAAATATGCAGCCAACCACCCACCCACCCCCAGGCTGCAATACCATACTGCTTGCTTGCACTTGAAATTGGGCCTTTTAGACATGTGAAGGCGGAATCTAGCCACCACGTCATGGCTGCGTTGGCGGCCTGGAATCCATACTCAGTCCCCAGCCGCCCGGTGTCCACACTCGGTCCCCAGCTGCCTGGGGGCGGCCGGGTGTCCATACTCGGTCCCCAGCCACCGCGCAGCCGGGTGTCCACACTCGATCCCCAGCCACCTGTGGGCAGCCGGGTGTCCATAAACGGTCCCCAGCCGCCGCTATTTCTCCTTGGAACATCCCCCCACACACTTTTCTTAGCCCGGCCTGCTTTAGGGCAGCATTGGACGAGCCCACCAGAGAACCAGACTCCTCCGGTGGGCCCTGGCTTCTCCATCAGGGGAGTTGAGAGTGCCAAGGTGAGGACCATGATGATGATGATAGAAGTTAGCATCTGCTTTGTTTTCTTGGAATGCAAGCGTAAGTGTGCAGCCTTTCACCCACCCACCCCCTGACTGCAATACCATAGTGCTTGCTTGGACTTGAAATTGGGACTTTTAGGCATGTGGAGGCGGAATCTGGCCAACTCGCCATGGCTGCGTTGGCGGCCTGGTATCCACACTCAGTCCCCAGCCACCCGGCAGCCGGGTGTCCACACTCGGTCCCCAGCCGCCGCGCGGCCGGGTGTCCACACATGGTCCCCAGCCGCCTGGGGGCAGCCGTGTGTCCATAAACGGCCTCAGCCACCCCTATTTCTCCTTGGAGCATCAACACACACACATTTCTTAGCCCTGCCTGCTTTCGGGCAGCATTGGACGAGCCCACCAGAGAACCAGACTCCTCCTGTGGGCCCTGGCTTCTCCATCAGGGGAGTTGAGAGTGCCAAGGTGAGGACCATGATGATGATGATAGAAGTTAGCATCTGCTTTGTTTTCTTGGAATGCAAGCGCATGTATGTAGTAGCTGCTAGGCCTGAGGTGGTCAGCGTTTTGGCGCATATCCTACCTCCTCCGAGGATTGCTGGATGTTTTCCTGCTACTATCCCAGTTCTATGACTTCAGTTTAACCAAAGCTTCAGGTGATAAATGATGGATGAGGTAGTGGCAAAGGAGAAAGAGCAGGAGGAACAGGGACCATTCACATCAATATCATGCCAGTCAACCACATATGTCTTGTAGGATATGCTTCTGTAACAAAAGGAGCGGTTCGGCTACACAGTTATAGGGAATACAGTGAGTGCAATACCTACCAAAAATTTTTAGGCACTCCAATGCCCCTTGGAAATGACATGGAGGTCAGAGGGCCTTAACTAAACTGTTTTTTTCCATTTATAGCAACTGGGTCTCCTGTACACTGTTGGCCTAAGCAGTGAATGGAAGGCTTTCCAAAAATTATGAGGAACTGCAATGCCCCTTGAAACAGACGTGGATTACAGCATACTAAAAACCTTCTACCCATTATTGGGAAGTGGATCTCCCTTCGTTTTCGCCTTTGCATTGAAATGCAAAAGCTGAATAAAATTAGGAGGAAATGCAATGCCCGTTGGAAGAGTCGTGGAGGTTAGAGGTAATTAAAAACAACATTTCAATGCCCCTTAGAAGAGCTGTGGAGTTCAGAGTGGCTTAAGAAGACACTTTTAATGCCCCTTTGAAGAGACGTGGAGGTCACAATAGCTTAACAAGACGGTTTTAATGCCCCTTGGAAACGTGGTGGAGGTCGCAGCAGCTTAACAAGACGGTTTTAATGCCCCTTACATGAGCCATACAATTCAGCATCTTAAAAACATTATTTCCATTATTGGGGAGATGGTCTCCCATAGTCCTTGCTTATGCCTTCCAAGCAAAAGCTGCCAAAAATTAGGACGGAGGAAATTGCAATGCCCCTTACAAGAGCCATGCAGTTCAGCATATTATAAACATTATTCCCATTATTGGGGAGTGGGTCTATCATAGTCTTTGCTTATGCCTTCCAAGCAAAAGCTGCCAAAAATCAGAAGGAAATGCAATGCCCGTTCGAAGAGTCGTGGAGGCTAGAGTTAATTAAAAACAACATTTCAATGCCCCTTGGAAGAGCTGTGGAGTTCAGAGTGGTTTAACAAGACGCTTTAATGCCCCTCAGAAGAGATGTGGAGGTCCCAGTAGATTAACAAGATGGTTTTAATGCCCCTCGGAAAAATGGTGGAGGTCCCAGTAGCTTAACAAGATGCTTTTAATACCCCTTGGAAAAGTGGTAGATGTCACAGGAGCTTAACAAGAAGGTTTTAATGCCCCTTGGAAAAGTGGTGGAGGTCCCAGCAGCTTAACAAGACGCTTTTAATGCCCCTCAGAAGAGACGTGGAAGTCCCAGTAGCTTAACAAGATGCTTTTAATGCCCCTCAGAAGAGTCGTGGAGGGTGGAGGTCCCAGTAGCTTAACAAGACGGTTTTAATGCCCCTCGGAAAAGTGATGGAGGTCCCAGTAACTTAACAAGATGCTTTTAATGCCCCTTAGAATAGTGATGGAGATCCCAGTAGCTTAACAAGACAGTTTTAATGACCCATGGAAAAGTGGTGGAGGTCCCAGTAGCTTAACAAGATGGTTTTAATGCCCCTCAGAAGAGACGTGGAGGTCCCAGTAGATTACCAAGACGGTTTTAATGCCCCTCGGAAAACTGGTGGAGGTCACAGTAGCTTAACAAGACGCTTATAATGCCCCTTGGAAAAGTGGTGGAGGTCCCAGTAGCTTAACAAGACGCTTTTAATGCCCCTCAGAAGAGACATGGAGGACCCAGTAGCTTAACAAGATGGTTTTAATGCCCCTCAGAAGAGACGTGGAGGTCCCAGTAGCTTAACAAGATGGTTTTAATGCCCCTCAGAAAAGTGGTGGAGGTCCCAGTAGCTTAACAAGACGCTTTTAATGCCCCTTGGAAAAGAGGTGGAGGTCACAGTAGCTTAACAAGATGGTTTAAATGCCCCTCGGAAAAGTGGTGGAGGTCCCAGTAGCTTAACAAGACACTTTTAATGCCCGTTGGAAAAGAGGTGGAGGTCACAGTAGCTTAACAAGAAGGTTTTAATGCCCCTCGGAAAAGTGGTGGAGGTCCCAGTAGCTTAACAAGATGCTTTTAATGCCCCTCAGAAGAGATGTGGAGGTCTCAGTAGCTTAACAAGACGCTTTTAATGCCCCTTGGAAAAGTGGTGGAGGTCCCAGTAGCTTAACAAGACGGTTTTAATGACGCTCGGAAAAGTGATGGTGGTCCCAGTAGCTTAACGAGATGCTTTTAATGCCCCTCAGAAGAGACATGGAGGTCCCAGTACCTTAACAAGACGGTTTAAATGCCCCTCGGAAAACTGGTGGAGGTCCCAGTTGCTTAACAAGACACATTTAATGCCCCTTGGAAAAGTGATGGAGGTCCCAGTAGCTTAACAAGACAGTTTTAATGCCCCTCAGAAGAGACGTGGAGGTCCCTGTAGCTTAACAAGACGGTTTTAATGCCCCTCAGAAGCGACGTGGAGGTTCTAGTAGCTTAACAAGACGGTTTTAATGCCCCTCGGAATGTGGTGGAGGTCCCAGTAGCTTAACAAGACAGTTTTAATGCCCCTCAGAAGCGACGTTGAGGTTCTAGTAGCTTAACAAGACGGTTTTAATGCCCCTCGGAATGTGGTGGAGGTCCCAGTAGCTTAACAAGACGGTTTTAATGCCCCTCAGAAGAGACGTGGAGGTCCTAGTAGCTTAACAAGACGGTTTTAATGCCCCTCGGAATGTGGTGGAGGTCCCAGTAGCTTAACAAGATGCTTTTAATGTCCCTTGGAAAAGTGGTGGAGGTCACAGTAGCATAACAAGATGGTTTTTAATGCTCCTTGGAAAAGTGGTGGAGGTCACGGTAGCTTAACAAGACGGTTTTAATGCCCCTCGGAAAAATGGTGGAGGTTCCAGTAGCTTAACAAGACGCTTTTAATGCCCCTTGTAAAAGTGGTGGAGGTCACAGTAGCTTAACAAGATCGTTTTAATGCCCGTCGGAAAAGTGGTGTAGGTCCAGTAGCTTAACAAGACGCTTTTAATGCCCCTTAGGTATGTGGTGGAGGTCACAGTAGCTTAACAAGACGGTTTTAATGCCCCTCAGAAGAGACGTGGAGGTCCCAGTAGCTTAACAAGACGGATTTAATGCCCCTCAGAAGAGACGTGGAGGTCCCAGGAGCTAAACAAGACAGTTTTAATGCCCCTCGGAAAAGTGGTGGAGGTCCCAGTGACTTAACAAGACACTTTTAAAGCCCCTTGGAAAAGTGCTGGAGGTCCCAGTAGCTTAACAAGACGGTTTTAACGACGCTCAGAATAGTGGTGGAGATCCCAGTAGCTTAACAAGATGCTTTTAATGCCCCTGAGAAGAGACGTGGAGGTCCCAGTACCTTAACAAAACGGTTTTATTGCCCCTCGGAAAACTGGTGGAGGTCCCAGTAGCTTAACAAGACGATTTTAATGCCTCTTGGAAAAAAGTGGTGGAGGTCCCAGTAGCTTAACAAGACGGTTTTAATGCCCCTCAGAAGAGACGCGGAGGTCCCAGTAGCTTAACAAGACGGTTTTAATGCACCTCGGAATGTGGTGGAGGCCCAGTAGCTTAACAAGATGCTTTTAATCCCCCTTGGAAAAGTGGTGGAGGTCACAGTAGCTTAACAAGATGGTTTTAATGCCCCTCGGAATAGTGGTGGAGGTCCCAGTAGCTTAACAAGACTCTTTTAATGCCCCTTAGAAGTGACGTGGAGGTCCCAGTAGCTTAAAAAGATGGTTTTAATGCCCCTCAGAAGAGACGTGGAGGTCCTAGTAGCTTAACAAGACGGTTTTAATGCCCCTCGGAATGTGGTGGAGGTCCCAGTAGCTTAACAAGACGCTTTTAATGCCCCTTGGAAAAGTGGTGGAGGTCACAGTAGCTTAACAAGATGGTTTTAATGCCCCTCGGAAAAGTGGTGGAGGTCCCAGTAGCTTAACAAGACTCTTTTAATGCCCCTTGGAAAAGTGGTGGAGGTCACAGTAGCTTAGCAAGATGGTTTTAATGCCCCTTGGAATAGTGGTGGAGGTTCCAGTAGCTTAACAAGACGCTTTTAATGCCCCTTGGAAAAGTGGTGGAGGTCACAGTAGCTTAACAAGATGGTTTTAATGCCCCTTGGAAAAGTGGTGGAGGTTCCAGTAGCTTAGCAAGACGCTTTTAATGCCCCTTGGAAAAGTGGTGGAGGTCTCAGTAGCTTAACAAGATGGATTTAATGCCCCTTAGAAGAGACGTGGAGGTCCCAGTAGCTTAACAAGACGCTTTTAATGCCCCTCGGAATGTGGTGGAGGCCCAGTAGCTTAACAAGACGCTTTTAATGCCCCTTGGAAAAGTGGTGGAGGTCACAGTAGCTTAAGAAGATGGTTTTAATGCCCCTCGGAATAGTGGTGGAAGTCCCAGTAGCTTAACAAGACGGTTTTAATGCCCCTCTGAAGTGACGTGGAGGTCCCAGTAGCTTAACAAGACAGTTTTAATGCCCCTCAGAAGAGACATGGAGGTCTCAGTAGCTTAACAAGATTGTTTTAATGCCCCTTGGAAAAGTGGTGGAGGTCACAGTAGCTTAACAAGATGGTTTTAATGCCCCTCGGAAAAGTGGTGAAGGTTCCAGTAGCTTAACAAGATGCTTTTAATGCCCCTCAGAAGAGACGTGGTGGTCCCAGTATCTTAACAAGATGCTTTTAATGCCCCTTACAAGAGCCATACAGTACAGCATCTTAAAAATATTATTCCTATTATTGGGGAGTGGGTCTCCCAAAGTCTTTGCTTATGCATTCCAAGCAAAAGCTGACAAAAATAAGGATGAAGGAACTTTCAATAATGGCAACACGGACCACGGTCTCCCAGGTGGTATAGTGGTGGTGGAGGCAGAGGATAAGGAGAAGAACATAAAACAGCCAAAATGAGGTAGCGTATACCCATGTGTGGGTGTGAAGCGGTGCATGTGAATACACCTCCTGAAAAAACACAGTGTATTTGACTTTACGTTACTTTGCTGTCATTTGGTGGTGATGAGAAGTCTGGCCCAATCCAGCCCTTGTTCATTTTGATAAGGGTCAGCTTGTCAACATTGTCAGTTGACAGGCGAGTGCGCTTATCAGTTATAATTCCCCCAGCGGCACTAAAAACACGCTCCGATAACACGCTAGCGGCAGGGCAGGCCAGGACCTCCAAGGCATACAGAGCGAGTTCATTCCAAGTGTCCAGCTTGGATACCCAATAATTAAAAGGCACAGAGGAATCACGGAGGACGCTGGTACGGTCGGCAAGGTACTCCCTCACCATATTTTGAAACTTTCCACTCCTTGTGAGAGTACCTCACGCCTCAGGGCCTGTAAGCTGGGCGGGTCTCAGAAAACTGTCCCAGAACATTGACAGTGTTCCCCTGCTTCTGCTGGATTGGAGTTGCCTCTCTCTCGCTTGTACGCCTTGGTTGGTCAACGAACTGTGACCTCTGCCTCTAGCGTGTTCAGATGGGAACTTTTTTAACAGTTCTGCAGCAAGGACATTCTGGTACTGCCCCATTTTTGTAGACCTCTCCACCTCAGGAATAAGAAAGTGAAAGTTCTCCTTGTAGCGGGGGTCTAAAAGTGTCACCAACCAGTAATAACTGTCACCCAACATTTTGACAACGCGAGGGTCACGGTTAAGGCAGCGTATCATAAAGTCAGCCATGCGTGCGAGACTGGTAACGGGCAAGACTTCCGTGTCCTCACCAAGATGACGACTGACCATGCTCTCCTCCTTCTCCTCCTTCTCCTTCCCCCTGTCCTCAGGCCACCCATGCTGAACCGACGGTATGACAGTTATACAGGTACTACCGTCTACAGCGCATGATACAAGCTCCTGTTCTTCCTCCTCCTCCTCCTCCTCCTCCTCTCCCTCATTGTCCCCCAATGCACGTTGGGATGAGATGAGGCTGGGCTGTGTGTAATCGACCGCTATGGCTTCTTGATCCATCTCATCATACTCTGGCTGCAATGCCTCCTCTTTAATTCTCTGCAGAGAGAATTGCAAAAGACAGACAAGTGGAATGCTGATGCTAATGATGGCATCATCGCCACTCACCATTTTGGTGGACTCCTCAAAGTTTGTCAAGATTGTACATATGTCAGACATCCAGGTCCACTCCTGAGGTCTTATGTGTGGAGTCTGATCTGAATATCGACGGCCTTGTTGCAGCTGGTACTCCACAACTGCTCTCTTCTGCTCACAAATTTGCAACATGTGGAGGGTATAGTTCCAACGTGTGGGGACATCACACACCAGTCGGTGTGACGGAAGTTGCAAACGCTGCTACAACAAAGCAAGGGCGGCGGAAGCTGTAGCCGACTTGCGAAAATGAGCTGACAGGCAGTGTACTTTGACGAGCAGATCTGGCAACTCCGGGTACGATTTAAGAAACCGCTGAACCACGAGGTTAAGCACATGAGCCAGGCATGGTACGTGTTAGGAGGGCGGTTGCAAACAAATTTAATAAATGCAATGCAACCGACCCGGTGGTCCGCAATGCAGCCTGGTGGACTGCTGCCGAACACTTTCCGGGTGGAAAGGAAAGCGACAAACTTAAATGTTAAACACTTCCATGTTTCTGCACACAGGAATGGGTATAGCGGTTCGCTCTATCTCCGTTAACTGCACGGGAGAAGAGTGTCCGGGATAGCACCTACTTAACTGATAAACCACTCCGTGTTAAAGCACACGGAGTGGTTTTCAGTGGTTCACACAATCTCCAAGAACCGCAGGGAGACGTGCGACCGGGGGAAAAGCAGTAGCCCTGTCTTCGATACAGGCACTACGCAGTAGGAGTTGGCGCTAAGATGAGTGTGTGACTCACGCCGACAGGTACGTGCCCTCTGCCGGCATGCTACCGGACAGAGGAGTATTTCTCCACGTGGTCCACTGGTGTCTACAGGGAGTAGGACATCTACAGGGTGCTCGGGGTGTATGGCGACCCCCTCTGACAGAACAAGACTGCAAGGCGAAGCTACCTGCCTACTTTCATTAGCCTGACTACTTTCACTAGACCTGCCTGAGGAAACTACACATGGAGCACAGTCGTCCACACAACAGCATCATGCTCAATGATCCGAGCGCACCGCCATGTTTGTGGGGAGGCCTTTTAAAGACTAAGCCCTGCCCACCGACGCGCCATTGGTGACGTTACCCGTGGACCAATCAGGCGGTGCCAGGTCACCGGATCAGGTGGGTGCCAAACCACCAATCACGATCCGCCAGGTCACGAGCATGCTCAGTACGGCGAATCCTGGACTTAAACTCCAAGCACCCAGTCTCCCTCTGCAACCTATGCTTAACCTTGCTAGGTGCCAATACATGGGAGACAATCTGTATGTGTCGTGGACCAGCTAGGCGTTGGGGCTGACGACGATGCTGAGCAGCATCAGCCCTGGCTGGACTGAAATGGGAGACCACAGAAGGTCCTCAACTCATTTCAAATTCAGAACCAGACTGACGCCTAACAGGTATGTGTGTGATCTCGCCTTGCCTCAGAGCCGCCACCAGGTTACGGCCATTGTCACACATGACCATGCCTGGATGTAGGTTCAGCAGTCTCAGCCACAGATCTGCCTGCTCTTTCACAGCAGTCCACAACTCACAAGCAGTGTGAGGTTTATCACCTAAGCTTATGAGTTTCAGCACAGCCTGTTGCCGCTTGGCGGAGGCAGTACTGCAATGCTTCCAGCTGGTAACTGATGTGGTGATATCTGAGATGGATGCTGAACATGAGGAGGAGGAGAATGATGCGCAGGAGCTGTACACTGTGGGGGCAACTCTGACTGACATAGGGCCCGCAATCCTCGGTGTGGGGAGGATGTGTTCCGTCCCAAGGTCTGACTGGGTCCTGGCTTCCACTATGTTTACCCAGTGTGCCGTCAGGGAGATGTACTGTCCCTGGCCACAAGCACTTGTCCACATGTCCGTTGTCAGGTGGACTCTCCCAGTAACTGCGCTGTTGAGGGCACGGCAGATGTTTTGGGACATGTGCTTGTGTAGTGCGGGGATGGTACACCGGGCAAAATAGTGTCGGCTGGGAACCGAGTACCGAGGGACAGCCACTGCCATAAGGTTGCGGAAGGATTCCGTCTCCACCAGCCTAAAAGGCAGCATTTCCAACGCAAGCAGTCGTGAAATGTGCGAATTTAGGACTGTAGCCTGTGGGGCGTTAGCTGCGAATTTCCACTTTTGTTCAAAGGTCTGGGATATGGACAATTGAACGCTGCGGTGGGACGTGGACGTGGACGTTGATGCTGTTTCTTGAGAAACTGCCATAACAAGTGAAGACTGAGAGGAGGGGGCATCTTTGCATGCAGTATGGACGGGGGATTGCCTTGCACACACAACAGCAGGAGAAGCAGTGGTGACACCCGCTGACACTGGTCGTGGACCTTGGGGTTCGCCCCAAGAAGTCGGGTGCTTTGCTGCCATGTGCCTGATCATGCTGGTGGTGGTCATGCTGGTAGTTTTGTC
Organism: Phyllobates terribilis; assembly: GCF_046119375.1. Taxonomy (NCBI): domain Eukaryota; kingdom Metazoa; phylum Chordata; class Amphibia; order Anura; family Dendrobatidae; genus Phyllobates; species Phyllobates terribilis. The sequence goes on from NW_027362772.1 coordinate 245,081,954, forward strand.
ACCCCTGCTGATGCTGGCATGGCAGGTGGTACAAATGGCCTTTTTGGGGTTATCAGCGCAGTCTTTAAAAAAAATCCTGACTCTGGAAGACCTAACGCTTCTACTGGAAAAGTCCCTCGTGTTGGTGTTTCGGGGAACGGTTGCCTGCCTTCTGTCTGCGGCAACCACACTATTTCTTCCTGCCTGTTGGGGTACTCTGCCTCCCTCCCACTGTGTGCTGCTGGCCTCACTCTGCATGTCCTCCTGCCACGTTGGGTCAGTTACTAGATCATCCAGCACCTCCTCCTCTTCCACTTGCGCACCACGATCCTCCTCCTCACTTCCTGGCAATTGTGTCTCGTCATCGTCCACCTCTTGTGACAAATTGCCAGCGTCGACTTCCTGTGGCCGTGGCTGTTCAAATATTTGGGCATCGCTACATGGGATCTCCTCTTCCACCACTTCAAGCGGAGCAGGCGAGGGGCACAAATATGGAAATGGACCAGTGAACAGCTCTTCAGAGTGTCCAAGTGTGGGATCAGTTGCTGTCTGACGACAGTCGGCATGGTGGGAGGAAGGAGCATCAGGGTGAGGAGGAGTATGCAGTCGAGACTCACGGCTACTAGGATTTGACCGTGTGGAAGACAGACCGGACGGGTGGTGCCCAGGCAACTGGAAGTATTATCTGCTATCCAATTAATAACCTGTTCACACTGATCAGTTCGCAATACTGGTGTTGTTCTGTGCTTCCCTAGTAATTCGGTCAAGAAGTGGGAGCAAGAAAATGTGGCTGTTGGTTGTGCCACATTTTCACCTTGGCCACGGCCCCGTCCTCTGCACACACCATCACCAGAACGTCCACTTCCACGTCCCTTGCCACGCGCCTTTCCCATTGTAAAGTAAGTAAAATAGCTTACACTCGCACTATCAATGGAAAAAGGGTAATAAAAAGTAGATTAGAACCGTGGAAGAGGAAAACCACAGTTCTATTTCTCTGGCCTACACCCGACTCTTTTAAACAATATGAACAATCAGGGAGAAACTATTACTGTTTTTCTTTACGGAAAAAATACCAAAAGCTGAATAATAGAGATTTTTCACCGTTGAATGGCAAATCCACAGTTATTGTTTACTGGGGTATACCAGAAAATTTTAAATAGATATATTTGCGGGTGAACAGTGAGCGACACACTCAAACTGTTTTTTTTTAGGTAAAAATGGCCCAAAAGTGGATAATACAGAGGTTTGAACCGTGGAACTGCAAAACCACACTTGTATTTCTCGGGCCTACACCAGACTATTTTCAACAGATATATTTGTGTCTGAACAATCAGGAGAAACTATTATTTATTTTTTACGGCAAAAAATGCGAAAAGCAGGATAATACAGAGATTTGACCCGTGGAACTGCAAAACCACACTTGTATTTCTCGGGCCTACACCAGACTATTTTCAACAGATATATTTGTGTCTGAACAATCAGGAGACACTACTGTTTTTCTTTACAGCAAAAAATGCAAAAAAGCAGGATAATACAGAGATTTGACCCGTGGAACTGCAAAACCACACTTGTGTTTCTCGGGCCTACACCAGACTGTTTTCAACAGATATATTTGTGTCTGAACAATCAGGAGACACTATTATTTTTTTTTACGGCAAAAAATGCCAAAAGCAGGATAATAGAGATTTTTCACCGTGGAACAGCAAAACCACAGTTATAATTTACTGATGTATATACCAGACTTTTTTAAATATATATATTTGCGGCTGAACAGTGAGTGACACACTCAAACTGTTTTTTTTACATACAAATGGCCCATGGAACTGCAAAACCACACTGCTAATTCTCTAGCCTACACCAGACTATTTTCAACAGATATATTTGTGTCTGAAAAATCAGGGAGACACTATTAGTTTTTATTTTTACGGCAAGAAATGCCAAAAGCAGGATAATAGAGATTTTTTACCGTGGAACAGCAAAACCACACTTCTGTCTCTCTGGCCTACACCAGACTATTTTCAACAGATATATTTGTGTCTGAAAAATCAGGGAGACACTATTATTTTTTTTTTACGGAAAAAAATGCCAAAAGCAGGATAATAGAGATTTTTTACCATGGAACAGCAAAATCACAGTTATAATTTACTGGTGTATATACCAGACTTTTTTAAATATATATATTTGCGGCTGCATAGCGAGCGACACACTCAACTGTTTTTTTTACATACAAATGGCCCATGGAACTGCAAAACCACACTTCTATTTCTCTAGCCTACACTAGACTATTTTCAACAGATATATTTGTGTCTGAAAAATCAGAGACACACTTTTTTTTTGTGGGGGGGGTGGGGACACCAAAAGGTTAATAAGATGGGTATTTGTACAGTGTGAAGGAGGAAAAAAAAAGAGGATTTAGAGGAAAAAAAAAGAATTTTTCCTGGCCCCCGAGACCTGGAGCTAAGTCCAGCAATTTCATCAACAGGAGAACACAAGACTGTAATGCAGGATTTGCTGGTATAACCACTGCGTCTCCTATATTGCCTGCCTGTCTGCCTGCCTGATATCTGCGATGGATATTAGTCCTGAGAAGGACTGTTTGTTTGATCTGGCAGCCTTTACAGACCCTACACTAACTATTTAGGATATATCTCTCCCTAAATCAGCAGCGCTGTCCCTACACTGTCCGATCCGGAGCGACTGTGTCCAAAATGGCGGCGCCCGGTTTTAAATACTCGAGGTGATGCTGTGCGGCCAGCCAATCACTGTAATGCCCACAAACAACATGGCTGAGACCCGAGCTCCCGCCCGAGTAACCCAGAAATGCTCGGTGCTCGCCGAACATCCCGAGTAGCGTGATGCTCGGGTGAGTACTGAGTAGTGTCGAGCATGCTCGCTCAACACTAAGAATAACACATAACTCAACAGATACCCAAAGGAGTTAGGGCCCTGCTACAATCTATAAGGGAAAATGTTTAATCAAATATTTTGAATATAACCCAATTGAAAAAAAGTTAATCTCTTGTAAAATAGGTAACATAGTATAGGGATTTGTACTCACTGAGCCGTGTTGGAGGTAGGCACAGGTTCACACAGTAATGCAGTCTGCGGGTTCAAACAAAATGGTGGTTTATTTAGTGTCCATACACCAGTGAGGAAACAAAAGTAACAGCCTTTTCCTGGCACAAAAGAGGAATAACAGAACAAAGTTCAAAATAAGTCCATGCAGCACGGCCTCAGACGTTTAAAGAAAGTGCCTTCCTCTGCCACCTGCAGAGTCTAAGCAGCACATGCAAGGTCTGCTCACCTTGTCCAACATACACAGACAGACTGAGCTGTCTTAAATCAGCCTTCCAAGACCTGGACTGGAGGTAAGTGAGCAGCTGTTCCCCACCAGCTCTTTCAGCTGCTCGTAAAACCCGGCCCTGTAATCCGGGCCCATTAAATTCCTCTCAGCGCTATGTGTGCTGGAGCCTGCTTCTTCGGGTCCTACATCACCGAAGCTTGGCAATTCGGGGACACAAAACTCCCGTCCACGACCTGTCCGGCAGCCACCTTACATACCCCGCCCTCTGCCCAAAGCCGGGGGGCTTGGCACCTTCTGTCACCATACAATGAACCCTTGACAAGGCATCAGCATTCCCATGTTGTTTCCCAGGCCTATGCTCTACCCGGAAACTAAAATCTTGTAGAGCCACGAACCACCTAGTCACTCTGGCATTGTTCCCCTTCTTTTCTCGCATCCACCTCAGTGGGGCATGGTATGACACTAACCTGAACCTTCTACCTAACAGGGAATACCTCAGAGTGTCTAACGCCCACTTAATGGCCAAACATTCTTTTTCTACAATGGAGTAATTCTCACAAGTGGAGAGCTTCCGACTAAGGTATATATTTTGGGTGTTCTTCTCCGTTAATCTCCTGGGACATGACTGCTCCCAGCCCGACATCCGATGCATCCATCTGGACCACAAACTCCTTGGAGAAGTTGGGCGCCACCAAGACTGGCTGTTTACAGAGGACCAGTTTCAATTCCTGGAAGACAGCTTCTGCTTCCGGGGACCACTTGGCCATAGCCAACTTCATCCCTTTCAGAAGATCCGTCAGCAGGGCTGCTATCAAGGCAAAGTTAGGGACAAATCTTCGATAGTAGCCCACAATGCCTAGAAACTCCCTGACCTGCTTCTTCGAGAGGGGCTGTGGCCAGTTCAAGATCGCCTCAACCTTATTTATTTGTGGTTTTATTTCCCCTCTACCAAGCACGTACCCTAGGTACTTGGCTTCTTCCATCCCCATGGCACATTTCTTCGGGTTGATAGTAAAGCCCGCCTTCCTTAGGGCATCAAGTATGGCTTGAACTTTGACAATGTCATCTAGGTAGGCCGCTGCATACTTTTTGTGGGGTGCTAAGATCCGGTCCATGACTCTCTGAAAGGTGGCTGGAGCTCCCTGTAACCCAAATGGAATCCTGACGTATTGATAACATCCGTCTGGTGTCGAGAAGGCTGTCTTCTCCTTGGCCTCTTTGGACAGGGGAATTTGCCAATATCCTTTGGTGAGGTCCAGAGTGGTGATGTACCGAGCAGGTCCTAGCCATTCGATAAGCTCATCTACCCTAGGCATTGGGTAGGCGTCGAACTTCGAGACCTCATTCAGCTTCCTATAGTCGTTGCAAAACCGCCATTCCCCATCTGGTTTTGGCACTAAGACTATAGGACTGGACCATCCACTTTTGGACTCTTCAATGACTCCCAGGTTAAGCATCCGCCTCACTTCTTTTGAGATCACATCTCTGCGGGCCTCGGGGATCCGGTATGGTTTTAGATTGACATGAACATGAGGCTCTGTGAGAACCTCATGCTCTATGACCTGAGTGAGTCCTGGCAACTCTGAAAACAGGTCTTTATTTTGCTATAGCAACTCTTTGCACTGTTGCTTTTGGGCACGTGACAGTGACTCTGCCACCTTGACCTCTTTCACATCGGCCACAGCCTCAGCCACTAAACAGGGAGCTTCCATGGGCTCTCTATCTTGCCATGGCTTAATCAAGTTAACATGGTAAATTTGGTATGGCTTCCTCTTCCCCGGTTGGTGGATTTTATAGTTGACTTCCCCCACTTTCTCTACCACCTCATAGGGGTCCTGCCACTTGGCCATGAACTTGCTCTCCACTGTGGGCACTAGCACAAGCACTCGATCTCCTGGGTTGAACGATCTCACCCTGGCTGACCTATTATACACCCTGGACTGTGCCTCTTGTGCCTTGAGGAGGTGCTCCCTCATAATGGGCATCACGTGGACAATCCTCTCTTGCATCTGGGCAACGTGCTCCACCACGCTCCTATAGGGAGTGGTCTCAGCTTCCCAGGACTCTTTTGCCACATCCAGGAGGCCTCGGGGATGTTGTCCATAGAGTAGTTCAAACGGGGAGAAACCTGTGGAAGCTTGGGGAACTTCCCTGATGGTGAACAACAGATAGGGAAGCAGACAGTCCCAAAGTCTCGGCCATCCTTTTCCACTGCTTTCCTCAATATTGCTTTTAAGGTTTTGTTAAACCTCTCGACCAGTCCGTCCATCTGGGGATGGTACACGGAGGTTCTCAGTTGTGTAATCTGCAATGTCTTGCACAATTCCCTCATGACCTTCGACATAAATGGAGTTCCTTGGTCTGTTAGGATCTCCTTAGGCAACCCCGTTCTTGAAAACATGTGGACTAACTCCCGGGCTTACACCTGGTGGAGGAGTTTCGTAGTGGTACGGCCTCCGGCTACCGTGTAGCATAATATAATACCACCAGGATATACTGATGCCCTCGGGCGGACTTGACCAGAGGCTCCACTAGATCCATTGCTATGCGTTCGAATGGAACCTCGATGACGGGTAGAGGCACTAGGGGACTGCGGAAGTGGGCCACTGAGAGGTTATCTGGCATGTGAAGCAGGAACGACAATAACTTTTTATTTCTCTATAGCAACTTGGCCAGTAGAATATCTGGAGAATCCGTTCCTGAGTCTTGTCTGCACCCAGGTGACCACCCAACACATGAGAATGAACCATGTCTAACACCCTGCGTCTATAGGGCCCTGGCACCAGCAACTGTTCTATTACCTCACCCCTTGGCTTGGTTACTCTGTACAGCAAATCCCCATTCACAGCTAAATGAGGGAACCGAATGTCAGCCCCTGGTTCCTGAGGCACCCCATTTAACACAGTAACATTTTCAAAGGCCTCTTTCAGAGTTAAATCCCTGATTTGGGCAGTTCCAAAGTTTCCCTCGGACACCTCCAGCTCAGGGATATTGGCCTCAGGGGATGTTGCCTCATCCTCATCGCCCACAAACACACACATGGGAAACTCATCTACCATGTTCTGCGGGTAAGTTTCCTTAGGGGCGATCTGGCTGTCGTCCGCGTAACCAGGTGTCCCCGCTTTTCCCAACATTTCCCAGAATAATGCAAAGTCACGTCCAATTATTATGGCATGCAATAGGTCTTTAACGACTGCCACTTCATGAGATGTGGTGCCACAGTCCGTGTTTACATCCACCTGGGCCACAGGATAGTTCTTAGCGTCCCCATGGATACACCGGACACCCACCACCTTCCCAGGAACCAGTCGATGAGGGAGTGTGGTCCTTATCAAGGTCACCAAACTTCCTGAATCCAATAGTCCAGAGACTTGTACCCCGTTTACTGACACTGAGCATGCCTAAGGGCCCTCACTATGTTAAGCAACCGCGCTGCAAGCGGGGTAGGCAAAATAGGAGCAACGCCGGCCCATGTTGCAGTCCATTGGCTCAGAGTTTATGGGACACCGGGCGGCAATATGGCCAGGTTTATGACATCTCCAACACACTATATTAAGGGGTGGGACCTTGGGCAGCAACTCAGACCCCTCCTGAACTCTAGGACGCCCCCCCAGGTGTTGCTTTAGCTCCCTTCTTTTGGGTGTCCGCCGCCTTTTGGGAACCCCAGTATTGAGAGGTTACGACTAGTGTTGAGCGAACATGCTCGACACTGCTCGGTACTCGCCCAAGCATCACGCTACTTGGGATGCTCGGCGAGCACCGAGCATTTCCGGGTTACTCGGGCGGGAGCTCGGGTATCCGCCCTGCATGTTTGGTGCTCTTTACAGAGCCAATGAACATGCAGGGATAGCCAGCCAGTCACTGTAATGCCGCAGCCATGTTGGTTGTGGGTATTACATTGATTGGCTGGCCGCACAGCGTCTGTTAGAACCTTGCTCTTAGGTTTTTTCCTTTGCTGGTCACATGACCTCGTTGGTCTATTTAATCCTGCTCCGCCCTTCTGGCTTTGCTGGACTTCATTGTATATCTACTTTCTAGCTAGCCTGTGCTCTGTATCTAACTCTGTTAGTTTGCTTGGTCTACGGACCTCAGTGTTCTATATATTTTGTTTGTTTGTCTGTCTGCTACTATTTCTGTTAGGAGGTGTCCCATTTTCCTCCCAGTCCTTAGTACTTGTAGGGATTCCTTCCCCACATCTATAGGTCTCCGTACAGACTAGCTTAGGACTTTAGCAGGTCTGATCGCAGGATCAGGTTCCCTGTTACATCGTAGGGATTCAGCTGAGTTCTATCGTAGGGACAGATTTCCTCTCTTTCCTTAGCTCTGGTAGCAGAACATAACAGTAAGTCCAGCCTGCAAATTCTCTAAGGAAAGATTTTTCTGTTCCATCATGGTGTCGGTTCAGAATTTGGCTCATCGCCTGCAGGGACTCTCTCTGGAGGTGGCCGAGCTCCGTCAGCACGTGAGTAACTGTCCTGGAGCACATTTCTTGGAGCCTAAGGTATGTTTGCCGGATTTATTTTTTGGTGAACACCGAGAATTTTTTTCATTTAAAAATGCTTGCTTATTGTATTTTCGTTTGAGACCCAAGTCCTCTGGGGATGAATCCCAGCGCATAGGGTTCATAATGTCACTTTTGCGCAAAGAGCCTCAGGAGTGGGCCTTTTCTTTGCAACCTAGTGATACATGCTTCAGATCAGTGGATAGTTTTTTTTCTGCTTTGGGACTATTATATGATGATCCTGACCGTGTCGCATCAGCTGAGACTGAGTTAAGACGTTTGAGACAGGGATCAGGTAATGTGGAAAAATATTGTACTCATTTCCGTCGTTGGTCTACTCAAACAGGGTGGAAAGATTCTGCTCTGAAAAGTCTATTTCTTGCTGGACTCAATGAAAGGGTTAAAGACCTGCTAATTGCTTATCCTACACCTGAAGATTTGCAACAGGCTATGCAATTAGCTATACGGGTGGATAGGAGACTGCGTGCAAGGGTTAATGAGAGCAAATCCTCTGCTATGTCAGTTTCTGGTTATGAGAATGTGTGTACTAACAGTGGTGAACCGATGGAGATTGGATCGGTGGCACCTCGCTCTCAAGAAAAAGACCGTTGATTTTCTGAAGGCTTGTGTTTCTATTGCGGAAAATCTGGTCATTTGATTAAAGGCTGTGAGCTTCGTATGAAGAAAGAAAAAAAAATGGTCAGTCATGCCCGTATTGCCTGTTTAAATTCCAAGGGTATATTTTTAGCTGCTTCCACGATTGCTCAGGAAAAATTAATGGAATTTCGGGTGTTTGTTGATTGTGGGTCTACTCTGAATGTAATTGATGGGGGATTCTTGGAAAGACTCAATTTAAAACCCGAACCTTTATCATCCCCCATTGCTGTGGTTTCTGTGGATGGTTCCCCTTTGAAGAATATTACTCTCAAGGTCTGTGAATTTCCTCTCACTATTAATGGTGTTCACCATGAGAAATTGGATTTGGTAGTTTTGAATAACTTGCCTTCTCCAGTAATATTGGGATTGCCCTGGTTAAAATTTCACAATCCTGTACTGGATTGGTCTACCAATGAAATTAAATCCTGGAGCCATAAATGTTATGACAAGTGTTGTAACGGGCGTATTGCAGCTTTGGATAGGGGAGAATTGCCTGTTCCTATTCAGGATTTTTGGAGAGTTTTTTCTGAGAAGGAATCGCAGGTTTTGCCTCCCCATAGAGACTATGATTGTTCTATTGAATTTGTCCCTGGAGCGACTCTTCCTAAAAGTCGTTTATTTAATCTTACTATTCCTGAGAGGAAGGCTTTGGATGAATACATACAGACAAGTTTGGCCGCCGGTCACATTAGGCCCTCTAAGTCTCCTGTGGCGGTTGGATTTTTTTTGTAAAAAAAAAAGGACGGCGGTTTACGTCCTTGTCTGGATTTTCGTGAGATTAACAAAATTACTGTACGCAATCCTTACCCACTGCCATTGATTCCTGATCTGTTTAACCAGTTAATGGGGGCCAAGTGGTTCTCTAAAATTGACCTTAAGGGGGCATACAATCTGTTGCGCATGAAGGAGGGTGACGAATGGAAGACTGCTTTTAACACTCCTGTGGGTCATTTTGAGAATCTGGTTATGCCTTTTGGTCTTACTAATGCTCCTGCATTTTTTCAGAATCTTATTAATGACATCCTTAGACCTTTGATCGGCAAAAATGTGGTTGTGTATTTGGATGACATTTTGATTTATTCGCCAGATCTGGAGTCTCATTGGCGGAGCGTACGTGAGGTATTACAATTGTTAATGGACAATTCGCTTTTTGCTAAGCTGGAGAAATGTGAGTTCGCTGTACAGAGAATTAGTTTTTTGGGTTACATTATCTCCAGCGAAGGTTTTGAGATGGACCCGGTTAAAGTTCAAGCTGTACAGGAATGGCCTAGGCCTATTGGTTTGAAATCGATACAGAGGTTTTTAGGTTTCGCCAATTATTACAGAAAATTCATAAAAAAATTTTCTAGTATTGTCAAACCTCTGACCGATCTCACCAGGAAAGGTGCTGATGCGGTTCAGTGGTCTTCTGAGGCCATTGAAGCTTTTGTGTATCTCAAGGAGAGGTTCACCTCTGCTCCCATCCTTATGCAGCCTGATGTGACTAAGCCGTTTTTGGTTGAGGTTGATGCTTCTTCGGTGGGGGTTGGCGCAGTATTGTCTCAGGATAACGGGGATGGATTACATCCCTGTGCCTTTTTTTCAAAAATTTTTTCGGAGACTGAACTGAATTACGATATTGGTAATCGGGAATTATTGGCTATTAAACTCGCATTTGAGCACTGGCGCCACTTCTTGGAAGGTGCGGAATTTCCCGTTCAGGTTCTTACGGATCATAAAAATCTGATATATCTTGATGCTGCCAAGCGCCTGAATGCCCGTCAGGCTAGGTGGGCACTGTTTTTCTCGCGGTTTAATTTCTCCGTTACTTACATCCCTGGTACTAAGAATGTTAAGGCGGATGCCTTGTCTCGCAGTTTTTCTCCAATAGTCGGTGCTGAGAAAGAGGAGAACATTTTACAAGAAGGTGTTGTGATAGCTGCTTTGGACTCCGTTTTGGAAGATGAGATTCTTAAAGCACAGGAGAATGCCCCATCTAACACTCCTCATGGGAGGTTGTTTGTGCCTGGGACCTTTAGGAGAGATTTGTTTGTTGAGTGTCACGAATCTCGGTTGGCAGGTCATCCCGGAATCTCTGAGACCAAGAGACTGGTGGGTCGCAGTTTTTGGTGGCCTGGATGGCAGAAGGAAGTCATTAAGTGGGTGCGTCAATGTACTATATGTGCTAGATCTAAGTCCTCACATACTCCTGCTGCGGGGTTGCTTTGTCCTTTGGAGGTTCCCAGTGCTCCTTGGACACATTTGGCTATGGACTTTATAACTGACCTTCCCCCCTCTGAGGGTTTTACTGTCATCTGGGTGGTCGTGGACCGTTTTAGCAAGATGTGTCACTTGGTTCCCTTCGTCAAACTGCCCTGCGCTAAAACTCTCGCTAAGGCCTTTGTCAAGGAAATTGTCAGACTTCATGGCGTTCCTACTGACATTGTTTCTGATAGGGGTCCTCAGTTCGTGGCTCGTTTTTGGCGTGCCTTTTGTGACAGGTTGGGAGTTCATTTGTCGTTCTCGTCCGGATATCATCCTGAATCTAATGGCCAGACAGAAAAGAAAAACCAGGATGTTGAGCAGTTCTTGCGTTGTTTTGTGGCAGACAATCAAGAGGGGTGGTCTGAGTTTCTGCCACTTGCTGAATTTGCTCTGAACAATCATACATCTTCTTCTGCTGGTTGTTCGCCTTTTTTTTGTTGTTCTGGGAGACATCCGTCGTTTGGGTCGTTCTCCAAGTTGGGATCTGCCGTGCCTGAGGAGGAGAATTTTTCCGGTGATTTGGAGAGAGTTTGGACGGATGTGCGTGGTAATCTTCAGGAGGCCAACAGAAAATCTAAAGACTACTTTGATAGGAAACGACAGGAGGTTTTGTTCGCTGTTGGTGATATGGTTTGGTTGTCCTCTAGGAATCTGCGGTTGAGGATTCCTTCTAAGAAATTGGGTCCCAAGTTTGTAGGGCCCTTTAAGGTGCTTCAGGTTGTCAACCAATCTGCTGTTAGGTTGGAGGTTCCTACCTCCTGGAGAATTAATACGGTATTTCATGTCTCTCTGTTAAAAAAAGCTGTTGTGTCGGATGGTGACGCCTCTGCCTCTGTTCCTCCGGTGGTGGAGGACGGGGAATATGAAATTTCTCGCATCCTTAACTCTAGACGGTATAGAGGTAGTTTGCAGTATCTGATGGCCTGGAAAGGTTTCGGACCCGAGGATAACTCTTGGGTGAGGTCAGATGATGTTTCCGCGTCCAGACTTATCAGAGCGTTTCACAGGAGATTTCCTGATAAGCCTGGTCCTAGGGGATCCGGAGGATCCTCTTAGAAGGGGGGGTACTGTTAGAACCTTGCTCTTAGGTTTTTTCCTTTGCTGGTCACATGACCTCGTTGGTATATTTAATCCTGCTCCGCCCTTCTGGCTTTGCTGGACTTCATTGTATATCTACTTTCTAGCTAGCCTGTGCTCTGTATCTAACTCTGTTAGTTTGCTTGGTCTACGGACCTCAGTGTTCTATATATTTTGTTTGTTTGTCTGTCTGCTACTATTTCTGTTAGGAGGTGTCCCATTTTCCTCCCAGTCCTTAGTACTTGTAGGGATTCCTTCCCCACATCTATAGGTCTCCGTACAGACTAGCTTAGGACTTTAGCAGGTCTGATCGCAGGATCAGGTTCCCTGTTACATCGTAGGGATTCAGCTGAGTTCTATCGTAGGGACAGATTTCCTCTCTTTCCTTAGCTCTGGTAGCAGAACATAACAGCGTCACCTCGAGTATTTAAATCCGGGCGCCGCCATCTTGGACACCCTGCTGATTTAGGGAGATATTTATACTGCTGATTTATACTGCGAAATAGTTAGTGTAGGGTCTGTCAAGGCTGCCAGATCAAACAAACAGTCCTTCTCAGGACTAATATCCATCCCAGATATCAGGCAGGCAGGCAGGCTGTATAGGAGACGCAGTGGTTATACCAGCAAACGCTGCATTACAGTCCTGTGTGCTCCTGTTGCTGAAATTGTTGGACTTAGCTGCAGGTCTCGGGGGCCAGGAAAAATTTTTTTTTTCATCTAAATCCTCTTTTTTTTTTTTCCTACTTCACACTGTACAAATACCCATCTTATTAACCTTTTGGTGTCCCCCCCCCCAAAAAAAAAAAGTGTGTCTGTGACAGTTCAGACACAAATATATATTTTTAAAAGAGTCTGGTGTAGGCCAGAGAAATAGATGTGTGGTTTTGCAGTTCCACAGTTCAAACCTCTGTATTATCCACTTTTGGGACATTTTTACCTTAAAAAAACAGTTTGATTGTGTCGCTCACTATTCAGCGGCAAATATATCTATTTAAAAAAGTCTGGTATACACCAGTAAATTATAACTGTGGTTTTGCCGTTCCACGGTAAAAAATCTCTATTATCCTGCTTTTGACATTTTTTGCTGTAAAAAAAAACAGTAATAGTGTCTCCTGATTGTTCAGACACAAATATATTTGTTGAAAATAGTCTGGTGTAGGCCAGAGAAATAGAAGTGTGGTTTTGCAGTTACACTGTTCAAACCTTTGAATTATCCACTTTTGGGCCATTTTTACCTAAAAAAAACCTGTTTGAGTGTGTCGCTCACTATTCAGCGGCAAATATATCTATTTAAAAAAGTCTGGTATACACCAGTAAATTATAACTGTGGTTTTGCCGTTCCACGGTAAAAAATCTCTATTATCCAGCTTTTGGCATTTTTTCCGTAAAGAAAAACAGTAATAGTGTCTCCTGATTGTTCAGACACCAATATATCTGTTTAAAAGAGTCTGGTATACACCAGTAAATTATAACTGTGGTTTTGCCGTTCCACGGTGAAAAATCTCTGTTATCCAGCTTTTGGTATTTTTTCCGTAAAGAAAAACAGTAATAGTGTCTCCTGATTGTTCAGGCACCAATATATCTGTTTAAAATAGTCTGGTGTAGGACCGAGAAATAGAACTGTGGTTTTGCAGTTCCACGGTAAAAAATCTCTATTATCCAGCTTTTGGTATTTTTTCCATAGAGAAAAACAGTAATAGTGTCTCCTGATTGTTCAGACACAAATATATCTGTTTAAAAGAGTCTGGTATACACCAGTAAATTATAACTGTGGTTTTGCCGTTCCACGGTGAAAAATCTCTATTATCCTGCTTTTGGCATTTTTTGCCGTAAAGAAAAACAGTAATAGTGTCTCCTGATTGTTCAGACACAAATATATCTGTTGAAAATAGTCTGGTGTAGGACCGAGAAAGAGAACTGTGGTTTTGCAGTTCCACGGGTCGAATCTCTGTATTAACTTGCTTTTGGCATTTTTTGCCATAAAGAAAAACAGTAATAGTGTCTCCTGATTGTTCAGACACAAATATATCTGTTTAAAAGGGTCTGGTATACACCAGTAAATTATAACTGTGGTTTTGCTGTCCCTCGGTAAAAAATCTCTATTATCCAGCTTTTGTTATTTTTTCCGTAAAGAAAAACAGTAATAGTGTCTCCTGATTGTTTAGACACAAATATATCTGTTTAAAATAGTCTGGTGTAGGCCCGAGAAATAGAACTGTGGTTTTGCAGTTCCACGGTAAAAAATCTCTATTATCCAGCTTTTGGTATTTTTTCCATAGAGAAAAACAGTAATAGTGTCTCCTGATTGTTCAGACACAAATATATCTGTTTAAAAGAGTCTGGTATACACCAGTAAATTATAACTGTGGTTTTGCCGTTCCACGGTGAAAAATCTCTATTATCCTGCTTTTGGCATTTTTTGCCGTAAATAAAAACAGTAATAGTGTCTCCTGATTGTTCAGACACAAATATATCTGTTGAAAATAGTCTGGTGTAGGACCAAGAAAGAGAACTGTGGTTTTTCAGTTCTACGGGTCAAATCTCTGTATTAACCTGCTTTTGGCATTTTTTGCCATAAAGAAAAACAGTAATAGTGTCTCCTGATTGTTCAGACACAAATATATCTGTTTAAAAGGGTCTGGTATACACCAGTAAATTATGTAACAGGTCTGGGAGGCGGAACCTCTGAGCTACTATACAAGGGGGCGGTCCTTGTAAGGGAGCGGGTGGCGACCAGGCAGGCAGTCACAGCAGGTGACCGGGACAGTCTCAGGAAGAACGGGCAGGAAATCACGGCAAGTGACTGGGGCAGTCTCTGGGTGAACGGGCAGATGGTCACGGCAAGTGACCGGGACAGTCTCTGGAAGAACGGGCAGGAGATCACGGCAAGTGACTGGGGCAGTCTCTGGGTGAACGGGCAGATGGTCACAGCAAGTGACCGGGGCAGTCTCTGGGTAAAGGGTTGGTACGACCTGTGGCGGCTGATGGTAGACTTGAGCTCCCAGGTGAGCAGGCGAGAGTCTCTGGATAAACGGGTGGTCACAGCATGTGACGGCGGAGCCTCCAGGAAGACCAACAGACAGGCGGCAGATGAGCGCTCCCAGGTGAGCGGGCGAGAGTCTCTGGATAAGCGGGTGGTCACAGCACGTGACGGCAGAGCCTCCAGGTAGGCTAGCGGACAGGCAGCAGATGAGCGCTCCCAGGTGAGCGGACAGGAGTCACTGGACAGGCAGGTGGTCACAGCACGTGACGGCGGAGCCTCCAGGTAGGCTAGCAGACAAGTAGCAGATGTGCGCTCCCAGGTGAGCGGGCAAGCTGGTCCATAGACAGACTGACAGAAGTTGGAAGGCAGACCGTCGGACCTCAGGCAAGCAGGCAGGTAGCTGAAGTGCGCTCCCAGGTGAGCGGGCAAGCTGGTCCTTAGACAGACTGACAGGAGTTGTAAGGCAGACCGTCGGACCTCAGGCTAGCAGGCAGGTAACGGAATATCAGGCAGGAACAAGACAGCAAGCTGGCAGGAAACTGGCAGGTATCTGGCAGGTAACTGGCAACGGGACCTGAGGGCTGAAGCAGAGTAGTGAACAGTGCAACAACATTGCTCGGGCACCTCCATTTTGGAGGAGGTGCCTTTTATATGGGAGGTCCTCCGGCAGTTGGCCGGGGACACCTTAGGACGGCGCGCGCGGCCCCTTTAAGAGGGAGGGAGAGCGCGCGCGCGCGCCCTAAGCACAGTGGCCGGGAAGGAGCGCGCGCTGCCAGCAGAGCGGGAGGAGGACGCCGGGCACGGAGCAGAGAGGTGAGGGGAACAGCGTCCCTGCCTAGCAGAGGGCAGGGACGCCGGCGCTACAGTACCCCCCCCTTTAGGCCCCCCCTTTTTTAGGCCAGACAGAAATTTAGCTAGGATAAGAGGGGCATGGATGTTCTCCCGGGGCTCCCACGTTCTCTCCTCAGGACCAAACCCCCTCCAATCTACCAGAAAAAAGGTCTTTCCTCTTACCCTTTTGGTGGCAAGAATGTTCTCTACCTCAAACTCATCCTCAGCAGAAACCGGAGCAGGAGGCGTACCTGTAGACTTGGAAAAAGAGTTAAGTACCACAGGTTTGAGGAGAGATACATGGAAGGAGTTAGGGATCCGTAAGTTGGCCGGGAGTTTTAATTTATAGGCCACCGGGTTGATCTGACTGATGACCTCCAGAGGACCGATGAACCGAGGCCCTAACTTGTAAGAAGGTATCTTGAGTCGGACATATTTAGATGAGAGCCAGACTTTATCTCCAGGACGAAATTGTGGAGGATCCAGGCGTTTTTTGTCAGCGTGTCTTTTCATCCGTTCGGACGACTGAAGGAGTGCGGATCGGGTACTCTCCCAAATGGAGGAAAATTTGCTAACGAGAGATTCCGCAGCCGGGTTGTCCACAGAGGTGGAGACAGGAAAAGGAATCCGAGGATGCTGACCGAAGACTACATAAAACGGGGATTTGGAGGAGGATTCGCTCTCGTGATTGTTATAGGAGAACTCGACCCAAGGTAGGAGATCCACCCAGTCAGAATGATGGCCAATAACTCTCGGTCTCCTATGGAATAGTTGCGCTCAGAAGAGGAGAAGAGTTTGGAGAAGAAGCCACAGGTTACCATTCTCCCGGAAGATGATTTTTGAGTAAGTACCGCTCCGGCTCCAGAGGAGGAGGCGTCAACTTCCAGGAAGAACTGCTTGTTGCCGTCCGGGCGATGCAGCACCGGGGCGGAAGAGAAGGCCTGTTTTAGGGAAAGAAAGGCCTCCTCTGCTTCGGGCGGCCACTCTTTGGGATTAGTACCCTTACGGGTGAGCGCGGAAATTGGGGCAGTCCGGGAAGAGAAGTGTGGTATGAAGAGGCGGTAGTAGTTGGCGAAGCCCAGGAATCGCTGAATGGCCTTCAACCCCTCCGGTCGAGGCCATTTCTCGATGGCAGACAGTTTCTCTGGATCCATTCGTAGGCCGGTCTGAGAAATAATGTAGCCCAAAAACGGAAGCGAGGTCTGCTCAAAGAGGCACTTCTCGTATTTAGCGAAGAGGTGATTCTGCCTGAGCCTGAGCAGGACCTGACGAACGTCCCTCCGGTGAGTCTGGAGATCCGGAGAGAAGACCAAGATGTCGTCCAGGTACACCACTACGCAGGAGTAGAGAAGGTCCCGGAAGATGTCATTGACCAACTCTTGAAAGACGGCAGGAGCGTTACAGAGACCAAAGGGCATTACCAGATATTCATAGTGGCCGTCCCGGGTGTTGAATGCCGTCTTCCATTCATCCCCCTGACGGATACGAACCAGGTTGTACGCCCCACGGAGGTCCAGTTTGGTGAAGACCCTAGCCCCCCTCAGGCGATCAAATAACTCCGGAATGAGCGGAAGGGGGTACTTATTCTTCACCGTGATCTGGTTAAGGCCTCTATAGTCTATACAGGGACGGAGAGAGCCGTCCTTCTTTTTGACAAAAAAGAAGCCTGCTCCCGCCGGGGAGGTAGATTTCCGGATGAATCCCCTGGCCAGATTCTCCTCAATATATTCAGACATCGACCGGGTCTCAGCAGCGGATAAAGGATAAATACGCCCACGGGGAGGAGTAGTACCAGGTAACAGGTCGATAGGGCAGTCGTATGGTCTATGAGGAGGTAGTGTCTCTGCTTCCTTTTTATTAAAGACATCAGCATAAGACCAATAAGGAATCGGAAGTCCAGGTAGATTAGCTGGGGTAGGAGAAGGACGGACGGGATGGACGGGAACCAGACAGGTCTTATGGCAGTCCTGTCCCCAGCGAAGGACTTCTCCGGTCTGCCAGTCAAGCACGGGTGCATGTCTCTGGAGCCAAGGTAGGCCTAGCAAGAGGGCGTGAGAGAGTCCAGGCAGAACATGAAAGGAGATGCTCTCAGAATGCAGCATTCCCACTTGCAGAGTTACGGATTCGGTGATGAGTTGGATGGGACGTGGTAAGAGGCCCCCATCCACAGCAGCGACAGATATTGGTACAGCCAGAGGTTTGGTGGGAATGTGGTATTTTTCTACCAGGGACTGTGAGATAAGATTCCCGGCCGCTCCAGAGTCAAGTTGGGCTAGTTCGAAATAACGATTCTCCCCGCAGATAATTGAGACTGACAGTAGCAGAAATGGAGAGGATTTATTCTTGTCTAGGTTGACCTCTCTGAGCGAACCTAGACACAGGCGTTTCCCGACCTCTCCGGGCAGGTACGGATCCGGTGCTCCTTACTGCCGCAGTAGAAGCAGCTCCCTTCGGCACGGCGTAAGTCTTGACGGGTTTTGACCATCTTGGTCTGGTCGACCTGCATAGGCTCAGGAGAGTGTACCTGGGGAGAGACGGATGGAGTGACGGGTTTGTGAAAAGTAGGAGCTAGACGTGGAAACCTCCTCTCACGGGTGACCTCTTTGGCACACTCCTGGAACCGTAGGTCAATCCGGGTGGCAAGAGTTATTAGGTCATCGAGAGTGGTAGGAATGTCCCGACCGGCAAGTTCATCTTTAATACGGCCGGACAGACCCTCCCAGAAGACGGATACCAGAGCGTCGCTATCCCAGGCCAGCTCCGAGGCAAGGGTACGGAACCGTATGGCATATTGGCCCACGGTGAGACTTCCCTGACGGAGGCGTAGCAGAGATGATGCGGATGAGGTCTTCCGTCCGGGTTCGTCGAAGACTTTCCGGAAAGCCGTGAGAAAGGCAGGCAAGTCGGACACCAGGGGGTCTCCTCTCTCCCATAGAGGATTTAGCCAGGCCAGGGCCTCCCCGGTGAGATGGGACATGATGAATGCAATTTTGGCCCGGTCGGAGTTAAACTGGTGGGACAATAGTTCAAAGTGCAGGGTGCACTGATTTATGAAGCCCCGAGCCTGGGCGGAGTCGCCTCCGAAGCGAGGAGGTGCAGAAAGCCGGCGTCCGGGGTAGGATACCATGGTATTAGTGGGCAGCGGGGCTGCCGGATTGCGAGACATGGCACTGGCGGAGGTTGCTGGTGGAGCAGTCAGAGTGTCCAGACGAGTATTGACATTCCGCAGGTGACCCAGGATGGACTCCTGTTGGGACCTTTGACGGGACAGTTCATGACACAGGTCCGAGAGCGAGGGAGCTTGGGTGCCACCGGGTTCCATGGCCCGAGCAAACTGTAACGGGTCTGGGAGGCAGAACCTCTGAGCTACTATACAAGGGGGCGGTCCTTGTAAGGGAGCGGGTGGCGACCAGGCAGGCAGTCACAGCAGGTGACCGGGACAGTCTCAGGAAGAACGGGCAGGAAATCACGGCAAGTGACTGGGGCAGTCTCTGGGTGAACGGGCAGATGGTCACGGCAAGTGACCGGGACAGTCTCTGGAAGAACGGGCAGGAGATCACGGCAAGTGACTGGGGCAGTCTCTGGGTGAACGGGCAGATGGTCACAGCAAGTGACCGGGGCAGTCTCTGGGTAAAGGTTTGGTACGACCTGTGGCGGCTGATGGTAGACTTGAGCTCCCAGGTGAGCAGGCGAGAGTCTCTGGATAAACGGGTGGTCACAGCATGTGACGGCGGAGCCTCCAGGAAGACCAACAGACAGGCGGCAGATGAGCGCTCCCAGGTGAGCGGGCGAGAGTCTCTGGATAAGCGGGTGGTCACAGCACGTGACGGCAGAGCCTCCAGGTAGGCTAGCGGACAGGCAGCAGATGAGCGCTCCCAGGTGAGCGGACAGGAGTCACTGGACAGGCAGGTGGTCACAGCACGTGACGGCGGAGCCTCCAGGTAGGCTAGCAGACAGGTAGCAGATGTGCGCTCCCAGGTGAGCGGGCAAGCTGGTCCATAGACAGACTGACAGAAGTTGGAAGGCAGACCGTCGGACCTCAGGCAAGCAGGCAGGTAGCTGAAGTGCGCTCCCAGGTGAGCGGGCAAGCTGGTCCTTAGACAGACTGACAGGAGTTGTAAGGCAGACCGTCGGACCTCAGGCTAGCAGGCAGGTAACGGAATATCAGGCAGGAACAAGACAGCAAGCTGGCAGGAAACTGGCAGGTATCTGGCAGGTAACTGGCAACGGGACCTGAGGGCTGAAGCAGAGTAGTGAACAGTGCAACAACATTGCTCGGGCACCTCCATTTTGGAGGAGGTGCCTTTTATATGGGAGGTCCTCCGGCAATTGGCCGGGGACACCTTAGGAAGGCGCGCGCGGCCCCTTTAAGAGGGAGGGAGAGCGCGCGCGCCCTAAACACAGTGGCCGGGAAGGAGTGCGCGCTGCCAGCAGAGTGGGAGGAGGACGCCGGGCATGGAGCAGAGAGGTGAGGGGAACAGCGTCCCTGCCTAGCAGAGGGCAGGGACGCCGGCGCTACAAATTATAACTGTGGTTTTGCTGTCCCACGGTAAAAAATCTCTATTATCCAGCTTTTGTTATTTTTTCCGTAAAGAAAAACAGTAATAGTGTCTCCTGATTGTTCAGACACAAATATATCTGTTTAAAATAGTCTGGTGTAGGCCCGAGAAATAGAACTGTGGTTTTGCAGTTCCACGGGTCAAATCTCTGTATTATCCTGCTTTTGGCATTTTTTGCCGCAAAAAAAAACAGTAATAGTGTCTCCTAATTGTTCAGACACCAATATATCTGTTTAAAAGAGTCTGGTTTACACCAGTAAATTATGACTGTGGTTTTGCCGTTCCACGGTAAAAAATCTCTATTATCCTGCTTTTGGCATTTTTTGCCGTAAAAAAAAAAAATTAATAGTGTCTCCCTGATTGTTCAGACACAAATATATTTGTTGAAAATAGTCTGGTGTAGGCCAAAGAAATAGAAGTGTGGTTTTGCAGTTCCACGGTTCAAACCTCTGTTTTATCCACTTTTGGGCCATTTCTACCTAAAAAAAAAACAGTTTGAGTGTGTCGCTCACTGTTCAGCCGCAAATAAATCTATTTAAAATTGTCTGGTATACCCCAATAAACAATAACTGTGGTTTTGCCATGCCACGGTAAAAATTCTCTATTATTCAGCTTTTGCTATTTTTTCCGTAAAGAAAAGCAGTAACAGTTTCTCCCTGATTGTTCAGATTGTTTAAAAGAGTCGGGTGTAGGCCAGAGAAATAGAACTTTGGTTTTCCTCTTCCACGGTTCCAATCTACTTTTTATTACCGTTTTTCCATTGATAGTGCGAGTGTAAGCTATTTTACTTCCTTTACAATGGGCAAGGCGCGTGGCAAGTGACATGGAACTGGACGTTCTGGTGAAGGTGCATGCAGAGGACGGGGCCGTGTCTAAGGTGAAAATGTGCCACAGCCACATTTTCTCGCTCTCACTTCTTGACCGAATTACTAGGGAAGCACACTACAACACCAGTATTGCGAACTGATCAGTGTGAACAGGTTATTAATTGGATAGCAGATAATACTTCCAGTTACCTAGGCACCACCCGTCCGGTCTGTCTTCCACACGGTCAAATCTTAGTAGCCGTGAGTCTCGACCGCATACTCCTCCTCACCCTGATGCTCCTTCCTCCCACCATGACATCAGACAGCAACTGATCCCACACTTAGACACTCTGAAGAGCAGTTCACTGGTCCATTTCCATATTTGTTCCCCTCGCCTGCTCCGCTTGAAGTGGTGGAAGAGGAGATCCCATGTAGCGATGCCCAAATATTTGAACAGCCACGGCCACAGGAAGTCGACGCTGGCAATTTGTCACAAGAGGTGGACGATGACGAGAAACAATTGCCAGGAAGTGAGGAGGAGGATCGTGGTGCACAAGTGGAAGAGGAGGAGGTGGTGGATGATCTAGTAACTGACCCAACGTGGCAGGAGGACATGCAGAGCAATGCCAGCAGCACACAGGGTGAGGGAGGCAGAGTATCCCAACAGGCAGGAAGAAGCAGTGTGGTGGCCGCAGACAGAAGACAGGCAACAGTACCCCGTAACACCAACATGAGGGACGTTGCCAATACAACCTGTAGGTCTTCCAGAGTCTGGAATTTTTTTAAAGACTCTGCTGAATACCCCAAAAAGGCCATTTGTACCACCTGCCATGCCAGCATCAGCAGGGGTGACAAAACTACCAGTCTGACCACCACCAGCATGATCAGGCACATATAAACCTATAAAGAGATCACTAAGAAGTGAAATCAATCCCAAAGATAATGAAAAACCAAAAAGACATCCCAAATCTATATCATGCACTGGTGATACGTCATTATAATGTTGCATTGGAAACTAACGGGAATCAGAAACAAACTGTGGAGTCAGTTTTATACAAAAGTAATGAATTTTATTCAAAGTAATACAAATATAGAACATGAAAAAAAAATCATCTAAGAAGTTTGGAAGAAAGTGCTGCTGTGGACCTATGGAAGGCGTGATGGAATATCCATCACACTACAAGAATCATAGAGACACATTGGGTCCCATTCAACCAGAACAAGGCATATAAACATGAAGGTGAGCCACTAACTATGCTAAATTAATGTATGGCAGCTGGATTAAATGCCAGCAATTAGTCAAAAGTATTGTATAAAGCCATAATAATCCTCTGTATGTTCGGATAACCGACTAAAAGAGGTGCAGAGTAAGGGAATTACCTTCTGCCATGTTCTCAAGTGGAGCAGAGCATCTGTGGGACCCGTGCAGTAGCCTCGACGCGAGGTTTCACTTTCCGGCTTCGTCAGGAGGCGTCATGACCAGGCACATGGCAGCAAAGTACCCGACTTTGTCGGGTGAACCCCAGGGTCCACAACCAGTGACAGCGGCTGTCACCACTGCTTCTTCCGCTGTTGTGCGAGCAATAGAACCCCCTGTTGTGTGTGCAAGGCAATCCCCCGTCCATACTGCATGCAAAGATGCACCCTCCTCTCAGTTTTCACTTGTTATGGCAGTTTCTCAAGAAACAGCATCAATGTCCAAGTCCACGTCCCACCGCAGCTTTCAATTGTCCATATTTCAGACCTTTGAACGAAAGAGGAAATTCGCAGCCAACGACCCACAGGCCACAGTCCTAAATTCACACATTTCACGACTGCTTGAGTTGGAAATGCTGCCTTTTAGGCTGGTGGAGACGGAATCCTTCCGCAACCTTATGGCGGTGGCCGTCCCTTGGTACTCGGTCCCCAGCTGACACTATTTTGCCCAGTGTGCCATCCCCGCACTACACAAGCACGTGTCCAAAAACATCTGACGTGCCCTCAACAACACAGTTACTGGGAGAGTCCACCTGACAACGGACACGTGGACAAGTGCTTGTAGCCAGGGACGGTACATCTTCCTGACGGCACACTGGGTAAACATAGTGGAAGCCGAGACCCAGTCGGACCTTGGGACGGAACACATCCTCCCCACACTAAGGATTGCGGGCCCTATGTCAGTCAGAGTTGCCCCCACAGTGTACAGCTCCTGCGCATCATCCTCCTCCTCCTCCTCATGTTCAGCCTCCATCTCAGATAACCACATAAGTTACAAGTTGGAAGCATTGCAGTACTGCCTCTGCCAAGCGGCAACAGGCTGTGCTGAAACTCAAAAGCTTAGGTGAGAAACCTCACACTGCTTATGAGTTGTGGACAGCTGTAAAAGAGCAGGCAGATCTGTGGCTGAGACCGCTGAACCTACATCCAGGCATGGTCGTGTGTGACAATGGCCGTAACCTGGTGGCAGTTCTGAGGTGAGATCACACACATACCATGCCTGGCTCATGTGCTTAACCTCGTGGTTCAGCGGTTTCTTAAATCATACCCCGAGTTGCCAGATCTGCTCGTCAAAGTACGCCGCCTGTTAGCTCATTTTCGCAAGCTTCCTCCACCCCTGCTGTGTTGCAGCAGCGTTTGCAGCTTCCGTCACACCGACTTGTGTGTGATGTCCCCACACGTTGGAACTCTACCCTCCACATGTTGCAAAGGATTTGTGAGCAGAAGAGAGCAGTTGTGGAGTACCAGCTGCAACAAGGCCGTCGATATTCAGGTCAGACTCCACACATAAGACCTCAGGAGTGGACCTGGATGTCTGACATATGTACCATCTTGACAAACTTGGAGGAGTCCACCAAGATGGTGAGTGGCGATGACACCATCATTAGCGTTAGTATTCCACTTGTCTGTCTTTTGCAACGCTCTCTGCAGAGAATTAAAGAGGAGGCACTGCAGCTAGAGTATGATGAGATGGATCAAGAAGCTGTAGCGGTCGATTACACACAGCCCAGCCTCATCTCATCCCAACGTGCATTGGGGGACAATGAGGGAGAGGAGGAGGAGCTTGTATCATGCACTGTAGACTGTAGTACCTGTATAACTGTCATACCGTCGGTTCAGCGTGGGTGGCCTGAGGACAGGGGGGAGGAGGAGGAGAGCATGGTCAGTCGTCATCTTGGTGAGGACACGAAAGTCTTGCCCATTACCAGTCTGGCACGCATGGCTGACTTTATGTTACGCTGCCTTAACCGTGACCCTCGCGTTGTCAAAATGTTGGGTGACAGTCATTACTGGTTGGTGACACTTTTAGACCCCCGCTACAAGGAGAACTTTCACTCTCTTATTCCTGAGGTGGAGAGGTCTACAAAAATGGGGCAGTACCAGAAGGCCCTTGCTGCAGAACTGTTAAAAAAGTTCCCATTTGAACACACTAGCGGCAGAGGTCACAGTTCGATGCCCAACCAAGGCGTACATGCGAGAGAGATGCAACTCCAATCCAGCAGAGGCAGGGGAACACTGTCAATGTTCTGGGACAGTTTTCTGAGACCTTCCCTTCGGACAGACCCTTAGGCGCGGGGTACTCTCACAAGGAGTGGAAAGTTTCAAAAGATGGTGAGGGAGTACCTTGCCGACCGTACCAGCATCCTCCGTGATTCCTCTGTGCTTTTTAATTATTGGGTATCCAAGTTGGACACTTGGAATGAACTCGCTCTGTACGCCTTGGAGGTCCTGGCCTGCCCTTCCGCTAGCGTGTTATCGGAGGGTGTTTTTAGTGCCGCTGGGGGAATTATAATTGATAATCACACTCGCCTGTCAACTGACAATGCTGACAAGCTGACCCTTATCAAAATGAACAAGGGCTGGATTGGGCCAGACTTCTCATCACCACCAAATGACAGCAGAGTAACATAAAGTCAAATCCACTGTGATATTTCGGGAGGTGTATTCACATGCACCACTTCACACCCACACACGGGTATACGCTTCCTCATTTCGGCTGTTTTATGTTCTTCTCCTTATCCTCAGCCTCCACCACCACTATACCACCAGGGTGACCGTGGTCCGTGTTGCCATTATTCAAAGTTCCTCCATCCTTATTTTTGTCAGCTTTTGCTTGGAAGGCATAAGCAAAGACTGTGGGAGACACACTCCCCAATAATGGGAATAATACTGTATTTTTAAGATGCCGTACTGTATGGCTCTTGTAAGAGGCATTAAAACCATCTTGTTAAGCTACTGTGACCTCCAACACTTTTCCAAGGGGCATTAAAAGCATCTTGTTAAGCTAATGGGACCTCCACGTCTCTTCCAAGGGGCATTAAGACTGTCTTGTTAAGCTACTGTGACCTCCACCATTTTCCAAGAGGCATTAAAGCCATCTTGTTAAGCTACTGCGAACTCCATGTCTCTTCCAAGGGGCATTAAAAGCGTCTTGTTAAGATACTGGGACCTCCACGTCTCTTCCGTGGGGCATTAAAAGTGTCTTGTTAAACCACTCTGAACTCCACAGCTCTTCCAAAGGGCATTGAAATGTTGTTTTTAATTAACTCTAACCTCCACGACTCTTCGAGCGGGCATTGCATTTCCTCCTAATTTTTGGCAGCTTTTGCTTGGATGGCATAAGCAAAGACTATGGGAGACCCACTTCCCAATAATGGGAATAATGTTTGTAATATGCTGTACTGCATGGCTCTTGTAAGGGGCATTGCAAGTTCCTCCGTCCTATTTTTTGGCAGCTTTTGCTTGGAAGGCATAAGCAAAGACTATGGGAGACCCACTCCCCAATAATGGGAATAATGTTTGTAATATGCTGTACTGCATGGCTCTTGTAAGGGGCATTGCAAATTTCTCCGTCCTAATTTTTGGCAGATTTTGCTTGGAAGGCATAACCAATGACTGTGGGAGACCCATTCCCCAATAATGGGAATAATGTTTTTAAGATGCTGTACTGTATGGCTCTTGTAAGGGGCATTAAAACCGTCTAGTTAAGCTACTGCGACCTCCACCACTAATCCAAGGGGCATTCAAACCGTCTTGTTAAGCTACTTCGACCTCCACGTCTGTTCCGAGGGGCATTAAAACCGTCTTGTTAAGCTACTGGGACCTCCACGTCTCTTCCGAGGGGCATTAAAAGTGTCTTGTTAAACCACTCTGAACTCCACAGCTCTTCCAAGGGGCATTGAAATGTTATTTTTAATTAACTCTAACGTCCACGACTATTCAACGGGCATTGCATTTCCTCCTAATTTTTGGCAGCTTTTGCTTGGAAGGCATAAGCAAAGACTATGGGAGACCCACTCCCCAATAATGGGAATAATGTTTATAATATACTGTACTGCATGGCTCTTGTAAGGAGCATTGCAAGTAGAGATGAGCGTTGTTCTACTCGAACTGTTCGCCAATCTCAAATTCGAGCTGTTTTGGGCGGTGTTCGAGCCGTTCGGCGAACACGAACAATTTGAGAAAAATTCTTCTGTTCGAGGTTATGTTCGATAACTGTTCGTGCACCAAAATCATAACTGGATTTTTTCTCAGTAATGATGAAAATTAATGTTAATACGCAGTTTGAGTGTACAGCGGGGTGGGGGGAGGGGCAGGGGATGGATCTCTGCAGGAACAATGAAGATCTCCATTTTTTTTTCTCTTTCCCGCATTTACAGTGGGGAGGTGCAATCTGTCAGCCTATCAGCAGCGCACACACGGAGCGAAGTGCTTTTTTTCACACAAGCAAGGGCATGTGTCATTGGCAGTGTATGTCACATGTCCTTGCCCTATAAGACCAAGCCATTTTCCCCGTCGCCACCATTTTCTCACTGCTGCAGCTGCGTGTTAGACGGCACCGCTGTTGCTGTGTGCGCTATACCTTGTTAATTTCAAGCCAATTTTCGCACAAATATACAGATAGCTTGGGAGTAGGGAATAGTTGTGATTGCAGTCCTTTTAAGGACTAGGTTACAGCATTTCCTATGACTTTTATCAGGCAGGTCTGTGCACTTAAATAGATAGGTTGTGGGAGTAAAGACTAATTGTAATTGGAGTCCTTTTCAGGACTAGGTTACATCAGTTCCTATCAGTTTTTGCCAGGCAGGTCTGTGCCAGTGCTGTGCAAGTTTTTTTCACAGCATTTGGCTGAATCTAGCAAAGCTAATCCTTTTTGGCCTATTGCAGAGTGTGTTAGTCAGTGGAGTAGCCTATCTGTGTTGCAAGATATACCACCTGTGTATAGAATACCAATTTTTTTACTGCACCTAGTGAAGTAAAATCTTTTGGGCATAGCATCATTCTATTAGTCCATCTATACTGACCTCCATCAGGTTGCAAACTGAATCTAATTTTTTTCTGCATCTAGCTCTGAAAAAATATTGGGCTTCTAGCTGTGTGTGGGTCTTGTTCTATTAATCCATCTATACTGACCTCCATCAGGTTGCAAACTGAATATAATTTTTTTCTGCATCTAGCTCTGAAAAAATATTGGGCTTCTAGCTGTGTGTGGGTCTTGTTCGATTAATCCATCTATACTGACCTCCATCAGGTTGCAAACTGAATATAATTTTTTTCTGCATCTAGCTCTGAAAAAATATTGGGCTTCTAGCTGTGTGTGGGTCTTGTTCTATTAATCCATCTATACTGACCTCCATCAGGTTGCAAACTGAATATAATTTTTTTCTGCATCTAGCTCTGAAAAAATATTTGGCCTTCTAGCAGTGTGTGGGACTTGTTCTATTAGTCCACCTATACTGACCTCCATCAGGTTGCAAACTGAATATATTTTTTTCTGCATCTACCTCTGAAAAAATATTGGGCTTCTAGCTGTGTGTGGGACTTGTTGTATTAGTCCATCTATACTGACCTCCATCAGGTTGCAAACTGAATATATTTTTTTCTGCATCTACCTCTGAAAAAATATTGGGCTTCTAGCTGTGTGTGGGTCTTGTTCTATTAATCCATCTATACTGACCTCCATCAGGTTGCAAACTGAATATAATTTTTTTCTGCATCTAGCTCTGAAAAAATATTGGGCTTCTAGCTGTGTGTGGGTCTTGTTCTATTAATCCATCTATACTGACCTCCATCAGGTTGCAAACTGAATATAATTTTTTTCTGCATCTAGCTCTGAAAAAATATTGGGCTTCTAGCTGTGTGTGGGACTTGTTGTATTAGTCCATCTATACTGACCTCCATCAGGTTGCAAACTGAATATATTTTTTTCTGCATCTACCTCTGAAAAAATATTGGGCTTCTAGCTGTGTGTGGGTCTTGTTCTATTAATCCATCTATACTGACCTCCATCAGGTTGCAAACTGAATATAATTTTTTTCTGCATCTAGCTCTGAAAAAATATTTGGCCTTCTAGCAGTGTGTGGGACTTGTTCTATTAGTCCACCTATACTGACCTCCATCAGGTTGCAAACTGAATATATTTTTTTCTGCATCTACCTCTGAAAAAATATTGGGCTTCTAGCTGTGTGTGGGACTTGTTGTATTAGTCCATCTATACTGACCTCCATCAGGTTGCAAACTGAATATATTTTTTTCTGCATCTACCTCTGAAAAAATATTGGGCTTCTAGCTGTGTGTGGGTCTTGTTCTATTAATCCATCTATACTGACCTCCATCAGGTTGCAAACTGAATATAATTTTTTTCTGCATCTAGCTCTGAAAAAATATTGGGCTTCTAGCTGTGTGTGGGACTTGTTGTATTAGTCCATCTATACTGACCTCCATCAGGTTGCAAACTGAATATATTTTTTTTCTGCATCTACCTCTGAAAAAATATTGGGCTTCTAGCTGTGTGTGGGTCTTGTTCTATTAATCCATCTATACTGACCTCCATCAGGTTGCAAATTGAATATAATTTTTTTCTGCATCTAGCTCTGAAAAAATATTTGGCCTTCTAGCAGTGTTTGGGACTTGTTCTATTAGTCCACCTATACTGACCTCCATCAGGTTGCAAACTGAATATATTTTTTTCTGCATCTACCTCTGAAAAAATATTGGGCTTCTAGCTGTGTGTGGGACTTGTTGTATTAGTCCATCTATACTGACCTCCATCAGGTTGCAAACTGAATATATTTTTTTCTGCATCTACCTCTGAAAAAATATTGGGCTTCTAGCTGTGTGTGGGACTTGTTGTATTAGTCCATCTATACTGACCTCCATCAGGTTGCAAATTGAATATAATTTTTTTCTGCATCTAACCCAGCCAATAGTTTTGGCCTAATACCACAGTTTGGCCACTCAGCTCTGCTCGGTTACCATCCATTGTTTTTTTGTGCAAACAACTCCAGAGTTGTGAATTAGTTAACCACCAAAATGAGTGGAAAAAGGCCTGCTGCTGGTGGAAAGGGGAATAGGCGTGTTGGGAAGGGGAAAAATGGTTGTGTCCGTGGGGTAGGTGTTAAAGCAACAGTAACATCTGCAGAAGAAAGACCATCTTCCAGCCAAACTAAAATGTCTACTTCTTTTAGCGGACAATGTGATAAGATCCCTTTCTTACGGCCACGCCAATCGCTACAAATTCCAGATGAGGCACAAAAACAGCAGGTGCTTCAACGGATATCAAGTGCTCCTTTAAGTGGGCTCTCCTCCACATCAACTTCAACATCACAAATACTCCAGTCCTCAAAGGTGTCACCCAAATCGCACTTGCTTCCTCACAGCTCCCAAATCTCCAGCTGCCCGTCTGAGTATGAGGTAGAACAGATGGTTGAGTCTGCAGAGCTGTTTACTCATACTATAGCCTGGGAATCAGAGGTCGACTCCAGCGCTTCTGTGAATCCAGACGAGGAAATGATCTGCACTGATGCCCAGAATCTTTATGAGTCGGATCCAGGACCAGACGCAGAAGGTTCTGACCATAATGTAGACCCTCATTCCCAAACTGTAACTCCTGTTGGTGGAGACAATGAGGAAGACGATGATAAGACTCAAATACCTGATTGGAGCGAAAACTTTAGTTTTTTGTCAGGGCAGGAACAGGTTGGTTCTGAGGACGACGGGTGTGATAACACACGGTGATGATGATGAGGTTGGAGATCCCACTTACTGTCAACCCACAGTCAGCCAAGAGATGAGGTCAGCAGAGGAGGTGGAGGAAGATGCTAGTGACGACGAGGTCAGGTTCCGCCTTCCTGGACAGAGACGTAGTACTGGAAGCACGTCAACAACTGCATCCTCAAACACAACTCTGCCTCTCACCACAAGTCGTGGTGGCTCTTCAGGTCGCATGGGTGCTAAGCCTTGCATAGCCTGGGCATTTTTTCAGATCGATAAAGATGACCCAACTCGTGTTATCTGTAACATTTGTCAGCAAAAGCTAAGTAGAGGCCAAAAAATACATAGTTTGAGTACTTCATGCATGAACCGGCACATGGACATGAAGCATAAGTTGCTGTGGGAAGCTCAGTGTGCTACAATGCGGCCTAGCCGGCCGGGCCACCCACCGTCTGCCATATCTTGTGCATCCGCGGCCTCTTCATCCTCTGTGACTGGGGGGACAGCAGTCACACCTGTTTTGGGGCGCAGACCTGCCACCTCTTTACCCGCAACAGCCAGCGTGATTGGCAGGTCATCATTTTCTTTGGAGGTGGGAACACCAGCTGGTGTTGAGCGCTGTCCGATATCGATAGCACCACCTTTGGATCAAGGCAACCTAACATGTCCGCCTGCATCTTCCTCACAGACCGGCAGTTTGCCGGGGACACCCTTATCATCCCCGTCTAAGCACAATAGCCAGCCCTCGGTCCCTCAGATGTGGACAAGTAAAAGACCATTTCCTCCTAGCCATGAGAAAGCAAAGAGGTTGAATTTCACCATCTGCAAGCTCTTGGCTACAGAAATGCTGCCTTTCCGCCTGGTGGACACAGAGGATTTTCGAGACCTTATGTCCGTCGCAGTGCCCCAGTACCAGATGCCCAGTCGGCACTACTTCTCAAAGAAAGGTGTGCCTGCGCTCCACCAGCATGTCGCACACAACATCACCGCTTCTTTGAGAAACTCTGTGTGTGACAGGGTGCATTTCACCACAGACACTTGGACGAGTAGGCATGGACAGGGGCATTACATGTCGCTGACTGGGCACTGGGTAACTATGGTGACAGCAGGACAAGGGGCTGCTGTCCAAGTCTTGCCGTCCCCACGAGTTGTGCGTCAATCCTCTTTATGTCAAAGTTCCTCCACTGCTTCTGCCTCCTCAACCTCCTCTCGGTCTTCCACCTGCACCCAAAGCCTGTCTGGTCATGCCACAAGCTTTCTAACTGCGCAGAAGGGATCCTGCACACCTCCTTACTATGCTGGCAGTAGGGCTCAACGTCATCAGGCGGTTTTTACATTGAAATGTCTGGGAAATGTGAGTCACACAGCTGAGGAGTTGTGGTCAGCTCTGGAGAACCAATTTCATGAATGGTTGTCTCCACTGGACCTGAATCCAGGTAAGGCCGTGTGCGACAATGCTGCAAACCTGGGTGCGGCCCTTCGCCGGGGCAATGTCACACACGTGCCTTGTATGGCTCACGTGTTGAACCTGGTTGTCCAGCAATTTTTAGCCCACTATCCCAGACTAGATGGCCTTCTGCAGAGGGCACGGTCGCTGTGGGCTCACTTCCGCCGTTCGCATCCCGCAGCTCAGCGACTTACATCTCTACAGAAGTCGTTGGGCCTGCCACTTCACCGGCTAAAATGCGATGTGCCTACCCGGTGGAATTCAACTCTGCACATGTTGCAGCGACTGTGGCAGCACCGACAAGCCCTGGTGCAATACGTTCTGACGTATAGCCTGGGCCAACGAGATTCAGAGGTGGGGCAAATCACGCTGGAGGAGTGGTCTCAGATCAGGGACCTATGCACCCTTCTGCACAGTTTTGAAATGGCGACGAAGATGTTTAGTGCTGACGATGCCATTATCAGCATGACTATTCCGGTGATTTACATGCTGGAGCACATGTTAAACAGAATTCGGAGTCAGGTGGTGGCACAAGAGGAGGTGGAGGAAGTAGAGGAGGAGTTGTATGCGGAAGGGCTAACATCTGCAAGGTCCAGACGGTCGGCAGCACCAAGGCGGCAGGCATGTGAGGGAGATGGTTTTACCAGGGCGCATGGTAGCAGCCAAACTAGTGAGGAAGGTGCAGGAGCCCAGGAAGAAGTGGAGGACGAACTGATGGAAGACTCATCAGATGAGGGAGACCTTGATCACATTTCTGTTGTGCGAGGTTGGGGGGAGAGGACAGAGGAAGGAAGCATGATTGTTACCTCACCACCAACACAACAGGGACTTGGTGCTCCTGGATGCGCAACACACATGAGTGCCTTCTTGCTGCACTACCTGCAACATGACCCTCGAATTGTGAGAATTAGAAATAATCCTGACTACTGGGTTGCCACACTGTTAGATCCCTGGTACAAAAGTAAATTTGCAGAAATTATTCCTGCCATAGAAAGGGATGCATGCATGCAGGAGTATCAGCAGAGACTGTTGCAGAATCTTACATGTGCTTTTCCACAAAATACCAGTGGTGCACGTAGTGAATCTCACAGTTCCAACTTGCCAACCGTGGGACCGTCAAGTGTTCAGCACTCAAACCGTAACAGAACCACAGTATCTGCTGGTAACATCAATTTTGCGGAATCATTTCACCACTTTTTTAGCCCATCCTTTGCAAGGCCACAGGAGACAAGAAGTCTGACACATAGTCAACGCCTAGAGACGATGGTACAGGAGTATCTCCAAGTAAACATTGAAGCCACGACTGTGTCACTGGACCCTTGCTCTTTTTGGGCTTCCAATCTGGATAAATGGCCAGAGCTAGCCACTTACGCCTTGGAGATCTTGTCATGCCCCGCAGCCAGCGTTCTGTCTGAACGTGTGTTCAGCGCTGCTGGTGGTGTGCTGACAGATAAGCGCACGCGGCTCTCCACTGATAATGTAGACAGACTCACGTTCATAAAGATGAACAAATCATGGATCCGAAATGACTTTTCTACCCCTGTGTCATCCTGGGGAGAGTAAAAGCTTGATGATTGGTTAAAATCACCCTACCAACCGTTTTAAGCTTTCAAATTACTAATCATGTTTATCTGTATCTTGACTGGAAAATAATTTGGGCTTTGTAGCAGTGTGCAGCACTGATCCTATTAGGCCATCTATACTAAAGCTTCACCAGATTTAAAATTTAAAATAATTTTTAGCTGCATCTAGCCCGGAAAATAATTTTTGGGCTCCGAGATGCGCAAGACACATAAGTGCCTTCTTGCTGCACTACCTGCAGCATGACCCTCATATTGTCAGAATTCGAAGTAATCATGACTACTGGGTTGCCACACTCTTAGATCCCCCAAACTTTTCGATCAACCTTTTCATTTTAATAAAGACCAAAAAAATGGTCATTTTTGAAATTATAAGCATTAGCAGGTTGTTAGAAACTGAAATCAAACAGTTTTCAACTCAAAACTTAATTCTAGGTGATGTTACATTTTCACATAGGACCCCTTGTTCGAAAGGAGCTTCTGAACTCTCTCGTCCATTGAATTTGTCAGGTTTTGGATGGTTTCTGCTTCAATTGTTTTGCATGAGGACAGAATACCCTCCCAGAGCTGTTGCTTAGATGTGAACTGCCTCCCGCCATCATTGACACTCCTTTTAATGATGCTCCAAAGGTTCTGAATGGGGTAGAGGTCAGGGGAGCATGGGGGTCACACCATAAGTTTGTCCCCTTTTATGCCCATATCAGCCAGAGATGCAGATGTTTTATGTGCAGCATGAGATGGTGCATTATCATGCAGAAAAATGATCTTGCTGTGAAATACACGGTTCTTCTTCTTGAACCATGGCAGGAAGTGCTGTTTGAGAAAATCCACATACTTTATGGAGTTCATCTTTAGCGCCTTCAGGGATCCTAAAGGGGCCGACAATCTCTCTCCCCATGATTCCAGCCCAAAACATTACTCCACCTCCTCCTTGTTGGCGCTGTAGCCGTGTTTGCGTGGGGTGTCCATCAACCAGCCATCCTACACTCCATCCATCTGGACCATCGAGCGCTGCACGGCACTCATCCGTGAACAAAACTGTTTTGAAATCAGTCTTCATGTAATGTTTGGCCCACTGGAGCCGTTTCTGCTTGTGTGAAGTGGATAGAGGAGGTCGACAGGATGGCGTATGCACAGCTGCAAACCTCTGAAGGACCCTGCATCTTGTTGTTCGGGGGACGTTGGAGGCACAAGCAGCTTCAAAAACTTGTCTGCTGCTATGACAAGGCTTTTTGGCCGCTCCTCTTTCAACCTGACGTAATTGCCTGTAGGAAAGAGTCCTCAATTTGCCCTTATCAGCACGCACACGTGTGTACTGTGAATCAGCTACATACTTCTTGATTGCCAAGACACTTCATCCTGATCATCGCACAATGTTGATTGTAGTCATGCCTTGACCTAAACACTCCACAATTTGTTGCTTCTCAGCAGCCGACACATCCTTTTTCTTTCCCATTTTGGCAGAAAATGTAGGCTGCTTAATAATGTGAGAGAGCCTTCTTAAGTAGTCTTGCCTTTCATTGGACACACCTGCCAAACTAATTAGCACAGGTGTCTGCAATTGCTTACAGTGATATAAAGAGCCCTGACACACATCACCATCAATGAGTTTAACTGACAAACAAACAAATTCTTCCCTTATCACTCCTAAACACTTTTTGCATAATAATTTGGAACGCAGTGTACATGTGCTTTTCCACAAAACATCAGCGGTTCACGTAGTGAATCTTACAGTTCTAACTTGCCAACCGTGGTCTGTATGGAGTTGTTCAATAAAGGGCCCAAAATTAAGATAACATAGATGGGAGAGGTCTCTATGAATAGGAATTCCTAAGTATTTGATACCCTGTGAGGGACAGGCAAAGGGAAAGTTGGACTGGATGGAATCCTATATGGATTTGGGGAGGGAGACATCGAGGGCCTCAGACTTCGCTGCATTGATTTTAAAATTTGACCATGTAACAAAGTGATCTATTTCAGCCATAACAGCAGGGATGGATATATGTGATTGAGTGATATATACTAGGACATCATCAGCAAAGAGAGAGCACTTGTACTCGGTGCCTCCCACCTCAATCCACCTAATATTGGGGTTATGGCGAATTGATGAGAGCAGGTGCTCCATCACTAGGATGTATAAGAGAGGGGACAGAGAACATCCCTGCCTTGTCCCATTGGTGATTGTGAAAGGTGATGAAAATGTTCTGACGCGCCCCCTGGGCCTTGGGACACCCGGAGCCGGACCCTTTTTGGTGGATGCTGGTGGTTGTAGTCTCCGTGGCGGCAACCCGGTTCCGTGGCTCAGGGCGGTCAAACCAGTGGCTGAACTATTTATGTAGTTTTGATGTTTAAATGTCCGACTACGCCACCCGTGGATTGCGGTCAGAGTGAACCGCCGCTCCAGGGCAGACCGCTGAGGCTGGTGTTGTGGGTGCAGCAGAGCGTAGCATAACTCCCCACGGGAGGAGTATAGCCTCAGGGCAGTGTATGCGGAGGATGGGGGTGATGGTGCAGGGCAGCAGCAGTAACGACACGGAGTCAGTGATGCAGTCCAGGGCCTTTACTCACAGTTCTTATTATCCAGACCACGTCTGCAGGTAACGGCTGCCCACGTCGTACTGTGCTCACCAGGTGAGGGGCTCAGACAACTCCCAGATAACTTTGGAGCACTTCACAGGACCCCCTTTGTGTGTCCTTTGTCTGGCCTTTCTTACCAACACTTCTGTCCGGCTGCCTCGGGCCTCCTCTTGGTAAACTTGGCGCCAGTTTCCCTGACCCTATGTGGTGCCTTCCTAGCGGGTGTAGCGAGGGGCTGCGCCACATAAAATGTCAGAGCCTCCGGTTTCTAGCTGAGGGTCGTTTCCTGCCTCCACTAGTTCGGGGACCGGTCTCCCCCTTTGGCCTGACCCCTCCACGCAGGTGGATTCGGGCGTGCGGTGGCGACTCGCCCGTCCGCACCCCTGGGATCCCTTCATTCCTCGTTCCTGGAGCCTTCTCCGCTCCTCTTCCTTCCTTCTCCCTCTTCCAGGCCTGGGCCTCTGTTACTAGGCCCGCCTCCGGAGCAGAGCTCATGCAGAGCCCCTGCTCCCTGCCACTTCTGCTCAGACTTCTCTGCACTGAACTAAGATGGTGCCCACCTTTTATACTCCCTTCTCAATGCACCCAGGAACTGCTTCCTCCCTGCTCCTGCACTACAGGGTTCCCCTTCCTCAGTGTTCCCTCCCCCCACTCCAGCCAGGGACAGGGACTGTCGTGCCCATCTCAGGGGCATATTGGTCGCCCTGCCCCACGGCAATGTGGTGTAATGCATGCAGGTGTCGGGTCCTGATCCACACTCCATCCTTACCTGAGAGTGAGATATCACACCTCTGGGTGAGGTGCAATACGTCTGTAGCAACCGAGCCCTCAGGGTGCTACAGTTCCATTTATCTTCAGCCTAGGTGACGTATTGCGATACAGGGCCGTGATTTTGGCTATAAAAGGGTCCCCTAGACCCCTACTCCAAGCTTTTTAAGAGAATCATATATGGCGTGCCAGGAGACTCTATGGAATGCTTTCTCAGCATCCAACGAGAGTATCTAATTACAAATTTTTAACTGCATCTAGCCCAGGAAATACTTTGTGCCTAGTAGCAGTGTCTGCTAGTCAGCGGATTATCCCGGCTGTTAAGCAAGCTACACCACCTGTAGTTTAGACACTTAATTTTTTCAAAGGAAATGATTCGGGACCATGGGATACTTAGTGAAGAGCATCAGGAGTAGTGTTGAGCCACCCCCGTAGTGTTCGAGTTCGGTTCGGTTCGTCGAACACCCATGTGTTCGCCGAACTGTTCGTCGAACTGTTCGTCGAACACCTTCGAACACCGTTAAAACCAATGGCAGGCAAACAAAAACACATAGAAACACATAGAAAACACCTTCAAAGGTGTCCAAAAGCTGACAAACTGCTCAGAAGACACAACTAACACATGGAAAAGTGACAAGTACATATAGTCATGCGAAAAGAAAAGAGGTGGAGGAGTAAAAGGAGGGGGAGACACAGATATAGGCATGTCATGCCCTTCTAAAATCCAAAAAGTGAGAAGCCGAGACGGCCAGTCCGCTCCTGCCCGTGCCACCTCCGTGTCGCCGGGTTTGTGCCAGAGCCGCGGTGAACCCTGACGGCCAGCCCCCCTCTCCCAATACTGGTGCCTGTCCGCTGGTGGGTCGAGAGAGCCCCCCTGTGGTGGAGGCAGCTCTAAGCTTTTTAATTTAAATTGTCCCTCTAATTTGAATGAATACACTTTAAATCCATTTACAAGGATCTATTGGAGGGCAAGTCTCATGCCAGCAGCCGCGTAATTCCAGCTCCAGTAGCGTCCACTAAAGCTGCTGCAGTTAAAAAGCTTTTATAAGGATCGAGCTCGGCTGTCCACCGCAAGGCATCCTAGTGCCAGTCCCAGCCCCTATGCCTTGGGGTGCCTCCTGATGCTCTTCACTGAGTATCCCGTGGTCCCGAAGCATTTCCTTTGAAAAAATTAAGTGTCCAAACTACAGGTGGTGTAGCTTGCTTAACAGCCGGGATAATCCGCTGACTAGCAGACACTGCTACTAGGCACAAAGTATTTCCTGGGCTAGATGCAGTTAAAAATTTGTAAGTAGATACTCTCGTTGGATGCTGAGAAAGCATTCCATAGAGTCTCCTGGCACGCCATATATGATTCTCTTAAAAAGCTTGGGGTAGGGGTCTAGGGGACCCTTTTATAGCCAAAATCACGGCCCTGTATCACAATACGTCACCTAGGCTGAAGATAAATGGAACTGTAGCACCGAGGGCTCGGTTGCTACAGACGTATTGCACCTCACCCAGAGGTGTGATATCTCACTCTCAGATAAGGATGGAGTGTGGATCAGGACCCGACACCTGCATGCATTACACCACATTGCCGTGGGGCAGGGCGACCAATATGCCCCTGAGATGGGCACGACAGTCCCTGTCCCTGGCTGGAGTGGGGGGAGGGAACACTGAGGAAGGGGAACCCTGCAGTGCAGGAGCAGGGAGGAAGCAGTTCCTGGGTGCATTGAGAAGGGAGTATAAAAGGTGGGCACCATCTTAGTTCAGTGCAGAGAAGTCTGAGCAGAAGTGGCAGGGAGCAGGGGCTCTGCATGAGCTCTGCTCCGGAGGCGGGCCTAGTAACAGAGGCCCAGGCCTGCAAGAGGGAGAAGGAAGGAAGAGGAGCGGAGAAGGCTCCAGGAACGAGGAATGAAGGGATCCCAGGGGTGCGGACGGGCGAGTCGCCACCGCACGCCCGAATCCACCTGCGTGGAGGGGTCAGGCCAAAGGGGGAGACCGGTCCCCGAACTAGTGGAGGCAGGAAACGACCCTCAGCTAGAAACCGGAGGCTCTGACATTTTATGTGGCGCAGCCCCTTGCTCCACCCGCTAGGAAGGCACCACATAGGGTCAGGGAAACTGGCGCCAAGTTTACCAAGAGGAGGCCCGAGACAGCCGGACAGAAGTGTTGGTAAGAAAGGCCAGACAAAGGACACACAAAGGGGGTCCTGTGAAGCGCTCCAAAGTTATCTGGGAGTTGTCTGAGCCCCTCACCTGGTGAGCACAGTACGACGTGGGCAGCCGTTACCTGCAGACGTGGTCTGGATAATAAGAACTGTGAGTAAAGGCCCTGAACTGCATCACTGACTCCGTGTCGTTACTGCTGCTGCCCTGCACCATCACTCCCATCCTCCGCATACACTGCCCTGAGGCTATACTCCTCCCGTGGGGAGTTATGCTACGCTCTGCTGCACCCACAACACCAGCCTTAGCAGTCTGCCCTGTAGCGGCGGTTCACTCTGACCGCAATCCACGGGTGGCGTAGTCGGACATTTAAACATCAAAACCACATAAATAGTTCCGCCACTGGTTTGACCGCCCTGAGCCACGGAACCGGATCGCCGCCACGAAGACTACAACCACCAGCATCCACCAAAAAGGGTCCGGCTCCGGGTGTCCCAAGGCCCAGGGGGTGCGTCAGAACATTTTCATCACCTTTCACAATCACCAATGCGACAAGGCAGGGATGTCCTCTGTCCCCTCTCTTATACATCCTAGTGACGGAGCACCTGCTCTCATCAATTCGCCATAACCCCAATATTAGGTGGATTGAGGTGGGAGGCACCGAGTACAAGTGCTCTCTATTTGCTGATGATGTCCTAGTATATATCACTCAATCACATATATCCATCCCTGCTGTTATGGCTGAAATAGATCACTGTGTTACATGGTAAAATTTTAAAATCAATGCAGCGAAGTCTGAGGCCCTCGATGTCTCCCTCCCTAAATCCATATAGGATTCCATCCAGTCCAACTTTCCCTTTGCCTGGCCCTCACAGGGTATCAAATACTTAGGAATTCCTATTCATAGAGACCTCTCCCATCTATGTTATCTTAATTTTGGGCCCTTTATTGAACAATTCCATACAGACCACGGTTGGCAAGTTAGAACTGTAAGATTCACTACGTGAACCACTGGTGTTTTGTGGAAAAGCACATGTACACCGCGCTCCAAATTATTATGCAAAAATTGTTTAGGAGTGATAAGGGAAGAATTTGTTTGTTTGTCAGTTAAACTCATTGATGGTGATGTGTGTCAGGGCTCTTTATATCACTGTAAGCAATTGCAGACACCTGTGCTAATTAGTTTGGCAGGTGTGTCCAATGAAAGGCAAGACTACTTAAGAAGGCTCTCTCACATTATTAAGCAGCCTACATTTTCTGCCAAAATGGGAAAGAAAAAGGATGTGTCGGCTGCTGAGAAGCAACAAATTGTGGAGTGTTTAGGTCAAGGCATGACTACAATCAACATTGTGCGATGATCAGGATGAAGTGTCTTGGCAATCAAGAAGTATGTAGCTGATTCACAGTACACACGTGTGCGTGCTGATAAGGGCAAATTGAGGACTCTTTCCTACAGGCAATTACGTCAGGTTGAAAGAGCAGCGGCAAAAAAGCCTTGTCATAGCAGCAGACAAGTTTTTGAAGCTGCTTGTGCCTCCAACGTCCCCCGAACAACAAGATGCAGGGTCCTTCAGAGGTTTGCAGCTGTGCATACGCCATCCTGTCGACCTCCTCTATCCACTTCACACAAGCAGAAATGGCTCCAGTGGGCCAAACATTACATGAAGACTGATTTCAAAACTGTTTTGTTCACGGATGAGTGCCGTGCAGCGCTCGATGGTCCAGATGAATGGAGTGGAGGATGGCTGGTTGATGGACACCCCACGCAAACACGGCTACAGCGCCAACAAGGAGGAGGTGGAGTAATGTTTTGGGCTGGAATCATGGGGAGAGAGATTGTCGGCCCCTTTAGGATCCCTGAAGGCGCTAAAGATGAACTCCATAATGTATGTGGATTTTCTCAAACAGCACTTCCTGCCATGGTTCAAGAAGAAGAACCGTGTATTTCACAGCAAGATCATTTTTCTGCATGATAATACACCATCTCATGCTGCACATAAAACATCTGCATCTCTGGCTGATATGGGCATAAAAGGGGACAAACTTATGGTGTGACCCCCATGCTCCCCTGACCTCTACCCCATTCAGAACCTTTGGAGCATCATTAAAAGGAGTGTCTATGATGGCGGGAGGCAGTTCACATCTAAGCAACAGCTCTGGGAGGGTATTGTGTCCTCATGCAAAACAATTGAAGCAGAAACCATCCAAAACCTGACAAATTCAATGGACGAGAGAGTTCAGAAGCTCCTTTCGAACAAGGGGTCCTATGTGAAAATGTAACATCACCTAGAATAAAGTTTTGAGTTGAAAACTGTTTGATTTCAGTTTCTAACAACCTGCTAATGCTTATAATTTCAAAAATGACCATTTTTTTGGTCTTTATTAAAATGAAAAGGTTGATCGAAAAGTTTGGGGGATCTAAGAGTGTGGCAACCCAGTAGTCATGATTACTTCGAATTCTGACAATATGAGGGTCATGCTGCAGGTAGTGCAGCAAGAAGGCACTTATGTGTCTTGCGCATCTCGGAGCCCCAAAATTATTTTCCGGGCTAGATGCAGCTAAAAATTATTTTTAATTTTAAATCTGGTGAAGCTTATTATAGATGGCCTAATAGGATCAGTGCTGCACACTGCTACAAAGCCCAAATTATTTTCCAGTCAAGATACAGATAAACATGATTAGTAATTTGAAAGCTTAAAACGGTTGGTAGGGTGATTTTAACCAATCATCAAGCTTTTACTCTCCCCAGGATGACACAGGGGTAGAAAAGTCGTTTCGGATCCATGATTTGTTCATCTTTATGAACGTGAGTTTGTCTACATTATCAGTGGAGAGCCGCGTGCGCTTATCTGTCAGCACACCACCAGCAGCGCTGAACACACGTTCAGACAGAACGCTGGCTGCGGGGCATGACAAGATCTCCAAGGCGTAAGTGGCTAGCTCCGGCCATTTATCCAGATTGGAAGCCCAAAAAGAGCAAGGGTCCAGTGACACAGTCGTGGCTTCAATGTTTACTTGGAGATACTCCTGTACCATCGTCTCTAGGCGTTGACTATGTGTCAGACTTCTTGTCTCCTGTGGCCTTGCAAAGGATGGGCTAAAAAAGTGGTGAAATGATTCCGCAAAATTGATGTTACCAGCAGATACTGTGGTTCTGTTACGGTTTGAGTGCTGAACACTTAACGGTCCCACGGTTGGCAAGTTGGAACTGTGAGATTCACTACGTGCACCACTGGTATTTTGTGGAAAAGCACATGTAAGATTCTGCAACAGTCTCTGCTGATACTCCTGCATGCGTGCATCCCTTTCTATGGCAGGAATAATTTCTGCAAATTTACTTTTGTACCGGGGATCTAACAGTGTGGCAACCCAGTAGTCAGGATTATTTCTAATTCTCACAATTCGAGGGTCATGTTGCAGGTAGTGCAGCAAGAAGGCACTCATGTGTGTTGCGCATCCAGGAGCACCAAGTCCCTGTTGTGTTGGTGGCGAGGTAACAATCATGCTTCCTTCCTCTGTCCTCTCCCCCCAACCTCGCACAACAGAAATGTGATCAAGGTCTCCCTCATCTGATGAGTCTTCCATCAGTTCGTCCTCCACTTCTTCCTGGGCTCCTGCACCTTCCTCACTAGTTTGGCTGCTACCATGCGCCCTGGTAAAATCATCTCCCCCACCCTCACATGCCTGCCGCCTTGGTGCTGCCGACCGTCTGGACCTTGCAGATGTTAGCCCTTCCGCATACAACTCCTCCTCCTCTACTTCCTCTACCTCCTCTTGTGCCACCACCTGACTCCGAATTCTGTTTAACATGTCCTCCAGCATGTAAATCACCGGAATAGTCATACTGATAATGGCATCGTCAGCACTAAACATCTTCGTCGCCATTTCAAAACTGTGCAGAAGGGTGCATAGGTCCCTGATCTGAGACCACTCCTCCAGCGTGATTTGCCCCACCTCTGAATCTCGTTGGCCCAGGCTATACGTCAGAACGTATTGCACCAGGGCTTGTCGGTGCTGCCACAGTCGCTGCAACATGTGCAGAGTTGAATTCCACCGGGTAGGCACATCGCATTTTAGCCGGTGAAGTGGCAGGCCCAACGACTTCTGTAGAGATGTAAGTCGCTGAGCTGCGGGATGCGAACGGCGGAAGTGAGCACACAGCGACCGTGCCCTCTGCAGAA
Organism: Phyllobates terribilis; assembly: GCF_046119375.1. Classification (NCBI taxonomy): domain Eukaryota; kingdom Metazoa; phylum Chordata; class Amphibia; order Anura; family Dendrobatidae; genus Phyllobates; species Phyllobates terribilis. The sequence continues at coordinate 245,124,569 of NW_027362772.1, forward strand.
GGCCATCTAGTCTGGGATAGTGGGCTAAAAATTGCTGGACAACCAGGTTCAACACGTGAGCCATACAAGGCACGTGTGTGACATTGCCCCGGCGAAGGGCCGCACCCAGGTTTGCAGCATTGTCGCACACGGCCTTCCCTGGTTTCAGGTCCAGTGGAGACAACCATTCATGAAATTGGTTCTCCAGAGCTGACCACAACTCCTCAGCTGTGTGACTCACATTTCCCAGACATTTCAATGTAAAAACCGCCTGATGACGTTGAGCCCTACTGCCAGCATAGTAAGGAGGTGTGCAGGATCCCTTCTGCGCAGTTAGAAAGCTTGCGGCATGACCAGACAGGCTTTGGGTGCAGGTGGAAGACCGAGAGGAGGTTGAGGAGGCAGAAGCAGTGGATGAACTTTGACATAAAGAGGATTGACGCACAACTCGTGGGGACGGCAAGACTTGGACAGCAGCCCCTTGTCCTGCTGTCACCATAGTTACCCAGTGCCCAGTCAGCGACATGTAACGCCCCTGTCCATGCCTACTCGTCCAAGTGTCTGTGGTGAAATGCACCCTGTCACACACAGAGTTTCTCAAAGAAGCGGTGATGTTGTGTGCGACATGCTGGTGGAGAGCAGGCACACCTTTCTTTGAGAAGTAGTGCCGACTGGGCATCTGGTACTGGGGCACTGCGACGGACATAAGGTCTCGAAAATCCTCTGTGTCCACCAGGCGGAAAGGCAGCATTTCTGTAGCCAAGAGCTTGCAGATGGTGAAATTCAACCTCTTAGCTTTCTCATGGCTAGGAGGAAATGGTCTTTTACTTGTCCACATCTGAGGGACCGAGGGCTGGCTATTGTGCTTAGACGGGGTTGATAAGTGTGTCCCCGGCAAACTGCCGGTCTGTGAGGAAGATGCAGGCGGACATGTTAGGTTGCCTTGATCCAAAGGTGGTGCTATCGATGTCGGACAGCGCTCAAGACCAGCTGGTGTTACCACCTCCAAAGAAAATGATGACCTGCCAATCACGCTGGCTGTTGCGGGTAAAGAGGTGGCAGGTCTGCGCCCCAAAACAGGTGTGACTGCTGTCCCCCCAGTCACAGAGGATGAAGAGGCCGCGGATGCACAAGACATGGCAGACGGTGGTTGGCCCGGCCGGCTAGGCCGCATTGTAGCACACTGAGCTTCCCACTGCAACTTATGCTTCATGTCCATGTGCCGGTTCATGCATGAAGTACTCAAACTATGTATTTTTTGGCCTCTACTTAGCTTTTGCTGACAAATGTTACAGATAACACGAGTTGGGTCATCTTTATCGATCTGAAAAAATGCCCAGGCTATGCAAGGCTTAGCACCCATGCGACCTGAAGAGCCACCACGACTTGTGGTGAGAGGCAGAGTTGTGTTTGAGGATGCAGTTGTTGACGTGCTTCCAGTACTACGTCTCTGTCCAGGAAGGCGCAACCTGACCTCGTCGTCACTAGCATCTTCCTCCACCTCCTCTGCTGACCTCATCTCTTGGCTGACTGTGGGTTGACAGTAAGTGGGATCTCCGACCTCATCATCATCACCCTGTGCGTTATCACACCCGTCGTCCTCAGAGCCAACCTGTTCCTGCCCTGACAAAAAACTAAAGTTGTCGCTCCAATCAGGTATTTGAGTCTTATCATCGTCTTCCTCATTGTCTCCACCAACAGGAGTTACAGTTTGGGAATGAGGGTCTACATTATGGTCAGAACCTTCTGCGTCTGGTCCTGGATCCGACTCATAAATATTCTGGGCATCAGTGCAGATCATTTCCTCGTCTGGATTCACAGAAGCGCTGGAGTCGACCTCTGATTCCCAGGCTATAGTATGAGTAAACAGCTCTGCAGACTCAACCATCTGTTCTACCTCATACTCAGACGGGCAGCTGGAGATTTGGGAGCTGTGAGGAAGCAAGTGCGATTTGGGTGACACCTTTGAGGACTGGAGTATTTGTGATGTTGAAGTTGATGTGGAGGAGAGCCCACTTAAAGGAGCACTTGATATCCGTTGAAGCACCTGCTGTTTTTGTGCCTCATCTGGAATTTGTAGCGATTGGCGTGGCCGTAAGAAAGGGATCTTATCACATTGTCCGCTAAAAGAAGTAGACATTTTAGTTTGGCTGGAAGATGGTCTTTCTTCTGCACCTACCCCACGGACACAACCTTTTTTCCCCTTCCCAACATGCCTATTCCCCTTTCCACCAGCAGCAGGCCTTTTTCCACTCATTTTGGTGGTTAACTAATTCACAACTCTGGAGTTGTTTGCACAAAAAAACAATGGATGGTAACCGAGCAGAGCTGAGTGGCCAAACTGTGGTATTAGGCCAAAACTATTGGCTGGGTTAGATGCAGAAAAAAATTATTTTTAATTTGCAACCTGATGGAGGTCAGTATAAATGGACTAATAGACCAAGTCCCACACACCGCTAGAAGCCCAAATATTTTTTCAGAGCTAGATGCAGAAATTTTTTTTATTCAATTTGCAACCTGATGGAGGTCAGTATAGATGGACTAATAGACCAAGTCACACACACTGCTAGAAGCCCAAATATTTTTTCAGAGCTAGATGCAGAAAAAAATTATTTTTAATTTGCAACCTGATGGAGGTCAGTATAGATGGACTAATAGACCAAGTCCCACACACCGCTAGAAGCCCAAATATTTTTTCAGAGCTAGATGCAGAAAAAAATTATATTCAATTTGCAACCTGCTGGAGGTCAGTATAGAAGGACTAATAGAACAAGTCCCACACACTGCTAGAAGCCCAAATATTTTTTCAGAGCTAAATGAAGAAAAAAATTATTTTTAATTTGCAACCTGATGGAGGTCAGTATAGATGGACTAATAGACCAAGTCCCACACACTGCTAGAAGCCCAAATATTTTTTCAGAGCTAGATGCAGAAAAAAATTATTTTTAATTTGCAACCTGATGGAGGTCAGTATAGATGGACTAATAGAACAAGTCCCACACGCTGCTAGAAGCCCAAATATTTTTTCAGAGATAAATGAAGAAAAAAATTATTTTTAATTTGCAACCTGATGGAGGTCAGTATAGATGGACTAATAGAACAAGTCCCACACGCTGCTAGAAGCCCAAATATTTTTTCAGAGATAAATGAAGAAAAAAATTATTTTTAATTTGCAACCTGATGGAGGTCAGTATAGATGGACTAGTAGACCAAGTCCCACACACTGCTAGAAGCCCAAATATTTTTTCAGAGCTAGATGCAGAAAAAAATTATTTTTAATTTGCAACCTGATGGAGGTCAGTATAGATGGACTAATAGACCAAGTCCCACACACCGCTAGAAGCCCAAATATTTTTTCAGAGCTAGATGCAGAAAAAAATTATATTCAATTTGCAACCTGCTGGAGGTCAGTATAGAAGGACTAATAGAACAAGTCCCACACACTGCTAGTAGCCCAAATATTTTTTCAGAGCTAAATGAAGAAAAAATTTATTTTTAATTTGCAACCTGATGGAGGTCAGTATAGATGGACTAATAGACCAAGTCCCACACACTGCTAGAAGCCCAAATATTTTTTCAGAGCTAGATGCAGAAAAAAATTATTTTTAATTTGCAACCTGATGGAGGTCAGTATAGATGGACTAATAGACCAAGTCCCACAAACCGCTAGAAGCCCAAATATTTTTTCAGAGCTAGATGCAGAAATTTTTTTTATTCAATTTGCAACCTGATGGAGGTCAGTATAGATGGACTAATAGACCAAGTCCCACACACTGCTAGAAGCCCAAATATTTTTTCAGAGCTAGATGCAGAAAAAAATTATTTTTAATTTGCAACCTGATGGAGGTCAGTATAGATGGACTAATAGACCAAGTCCCACACACTGCTAGAAGCCCAAATATTTTTTCAGAGCTAGATGCAGAAAAAAATTATTTTTAATTTGCAACCTGATGGAGGTCAGTATAGATGGACTAATAGAACAAGTCCCACACGCTGCTAGAAGCCCAAATATTTTTTCAGAGATAAATGAAGAAAAAAATTATTTTTAATTTGCAACCTGATGGAGGTCAGTATACATGGACTAATAGACCAAGTCCCACACACTGCTAGAAGCCCAAATATTTTTTCACAGCTAGATGCAGAAAAAAATTATTTTTAATTTGCAACCTGATGGAGGTCAGTATAGATGGACTAATAGAATGATGCTATGCCCAAAAGATTTTACTTCACTAGGTGCAGTAAAAAAATTGCTATTCTATACACAGGTGGTATATCTTGCAACACAGATAGGCTACTCCACTGACTAACACACTCTGCAATAGGCCAAAAAGGATTAGCTTTGCTAGATTCAGCCAAATGCTGTGAAAAAAACTTGCACAGCACTGGCACAGACCTGCCTGGCAAAAACTGATAGGAACTGATGTAACCTAGTCCTGAAAAGGACTCCAATTACAATTAATCTTTACTCCCACAATCTATCTATTTAAGAGCACAGACCTGCTTGATAAAAGTCGTAGGAAATGCTGTAACCTAGTCCTTAAAAGTACTGCAATCACAACTATTCCCTACTCCCAAGCTATCTGTATATTTGTGCGAAAATTGGCTTGAAATTAACAAGGTATAGCGCACACAGCAACAGCGGTACCGTCTAACACGCAGCTGCAGCAGTGAGAAAATGGTGGCGACGGGGAAAATGGCTTGGTCTTATAGGGCAAGGACATGTGACATACACTGCCAATCACACATGCCCTTGCTTGTGTGAAAAAAAGCACTTGGCTCCGTGTGTGCGCTGCTGATAGGCTGACAGATTGCACCTCCCCACTGCAAATGCGGGAAAGAGAAAAAAAAATGGAGATCTTCATTGTTCCTGCAGAGATCCATCCCCTGCCCCTCCCCCCGCCCCGCTGTACACTCAAACTGCGTATTAACATTAATTTTCATCATTACTGAGAAAAAATCCAGTTAAGATTTTGGTGCACGAACAGTTATCGAACATAACCTCGAACAGCCGAATTTTTCTCAAATTGTTCGTGTTCGCCGACCGGCTCGAACACCGCCCAAAACAGCTCGAATTTGAGATTGGCGAACAGTTCAAGTAGAACAACGCTCATCTCTAATCAGGAGGCACCCCAAGGCATAGGGGCTGGGACTGGCATTAGGATGCCTTGCGGTGGACAGCCGAGCTCGATCCTTATAAAAGCTTTTTAACTGCAGCAGCTTTAGTGGACGCTACTGGAGCTGGAATTACGCGGCTGCTGGCATGAGACTTGCCCTCCAATAGATCCTTGTAAATGGATTTAAAGTGTATTCATTCAAATTAGAGAGACAATTTAAATTAAAAAGCTTAGAGCTGCCTCCACCACAGGGGGGCTCGCTCGACCCACCAGCGGACAGGCACCAGTATTGGGAGAGGGGGGCTGGCCGTCAGGGTTCACCGCGGCTCTGGCACAAACCCGGCGACACGGAGGTGGCACGGGCAGGAGCGGACTGGCCGTGTCGGCTTCTCACTTTTTGGATTTTAGAAGGGCATGACATGCCTATATCTGTGTCTCCCCCTCCTTTTACTCCTCCACCTCTTTTATTTTCGCATGACTATATGTACTTGTCACTTTTCCATGTGTTAGTTATGTCTTCTGAGCAGTTTGTCAGCTTTTGGACACCTTTGAAGGTGTTTTCTATGTGTTTCTATGTGTTTTTGTTTGCCTGCCATTGTTTTTAACGGTGTTCGAAGGTGTTCGACGAACAGTTCGACGAACAGTTCGGCGAACACACGGGTGTTCGACGAACCGAACCGAACTCGAACACTACGGGGGTGGCTCAGCACTAATTGCAAGTTCCTCCATCCTAATTTTTGGCAGCTTTTGCTTGGAAGGCATAAGCAAAGACTATGGGAGACCCACTCCCCAATAATGGGAATAATGTTTGTAATATGCTGTATTGCATGGCTCTTGTAAAGGGCATTGCAAGTTCCTCTGTCCTAATTTTTGGCAGCTTTTGCTTGGAAGGCATAAGCAAAGATTATGGGAGGCCCACTCCTCAATAATGGGAATAATGTTTGTAATATGCTGTACTGCATGTCTCTTGTAGAGATGAGCGTTGTACGACTCGAACTGTTCGCCAATCTCAAATTCGAGCTGTTTTGGGCGGTGTTCGAGCCGTTCGGTGAACACGAACGATTTGAAAAAAATTCGGATGTTCGAGGTTATGTTCGATAACTGTTCGTGCACCAAAATTATAACTGGATTTTTTCTCAGGAATGCTGAAAATTAATGTTAATACGCAGTTTGAGTGTACAGTGGGGCGGGGGGAGGGGCAGGGGATGGATCTCTGCAGGAATAATGAAGATCTCCATTTTTTTTTCTCTTTCCCGCATTTACAGTGGGGAGGTGCAATCTGTCAGCCTATCAGCAGAGCACACACGGAGCGAACTGCTTTTTTTCACACAAGCAAGGGCATGTGTCATTGGCAGTGTATGTCACATGTCTTTGCCCTATAAGACCCAGCCATTATCCCCGTCGCCACCATTTTCTCACTGCTGCAGCTGTGTGTTAGAGGGTACCGCTGTTGCTGTGTGCGCTATACCGTGTTAATTTAAAGCCAATTTTCGCACAAATCTACAGATAGCTTGGGAGTAGGGAATAGTTGTGATTGCAGTCCTTTTAAGGACTAGGTTACAGCATTTCCTACGACTTTTATCAGGCAGGTCTGTGCTCTTAAACAGATAGGTTGGGAGTAAAGACTAATTGTAATTGCAGTCCTTTTCAGGACTAAGTTACATCAGTTCCTATCAGTTTTTGCCAGGCAGGTCTGTGCCAGTGCTGTGCAAGTTTTTTTCACAGCATTTGGCTAAATCTAGCAAAGCTAATCCTTTTTGGACTATTGCAGAGTGTGTTAGTCAGTGGAGTAGCCTATTTGTGTTGCAAGCTACACCACCTGTGTATAGAATACCAATTTTTTTACTGCACCTAGTGAAGTAAAACCTTTTGGGCATAGCATCATTCTATTAGTCCATCTATACTGACATCCATAAGGTTGCAAATTGAATATAATTTTTTTCTGCATCTAGCTCTGAAAAAATATTTGGGCTTCTAGCAGTGTGTGGGACTTGTTCTATTAGTCCATCTATACTGACCTCCATCAGGTTGCAAATTGAATATAATTTTTTTCTGCATCAAGCTCTGAAAAAATATTTGGGCTTCTAGCAGTGTGTGGGACTTGGTCTATTAGTCCATCTATACTGACCTCCATCAGGTTGCAAATTGAACATAATTTTTTTCTGCATCTAGCTCTGAAAAAATATTTGGCTTTCTAGCAGTGTTTGGGACTTGTTCTATTAGTCCATCTATACTGACCTCCATCAGGTTGCAAATTGAATATAATTTTTTTCTGCATCTAGCTCTGAAAAAATATTTGGGCTTCTAGCAGTGTGTGGGACTTGGTCTATTAGTCCATCTATACTGACCTCCATCAGGTTGCAAATTGAATATAATTTTTTTCTGCATCTAGCTCTGAAAAAATATTTGGCCTTCTAGCAGTGTTTGGGACTTGTTCTATTAGTCCATCTATACTGACCTCCATCAGGTTGCAAATTGAATATAATTTTTTTCTGCATCTAGCTCTGAAAAAATATTTGGGCTTCTAGCAGTGTGTGGGACTTGGTCTATTAGTCCATCTATACTGACCTCCATCAGGTTGCAAATTGAATATAATTTTTTTCTGCATCTAGCTCTGAAAAAATATTTGGGCTTCTAGCAGTGTGTGGGACTTGTTCTATTAGTCCATCTATACTGACCTCCATCAGGTTGCAAATTGAATATAATTTTTTTCTGCATCAAGCTCTGAAAAAATATTTGGGCTTCTAGCAGTGTGTGGGACTTGGTCTATTAGTCCATCTATATTGAACTCCATCAGGTTGCAAATTGAATATAATTTTTTTCTGCATCTAGCTCTGAAAAAATATTTGACCTTCTAGCAGTGTGTGGAACTTGTTCTATTAGTCGATCTATACTGACCTCCATCAGGTTGCAAATTGAATATAATTTTTTTCTGCATCTAGCTCTGAAAAAATATTTGGCCTTCTAGCAGTGTGTGGGACTTGTTCTAATATTCCATCTATACTGACCTCCATCAGGTTGCAAATTGAATATAATTTTTTTCTGCATCTAGCTCTGAAAAAATATTTGGGCTTCTAGCAGTGTGTGGGACTTGTTCTAATAGTCCATCTATACTGACCTCCATCAGGTTGCAAATTGAATATAATTTTTTTCTGCATCTAGCTCTGAAAAAATATTTGCCCTTCTAGCAGTGTGTGGGACTTGTTCTATTAGTCCATCTATACTGACCTACATCAGGTTGCAAATTGAATATAATTTTTTTCTGCATCTAGCTCTGAAAAAATATTTGGGCATCTAGCAGTGTGTGGGACTTGTTCTATTAGTCCATCTATACTGACCTCCATCAGGTTGCAAATTGAATATAATTTTTTTCTGCATCTAGCTCTGAAAAAATATTTGGGCTTCTAGCAGTGTGTGGGACTTGTTATAGTAGTCCATCTATACTGACCTCCATCAGGTTGCAAATTGAATATAATTTTTTCTGCATCTAGCTCTGAAAAATATTTGCCCTTCTAGCAGTGTGTGGGACTTGTTCTATTAGTCCATCTATACTGACCTCCATCAGGTTGCAAATTGAATATAATTTTTTTCTGCATCTAGCTCTGAAAAAATATTTGGCCTTCTAGCAGTGTGTGGGACTTGTTCTATTAGTCCATCTATACTGACCGCCATCAGGTTGCAAATTGAATATAATTTTTTTTTGCATCTAGCTCTGAAAAAATATTTGGCCTTCTAGCAGTGTGTGGAACTTGTTCTATTAGTCCATCTATACTGACCTCCATCAGGTTGCAAATTGAATATAATTTTTTTCTGCATCTAGCTCTGAAAAAATATTTGGCCTTCTAGCAGTGTGTGGGACTTGTTCTATTAGTCCATCTATACTGACCTCCATCAGGTTGCAAATTGAATATAATTTTTTTCTGCATCTAGCTCTGAAAAAATATTTGGGCTTCTAGCAGTGTGTGGGACTTGTTCTATTAGTCCATCTATACTGACCTCCATCAGGTTGCAAATTGAATAGAATTTTTTTATGCATCTAGCTCTGAAAAAATATTTGGGCTTCTAGCAGTGTGTGGGACTTGTTCTAATACTCCATCTATACTGACCTCCATCAGGTTGCAAATTGAATATAATTTTTTTCTGCATCTAGCTCTGAAAAAATATTTGCCCTTCTAGCAGTGTGTGGGACTTGTTCTATTAGTCCATCTATACTGACCTCCATCAGGTTGCAAATTGAATATAATTTTTTTCTGCATCTAGCTCTGAAAAAATATTTGGGCTTCTAGCAGTGTGTGGGACTTGTTCTACTAGTCCATCTATACTGACCTCCATCAGGTTGCAAATTGAATATAATTTTTTTCTGCATCTAGCTCTGAAAAAATATTTGGGCTTCTAGCAGTGTGTGGGACTTGTTCTATTAGTCCATCTATACTGACCTCCATCAGTTTGCAAATTGAATATAATTTTTTTCTGCATCTAGCTCTGAAAAAATATTTGGGCTTCTAGCAGTGTGTGGGACTTGTTCTATTAGTCCATCTATACTGACCTCCATCAGGTTGCAAATTGAATATAATTTTTTTCTGCATCTAACCCAGACAATAGGTTTGGCCTAATACCACAGTTTGGCCACTCAGCTCTGCTCGGTACCCATCCATTGTTTTTTTGTGCAAACAACTCCAGAGTTGTGAATTAGTTAACCACCAAAATGAGTGGAAAAAGGCCTGCTGCTGGTGGAAAGGGGAATAGGCGTGTTGGGAAGGGGAAAAAAGGTTGTGTCCGTGGGGTAGGTGTTAAGCAACAGTAACATCTGCAGAAGAAAGACCATCTTCCAGCCAAACTAAAATGTCTACTTCTTTTAGCGGACAATGTGATATGATCCCTTTCTTACGGCCACGCCAATCGCTACAAATTCCAGATGAGGCACAAAAACAGCAGGTGCTTCAACGGATATCAAGTGCTCCTTTAAGTGGGCTCTCCTCCACATCAACTTCAACATCACAAATACTCCAGTCGTCAGAGGTGTCACCCCAATCGCACTTGCTTCTTCACAGCTCCCAAATCTCCAGCTGCCCGTCTGAGTATGAGGTAGAACAGATGGTTGAGTCTCCAGAGATGTTTACTCATACTATAGCCTGGGAATCAGAGGTCGGCTCCTGCGCTTCTGTGAATCCAGACGAGGAAATGATCTGCACTGATGCCCAGAATCTTTATGAGTCGGATCCAGGACCAGACTCAGAAGTTTCTGACCATAATGTAGACCCTCATTCCCAAACTATAACTCCTGTTGGTGGAGACAATGAGGAAGACGATGATGAGACTCAAATACCTGATTGGAGCGACAACTTTAGTTTTCTGTGAGGGCAGGAACAGTTTGGCTCTGAGGACGACGGGTGTGATAACACACAGGGTGATGATGATGAGGTTGGAGATCCCACTTACTGTCAACCCACAGTCAGCCAAGAGATGAGGTCAGCAGAGGAGGTGGAGGAGGATGCTAGTGACGACGAGGTCAGGTTGCGCCTTCCTGGACAGAGACGTAGTACTGGAAGCATGTCAACAACTGCATCCTCAAACACAACTCTGCCTCTGACCACAATTCGTGGTGGCTCTTCAGGTCGCATGGGTGCTAAGCCTTGCATAGCCTGGGCATTTTTTCAGATCGATAAAGATGACCCAACTCGTGTTATCTGTAACATTTGTCAGCAAAAGCTAAGTAGAGGCCAAAAAATACATAGTTTGAGTACTTCATGAATAAACCGGCACATGGACATGCAGCATAAGTTGCAGTGGGAAGCTCACTGTGCTACAATGCGGCCTAGCCGGCCGGGCCAACCATCGTCTCCCCCATCTTGTGCATCTGCGGCCTCTTCATCCTCTGTGACTGGGGGGACAGCAGTCACACCTGTTTTGGGATGCAGACCTGCCACCTCTTTACCCGCAACAGCCAGCGTGATTGGCAGGTCATCATTTTCTTTGGAGGTGGTAACACCAGCTGGTGTTGATCGCTGTCCGACATCGATAGCACCACCTTTGGATCAAGGCAACCTAACATGTCCGCCTGCATCTTCCTCACAGACCGGCAGTTTGTCGGGGACACTCTTATCAACCCCGTCTAAGCACAACAGCCAGCCCTCGGTCCCTCAGATGTGGACAAGTAAAAGACCATTTCCTCCTAGCCATGAGAAAGCTAAGAGGTTGAATTTCACCATCTGCAAGCTCTTGGCTACAGAAATGCTGCCTTTCCGCCTGGTGGACACAGAGGATTTTCGAGACCTTATGTCCGTCGCAGTGCCCCAGTACCAGATGCCCAGTCGGCACTACTTCTCAAAGAAAGGTGTGCCTGCGCTCCACCAGCATGTCGCACACAACATCACCGCTTCTTTGAGAAACTCTGTGTGTGACAGGGTGCATTTCACCACAGACGCTTGGACGAGTAGGCATGGACAGGGGCGTTACATGTCGCTGACTGGGCACTAGGTAACTATGGTGACAGCAGGCCAAGGGACTACTGTCCAAGTCTTGCAGTCCCAACGAGTTGTGCGTCAATCCTCTTTATGTCAAAGTTCCTCCACTGCTTCTGCCTCCTCAACCTCCTCTCGGTCCTCCACCTGCACCCAAAGCCTGTCTGGTCATGCCACAAGCTTTCTAACTGCGTAGAAGGGATCCTGCACACCTCCTTACTATGCTGGCAGTAGGGCTCAACGTCATCAGGCGGTTTTTACTTTGAAATGTCTGGGAAATGTGAGTCACACAGCTGAGGAGTTGTGGTCAGCTCTGGAGAACCAATTTCATGAATGGTTGTCTCCACTGGACCTGAAACCAGGGAAGGCCGTGTGCGACAATGCTGCAAACCTGGGTGCGGCCCTTCGCCGGGGCAATGTCACACACGTGTCTTGTATGGCTCACGTATTGAACCTGGTTGTCCAGCAATTTATAGCCCACTATCCCGGACTAGATGGCCTTCTGCAGAGGGCACGGTCGCTGTGTGCTCACTTCCGCCGTTTGCATCTCGCAGCTCAGCGACTTACATCTCTACAGAAGTCGTTGGGCCTGCCACTTCACCGGCTAGAATGCGATGTGCCTACCTGGTGGAATTCAACTCTGCACATGTTGCAGCGACTGTGGCAGCACCGACAAGCCCTGGTGCAATACGTTCTGACGTATAGCCTGGGCCAACGAGATTCAGAGGTGGGGCAAATCACGCTGGAGGAGTGGTCTCAGATCAGGGATCTATGCACCCTTCTGCACAGTTTTGAAATGGCGACGAAGATGTTTAGTGCTGACGATGCCATTATCAGCATGACTATTCCGGTGATTTACATGCTTGAGCACATGTTAAACAGAATTCGGAGTCAGGTGGTGGCACAAGAGGAGGTGGAGGAAGTAGAGGAGGAGTTGTATGCGGAAGGGCTAACATCTGCAAGGTCCAGACGGTCGGCAGCACCAAGGCGGCAGGCATGTGAGGGTGGGGGAGATGGTTTTACCAGGGCGCATGGTAGCAGCCAAACTAGTGAGGAAGGTGCAGGAGCCCAGGAAGAAGTGGAGGACGAACTGATGGAAGACTCATCAGATGAGGGAGACCTTGATCACATTTCTGTTGTGCGAGGTTGGGGGGAGAGGACAGAGGAAGGAAGCATGATTGTTACCTCGCCACCAACACAACAGGGACTTGGTGCTCCTGGATGCGCAACACACATGAGTGCCTTCTTGCTGCACTGCCTGCAACATGACCCTCGAATTGTGAGAATTAGAAATAATCCTGACTACTGGGTTGCCACACTGTTAGATCCCCGGTACAAAAGTAAATTTGCAGAAATTATTCCTGCCATAGAAAGGGATGCACGCATGCTGGAGTATCAGCAGAAACTGTTGCAGAATCTTACATGTGCTTTTCCACAAAACACCAGTGGTGCACGTAGTGAATCTCACAGTTCCAACTTGCCAACCGTGGGACCGTCGAGTGTTCAGCACTCAAACCGTAACAGAAACACAGTATCTGCTGGTAACATCAATTTTGCGGAATCATTTCACCACTTTTTTAGCCCATCCTTTGCAAGGCCACAGGAGACAAGAAGTCTGACACATAGTCAACGCCTAGAGACGATGGTACAGGAGTATCTCCAAGTAAACATTGAAGCCATGACTGTGTCACTGGACCCTTGCTCTTTTTGGGCTTCCAATCTGGATAAATGGCCGGAGCTCGCCACTTACTCCTTGGAGACCTTGTCATGCCCCGCAGCCAGCGTTCTGTCTGAATGTGTGTTCAGCGCTGCTGGTGGTGTGCTGACAGATAAGCGCACGCGGCTCTCCACTGATAATGTAGACAGACTCACGTTCATAAAGATGAACAAATCATGGATCCGAAATGACTTTTCTACCCCTGTGTCATCCTGGGGAGACTAAAAGCTTGATGATTGGTTAAAATCACCTCACCAACCGTTTTAAGCTTTCAAATTACTAATCATGTTTATCTGTTTCTTGGCTGGAAAATAATTTGGGCTTTGTAGCAGTGTGCAGTACTGATTCTATTAGGCCATCTATACTAAACTCCACCAGATTTAAAATTAATAATAATTTTTAGCTGCATCTAGCCCGGAAAATAATTTTGGGGCTCCGAGATGCGCAAGACACATAAGTGCCTTCTTGCTGCACTACCTGCAACATGACCCTCAGATTGTCAGAATTTGAAGTAATCCTGACTACTGGGTTGCCACACTCTTAGATCCCCCACACTCTTCGATCAACCTTTTCATTTTAATAAAGATCAAAAAGATGGTCATTTTTGAAATTATAAGCATTAGCAGGTTATTAGAAACTGAAATCAAACAGTTTTCAACTCAAAACTTTATTCTAGGTTATGTTGCATTTGCATATAGGACCCCTTGTTCGAAAGGAGCTTCTGAACCCTCTCGTCCATTGAATTTGTCAGGTTTTGGATGGTTTCTGCTTCAATTGTTTTGCATGAGGACAGAATACCCTCCCAGAGCTGTTGCTTAGATGTGAACTGCCTCCCGCCATCATAGACACTCCTTTTGATGATGCTCCAGAGGTTCTGAATGGGGTAGAGGTCAGGGGGGTATGGGGGTCACAACATAAGTTTGTCCCCTTTTATGCCCATATCAGCCAGAGATGCAGATGTGTTATGTGCAGCATGAGACGGTGCATTATCATGCATGAAAACGATGTTGCTGTGGAATACACGGTTCTTCTTCTTGAACCATGGCAGGAAGTGCTGTTTGAGAAACTCCACATACATTATGAAGTTCATCTTTACCCCTTCAGGGATCCTAAAGGGGCCGACAATCTCTCTCCCCATGATTCCAGCCCAAAACATTACTCCACCTCCTCCTTGTTGGCGCTGTAGCCGTGTTTGCGTGGGGTGTCCATCAACCAGTCATCCTCCACTCCAGCCATCTGGACCATCGAGCGTTGCACGGCACTCATCCGTGAACAAAACAGTTTTGAAATCAGTCTTCATGTATTGTTTGGCCCACTGGAGCTGTTTCTGCTTGTGTGCAGTGGATAGAGGAGGTCGACAGGATGGCGTACGCACAGCTGCAAACCTCTGAAGGACCCTGCATCTTGTTGTTCGGGGAACGTTGGAGGCACCAGCAGCTTCAAAAACTTGTCTGCTGCTATGACAAGGCTTTTTGGCCGCTGCTCTTTCAACCTGACGTAATTGCCTGTAGGAAAGAGTCCTCAATTTGCCCTTATCAGCACGCACACGTGTGTACTGTGAATCAGCTACATACTTCTTGATTGCCAAGACACTTCATCCTGATCATCGCACAATGTTGATTGTAGTCATGCCTTGACCTAAACACTCCACAATTTGTTGCTTCTCAGCAGCCGACACATCCTTTTTCTTTCCCATTTTGGCAGAAAATGTAGGCTGTTTAATTAATGTGGGACAGCCTTCTTAAGTAGTCTTGCCTTTCATTGGACACACCTGCCAAACTAATTAGCACAGGTGTCTGCAATTGCTTACAGTGATATAAAGAGCCCTGACACACATCACCATCAATGAGTTTAACTGACAAACAAACAAATTCTTCCCTTATCACTCCTAAACACTTTTTGCATAATAATTTGGAACACAGTGTACATGTGCTTTTCCACAAAACACCAGTGGTTCACGTAGTGAATCTTACAGTTCTAACTTGCCAACCGTGGTCTGTATGGAGTTGTTCAATAAAGGGCCCAAAATTAAGATAACATAGACGGGAGAGGTCTCTATGAATAGGAATTCCTAAGTATTTGATACCCTGTGAGGGCCAGGCAAAGGGAAAGTTGGACTGGATGGAATCCTGCATGGATTTGGGGAGGGAGACATCGAGGGCCTCAGACTTCGCTGCATTGATTTTAAAATTTGACCATGTAACAAAGTGATCTATTTCAGCCATAACAGCAGGGATGGATATATGTGATTGAGTGATATATACTAGGACATCATCAGCAAATAGAGAGCACTTGTACTCGGTGCCTCCCACCTCAATCCACCTAATATTGGGGTTATGGCGAATTGATGAGAGCAGGTGCTCCGTCACTAGGATGTATAAGAGAGGGGACAGAGGACATCCCTGCCTTGTCCCATTGGTGATTATGAAAGGTGATGAAAATGTTCTGACGCGCCCCCTAGGCCTTGGGACATCCGGAGCCGGACCCTTTTTGGTGGATGCTGGTGGTTGTAGTCTCCGTGGCAGCGACCCGGTTCCGTGGCTCAGGGCGGTCAAACCAGTGGCGGAACTATTTATGTGGTTTTGATGTTTAAATGTCCGACTACGCCACCCGTGGATTGCGATCAGAGTGAACCGCCGCTGCAGGGCAGACCGCTGAGGCTGGTGTTGTGGGTGCAGCAGAGCGTAGCAAAACTCCCCACGGGAGGAGTATAGCCTCAGGGCAGTGTATGCGGAGGATGGGGGTGATTGTGCAGGGCAGCAGCAGTAACGACACGGAGTCAGTGATGCAGTCCAGGGCCTTTACTCACAGTTCTTATTATCCAGACCACTTCTGCAGGTAACGGCTGCCCACGTCGTACTGTGCTCACCAGGTGAGGGGCTCAGACAACTCCCAGATAACTTTGGAGCGCTTCACAGGACCCCCTTTGTGTGTCCTTTGTCTGGCCTTTCTTACCAACCCTTCTGTCCGTCTGCCTCGGGCCTCCTCTTGGTAAACTTTGCGCCAGTTTCCCTGACCCTATGTGGTGCCTTCCTAGCGGGTGTAGCGAGGGGCTGCGCCACATAAAATGTCACAGCCTCTGGTTTCTAGCTGAGGGTCGTTTCCTGCCTCCAATAGTTTTGGGGACCGGTCTCCCCCTTTGGCCTGACCCCTCCACGTAGGTGGATTCGGGCGTGCGGTGGCGACTCGCCCGTCCGCACCCCTGGGATCCCTTCGTTCCTCGTTCCTGGAGCCTTCTCCGCTCCTCTTCATTCCTTCTCCCTCTTCTAGGCCTGTGTTACTAGGCCCTCCTCCGGAGCAGAGCTCATGCAGAGCCCCTGCTCCCTGTAACTTCTGCTCAGACTTCTCTGCACTGAATTAAGATGGTGCCCACCTTTTATACTCCCTTCTCAATGCACCCAGGAACTGCTTCCTCCCTGCTCCTGCACTACAGGGTTCCCCTTCCTCAGTGTTCCCTCCCCCCACTCCAGCTAGGGAAAAGGACTGTCGTGCCCATCTCAGGGGCATATTGGTCACCCTGCCCCACGGCAATGTGGTGTAATGCATGCAGGTGTCGGGTACTCATCCACACTTCATCCTTACCTGAGAGTGAGATATCACACCTCTGGGTGAGGTGCAATACCTCTGTAGCAACCGAGCCCTCAGGGTGCTACAGTTCCATTTATCTTCAGCCTAGGTGACGTATTGCGATACAGGGCCGTCATTTTGGCTATAAAAGGGTCCCCTAGACCCCTACCCCAAGCTTTTTAAGAGAATAATATATGGCGTGCCAGGAGACTCTATGGAATGCTTTCTCAGCATCCAACGAGAGTATCTAATTACAAATTTTTAACTGCATCTAGCCCAGGAAATACTTTGTGCCTAGTAGCAGTGTCTGCTAGTCAGCGGATTATCCCGGCTGTTAAGCAAGCTACACCACCTGTAGTTTGTGCACTTAATTTTTTCAAAGGAAATGCTTCGGGACCACGGGATACTCAGTGAAGAGCATCAGGAGGCACCCCAAGGCATAGGGGCTGGGACTGGCGGTAGGACGCCTTGCGGTGGACAGCTGAGCTCGATCCTTATAAAAGCTTTTTAACTGCAGCAGTATTAGTGGACGCTACTGGAGCTGGAATTACGCGGCTGCTGGCATGAGACTTGCCCTCCAATAGATCCTTGTAAAAGGATTTAAAGTGTATTCATTCAAATTAGAGAGACAATTTAAATTAAAAAGCTTAGAGCTGCCTCCACCACAGGGGGGCTCGCTAGACCCACCAGCGGACAGGCACCAGTATTGGGAGAAGGGGGCTGGCCGTCAGGGTCCACCGCGGCTCTGGCACAAACCCGGCGACACGGAGGTGGCACGGGCAGGAACGGACTGGCCGTGTCGGCTTCTCACTTTTTTGATTTTAGAAGAGCATGACATGCCTATATCTGTGTCTCCCCCTCCTTTTACTCCTCCACCTCTTTTCTTTTCGCATGACTATATGTACTTGTCACTTTTCCATGTGTTAGTTATGTCTTCTGAGCAGTTTGTCAGCTTTTGGACACCTTTGAAGGTGTTTTCTATGTGTTTCTATGTGTTTTTGTTTGCCTGCCATTGGTTTTAACGGTGTTTGAAGGTGTTCGACGAACAGTTTGACGAACAGTTCGACGAACACACGGGTGTTCGACGAACCGAACCGAACTCAAACACTACGGGGGTGGCTCAACACTAGTCTCTTGTAAGGGGCATTGCAAGTTTCTCCGTCCTAATTTTTGGCAGCTTTTGATTTGAAGGCATAAGCAAAGACTATGGGAGACCCAATCCCCAATAATAGGAATAATGTTTTTAAGATGCTGTACTGTATGGCTCTTGTAATGGGCATTAAAACCGTCTAGTTAAGCTACTGCGACCTTCACCACTTTTCCAAGGGGCTTTCAAACTGTCTTGTTAAGCTACTGTGAACTCCTCAACTTTTCCAAGGGGCATTAAAACCGTCTTGTTAAGCTACTGCGACCTCCACGACTCTTCCAACGGGCATTGCATTTCCTCCTAATTTTAATCAGCTTTTGCTTTTCAATGCATAGGCGAACACTAAGGGAGACCCACTCCCCAATAATGGGTAGAAGGTTTTTAGTAAGCTGTAATCCACGTCTGTTTCAAGGGGCATTGCAGTTCCTCATAATTTTTGGAAAGCCTTCCATTCACTGCTTAGGCCAGCAGTGCACAGGAGACCCAGTTGCTATAAATGGAAAAAATGGTTTAGTTAAGGCCCTCTGACCTCCATGTCACTTCCAAGGGGCATTGGAGTACCTCTAAATTTTTGGTAGGCATTGCACTCACTGTATGCCCTATAACTGTGTAGCCGAACTGCTCCTTTGGTACAGAAACATATCCTACAAGACATGTGTGGTTGACTGACCTGATATTGATGTGAATGGTCCCTGTTCCTCCTGCTCTTTCTCCTTTGCCACCACCTCATCCATCATTTATCACCTGAAGCTTTGCTTTAACGGGAGTCATAGAACTGGGATAGTAGCAGTAAAACATCCAGCTATCCTCGGAGGAGGTAGGATATGCGCCAAAACGCTGACCACCTCAGGCCTAGCCGCTACTACATACATGCACGTGCATTCCAAGAAAACAAAGAAGATGCTAACTTCTATCATCATCATCATGCTCCTCACCTTGGCACTCTCAACTCCCCTGATGGAGATGCCAGTGCCCACCGGAGGAGTCTGGTACTCTGGTGGGCTTGTCCAATGCTGCCCTAAAGCAGGCCAGGCTAAGAAAAGTGTGTGGGTAGGTGACAGGAGAAATAGGGGTGGCTGGGGACCGTTTATGGACACCCGGCCGCGCAGGTGGCTTGGGGACCGTGTGTGGACACCCGGCCGCGGGGCGGCTGGGGACCGAGTTTGGACACCCGACCACCGGGTGGCTGGGGACTGAGTATGGATACCAGGCCGCCGAAGCAGCCATGAGGTAGTGGCCAGCTTCGGCCTACTCCAAACTAAAAGGCCCCATTTCAAGTGCAAGCTAGCAGTGTGGCATTGCAGCCTGGGGGTGGGTGGGTGGCAGGCTGTACACTTACGCTTGCATTAAAAGAAAACAAAGCAGATGCTAACTTCTATCATCATCATCATGCTCCTCACCTTGGCACTCTCAACTCCCCTGATGGAGAAACTAGGGCCTACCGGAGGAGTCTGGTTCTCTGGTGGGCTCGTCCAATGCTGCCCTAAAGCAGGCCAGGCTAAGAAAAGTGTGTGGAAAGGTGTCAGCAGAAATAGGGGCGACTGGGAACCATTTATGGACACCCGCTGCCCCCAGGTGGCTGGGGACCATGTGTGGACACCCGGCCGCGGGGAGGCTGGGGACCGAGTGTGGACACCCGGCCGCTGGGCGGCTGGGGACTGAGTATGGATACCAGGCCGCCGAAGCAGTCATGATGTAGTGGCCAGCTTCAGCCTACTCCAAACTAAAAGGCTCCATTTCAAGTACAAGCTAGCAGTATGGCATTGCAGCCTGGGGGTGGGTGGGTGGCAGGCTGTACACTTACGCTTGCATTAAAAGAAAACAAAGCAGATGCTTACTTCTATTATCATCATCATGCTCCTCACCTTGGCACTCTCAACTCCCCTGATGGAGAAGCCATGGCCCACCGGAGGAGTCTGGTTCTCTATTGGGCTCATCTAATGCTGCCCTAAAGCAGGCCAGGCTAAGAAAAGTGTGTGGGAAGGTGACAGGAGAAATAGGGGCGGCTGGGGACCGTTTATGGACACCCAGCCGCCCCCAGGTGGCTGGGGACCGTGTGTGGACACCCGGCCGCTGGGCGGCTGGGGACCGAGTATGGACACACGGCCGCCCCCTGGCAGCTGGGGACCGAGTGTGGACACCCGGCCGCTGGCGGCTGGGGACTGAGTATGGATTCCAGGCAGCTGAAGCAGCCATGAGGTAGTGGCCAGCTTCGGCCTACTCCAAACTAAAAAGCCCCATTTCAAGTGCAAGCTTTCAGTATGGCATTGCAGCCTGGGGGTGGGTAGGTGGCAGGCTGCACACTTACGCTTGCATTAAAAGAAAACAAAGCAAATGCTAACGTCTATCATCATCATCATGCTCCTCACCTTGGCACCCTCAACTCCCCTGATGGAGAAGCCATGGCCCACCGGAGGAGTCTGGTTCTCTATTGGGCTCATCTAATGCTGCCCTAAAGCAGGCCAGGCTAAGAAAAGTGTGGGGGAAGGTGACAGGAGAAATAGGGGCGGCTGAGGACCGTTTATGAACACCCGGCCGCCCCCAGGCGGCTGGGGACCGTGTGTGGACACCCGGCCACGGGGAGGCTGGGGACCGAGTATGGACACCCGGCCACCCCCTGGCAGCTGGGGACCGAGCGTGGACACCCGGCCGCCAGGCGGCTGGGGACTGAGTATGGATACCTCGCTGCTGAAGCTTCGGCCTCATCCAAACTAAAAGGCCCAATTTCAAGTGAAAGCTAGCAGTATTGTATTGCAGCCTGCGGGTGGGTGGGTGGTTGGCTGCATATTTGCGCTTGCATTGTAAGGAATGGGGGAGGTACAATTGAACACTGCCCTGGGACAAGGACTTGCAAGGGGATAGTTGAAAGTCTGCATCTTCTGATGCGGCAAGGATCACTTCTGATGGGCACACTTTTAAGCAGTGACCTGGGAGTCAGAGATGCTTCCAGGGGTCTTCCCCATGCTGTTCCCATGTCTTTTCAGCACTGTATGCATGTGTCACACAGCACATGGCCAGATAAGGTTGTAAAATGTTAAAATGACATTTCCCGGTGAATGCATTTGTCACGGTTGAAAGCAATACAAAAGTGCAAAAACGCATGAAAAATCCTACTTGTGAACATAGCCCAAGGTGTGGAGGAGTATTTTTGTTTTTGGTTATTTATTTTACCTTATACACAAGTCTTTTCCCTGGAAAGGAAATTCCTTAACATGTTTCACAAGAAAACCGTTTCAGTTTCGTTTTTGAACGTTTTATTGTGAGCCCGTAAAAGTGGCTTTATACTTCTGACCACGTTGTTGACAGCAGTGACCTGGGGGTCAGAAATGCTTCCTGGGGCGATCTCCATGCTGTCTCCATGTCTTTTGAGCACTGTCACTATTGTTTTGGGCACTTTTTAGGCTTTCTACAGACTGCCGGGGGTGCTGCCGCAAAAATGCTCGGGTCTCCCATAGACTAACATTGGGCTCGTTGCTCGGGTCGAGCACCCGAGTATCACGATGAGCTCGGCCCGAGCTTCGAGCACCCGAGCATTTTAGTGCTCGTTCAACACTAGTTACAACCCCTTGTTTTCCCAATGGACTCTCAACCGCCTGGTATCTTTCACCAACCCCACCAAGTCATCGGTATTATGGGGATCTCCCTGGGCAACCCAGGATTTCACTGACTATGGGAGAGAGTGTATAAACCTGTCTTTAATGACCTTCTCCATCATCTGTGCTGGGGAGGAAGATTCAGGTTGCAACCACTTTGGATCAGGTGTAGGAGTTCGAACATCTGGGACTGGGGAGGTTTGTCACTGCAATAGGCCCATTGGTGCACCCGTTGCGCCCTGACAGTCAGAGTCACTCCCAAGCGTGCCAAAATTTCAGTTTTCAACTTAGCGTACTCTTTCGCGTCCTGCAAGGCCAAGTCATAATAGGCCTTCTGCAGCTCGCCTGTCAAATATGGCGCCAGTACCACCGCCCACCGCTCTGGAGGCAATTTCTCCCGCTCTGCCACCCTCTCAAAGACCTTCAGGAACGCCTCAACGTCATCTCCCAGGGTCATCTTTTGTAATGCTCTTCTTACCGTCTCCCTGACGTGTGAGTCATCACCTGGATCTGATTATGTGGCTGTCGTCCTACCACGGATGTGCTCTGCCAAGAAAACCCCCAGTGCTGTGTCATTGGTGCAGGAAGACTGCCATCTACTGTCCAAACGGGACCCTGCAGAACTAACCAGAAGAGGAATAGTTTCAGACGGGACTCAGTTCCCCAGTATAAAAAGCCGGCGTACCAAAACAGCAGGGCTTTTGGTGCCAAGACAAGCAGATGTGTGCAGGGGAAGACGCTGAGGCAAAGGTGATAATCAGTAGAAGGAAGCATGAGCCAGCGGGTTGTGGCGTGCTTGGGAGCAGGACCCAAGCGGCAACAGACCAGATCCGGAGCCCAGACTACGCCTGTCAATGCCCGAATATCAGACCTGTGCTGGTCAAGATTGGGAGCCCAGACTATACCAGTCAAGAGTCGAGGTCCAGCCCTCATCCCACCGGGTCTGAGAGATATCTTCTGTCAGTGAAGCACTGAACATTCGTGAGCAGACGCCCCCCGGGAGTGGACGACTACAGTGGTGAACGTGAGGCACGAGTAAGCCAGGAGCCATTGCTTCCAGCACTAGTACAGAGGTTAGCCTAGGCTAGGTCAACACACAGGTTGGGGGCTGGTTAAAGTGAAGGAGGCTCAATGAGACTTGTTAGACTTTGTCAGGAGGATTTGCGTCCTAGTGGGAATCACTGTAGAAACTCGTAAGAGAAAGAGATATTACTTTCACTCTCGTGAAACTGGGAGCATAACCCCTGTTATAAAGCTATAACAATATTTAACTAGAAACTGCCGAAATAGATTGAACTTGAACATTCATTGTACACCCTGTGGTTGATCGGCTTAATTGGTTGCACATAGAGGTACACAGGAACACTGTCTCTTTAACTCTTCTGTGGTTTATTAAGAGCACTGAATAAGCCACAGCATTTTTAGCAAAACAAAAACGGTCTTTCCGACCTAACCGGAAACATAAAACATAACGTATGGCACAGTCCTTGTTGCTAAGGGTAACCGCCCGCTTCAGGAACAAAACAACCCAAGGTTTAGCTTTCCTTAACATGAACACCACAGCTCCCGAGCTTGTGTCTCCAGACCCTCCATACCTCCAAAGCTCTGAAAGGCTGTGATTTTATCCTCTGAGTTCCTTCCTTTCTACAGGTGTTAAATCATCCTAGCACTAAGATGGATGATTAGCTCTTTTCTATACTTCATGTGCTGGAACACTTTTTCTATGTTTTTATCACTGGAGCTAACAATCTTAGTGTTACACATCTTCTCTCCAGTACTTTGCCAGTGACCTTGTCACATATTCCCCCCCTCTTCCTATAGCCGTAGGTTTTGGAACCTTCAGTCACCAAACATGGAAGTCTAAACAGGGCATCTGCGTTATCGTGTAGCTTCCCAGGCCTGCGTTCCACATGAAAGTTGAAATCCTGTAGCCCTAAGTTTCAACTCTTGGAATGCCATCTCTGCTTCAAGAGACCATTTGGCCATCACAGTCTTCATGCCCTTAAGAAGGTCGGTTGGGGTGTGGCTATCATGGCGAAATTCAGGATACACCGCTCATAGTATCTCACCATTCCCAGATATGCCTGAATCTGTTCCTTGGAGATCGGTTTCGGCCAATTTTGGACTGCCTCTACCTTATTCACTTGCAGCTTTACTTTGTTTCTTTCCACGATGTAGCCCAGATATTTTTCCTTCTTTTTACAAATGATACACTTTTTTGGGTTTATGGTAGACCTCACTTTTCTCAGGGCATACATCATGGCCTGGACTTTCTGCAAATTACTTCCCCAAACCGGGCTGAATATCACAATATCGTCGAGGTAAGCAGTGGCGTACTTTTTGTGAAGGGCTAAGGTCCGCTCTATGGCTTTCCAGAATGTATCTGGGGCTCCTCACAGCCCGAATGGAATTCTGGTATACTGGAAGCAACTGTCAGGTGTAGAAGAGGCCGTCTTCTCTTTTACACTTTAAGAGAGAAGGATTTGGGAGTAACCTTTCGTTAGGTCCAGGGTGGTGATGTATCTGGCTGACTTTAGTTACTCTACAAGATGATCAATTCAGGGCATTGGATACGCATCACATTTCAACATCACATTTAGTTTCCTGTGGTTGTTGCAGAAACTCGACTCTCCCACAGGCATCCGCACATGTGTTTCCGTCAGGATTTCTTGTTCAACCACCTGCATATGTCCTGCCAACTCCAAGAACAGGTCCTTGTTCTGCTGAAGTAGTTCTCGGCACTGTTGTTTCTGAGCCAGTGACAGTGTCTCTGCCACTGTGACATCCTCAGTGTCCCCTTCTGGCTTGTCCAGCCCCCATGGAGGTTCAACGGGGTCCATCTGTTGTTTTGCCTTAATGGAAATCGCCATGAGAGGATTTTGGAAAATAGAGGTGGTAATAGTTAACTGGCAGGTGGGACATGGAACAGGACTTGCAATATCTTAGGATTTCTCTGTGACATCTGGGCCAATATAACCTCTGCATGACTCGTTCTTGAGTTTTCTCCACCCCCAGATGATCACCTAAAGGACGACGGCCGTTTCGCTGCCTTCCGGCGCTTCAACGGGACCCGTTGAAGCGACGGAAGGCAGTGAAACGGCCGACGTCCTTTTTCCCTCTCCCCCACACCCCTTCGGGGTCTTAGTCCGATGCCGCACGCTTATATGTCCCGTACACAAAAATAAAGGAACATTTTAAGAAGACTGAGTGATAGCTTTCTTTCTACCTTTTGCTGAAGTTGAATTTTTCTTGGATGTGCAGCACCGCTCCAGTCTTGAAGCACGCAGTCTGAGGTGATTCCTTGTGATTTATACATGAAAAGCAGTGTGGTGACCTAATGTTTATCTTGCATTGAACAGGATAAAATAGGGAAACCTGGTGTCAGCCCCCGACTCCTGTGCTATGCCGTTAATGATGGTTACTTTATTGAACGCTTCTTTTAGCGATAGATCTCTATGTTGGGTGAACCTCAAATTTTCTCTGGTCAAACCTATTTCAGGAATGTCTGCCTCAGGGGATACTATCTTCTCCTCTTCCCCCATTATACAGAAGGAAAACCCGTCAGACTCTGGGGTTGGTGAGACTTTTTTAGCGCCAACTCGTTTCTTACCTGAGTAATCCAGATATCTGCCCCTCCCCCACAAGTTCCAAAGCAACACAAAATTCCGGCCTATGATGACTGGGAGCAAAAACTCCGGGACCACTCCGACCTCATGGGGCTCAGTATCTCGGGCCATTGCAGCAGCTGCCAACCTTCTTCCCAGGGATCAATTGGAGAGGGAGTGTGGCCCTCACGAGGGTCACCAAACTTCCTGAGTCTAGTAGTCCAGTCATTTGCAGGCCATTCATTGTTACAGGACAAACTTGGGGCACCTTGCCAGGTGGACAGGCCACACTGCAAGCTGGATACGTGTAGAAGGAACACCAGTGTCCCATGCTACAGTCCATTTGCTTGGTGGTCACGGGACAATGGGCTACAATATGACCTGGACCGTGACATGTCCAGCAAATTGCATCCCCTGATGAGGGTCTTGGCATGACCTCTGCTGCCCCCTTGGACTTTGGAAGCCCCATTCCCTTTTTAATCTTCACCCCCAGTATGGAATGTGTTGCCTCCTCATTGACCCTTCAATCGCCTGATACCTTTCGAGCAGTCTGACCAAGTTATTGGTGTTTTGGGGATCTCCCTGGGAAACCCAAGTCTGCATCGGGCTCGGAAGGGAGTGCACGAACCGGTCCATTACAACTTGCTCCACCGTCTGCGCTGGGGTAGAGGACTCTAGCTGTAACTACTTTTGGATGAGGTGCAGCAGATCAAACACTTGGAAGCGAGGGGTTTTGTCACGGTGATATGCCCAGTGGTGGACCTGTTGTGCCCTAACAGACATTGTCACCCCCAAGTGCGCCAAAATTTCTGTTTTCAATTTTTCATATTCTTTGGCATCCTGTAAAACAAAATCAAAGCCTTTTGTGACTCACCTTTTAAGTTTGGCCCCTGGACTTCCACCCACTACTCCAGCGGGAGTTTCTCTCTATCGGTGACCCATTCAAAAACAGTTAAAAAGGCCTCTATGTCATCACCTGGGGTCATCTTCTGAAAGGCTCTCCTCACCACCTTACGGACAGAGAAACCACCAGCTTACATTGGGGTTGGCGCTGCCACTATGCCATGAGTCGCCTCTGTCAGTAAATCAATCTGCTGCTGCTGCTGTTGTCAGAGCTGCTGTCACAGGTGTGTCAGAGGTGACAGTCACCCTGCAGTTGGTTGCAGGATATCTCTACGTTTGGTATTACAGACATCTTCTTAGAGGCTGTCTCTAGGACGCAGGGGCTACCTCCATCTGGCTAACTAACACCCTGCCTGGGTGTATAAATACCTGCTGTGTTTCAGAGGGAGGTGCCGGCGATATTCATTAGCACATTGGAAGGCTTTAGCAAGAGCAGTACTTCTTCCTCTCTGGAGATTGAGGACGTGTGCACATTTGTCTGGATTAGTTTAAAGCTAAACAATTTCCCCCTGTTTGTCCACCCTTGTTGTCTATAGTGTTTAGTGGAGATTGACTAGTGCTCATCTCCTTTCTTCCCTAGCTTTAGCCATACACCAGGGAAAGACATGGCGAGGCACGCGTGCGGTGATTGGTTAAGATCTAATACAGAGACGTTAGGGGAGACAGGGTGACGCTAGATCAACCTAGGAGGTCTCCACTTTCCCCCTTTCCCTAGGGTCTGGGTTCCCTTTCCCTCTTTAATTTGTGTTGCACTAAGTCTTTCCCACACCTTGAATGACATTATCGCCGGACGAACACATTTTGAAAAAGAAAAAAAAAACTGACACTTGTTTGTTTTTTTTCTGTGTGTTTTTGGTCATGGACCTTTTTTCTTCCTTTCTCCCTTGGTATGGGTTCAGTTGCAGAGCTCGCAGAGCAGCTGCACAGGCTGCCTCTGGAGGTGAATGACCTCCGCTGTGAGGTTCAACAGCAGAATCAGCTGCTACAGGTTGCCAATGTGGGGGTCTCTGCAGGTAGGCCTGCCAAGCCTGAACCCAAAGTTTCCCTTCCAGACAGGCTTTCTGGAGGTAGGGACATTTTTTTTTGTATTCAAGGAGGCCTGCAAACTGTATTTGAAACTTTGCCCCTATTCCTCCGGAAATAAGGAGCAACGGGTTGGAATTGTGACCTCTCTACTTCAGGGAGATCCTCAGTCGTGGGCATTTTCTTTACCACAGGACTCGGTTTGTCTCCAGTCTGTGGAGGTTTTTTTTTCGGGCTCTGGCCCTCATCTATGATGACCCTGACCGTGTCTAGGCTACGTCGCCTTCAGCAGGGGAATCGGTCAGTGGAGACGTACAGTTCGGAATTCTGTAGATGGGCAATGGATTCCAAATGGAATGACTCAGCCCTTATAAGTCAATTTTGTGACGGGCTTACTGAAAGGTTGAAAGATGCCTTGGAAAAATATGAAACCCCTCAGTCCTTGGAGGCTGCCATGTCGTTGGCGATACGTTTTGATAGACGCCTTCAGGATAGACAAGTGAGACCACCTTCTCCGGGGCCTTCTTGTAGGGGTTGTGTACCTTTGGTGGGGGAGCGGTGTGGAGGTGAACCAGTACTGGGGGAGGTGGAGGAACCAATGCAGCTAGGGGATGTCTCTACATCATACATCTCCCCAGAGATTCGCAGGAAAAAAAGGCGTATTTTTTTGTGGGAAAAAGGGACATTTTGTTGGGACCTGTCCTGCAATT
Organism: Phyllobates terribilis; assembly: GCF_046119375.1. NCBI lineage: Eukaryota > Metazoa > Chordata > Amphibia > Anura > Dendrobatidae > Phyllobates > Phyllobates terribilis. The sequence goes on from NW_027362772.1 coordinate 245,152,388, forward strand.
CCTAAACAAAAGGAGTCTCGATTAACTCTTGGTAGTCTGGAGTTGGATAAACAAGGGGTGAATTTGTTACCAACCTGCAGTTCCCGCTTTGTCCTGTCAGTAGAAGTGGTGCTAGAGAGCAAAACCGAAAAAATTTCTGTGTTTGCTGATAGTGGAGCCGGAGTAAGCATGGTTGATGCTGAGTTTGTGAAAACTCATAGTCATGCTTGCTGTGCTTTAGCTGAACCTATTTCCATCTGTGCCATTGACTCGTTGCCACTTGCACAGAAAGAATTTACTCATATTGTACATAATGTAAAATTGAGGGTGGGCTCAGTTCAATGTGAAATAATCCCTTGCAATATCCTGGACAATCTTCCCGCATCGACTGTTTTGGGTGTTCCTTGGCTTGTTAAACATGATCCGTTGGTGGATTGGCAAACCTGGGAGATTATTGAATGGGGAGATTACTGCCATGAGAACTGTTTAGATATTTCCCTTGCTACTGTCTCTACGGAAATATTACCTGCTTTTCTGTCTGGTATTAAGGATATTTTTCCTGAGACGGGGTGTCAGGATTTGCCTCATCATCATGCTTATGACTGTCCTATTAACTTGACCTCGGAGCTAAACTACCGAAATCCAGACTGTAAAATCTTTCTGACCCTGAGAGATAAGCCAGGAAGGATTTCATTGCAGAAAATCTGGAGAAGAAACATATCAGACCCTCATCTTCGCCCGTAGAGGCAGGGTTCTTCTTTGTGAAGAAAAAAGATGGCGGTCAATGTCCCTGTTTAGATTTCCGAGAATAAATCAAATTACCATCCGTGATCCATACCAACTTCCTATGATTCCTGATTTATTCAGCCAGGTTGTAGGAGCTAAGGTATTCTCCAAGTTGTATTTAAGGGGAGCCTACAACCTGGTTAGAATAAGAGAAGGGGACGAATGGAAAACAGCGTTCAATACCCCAGAAGGACATTTCGAGAGTCTGGTAATGCCTTTTGGTTTGACCAATGCACACCTGATTTTGAGACTCATCGGGGGCATGTTAAGCAGGTGCTCCAGATATTAAGGGATAACAAACTTTATGACAAACTGGAAAAATGTGTTTTCGCTGTTCAGGAGGTGCAGTTTTTGGGGTACTTGTTGTCATCTTCGGGTTTTAGGATGGATCCGGAGAAGATCCGTGCAGTCCTTGATTGAGAACGTCCCGAGAACCTGAAGGCTCTACAACATTTTCTGGGCTTTACTAATTTTTACCGGAAATTCATCCAAAATGGCTCAGTAATTGTGAAACCCCTTACTGACATGACTAAGAAGGCGTCTGATTTTTCCAAATGGTCGGATGCTTTCCTCCAGGCTTTTTCTTCCTTAAAGAATTTTTTTGCCACTGCACCTATACTCAGTCAACCCAATGTTTCCCAACCCTTTATTGCGGAGGTTAATGCGTCGGATGTCGGGGTTGGGGCTGTGTTGTCTCAGGGTTCGTCCCCTGGTAAATGGTGTCCATGCGCCTTCTTTTCTAAAAAATTGTCTTCGGCTGTGAGAAATTATGACGTGGGTAATAGGGAACTTTTGGCGATCAAATTGGTGTTCGAGGAATGGCGACATTGGTTGGAGGGGGCTAACCATCGTATTACTGTTATTGCTGATCATAAGAACCTGTCATATCTCCAGTCAGCTAAACATCTCAACCCTAGGCAAGCCAGATGGTCCCTGTTTCTTACTAGGTTAAATTTTGTTGTCACTTTTCGTCCAGGGGTCAAAAATGTCAAGGCTAATGCTTTGTCCCAGAGTTTCCCTGGTGGTTGTGACCATGAGAACCCTGCTCCGATATTACAGAAAGGGGTAGTCATTTCAGCACTGTATCCTGAATTGGAGGGTGAGGTGTTGAAGACTCAGGGGGGTGCCCCTGCCTCCTGTCCATCAGGAAGGTTATTTGTACCATCTAATCTGTGCCGCAAAGTAATTAAGGAACATCATAACTTTGTGCTTGCTGGGCATCCAGGTGGTAAGGCAACCGCAGATCAATTCTTTCGTCATTTTTGGTGGCCGGGGTTGCATCGGGATGTGATTGAACACGTACCTGCTTGTAGTATTTGAGCACGTTCAAAGGTTTCACATGCCCGTCCATCTGGTACTCTTCTTCCGCTACCTATCCATAGTAGGCCATGAACACACTTGTCCATGGATTTTATTACTGACCTACCGGTTTCTGCAGGCAAAACGGTGGTTTTGTGGATAGGTTCAGTAAAATGGTTCACTTCGTCGCATTGCCTGCACTTCCAAATGCCAAGACACTTGCTCAGGTGTTCATAAATGAGATTGTGAAGCTTCACGGGGTTCCCTCCGATGTGGTGTCAGATCAGGGAACCTAGTTTGTTTCCAAGTTCTGGAAGGCATTCTGTTCTCGAATGGGGGTGCAACTGTCCTTTTCCTCTGTCTTCCACCCTCAGTCGAATGGTCAGACCGAGCATGTCAATCAAAATTTGGAGACCTACTTCAGGTGTTTCGTCTCTGAAAATCAGGAGGATTGTGCATCCTACTTACCGCTGGCAGAATTTGCCATTAATAATCATCGTCAAGAATACACTGGCAGGTCATCGTTCATCGTTACATACGGTTATCACCTACAGTTTGGTACCTTTAGTAGGGAAGGAGCTTCAGAGGTTCCTGAGGAGGAACGGTTTGCTTTGTCGCTCTCCTTGTTATGGCAGGGTGTTCTGAGTAATTTAAAGATCATGGGAGACAGGTATAAACATATGGCTGACAGAAAATGCTTGCCAGGTGAGGACCTGAATGTGAATGACTTTGTGTGGTTGTCTACCAGGAATATAAGATTGAAAGTCCCTTCTTGGAAGCTGGGGCCTAGGTTTATTGGTCCCTATAAAATAACCACCGTCATTAACCCAGCAGCGTTTCGTCTTGAACCTTCTCAGGCCCTAAAGGTCCACAATGTGTTCCACAAGTCCTTAGTCAAAAAGTATGTGGAACCTTTAGAGCCCTCACCTCTACTACCACCCGCAGTAATGGTTGATGGTAATCTGGAGTTCTAGATTTCGAGGATTGTAGATTCTCGTCTCCAACATCATTCTCTACAATACTTGGTGCACTGGAAAGGCTATGGTCCAGAGGGGAGGATGTGGGTTTCAGCGTCAGAGGTGAACGCTCCCAGGTTGGTTCGCTCATTCCACACCTCTTACTCAGGAAGCCCGGTCCTGAGTGTCCGGAGGCCACTTGTAGAGGAGGGGGTACTGTCACGGGTTTGTAAGAGGTGACAGACAGTCGCCCTGCAGTTGGTTGCAAGAGATCTCTACGTTTGGCATTACAGACATCTTCTTAGAGGCTGTCTCTAGGACCCAGCGGCTACCTCGCTCTGGCTAATTTGTGGCTTCCCTGCGGGTCCAGTTGCCACAGAGGTACTGCATCTCAGCCAGAGGTGTGGTACCCCACTCTCAGGCAAGGAGGGATCACTTCCCGGGACCCAACCACTCACATCCAACACTACACCACTCCATAAGGGAAGGTCCAGATAGCTCCTAATGGAGAGCACAGGCCTGGTCCCTGTCAGGAGGGTGGAACTAAGTAGAGGGGGTGGGTGGAGGAAGTAGTTTATGGGAGCACAGAAAGAAGAGTATAAAAGCAGTGTGGAAACATCTAGAAGGGGCTCTGAGAAGTGAGTTCAGCAAGGGAGGACCATGTGGAGTTAGGTCCAGACGCCGAGGGGGCCCAGTAAAAAGGGCCCAGCAGTGGGAGAGTGAGGATAGAAGACAGGAGCAGTGGGAAAGGCTCCAGAGAGAGAAAGGATCCTAGGGGCATTGGAAGTGCAGAGTCCACCCGTGAGCCTGAGTTCACGCTGACTGCAAAGGGATCAGGCCGCAGTAGGGGACTGGCCCCAGACTAGTGGAGGACTGCAAGACTCAGCTAGCAAACCGGAGGTTGCGGTATCTTCATGTGCCATAGCCAAAATCCTCAAACATTCGCTGAAAATATGGCCATATAGGACAAAGGGTACAGACAGGACGTCGCCCAACAAGGCTTGCGGCCACTGGCTCGGGACACTGTGTGTGAGGTGCAGGGCAGGAGGGCGAGAGCCAGCGCAGAGAGATGACCTGGAGAGGTACACAGAAAGGGGTCCCGTTCAAGTGCACCCAAGTCACCTGAGAGTTGGCTGGATCACTTCCCTGGAGGAAAAAGGACTCGTCGGGCGGAAGATTGCACCCCGCTGTGTTCTTGACTTAATTGCTGCATCACCGGCCCTGCACTACTCTCTCCCTGCCAACAACATCTACCTCATGAAGTCCCATATACTACCCTGGGGCTTAGCTCTGCCCTTGGAGAGCTGCACTATCTCTGCTGCGTCACCATCAGCCCCAGTGGATCTGCACCACAGCAGCGACCGCATACCACGGGTGGCGTCACAAACTTTATCCCCAAAAACTTTATTCCCCAATTGACTTTACTTTATTGACTGCCCTGGGCCACGGACCGGGTCACTGCCACCGTGACTACCCCAGAAAGGACCGGCACGGCTACCGAGTAATACCTTAATACCGAGTAATAACTCAGTTTAATACCCTGCCTAGGTGAATAAATACCTACTGTGTTTCAGAGGGAGGTGCCAGCGATATTCATTACTATATGTGAAGGCTTTAGCAAGAGCAGTACTTCGTCCTCTCTGGAGCTTGAGGACAGGACGTGTGTGCATTTGTATGGATTCATCTAAAGCTAAGAAATTTCCCCCTGTTTGTCCACCCTTGTTGTCTATAGTGTTTAGTGGAGATCGACTAGTGCTCATCTCCTCCCTTCCCCAGTCTTAGCCATACTCCAGGGAAAGACAGGGCAAGGCACGTGTGTGGAGATTGGTGAAGAGCCAATACAGGGACGTTAGGGGAGACAGAGTGACTCTCGATCAATCTAGGAGGTCTCCACTTTACCCCTTTCCCTAGAGTCTGGGCTCCCTTTCCCTCTTCCCTTTGTGTTGCAATAAGTCTTTACCACACCTTGCGTGACAGCTGCTCTTGGTGCTTTTGCTGCTGCTGGAGCTGCTGCTGCTGCTCCTATTGCTGCTGGAGCTGCTGCTGCTGTTGCTCTCGATGCTGCTGCAGCTGCTGAAGGTGCTGGCTTTGGACCAGGTGCTTGATCAGCTCCTCCATTTTGTCTGATCACTGTTCTATCCTTACAGTGGCCTTCACATTGGGCATGCAGTATGATTTATCTAGGTGAGAGGCTCTGGACTGAGTTCTAAGGGATAACGTTTCTCCTTGTGGAGAGTGACATACCGGCTCTGGCATGCCAAGGTAAGGAGGCTAATTTGCCGTGCATCTGCAAATTGAGATTCTGATTTGGCTATTATTCTAAGTCATATTGCAAGACTCGTTAAAGGGTCAATTGTGACCTGTAGGATTGATGTTTCCAATAGGTGGCGCTATAGAGTTCAAGTCCTCTTTTTCTTAGAAGAGGCAATTTGCATTTTAAGTTGAACAGCATGCTGTCTGACAAGCTCCCTAGCTTTCTTCTACTGACCAGCTAGCTCACTCTCACTTCTGGAGCTCTTCTTAAATCTTTTTTTACAACTCACACGATCCTGCAGCCTCTAAAATATATACTAAAATAACTCCTTAATCCTGTTTAAAAAAAACTACTACTTTTACATTTTCCTTCATTTTAAAGGTTTTGAAAAATTTAAATTATATCATAATTAGTGTTGAGCGATACCTTCCGATATCGGGAAATATCGGATCGGATTGGATCGGACCGATACCGAAAAAGTATCGGATATCGCCGATTCCGATACCGGAAACCAATGCAAGTCAATGGGACAGAAATATCGGAATGAAAATAAACCCTTTCTTTCCTTGTAGGTTAATTCTACATGAAGGAAAACAACTAAGAATAATGTAGAATGTATTGGGGGAGGTGGGGGAGACAATAAAGGCATAGAGGTTTAGCCCAATCAAATGGAATAGCAGGAATTAATATTTTTTTTAAGACGTTCTGAGTTACGGAAATATTGACTATGTTAAGTATTTTTAGATTTTGTCAGATATTTATGTTTCACTACTTCCATGCTCTTCACCTTCTTTTTTACTTCTCCCACACTTTCTCCTTCATCATCCTCAGCATCTTTTTCATCCTCTTCTTCTTCACCTTCTTCATCTTCTTCTTCTTCACCTTCTTCGTATTATTCTTTTTTTTTACATTCTTCATATTCTACTTCTTCATCTTCTTCATCTTCTTCTTCTTCATCATATTCTTATCTGTGGCAGGCATTCCTGTAGTTGCTATCTATAAAAGGTTGGATATTACACCTTTCGTTCTGCCCGTCACAAAAGATTTACAACAGGATTTGTCCGCGTTCAGTTTGGCCTGCAGCAGCAGGTCTTTTCCAGGGGCACCACGAGGAGGAACGGACTCACCCCCATACACTGCTTAGTCATCTTCTGCTTATAATTTAGATATTATCTTTTGCTCTGATTTTTAGTCTTATGCTTAATGTTTTTCCGCTTTTTGTTCTGCAGCTTCTTGTATTTCTGCTTCTTGGTTTTCTGTCTCTTGTTCTTCTGCATCTTGGTGCTTGTCTTCTCTTCTTTGTCCTCTTGGTCAACTTCTTCAGGGTCATCTTCTTGGTCTTCTTCGGGGTGGTCTTCAGGGTCGTCGTCTTCGGGGGTCATTGTCTTCGGCGTCCTCGTCTTCTTCGGGTTGGTCTTCTGGGTCCTCGTCTTCGGGGTCCTCGTCTTCTTCGGGGTGGTCTTCAGGGTCCTCGTCTTCTTCAGGGTGGTCTTCAGGGTCCTCGACTTCTTCGGGGTGGTCTTCAGGGTCCTCGTCTTCAGGGTCGTCGTCTTCGGGGTCCTCATCTTCTTAGGGTTGGTCTTCAGGGTCCTCGTCAGGGAGATCTAGAGTGATTACCAAGAACCATTTCAAAAAGCTTGAACTTGGAAATGTAGCAGAAGGTACAAGAAAGCTGAGGAACTACCGAGGACCAGCTGACGGTACTGGAACCCGGATGGGTAGCAGAAGGTACAAGAGCCAATGGAACTGCCGAAGACCAGCTGACGGTACTGGAACTCGGTTACTAAGTAGGAGGTACCTGTGCCAGAAAGCACTACCAAGGACCAGCAGACGTTGGTGGAACTTGGATACTGAGACGGAGGCACCTAATCCAAAGGCACTGCTGAGAACCAGCTGATGGTACTGGAACCCGGATGGGTAGCAGAAGGTACCCATGTAAAAAGAAGTTCAAGGCCGCGAGCCGGCCGCAGTTACCAAAACCCACAGTCCTACAGGGGGTGCTTGTCCTATTGACACCATGGAACCAGCCTTCATTGCCAGATCCCGCAGCCCACATAGGAGTCACCTAAACTGCAGGCACCATAGTCGGCTAACCCGACCGCAACACGACAGGACAACGCATTGGAGGCAAAGTGACGTTGACACTACCTGGAAACAGCTGGCGTGCTGGAACCAGGCTGGGCAGGAGGGAGTACCCGTGCCAAAGTCACTGCCGAGAACCAGCTGACGGTACTGGAACCCGGATGGGTAGCAGAAGGTACAAGAGCCAATGGAACTGCCGAAGACCAGCTGACGGTACTGGAACTCGGTTACTAAGCAGGAGGTACCTGTGCCAGAAAGCACTACCAAGGACCAGCAGACGTTGGTGGAACTTGGATACCGAGAAGGAGGCACCTAATGCAAAGGCACTGCCGAGAACCAGCTGACGGTACTGGAACCCGGATGGGTAGCAGAAGGTACCCATGTAAAAAAAAGTTCAAGGCCGCGAGCCGACCGCAGTTACCAAAACCCACAGTCCTACAGGGGGTGCTTGTCCTATTGGCACTATGGAACCAGCCTTCATTGCCAGATCCCGCAGCCCACATAGGAGTCACCTAAAGTGCAGGCACCATAGAGTCGGCTAACCCGACCGCAACACGACAGGACAACGCATTGGAGGCAAAGTGACGTTGACACTACCCGGAAACAGCTGGCGTGCTGGAACCAGGCTGGGCAGGAGGGAGTACCCGTGCCAAAGTCACTGCCGAGAACCAGCTGACGGTACTGGAACCCGGATGGGTGGCAGAAGGTACAAGAGCCAATGGAACTGCCGAAGACCAGCTGACGGTACTGGAACTCGGTTACTAAGCAGGAGGTACCTGTGCCAGAAAGCACTACCAAGGACCAGCAGACGTTGGTGGAACTTGGATACCGAGAAGGAGGCACCTAATGCAAAGGCACTGCCGAGAACCAGCTGATGGTACGGGAACCCGGATGGGTAGCAGAAGGTACCCATGTAAAAAAAAGTTCAAGGCCGCGAGCCGGCCGCAGTTACCAAAACCCACAGTCCTACAGGGGGTGCTTGTCCTATTGGCACTATGGAACCAGCCTTCATTGCCAGATCCCGCAGCCCACATAGGAGTCACCTAAACTGCAGGCACCATAGAGTCGGCTAACCCGACCGCAACACGACAGGACAACGCATTGGAGGCAAAGTGACGTTGACACTACCCGGAAACAGCTGGCGTGCTGGAACCAGGCTGGGCAGGAGGGAGTACCCGTGCCAAAGTCACTGCCGAGAACCAGCTGACGGTACTGGAACCCGGATGGGTAGCAGAAGGTACAAGAGCCGATGGAACTGCCAAGAACCAGCTGGCGGTGCTGGAACCCAGGGTAAATACTAAAAACAGAGTGGAGCCAGAGGTGTAATTGGAGCAAGTTTTAAATCCGTAGTACAGTGGATGTGGACAAAGCAGGAGAATTTGCCGGACACACAGCTGGGGATCAGCTGACGTTACAGAACCCCAATAACACTGGAGCAAGCGTTGACTGTGCAGACGGCACTTCTGAGCAGCAACCAGCGGTATTGGAGCCCAGGGTAAATACTAAAAACGGAGGAGCCAGAGGTGTATTTGGAGGAGGTTTTAAATCCGTAGTACAGTGGATGTGGACAGAGCAGGAGAAATTGCCGTCCGCACAGCAGGGGAACGGCTGACGTTACTGAACCCCAATAACACGGCAGCAAGTGTTGACTGTGCAGACGGCACTTCCGAGCGCCAACTGGCGGTGTTGTAGCTCAGGGATAATACTGAAAACAGAGGAGCCAGAGGTGTAATTGGAGAAACTTTCAAATCTGTAGTAGTGAGAATGTGGAAGGAGCAGGAGAAATTGCCGTCCGCACAGCAGGGGAACAGCTGACATTACTGAACCCCAATAACACGGCAGCAAGTGTTGACTGTGCAGACGGCACTTCCGAGCGCCAACTGGCGGTGTTGGAGCTCAGGGATAATACTGAAAACAGAGGAGCCAGAGGTGTAATTGGAGAAACTTTCAAATCTGTAGTAGTGAGAATGTGGACAGAGCAGGAGAAATTGCCGTCCGCACAGCAGGGGAACGGCTGACTTTACTGAACCCCAATAACACGGCAGCAAGTGTTGACTGTGCAGACGGCACTTCCGAGCGCCAACTGGCCGTGTTGGAGCTCAGGGATAATACTGAAAACAGAGGAGCCAGAGGTGTATTTGGAGGAGGTTTTAAATCCGTAGTACAGTGGATGTGGACAAAGCAGGAGAATTTGCCGGACACACAGCTGGGGATCAGCTGACGTTACTGAACCCCAATAACACTGGAGCAAGCGTTGACTGTGCAGACGGCACTTCCGAGCGCCAACTGGCGGTGTTGGAGCCCAGGGTAAATACTAAAAACGGAGGAGCCAGAGGTGTATTTGGAGGAGGTTTTAAATCCGTAGTACAGTGGATGTGGACAAAGCAGGAGAATTTGCCGGACACACAGCTGGGGATCAGCTGACGTTACTGAACCCCAATAACACTGGAGCAAGCATTGACTGTGCAGACGGCACTTCTGAGCAGCAACTAGCGGTATTGGAGCCCAGGGTAAATACTAAAAACGGAGGAGCCAGAGGTGTATTTGGAGGAGGTTTTAAATCCGTAGTACAGTGGATGTGGACAGAGCAGGAGAAATTGCCGTCCGCACAGCAGGGGAACGGCTGACGTTACTGAACCCCAATAACACGGCAGCAAGTGTTGACTGTGCAGACGGCACTTCCGAGCGCAAACTGGCGGTGTTGTAGCTCAGGGATAATACTGAAAACAGAGGAGCCAGAGATGTAATTGGAGAAACTTTCAAATCTGTAGTAGTGAGAATGTGGACAGAGCAGGAGAAATTGCCGTCCGCACAGCAGGGGAACAGCTGACGTTACTGAACCCCAATAACACGGCAGCAAGTGTTGACTGTGCAGACGGCACTTCCGAGCGCCAACTGGCGGTGTTGGAGCTCAGGGATTACAGTTCAGGTGGTAGAAACATGAACAGAACAGGAGACCTGGATACTGTTGCCAACCAATTATTTATTCTGGAAGAGGACTGGCAAATTCATGAGAGATCCAGGCCTTGTTCATTTTGAGAAAAGTAAGCTGGTCAACGTTATCGGAGGATAGTCGCATGCGACGGTCTGTTAGTACACTACCTGCGACACTAAAGACGCGTTCCGATAATACACTAGCAGCAGGGCAAGCTAGCACCTCCAATGCATACTGACTAAGCTCTGGCCATGTATCCAGCTTACAGACCCAAAACTTGAAGGGAGAAGAGCCGTCTGGGAGTACACTGAGAGGGCAAGATATGTAGTCTGTCACCATCTGACGGAAACGTTGCCTCCTGCTGACTGGAGCCGTCTGTGATAGTGTAGACATTTGTGGCGGCGGGGACACAAAACTTTGCCACATTTCGGCCATACTGGTCTTGCCTTGTGCTGAGGCGCTGCTTCTGCTCCCTCTTTGTGCAGAGCTTCCTCCACTGCCTCGACGCACTGAGCTGCTTTGTAAAGCACTAGCAGCACTGCTCTCGGTTGGAATGGAGAACATGATGGAATGCACCAGTGCGTCTTGGTACTCCCGCATTTTATGCTCCCGGTTCAACGGTGTTATGAGGCTTTGTAAGTTGTCCCGGTAGCGAGGATCTAGGAGGGTGGACACCCAATAATCAGCCGTGTTGAGAATGTTGGGCGATGCGGCGGTCGTTTCTCAGGCACTGCAGCATGAAATCAACCATGTGCTGCAGACTGCCAACTGGCCAAGAAACGCTGTCCCCTGCTTGAGGCGTGATCTCTGCCTGCTCTGCATCACCCCACCCTCGCTCTAGATACTGACTACTAGAGCATTGTGTACCTCCCTCCTCTGGACAGATGTCTTCCTCATCCATTGACTCCTCCTCATCCTCCTCACAAAGTGTCCCCTGCCTAGGCCTTTGTGAGGAACCACGTTGCGCAGACTGTAGAGAAGCAGATGGCATTTGTGACTCCTCATCCTCCACCTCTTCCAAAACCTCGTCCCTTAGTGCTTGCAGTGTTTTTTCAAGCAGGCAGATAAGGGGGATAGTCATGCTGACTAGTGCATCATCTGCACTCGCCATCCGCGTGGAATAATCGAAGGCACGCAAAACGTGGCAAATGTCCTTCATAGAGGCCCACTCAGTGGTGGTGAAGTGTGAACGGCGCGCACTGCGACTTGTTTGCGCCTGCTGCAGCTGGTACTCCATTACTGCTGCCTGCTGCTCACACAACCTCTCCAACATATGTAACGTTGAATTCCACCTGGTGGGTAGGTCACATATGATGCGATGTTCCGGAAGACGTGATCTTGCATTGCTGGAACGCCGCAAGTGAGCGCACAGTATGCGGACCTTGTGAAGTAGTGCATCAAGATCCGGATAGTCCCTCAAAAAACTCTGCACGACCAAGTTGAGCACATGTGCCAGACATGGGATGTGAGTGAGGTTGCCTAGGCCCAGAGCTGCCACCAGATTTCGGCCATTGTCACACATTACCATGCCTGGCTGGAGATTCGCTGGCACAAACCACACGTCGCTCTGCTGCTTGATGGCATTCCAGAGCTCCTGCGCTGTGTGGCTTCGATTCCCCAAAGAAATTAATTTTAATACGGCCTGTTGACGTTTGGCCACGGCTGTGCTCATATCGGTCATCATAACAGGTAACCGTTCACGGGTCGATGTGGAGGTAGACCGTGACGGCTCCTGCAGCGCTGATTCAGAGGAACTGGAGTATGAGGAGGAGTCAATGTGTACAGACTGGATTCCTGCAATCCTTGGAGTTGGCAGAACACGTACAGCGCCACTCTCAAGATTTGTACCCGGCTCCACAACATTTACCCAATGGGCAGTGAGGGAAAGGTATCGTCCCTGTCCATGCTTACTGGTCCACGCATCGGTGGTCAGGTGGACCTTGCTACTGACGGCGTTTTGTAGCGCATGTTTAATTTTTCCCTCCACATGATGTTGCAGGGCAGGGACGGCTTGCCTGCTGAAATAAAAGCGGCTGGGCACGTTGTATTGTGGGACTGCCAATGCCATAAAGTTACGGAATGTGTCAGTCTCCACCAGTCTGAATGATAGCATTTCAAGGGCCAGTAGTTTAGCAATGCCAGCATTCAGAGCCTGTGCTCGGGGGTGGTTTGCCGAGTATGGGCGCCTTTTCTCCCATGCCTGTGCTAACGATGGCTGTAGACTGGCCTGGGAGTGTGAGGATGACTGGGAAAGTGGTGCTGTGGGTGGAATTACACTGTGTCTTTGTACAACAGTGCCAGAGATTCTTCCATGGCGATCCTGTGAGGAAGCCGAACCAGCTGTGTGTGAGCTGAAGGAAGAGGCTACAACACGAACTGAAGAGGTGGTAGGTGGCGCTGTAGGTTGGCCTAGGTCTTCAGTGTGTTTTTGTAACTCCACCACGTGCTTGGTCCGCACATGTTTCCACATATTTGTGGTATTGAGGTTGCTGACACTTTTCCCTCTTTTCACCTTCTGATTACGCTTGCATTTGACAAAGCAAATGTCATCTGCAACTGTGTCAAAAAAGGACCAGGCACTGCAAGTCTTGGGAGCGCCCGCTTTGGATTTTGGAAGAGCCATGCTCCTAATGGGTGCCGAAGTGGAGGCTACAGGCAACCAAGTCTGCCCCCTCCCTCTCCCTCCTTTTTGGGCCGTTCAGGGAATCTCTTCCTCAGAGCTGCTCCCACCACCTTCCTGTCCCTCACGCCATGATGGGTCAAGGACCTCATCATCTACACCACCCTCTTCAAACAACTGCTTCTCCTGGGTAGTCTCGACAGCACAGTACGCACCAGAAAGTGGCACCTGAGTCTCATCATCAGATGCGTACTGAGGTGTGCTGCTGACCATAGGCACTGGCCCACCCGCCTCTTCAGATTCAGAGAGACAAAACGGTTGCGCATCACTGCATACTACCTCTTCTTCAAATTCTAGAATTCTGCTTGGCTGGCCCCCTCTTTCCAAGCCAAGAGATTCAGAGAACAGAAGTAGAGATGGCTCCTGTCCAGGGCTCTCTGACTGCCTGGGCAATTTGGCAGGTGGTGAAGAGACAGATGGGTGCTCTTCAGTGCTCAGGACCTGAGAGGATCTGGAACTAATTGAAGTCGATGCGTTAGCTGCCATCCATCCGACAACGGCTTCAATTTGGTCCTCACGCAGCAGTGGGGTACGGCTAGCTCCTACAAAGCTGCGCATAAAGGACTTTTCCCTGGTAAAACTGGGGGATGCTGAGTCACTGGTGCCCGCAGCAGGCACAGAATCCCCACGTCCTCTCCCTGCAGGCACAGAATCCTCACGTCCTCTCCCTGCAGAAACTCCACGCCCACGCCCACGCCCACATGCCTTACTCCCTGCCTTCTTCATCTTGGTAGACTGATAAAGATAGGCAGAAAAGTACTAAGGGCTTAGTGTGCTTATTCCTGAACAGCTGCTAACAGGTATAAGAAACACTAATTTTATAAAGTGTGGACTAGACTTTAATATGAGCTAATGTGGCCTACACAACTGTAAAGTGGAGTGTTTGGTGAACTTTATTTAGGTTTTTTTTGTCACAAAAAGACACTGGATGTGCCTAAAGATGTAATAACGATAGTATCACAAACTTTTTGTAGCTATTACAATGTAGGAAGGTAACCTACAATGCAATAGATGAGGCTGCAAAAAATAGGCTAATACTAATCTGGCTGGGGCTGCAGGGCCCAATGCTGCAGAAAGGCTCCTCTATCTACTCCTATATAGTGTGTTTGGAACCAATTTAGCTGAATACGGATGGAACCACCACACTAATAGGAGATATCAGGAAAAATTATGAATTGGCAATAAAGGACAATGTATGAGGCAGTGACACACACTGAGTGCACTACAACCAGACGGGGTTGAAGCACACACTACAGGGTGAGCTGCACTCACACACCAGACCTTGCAGACAGCGGTGAACAGTACACATGCAGAGCACTGTGCACTAGTGCTGCAAGACCAAAAAAATTTCTCTATCTACTCCTATATAGTGTGTTTGGAACCAATTTAGCTGAATACGGATGGAACCACCACACTAATAGGAGATATCAGGAAAAATTATGAATTGGCAATAAAGGACAATGTATGAGGCAGTGACACACACTGAGTGCACTACAACCAGACGGGGTTGAAGCACACACTACAGGGTGTGCTGCACTCACACACCAGACCTTGCAGACAGCGGTGAACAGTACAGATGCTGAGCACTGTGCACTAGCGCTGCAAGACCAAAAAAAATTTCTCTATCTACTCCTATATAGTGTGTTTGGAACCAATTTAGCTGAATACGGATGGAACCACCACACTAATAGGAGATAACAGGAAAAATTATGAATTGGCAATAAAGGACAATGTATGAGGCAGTGACACACACTGAGTGCACTACAACCAGACGGGGTTGAAGCACACACTACAGGGTGTGCTGCACTCACACACCAGACCTTGCAGACAGCGGTGAACAGTACAGATGCAGAGCACTGTGCACTAGCGCTGCAAGACCAAAAAAATTTCTCTATCTACTCCTATATAGTGTGTTTGGAACCAATTTAGCTGAATACGGATGGAACCACCACACTAATAGGAGATATCAGGAAAAATTATGAATTGGCAATAAAGGACAATGTATGAGGCAGTGACACACACTGAGTGCACTACAACCAGACGGGGTTGAAGCACACACTACAGGGTGAGCTGCACTCACACACCAGACCTTGCAGACAGCGGTGAACAGTACAGATGCAGAGCACTGTGCACTAGCGCTGCAAGACCAAAAAAATTTCTCTATCTACTCCTATATAGTGTGTTTGGAACCAATTTAGCTGAATACGAATGGAACCACCACACTAATAGGATATATCAGGAAAAATTATGAATTGGCAAAAAAGAACAATGTATGAGGCAGTGACACACACTGAGTGCACTACAACCAGACGTGGTTGAAGCACACACTACAGGGTGAGCTGCACTCACACACAGAGACCTTGCAGAAAGCGGTGAACAGCACAGAGAACTGTGCACTAGCGCTGCAAGGCACACCGATTTATAAAGTAGCTTGGGTAAAGCAGAATAGACCAAATAGGTAGCTAAAACTGTCCCTCAGAACAACAGCGTCCTATCCCTAACTGAATTCACAGCAGAGTGAGCTCAAAATGGCGGCGGCGGCTTTTATAGTGCATCATGACATCATTTCAGCAGCCAATCACAGCCATGCCATTAGTTAAGATGCCTACATGCCTAACAGGATGTGCCCACACTTCTTAGGATCCTCATTGGCTGAATAAAATGAAAATGGCTCATTGCATTATGGGAACTTCCGATTCCGGTATACGATATTGCAAAAGTATCGGAATTAAGTATCGGAATTCCGATACTGCGAATATCGGCCGATACCCGATATTTCAGTATCGGAATGCTCAACACTAATCATAATCTAAAAATATTTGGAGCACAAGCAGGACTCCATTACCCAAGAGATGACTCCCAAAGGATGTACAACCTTTTATATAAGAAAGGAATTGTTCATTTACTATTTAGATGCATCTTTAATGGTTTCAATAGTTCACACAAATAAAGGAACAAGTGGCGGATAAAAATTGTGATGAAAACAATAGGACTGGACAAAGATCCTCTTCTGGACACATCTCTGTCCTTCAAGCTTTGAATGAATTAAAGTAGAATATCTCTGCATCTTGGAACAAAAAGATGCATAATACTAATATACAGTAAGTGGCTTTTTTAACATGTAGCTGTAATTTGTCTGGAAAAAATGATTGTGTATGCTTAGAATAGACCATTGATGTGAGATCAATGGACGTTTAAGTCTTTCCTGATCCTAAGATCAGCAGAATAAACACCGTACTGCAGGTGCACATGAGGCTGTATGGGAGCATACACTGAATCTTTGTTCTGATAATCACTGAGGATCCTGATCCCCACCAGTCATACATTAAGGTTCATTCATATGTCCAATATTTCCACTTACAAGAAAACAGACAGATTATTGTGATCACAGTTTGAGCAGAGTGTGGTCCGAGTGTTTTTCTCTTACATGGACTTATAAAAAAAAAAAAAAAAAAAACGGTTTTCTACCTTCTCCTTTCTGACAATCCATGAAAATCGAACCACAATCGGATGTCATCAGAGAGTGGTCCGATTTTTTCTCGGACCCAGTGACTTGCATTGCCGATTTTGATCTGATCCTTGAATCAAATTTTGACATGTCTTAGCAATTTTTCATTGACCTCTTAGTCCCCTAAAAATCACAGATATGTGAATGGCCCCATAGACTATCACAGGTATTAGTGCTATCCGTAAAAAACACAGATAGCACTTGTACGTGAAAATCAGACGTCTGAAAGAGCCCTAAGGGACAGGCACAACAATTTCCTTTGCCAGAAATTTGTTGGGATACGTGATCTAAGGAGCAATACACCTCAAACAATAGCTTATGTACCAGAAGAAGTAACCCACCTTGATATGTCATATTTGTTCCACAAGTCTGATTTCACCATTTTTGTTCCTTTTATAGGAAATCAGATGAAAGAAATAACAATCACACAATGGTAACAGGATTTATTCTTCTGGGATTTTCTGGAGTTATCGAGAATCAAGTCTTCCTTTTTCTGATCTTTTTATGTACATATATCATCACTGTGTGTGGGAACCTATCTATAATCCTTGCATACAAGCTTACTCCGAGCCTCCACACTCCAATGTATTTTTTTCTTGCTAATCTTTCTCTCTTAGAAATACTATATGTTTCATGTACCGTCCCTAAGATGTTGTCCAGTCTATGGTCAGAATGTAACGCCATCTCCTTCTCTGGCTGCGCTATACAAATGTATTGTTTCTTGCTGTTGGGTTCAACAGAATGCTATATGCTGGGAGTCATGGCTTATGACCGCTATAACGCCATATGTCACCCTCTGTTGTATACTGTGATTATGAGTGAAGTGGTCTGTATCCAGTATTTAGTGGGATCATACGTCATTGGTGCAGTGAATGCTCTAATCCACACAACATTCGCTTTTTCATTACCATTCTGTGGATCAAATGAGATAGACCATTTCTTTTGTGATATCCTACCCATCCTAGAACTCTCCTGCCAGGACATTTGGATTAATGAACTTGTGATATTTGTGATTGCTGGCAGTGTTACAATTGCTTCATTCATAGTAGCAGTAATTTCCTATATGGAGATTATATCGAAAATTCTAAAACTTCGCTCCACATCCAGCAAGAAAAAAACTTTTGCAACTTGCTCCTCTCACTTAATAGTTGTTACAATATTTTATGGTTCAGGGATCGTTATGTACTTTAGACCCAGGTCAAGCTATAGAATTGTACAAAAAAGTGTGGTCTCTTTAATGTACACTGTTATTTCTCCACTCTTAAACCCTTATATATACAGTTTACAAAACAAAGAAGTCAAATCAAGTATCAAAAATATATTTTTACACAAGATAAAATTCTGATCTGTTATTTCTAAAAAATGTCAAGTAACCTTAATCTAGTGAAAAATAGTGGTATCCAGTGGAAAGCAACATCCTATTTAAAAACACACTGTAATAGCAGGCTCTTTAGGCTACTTAAATTTTTTTTTAAAATCCAAAAATTATCCATTTTTTGGGGGTAGATGCCTGGCTTGCTAGTGTTTTTATAGCTTTTTTTTACATCGGGTAGTGAAAAATGACCCCTGCTTGGAGAATATAAGGAGCTTTGATGTTTGCTTTGGAAGAAGTGATATATTTTTACAAGCTATCTCAAAATGATCCCTTTATTTAGGAGGCAGTAACAGGCTAAATGGTTTTGAAAGCGAAGAAATATTGGCTTATATGGAAATCTGTATTCCAAGCAAAAGTATCTGTCATCACATGTGATTTGAATAAAAGGAAAATTTATTTGGAATTAAAATTACAATTAAAAGATAGAGATAAAGATAAGATATAAAAGGTTTATACAAGCACCGTTTGAATATCAGAGAGGGATCTGCCTTCTTTCAGGAGGATGAAGTATTTAAATCAAAATACTGACTCAAATCTATGAAGTTTCTACATAGGCTCAGAAACAGTCCAAGTGCAACATAAACTTACTAGCCCTCAAGATTAATTCTGGAGCAACGTTTAGTTTCTGAGAGTACATCTTATCAATGGAATAACATGTAATAAAACATTCTAAGAATGTCTGCAGGTTTAGTCTTGGTTATAAATAATATAAGTAATGCATCATATTGGAAAATTTGAGATTATAATAGCTGATTATTTTCTTTATCATGGTTTTCAACTAGGAGTGAAATAAGTATCCATTTTTGGGATTTAGTTTGCTATTCTCAAAAAGATTAATCAATTACAAAGGTTTTTTATCAAGCAGTCCAAAAATTTTCCTTTTATTTAGTGAGCAGGAACCAGGCTAGCTGTTTTCAAACAGAAGAAGTATAACGTTTCTAAAAAAAATGTCCACAGTTTTTCAAGTCTGGATAAATATGCAATCAACCAGAAAATGCTAGGCAGGGTACACATGATGGGCAAAAATGCATATGCAACACAACACCAGTCTGCTGCAACATCGGTGTGGCATGCATGTGTCTCTCAGTTGACAATTTAAACAGGTGAGCGAAAATTGAATTCCACAGCTAAATGTCTGAAGTTATTGTAATAATTTTTTTGTCAGAATTTTAGTTAAGCTGAATAATTCCCTTCTGAAATAGGACAAAATAACAACAAATTCCAGGAGATTGGTAGACAGCTTTCCAGTGCAGCAGCAAGCGGCAGTATAGATGTGGGGTATACCGTCGCAAGGATTGACCAGTAAAACAAGTATGAAAAACGTTGTATATGTTTTTTTGTTTGAATTTTCCCTTTTCTTGACAGAAGTTATGTAACCCTTTAAAGTTACTTTACTAGGAAGGAACATTGCACGAAAAGAAATATGTGGAAAAAAATAGCCGTATTGTTGCTAAATTGAATTAGCAAAAACTAAAATGTGTAATTTACACATGTGTAATGATGGACTATTACATATATACAAAAAAAATAAACAAAAATGTAAATGCACATAATTTGTGAGGTAGACGGATGCATTCACATTTCCGGAATGCTGAGATTGCTCTTTGTCTTCTTTTTCTTGAAAAGAAAATAAAAAAAAAACTTTTTTTTCGACAAACAAAAAATGCTAAGAAATGTATCTCTTATGGCTTACGGCTTGCTTGTCTCACAAGCCAGGGAGCACATTTTCTCTCACAGACAAGCCTTGGTTTGAAAGTATTTTTCTTCAGTACATAAATTAGGACTGTGGTAACTTAAACTGCCCTGTTTGTTTTAATGCATCAAACATGAAAAAAATGATGTTATGAATGTGCTCTACTGCACTATGGCACAGAATCAATCAATTCAGTCACACGGACTCTGCAGGTCCTGGACCTCCCTATATCACTATGTGTATTACTATGACTCAGACTATCACTCCATTTTCTATATTCTTCAGAAGTGCATCACACTCTAACTTAGGCCTTTTTTCTATCCCGGTATGTAATGATGAACAGTGCACCCTGACCTCCTATCTCTAGGCTGGAAAATCCTAAAATGCCATAATCTTTTATAGTGCCAGTCCCTTCTGATTTCCTGCACTTAACCAGATGGTGTGATAGATGCACATGGGGAAGCTCGCATGGCCATGCCTGATGCCATGAGAGCGTGCTCTTTCTTCAGCAATTATCTATTGCATTCCAAGATGAAAGTTCATAATTCCAAAAATGTTGCAGAAACTTTTAAACTTGCTTTAAAAATTCTCCTATTATTGATAACAGCTTTTAAAAAGTATGTTTTCAAAACATTGTTGTCATTCATAGACTGACATAGTACAGTACATGGATCACGCAGGACCCGTAAAACACATCTTAACCTTAATTCTATATCAGCTGGAAGTATTTATTGTGTAATTAGACTTTTTTTTTCAATTTGTCCTCTTGTAAACATGGTAGAATTTTAAAATTATTTTATTTCCAATTATAAAATGGTCTTAAAATAGTATATAAACCATGCAAGAAATAATAGCATAAAGTATAAAGAGAATTTAGAGGTTTAAGTTTTGAGACCCAAATAGATTTTTTTTGTAGAAAAATAACTTTCTAATTGAGCTGGTGTCATTAGTCTCTGTATAGTGGATATGAAACTTGGCACTCATATGGTATGATTGCTTGATCTTTATTAGGCAACTGAAATCCAAAATCTAGACGTTTCGGTCTGAACAATAGACTTTCAACAGTACACAGATGGATTTCTCAGTGTGAAACATGAGCAGGAGAAATTGTCAGAAGTGTCCATCTCTAAAAAAAGAAGGGAAGGCGACGAGTCTATGAAGGTCTATTTTGCAGACCAAACCGTCTAGATTTTGGATTTCAGTTGCCTAATTAAATTAATCATCCCATCTGAGTGTCAAGTTTCATATCTCTACTATATGGGATAGGATCCTACTTAGTCACCTACAAGCAAGAAGTGACGTGTCTTTCTCTCTACAACTGGCCTCTGTATAGTCACCCTCAACTTGCCAGACTATAATAGGCGTGGACAATCCACTGGCTTCAAAAAATCTCTGATGTCTTGTGCTCGTTTACTGAGGTACCCCTCTATCTTACTTGTTTGATAGCCTTAGTAGAAGCAGTCTCCTACTGTTTTTCAATCTCACTCAGCTACGAGATGCCTACTCCAACTTCCTTTTCTCTTAATCTCTAGCTGTTCTTTTTACCCCTTTCTCTGTTTGTGATGGGTTTTATTCTGTACCACAATTACATTATCATAGGAGAGAACTCTGTTCTGCATAGAACCAGGTTACGCTCAACCTTGGATCATGCTATTGAGAATTGATCTTCATAATTATATAGGGCTCTCTCTGGTCAACCTATTTGAGTCCTCATCTCCTGACTGGGGTCTTGTTGTGTTTCTTTATTATATGTAAGAATTTGTATTGTGTTTTATGTTTTACTCTCTGAAAATTGAATAAACCTTTGAATGTTAATTTTTTTTAGACCTTTTATAATCAATAATTTCTTCCACAATATCCAACAATAAATCCTGTCAAGATACATGATTCCTATTACCAGCACCACCAACATATTGTTCAAAGCATAGCTTCACAAAGCGTTCACATCACTTTGCCATATAGTCTCTATCTAATAGCAACAAATCTGGAGATTTACACATCTATTAGATAAAGTGACCACAAAATGAAACCAGAAATTTGCACACATATTTGAGGGAGCATACCATTTACAGGCTGTAATGTATATGTGTGGCCATGGACAGTGATGGCGAAATAATACTAATAATATTTTTTAGTTCTATAGCGCCGCCAACATATTCCACAGCACTTTACATTTTAGAGGGGACTTGTACAGACAATAAAGACATTACAGATTAACAAATAACTTAACAGATACCCAAAGGAGTGAGGGCCCTGCTCGCAAGCTTACAATCTATGAGGAGAAATGTTTGATTAAATATTTTGAATATAATTGAAAAAAAGTTAATCTCTGGTAAAATGGGTAACATGGATATGTAAGCAGATACATTTTTATGTGTGCCAGAGACCCCAAACATGACTCTCTACAGGATGGCGCAGTGACAGTTGAAAGCTGAAACAGGTTTACTGACCTTGAGGCAAGGAAACATAATGATTATAGTCTCTCAATAAGGACACAAAGTTGATGGTTACTCATTGGGTAGAATCACACATACATCGTACGAATCTCTGTGTTTATATAAGAGGATGCGGCATAAAGCAAGAAAACCCCCAGTGCTGTGCGCCATTGGTGCAGGAAGACTGCCATTTACTGTTCAAATGGGACCATGCGGAACTAACCGGAAGAGGAATAGTTTCAGAAGGGATGAGTTTGGATGGAGCACCAGGTCAAATGAAGTTTATGACTCCGTTCCCCAGTATAAAAAGCCAGCACATCAAAACAGCGGGGTTTTTGGTGCCAAGACAAGCGGATGTGTGCAGGGCAAGATACTGAGGGAAAGGTGATAAGCCGCAGAAGGAAGCGTGAGGAGATGGCGCGCCCAGGGGATGGGGACGACTCGGCGCCCGGGCCTTGATGTTGCCTGACCTTGGGGGATGTCGCGGTGGTCGGCTCCCGGGCCCGTACCTTGGGGTAACTCTGAAAAGAAGAGGGAAAGTTGTATGGGATAGGGGAATGTTCGTGACGCCACCCGTGGTGTCTGGTGAGGATCACCAGCACTGCGACAGTCCTCTGAGGCCCGTGTTTAGGCAGCTTAGTTGGTACGACTCCCCACAGGTGGAGCGGGGCCTCAGAGCAGCGTAGGTGAAGGGATGCAGGACAGAGGGGACCCAGCTGGGTCAGAGGAAGAATAGGCACACACACAACAGTTCACTTCAGTACCTTTACTGGTGGTGTTTCTGGCACGGTCCAGGGTACTTCAGGTTAAAGGGTGCATATCAGGACTCTCCCCAGTGAGCGGGTGTGCCTTTCCTTGATAAGTTTCTGACCTGCCTGGAGCTAGGCCTAACTTGGTCTCTGTCTTGCACCTGCTGACCTTGTGGTAGGGCCTTCTGTTGGAGATCACACTCCCTGGTCTCTTGGGCCTCCGTGACTCCTGGCCCTGGTACAACAGTCAGCTTCTGGTGAACCTGGGAAGTATAGTTCTCCAGGGGTTCCGGTTATTCCTGCTGGGGATATAGGCCCCCCGTAGGCGCGGACCCGGTGTCCGGTAAATGGTTTTGGGGTGAGCTGGTTATGCTCCTCTGCCCCCTTTGTTGCTTGCTTACTCCACTCGCCTTCGGCCACGCTCCGGGCCCTCACTAGGCTTCACACGGGCAGTAGGCCTCGCTACTCTTCACCGCTCTTTTGGCATTGGCACGCCTTAGGCTCACTAACTCGAGCTCTCTGAGTCTGGACTGAACTGACTGAGCTCCACTGCAGGCTGACCTCTGCAGGAGTTCCTCTCAACAGACTGACTGCCTAACTCTGCCCTCCAGTATATATATCCCTATCCGGGCTCCCTCTGGTGGTCTGAGGAGGTAGGGTGGAGGTGTGTGAATGCTATGAGGGCCTCTTGTGGAGAAGTCCATCCATGCACCCCTCTGGGATCTGTGGCACCAATGCGCAGCAGGGCGCCACACTAGCGGTTTTTAGTGCACTTGGGAGCAGGACCCAAGTGGCACCAGACCAGATCCAGAGCCTAGACTACGCCAGTCAAGATTGGGAGCCCAGACTAAGCCTGTCAAGAATCAGACCACCTAAGCCCGTGGTAAGCTACAGATTTACTAACCAGCTCAACAAGGGGGATGCCACACCCCTAATTTGCACAGAATGCAAACAAGACAAATAACCAAGCAATGTGAACTGAGGTCTAAGATGGTACACATGCAAGAAATAGGAGCATGTTCACACTAGCAAAAAGATACAAAACCTAAAAAAGACAAAAAATATATCTCATACCATACCATCATTATGTATAAATGTAAAGCAAAGTTGCATATGAAATATAGGGTACTTAGTGAACAATTTTTGATCAAAAAAAGTATACAAGCCATCCCACCAGCGACAAGGTGACCCTAAATTGGGACGGTCCTACACTGTCTATATTAAAAACCTTACTGTATATCAAAGTTGAAGTAATGCATATAAAAGGGTAGACAAATAGAACCGGGTCCCAATATCAGACCACCTAAGCCCGTGGTAAGCTACAGATATACTAACCAGCTCAACAAGGGGGATGCCACACCCCTAATTTGCACAGAATGCAAACAAGACAAAAACCAAACAATGTGAACTGAGGTCTAAGATGGTACACATGCAAGAAATAGGAGCATGTTCACACTATCAAAAAGATACAAAACCTACAAAAGACAAAAAATATATAGCATACCCTACCATCATTATATATAAATGTAAAGCAAAGTTGCATATGAAATATAGGGTACTTAGTGAACTATTTTTGATCAAAAAAAGTATACAAGCCATCCCACCAGCGACAAGGTGACCCTAAATTGGGACGGTCCTACACTGTCTATATTAAAAACCTTACTGTATATCAAAGTTGAAGTTGTTATGTTCTGCTACCAGAGCTAAGGAAAGAAAGGAGATCTGTCCCTACGATAGAACTCAGCTTAATCCCTACGATGTAACAGGGAACCTGATCCTGCGATCAGACCTGCTAAAGTCCTAAGCTAGTCTGTACGGAGACCTATAGATGTGGGGAAGGAATCCCTACAAGTACTAAGGACTGGGAGGAATATGGGACACCTCCTAACAGAAATAGTAGCAGACAGAAGAACAAACAAAATATATAGAACATAGAGGTCAGTAGACCAAGCAAACTAACAGAGCAAGACACAGAGCACAGGCTAGCTAGAAAGTAGATATACAATGAAGTCCAGCAAAGCCAGAAGGGCGGAGCAGGATTAAATAGGCCAACAAGGTCATGTGACAAGCAAAGGAAAAAAAACCTAAGAGCAAGGTTCTAACAGTACCCCCCCTTCTAAGAGGATCCTCCGGATCCCCTAGGACCAGGCTTATCAGGAAATCTCCTGTGAAACGCTCTGATAAGTCTGGACGCGGAAACATCATCCGACCTCACCCAAGAGTTATCCTCGGGACCGAAACCTTTCCAGGCCACAAGATACTGCAAACTACCTCTATACCGTCTAGAGTTAAGGATGCGAGAAATTTCATATTCCCCGTCCTCCACCACCAGAGGAACAGAGGCAGAGGCGTCACAATCCGATACAACAGCTTTTTTCAACAGAGAGACATGAAATACCGGATTAATTCTCCAGGAGGTAGGAACCTCCAACCTAACAGCAGATTGGTTGACAACCTGAAGCACCTTAAAGGGCCCTACAAACTTGGGACCCAATTTCTTTGAAGGAATCCTCAACCGCAGATTCCTAGAGGACAACCAAACCATGTCACCAACAGCGAACAAAACCTACTGTCGTTTCCTATCAAAGTAGTCTTTAGATTTTCTGTTGGCCTCCTGAAGATTACCACGCACATCCATCCAAACTCTCTCCAAATCACCGGAAAAATTCTCCTCCTCAGGCACAGCAGATCCCAACTTGGAGAACGACCCAAACGACGGATGTCTCCCAGAACAACAAAAAAAAGGCGAACAACCAGCAGAAGAAGATGTATGATTGTTCAGAGCAAATTCAGCAAGTGGCAGAAACTCAGACCACCCCTCTTGATTGTCTGCCACAAAACAACGCAAGAACTGCTCAACATCCTGGTTTTTCCTTTCTGTCTGGCCATTAGATTCAGGATGATATCCGGACGAGAACGACAAATGAACTCCCAACCTATCACAAAAGGCACGCCAAAAACGAGCCACGAACTGAGGACCCCTATCAGAAACAATGTCAGTAGGAACGCCATGAAGTCTGACAATTTCCTTGACAAAGGCCTTAGCGAGAGTTTTAGCGCAGGGCAGTTTGACGAAAGGAACCAAGTGACACATCTTGCTAAAACGGTCCACGACCACCCAGATGACAGTAAAACCCTCAGAGGGGGGAAGGTCAGTTATAAAGTCCATAGCCAAATGTGTCCAAGGAGCACTGGGAACCTCCAAAGGACAAAGCAACCCCGCAGCAGGAGTATGTGAGGACTTAGATCTAGCACATATAGTACATTGACGCACCCACTTAATGACTTCCTTCTGCCATCCAGGCCACCAAAAACTGCGACCCACCAGTCTCTTGGTCTCAGAGATTCCGGGATGACCTGCCAACCGAGATTCGTGACACTCAACAAACAAATCTCTCCTAAAGGTCCCAGGCACAAACAACCTCCTATGAGGAGTGTTAGAAGGGGCATTCTCCTGTGCTTTAAGAATCTCATTTTCCAAAACGGAGTCCAAAGCAGCTATCACAACACCTTCTTGTAAAATGTTCTCCTCTTTCTCAGCACCGACTATGGGAGAAAAACTGCGAGACAAGGCATCCGCCTTAACATTCTTAGTACCAGGGATGTAAGTAACGATGAAATTAAACCGCGAGAAAAACAGTGCCCACCTAGCCTGACGGGCATTCAGGCGCTTGGCAGCATCAAGATATATCAGATTTTTATGATCCGTAAGAACCTGAACGGGAAATTCCGCACCTTCCAAGAAGTGGCGCCAGTGTTCAAATGCGAGTTTAATAGCCAATAATTCCCGATTACCAATATCGTAATTCAGTTCAGTCTCCGAAAAATTTTTTGAAAAAAAGGCACAGGGATGTAATCCATCCCCGTTATCCTGAGACAATACTGCGCCAACCCCCACAGAGGAAGCATCAACCTCAACCAAAAACGGCCTAGTAACATCAGGCTGCATAAGGATGGGAGCAGAGGTGAACCTCTCCTTGAGATACACAAAAGCTTCAATGGCCTCAGAAGACCACTGAACCGCATCAGCACCTTTCCTGGTGAGATCAGTCAGAGGTTTGACAATACTAGAAAATTTTTTTATGAATTTTCTATAGTAATTGGCGAAACCCAAAACCTCTGTATCGATTTCAAACCAATAGGCCTAAGCCATTCCTGCACAGCCTGAACCTTAACCGGATCCATCTCAAAACCTTTGCTGGAGATAATGTAGCCCAAAAAACTAATTCTCTGTACAGCGAACTCACATTTCTCCAGCTTAGCAAAAAGCGAATTGTCCATTAATAACTGTAATACCTCACGTACGCTCCGCCAATGAGACTCCAGATCCAGCGAATAAATCAAAATGTCATCCAAATACACAACCACATTTTTACCGATCAAAGGTCTAAGGATGTCATTAATCAGATTCTGAAAAAATGCAGGAGCATTAGTAAGACCAAAAGGCATAACCAGATTCTCAAAATGACCCACAGGAGTGTTAAAAGCAGTCTTCCATTCGTCACCCTCCTTCATGCGCAACAGATTGTATGCCCCCTTAAGGTCAATTTTAGAGAACCACTTGGCCCCCATTAACTGGTTAAACAGATCAGGAATCAATGGCAGTGGGTAAGGATTGCGTACAGTAATTTTGTTAATCTCACGAAAATCCAGACAAGGACGTAAACCACCGTCCTTTTTTTTTACAAAAAAAAATCCAACCACCACAGGAGACTTAGAGGGCCTAATGTGACCGGTGGCCAAACTTGTCTGTATGTATTCCTCCAAAGCCTTCCTCTCAGGAATAGTAAGGTTAAATAAACGACTTTTAGGAAGAGTCGCTCCAGGGACAAATTCAATAGAACAATCATAGTCTCTATGGGGAGGCAAAACCTGCGATTCCTTCTCAGAAAAAACTCTCCAAAAATCCTGAATAGGAACAGGCAATTCTCCCCTATCCAAAGCTGCAATACGCCCATTATAACACTTGTCATAACATTTATGGCTCCAGGATTTAATTTCACTGGTAGACCAATCCAGTACAGGATTGTGAAATTTTAACCAGGGCAATCCCAATATTACTGGAGAAGGCAAGTTATTCAACACTACCAAATCCAATTTCTCATGGTGAACACCATTAATAGTGAGAGGAAATTCACAGACCTTGAGAGTAATATTCTTCAAAGGGGAACCATCCACAGAAACCACAGCAATGGGGGATGATAAAGGTTCAGGTTTTAAATTGAGTCTTTCCACGAATCCCCCATCAATAACATTCAGAGTAGACCCACAATCGACAAACACCCGAAATTCCATTAATTTTTCCTGAGCAATCGTGGAAGCAGCTAAAAATACACCCTTGGAATTTAAACAGGCAATACGGGCATGACTGACCATTTTTTTTTCTTTCTTCATACGAAGCTCACAGCCTTTAATCAAATGACCAGATTTTCCGCAATAGAAACACAAGCCTTCAAAAAATCGACGGTCTTTTTCTTGAGAGCGAGGTGCCACCGATCCAATCTCCATCGGTTCACCACTGTTAGTACACACATTCTCATAACCAGAAACTGACATAGCAGAGGATTTGCTCTCATTAACCCTTGCACGCAGTCTTCTATCCACCCGTATAGCTAATTGCATAGCCTGTTGCAAATCTTCAGGTGTAGGATAAGCAATTAGCAGGTCTTTAACCCTTTCACTGAGCCCAGCAAGAAATAGACTTTTCAGAGCAGAATCGTTCCACCCTGTTTGAGTAGACCAACGACGGAAATGAGTACAATATTTTTCCACATTACCTGATCCTTGTTTTAAACGTCTCAACTCAGTCTCAGCTGATGCGACACGGTCAGGATCATCATATAATAGTCCCAAAGCAGAAAAAAAACTATCCACTGATCTGAAGCATGTATCACTAGGTTGCAAAGAAAAGGCCCACTCCTGAGGCTCTTTGCGCAAAAGTGACATTATGAACCCTACGCGCTGGGATTCATCCCCAGAGGACTTAGGTCTCAAACGAAAATACAATAAGCAAGCATTTTTGAATGAAAAAAATTCTCGGTGTTCACCAAAAAATAAATCCGGCAAACATACCTTAGGCTCCAAGAAATGTGCTCCAGGACAGTTACTCACGTGCTGACGGAGCTCGGCCACCTCCAGAGAGAGTCCCTGCAGGCGATGAACCAAATCCTGAACCGACACCATGATGGAACAGAAAAATCTTTCCTTAGAGAATTTGCTCGCTGGACTTACTGTTATGTTCTGCTACCAGAGCTAAGGAAAGAAAGGAGATCTGTCCCTACGATAGAACTCAGCTTAATCCCTACGATGTAACAGGGAACCTGATCCTGCGATCAGACCTGCTAAAGTCCTAAGCTAGTCTGTACGGAGACCTATAGATGTGGGGAAGGAATCCCTACAAGTACTAAGGACTGGGAGGAATATGGGACACCTCCTAACAGAAATAGTAGCAGACAGAAGAACAAACAAAATATATAGAACATAGAGGTCAGTAAACCAAGCAAACTAACAGAGCAAGACACAGAGCACAGGCTAGCTAGAAAGTAGATATACAATGAAGTCCAGCAAAGCCAGAAGGGCGGAGCAGGATTAAATAGGCCAACAAGGTCATGTGACAAGCAAAGGAAAAAAAACCTAAGAGCAAGGTTCTAACAGAAGTAATGCATATAAAAGGGTAGACAAAGAGAACCGGGTCCCAATATCAGACCACCTAAGCCAGTGGTAAGCTACAGATATACTAACCAGCTCAACAAGGGGGATGCCACACCCCTAATTGGGACCCGGTTTGTCTTTTGTAGGTTTTGTATCTTTTTGCTAGTGTGAACATGCTCCTATTTCTTGCATGTGTACCATCTTAGACCTCAGTTCACATTGCTTGGTTTTTTGTCTTGTTTGCATTCTGTGCAAATTAGGGGTGTGGCATCCCCCTTGTTGAGCTGGTTAGTATATCTGTAGCTTACCACGGGCTTAGGTGGTCTGATATTGGGACCCGGTTCTATTTGTCTACACTTTTATATGCATTACTTCAACTTTGATATACAGTAAGGTTTTTAATATAGACAGTGTAGGACCGTCCCCATTTAGGGTCACCTTGTCACTGGTGGGATGGCTTGTATACTTTTTTTGATCAAAAATAGTTCACTAAGTACCCTATATTTCAAATGCAACTTTGCTTTACATTTATATATAATGATGGTAGGTTATGAGATATATTTTTTGTCTTTTGTAGGTTATGTATCTTTTTGCTAGTGTGAACATGCTCCTATTTCTTGCATGTGTACCATCTTAGACCTCAATTCACATTGCTTGGTTTTTTGTCTTGTTTGCATTCTGTGCAAATTAGGGGTGTGACATCCCCCTTGTTGAGCTGGTTAGTATATCTGTAGCTTACCACGGGCTTAGGTGGTCTGATATTGGGACCCGGTTCTATTTGTCTACCCTTTTATATGCATTACTTCAACTTTGATATACAGTAAGGTTTTTAATATAGACAGTGTAGGACCATCCCAATTTAGGGTCACCTTGTCGCTGGTTGGATGGCTTGTATACTTTTTTTGATCAAAAATAGTTCACTAAGTACCCTATATTTCATATGCAACTTTGCTTTACATTTATATATAATGATGGTATTATATGAGATATATTTTTTGTCTTTTGTAGGTTTTGTATCTTTTTGCTAGTGTGAACATGCTCCCATTTATTGCATGTGTACCATCTTAGACCTCAGTTCACATTGCTTGGTTTTTTGTCTTGTTTGCATTCTGTGCAAATTAGGGGTGTGGCATCCCCCTTGTTGAGCTGGTTAGTATATCTGTAGCTTACCACGGGCTTAGGTGGTCTGATATTGGGACCCGGTTCTATTTGTCTACCCTTTTATATGCATTACTTCAACTTTGATATACAGTAAGGTTTTTAATATAGACAGTGTAGGACCGTCCCAATTTAGGGTCACCTTGTCGCTGGTGGGATGGCTTGTATACTTTTTTTGATCAAAAATAGTTCACTAAGTACCCTATATTTCATATGCAACTTTGCTTTACATTTATATATAATGATGGTAGGGTATGAGATATATTTTTTGTCTTGTGTAGGTTTTGTATCTTTTTGCTAGTGTGAACATGCTCCTATTTCTTGCATGTGTACCATCTTAGACCTCAGTTCACATTGCTTGGTTATTTGTCTTGTTTGCATTCTGTGCAAATTAGGGGTGTGGCATCCCCCTTGTTGAGCTGGTTAGTATATCTGTAGCTTACCACGGGCTTAGGTGGTCTGATATTGGGACCCGGTTCTATTTGTCTACCCTTTTATATGCATTACTTCAACTTTGATATACAGTGAGGTTTTTAATATAGACAGTGTAGGACCATCCCAATTTAGGGTCACCTTGTCGCTGGTTGGATGGCTTGTATACTTTTTTTGATCAAAAATAGTTCACTAAGTACCCTATATTTCATATGCAACTTTGCTTTACATTTATATATAATGATGGTATTATATGAGATATATTTTTTGTCTTTTGTAGGTTTTGTATCTTTTTGCTAGTGTGAACATGCTCCCATTTATTGCATGTGTACCATCTTAGACCTCAGTTCACATTGCTTGGTTTTTTGTCTTGTTTGCATTCTGTGCAAATTAGGGGTGTGGCCTCCCCCTTGTTGAGCTGGTTAGTATATCTGTAGCTTACCACGAGCTTAGGTGGTCTGATATTGGGACCCGGTTCTATTTGTCTACCCTTTTATATGCATTACTTCAACTTTGATATACAGTAAGGTTTTTAATATAGACAGTGTAGGACCGTCCCAATTTAGGGTCACCTTGTCGCTGGTTGGATGGCTTGTATACTTTTTTTGATCAAAAATAGTTCACTAAGTACCCTATATTTCATTTGCAACTTTGCTTTACATTTATATATAATGATGGTAGGGTATGAGATATATTTTTTGTCTTGTGTAGGTTTTGTATCTTTTTGCTAGTGTGAACATGCTCCTATTTCTTGCATGTGTACCATCTTAGACCTCAGTTCACATTGCTTGGTTATTTGTCTTGTTTGCATTCTGTGCAAATTAGGTGTGTGGCATCCCCCTTGTTGAGCTGGTTAGTATATCTGTAGCTTACCACGGGCTTAGGTGGTCTGATATTGGGACCCGGTTCTATTTGTCTACCCTTTTATATGCATTACTTCAACTTTGATATACAGTAAGGTTTTTAATATAGACAGTGTAGGACCATCCCAATTTAGGGTCACCTTGTCGCTGGTT
The DNA here is from genome assembly GCF_046119375.1 of Phyllobates terribilis. Taxonomy (NCBI): domain Eukaryota; kingdom Metazoa; phylum Chordata; class Amphibia; order Anura; family Dendrobatidae; genus Phyllobates; species Phyllobates terribilis. Next base: position 245,184,376 of record NW_027362772.1, read on the forward strand.
GGATGGCTTGTATACTTTTTTTGATCAAAAATAGTTCACTAAGTACCCTATATTTCATTTGCAACTTTGCTTTACATTTATATATAATGATGGTAGGGTATGAGATATATTTTTTGTCTTGTGTAGGTTTTGTATCTTTTTGCTAGTGTGAACATGCTCCTATTTCTTGCATGTGTACCATCTTAGACCTCAGTTCACATTGCTTGGTTTTTTGTCTTCTTTGCATTCTGTGCAAATTAGGGGTGTGGCATCCCCCCGGTTGAGCTGGTTAGTATATCTGTAGCTTACCACGGCCTTAGGTGGTCTGATATTGGGACCCGGTTCTATTTGTCTACCCTTTTATAAAAATTACTTTAACTTTGATATACAGTAAGGTTTTTAATATAGACAGTGTAGGATCGTCCCAATTTAGGGTCACCTTGTCGCTGGTGGGATAGCTTGTATACTTTTTTTGATCAAAAATAGTTCACTAAGTACCCTATATTTCATATGCAACTTTGCTTTACATTTATATATAATGATGGTATGGTATGAGATATATTTGTTGTCTTTTGTAGGTTTTGTATCTTTTGGCTAGTGTGAACATGCTCCTATTTCTTGCATGTGTACCATCTTAGACCTCAGTTCACATTGCTTGGTTTTTTGTCTTGTTTGCATTCTGTGCAAATTAGGAGTGTGGCATCCCCCTTGTTGAGCTGGTTAGTATATCTGTAGCTTACCACGGGCTTAGGTGGTCTGATATTGGGACCCGGTTCTATTTGTCTACACTTTTATATGCATTACTTCAACTTTGATATACAGTAAGGTTTTTAATATAGACAGTGTAGGACCGTCCCCATTTAGGGTCACCTTTTCACTGGTGGGATGGCTTGTATACTTTTTTTGATCAAAAATAGTTCACTAAGTACCCTATATTTCATATGCAACTTTGCTTTACATTTATATATAATGATGGTAGGGTATGAGATATATTTTTTGTTTTTTGTAGGTTATGTATCTTTTTGCTAGTGTGAACATGCTCCTATTTCTTGCATGTGTACCATCTTAGACCTCAGTTCACATTGCTTGGTTTTTTGTCTTGTTTGCATTCTGTGCAAATTAGGGGTGTGGCATCCCCCTTGTTGAGCTGGTTAGTATATCTGTAGCTTACCACGGGCTTAGGTGGTCTGATATTGGGACCCGCTTCTATTTGTCTACCCTTTTATATAAATTACTTCAACTTTGATATACAGTAAGGTTTTTAATATAGACAGTGTAGGATCATCCCAATTTAGGGTCAACTTGTCGCTGGTGGGATGGCTTGTATACTTTTTTTGATCAAAAATAGTTCACTAAGTACCCTATATTTCATATGCAACTTTGCTTTACATTTATATATAATGATGGTATGGTATGAGATATATTTTTTGTCTTTTGTAGGTTTTGTATCTTTTTGCTAGTGTGAACATGCTCCTATTTCTTGCATGTGTACCATCTTAGACCTCAGTTCACATTGCTTGGTTTTATGCCTGTCAAGAGCAGAGGTCCAGCCCTCATCCCACTGGGCCTGAGAGATACTTTCTGTCAGTCAAGCACTGAACATTCATGAGGAGACGCCCCCGTAAGTAGACGAATGTAGTGGCAAATGTGAGGCATGAGTAAGCCGGGCCATTGCTTCCAGCACTAGTACAGGGGTTGGCCTAGGTTAGGACAACAGACAGGGTGGGGGCCAGTTAAAGCGAAAAAGGCTCAATGAGACTTTTTAGATTTTGTCAGGAGGATTTGCGTCCTAGTGGGAAAAACCGGAGGAACCTGTTGAGGCTCGTGTAAGAGAAAGATATATTACTGTGACTCTCGTGAAACCGGGAGCATAACCTCTGTTATAAAGCTATAGCGATATTTAACAAGAGACTGTCAAAATAGATTGAACTTGAAGATTCATTGTACACCCTGTGGTAGTTCAGCTCACTTGGTTGCACATAGAGGTACACAGGAACACTGTCTCTTTAAATCTTCTGTGACTCTGAGTTCCTCCCTTTCTACAGGTGTTAAATCATCTCAGCACTAAGGTGGCTGATTAACCCCTTTCTATACTTTGTGTGCTGTAATACTTTCTCTATGTTTATATAACTGGAGCTAACAATCTTAGTGTTACATATCTTCTCTCCAATACTTTGCCAGTGACCTTGTCACATATTCTCCCCCTCTGCCCAAAGCAGTAGGTTTTGGCACATTTAGTCACAAAACAGGGAAGTCTAAACAGGGCATCAGCATTTCCGTGTAGCTTCCCAGGCCTGCATTCCACATGAAAGTCGAGGTTCTGTAACCCTAAGTTTCAACTCTTGGAACGCCATCTCTGCTTCAAGAGACCATTTAGCCAACACAGTCTTTGTGCCCTTAAGTAGGTCAGTCAGGGGTGCGGCTATTATGGCAAAATTCAGCATACACCGCTCATAGTATCTCACCATTCCCAGAAATTCCAGACCCTGTTCTTTGGAGATCGGTTTCGGCCACCTTATTCACTTTCAGCTTTTCTTTGTTTCTTCCAATGATATAGCCCAGGTATTTTCCCTCCGTTTTACCGATGGTACACTTCTTTGGGTTTATGGTAAACCTCACTTTCCTTAGCGCATCCAGCACGGCCTGGACTTTTTGCAGATGACTTCCCCAATCCAGGCTGAATATCACAATATCGTCTAGGTAAGCATTCTTTTTGTGAGGGGCTAAGGTCCGCTCTATGGCCCTCCAGAATGTATCTGGGGCTCCTCATAGCCCGAGCAGTATTCTAGTATACTGGAAGCAGCTAGAATAAGTAGAAGAGGCCGACTTCACCATTGCACTTTGAGAGAGAAGGATTTGGGAGTAACCTTTTGATAGCTCCAGGGTGGTGATGTATCTGGCTGACCTTAGCGACTCAACAAGATTATCAATACAGGGTATTGGACATGCAGCACATTTCGACATCACATTTAGTTTCCTGCGGTTGTTGCAGAAACGCGACTCTCCTGCAGGCATCCGCACATGTGTTTCCGTCAGGATTTCATGTTCAACCACCAGTGTACGTCCTGCCAACTCCAAGAACAGGTCACTGTTCCGCTGAAGTAGTTCTCGGCACTGTTGTTTCTGGGCTGGTGACAGTGTCTCAGCCACTGTGACACCCTCAGTGTCCCTTTCTGGCTTATCCAGTCCCAATGGAGGTTCAACGGGGTCAGTATGTTGCCCTGCTTTGGTGGAAATTGGCATGAGAGGATTTTGGAAAGAGAGGTGGTAGCAGTTAACTGGCAGGTGGACAGGACTTGCAATATCTTAGGATTTCTCTGTGACATCTGGGCCAATAGAACCTCTGCATGACTTGTTCTTGGGTTTTGTCCACCCCCAGATGATTACCTAAGACATATGAAAGGGTTCTATCCAACACCCTCTGTCTATAGCGTGCTGGTACCAACAGCTGCTCCACTATCTTCTTCCTCACTTTATTAACTCAATACAATAAGTCCCCACTCAACATAAAATAGGGAAACCAGGTGTCAGCCCCTGACTCCTGTGCTATGCCGTCTGTTACACGCACGCCGCTAGGTTAAGATAGGGCGAGATGGGTTTCATGAATTCGTTGGAATCCTGGGGAAACCATTACTCAGAGGGTTTTCATGGAGTTCTTTGAAGACCAACCTACGGAATACTCTGGGTAGTACTAACTGCCGGCTTCGTCCTCCTTTACGATACAGGCTACCGTCTTCACTGAGGTAGAGCTTCGTCCATTCTTTAACTAAAACAGATACTGCTGGTGACTCATTATCTCTCTCCCGTTTACTTGGAAACTGATTTTGGTCCACATAAAGTAGTATTCTACCAATTATCTGATCTTCCCGTTGTGCTCTATGAATTTTTCCTTTTGGTAGCTGTTGAATGGACAGGGGGTGATCTTGTTTTCTCGCTTTTATGGTGGTTTCCACCGTCAATGGACACCACAATGATGTGTCTTCCTCTTGATAAGCTTGCACTGCTTGGGTAGTGCTCTCAATTGCTTCCAGACTGACTTCCTCCGAGCATTCTTGCATGAACTCCTCAGGCTCTAGTGGCATTCTCGACAATCGTCAGCATCTGCATTGCATTTTTCTGGCCTGTACTTGATGCTGAAATTGAAGTCAGCTAGTTCAACGACCCATCTCTGACCCGTTGCATTCAGTTTGGCTGTAGTGAGGACATAGGTCAAAGGGTTGTTGTCAGTGTATACCTCAAATGCTTTGTTGTAGTAGAGATAGCCCATTTCAATGCCAGGAACTCCAATTTTCCGGAATGTAGATGGTAATTCTTCTCGGCATCTGTCAAAATTCTAGAACCGTAACCGATGACTCTCAATCTTGATGCTTATACAGAGCAGCTCCCAGTCCAACTTGAGAAGCGTCACGATGAAGAACAAATGGTAAGTTGAAGTCAGGATATCCCAAGATTGGTGGTTTTACCAGGTAGTCTACTAGTTCTTCCAATACCTCCCGGTGGTCTGCTGTCCAGAGAATCGGCTGTTGGGACGAAACGGCGTTGTTTCTTTTATGCCCGATCCTACCCACATTCTTTTTTTCTCCGTGGGTGTTGTTGACTCTGTCTTTCCCCCCAAGAGAAGTTATAGCGGGGCGGCAATCCTGGAGAAGTCCCGATTTAAGTACGATAGTAGGAGAGGAATCCTAAGATCTGCTTCAACTCCCCGACAGTAGAGGGCCGCTTGTCTTTTAAGGCCAATGCCGGAGCGATTTCTGCTGGGTCCATGGTGTATCCTTCTCTGGACACAATTTTCCCTAGAAATCGGACTTGCCTTTTGAAGAGTTCACACTTTTTGGGGTCAACTTAACTCCATGTTGTTGATACTGCTGTAATACGGTCCTCACGTGTTCAACATGCTCCCGGAAGGTTTTGCTGTGTACCACATTGTCATCCAGGTACGGCTCGCAGATATAGTCCCTCAATCCTTCCAAACAGGTCTCCATGCTCCTCTGAAATTCTGCTGGAGCTGAACTGAGCCCAAACGGTATGCAGATCCACTTATATAGTCTCCACGATGTGATGAATGCTGTCAAGGGTCTACTGGACTCTTCAACAAACCCTTGATGGTATGCTTTACCCTGACCGAGGACAGAGAACCAGGTACTTCCTGATAGGCTATCCAGCATATCTTGAATCTTTGGTATGGAGTGCCAATCAGGTACTGACTTTCAGCTTAGTTCCCAGTAATCACAGCAGAGTCTCAACATACCGTCCTTCTTCCTAACACAAACAATAGGAGAGGAATAAGATGACTTTGACTTTTGGACTCAATCTCTGTTAATTAGATCTTGTAAATACTCTCACTTCACGGTGTAATGGTTTCGGCACAGACATGTAACTTCTGGTTACTGGGGTAGTGTCTTTCAAATTGATTTTCAATTGCAATGGCGGGATACAGCCTATATCAGAGTCATCTTTAGAGAATGCATGACACTCTTCTCTCAGCATCTGTTTTGCTATCGCTATATCTTCAGCACACAAGTGTTCCAGGGATACTGAGGGCTCCCAGGACCCTGAGGTGGGTTGTGCAATTTCCTCCCCTGGGCAACTCCTGTTCCTTGGTGGGGAGGCTGAATTCACGGTAGACCCTTGGACGGGTCTCACACTGGCTGGATATACCGTTTTGACGGTTTCAACTTGACCTAACACAGTATTTGGATCCAGTCTAATTTCATGTTTCGCAGTATTCATCACCGGTACTGTCACTCGAGCAAACCCACCAGTAGGAATCGTAAACACAGTCTCTACTAGGCCTTCTGGAACTTCTGAGGAGTCTTTTGGCACGAACAGTCTTTTCTGTACTTTTCTTCCCGGTTCTACCCAGACTCCACACCTCACCCCCACCATTTGGTTTGCAGGGATGATGGTTGGGCGCCAGCCTAACTTGACCATTGTATTCTGTGCTTTCTTTACTCTATGAATCACATTTTCCGCCATGGCGTTGGGTATGGTAAGTGATGTGGCAATTGCATCCACCATCACCGTCCCTGACTTGTGTTTCGTGATGACCTCACTGATTACATTATAAACCAGGATAGGATCCTCTGCCACTTTCTGATCGCTAGTCATGAGAAAAGGTACCAAAAGCTCAATGGTGTTGCTGTTTTTGGTGGACCTCAGTTGGAAAGTCACTTCCACCCAACCTATGAAAGGGATTTCAGTCTGGTTGACAGCTTTGCCGTGAAGTTCCACTGGTCCTAAGAGTTCTTTTAGTGACCGAAGGCAGGTATGTGGCAGGTAGCGCCTTCTCCATTCTTCATTTAAAAGACGCGCTTGGGCTCCTGTGTCACAGTGCTTTTACCAGGAGTCCATCTAGCAGGCACTGTATAAAGCACCTTACACCGATTAGGCTGATGAGGCTATCTTTACTGATCGAAGAATCCTCCTCCCAGAAGTACATCGTTTTTACCTCCGCACTGGGCATTAAGTAACTGATGCCCCTGTCTCTCTTGCAGCTGTTGTAGACGGGAACACACTTGGGGATAGTACTGATGCAGCCATTTTACCTCATACGCCGTACTGGAGTTTGGTGAGATTTGGATTTGCTTCTGGGGCCTCCTCTGTGTCATGATAACCAGTCGCCCCGCACTGGCAACCTCCTGTCTTTTAACCCAAACGACCATGACCTTTGGAAGTGCATTGAGCTGTAGGGTGCATTGCTGCAAAAGGGGGAAAAAAAAACCTCTTTAAATCTTTTTCCTTAGCGAGTGTGAACGAGCTGAGTATGACCGGAGCGTAAGTGGAAACGGAAGTAAGTGTGTGACTTGTTTTTCAGTGACTTTGGATTCAGGGAGTTTGGAAGGGAGGAATTTGGACTGAATTGCTGTCTGTATTTTATTAATTCTTTACATTTCTTTTTACCTAACATTTCTGTCTAGTGCAATCCCCTAGGAAATGAGCTCTATTATTGGCAATGCTATTCAGTGTACAACTTGACACATGTATGCAATCCTTGAACAGCCGGTCGGGGTTGCATACTGCTGCGTCAGATGTGTGCACGTTGTGCGTTTGGAAGCCCAGGTACTGGATCTAAATGAGCAGCTGGCAACACTGAGATCCATTGACAATATGGAAAGGAGTCTGCTGATCACTGAGCAGCTGCTCACTGGGGTAGATGTGGGGGAGGGTGGTAGTAGGGAGCTGCAGGACAGTGAGGCAGCTAGCTGGGTGACAGTTAGAAGGGGGGGGGTGGAGGGAAGAGTGCCAGGGAGGCTAGTCCTGAACTGGCACACCCCAATAAGTTTGCAAAGTTGGCAGATGAGGGGGGTGATGGTACAGGGGTAGCACTGCTGCAGCAAGGCATGTGTGACATCCCAGGTCTGGTCGCCACAGTGGCAGCAATGTCATGTCTGAGAGCAGGTGGGAGGTTCCCTGGTTGGGGACAATTAGCATGCAGCACCTCCTGCCTCAGTCCAGGGAGGGGAGAAACCTGCCCTTTATGAACTGGATCTGGGGCGGGATTAGAGAGACAAGCCAGAGACCAGTTAGAGTCTAGTTCCAGAGACAGGGACAGGTCAGCAGCAGGCTGAAGAGTCCCTGTAGGCAGAGGAGGAACACGAGGCCAGGAGGGGAGCTAGAAGAGCTCATCCTGACTAGAGACTTGAAAAGCCGGACACTGGAGTCCGAGGCTGTGAGGGTTATAAGCCCAGCAGCAGAAAACCACCACGCAGGGGACTTCAAGTCCTCTGGCCCAAGTAAGCCCGGAGGCTCAGCCACACGAGAGGGACCACTACTGCCCTGGAGGGGTGAGAAGTACGGAAGGCCCGAGTTGCCAGTCATACGGGTGAGAACAACACGGTACACTCAGAGACGTGGGCTACCACTACACTACAGCGGGATAGCCAAGAAAGAGTGAAGTCAGCACGGTAGGCCTACAAACTCCCCCTGACCAGCGGGATTTCCCAGTTGCTCTCAGACTGACCAGGCCTCCATTGTTAACCTGTATTCCGGATGGGTCCCTTAATACCACCAACAGTAAAGACCCTGAATCGCATGACAGACTCCGTGTGGTTACTGCTGCTCCCGCGCACCATCACCACCAACATCCGCACTCACAGCTCTGAGGCTATACTCTTCCCGTGGGGAGTTATACTATCCCCTGCTGCACTCACATCACCAGCCTCAGCATTCTGCCCTGCAGCGGCGGCTCACTCTGACCGCAATCCACGGGTGGCATAGTCGGCATTCAGCATATAGACTGCCATTTAGTTTGATCACCCTGAGCCACGGGACCGGGTCCCCGCCACGCAAGTACTACAACCCCCAGCATCCACAACGGGTCCGGTTCCGGGTATCCCCACACACACACGGCCCAGGGGGCACGTCAACTTTGGCGTAGTCGGCAGGATTTCGTGCCCGCCACCAACGGGTACTGCGTGCCTGAGGAAAGACTGTAAAACTTACTTTGGTGGAGTTTCCCGCCATCCGCAGCCGTTTCCCGCCATCCGCGGCCATTTTCCCGCCATCGGGAGCCATCTTTGGGACGCCGCGCGGGAAGTAGAGGGGCGTGGACGACAAAAGCGCGCGAAAACTGGAGCCCTGCCTTACGCACGGACGCTGCACAAGGTCCTGAAAGGAGCCGAGCGGACGCTGACGTCACCAGGATGCGACGCAAGGTCCTCAACCCCGACGATCGCCTGCGGAGCCGCAGCCTACAGAAGAAAAGCAACAGAAGGCAGGCCACGGTTGACTAGGGGGGAAGAGGATGACGGAAGCAGAGGGAACTGTCACCGCCAGCGCGGCTGCTGCCGCATTAATGCCGTTCACGATGCCTTATATCCCCGGAGCGGCCTGGTTGCCCCAGTACTCAGGAGAGTCGCATACCCTGAGAGACTTTAAAGAGAGACTATATAGCCTATTCAAGGTGTACCCGCTGACGGAAGAACAAAAAATGACTATACTGATAGGCCAGTTAACCAGCGCGGCCCAATGAGAAGTAAAGTCCTGGTCAGTCAGGGACAAGGGGACCGAGAAGGAGATTTTAGCCCGTCTAAAGGACACTTTTTATACCCGCAACTCAGCAGAGATCAAAATGAGATTTTATGGGTGCAAGCAGCGGGCCCAAGACAGTATAAGAGACTATGCTTTGAATTTGCAAGAGGCCCTGAGAGCCATCAAGCAGGCAGAACCTGACAGTGTAAGGAATGCAGATGAACTGCTGACTGAACAATTCATTGAGGGTCTGCTGTCCAGCGCCCACCAAACTCAGTTACGCCTGATGGCCCTGCAGAACCCTGAGTTAGACTTTGCACAGTTTAAGGACAGAGCCATCCGGGTACTCCAAGAACCCGCACCCGGTGGCGTTGCGGCCTCCAGGTGACCTGCTATCACTTATCACCAAGAGGCGGCGCCCCAGTCTACAGAATCTGCAGGAGCCAACGCACAGAATAGTACCCCGTCTACAGACCTGCACCATCAGGTCCAAGAACTGACTAAAAGCGTTGCCGCACTAACCAGGACTGTGCAGTCATTGCAGGTATCCTCTCCAGGAAAGATCCAGCTGGCTATCAGTCCGGAGGATGTCCCGTGGCGCCGACAGAAGAGGATCCCACCATCCAGAGGGAAGCCAGCGGACCGCTACGACCAGGATGGACAACCCATCTGCCGCCGCTGCAGCCAGCCAGGACATATTGCAAGATACTGTAATTTAAACGGGCCCAACCTGGGGCAGAGGGACAACCCCCAGGTGTAAGATCATCAGGCCCGTCAAACTGGCGTGACAAGTATGTGGGGGGACGACTGGTCTTGCCTGTGGTACTGGATGGCATTCCTATGAGTGCACTGTTGGACACCGGGTCACAGGTAACCACCATCCCCTATGTACTTTTCAAGCGGTACTGGGATGACACGGATATTACCCGCTACCCAGGTAATGACTTGAGCATCATCGCCAGCAATGGTCAGCCCGTGCTGCAGGTGGGGTTCAAGGAGGTGACCATCAAGATTGGTAAAGTTGAACTGCCGGTACAGGGACTGATTATTGTGGACATTGACCGTCGTGAAAGTCACCCTAAAATAACCTTGGGTACTAACATTATTGAAAATTGTCATTCAGAGATAATTTTTATATTACAGCAGGTTGCAATGAATGCCAGCTCCAGCCAGCAGCGTGTCTTACAAAAGGAGATCAGAGCCCTGATGAAGCGGCAACAGGTAGAACTGTCTGGTGGTGAGATTGGAAGCGTTAGGATGAGTGACCCATTCCCTATCGCCATGCCCCCAAAAAGTGAAATGATGATCTGGTGCCGGTCTGCAATCGGGTTAAGAGGTAGAGACTACCAAGCTATGGTAGAACCCGTTTACTCAGACAGTAGGCCTACCATTTTTACAGCACTGGGGGTGGTTGATGTCCACCATGGGAGGGTACCAGTCCGCATCCTAAATATTGGGGAAAGAGAAGTACACTTGCCCCGGTATGCCACTCTAGCCAAACTGTTCACCATTAACCAGAACTCTGTAAAGGCCGTGGAACCCTTGTCTCCATCTCAACCAGAGGAGGGTAACAGCTCCAAGAAACAAATGGAGGACTGGTGTCAGAAACTGCATGTGGGCACCGACTCCACTCCTTCACACCAAAAACAGGGAGTCTACCGGGTGGTTCAGGAGTACAAAAGAGTCTTTAGTAAACACCCGCTAGACTTTGGGCAAGTAAAGGGGGTAGAACACCAAATCCCCACAGGAGACCATCCACCCATAAAAGAGAGATACCGGCCTGTACCCCCTGCACACTATCAGAATGCCAAGGGTATGTTGCGAGAAATGAAGGAGGCTGGGGTGATCAGGGATAGCTGTAGCCCCTGGGCAGCTCCTCTAGTTCTTGTAAAAAAGAAAGATGGCACGATGAGGATGTGTGTAGATCAACAGAATAACACACAAAGATGCGTACTCGTTACCTAGGATAGAGGAATCTTTGGCTGCATTAAAATCTGCTAACTTCTTCTCTACTTTGGATCTCACTAGCGGGTACTGGCAGGTTCCTGTAGCAGAGTCAGACAAGGAGAAGACCGCCTTCACCACCCCGATGGGTCTCAGTGAATTCAACTGTATGCCGTTCGGACTCTGCAATGCACCAGGGACCTTCCAGAGGCTGATGGAGTGCTGTCTGGAGCACAGAAATTTCGAGACGGTCCTACTCTACCTAGACGATGTCATCGTGTATTCCAAGACCTATGAGGACCATCTAAAGCACCTGGCAGAGGTGTTCGATGCCCTGGCAGGCTTTGGCCTAAAGGTGAAACCCTCCAAGTGTCATCTTCTGAAGCCAAAAGGGCAGTACCTGGGACACGTGGTGAGTGCTGACGGAGTAGCCCCAGACCCTGACAAGATCACGGTGATTAAGGACTGGCCAAGACCCTCCAGCATAAAGGAAGTGCGGTAGTTCCTCGGGTTGGTAGGCTACTACCGAAGATTCATCTCCGGGTTCACCAAGATGGCAGGCCCTATGCAGGACCTCCTGTTAGGTCAGTCAAAGACTAAAAGTCAGAAGCCGCCCTTTAAGTGGGACAGGCTGGAGGAGGAGTCTTTCCGCCAGCTGAAGATGGCCCTCACGGGGGATGAGATCCTGGCCTACCCTGATTACGGCCAGCCTTTTATCCTCCACGCCGACACCAGTAACGTGGGGCTAGGAGCCGTACTGTCCCAGATCCAGCAGGGCAGAGAACTGGTAATTGCTTATGCTAGCAGAAAGCTGAGATCCACAGAGAGAAACCCTGAGAATTATAGCTCCTTCAAGCTAGAGTTCCTGGCAGTGGTGTGGGCAGTCACCGACTGCTTCAAGCATTACCTGGCTTCTTCTAAGTTCACTGTGTACACGGACAACAACCCGTTGACACACCTGGACACTGCAAGACTTGGTGCCCTAGAGCAGAGATGGATGGCCCGGCTGTCCAATTATGAATTTACTATCAAATACCGGACAGGGCGCGCAAATGCCAATGCAGATGCATTGTCCAGAATGCCTCACTTGCAGGACGGGGGAGAGGATCCAGAAGAACTGGAAGAAATTGAACTCCCTGCATTCCACCGTCATGGGATCACCCAGTGTTCCCACTGCGTAAAGGACAGGTGCTCTGCCACCGCTACGTTCAATCCCTTACCCCACCACGGCTGGGCAGAGACACAGGATAGTGACCCCGCAGTCCGCTTGGTAAAAGAGATGCTGACCCAGGCTGATGCCCACCTTGGTCCGGATGCTCCGGAAGAGGCCAAACAGCTGTGGAAGGAGAGGAGCAAGCTGTTTCTCTACTATTTCCCCTGAAAGCCGGAGGGAAATAGGAGAGCAGGGCAGGCCAGGCAGGTGCGGGTAGTGGGGGACTCATTTATTAGGGGAACAGATAGGGCAATCAGTCACAAAGACAGGGATCGTCGACCAGTGTGCTGCCTACCTGGCGCTCGAGTCCAGCACATCGCTGATCGGGTTGAAAGATTAATGGCAGGGGCTGGTGAGGACCCAGCGGTCATGGTGTACATTGGCACAAATGGCAAAGTTAGAGGTAGGTGGAAGGTCCTTAAAGATGATTTCAGGGAATTAGGTTGCAAGCTTAAAGCAACGACCTCCAAGGTGGTATTCTCTGAAATACTACCTGTACCACGTGCCACGCTAGAGAGTAGAGATGAGCGGTGTTCGACTAGAACTGTTCGCCAATCTCAAATTCGAGCTGTTTTGGGCGGTGTTCGAGTTGTTCGACGAACCCGAACGATTTGCAAAAAATTCGGCTGTTCGAGGTTATGTTCGATAACTGTTCGTGCACCAAAAGCGTGTCCTGCATGTCTGGCGCTATTTAGAGCACCAATCATGCAGGGATTGTCTGCCACTCACTGTAATGCCACAGCCATGGTGGTTGTGGCATTACAGTGATTGCCCAAATCGATGGGAACAGTGCTCACAGTGAAACATGAAAAGCCGGCAATTCAGCAGCGGCATACACCGGTACCCGACAATTTAGAACAGAAAGAATAGAGAATCACACATAGATTAGATAGATAGAAACATGTCAGTCACACATATAAGAAGCACAGTGACAGTGTTGCTTACTGTACTTGTCATTTAGGGTATGTGCACACGATGCAGAAATGAAGCAGAAAATTTCTGCATCATTTCTGCATCTCCCTGGCAGAAAAAACGCATGCAGATTGTGCATGCGTTTTTCCTGCAGAATACATGCGGATCCACATGCAGATTCACATGCGTTTCCGCATGCAGATTGACAAGCGCTTTCCAGGCGATGTTAGCATCACCTGGAAAGTGCTTGATAACTAGGTCACACTATATAAATCCATGCAAACAGCATGGATTTATACAGTGTGAACCGAGAGAGTGTATATACTTACCTCCGATGGCCCGCGCTGTCCTGCTCAATCTGTTCTCCCTCGCCGGCAACTTTGAATTGAAAGACCTGCCGACGTCAGCGTCACGTGACCCGTCACATGACTCTGACGTCACCGCAGGTCCTACAACTCACTGCAAGTGCTGGGAACAAAGCGGGAGCGCTGCGCGGGCCGACAGAAGGTAAGAATACATTTATTTTTTATTTTATTCTTCTTTTTACAGCTTTTTTAATGGTACCTGGGTGTGGATGAGACTCTCCTCTCCTCCACACCCGGGTACCATCCGCACATTAGAACGCACCAATTACGCAAGTACAAATGCTGTCTTGCGGAATTGGCGCGTTCTAATGCAAGTCAATGGCGGCGAAATCGCCGCGTTTCCGCAAAATAAATTGACATGCTGCGGATTTTTGACCGCAGCGTTAACGCTGCGGAAAAATCCGCATCATGGGCACAGCACATGCGGATTTCCATTGGGGAACATTGCTTCCCTTCTACCATGCGTTTTTCATGCGTTTCCGCGGCGTTTACGCAACTGCAAAAACGCCGCAGAAACGCATGAAATACGCATCGTGTGAACACAGCCTTAGTGTAAAGGATTTATCAAAAAAAATAATAGTGTTTTCATGCACCGTCTCTTTAAAAAAGCCGGCCGGCAATTCAGCATCTGTACCCGACAATTTAGAATAGAAGGAATAGAGAATCACACATAGATTAGATAGATAGAAACATGTCAGCCACATATATACGAAGTACAGTGACAGTGTTGCTTACTGTACTTGTCATTTAGTGTAAAGGATTTATTAAAAAATATAATAGTGTTTTCGTGCACCGTCTCTTTAAAAAAGCCGGCCGGCAATTCAGCAGCGGTACCCGACAATTTATAACAGACAGAATAGAGCTTCACACATAGATTAGATAGATAGAAACATGTCAGTCACATATATATGAAGTACTGTGACAGTGTTGCTTACTGTACTTGTCATTTACTGCAAAGGATTTATTAAAAAATATAATAGTGTTTTCGTGCACCGTCTCTTTAAAAAAGCCGGCCGGCAATTCAGCAGCGGTACCCGACAATTTATAACAGACAGAATAGAGCTTCACACATAGATTAGATAGAAACATGTCAGTCACATATATACGAAGTACAGTGACAGTGTTGCTTACTGTACTTGTCATTTAGTGTAAAGGATTTATTAAAAAATATAATAGTGTTTTCGTGCACCGTCTCTTTAAAAAAGCCGGCCGGCAATTCAGCAGCGGTACCCGACAATTTATAACAGACAGAATAGAGCTTCACACATAGATTAGATAGATAGAAACATGTCAGTCACATATATATGAAGTACTGTGACAGTGTTGCTTACTGTACTTGTCATTTACTGCAAAGGATTTATTAAAAAATATAATAGTGTTTTCGTGCACCGTCTCTTTAAAAAAGCCGGCCGGCAATTCAGCAGCGGTACCCGACAATTTATAACAGACAGAATAGAGCTTCACACATAGATTAGATAGAAACATGTCAGTCACATATATATGAAGTACAGTGACAGTGTTGGTTACTGTACTTGTCATTTAGTATTAAAATAAAGGATTTATTATTAAAAAAAATTGGCGTGGGGTTCCCCGTAATTTTAGTCTCTAGCGGAGGTTAAGCAGACAGCTGGGGCAGATGTTTGAAGCCTGGGAAGGGGGTAATACCCACGGAGCTTCCCAGGCTACTAATATCAGCCCCCAGCTGAATACCTAGCCTTTACTAGCTATTAAAATGGAGGACCCCCCCCAAAAAAATGACGTGGGGGTCCCCCCTAATTTAATAGCTAGAAAAGGCTAGGCAGACAGCTGGGGGCTGATATTAATAGCCCAGGAAGGGAACCATGAATATTGGCCCCCTCCCAGGCTAGAAACACCAGCCGTCAGCCGCCCCAGAAATGGCGCATCCATAGGATGCGCCAATTCTGGCACTTAGCCTCGCTCTTCCACGCTGCCCTGGTGCGGTGGCAGGGGGTAATAGGGTTGGGGTTGATGTCAGCTTATAATGCCAGCTGACATCAAGCCCAGGTTAGTAATGGAGAGGCGTCTATAAGACACCCCCATTACTAACCCCATAGTCAAAGTTAAAAGAAAACACAAACACCCAGAATAAAGTCCTTTAATTGAAATAAAGACACATTCCTTTATTGTTCTAAATTAAACCATACTTACCGTCACGCCCATTCCAGCTGAAGCCAACGATCTCCTGCAATAAAAGAAAAATAATAAAGCAACCTCATCCTTACCTTTCCATGGTTCCCACGACAGCTTCAGCTCTGCTACATCGAGATAACAGGCTGGACCGCAGCAGAACGCTGCCATCCAGCCTGTCATCCCGCAGACACTGAGAAGCGCAGGCATGCTTGCGCTCCTCAGTGTCTGACTGTGACGGCATCCAGATGAGCCGACAATGAACTCGGCTCACCTCATGTACGTCACTGACTTGGCGCATGCGAAGATGTCTCCCGCCATGCACCTGTCGTTGCAGACTTGCAATAATCACCGTCCACGTACTTGTCCCAGTGCAGCGTTCAGTTGGCCCTACCCCATTCCTTGGAATGCAAGCACAAGTATGCAGGCAGCCATGCACCCACCCACCCACAGGCTGCAACACTAAACTGCCAGATTTCTGGGCAGCTTTTTGCTCTTGAAATAAGGCCTTTTAAGCTCGTGGAGGCGGAAGCTTTTCACAACCTCATGCCGGCGGCGGCCGGGTGTCCATACTCGGTCCCCAGCCGCCACTATATTTCCCGGTATCGCCTCCGCCTTCCACAAGCATGGGTCCCACAACATTACCCATGCCCTCCCCAGTGCACTTACTGGGAAGGACCGCCTAACCACAAACACGTGGACAGGTGAATGTGGCCAGGGACGGTACGGAGCCAGTCCACAACTTTTTTTTGCTGACAGTTGTATTTAGCTCGGTGAAAGGACTGGCATAGAGGGAAACCATATTTACCCTGCATGTCATTTCTCACAGGAACTCCTGTAATGCAGCTTGTTGCAGAAGCAATGACAGCCAGTCCAACATCAACTCGCCCTTGTCGGTGGTGCTTTGACACACACACACACATGTTTCTTTGCACATTTAATTTCTTGAATACAGAGTTGGACAATGACCTGATCTGTAATGCGGTTTGAGAAATAACATGCATAAGCATCGCCGATCCACATTAAAAAAGCAGCCATAGAGTGTCCGGTAACCTTCCCCTTCACTTTTCTTAGCCAGGGCTGCTTTTCGGCAGGGTTGGATGGGCCCACCAGAGAACCGGAGACTCCTCCGGCGGGCCCTGGCTTCTCCTTCAGGAGAGTTCATAGTGCCGAGGTGAGGCCATGATGATGATAGAGGCCACCATCTGCTTAGTTTTCTGTTACTTGGAATGCAAGTGCAAGTATGCAGCCAGCCAGCCACCCACCCACAGGCCGCAACACTAAACTGCCAGATTTCTGGGCAGCTATTGCACTTGAAATATGGCCTTTTAAGCTTGTGGAGGCGGAAGCTTTTCACAACCTCATGCCGGCGGCGGCCTGGTGTCCATACTCGGTCCCCAGCCGCCACTATATTTCCCGGTATCGCCTCCGCATTGCACGAGCACGGGTCCCACAACATTACCCGTGCCCTCCCCAGTGCACTTACTGGGAAGGACCGCCTATCCAGAAACACGTGGACAGGTGAATGTGGCCAGGGACGGTACGGAGCCAGTCCCAACTTTTTTTGCTGAGAGTTGTATTTAGCTCGATGAAAGGACTGTCATAGAGGGAAACCCTATCTACCCTGCGTGTAATTTCTCACAGGAAGTCCTGTATAGTGTTGAGCCACCACCGTAGTGTTCGAGTTCGGTTCGGTTCGTCGAACACCCGTGTGTTCGCCGAACTGTTTGTCGAACTGTTCGTCGAACACCTTCGAACACCGTTAAAACCAATGGCAGGCAAACAAAAACACATAGAAACACATAGAAAACACCTTCAAAGGTGTCCAAAAGCTGACAAACTGCCCAGAAGACACAACTAACACATGGAAAAGTGACAAGTACATATAGTCATGCGAAAAGAAAAGAGGTGGAGGAGTAAAAGGAGGGGGAGACACAGATATAGGCATGTCATGCCCTTCTAAAATCCAAAAAGTGAGAAGCCGACACGTTCAGTCCGCTCCTGCCCGTGCCACCTCTGTGTCGCCGGGTTTGTGCCAGAGCCGCGGTGAACCCTGACGGCCAGCCCCCCTCTCCCAATACTGGTGCCTGTCCGCTGGTGGGTCGAGCGAGCCCCCCTGTGGTGGAGGCAGCTCTAAGCTTTTTAATTTAAATTGTCTCTCTAATTTGAATAAATACACTTTAAATCCATTTACAAGGATCTATTGGAGGGCAAGTCTCATGCCAGCAGCCGCGTAATTCCAGCTCCAGTAGCGTCCACTAAAGCTGCTGCAGTTAAAAAGCTTTTATAAGGATTGAGCTCGGCTGTCCACCGCAAGGCATCCTACTGCCAGTCCGAGCCCCTATGCCTTGGGGTGCCTCCTGATGCTCTTCACTGAGTATCCCGTGGTCCCGAAGCATTTCCTTTGAAAAAATGAAGTGTCCAAACTACAGGTGGTGTAGCTTGCTTAACAGCCGGGATAATCCGCTGACTAGCAGACCCTGCTACTAGGCACAAAGTATTTCCTGGGCTAGATGCAGTTAAAAATTTGTAATTAGATACTCTCGTTGGATGCTGAGAAAGCATTCCATAGAGTCTCCTGGCACGCCATATATGATTCTCTTAAAAAGCTTGGGGTAGGGGTCTAGGGGACCCTTTTATAACCAAAATCACAGCCTTGTATCGCAATATGTCACCTAGGCTGAAGATAAATGGAACTGTAGCACCCTGAGGGCTCGGTTGCTACAGAGGTATTGCACCTCACCCAGAGGTGTGATATCTCACTCTCAGGTAAGGATGTAGTGTGGATCAGGACCCGACACCTGCATGCATTACACCACATTGCCGTGGGGCAGGGCGACCAATATGCCCCTGAGATGGGCACGACAGTCCCTGTCCCTGGCTGGAGTGGGGGGAGGGAACACTGAGGAAGGGGAACCCTGTAGTGCAGGAGCAGGGAGGAAGCAGTTCCTGGGTGCATTGAGAAGGGAGTATAAAAGGTGGGCACCATCTTAGTTCAGTGCAGAGAAGTCTGAGCAGAAGTGGCAGGGAGCAGGGGCTCTGCATGAGCTCTGCTCTGGAGGCAGGCCTAGTAACAGAGGCCCAGGCCTGGAAGAGGGAGAAGGAAGGAAGAGGAGCGGAGAAGGCTCCAGGAACGAGGAACGAAGGGATCTCAGGGGTGCGGACGGGCGAGTCGCCACCGCACGCCCGAATCCACCTGCGTGGAGGGGTCAGGCCAAAGGGGGAGACCGGTCGCCGAAACTAGTGGAGGCAGGAAACGACCCTCAGCTAGAAACAGGAGGCTGTGACATTTTATGTGGCGCAGCCCCTCGCTACACCCGCTAGGAAGGCACCACATAGGGTCAGGGAAACTGGCGCCAAGTTTACCAAGAGGAGGCCCGAGACAGCCGGACAGAAGGGTTGGTAAGAAAGGCCAGACAAAGGACACACAAAGGGGGTCCTGTGAAGCACTCCAAAGTTATCTGGGAGTTGTCTGAGCCCCTCACCTGGTGAGCACAGTACGACGTGGGCAGCCGTTACCTGCAGACGTGGTCTGGATAATAAGAACTGTGAGTAAAGGCCCTGGACTGCATCACTGACTCCGTGTCATTACTGCTGCTGCCCTGCACCATCACCCCCATCCTCCGCATACACTGCCCTGAGGCTATACTCCTCCCGTGGGGAGTTATGCTACGCTCTGCTGCACCCACATCACCAGCCTCAGCGGTCTGCCCTGGAGCGGCGGTTCACTCTGACCGCAATCCACGGGTGGCGTAGTCGGACATTTAAACATCAAAACCACATAAATAGTTCCGCCACTGGTTTGACCGCCCTGAGCCACGGAACCGGGTCGCCGCCACTGAGACTTCAACCACCAGCATCCACCAAAAAGGGTCCGGCTCCGGGTGTCCCAAGGCCCAGGGGGCGCGTCAGAACATTTTCATCACCTTTCACAATCACCAATGGGACAAGGCAGGGATGTTCTCTGTCCCCTCTCTTATACATCCTAGTGACGGAGCACCTGCTCTCATCAATTCGCCATAACCCCAATATTAGGTGGATTGAGGTGGGAGGCACCGAGTACAAGTGCTCTCTATTTGCTGATGATGTCCTAGTATATATCACTCAATCACATATATCCATCCATGCTGTTATGGCTGAAATAGATCACTTTGTTACATGGTCAAATTTTAAAATCAATGCAGCGAAGTCTGAGGCCCTCGATGTCTCCCTCCCCAAATCCATATAGGATTCCATCCAGTCCAACTTTCCCTTTGCCTGGCCCTCACAGGGTATCAAATACTTAGGAATTCCTATTCATAGAGACCTCTCCCATCTATGTTATCTTAATTTTGGGCCCTTTATTGAACAACTCCATACAGACCACGGTTGGCAAGTTAGAACTGTAAGATTCACTACGTGAACCACTGGTGTTTTGTGGAAAAGCACATGTACACTGTGTTCCAAATTATTATGCAAAAAGTGTTTAGGAGTGATAAGGGAAGAATTTGTTTGTTTGTCAGTTAAACTCATTGATAGTGATGTGTGTCAGGGCTCTTTATATCACTGTAAGCAATTGCAGACACCTGTGCTAATTAGTTTGGCAGGTGTGTCCAATGAAAGGCAAGACTACTTAAGAAGGCTGTCTCACATTATTAAGCAGCCTACATTTTCTGCCAAAATGGGAAAGAAAAAGGATGTGTCGGCTGCTGAGAAGCAACAAATTGTGGAGTGTTTAGGTCAAGGCATGACTACAATCAACATTGTGCGATGATCAGGATGAAGTGTCTTGGCAATCAAGAAGTATGTAGCTGATTCACAGTACACACGTGTGCGTGCTGATAAGGGCAAATTGAGGACTCTTTCCTACAGGCAATTACGTCAGGTTGAAAGAGCAGCGGCAAAAAAGCCTTGTCATAGCAGCAGACAAGTTTTTGAAGCTGCTTGTGCCTCCAACGTCCCCCAAACAACAAGATGCAGGGTCCTTTAGAGGTTTGCAGCTGTGCATACGCCATCCTGTCGACCTCCTCTATCCACTTCACACAAGCAGAAACGGCTCCAGTGGGCCAAACATTACATGAAGACTGATTTCAAAACTGTTTTGTTCACGGATGAGTGCCGTGCAGCGCTCGATGGTCCAGATGGATGGAGTGGAGGATGGCTGGTTGATGGACACCCCACGCAAACACGGCTACAGCGCCAACAAGAAGGAGGTGGAGTAATGTTTTGGGCTGGAATCATGGGGAGAGAGATTGTCGGCCCCTTTAGGATCCCTGAAGGCGCTAAAGATGAACTCCATAATGTATGTGGATTTTCTCAAACAGCACTTCCTGCCATGGTTCAAGAAGAAGAACCGTGTATTTCACAGCAAGATCATTTTTCTGCATGATAATGCACCATCTCATGCTGCACATAAAACATCTGCATCTCTGGCTGATATGGGCATAAAAGGGGACAAACTTATGGTGTGACCCCCATGCTCCCCTGACCTCTACCCCATTCAGAACCTTTGGAGCATCATTAAAAGGAGTGTCTATGATGGCGGGAGGCAGTTCACATCTAAGCAACAGCTCTGGGAGGGTATTCTGTCCTCATGCAAAACAATTGAAGCAGAAACCATCCAAAACCTGACAAATTCAATGGACGAGAGAGTTCAGAAGCTGCTTTCGAACAAGGGGTCCTATGTGAAAATGTAACATCACCTAGAATAAAGTTTTGAGTTGAAAACTGTTTGATTTCAGTTTCTAACAACCTGCTAATGCTTATAATTTCAAAAATGACCATTTTTTTTGGTCTTTATTAAAATGAAAAGGTTGATCGAAAAGTTTGGGGGATTTAAAAGAGTGTGGCAACCCAGTAGTCATGATTACTTCGAATTCTGACAATATGAGGGTCATGCTGCAGGTAGTGCAGCAAGAAGGCACTTATGTGTCTTGCGCATCTCGGAGCCCCAAAATTATTTTCCGGGCTAGATGCAGCTAAAAATTATTATTAATTTTAAATCTGGTGAAGCTTTAGTATAGATGGCCTAATAGGATCAGTGCTGCACACTGCTACAAAGCCCAAATTATTTTCCAGTCAAGATACAGATAAACATGATTAGTAATTTTAAATCTGGTGGAGCTTATTATAGATGGCCTAATAGAATCAGTGCTGCACACTGCAACAAAGACCAAATTATTTTCCAGCCAAGATACAGATAAACATGATTAGTAATTTGAAAGCTTAAAACGGTTGGTAGGGTGATTTTAACCAATCATCAAGCTTTTACTCTCCCCAGGATGACACAGGGGTAGAAAAGTCGTTTCGGATCCATGATTTGTTCATCTTTATGAACGTGAGTCTGTCTACATTATCAGTGGAGAGCCGCGTGCGCTTATCTGTCAGCACACCACCAGCAGCGCTGAACACACGTTCAGACAGAACGCTGGCTGCGGGGCATGACAAGATCTCCAAGGCGTAAGTGGCTAGCTCCGGCCATTTATCCAGATTGGAAGCCCAAAAAGAGAAAAGGTCCAGTGACACAGTCGTGGCTTCAATGTTTACTTGGAGATACTCCTGTACCATCGTCTCTAGGCGTTGACTATGTGTCAGACTTCTTGTCTCCTGTGGCCTTGCAAAGGATGGGCTAAAAAAGTGGTGAAATGATTCCGCAAAATTGTTGTTACCAGCAGATACTGTGGTTCTGTTACGGTTTGAGTGCTGAACACTTGACGGTCCCACGGTTGGCAAGTTGGAACTGTGAGATTCACTACGTGCACCACTGGTATTTTGTGGAAAAGCACATGTAAGATTCTGCAACAGTCTCTGCTGATACTCCTGCATGCGTGCATCCCTTTCTATGGCAGGAATAATTTCTGCAAATTTACTTTTGTACCGGGGATCTAACAGTGTGGCAACCCAGTAGTCAGGATTATTTCTAATTCTCACAATTCGAGGGTCATGTTGCAGGTAGTGCAGCAAAAAGGCACTCATGTGTGTTGCGCATCCAGGAGCACCAAGTCCCTGTTGTGTTGGTGGCGAGGTAACAATCATGCTTCCTTCCTCTGTCCTCTCCCCCCAACCTCGCACAACAGAAATGTGATCAAGGTCTCCCTCATCTGATGAGTCTTCCATCAGTTCGTCCTCCACTTCTTCCTGGGCTCCTGCACCTTCCTCACTAGTTTGGCTGCTACCATGCGCCCTGGTAAAACCATCTCCCCCACCCTCACATGCCTGCCGCCTTGGTGCTGCCGACCGTCTGGACCTTGCAGATGTTAGCCCTTCCGCATACAACTCCTCCTCCTCTACTTCCTCCACCTCCTCTTGTGCCACCACCTGACTCCGAATTCTGTTTAACATGTGCTCCAGCATGTAAATCACCGGAATAGTCATGCAGATAATGGCATCGTCAGCACTAAACATCTTCGTCGCCATTTCAAAACTGTGCAGAAGGGTGCATAGGTCCCTGATCTGAGACCACTCCTCCAGCGTGAGTTGCCCCACCTCTGGATCTCGTTCGCCCAGGCTATACGTCAGAACGTATTGCACCAGGGCTTGTCGGTGCTGCCACAGTCGCTGCAACATGTGCAGAGTTGAATTCCACCGGGTAGGCACATCTCATTTTAGCCGGTGAAGTGGCAGGCCCAACGACTTCTGTAGAGATGTAAGTCGCTGAGCTGCGGGATGCGAACGGCGAAAGTGAGCACACAGCGACCGTGCCCTCTGCAGAAGGCCATCTAGTCTGGGATAGTGGGCTAAAAATTGCTGGACAACCAGGTTCAACACGTGAGCCATACAAGGCACGTGTGTGACATTGCCCCGGCGAAGGGCCGCACCCAGGTTTGCAGCATTGTCGCACACGGCCTTCCCTGGTTTCAGGTCCAGTGGAGACAACCATTCATTCTCCAGAGCTGACCACAACTCTTCAGCTGTGTGACTCACATTTCCCAGACATTTCAATGTAAAAACCGCCTGATGACGTTGAGCCCTACTGCCAGCATAGTAAGGAGGTGTGCAGGATCCCTTCTGCGCAGTTAGAAAGCTTGTGGCATGACCAGACAGGCTTTGGGTGCAGGTGGAAGACCGAGATGAGGTTGAGGAGGCAGAAGCAGTGGAGGAACATTGACATAAAGAGGATTGACGCACAACTCGTGGGGACGGCAAGACTTGGACAGCAGCCCCTTGTCCTGCTGTCACCATAGTTACCCAGTGCCCAGTCAGCGACATGTAACGCCCCTGTCCATGCCTACTCGTCCAAGTGTCTGTGGTGAAATGCACCCTGTCACACACAGAGTTTCTCAAAGAAGCGGTGATGTTGTGTGCGACATGCTGGTGGAGCGCAGGCACACCTTTCTTTGAGAAGTAGTGCCGACTGGGCATCTGGTACTGGGGCACTGGGACGGACATAAGGTCTCGAAAATCCTCTGTGTCCACCAGGCGGAAAGTCAGCATTTCTGTAGCCAAGAACTTGCAGATGGTGAAATTCAACCTCTTAGCTTTCTCATGGCTAGGAGGAAATGGTCTTTTACTTGTCCACATCTGAGGGACCGAGGGCTGGCTATTGTGCTTAGACGGGGTTGATAAGGGTGTCCCCGGCAAACTGCCGGTCTGTGAGGAAGATGCAGGCGGACATGTTAGGTTGCCTTGATCCAAAGGTGGTGCTATCGATGTCGGACAGCGCTCAACACCAGCTGGTGTTACCACCTCCAAAGAAAATGATGACCTGCCAATCACGCTGGCTGTTGAGGGTAAAGAGGTGGCAGGTCTGCACCCCAAAACAGGTGTGACTGCTGTCCCCCCAGTCACAGAGGATGAAGAGGCCGCGGATGCACAAGATATGGCAGACGGTGGTTGGCCCGGCCGGCTAGGCCGCATTGTAGCACACTGAGCTTCCCACTGCAACTTATGCTTCATGTCCATGTGCCGGTTCATGCATGAAGTACTCAAACTATGTATTTTTTGGCCTCTCTATAGCTTTTGCTGACAAATGTTACAGATAACACGAGTTGGGTCATCTTTATCGATCTGAAAAAATGCCCAGGCTATGCAAGGCTTAGCACCCATGCGACCTGAAGAGCCACCACGACTTGTGGTGAGAGGCAGAGTTGTGTTTGAGGATGCAGTTGTTGACGTGCTTCCAGTACTACGTCTCTGTCCAGGAAGGCGCAACCTGACCTCGTCGTCACTAGCATCTTCCTCCACCTCCTCTGCTGACCTCATCTCTTGGCTGACTGTGGGTTGACAGTGAGTGGGATCTCCAACCTCATCATCATCACCCTGTGCGTTATCACACCCGTCGTCCTCAGAGCCAACCTGTTCCTGCCCTGACAAAAAACTAAAGTTGTCGCTCCAATCAGGTATTTGAGTCTTATTATCGTCTTCCTCATTGTCTCCACCAACAGGAGTTACAGTTTGGGAATGAGGGTCTACATTATGGTCAGAACCTTCTGCGTCTGGTCCTGGATCTGACTCATAAAGATTCTGGGCATCAGTGCAAATCATTTCCTCGTCTGGATTCACAGAAGCGCTGGAGTCGACCTCTGATTCCCAGGCTATAGTATGAGTAAACAGCTCTGCAGACTCAACCATCTGTTCTACCTCATACTCAGACGGGCAGCTGGAGATTTGGGAGCTGTGAGGAAGCAAGTGCGATTGGGGTGACACCTTTGAGGACTGGAGTATTTGTGATGTTGAAGTTGATGTGGAGGAGAGCCCACTTAAAGGAGCACTTGATATCCGTTGAAGCACCTGCTGTTTTTGTGCCTCATCTGGAATTTGTAGAGATTGGCGTGGCCGTAAGAAAGGGATCTTATCACATTGTCCGCTAAAAGAAGTAGACATTTTAGTTTGGCTGGAAGATGGTCTTTCTTCTGCAGATGTTACTGTTGCTTTAACACCTACCCCACGGACACAACCTTTTTTCCCCTTCCCAACACGCCTATTCCCCTTTCCACCAGCAGCAGGCCTTTTTCCACTCATTTTGGTGGTTAACTAATTAGCAACTCTGGAGTTGTTTGCACAAAAAAACAATGGATGGGAACCGAGCAGAGCTGAGTGGCCAAACTGTGGTATTAGGCCAAAACTATTGGCTGGGTTAGATGCAGAAAAAAATTATATTCAATTTGCAACCTGATGGAGGTCAGTATAGATGGACTAATAGAGAAAGTCCCACACACTGCTAGAAGGCCAAATATTTTTTCAGAGCTAGATGCAGAAAAAAATATATTCAGTTTGCAACCTGATGGAGGTCTGTATAGATGGATTAATAGAACAAGTCCCACACACAGCTAGAAGCCCAATATTTTTTCAGAGGTAGATGCAGAAAAAAATATATTCAGTTTGCAACCTGATGGAGGTCAGTATAGATGGACTAATACAACAAGTCCCACACACAGCTAGAAGCCCAATATTTTTTCAGAGGTAGATGCAGAAAAAAATATATTCAGTTTGCAACCTGATGGAGGTCTGTATAGATGGATTAATAGAACAAGTCCCACACACAGCTAGAAGCCCAATATTTTTTCAGAGGTAGATGCAGAAAAAAATATATTCAGTTTGCAACCTGATGGAGGTCAGTATAGATGGACTAATACAACAAGTCCCACACACAGCTAGAAGCCCAATATTTTTTCAGAGGTAGATGCAGAAAAAAATATATTCAGTTTGCAACCTGATGGAGGTCTGTATAGATGGATTAATAGAAAAAGTCCCACACACAGCTAGAAGCCCAATATTTTTTCAGAGGTAGATGCAGAAAAAAATATATTCAGTTTGCAACCTGATGGAGGTCTGTATAGATGGATTAATAGAACAAGTCCCACACACAGCTAGAAGCCCAATATTTTTTCAGAGGTAGATGCAGAAAAAAATATATTCAGTTTGCAACCAGTGGAGGTCAGTATAGATGGACTAATACAACAAGTCCCACACACAGCTAGAAGCCCAATATTTTTTCAGAGGTAGATGCAGAAAAAAATATATTAAGTTTGCAACCTGATGGAGGTCTGTATAGATGGACTAATACAACAAGTCCCACACACAGCTAGAAGCCCAATATTTTTTCAGAGGTAGATGCAGAAAAAAATATATTCAGTTTGCAACCTGATGGAGGTCAGTATAGATGGACTAATACAACAAGTCCCACACACAGCTAGAAGCCCAATATTTTTTCAGAGGTAGATGCAGAAAAAAATATATTCAGTTTGCAACCTGATGGAGGTCTGTATAGATGGATTAATAGAACAAGTCCCACACACAGCTAGAAGCCCAATATTTTTTCAGAGGTAGATGAAGAAAAAAATATATGCAGTTTGCAACCTGATGGAGGTCAGTATAGATGGACTAATACAACAAGTCCCACACACAGCTAGAAGCCCAATATTTTTTCAGAGCTAGATGCAGAAAAAAATTATATTCAATTTGCAACCTGATGGAGGTCAGTATAGATGGACTAATAGAATGATGCTATGCCCAAAAGATTTTACTTCACTAGGTGCAGTAAAAAAATTGGTATTCTATACACAGGTGGTATATCTTGCAACACAGATAGGCTACTCCACTGACTAACACACTCTGCAATAGGCCAAAAAGGATTAGCTTTGCTAGATTCAGCCAAATGCTGTGAAAAAAACTTGCACAGCACTGGCACAGACCTGCCTGGCAAAAACTGATAGGAACTGATGTAACCTAGTCCTGAAAAGGACTCCAATTACAATTAGTCTTTACTCCCACAATCTATCTATTTAAGAGCACAGACCTGCCTGATAAAAGTCGTAGGAAATGCTGTAACCTAGTCCTTAGAAGGACTGCAATCACAACTATTCCCTACTCCCAAGCTATCTGTAGATTTGTGCGAAAATTGGCTTGAAATTAACAAGGTATAGCGCACACAGCAACAGCGGTGCCGTCTAACACGCAGCTGCAGCAGTGAGAAAATGGTGGCGACGGGGAAAATGGCTTGGTCTTATAGGGCAAGGACATGTGACATACACTGCCAATGACACATGCCCTTGCTTGTGTGAAAAAAGCACTTCGCTCCGTGTGTGCGCTGCTGATAGGCTGACAGATTGCACCTCCCCACTGTAAATGCGGGAAAGAGAAAAAAAAAATGGAGATCTTCATTGTTCCTGCAGAGATCCATCCCCTGCCCCTCCCCCCACCCCACTGTACACTCAAACTGCGTATTAACATTAATTTTCATCATTACTGAGAAAAAATCCAGTTATGATTTTGATGCACGAACAGTTATCGAACATAACCTCGAACAGCCGAATTTTTCTCAAATTGTTCGTGTTCGCCGAACGGCTCGAACACCGCCCAAAACAGCTCGAATTTGAGATTGGCGAACAGTTCGAGTAGAACAACGCTCATCTCTAGTCCTGTAATGCAGCTTGTTGCAGAAGCAATAGCAGCCCATCCAACATCAACTAGCCCTTGTCGGTGGTGCTTTGACACACACACACATCTTTCTTTGCACATTTAATTTCTTGAATACAAAGTTGGACAATGGCCTGATCTGTAATGCGGTTTGAGAAATAACATGCATAAGCATGGCCGATCCACATTTAAAAAGCAGCCATAGAGTGTCCGGGAACCTTTCCACACACTTTTCTTAGCCATGACTGCTTTTTGGCAGGGTTGGACGGTCCCACCAGAGAATCCTCTGGTGTGCCTTGGCTTCTACCTCAGGAAAGTTCATGATAGCGCTATATTTGCAGCTGCTATGGGGCTCTTGAGCGGGGGAGAAAGGTTAGCCTTCAGAATCAAATCCTCTGGTGGGCACAATGTTTTTCAATCTGAAACAGCTTCTCAGTGGGAGTTGTATTTCACCACAACCATATTCTTTAGCTCGGTGAAAGGACTGGCATAGAGGGAAACCGTATCTACCCCGGCTGTCATTTCTCCGTCACCAGGTTCCGCCGATTGTCACACATGACCATGCTTGGCTGTATGTTCAGCGGTGAGAGCCACAGATCAGGCTGCTGTGTTACAGCTTTCAACAACTCTGCAGCGCTGGGCGGTTTGTCAATTAAGCATGCTATCTTCAGCACAGCCTGTTGCCGCTTGGCCAAGGCAGTGCTGCAGTGCAGTCAGCTTGTTGTGACTGATGTGGTCATTTTGGAGATGGAGGAGGAGGTGCATGAGCTGAACAATGTCATTACATTGTAGTTAAATTGGTGACGCTGTTTTTTATACTAAAGAAAGATCCTATTGTTTTGAGTTTTTTTAAGATTTTTTTTAAGACAAATGCATTCACCGGGAAATGTCATTTTAACATTTTACAACCTTATCTGGCAATGTGGTGTGTGACACATCATCAGACACTTCCTGTTTTATTTATGATGGAGGGACTCTGAGAGTCATAAAGCCTATTTTTATAGGGACATCAGACGGCCCTTACTATTCTTAAAATGCCAGCAGTCGGCCATAGCTATTGTTAGACAGCCATCAGCCGGCTATGCTTTGTTGTTCCCATTATTAACAAGTGGGTCTCCTATACTGTTATTGCATATCCAGTGACTTCAAGGGCTGCCAAAAATTTGGACGCAACCCAATACCCCTTTGAAGAGACATAGAGGAGGGTCTCAGTAAAAAAAATGTTCCCATTATAAAGGAGCGGGTCTCCTATAAGTGGTAATGCCCATGCTGTGACTGCAAGGGCTGCCAAAATTTGGGAGAAACCACACTAAGAATTTAAAGACACATAGAGCAGGGCCACAGTAAGAAGGTACGACATGTTCCCATTAGAAAGGAGAGAGTCTGCTATACAGTTATAGGGTATGCAGTGAGTTCAATGGCTGACAATTTTAGGAAAAACCCCACTAAGAATTTAAAGACACATAGAGAAGGGCCACAGTAACAAGGTACGACATGTTCCCATTAGAAAGGAGAGAGTCTGCTATACAGTTATAGGGTATGCAGTGTGTCCAACGGCTGACAATTTTAGGAAAAACCCCACAAAGAATTTAAAGACACATGGAGCAGGGCCACGGTAACAAGGTACGACATGTTCCCATTAGAAAGGAGAGAGTCTGCTATACAGTTATAGGGTATGCAGTGAGTCCAACGGCTGACAATTTTAGGAAAAACCCGACTAAGAATTTAAAGACACATAGAGCAGGGCCACAGTAACAAGTACAACATGTTCCCATTAGAAAGTAGAGAGTCTGCTATACAGTTATAGGGTATGCAGTGAGTGCAACGGCTGCCAATTTTAGGAAAAACCCCACTAAGAATTTAAAGACACACATGGAGCAGGGCCACAGTAACAAGGTACGACATGTTCCCGTTAGAAAGGAGAGAGTCTGCTATACAGTTATAGGGTATGCAGTGAGTCCAAAGGCTGACAATTTTAGGTAAAACCCCACTAAGAATTTAAAGACACATAGAGCAGGGCCACAGTAACAACAAATTCCCATTAGAAAGGAGAGAGTCTCCCATAGTGTTGGCCTATGCAGTGAATGCAAGGGCTGCCAAAAATTTGGAGGCACTTCAATGCCCCTTGGAAGAGACGTGGAGGAGGGCCTCATAAAAAAATGTTCCCATTAGAAAGGAGCGGGCCTCCCATACTTGTAATGCCCATGCACTAAGTGCATGGGCTGACAAACATTTACCCCTGGGGGGTATATATGAACATACTCTATCAAAAAAATTTTTTACGGGCATCATAAACACCGTTTAAAAAAATTAAGTGGGTGTTGCATCACGGACCATGGTCACCCTGGTGATATGGTGGTGGAGGATGAGGAGAAGGAGGAGGACAAGAGCAAATAGCCAAAATCAGGAAGCGTATACCCATGTGTGGGTGTGAAAAGGTGCATGGGAATACACCTCTCAAGAAAAGAATAGAGATGAGCGGTGTTCGAACTGTTCGCCAATCTCAAATTCGAGCTGTTTTAGGCGGTGTTCGAGTCGTTCGACAAACTTGAACGATTTGCAAAAAATTCGGCTTTTTGAGGTTATGTTCGATAACTGTTTGTGCACCAAATGTGTAACTGGATTTTTTCACAATAATACTGTTAATTAGTGATGAGCGAGCATGCTCGCCACTGCTCTGTACTCGCCCGAGCATCTCAGTACTCGAGATGCTCGGAGCTCGCCGAGTACTTTCGAGATGCTCGGGCGGGAGCTCGGGTCCCCGTCCTGCATGTCTGGCGCTATTTAGAGCACCAATCATGGAGGGATTGTCTGCCACTCACTGTAATGCCACAGCCATGGTGGTTGTGGCATTACAGTGGTTGCCCAAATCGATGGGAACAATGCTCACAGTGAAACATGAAAAGCCGGCAATTCAGCAGCGGCTTACACCGGTACCGACAATTTAGAACAGAAAGAATAGAGCATCATAGAGCATCACACATAGATTAGATAGATAGAAACATGTCAGTCACATATATAATAAGTACAGTGACAGTGTTGGTTACTGTACTTGTCATTTAGTGTTAAAATAAAGGATTTATTAAAAAAAAAATTAGTGTGGGGTTCCCCGTAATTTTAGTCTCTAGCGGAGGTGAAGCAGACGGCTGGGGCAGATGTTTGAAGCCTGGGAAGGGGGTAATACCCACAGAGCTTCCCAGGCTACTAATCTCAGCCCCCAGCTGAATACCTAGCCTTTACTAGCTATTAAAATGGGCGATCCCCCAAAAAAGTGACGTGGGGTCCCCCCTATTTTAATAGCTAGCAAAGGCTAGGCAGACAGCTGGGGGCTGATATTAATAGCCTAGGAAGGGTGCCATTAATATTGGCCCCCTCCCAGGCTAGAAACACCAGCCGTCAGCCGCCCCAGAAATGGCGCATCCATAGGATGCGCCAATTCTGGCACGATGATTGGTGCTCTAAATAGCGCTCACAGCAAAAGCCACACTAAGAAGAAACTGCAAAAAAGGGCAGTAGTGTTTCCCTGCCCAGATCTTCAAAGCCAAATGCACTACCAGGATGCAGCAGACCCACATAAAGATGGCGGATACACAGGTGCAAAATACTGATGAGACAATCACTCACAACCTACCATTTCATGGAGGGTGTGACTGCTTAGTATTAGAATTGCACAAAGATTGGCTTGTATAGGGTGCTGTTACAGCCTATTAGTTACACCCATACTATTCGACTAGGTGGGCTGCCCGGTACTATCCAAGTGAACCCCCTGGGAACAGACACCCTAGTTTACAATGCCCACACAAAATTACATATATATAATACACTAGATGGTGGCCCGATTCTAACGCATCGGGTATTCTAGAATATGTATGCGGCCGACCGGGCACGACTAATCAGCGAAGCAGTGTTTAAATGGGTTGTGCACTACTTTAAATTTACCCCCCAATGTATCCCCCCGGGGCCCCTAATGAATTTTGTAATTACGTCATGTTGTTAATACTGCTTGTGACAACATCGCTGACCACGCACAGCTAGCACGTAATTCCCCCGGCTGCAGCCGGCTCTTGCTTCCGCTTACATCACGACTATTTGCAGCTGCAGCCAGGGGTGTCCTGTTCTGCGTACCACGGTGAATGATGGGCTGTGGGCGGGGTTATCCCCCATCGTGTCACACCCAGCATCCACCGCGCGCTCTGTCAATGAATGCGCGAGCGGGGGATGCCGGGTGTGACGGGATGGGGGATAACCCCGCCCACTGCCCATCACTCACCGTGGAACGCGAAACAGGAGACCCCTTGGCTGCAGCCGCAAATAGTCGTGACATAAGCGGAAGCAAGAGCCCGCTGCAGCCGGGGGTCACATGCTACCTGTGCACAGTGACCCGAGTATAACCGAGACCCCTAATTTTACAACAAAAAACTGGAAAACTAATTGACTTCAGTATAAGCCTAGGGTGGGAAATGCAGCAGCTACTGTTAAATTTTCATATCCTGGTATGTATGGCTCCCTCATCCCCTAATTGTGGTTTGTAAGGCTCCGTCATTCCCCTAATCCTGGTTTGCATGGCCCCCTTATCTTGGCTTGTCTGTCCTGTCTACAGCAGCTCCTGGCAGGATCTGAGGCACAGCACGCGCTCTCAGATACTGCCCTGAGTTGCTGCTGTCTGTAGATTCGCTCCTCTTCACGCTGGGACTAAGTGCGTGGAGAGGCACAAATCTGCATTCACTTTAGTAGCAGATGCTGCAAATGCCGCTATGAAGATTTAAGAATAATGCAATGAATACACAGGATTTTCTGGGTAGAATAATACTTTATCATTAAATATCATTGCTTATAGAACTTAATACAACTGAACAAACTTATTAAACAGATGATCAAAATATATAAACTATTACATGAATATCGAACTATATTTTTAAATAAATCATCGGACAAAAGAAGTACAACCCTATAATATATTTCTTAACAATATCAACCCAAAATATTTTTGTACACTACATTTTTTGTTAATACTTTTTGACTAACTCTAAGCAACTTTCCTTGTAAAGGGGTATCCAAAACTTGCACCTTGACGTTGGATCTCATTTTAACTCTTGAAAATGCAACATAGAGTTGTCCATGACCAAAAACAGACTCCGGTAAATATATGCCAACACGGTGTAGAGTTTGACCTTGTGACTTGTTTATTGTCATGGCAAATGCTGGTTTTACTGGAAACTGTCGACGCTGAAGCCTAAGTGGAAGACCGGTGTCCGAAGCACATAAATCAATGCGTGGAATGAACACTTTGTCTCCTTTTGCTGATCCAGTGATCACTCTTGATTGAATTATGTGGGAATGGAGTCCAGTAACAATAAGGCGAGTTTCATTACATAGACCATTTCTTGTATTTAGATTCCGCAGCAACATTACGATTGTTCCAACTTTAAGTTGTAGTCTGTGGGATGGCATTCCTGATGGCATAACACTATTTAAAAATTCAACTGGATAATGCTCTCGTTCATCCTCATTGTCTACATGCACCGAATCATCACTTTTGTACAATTTATACTCTCCAGGCATTCTATCCATCACACGGGAATTTAGCAGAGCTACGTCATCGTTCTTGGGACAGCGAATTGCATAGGAAGAGGCCCTATCAACACTGCTTTGGTCGTTCACATTAATTTCAACACGTTGTGCAAAAACATCACTTACGATGCTGTCAGTGCACAACATGTCTTCTGGTATTTCAATAATGTCTTTTCCAAGGTTATATTCATTGCTAAGTTCACCATTACCAAGTTTAAGAAGCCAGTTGCTCTACTCTGGGTCAGAAGATCGCATGTTTTTAATTAGTTGAAGTTTATTAAACTGTTTCCAAAGGTCAGACATTTTTAAGCTGGACTCGATAATATTTGTTATTGTTCCATTTGGTATAACTGGAAGGCATTGTCTAAAATCTCCGCCAATTACAAAAACTTTACCTCCAAAAGGATTTAAATTTTTTTCAGCAACATTTGTAGTCGTAACTTCACGCAGAAGTCTGTCAATTAAGCTCAAAGCATATTTGGGTGCCATGGTGCACTCATCAAGTATCAAAAGATTTGCACTGTTTAACTGTCTTCCTGCAAATGTGTCTTGTTTTATTCTGGAAATGGAGATTTCATTGACTGGAACTGGTATCCCAAAGAGTGAATGCATAGTGCGACCTCCTCGTAAAAGGTTTGCTGCAATACCTGTTGTAGCCAATGGCAATACGACTTTTCCCAACCCTCTAACGTGATGCATTAAAACTTCATAGAGGTATGTTTTACCGCTGCCTCCTGGACCGTCAATAAAGAAACATTTTGGCCTTGGATCTGCTTGGTTTTCTACAGCGCTCACAATAGTGTCATATGCAATCCGTAGTTGTTTATTTAATGAGTTTTTCTTCTCTGTTGCCAACAATAATTCTTAAGCTTCGTCATAGTCTGGAATTTGTGGAACTTGACTTGCAGGCTGTGGCAAATTAAAGTCTGAAAACGTTTTTCCATGCAGTGGTAGGACATTTTGGACATCTTGCATGGCATAAGATTCGCAATTTTGACAATTTCCACTTGTGTTGTGAAGATGTAAGCAGTAATCCTCAATTATATGTTCTTTGAAATTTGTACAAAGTTGAGCTAGATTTGTAGGCGGTCCAAATACACAAATGTAGGCAAACAATTCGCGAAGTTTCTTAGGCATATGTAGGGTAACTGCGTCTTCTAAATTAAGTGTCCACACAGTATCATCCAATAGAAGTCCTAAAGCCAAAGCTGCAGCTTTAAATGTATCGTGCAATACTCCGTTAACTGTTTTCAAATCGTCGTAACTTCTAGCTCCTTTGACATGCAGTAGTAACAGCCGAAGGCAATATCTTTCTTGATCCTTGACACTAACAGTATACATGCGTTAATTATTCTGCTAAGTCCTTGTTGTCTTGGATTCCAAGTTTTATTCCAAACGTAATGCTCTGGAATCTCTCGATACAAATACTGCCTTGCATTTTCGTCACGTTGGTTCAGCAAAAACCATTCCATTAATGTTGACATCGTGCTTAAAGTTTTTGAGACATCTTCGACTTGAGCATTTTCAAAGAAATAAAGCTGCTGTTGATTTGGTAAATGAATAGCTAAATGTATAATGGCATGGGACTGTGAATGCATTGGAAACGCAAATATCCTCCAAGCAGCTTCTGGAGCACTCACATATCTTGAGTCAACAAAACTTGATGATTCCTCGTGATTGAATGTTTTCTGTTGTATTTCAACGTTAGCTTTGTCATGCCCCTTGTAGATGTACTTGAAAAGATATTTTACACTTTTTATTGAAGCGCAGATTTCAACGTTGATGTGACAGTTGTAGCGTTTTAATAAGTACGAGTTGAATGGGACTATCCATGAGTTATTTATAATTTTTTTGTTGTGTACAATGTTATCAATGTGTTGTCGCCGGTAGGATGGGTAGCTTTGGAAACCCTTTTGTACACTTTCCGTTTTGCATGGATGGACTTTTTGGATTTGCTACACTGCATGGGCCATGAACCATATGACAGACTATAATATTATACAATTCAGGATACTTTTCTTGGTTAGGAATTTCAGCCCACACTATGTTGTCAATTTCTTCCTCCGTGCGAAACTTGGAATCCGCGTCTAAGATAATTAGTATATGCGCATGTGGAAGACCTCGTTTCTGAAACTCTATGACGTGTACCATTGCTACGACTGTTCCAAAAAGCCCATTTTTGATGTCTTTAAAAAGGCTGCTGAGTTTTAGTCGAAATACGTGTACAACTAAGTCCGGCCTGTGTTCAACTTGCTGCCAGGGTTCTAGATTTTCTGTAATTTCTGGCCATTTAGGATTACAGGTCATTGTTACAAAAATGTCAGGTCTTCCATACTTTGTTACTATTGCCATTGCATCTTGATAACGCTGTTGCATGTTGCGGGGGCTACCTTCAAACGACGACGGGAGAATTACTGTTTTTCCAATTGGAATTCCCTTTTGAATTAATTGTTTTTACAAATGTTCTTGAAGAACGCATTAGTCTTCAACTTTAAGTTGTTTTTGGTTCATTCGTATGAAATTTAGACGATTAGCTTCAATTTTAACGTATGCGTCGACTAAGTACTGTTGTGTCAGTTTCCCACCGTTTAAAATAGGATTGAAGTAATTTCGGACAGACAGAAGAAAACTGTAGTACTGCAGTTGTGTAATTCTTCTTGAAGTTCCTTGCTGGTGTAGGTTTTCATGCCAACCTTGATCACCTCTTGGAAAGAATAGCGGATACAGAAGAGCATCAAGGTTGCTGTGCAAAATGCTAATTCGTTGAGTTTTAGGAACGAAAGGGTTGTTTTGGTCTGGCTTAAGATGGACTAATATATCCCTTTGAAAAGGAGGCTCTCCATCATCGTTTTTAAAAACAACTGCGACCTCATTTACACGTGGTTTGTTGTAACATTGGGGATCTTGTTTACGTTCTTGTTTAATGGCCATGATAATAGAATGCATTTCAGTCCCATTTTGCATAACCCTCTGTTCCTCCTCAGCTTCAACGTCTTTTAGCATGCGATATGCTGCAGCAAATGGGCTGATTTTTTGTAAATGTACGGCAATTAGGTTCATCAGTTCAGCATTACACTTTTCATTTTCTTTCAGGTTCATCCTTTGTTCTGTAGCCTCATTTGTATCAAAGATGTATAATTGTGCAAATTTTGGTAGTTGTCCCATTTCTGGGTGAAGTGTTCCAGTGCGGTGGTAGATCTGGCCATGAATTTTAAAACAATACGGTCTGAATCCAGGGGCCGGTGCAATGTTGGCACCAAATGAAGCAAAAGCATGAGAACTGTTGATACTTCTGATATTTTCCATAAAATTTCTACTGTGTTCATGCGTTCCTTTCATCAACTGCTCAAACAGATCTGAGTAGTGACGTCTCGGTAGCATAATTTTCCTTTTTTGGCAGCATTGAGTAAACTGATTGTCAGATGGTTTTTCATCAATGAAATTCAGAGAGTTGCATTTAGAACAAACTACATTCACATTCCCACAGTAGTGTTGAATAATTATAGTTTCATTGTCTGTTACGTAACGTGCAAGTTGTTGAATATTCTGCTGAGTTTGCCTTAGTTGGTAGAGCATTCGTTTTTTATAAATTTGGCGATCATGTTGTTGTCTGTTTGCCCTGGATGCTGGAGATTCATTCACCCGACATTGTCTATGGGATTCCGCATCGTGTTCCTGCCTAGCGGCAGTGTGTTGCGGTGTCTCCCTTTCCTGACGTTGTCTGTGAGATTCCGAAGTACGTCACACTGTGACTGACAGAACGTGTTTAGTAAATGTGACTGAACTATGTCCCACTGTGACTGACAAAACGTATTCATTAAACGTGACAGAAGTACATCACACACTGTGACTGACAAAACATGTTCAGTACAGCATGGCCAGTTGGTGAGTCACATGACCACATGGGCAGAGTCAGCCCTGCTATCTCCCGACGGTGGCGTACTTATTTTAAATCCGGCGCCAATTGGCCGGAGAGCGTGTTTAAATTTGGCGCCAATATCGCTGATTGGTCGCGGCCGTACTGAGATGCTCGGGCGAGTACCGAGCAGTGGCGAGCATGCTCGCTCATCACTAATTAACAGTATTAATGTGAAAAAATCCAGTTACGCTTTTGGTTCAAGAACAGCCGAATTCTTTGCAAATCGTTCGAGTTCGAAGCTCGAATTTGAGATTGGCGAACAGTTCGAGTCGGACACCGCTCATCTCTAGTAGTAAGTAAACGGAACGCCCCCTCAATCTCTGTTTTGGCCATTAGGGTGCCCCTTCCCAACTTCTTGACCCGCCTGATTGCCTTGTCAAAGGAGGTACAGTATATACTACTGTACTTGGTTCCGCGTCAATGTTGTCATTTACTGACCTGCCCCTTGGATGTGACAAATGGTGCATTAGTCCGAATGTATTGGGTTCCGTTTTGGGCATGACTCCCAATGGGGATACCTCTACATCTTGTAAGGAAAGTGTTCTGAATGGAACCGCCATTCTACCTAAAGATATTTCTTTTTTTAATTTTCTTGTCACAACGTCTGGGTGTTGGTAGGCTGATTGTAGATTTTTACTCCAGCCCTTCTTGATTTTAGAAGGGCATTACATGCCTATATCTGTGTCTCCTCCTCCTTTTACTCCTCCACCTCTTTTCTTTTCGCATGACTATATGTACTTGTAACTTTTCCATGTGTTAGTTGTGTCTTCTGAGCAGTTTGTCAGCTTTTGGACACCTTTGAAGGTGTTTTCTATGTGTTTTCTATGTGTTTCTATGTGCTTTTGTTTGCATGCCATTAGTTTTAACGGTGTTCGACGGTGTTCGACAAACCGTTCGACGAACCAAACCGAACCCGAACACTACGGGGGTGGCTCAACACTAGAAAAGACACTGGATTGGAGTTTATGTTACGCTGCTATCATTCGGTGGTGTGGAGAAGTCTGGCCCAATCCAGCCCTTGTTCATTTTTATAAGAGTCAGCCTGTCAGCATTTTCAGTTGACAGGCGGATGCGCTTATCAGTTATAATTCCACCAGCGGCACTAAAAACCCGCTCTGATAAAATGCTGGCGGCAGGGCAGGCCAGGACTTCCAAGGCATAGAGAGCCAGTTCATTCCACATATCCAGCTTGGATACCCAATAATTATAAGGCACAGAGGAATCACGGAGGATGTTGGTACGATCGGCAAGGTACTCCCTCAGCATCTTCCCAAACTTTGCACTACCTGTGAGAGTACCCCGCGCCTCTGCTGGATTGAAGTTGCGTCTCTCTCGCCTGTACTCCTTGGTTGTCCAATGAAGTATGCCCTCTGCCGCCAGCGTTTTCAGATAGGAATTTTTTTATTAGTTCCGCAACAAGGGCCTTCTGGTACAGCCTCATTTTTAAAGACCTCTCCGCCTCAGGAATAAGAGATATAAAGTTCTCCTTGTAGCATGGGTCTAGAAGTGTCACCAAGCAGTAATGGCTGTCACCCAAAATTTTGAGAACGCGAGGGTCATGGGAAAGACAGCTTAACATAAACTCAGCCATGCGTGCCAGACTACTATCAGGCAAGACTTCCGTGTCCTCACCAAGAGGATGACTGACCATGCTCTCATCCTCCTCTCTGTCCTCTGGCCATACACGCTGAACAGACGGTATGACAGCTGTGCAGGTAGTACCATCTATAGGGCATGAAACTAGCTCCTGTCCTTCCTCCTCCTCCTCTTCCTCATTGTCACCCAATCCACGTTGGGATGAGATGAGGCTTGGCTGTGTGTAATCACCCTGTATGGTTCCTTGCTCCATCTCATCGTGTTCCACCTGCCATGCATCCTCTTTGATTGTGAGCAGAGAGCATTTCAGAAGACAGAGCAGTGGGATGGTGATGCTAATTATGGCGTCATCGCCGCTCATCATCTTGGTGGAGTCCTCAAAGTTTTGGCGGATGGTACATATGTCTAACATCCATGTCCACTCCTGAGGTCTTATGTGTGGAGTCTGAAATGAATACCGACGGCCTTGTTGATGCTGGTACTCAACAACTGCCCTCTTTTGCTCACAAATCCTCCCCAACATCTGCAGTGTAGAGTTCCAACGTGTGGGGACATCACTCACCAGTCTGTGCGAAGGAATCTGCAAACGCTGCTGAAACACGGCAAGGGCGAGGAAGCTGTAGCCGACTTTCTAAAATGGGCACACAGGCGGTGTACTTTAACAAGCAGATCCGGCAGCTCCGGATAGGATTGGTGAAACCGCTGAACCACGAGGTTAAGCACATGGGCCAGGCATGGTGCGTGTGTGAGCTTGCCTCGCCTCAGAGCCGCCACCAGGTTCCGGCCATTGTCACACACGACCATGCCTGGCTGCAGGTTCAGCGGTGTGAGCCACAGATCTGCCTGCTCTTTCAGAGATGTCCACAACTCTTCAGCATTGTGCGGTTTTTCACCTAAGTATATTAGCTTCAGCACAGCCTGTTGCCGCTTGGCTGAGGCAGTGCTGCAGTGCTTCCAGCTTATGACTGATGTGGTCATTTTGGAGATGGAGGCTGAAGAGGAGGAGGAGGCTGAGGAGGATGAGGTGCAGAAGCTGTAGACCATGGGGGCAACCCTGATTGACCTAGGGCCCGCAATCCTTGGCATCGGGAGGACGTGTTCCGTCTCAAGGTCCGACTGGGTCCCGGCTTCCACTATGTTAACCCAGTATGCCATCAGCGAGATGTACCGTTCCTGGCCACAAGCACTGATCGACGTGTCCGTGGTTAGGTGGACTTTACCGGTAACTGCGTTGTTGAGGGCACGGCTAATGTTTTGGGACACGTGCTTGTGTAATGCGGGGACGGCACACCGGGAGAAATAGTGGCGGCTGGGGACCGAGTACTGAGGGACGGCCGCCGCCATCAGGTTGCGGAATGCTTCCTTCTCCACGAGCCTAAAAGTCAACATTTCGAGCGCAAGCAGTTGTGAAATATGAGAATTTAGTAGTGTGGCCTGTGGGGCGTTGGCTGCATATTTGCACTTGCGTTCCAAGGACTGGGGTATGGACAACTGAACGCTGTGCTGGGACAAGGACATGGACGTGCTAGTTGAGAGTGTGCAATGACAGGTGCAGGGCAGGAGGCATCTTCGCATGCACCATGGACAGGGGATTGGCTTGCATCCACAATAGCGGAAGAAGCAATGGTGCCACCCGCAGACACTGTTCCTGGACCCTGGGGTTCGGCCCACGAAGTCGGGTGCTTTGCTGCCATGTGCCTGATCATGCTGGTCATTTTGCCACCCCTGCTGATGATGGCCTGGCAGGTGGTGCAAATGGCCTTTTTGGGGTTATTGACAGAGTCTTTAAAAAAACAACCAGACTCGGGAAGACCTAACAGTTGTACTGGCAACTTCCTTCGTGTTGGTGTTACCAGGAACTGTTGCCTGCCTTCTGTCTGTGGCCACCATACTGCTTCTTCCTGCCTGTTGGGGTGCTCTGCCTCCCTCCCCCTGTGTGCTGCTGTCCTCGCTCTGCATGTCCTCCTGCGAGGTTGGGTCAGTTACTATATCGTCCACCACTTCGTCTTCCACTTTTGCACCCTGGTCCTCCTCCTGACTTTCTGGCAATTGTGTCTCATCATCGTCCACCTCTTGTGACACTTTCCCACAGTCGCCTTCGTGTGACCGTGGCTGCTCAAATATTTGGGCATCGCTACATGCGATCTCCTCTTGCCCCGCTTCATGTGGACGAGAGGCCCGAATCTATAAATGGAAAAGTGAACAGCTCTTCAGAGTGTCCAAGTGTGGGATCAGTTGTCTCTGGGTACTCGGCATGGTGGGAGGAAGGAGTATCAGGGTGAGGAATATGCGGTCCAGACTCACAGCTACTGAGACTTGACCGTGTGGATGACAGGGTGGTGGTGGTGGTGACTAAGTGACTGAAAGCATTATCCGCTATCCAACCAACAACCTTTTGACACTGCTCTGGGTTCAATAGTGGTGTGCTGCGGTCCCCTAGAAATTGGGACAGGAAGGTCAGGCGAGTAGATGTGGGTGTTTGTTGTGGCACAATTTCGGCTTGTCCACGGCCTTGTCCTCGGCCTCTGCATGCACCTTTACCATCACGTCCAGTTCCCCGTCCCTTGCCACGTGCCTTGCCCATTTTAAATGGAGGACAGTATCTTCCACGCTCACTACAAATGACTGAGTTCGGAGCGAACTTATATGTGAGCCGTTTGACGGAGAAAACACCGTTTTAAATACCTGGCCTGTAGGTAAGTAGTTTGAACACAAACTGCTGTGAATTGCTTCACTGATACACTGAATTATTTTTTTTAATGGAGGCCAGAAATGACAGTATTTTCTGAAAACATATATGTAATCCGTGTGACGGAGAAAACACAGTTTTATATACCTGGCCTGTAGGTAACTGTTTTGAACAGCAGACCAGTGTCAAAAACTTTGCTGACACACTGAAAAAAAAATTTAATGCAGGCCAGAAATGGCAGTATTTTCTGAAAACGTATATGTGATCCGTGTGATGGAGAAAACACAGTTTTAAATAGCTCTGTAATATGGAAAGGACCTGGCTGTATTCTGCAGTGCCAACAAGCAAATGGCGCAGAAAAAACGTGTTCTCTGGATTGCTTTTTAAGCAATTATGAGGATTAAGATGCAAAAAAATTATTGCTGGCCCCTGAGACCTGGGCCTATTTCTAGAAATATAACAGCAGCAGAAGGCAGAACTGGAATGAAGCCTCTTGTCCTATGTGCACTGCAGTCTGTTATATACCCTGCCTGCCTGCCTATATACACTGCCTGCCTGATATCTCTGCAGAAGGATTAGTTAGTCCTCAAAAGGACTGTTTGTTAAGATGGATATGTGTAATGTACGGTTTTTCTCCCTACACTACCTAATACACAAACAAATCTCTCCCTGACACAGCAGCAGCTCTCCCTACACTGTCTGATCCGGAGTGACTGTGACGAGCATGGCGGCGCCAGGTCTGATATACACCTGATGACGCTGTGCGACCAGCCAATCACTGTAATGCCCACAACCAACATGGCTATGGCATTACAATGCATGGCAGGCAACCCCTGCATGTTCATTGGCTCTCTAAATTGCGCCAAACATGCAGGGAGGGGACCCGAGTAGTGGCAAGCGCGTTCGCTCATCACGACTCATGACTAGTGTTGAGCAAGCACTAAAATGCTCGGGTGCTCGAAGCTTGGGCCGAGCTCACCATGATACTCGGGTGCTCGACCCGAGCAACGAGCCCAATGTTAGTCTATGGGAGACCCGAGCATTTTTGCGGCAGCACCCCCGGCAGTCTTTTAAAAGCCTAACAAGTGCCAAAAACGATAGTGACAGTGCTCAAAAGACATGGGGACAGCATGGGGATCACCCCAGGAAGCATTTCTGACCCCCAGGTCACTGCTGTCAACAACGTGGTCAGAGGTATTAAGCCACTGTTAAGGGCTCACAATAAAACGTTCAAAAACGAAACTGAAACTGCTTTCCTGTGAAATATGTTAAGGAAGTTCCTTTCCAGGGTAAAGACTTTGTATAAGGTAAAATAAATAACCAAAAACAAAAATACTCCTCCACACCTTGGGCTATGTTCACAAGTAGCATTTTTTATGCGTTTTTGCACGTTTGTATTGCTTTCAACCGTGACAAATGCATTCACCGGGAAATGTCATTTTAACATTTTACAATCTTATCTGGCCATGTGCTGTGTGACACATGCATACAGTGCTGAAAAGACATGGGAACAGCATAAGGATGACCCCTGGAAGCATCTCTGACACCCAGGTCACTGCCTAAAAGTGTGCCCATCAGAAGTGATCTTTGCCGCATCAGAAGATGCAGACTTGCAACTATCCCCGTGCAAGTCCTTGTCCCAGGGCAGTGTTCAATTGTATGTCCCCCATTCCTTGCAACGCATGCGCAAGTATGCAGCCAACCAACCACCCACCCACCCGCAGGCTGCAATACCATACTGCTAGTTTTCACTTGAAATGGGGCCTTTTAGTTTGGAGGAGGCCGAAGCTGGCCACCACCTCATGGCTGCTTCGGCAGCGAGGTATCCATACTCAGTCCCCAGTCGCCCGGCGGTCGGGTGTCCACGCTCGGTCCCCAGCCGCCAGGGGGGGCCGGGTGTCCATACTCAGTCCCCAGCCGCCCCACTGCCGGGTGTCCACACACGGTCCCCAGCCGCCTGGGGGCGGCTCGGTGTCCATAATCGGTCCCCAGCCGCCGCTATTTCTCCTGTTACCTTCCCACACACTTTTCTTAGCCTGGCCTGCTTTAGGGCAGCATTGGACAAGCCCAACAGAGAACCAGACTCCTCCTGTGGGCCCTGGCTTCTCCATCAGGGGAGTTGAGAGTGCCAAGGTGAGGAGCATGATGATGATAGAAGTTAGCATCTGCTTTTTTTTCTTGGAATGCAAGCGCATGTATATAGTAGCGGCTAGGCTTGAGGTGGTCAGCATTTTGGCACATATCCTACCTCCTCCGAGGATTGCTGGATGTTTTCCTGCTACTATCCCAGTTCTATGACTCCCATTAAAACAAAGCTTCAGGTGATAAATGATGGATGAGCTGGTGGCAAAGGAGAAAGAGCAGGAGGGACAGGGACCATTCACATCAATATCAGGCCAGTCAACCACACAAGTCTTGTAGGATATGTTTCTGTCCCAAAAGGAGCGGTTCAGCTACACAGTTATAGGGTATACA
Organism: Phyllobates terribilis; assembly: GCF_046119375.1. NCBI lineage: Eukaryota > Metazoa > Chordata > Amphibia > Anura > Dendrobatidae > Phyllobates > Phyllobates terribilis. The sequence continues at coordinate 245,228,493 of NW_027362772.1, forward strand.
GTGAGTGCAGGGCCTTAACTAAACCATTTTTTCCATTTATAGCAATTAGGTCTCCTGTGCACTGTTGGCCTAAGCAGTGAATGGAAGGCTGTCCAAAAATTTTGAGGAACTTCAATACCCCTTGAAACAGACGTGGATTACAGCGTACTAAAATCCTTCTACCCATTATTGGGGAGTGGGTCTCCCTTAGTGTTCGCCTATGCATTGAAAAGCAAAAGCTGACTAAAATTAGGAGGAAATGCAATGTCCGTTGGAAGAGTCGTGGAGGTCGCAGTAGCTTAGCAAGACGGTTTTAATGCCCCTTGGAAGAGACTTGGAGGTCGCAGAACCTTATCAAGACGGTTTTAATGCCCCTTGGAAGAGACGTGGAGGTCACAGTAGCTTAACAAGACGGTTTTAATGCCCTTTGGAAAAGTGGTGGGGGTCACATTAGCTTAACAAGACGGTTTTAATGCCCCTTGGAAGAGTGGTGCAGGTCACAGTAGCTTAACAAGACGGTTTTAATGCCCCTCGGAAGCGATGTGGAGGTCGCAGTAGCTTAAGAAGATGGTTTTAATGCCCTTCGGAAGAGACGTAGAGGTTGCAGTAGCTTAACAAGACAGTTTTAATGCCTCTCGGAGGAGACGTGGAGGTCCCAGTAGCTTAACAAGACGGTTTTAATGCCCCACGGAAGAGACGTGGAGGTCGCATTAGCTTAAAAAGACGGTTTTAATGCCCCTTGGAAAAGTGGTGGAGGTCCCAGTAGCTTAACAAGACTGTTTTAATGCCCCTTGGAAAAGTGGTGGAGGTCACAGTAGCTTAAAAAGACGGTTTTAATGCTCCACGGAAGAGACGTGGAGGTCCCAGTAGCTTAACAAGACGGTTTTAATGCCCCTTACAAGAGCCATACAGTACAGCATATTAAAAATATTATTCCCATTAATGGGGAGTGGGTCTCCCACAGTGTTTGCTTGTGCCTTCCAATCAAAAGCTGACAAAAATAAGGACGGAGGAACTTTCAATAATGGCAACACGGACCACGGTCACCCTGGTGGTATAGTGGTGGTGGAGGCTGAGGATAAGGAGAAGAACATAAAACAGCCGAAATGAGGAAGCGTATATCCATGTGTGGGTGTGAAGTGGTGCATGTGAATACACCTCCCGAAATAACACAATGGATTTGACTTTATGCTACTCTGCTGTCATTTGGTGGTGATGAGAAGTCTGGCCCAATCCAGCCCTTGTTCATTTTGATACGGGTCAGCTTGTCAGCAATGTCAGTTGACAGGCGATTGCGCTTATCAGTTATAATTCCCCCAGCGGCACTAAAAACACGCTCCAATAACACGCTAGCGGCAGGGCAGGCCAGGACCTCCAAGGCGTACAGAGCGAGTTCATTCCAAGTATCCAGCTTGGATACCCAATAATTAAAAGGTACAGAGGAATCACGGAGGACGCTGCTATGGTCGGCAAGGTACTCCCACACCATCTTTTGAAACTCTCCACTCCTTGTGAGAGTACCCCGTACCTCAGGGTCTGTCCGAAGGGAGGGTCTGAGAAAACTGTCCCAGAACGTTGACAGTGTTCCCCTGCCTCTGCTGGATTAGAGTTGCGTCTCTCTCGCATGTACGCCTTGGTTGGGCAACGAACTGTGAACTCTGCCACTAGCTTGTTCAGAGGGAATTTTTTTAACAGTTCTGCAGCAAGGGCCTTCTGGTACTGCCCCATTTTTGTAGACCTCTCCACCTCAGGAATAAGAGAGTGAAAGTTCTCCTTGTAGCGGGGGTCTAAAAGTGTCACCAACCAGTAATGACTGTCAACCAACATTTTGACAATGCAAGGGTCACGGTTAAGGCAGTGTAACATAAAGTCAGCCATGCGTGCCAGACTTCCGTGTCCTCACCAAGATGACGACTGACCATGCTCTCCTCCTCCTCCTCCTCCCCCCTGTTCTCAGGCCACCCACGCTGAACTGACGGTATGACAGTTGTACAGGTACTACCGTCTACAGCGCATGATACAAGCTCCTGTTCTTCCTCCTCCTCCTCCTCCTCTCCCTCATTGTTCCCCAATTCACATTGGGATGAGATGAGGCTGGGCTGTGTGTAATCGACCGCTATGGCTTCTTGATCCATCTCATCATACTCTGGCTGCAATGCCTCCTCTTTAATTCTCTGCAGAGAGCGTTGCAAAAGACAGACAAGTGGAATGCTTACGCTAATGATGGTGTCATCGCCGCTCACCATCTTGGTGGACTCCTCAAAGTTTGTCAAGATGGTACATATGTCAGACATCCAGGTCCACTCCTGAGGTCTTTTGTGTGGAGTCTGACCTGAATATCAACGGCCTTGTTGCAGCTGGTACTCCACAACTGCTCTCTTCTGCTCACAAATCCTTTGCAACATGTGGAGGGTAGAGTTCCAACGTGTGGGGACCTCACACACCAGTCAGTGTGACGGAAGCTGCAGACGCTGCTGCAACACAGCAAGGGCAGCGGAAGCTGTAGCCGACTTGCGAAAATGAGCTGACAGGCGGCGTACTTTGACGAGCAGATCTGGCAACTCGGGGTACGATTTAAGAAACCGCTGAACCACGAGGTTAAGCACATGAGCCAGGCATGGTACGTGTGTGATCTCGCCTCGCCTCAGAGCCGCCACCAGGTTACGGCCATTGTCACACACGACCATGCCTGGATGTAGGTTCAGCGGTGTCAGCCACAGATCTGCCTGCTCTTTCACAGCTGTCCACAACTCACAAGCAGTGTGATATTTCTCACCTAAGCTTTTGATTTTCAGCACAGCCTGTTGCTGCTTGGCTGAGGCAGTACTGCAGTGCTTCCAGCTTGTAACTGATGTGGTGATATCAGAGATGGAGGCTGAACATGAGGAGGAGGAGGAGGATGATGCGCATGAGCTGTACACTGTGGGGGCAACTCTGACTGACATAGGGCCAGCAATCCTCGGTGTGGGGAGGATGTGTTCCGTCCCAAGGTCCGACTGAGTCCGGGCTTCCACTATGTTTACCCAGTGTGCCGTCAGGGAGATTTTCCCTCCCTGGCCAAAAGCACTTGTCCACGTGTCCGTTGTCCCAGTAACTGCGTTGTTGAGGGCACGGCAGATGCTTTGGGACACGTGCTTGTGTAGTGCGAGGATGGCACACAGGACAAAATAGTGTCGGCTGGGGACGGAGTACCGAGGGATGGCCACCGCCATAAGGTTGCGGAAGGATTCCATCTCCACCAGCCTAAAAGGCAACATTTCCAACGCAAGCAGTCGTGAAATGTGCGAATTTAGGACTGTGGCCTGTGGGGCGTTAGCTGCGAATTTCCGCTTTCGTTCAAAGGTCTAGGATATGGACAAATGAACGCAGCGGTGGGACGTGGACATGGACGTTGATGCTGTTTCTTGAGAAACTGCCATAACAAGTGAAGACTGAGAGGAGCGGGCATCTTTGCATGCAGTATGGACAGGGGATGGCCTTGTATACACAACAGGGGGTCTATTGCACGCACAACAGCAGAAGAAGCAGTGGTGACACCCGCTGACACTGGTCGTGGACCCTGGGGTTCACCCCACAGAGTTGGTTGCTTTTCTGCCATGTGCCTGATCATGCTGGTGGTGGTCAGGCTGGTAGTTTTGTCACCCCTGCTGATGCTGGCATGGCAGGTGGTACAAATGGACTTTTTGGGGTTATCAGCAGAGTCTTTAAAAAAATTTCAGACTCCGGAAGACCTACAGGTTGTACTGGCAACGTCTCTCGTGTCTGTGTTACAGGTTACTGTTGCCTGCCTTCTGTGTGCGGCCACCACACTGCTTCTTCCTGCCTGTTGGGGTACTCTGCCTCCCTTACCCTGTGTGCTGCTGGCCTCGCTCTGCGTGTCCTCCTGCCACGTTGGGTCAGTTACTAGATCATCCACCACCTCCTCCTCTTCCACTTGCGCACCACAATCCTCCTCACTTCCTGGCAATTGTGTCTCGTCATCGTCCACCTCTTGTGACCAATTGCCAGCGTCGACTTCCTGTGGCCATGGCTGTTCAAATATTTGGGCATCGCTACATGGGATCTCCTCTTCCACCACTTCAAGCGGGGCAGGCGAGGGGCACAAATCTGGAAATGTACCAGTGAACAGCTCTTCAGAGTGTCCAAGTGTGGGATCAGTTGCTGTCTGACGACACTCGGCATGGTGGGAGGAAGGAGCATCAGGGTGAGGAGGAGTATGCGGTCGAGACTCACGGCTACTAAGATTTCACCGTGTGGAAGACAGACCGGAGGTGGTGGTGCCCAGGTAACTTGAAGTATTATCTGCAATCCAATTAATAACCTGTTCACACTGATTAGTTCGCAATACTGGTGTTGTTCTGTGCTTCCCTAGTAATTTGGTCAAGAAGTGGGAGCGAGAAGATGTGGCTGTTGGTTGTGGCACATTTTCACCTTGGCCATGGCCCCGTCCTCTGCACGCACCATCACCAGAACGTCCAGTTCCACGTCCCTTGCCACGCGCCTTGCCCATTGTAAAGGAAGTAAAATAGTTTACACTCGCACTATCAATGGAAAAAGGGTAATAAAAAGTAGATTAGAACCGTGGAAGAGGAAAACCACAGTTCTATTTCTTTGGCCTACACCCGACTCTTTTAAACCATCTGAACAATCAGGGAGAAACTATTACTGTTTTTCTTTACGGAAAAAATACTAAAAGCTGAATAATAGAGATTTTTTACCGTGGAATGGCAAAACCACAGTTATTGCTTAGTGGGGTATACCAGACAATTTTAAATAGATATATTTGTGGCTGAACAGTAAGCGACACACTCAAACTGTTTTTTTTAGGTAAAAATGGCCCAAAAGTAAATAATACAGAGGTTTGAACCGTGGAACTGAAAAACCACGCTTCTATTTCTCTGGCCTTCACCAGACTATTTTCAACAGATATATTTGTGTCTGAACAATCAGGAGACACTATTACTGTTTTTCTTTACGGCAAAAAATGGCAAAAGCAGGATAATACAGAGATTTGACCCGTGGAACTGCAAAACCACAGTTCTATTTCTCGGGCCTACACCAGACTATTTTCAACAGATATATTTGTGTCTGAACAATCAGGAGACACTATTACTGTTTTTCTTTACGGAAAAAATACCAAAAGCTGAATAATAGAGATTTTTTACCGTGGAACGGCAAAACCACAGTTATAATTTACTGGTGTATACCAGACTCTTTTAAACAGATATATTGGTGTCTGAACAATCAGGGAGACACTATTACAGGTTTTTGTTTACGGCAAAAAATGCCAAAAGCAGGATGATAGAGATTTTTTACCGTGGAACAGCAAAGCCACAGTTATAATTTGCTTGTGTATACCAGACTTTTTTAAATATATATATTTGTGGCTGAACAGTGAGCGACACACTCAAACTGTTTTTTTTAGGTACAAATGGCCCAAAAGTGGATAATACAGAGGTTTGAACAGTAGAACTGCAAAACCACACTTCTGTTTCTCTGGCCTACACCAGACTATTTTAAACATATATACTTGTGTCTGAACAATCAGGGAGACACTATTACAGGTTTTTTTTACGGCAAAAAATGCCAAAAGCAGGATAATAGAGATTTTTTACCGTGGAACAGCAAAACCACAGTTATAATTTACTGGTGTATACCAGACTTTTTTAAATATATATATTTGCAGCTGAACAGAGAGCGACACACTCAATCTGTTTTTTTTTTAGGTAGAAATGGCCCAAAAGTGGATAATACAGAGGTTTGAACCGTGGAACTGCAAAACCACCCTTCTGGTTCTCTGGCCTACACCAGACTATTTTAAACAGATATATTTGTGTCTGAACTGTCACAGACACACTTTTTTTTTTTTTTTTTTTGGGGGGGGGTGTTAAATAATACTTCTTTCTGTATTATTTTTCTTCTACTGAGGACTTCTCAAAGTATCAATATCACGATATTCTTATAAAAAAATGTATCGATTTATTCTTGGATTGTCCATTAAAAAGAATCAGATTGCAGCAGGTACATGCAATAATTAGTTATAAAGTAATTGTCCATTTGTCCATAATTAGCTTAGTTGTTGCGATTCACCCATCTTTCCTTGGATCCTGACTGGTAAATCACATCTTTGTCCAGCACGTGTCCAGGCCTACATGTCAGCTGCTTCTCAGCATGAAGATTCTTCTTCTGTGTCTTGTGGGGTGGGAAGAGCAAGAGATCCCCCCCTTTCTGTACCATGGCTTTTATAGCCAGTTGTATGGCACACCTGTTCTACATATGGTAGTGAACTAAAAATACACACACAAATAGCGCATGTCAACTAGACACGATGGCTGATGCATAGAACTCAGATTTAAGAAAAAATGAATATCCATAATTAACTATTTAACATTCCCCCCTTTTTTTTTGAGAACAAAAGGACTTTAACTGAAAATTCTCAAAAGAAGATACATTCATTAATCATTTTTTCTTTCCTTCTTCCTTGGCAATATCATTAAATTTCCATAATAATAATAATAATAATAATATCAATATCTGATTATTGTTATATAATGATGTGAATTCATGTTATGGTAAGCCGTGACTAATATTCATTTAATATGTATAATTATACTTCCCTATATCTAAATTGAAGCAATCGCGGGTCCAATCGTCATCATCTGATGTCATCGGGTTGTCGTCTCATCTTCTTCTTGATTCTTTTATAACACAGTCTTTAGCTGAGAACTCCTTTGAAATAAATTATAGCGTGTAGATATTGTACAGTCCATAATTGTATTCATCATTGTGCAGTCTATAAACTGTACTTTTTATTAGAAAGATCATGTGTATCAATTGATAAGAAAACAAAGTCCATGGACGTAGCTTTAATATCTGTGCGATGTCACCTGGACTTATGTTGGATAGTTCTGGAATCTTCCGTGTGTCCGCACTGGTCTCGTGTCACTTTTGGAACAGATGTGACGTCTTTGGTCAGCAAAGCAAGGGTTAACTTGACACTTCCCTGCTTTATATAGCACCATAACCAGTACTCAGTCCTTTATGTACAGGACACATATGCCAGGTATTACCTGTTCACCAGCTTTCATTGAAGCGTTGCAGGTGATAAGAAACCACTGGAACGTGATGAAACTTGAACACAACACAGTACATATAGGATCATCGTCCTCTGCCGTCCTGGTGATCAGTGGTGTGAATTGTATCTGACACAGTCTATTATAACACTCAGCATTCACACCTGTTACCTTCTGAGACTTCCGGATATCGGTTGCTTCTTCTTGTAACTTTTGAGAGTCTCTTTGATTTTTTAATATGAAAAGTCTTTATTAAGATAGAATTCATAATTGCGATGTCTTGATTGAAGTCTTCATTCCCTAATCTGATACCAAATCTGTCAATTTTTCCTAACCTATAATATCACAGTGTACCATAGCAATCAATAATATCCATCTAATTATTATCAAAATATTAAATAAATTATGTTTGGAATAATAAACAATAATAGATAGTAATTCAATCAAGTTCTCCATGTGATAAAATATTTTTACGTCATAGGTGTAATTACCTTTTCCAACCCATAGGTGTCAGTGTGTTTTGAAACAACAAGTGTTTATATCTTTATTAAACCAATAATACCAAAGAATGTATACTCCTGAACTAAAATGAATACATATATGAATGAATGAATGAAAGAATTGTTGTGTTTACTCAGAAAATTGAAACATTTTTCTTATATGAATTCATATAATTATATTTAATGAAGCAATATTCTTTGTACTAGACATTACTTTATTAAATATTAATGTGTTTTCTCAATTGAGATATTGAACCGAAATAAAATCAAATGAGAATTAAAAAATGAAAAATAGAAAAATAAGAAGAAAATAAGAATAAAAATTTAAAAATGAAAAATAAAAATAAGAATAAAAATGAAAATAAAAATAAGGCCATCATATGTTAATGACAAATGAAGAGTAATTATATTCTCCATAAAAATACCTTTATATTTCCATTATCTGGATGATTTCATATTTGTCATAACCTTGTTTTACCAAAAATTATTAAACTATGCAACTTGCATGTAATACCCTTCTTAATTATACCATTGTACCTTATTATTGTTTCTTCTTTATTAAAATGTGTGAAAAATTAGTATTGATCAAAAGTGATTATGTAATCAGGATCAAAAACACATTTTCCCCCTTAATATCAAAAAATATTATTTTATAAAATTTATGTATATATCAGAACCAAATTAAAAAAAATAGTTATTCTTCTATAAATATTTTGCATAAATTTCATATCGATGAGTAGCATAGATTTGTCTAAAGAGAGGTGTGTACCTATTTAGGTAACCATTAAAAATAATATCATAGTTATTCAAGAATATTATCATGTGGAAAAATTATTCTAAATGTAAATTTGCTTTGTAAACCATTTTGATGTGTGGTTGCCCTTATCCACTATTAGTTAAATCAAGAAATAATAATTATTAAAGAAATATAGAAATATATATATGTAGATAATACCTAATTATGTATTATAATTTTCTCAGAATTAAATATATTTTTGTACCTTCACATAAAGAAACGTTTTTTTTTTCTCGTACTGTACACATGAGGCCTCACATTCAATAACTTAGCAGCTGCTCACATTCATCCCCTGTCATTTTCACTCTGACATTCACAGATCTGTTCAACTCAAACATGCCACATACGAAGTTATAGATATATATATATATATATTTAACCCAAAATTGTTGTATCCCAATTTATTAATGTGCTTTGCCATATTAATTAAATTTAATATCTTAATATTTCTTTGAATATTCCCCACGTACCTATAATATAATATGAGAGTAAGTCACTGAAATTTAAGATACCTGAAAAAAACTCTTGACTTGACTTAGATACTTTTTCACTGGCTGCCAGGTTTTAAGTTACATCAGCTGAAAATAGAATGAATGGGATCTATACTATTTGCTCAAAGTTCAAAGGCCGCAGCTGTCACACGTCATGCTGTAAAGCTACTTGTTATAACGAACACTTCATGCACAGAAAATATTAATTCATAAGTGCTACACATAATAATTCAACTAGTTATATTGTTAATATTTTAAAATGTTATACACATCATGCAATTTTTCCACTTCCTGTGTGAATAAAGAAATAAATCCATTTTAGAGTTGTTTGATCAAATCCTGCTTTGGAATGAAACCTCTAAGGAAATATAAGAAAATAAAATTAAATATCAAATTCATACAGAAACAGAATTATTTAAATATCTTATACACATATTAGTTGGTTCTAATGTAATTCAAAATATTGCTATTTTAATTTATATATGAAGTTCTAATTTATTAATTAATATATATATATATTTTATAAATATATATATAAATACAATTATACACAATCTCTACTTAGACAAGTGTATATATACATATATATATATATATATATATATATATGAACTATTAGAAACTATGTAACTACAATTTTACTGTATAAGATTATAAATATTGAGACATTGTAACACTTCTATACTACATTATAATTACTGTTTTTTCTTAGCCACTCCCTAAACCAAATCTTCTGTCTCTCTCAAATATCTCCATAAACGCCCTATTTAGGAAAGACATTTTTCTATCCTTCAAAACCTCAGAGAACTGCCTGTCCTTCAGTCCACATTCCATGATGTCACTGTGAGCTGGTCGTCTCACCTGACTCTGTTCATCAGTTTCAGCCATTTTCCTTTCCAGGGAGAAGTCACAGCTTTGAATTTTTAACTCTTTCTGTGAAGAGATGGACCTTTGCACTGGCTGATATGGCTTATAACATATATGAAATCTTCTGCGTATTTGATAGAGTTCACTATGGGGATGACTCAGTCTAGGAGAGTTTGATATTGGCTTTTGGTAAGATTTTACCTTTTCTGGTTTCATAAATTTAACTTGATTTATTTTGTTATCACGATTTTCATGTTTTCTAACAAAATCCAGCACATTCAAATAATGAATTTTTGTGATTCCATAACTTGAGACACTGGATTTAGGAATTAGAATTTTTGTACAAAAGTAGTTATCATTTGTTGTACTTTTCCATTTTTTATGAGAGCTTTGTACAACCGTTCAAATATGGACATGAATGTATATGTACATTCCTTCCTACCAATCCTTAGTTTCTGCAGATCTTCTATGTTGGCAAAATCCTTTGTGACACAATAAATCAAATATTTTAACCTGTCCGAATCATTTTTCCATCCATTAGGAGAGTAACATCTGGACAATGTCACAGGAATCCATATTTTAAATAATTGATTCCTCTCCTCATTGGATAAATCAAACTTATCAGAAAAGCTCTCAAATGTCTCTGAATTTCTACAGGCATGGATTTTGACATCATATTTTGGCATGATTTTGTATAATTTCAGCAAATTTTTCCTCATTTTAATTTGTAGTTGAGCCTGGGTAATTCCTGAATTCTCTGATATTTTTAGTGGCCCTTGAACGTCCGTTCCTCCTACGTCACTCACATCTCCTCCCACATCACCTAGTATGTCAGTTTCTCGTATGTCAGTCATGTCTCCTCCCATGTCAGGTTTCTGTATGTCCGTCTCTTGGTCAGACCCAAGGTCACCTTCAGTTACAGACACATGTCTTACTTCTTGCTAAATTTCCACATTACAGTCAGAATCAGTATCACTATCTGACACTTCTTCTACACTATTGTCCTGCTTAGACCTCTCTAGTACAAAATTATGAAATACCTGTACAAAATGTAGAATATTCCGCAATTTGTGTTTCTCTCTATTTACCAATTTAGAAGTTAACTGTAAATTCTGCAATTCACATTCTTTGTATAAACTGAGCCACAAAACGTCTAAGTCATTTCCTACATTAACTTTGAAATTAATATTACTTTGTTTAGCAAAAGAAGAAATTATATCCATATTTTGCTTACCTTAAGATTCCTTATCTTCTCTTTATCAGCACGTCCTGTCTTCAGTTCGTCTGATTCTTTTCCTGTGTGATTCTGTTCCTTGTTAGTACCTCTGCTTCCTGTTAGTCCTCAGTCTGTAGGTCCTTTCTGCTTCTCGTGACAAATTAGTGAATTTACTGACACGTGAACAACAGCTGTTCAGCTAATCAGGACTCCCCCCCCCCCTTTGTTCAGGGAAGAAATTCACTTACGAAAAAATCAGGACTGGCTGGCTCACCATTGTTAAATAATACTTCTTTCTGTATTATTTTTCTTTTACTGAGGACTTCTCAAAGTATCAATATCACGATATTCTTATAAAAAAATGTATCGATTTATTCTTGGATTGTCCATTAAAAAGAATCAAATTGCAGCAGGTACATACAATAATTAGTTATAAAGTAATTGTCCATTTGTCCATAATTAGCTTAATTGTTGAGATTCACCCATCTTTCCTTGGATCCTGACTGGTAAATCACATCTTTGCCCAGCACGTGTCCAGGCCTACATGTCAGCTGCTTCTCAGCATGAAGATTCTTCTTCTGTGTCTTGTGGGGTGGGAAGAGCAAGAGAGCCCCCCTTTCTGTACCATGACTTTTATAGCCAGTCGTATGGCACACCTGTTCTACATATGGTAGTGAACTAAAAATACACACACAAATAGCGCATGTCAACTAGACATGATGGCTGATGCATAGAACTCAGATTTAAGAAAAAATGAATATCCATAATTAACTATTTAACAGGGGGGGGCACCAAAAGGTTAATAAGACGGGTATTTGTACAGTGTGAAGGAGGAAAAAAAAAAGAGGATTTAGATGAAAAAAAAAGGATTTTTCCTGGCCCCTGAGACCTGGAGCTAAGTCCAGAAATTTCAGCAACAGGAGCACACAGGACTGTAATGCAGCATTTGCTGGTATAACCACTGCATCTCCTATACAGCCTGTCTGCCTGGCTGATATCTGGGATGGATATTAGTCCTGAGAAGGACTGTTTGTTTGATCTGGCAGCCTTTACAGACCCTACACTAACTATTTCGCAGTATATATCTCTACCTAAATCAGCAGCGCTGTCCCTACACTGTCTAATCCCAGCCATCTGTGTACAAGATGGCGGCACCCGGTTTTAAATACTTGAGGTGATGCTGTGCGGCCAGCCAATCAATGTTATGCCCACAACCAACATGGCTGCGGCATTACAGTGACTAGCTGGCAATCCCTGCATGTTCATTGGCTCTGTAAAGAGTGCCAAACATGCAGGGAGGAGAACCGAGCTCCCGCCCGAGTAACCCGGAAATGCTCGGTGCTCGCCGAACATCTTGAGTAGCGTGATGCTCGGGTGAGTACCAAGCAGTGTCGAGCATGTTCGTTCAACACTACTCATGATCCAATGTCAACATGGGTTTACGAGGGACCGTTCCTGTCAAGCTAATCTAATCAGTTTTTATGAGGAGGCAAGTTCCGGACTGGACCAAGGAAATGCAGTGGATGTTGTGTATATGGACTTTTCAAAAGCTTTTGATATGGTTCCACACAAAAGGTTGATACATAAAATGAAAACAATGGGGATAGGGGAAAATATATGTATGTGGGTTAAGAATTGGCTCAGTGATAGGAAACAAAGGGTGATTATTAATGGAAAACACTCAGACTGGGTCTCAGTTAACAGTGGGGTATCATAGGGGTCAGTATTGGGCCCCCTTCTTTTTAACATATTTATTAATGACCTTGTAGGGGGCATACAGAGTAATATTTCAATATTTGCAGATGATACTAAACTCTGCAGGGTAATCAATACAGAGGAGGACAATTTTATATTACAGGAAGATCTATGTAAACTAGAAGCTTTGGCTGATAAATGGCAAATGAGCTTTAATGGGGATAAATGTAAGGTAATGCACTTTGACAGAGGAAATAAAATGTATAATTATATGCTTAATTGTAAAACACTGGGCAAAACTGTAACTGAAAAAGACCTGGGTGTATTGGTGGACGACAAGCTCACGTTTAGTGGCCAGTGTCAGGCAGCTGCTGCAAAGGCAAATAAAATAATAGGATGCATTAAAAGGGGCATAGATGCTCATGAGGAGAACATAATTTTACCTCTATACAAGTCACTAGTGTGACCACACTTAGAATACTGTGTACAGTTCTGGTCTCCGGTGTATAAGAAAGACATAGCTGAACTAGAGAGGATGCAGAGAAGAGCAACCAAGGTTATTAGAGGACTGGTGGGTCTGCAATACCAAGACAGGTTATTACACTTGGGGTTATTTACTGTGGAAAAACTTAGGGGTGATCTTATCACTATGTACAAGTATATGAGGGGACAGTACAAAGACCTGTCTACTAATCTTTTTGCTCTGAGGCCAGAGACGGGGACAAGGGGGCATCTTCTACGTCTGGAGGAAAGAAGGTTTAATCATAATCACAGACGGGGATTCTTTACTGTAAGAGCAGTGAGACTATGGAACTCTCTGCCGCATGATGTTGTAATGAGTGATTCACTACTAACATTTAAGAAGGGCATGGATGCCTTTCTTGAAAAGTATATTATTACAGGTTATATATACTAGATTCCTTGATAGGGCGTTGATCCAGGGAACTAGTCTGATTGTCGTATGGAGTCGGGAAGGATTTTTTTTCCCCAATGTGAAGCTTAGTGTTTGCCACATGGGTTTTTTTTGCCTTCCTCTGGATCAACATGTTAGGCTATGGATTGAACTAGATGGACTTAGTCTTCCTTCAACCTTAAAAAACTATGTTACTATGTTACTATTTTATCATTGGTATTCCTTGGCATAATGTCCTTCCTCACCACATGTTAGACAGTGGACACACACCGTACTCTGATTTGGTGAATGGCACGCATCTCAAGCCGGATATCTACTGACCCACTCCTGGGTCTGAGGAATACAGGTTCTGACCTGGAACAAATCAACTTTTTCATCTCAATCAACTCGGCTCGCAGTTCTGCTATTACTTGCTCCCTGTCAGCGCTGCAGTCCTCTCTTTTGTTGGTGATTTAAGGTTCCCTCTCAGAGGTGGCACTGGAGGGTCTCCATGATGATCTTTGGACTGGCCACCGAGGGTCTCCAACTTCAGCTGACTCATTTTGGTGATTTTAGGAGCAGAGCCTTTCTTTAACTTCTGTTCGCTCTCTGACTCCAAACTAGCTGCCTCATTCATTTTTTCAATTAGGACTTTGTCCAGAATGCCAGGATCTTCTAGGTACTGTTTCAGCTGCAACTTGATGTCTTTGCTGATTAACCCCGTTCCCAATGATCTCAAGAACTTCTTCTGGACTAGTTCAGCATCAAACTTTTCCACCGCTTCTACATCTCTGGATGCAAACAACAGTCTATCCTTCAGTTAAATTGCTCTGAACAAGAACCTTTGGGGTGATTCATTATTATTCTGTGAGAGGTTAATGAGTCGGTGGAACAATTCTGAAGCACTCTCTTCTTTATAGTGCCCTTTTAAAATCATCTTCAGCTGTTGCGAGGTCAATTGACTCTTCATTTCTAGCATACCACGGAGGTTCAGTCCTGGGCTGATCGCTTTCACCACCCCCTTGACGATCTCATCTGGCTAGTAGCCTTTCTGTAAGCCTGCATCGATCTGGTGCAACAAGTTCATAACAAACAGTTTCTCTTTCTGTTCACATTCTCCAATCTGTCCCAGGATCTTGAATTCTTTCCTTATGGTGATTTGTGGTGTTAGAGAGGACTGTCTTCCTGATTTATCTAACCCAAGCAGGTTAAAGGTTCTGTCTGAGTCTGTCACCCATTCAGAGGTTTTGGTCGATTCCTGCAGAGCTGTTGTTAGGGCTTTAAATTGTTCTTTCAATTCCTGTAGTTCTGTCTGCATACAGAGAACCTTTCAGCTCAGACAAAGGGCGGCCACACCCTTATATGCACTACTGCACATTAGATTACAAAGAAAAAAACTGGGAGTCTGAACTGAAACATAAATTGATGTGCATGCAAAATGTAAATGCATGTTCACATAAGGCCATTAGACAGAAAAAAAAAACAAAGACAAAAGCTAAATACACTAATACCTAAAAGTAAATGGATAAATCACACAGTGCATAGAAATAATGATAAATAAAGGGTATTTAGTTAACATAAATTTTGATCAAAATAATGTAAAAGCCATCCTGCCACGTCACGGCAACCCTTATGGGACAGTCCTAACTCTAATATTAAAACCTTACCATTTGTCAAGTGACATACAGTACCGGTTTGCGTTTATATATAAACTTTTTTGTAATGTGACGACATGGACTGTTGTCATATGACTTTGCAAACACATTTTTTAGGGAAGTATGTTTTGAACATGGAGGGCTATATATGTGCTCTCTCCATATTTTTGTTGTAATATATTATTGTAAGTATCTACATGACAATATCTTTTGAGTATGAGCGGCTATATGTATGTCCTTCTTATATCGATACTTTGCGTTCGATTATTCCCTAGAAGGGATTTACCATCTGCCATCTCCTATGATCATGCTGTCGGTATTAGACAGAGTAGGCATGAAATGTTTATTTGTTGTTAATGATTTAGCCGTGTATTTTTTGGCAGCTGTACATTTAATGATTATAGGATATGTGCTCTTATTCCTACCTTCTTAAGTCATTATAAACTCACTAGAACTATTTATTAAATAAAATCGTTAATCCCTAAACATTTGAATCCATTTGCAGTTTTACCTTTAGTGGTGCAGACGCACCTCGCACATGCGCTGTTCGTCCCCTGTGTCGCTGCGGGAGTGATGACTTTGTCCTCCTTCCCGTCGCTCCTGGCGCGCGCCGACCGGCCATGCCCCGAGGGGAGGAACAACATGACCAGCAGTGCGCTGATTCGCCAGCCATCCAGACATATCCATTTATATAGTGCCCCTTTGAAATTCTTCCCACGCCTCCTGACGAAGCCGGAAGGAGAAACGCGCGTCCAGGCGCTTCTTTGGATCCCCTACCCGCTTTAGGATACGCCAGCATGTCCTCAGGTATAGCATTTTACATTTAATGTTTGCAATGTTCTGATAATTCATTAGGTGCTTGTGTGCATTCGCGCACAAGCTATCTGTATCATACTGTGCATCCTATCTATCCCTGTAGGAGAACAGGTTTTTAGCTGGTCATCTGATAATCCTAAGTGATTTGGGTTGGGGGCCCTATGTGTTCTTATGGGTCTTTATTGCATACTATTGCTTAAAATAATTTTAGCAATTTGTTTTGTCTCACGTCTTATGGGTTTTCTACTTATACGAGTGTATATTTTCTATAAAATTTGTTATATGTATAATTAAACTGATCCCGCAGTTTTTTTCTTTTGATAGAGAGCCCTCTGGTCTTTTATATCTGACCTTAATCATTATAAGAACCTCTAGATACTTTTATTATATTATTTTGGGGCATTTTTTGAATTGACTATGCATTCCAGATCAAAGGACTCTGTCAATTTTTTGGTTTCATTCACTATTACAGGACAAGCTTGGGGCCCCTTGCTGGGTGGACAGTCCACACTGCAAGCTGGATATGCATAGAAAGAACACCGGCATCCCATGCTACAGTCCATTTGCTCGGTGTCAGGGAACAATGGGCTGCTATATGACCTGGACGCGCGCCAAAATTTATGTTTTTAATTTTTCATAATCTTTGACATCCTGTAAAGCCAAATCATAATAGGCCTTTTGTGGCTCCCCCATTAAGTTTGGCACCAGAATTTCCGCCCACTACAGCGACAGGAGTTTCTCTCTATCAGCCACTGTGAAGAAACGGCAACAGGAAGACCCCGCACAACCTCTCTGTTGCCACTACTTGTGATGGATCCACATACTGCCACCTGCCTGACATCACACCACACCAGACGGAGCACGTGATATGGATCTACTTTTTGCACTAACGAGACATTCCGCACCTCCCTAAAGGACACATAAGGTAAGATTGGTACAGTTCTACACAGTCACCCCCTGTCCACAAGGGTACAGAGAGGGACCAGGGAGTGAGCAAAGGTGGCCCACTCAGTCTCTGATGTGGCACCACACTCGCTCACACCCCATGACAGGCTGAGAGGCTCTTTCACTGGCTCCAGTGAAGCAGAGCCTTGTCGGCCTGGTAGAACTGCCACCAGTTTCTTTTTGATATAATGGACTTATATCGGGTTAGAAACCAGCCCGGTAGCATATTCGTTGAACCGAACAACAGACGTAAGGTTCGTGGATCATGATAAAAGAACAGCCCAAGGTTAAATTATATATTAATCGCCTTAAGGGCAATCTAAACCACACACTATATACATAAGGGTTATACATACACAGAGTTACAAATACAAAAGCATGGTACAACAAGTGTAAGCAGAACTTAAGAGTCAATTACCAGTGTAGATGTAAAGGCCTGGCTTTTGGGGGGAGGGCTGCCACATGGGAGGCTTGTGGACCCTCACTTGGTTGATGGACTCCTTCGACACGACTTGACATCACAGCCCCCCCCCAGGAAAAAAGACACTGGGCTTGACCAGCAGGGAACTGATAAACTCTCTGGGTCAGGCCCACTCCTGCCTCCTGGGTGGACTCAAATCTCCTCCCCATGGTCTCTCTCAGCTACAACTCTAAAAACTACAATGGGCTACACCTCCTTACTGGACGATCCTAGGGAGCTGGTTCTGGTATCATCGGATCCAGCCAGGCCCCTGCTCCGAGTGGATACCAAACACCGGGGTTCTAGGGGCCCCTGCAAGGCTTTGATGGGTATCTCCCTATCCTCGCTTGCTGGGTGGTGAAGAAAGGAATGGTGAGATTCTTAATTCTTTTAGGTTTCCAAAAATCTGGTTGGTTTATCACTCAGATGTATCATTTTCCCATAACTCACGGTTGAATTAAAGTTTCCTAAACAAAGGGAGCACATGGTTGGGGGATGGGCTGTCCTGTGCCACTCACAGCTGCTGTGAGGGATCTCACTCCCTGCTTCTCAGCCCCCTCCCTCCTGCTTGCTGCAAGAGGTGTCAGATTTGCATAAGTAGAGCTCTGTAAAATCCGCCTGCCAGTGCACAATGATCAACAGGGGATTATCTTGAATATCTTCACAACCACCCTTTCAAAAATGGCTAAAAAGGCCTCTATGTCATCACCTGGAGTCATCTTCTGCAAGACTCTCTTCACCACCTTCCGGACAGAGAAATCATCAGCTGACATTGGGGTCAGAGCTGCCGCTGTGCCATGAATCGCCTCTGTGAGTAAATCAATCTGCTACTGCTGTTGCTCCTGATGCTGCTGCAGGTGCTGCTGGCTTTAGACCAGGTTCTTGATCAGCTCCTCCATTTTGTCTGATCGCTGTTCCATCCTTACAGCCACCTTTAGATTGGGCGAGCAGTCTGATTTATCTAGGTGAGAGGCTCTGGACTGAGTTCTAAGGGGTGATGCTTCTCCTTGTGGAGAGTGACATACTGGCTCTGGCTTGCCAAGGCAAGGAAGCTTATTTGCCGTGCGTCTGCAAATTGAGATTCTGATTTGGCTATTATCCTAAGTCATATTGCAAGACTTGTTAAAGGGTCTATTGTGACTTGTAGGATTGCTGCTTCCAAAAAGTGGTGCTATAGAGTTCAAGTTCTCTTTTTCTCTGAAGAGGCAATTTGCATCTTAAGCTGAACAGCATGCTGTCTGACCAGCTCCCTAGCTTTCTTCTACTGACCAGCTAGCTGGCTCTCAGTTCTGGAGCTCTTCTTAATTTTTTTTCCAACTCACACCATCCAGCAGCCTCTAAAATATATACTAAAAATAACTCCTTAATCTTGTCAAAAAAATACTTTTTACATTTTCCATCATTGTTTTAAAAAGTTTTGAAAGATTTAAATGACTTCACAAACTAAAAATGTTTGGAGCACAAGCAGGACTCCATTACCCAAGAGATGAATCCCAAAGGATGTACAACCTTTTATATTAGAAAGGAATGGCTAATTTACCATTTAGATGCATCTTTAATGGTTTCAACAGTTTACATAAAATAATGAAACAAGTGGCAGATAAAAATTCTGAAGAAAACAATAGGACTGAACAAAGATCCACTTCGGGACACATCTTCTCTGTCCATTAAGCCTTTGGGTGAATTAAAGTAGAATATCTCTGCATCCTTGAAAAAAATATGGATAATACTAATATACAGTAAGTGACTTTTTTAAAATGTAACTGTAATTTGTCTGGATAAAAAATGATTGTCTAGGCTTAGAATAGGCTATTGGTGTGAGATCGATGGAAGTCTAAGTCTTCCCTCATCCTAAGATCAGCAGAATAAAGACTGTACTGAAGGTGCAAATGTGGCTGTATGGGGGCATGCACTGAATATTTGATCCTCATCCTCACCAGTCATACATTAATGTTCATTCAGACGTCCAATATCTCCACATACAAGAAAACAGACAGATTATTCTGATCACAGTTTGATCAGAGTGTGGTCCGAGTGTCATCTGTTTTTCTCATACATGGCCTTAAAAAAAAATGTCCACCTTCTCCTTTCGGACTGTCACGTTCCACCCCTCAATGTGTCTAGGATGCAATACTTTGATTGACAGCTCAGCCATCCAATCTGGTACAGAAGCGTGCTGAAGCTGTCAGTGTGTTGATTGACAGCTCGGCTGTCCAATCTGGGATTCGGAGGCGCTGGCTAGTTCCAAGTGTTCATTATTCCGGGTGACTGCCAGGCTATTTAACTGGGCTGTTTCTCCCAGATCTCTAACAGGTGTAAATCCAGCTTGTGTGAGGTTTGTTTCTCTGTGCCTAGTGTTTTGTGTGTTGATCTTCTGTTGCCTGACTTTGTTCTGACCATCTGTCTGTTTAACCCCTTCTGCTCTGATCCGCTATCCTCCTGGTATTCCGACCAATGGAACATTATCTGACTACGCCTTTGTCTCTTCCCTCTGTTTCTGATGCACCCTCCTGGCTTTTGACTTCGGACTCCTTGACTATCCCGTCTCACAGCTTGCCCATGAAAAGTGACTCAGCGTCACACTGACAATCCATCAAAATCATACCGTAATCGGACGTCATCAAAGAACGATCCGATTTTTTCTCTGACCCTATAACTTGCATTGCCGATTTTGATCTGGGCCTTGAATCAAAATTGGACACGTCTTAGCAATTTTCCTTTGACCTCATGGTCTCCTAAAAGCACAGATATGTGAATGGTCCTATATACTATCACAGGTATGAGTGCTATCTGTGAAAAACACAGATAGCACTTGTATATGAAAATCAGACGTCAGACAGATATTTTGAGTGCGGACAAAGATCTGCAATGTACAGTATCTCAATGGGTAAACCCTTAATTACAGATTGTCATGGTCCAAATTTAAAAGACTGGCTGGTAAAAAATCGGTTACAGAAAAGGTCCCCTTCCAGTTGGTCGAATAAATCAGGGATTACAGGGAACCCCAAATGTGGTAAATGCAACTTTTGCAATTTTCATTCAACCTCTAACCCCATTAACTTTGGTGGAATTAGTCATGTAGTGAAGGACTTCATCCCATGCAGAACACAATTTACAGTCTATATTATTTTTTGCCCTTGTGGAAAATGTTATATTGGTAAGACAATCAGACCACTTTTCATATGATTCAGATAGCACTTTCACTTCATATATTCTGGGAAAGGTGCAAGAAACCTAATAGAGTATGTTCGCACTATGCACTGTGGAAACCCTGAAGCTCTGCGGTTTGCAGGCTTGGAAAGGGTTGTGCTACCTAATCAGGGGGGTAATCTTAATACTAGTGTTGAGCGAGCATGCTCGACACTGCTCGGTACTCGCCCGAGCATCACGCTACTCGGGATGTTCGGCGAGCACCGAGCATTTCCGGGTTACTCGGGCGGGAGCTCGGGTCTCCGCCCTGCATGTTTGGCGCTCTTTACAGAGCCAATGAACATGCAGGGATTTCCAGCCAGTCACTGTAATGCCGCAGCCATGTTGTTTGTGGGCATTACAGTGATTGGCTGGCCGCACAGCGTCACCTCGAGTAATTAAAACCGGGCGCCGCCATCTTGGACACAGTCGCTCCGGATCAGACAGTGTAGGGACAGCGCTGCTGATTTAGGGAGAGATATATCCTGCAAAAAAGTTAGTGTAGGGTCTGTAAAGGCTGCCAGATCAAACAAACAGTCCTTCTCAGGACTAATATCCATCCCAGATATATGCCAGGCAGGCAGGCAGGCTGTATAGGAGACACAGTGGTTATACCAGCAAACGCTGCATTGCAGTCCTGTGTGCTCCTGTTGCTGAAATTGCTGAACTTAGCTCCAGGTTTCGGGGGCCAGGAAAAATCCTTTTTTTTTCATCTAAATCCGTTTTTTTTTCCTCCTTCACACTGTGCAAATACCTGTCTTATTAACGCCCCCCCCCCCCCCCCAAAAAAAAAAAAAGTGTGTCTCTGATTTTTCAGACACAAATAAAACTGTTGAAAATAGTCTGGTGTAGGCCAGAGAAATAGAAGTGTGGTTTTGCAGTTCCATGGGCCATTTGTATCTTAAAAAAACAGTTTGAGTGTGTCGCTCACTGTACAGCCGCAAATATATATATTTAAAAAAGTTTGGTATACACCAGTAAATTATAACTGTGGTTTTGCTGTTCCACGGTAAAAAATCTCTATCATCCTGCTTTTGGCATTTTTTGCCGTAAAAAAAAAAATAATAGTGTCTCCCTGATTTTTCAGACACAAATATATCTGTTGAAAATAGTCTGGTGTAGGCCAGAGAGACAGAAGTGTGGTTTTGCTGTTCCAAAGTAAAAAATCTCTATTATCCTGCTTTTGGCATTTTTGGTCGTAAAAAATAAATAATAGTGTCTCCTGATTGTTCAGACACAAATATATCTGTTAAAAATAGTCTGGTGTAGGCCCGAGAAATACAAGTGTGGTTTTGCAGTTCCACGGGTCAAATCTCTGTATTATCTTGCTTTTGGCACTTTTTGCCGTAAAAAATAAATAATAGTGTCTCCTGATTGTTCAGACACAAATATATCTGTTGAAAATAGTCTGGTGTAGGCCCGAGAAGTACAAGTGTGGTTTTGCAGTTCCACGGTTCAAATCTCTGTATTATCCACATTTGGGCCATTTGTATCTAAAAAAAACAGTTTGAGTGTGTCGCTCACTGTTCAATAGAGATGAGCGTTGTTCTACTCGAACTGTTCGCCGATCTCAAATTCGAGCTGTTTTGGGCGGTGTTCGAGCCGTTCGGCGAACACGAACAATTTGAGAAAAATTCGGCTGTTCGAGGTTATGTTCGATAACTGTTCGTGCACCAAAATCATAACTGGATTTTTTCTCAGTAATGATGAAAATTAATGTTAATACGCAGTTTGAGTGTACAGCGGGGTGGGGGGAGGGGCAGGGGATGGATCTCTGCAGGAACAATGAAGATCTCCATTTTTTTTTTCTCTTTCCCGCATTTACAGTGGGGAGGTGCAATCTGTCAGCCTATCAGCAGCGCACACACGGAGCGAAGTGCTTTTTTTCACACAAGCAAGGGCATGTGTCATTGGCAGTGTATGTCACATGTCCTTGCCCTATAAGACCAAGCCATTTTCCCCGTCGCCACCATTTTCTCACTGCTGCAGCTGCGTGTTAGACGGCACCGCTGTTGCTGTGTGCGCTATACCTTGTTAATTTCAAGCCAATTTTCGCACAAATCTACAGATAGCTTGGGAGTAGGGAATAGTTGTGATTGCAGTCCTTTTAAGGACTAGGTTACAGCATTTCCTACGACTTTTATCAGGCAGGTCTGTGCTCTTAAATAGATAGATTGTGGGAGTAAAGACTTATTGTAATTGGAGTCCTTTTCAGGACTAGTTAACATCAGTTCCTATCAGTTTTTGCCAGGCAGGTCTGTGCCAGTGCTGTGCAAGTTTTTTTTCACAGCATTTGGCTGAATCTAGCAAAGCTAATCATTTTTGGCCTATTGCAGAGTGTGTTAGTCAGTGGAGTAGCCTATCTGTGTTGCAAGATATACCACCTGTGTATAGAATACCAATTTTTTTACTGTACCTAGTGAAGTAAAATCTTTTGGGCATAGCATCATTCTATTAGTCAATCTATACTGACCTCCATCAGGTTGCAAATTGAATATAATTTTTTTCTGCATCTAGCTCTGAAAAAATATTGGGCTTCTAGCTGTGTGTGGGACTTGTTGTATTAGTCCATCTATACTGACCTCCATCACGTTGCAAACTGAATATATTTTTTTCTGCATCTACCTCTGAAAAAATATGTGGCCTTCTAGCAGTGTGTGGGACTTTCTCTATTAGTCCATCTATACTGACCTCCATCAGGTTGCAAACTGAATATAATTTTTTTCTGCATCTAGCTCTGAAAAAATATTTGGCCTTCTAGCTGTGTGTGGGACTTGTTGTATTAGTCCATCTATACTGACCTCCATCAGGTTGCAAATTAAAAATAATTTTTATCTGCATCTACAGTACCTCTGAAAAAATATTTGGGCTTCTAGCTGTGTGTGGGACTTGTTCTATTAGTCCATCTATACTGACCTCCATCAGGTTGCAAATTGAATATAATTTTTATCTGCATCTAGCTCTGAAAAAATATTTGGCCTTCTAGCAGTGTGTGGGACTTTCTCTATTAGTCCATCTATACTGACCTCCATCAGGTTGCAAATTAAAAATAATTTTTATCTGCATCTAGCTCTGAAAAAATATTTGGCCTTCTAGCAGTGTGTGGGACTTTCTCTATTAGTCCATCTATACTGACCTCCATCAGCTTGCAAATTAAAAATAATTTTTATCTGCATCTACCTCTGAAAAAATATTTGGGCTTCTAGCTGTGTGTGGGACTTGTTCTATTAATCCATCTATACAGACCTCGATCAGGTTGCAAACTGAATATAATTTTTTTCTGCATCTAGCTCTGAAAAAATATTTGGCCTTCTAGCAGTGTGTGGGACTTGTTCTATTAGTCCACCTATACTGACCTCCATCAGGTTGCAAATTCAAAATAATTTTTTGTCTGCATCTACCTCTGAAAAAATATTTGGCCTTCTAGCAGTGTGTGGGACTTTCTCTATTAGTCCATCTATACTGACCTCCATCAGGTTGCAAACTGAATATATTTTTTTTCTGCATCTACCTCTGAAAAAATATTGGGCTTGTAGCTGTGTGTGGGACTTGTTCTATTAATCCATCTATACAGACCTCCATCAGGTTGCAAACTGAATAAAATTTCTTTCTGCATCTACCTCTGAAAAAATATTTGGGCTTCTAGCTGTGTGTGGGACTTGTTCTATTAGTCCATCTATACTGACCTCCATCAGGTTGCAAATTGAATATAATTTTTTTCTGCATCTAACCCAGCCAATAGTTTTGGCCTAATACCACAGTTTGGCCACTCAGCTCTGCTCGGTTCCCATCCATTGTTTTTTTGTGCAAACAACTCCAGAGTTGTGAATTAGTTAACCACCAAAATGAGTGGAAAAAGGCCTGCTGCTGGTGGAAAGGGGAATAGGCGTGTTGGGAAGGGGAAAAAAGGTTGTGTCCGTGGGGTAGATGTTAAAGCAACAGTAACATCTGCAGAAGAAAGACCATCTTCCAGCCAAACTAAAATGTCTACTTCTTTTAGCGGACAATGTGATAAGATTCCTTTCTTATGGCCACGCCAATCGCTACAAATTCCAGATGAGGCACAAAAACAGCAGGTGCTTCAACGGATATCAAGTGCTCCTTTAAGTGGGCTCTCCTCCACATCAACTTCAACATCACAAATACTCCAGTCCTCAAAGGTGTCACCCCAATCGCACTTGCTTCCTCACAGCTCCCAAATCTCCAGCTGCCCGTCTGAGTATGAGGTAGAACAGATGGTTGAGTCTGCAGAGCTGTTTACTCATACTATAGCCTGGGAATCAGAGGTCGACTCCAGCGCTTCTGTGAATCCAGACGAGGAAATGATCTGCACTGATGCCCATAATCTTTATGAGTCGGATCCAGGACCACACGCAGAAGGTTCTGACCATAATGTAGACCCTCATTCCCAAACTGTAACTCCTGTTGGTGGAGACAATGAGGAAGACGATTATAAGACTCAAATACCTGATTGGAGCGACAACTTTAGTTTTTTGTCAGGGCAGGAACAGGTTGGCTCTGAGGACGACGGGTGTGATAACGCACAGGGTGATGATGATGAGGTTGGAGATCCCACTTACTGTCAACCCACAGTCAGCCAAGAGATGAGGTCAGCAGAGGAGGTGGAGGAAGATGCTAGTGACGAAGAGGTCAGGTTGCGCCTTCCTGGACAGAGACGTAGTACTGGAAGCACGTCAACAACTGCATCCTCAAACACAACTCTGCCTCTCACCACAAGTCGTGGTGGCTCTTCAGGTCGCATGGGTGCTAAGCCTTGCATAGCCTGGGCATTTTTTCAGATCGATAAAGATGACCCAACTCGTGTTATCTGTAACATTTGTCAGCAAAAGCTAAGTAGAGGCCAAAAAATACATAGTTTGAGTACTTCATGCATGAACCGGCACATGGACATGAAGCATAAGTTGCAGTGGGAAGCTCAGTGTGCTACAATGCGGCCTAGCCGGCCGGGCCAACCACCGTCTGCCATATCTTGTGCATCCTCGGCCTCTTCATCCTCTGTGACTGGGGGGACAGCAGTCACACCTGTTTTGGGGCGCAGACCTGCCACCTCTTTACCCGCAACAGCCAGCGTGATTGGCAGGTCATCATTTTCTTTGGAGGTGGTAACACCAGCTGGTGTTGAGCGCTGTCCGACATCGATAGCACCACCTTTGGATCAAGGCAACCTAACATGTCCGCCTGTATCTTCCTCACAGACCGGCAGTTTGCCGGGGACACCCTTATCAACCCCGTCTAAGCACAATAGCCAGCCCTCGGTCCCTCAGATGTGGACAAGTAAAAGACCATTTCCTCCTAGCCATGAGAAAGCTAAGAGGTTGAATTTCACCATCTCCAAGCTCTTGGCTACAGAAATGCTGCCTTTCCGCCTGGTGGACACAGAGGATTTTCGAGACCTTATGTCCGTCGCAGTGCCCCAGTACCAGATGCCCAGTCGGCACTACTTCTCAAAGAAAGGTGTGCCTGCGCTCCACCAGCATGTCGCACACAACATCACCGCTTCTTTGAGAAACTCTGTGTGTGACAGGGTGCATTTCACCACAGACACTTGGACGAGTAGGCATGGACAGGGGCGCTACATGTCGCTGACTGGGCACTGGGTAACTATGGTGACAGCAGGACAAGGGGCTGCTGTCCAAGTCTTGCCGTCCCCACGAGTTGTGCGTCAATCCTCTTTATGTCAAAGTTCCTCCACTGCTTCTGCCTCCTCAACCTCCTTTCGGTCTTCCACCTGCACCCAAAGCCTGTCTGGTCATGCCACAAGCTTTCTAACTGCGCAGAAGGGATCCTGCACACCTCCTTACTATGCTGGCAGTAGGGCTCAACGTCATCAGGCGGTTTTTACTTTGAAATGTCTGGGAAATGTGAGTCACACAGCTGAGGAGTTGTGGTCAGCTCTGGAGAACCAATTTCATGAATGGTTGTCTCCACTGGACCTGAAACCAGGGAAGGCCGTGTGCGACAATGCTGCAAACCTGGGTGCGGCCCTTCGCCGGGGCAATGTCACACACGTGCCTTGTATGGCTCACGTGTTGAACCTGGTGTCCAGCAATTTTTAGCCCACTATCCCAGACTAGATGGCCTTCTGCAGAGGGCACGGTCGCTGTGTACTCACTTCCGCCATTCGCATCCCGCAGCTCAGCGACTTACATCTCTACAGAAGTCGTTGGGCCTGCCACTTCACCGGCTAAAATGCGATGTGCCTACCCGGTGGAATTCAACTCTGCACATGTTGCAGCGACTGTGGCAGCACCGACAAGCCCTGGTGCAATACGTTCTGACGTATAGCCTGGGCCAACGAGATCCAGAGTTGGGGCAAATCACGCTGGAGGAGTGGTCTCAGATCAGGGACCTATGCACCCTTCTGCACAGTTCTGAAATGGCGACGAAGATGTTTAGTGCTGACGATGCCATTATCAGCATGACTATTCCGGTGATTTACATGCTGGAGCACATGTTAAACAGAATTCGGAGTCAGGTGGTGGCACAAGAGGAGGTGGAGGAAGTAGAGGAGGAGGAGTTGTATGCGGAAGGGCTAACATCTGCAAGGTCCAGACGGTCGGCAGCACCAAGGCGGCAGGCATGTGAGGGTGGGGGAGATGGTTTACCAGGGCGCATGGTAGCAGCCAAATTAGTGAGGAAGGTGCAGGAGCCCTGGAAGAAGTGGAGGACGAACTGATGGAAGACTCATCAGATGAGGGAGACCTTGATCACATTTCTGTTGTGCGAGGTTGGGGGGAGAGGACAGAGGAAGGAAGCATGATTGTTACCTCGCCACCAACACAACAGGGACATGGTGCTCCTGGATGCGCAACACACATGAGTGCCTTCTTGCTGCACTACCTGCAACATGACCCTCGAATTGTGAGAATTAGAAATAATCCTGACTACTGGGTTGCCACACTGTTAGATCCCCAGTACAAAAGTAAATTTGCAGAAATTATTCCTGCCATAGAAAGGGATGCACGCATGCTGGAGTATCAGCAGAGACTGTTGCAGAATCTTACATGTGCTTTTCCACAAAATACCAGTGGTGCACGTAGTGAATCTCACAGTTCCAACTTGCCAACCGTGGGACCGTCAAGTGTTCAGCACTCACCGTAACAGAACCACAGTATCTGCTGGTAACATCAATTTTGCTAAATCATTTTACCACTTTTTTAGCCCATCCTTTGCAAGGCCACAGGAGACAAGAAGTCTGACACATAGTCAACGCCTAGAGACGATGGTACAGGAGTATCTACAAGTAAACATTGAAGCCATGACTGTGTCACTGGACCCTTGCTCTTTTTGGGCTTCCAATCTGGATAAATGGCCGGAGCTAGCCACTTACACCTTGGAGATCTTGTCATGCCCAACAGCCAGCATTCTGTCTGAACGTGTGTTCAGCGCTGCTGGTGGTGTGCTGACAGATAAGCGCACGCGGCTCTCCACTGATAATGTAGACAGACTCACGTTCATAAAGATGAACAAATCATGGATCCGAAACGACTTTTCTACCCCTGTGTCATCCTGGGGAGAGTAAAAGCTTGATGATTGGTTAAAATCACCCTACCAACCGTTTTAAGCTTTCAAATTACTAATCATGTTTATCTGTATCTTGGCTGGAAAATAATTTGGGCTTTGTAGCAGTGTGCAGCACTGATTCTATTAGGCCATCTATAATAAGCTCCACCAGATTTAAAATTACTAATCATGTTTATCTGTATCTTGACTGGAAAATAATTTGGACTTTGTAGCAGTGTGCAGCACTGATCCTATTAGGCCATCTATACTAAAGCTTCACCAGATTTAAAATTAATAATAATTTTTAGCTGCATCTAGCCCGGAAAATAATTTTGGGGCTCCGAGATGCGCAAGACACATAAGTGCCTTCTTGCTGCACTACCTGCAGCATGACCCTCATATTGTCAGAATTCGAAGTAATCATGACAACTGAGTTGCCACACTCTTAGATCCCCCAAACTTTTCGATCAACCTTTTCATTTTAATAAAGACCAAAAAAATGGTCATTTTTGAAATTATAAGCATTAGCAGGTTGTTAGAAACTGAAATCAAACAGTTTTCAACTCAAAACTTTATTCTAGGTGATGTTACATTTTCACATAGGACCCCTTGTTCGAAAGGAACTTCTGAACTCTCTCGTCCATTGAATTTGTCAGGTTTTGGATGGTTTCTGCTTCAATTGTTTTGCATGAGGACAGAATACCCTCCCAGAGCTGTTGCTTAGATGTGAACTGCCTCCCGCCATCATAGACACTCCTTTTAATGATGCTCCAAAGGTTCTGAATGGGGTAGAGGTCAGGGGAGCATGGGGGTCACACCATAAGTTTGTCCCCTTTTATGCCCATATCAGCCAGAGATGCAGATGTTTTATGTGCAGCATGAGATGGTGCATTATCATGCAAAAAAATGATCTTGCTGTGAAATACACGGTTCTTCTTCTTGAACCATGGCAGGAAGTGCTGTTTGAGAAAATCCACATACATTATGGAGTTCATCTTTAGCGCCTTCAGGGATCCTAAAGGGGCCGACAATCTCTCTCCCCATGATTCCAGCCCAAAACATTACTCCACCTCCTCCTTGTTGGCGCTGTAGCTGTGTTTGCGTGGGGTGTCCATCAACCAGCCATCCTCCACTCCATCCATCTGGACCATCGAGCGCTGCACGGCACTCATCCGTGAACAAAACAGTTTTGAAATCAGTCTTCATGTAATGTTTGGCCCACTGGAGCCGTTTCTGCTTGTGTGAAGTGGATAGAGGAGGTCGACAGGATGGCGTATGCACAGCAAACCTCTGAAGGACCCTGCATCTTGTTGTTCGGGGGACGTTGGAGGCACCAGCAGCTTCAAAAACGTGTCTGCTGCTATGACAAGGCTTTTTTGCCGCTGCTCTTTCAACCTGACATAATTGCCTGTAGGAAAGAGTCCTCAATTTTCCCTTATCAGCACGCACACGTGTGTACTGTGAATCAGCTACATACTTCTTGATTGCCAAGACACTTCATCCTGATCATCGCACAATGTTGATTGTAGTCATGCCTTGACCTAAACACTCCACAATTTGTTGCTTCTCAGCAGCCGACACATCCTTTTTCTTTCCCATTTTGGCAGAAAATGTAGGCTGCTTAATAATGTGAGACAGCCTTCTTAAGTAGTCTTGCCTTTCATTGGACACACCTGCCAAACTAATTAGCACAGGTGTCTGCAATTGCTTACAGTGATATAAAGAGCCCTGACACACATCACCATCAATGAGTTTAACTGACAAACAAACAAATTCTTCCCTTATCACTCCTAAACACTTTTTGCATAATAATTTGGAACACAGTGTACATGTGCTTTTCCACAAAACACCAGTGGTTCACGTAGTGAATCTTACAGTTCTAACTTGCCAACCGTGGTCTGTATGGAGTTGTTCAATAAAGGGCCCAAACTTAAGATAACATAGATGGGAGAGGTCTCTATGAATAGGAATTCCTAAGTATTTGATACCCTGTGAGGGCCAGGCAAAGGGAAAGTTGGACTGGATGGAATCCTATATGGATTTGGGGAGGGAGACATCGAGGGCCTCAGACTTCGCTGCATTGATTTTAAAATTTGACCATGTAACAAAGTGATCTATTTCAGCCATAACAGCATGGATGGATATATGTGATTGAGTGATATATACTAGGACATCATCAGCAAATAGAGAGCACTTGTACTCGGTGCCTCCCACCTCAATCCACCTAATATTGGGGTTATGGCGAATTGATGAGAGCAGGTGCTCCGTCACTAGGATGTATAAGAGAGGGGACAGAGAACATCCCTGCCTTGTCCCATTGGTGATTGTGAAAGGTGATGAAAATCTTCTGACGCGCCCCCTGGGCCTTGGGACACCCGGAGCCGGACCCTTTTTGGTGGATGCTGGTGGTTGCAGTCTCCGTGGCGGCGACCCGGTTCCGTGGCTCAGGGCGGTCAAACCAGTGGCGGAACTATTTATGTGGTTTTGATGTTTAAATGTCCGACTACGCCACCCTTGGATTGCGGTCAGAGTGAACCGCCGCTCCAGGGCAGACCGCTGAGGCTGGTGTTGTGGGTGCAGCAGAGCGTAGCATAACTCCCCACGGGAGGAGTATAGCCTCAGGGCAGTGTATGCGGAGAATGGGGGTGATGGTGCAGGGCAGCAGCAGTAACGACACGGAGTCAGTGATGCAGTCCAGGGCCTTTACTCACAGTTCTTATTATCCAGACCACGTCTGCAGTTAACGGCTGCCCACGTCGTACTGTGCTCACCAGGTGAGGGGCTCAGACAACTCCCAGATAACTTTGGAGCGCTTCACAGGACCCCCTTTGTGTGTCCTTTGTCTGGCCTTTCTTACCAACCCTTCTGTCCCGCTGCCTCGGGCCTAATCTTGGTAAACTTGGCGCCAGTTTCCCTGACCCTATGTGGTGCCTTCCTAGCGGGTGTAGCGAGGGGCTGCTCCACATAAAATGTCACAGCCTCCTGTTTCTAGCTGAGGGTCATTTCCTGCCTCCACTAGTTTCGGGGACCGGTCTCCCCCTTTGGCCTGACCCCTCCACGCAGGTGGATTCGGGCGTGCGGTGGCGATTCGCCCGTCCGCACCCCTGGGATCCCTTCGTTCCTCATTCCTGGAGCCTTCTCCGCTCCTCTTCCTTCCTTCTCCCTCTTCCAGGCCTGGGCCTCTGTTACTAGTAGTGTTGAGCCACCCCCGTAGTGTTCGAGTTCGGATCGGTTCGTCGAACACCTTCGAACACCGTTAAAACCAATGGCAGGCAAACAAAAACACATAGAAACACATAGAAAACACCTTCAAAGGTGTCCAAAAGCTGACAAACTGCTCAGAAGACACAACTAACACATGGAAAAGCGACAAGTACATATAGTCATGCGAAAAGAAAAGAGGTGGAGGAGTAAAAGGAGGGGGAGACACAGATATAGGCATGTCATGCCCTTCTAAAATCCAAAAAGTGAGAAGCCGAGACGGCCAGTCCGCTCCTGCCCGTGCCACCTCCGTGTCGCCGGGTTTGTGCCAGAGCCGCGGTGAACCCTGACGGCCAGCCCCCCTCTCCCAATACTGGTGCCTGTCCGCTGGTGGGTCGAGAGAGCCCCCCTGTGGTGGAGGCAGCTCTAAGATTTTTAATTTAAATTGTCCCTCTAATTTGAATGAATACACTTTAAATCCATTTACAAGGATCTATTGGAGGGCAAGTCTCATGCCAGCAGCCGCGTAATTCCAGCTCCAGTACCGTCCACTAAAGCTGCTGCAGTTAAAAAGCTTTTATAAGGATCGAGCTCGGCTGTCCACCGCAAGGCATCCTACTGCCAGTCCCAGCCCCTATGCCTTGGGGTGCCTCCTGATGCTCTTCACTGAGTATCCCGTGGTCCCGAAGCATTTCCTTTGAAAAAATTAAGTGTCCAAACTACAGGTGGTGTAGCTTGCTTAACAGCCGGGATAATCCGCTGACTAGCAGACACTGCTACTAGGCACAAAGTATTTCCTGGGCTAGATGCAGTTAAAAATTTGTAAGTAGATACTCTCGTTGGATGCTGAGAAAGCATTCCATAGAGTCTCCTGGCACGCCATATATGATTCTCTTAAAAAGCTTGGGGTAGGGGTCTAGGGGACCCTTTTATAGCCAAAATCACGGCCCTGTATCACAATACGTCACCTAGGCTGAAGATAAATGGAACTGTAGCACCGAGGGCTCGGTTGCTACAGACGTATTGCACCTCACCCAGAGGTGTGATATCTCACTCTCAGATAAGGATGGAGTGTGGATCAGGACCCGACACCTGCATGCATTACACCACATTGCCGTGGGGCAGGGCGACCAATATGCCCCTGAGATGGGCACGACAGTCCCTGTCCCTGGCTGGAGTGGGGGGAGGGAACACTGAGGAAGGGGAACCCTGCAGTGCAGGAGCAGGGAGGAAGCAGTTCCTGGGTGCATTGAGAAGGGAGTATAAAAGGTGGGCACCATCTTAGTTCAGTGCAGAGAAGTCTGAGCAGAAGTGGCAGGGAGCAGGGGCTCTGCATGAGCTCTGCTCCGGAGGCGGGCCTAGTAACAGAGGCCCAGGCCTGCAAGAGGGAGAAGGAAGGAAGAGGAGCGGAGAAGGCTCCAGGAACGAGGAATGAAGGGATCCCAGGGGGGCGGACGGGCGAGTCGCCACCGCACGCCCGAATCCACCTGCGTGGAGGGGTCAGGCCAAAGGGGGAGACCGGTCCCCGAACTAGTGGAGGCAGGAAACGACCCTCAGCTAGAAACCGGAGGCTCTGACATTTTATGTGGCGCAGCCCCTTGCTCCACCCGCTAGGAAGGCACCACATAGGGTCAGGGAAAGTGGCGCCAAGTTTACCAAGAGGAGGCCCGAGGCAGCCGGACAGAAGTGTTGGTAAGAAAGGCCAGACAAAGGACACACAAAGGGGGTCCTGTGAAGCACTCCAAAGTTATCTGGGAGTTGTCTGAGCCCCTCACCTGGTGAGCACAGTACGACGTGGGCAGCCGTTACCTGCAGACGTGGTCTGGATAATAAGAACTGTGAGTAAAGGCCCTGAACTGCATCACTGACTCCGTGTCGTTACTGCTGCTGCCCTGCACCATCACCCCCATCCTCCGCATACACTGCCCTGAGGCTATACTCCTCCCGTGGGGAGTTATGCTACGCTCTGCTGCACCCACAACTCCAGCCTTAGCGGTCTGCCCTGTAGCGGCGGTTCACTCTGACCGCAATCCACGGGTGGCGTAGTCGGACATTTAAACATCAAAACCACATAAATAGTTCCGCCACTGGTTTGACCGCCCTGAGCCACGGAACTTGATCGCCGCCACGAAGACTACAACCACCAGCATCCACCAAAAAGGGTCCGGCTCCGGGTGTCCCAAGGCCCAGGGGGTGCGTCAGAACATTTTCATCACCTTTCACAATCACCAATGGGACAAGGCAGGGATGTCCTCTGTCCCCTCTCTTATACATCCTAGTGACGGAGCACCTGCTCTCATCAATTCGCCATAACCCCATTATTAGGTGGATTGAGGTGGGAGGCACCGAGTACAAGTGCTCTCTATTTGCTGATGATGTCCTAGTATATATCACTCAATCACATATATCCATCCCTGCTGTTATGGCTGAAATAGATCACTTTGTTACATGGTAAAATTTTAAAATCAATGCAGCGAAATCTGAGGCCCTGGATGTCTCCCTCCCTAAATCCATATAGGATTCCATCCAGTCCAACTTTCCCTTTGCCTGGCCGTCACAGGGTATCAAATACTTAGGAATTCCTATTCATAGAGACCTCTCCCATCTATGTTATCTTAATTTTGGGCCCTTTATTGAACAATTCCATACAGACCACGGTTGGCAAGTTAGAACTGTAAGATTCACTACGTGAACCACTGGTGTTTTGTGGAAAAGCACATGTACACCGCGTTCCAAATTATTATGCAAAAAGTGTTTAGGAGTGATAAGGGAAGAATTTGTTTGTTTGTCAGTTAAACTCATTGATGGTGATGTGTGTCAGGGCTCTTTATATCACTGTAAGCAATTGCAGACACCTGTGCTAATTAGTTTGGCAGGTGTGTCCAATGAAAGGCAAGACTACTTAAGAAGGCTCTCTCACATTATTAAGCAGCCTACATTTTCTGCCAAAATGGGAAAGAAAAAGGATGTGTCGGCTGCTGAGAAGCAACAAATTGTGGAGTGTTTAGGTCAAGGCATGACTACAATCAACATTGTGCGATGATCAGGATGAAGTGTCTTGGCAATCAAGAAGTATGTAGCTGATTCACAGTACACACGTGTGCGTGCTGATAAGGGCAAATTGAGGACTCTTTCCTACAGGCAATTACGTCAGGTTGAAAGAGCAGCGGCAAAAAAGCCTTGTCATAGCAGCAGACAAGTTTTTGAAGCTGCTTGTGCCTCCAACGTCCCCCGAACAACAAGATGCAGGGTCCTTCAGAGGTTTGCAGCTGTGCATACGCCATCCTGTCGACCTCCTCTATCCACTTCACACAAGCAGAAACGGCTCCAGTGGGCCAAACATTACATGAAGACTGATTTCAAAACTGTTTTGTTCACGGATGAGTGCCGTGCAGCGCTCGATGGTCCAGATGAATGGAGTGGAGGATGGCTGGTTGATGGACACCCCACGCAAACACGGCTACAGCGCCAACAAGGAGGAGGTGGAGTAATGTTTTGGGCTGGAATCATGGGGAGAGAGATTGTCGGCCCCTTTAGGATCCCTGAAGGCGCTAAAGATGAACTCCATAATGTATGTGGATTTTCTCAAACAGCACTTCCTGCCATGGTTCAAGAAGAAGAACCGTGTATTTCACAGCAAGATCATTTTTCTGCATGATAATGCACCATCTCATGCTGCACATAAAACATCTGCATCTCTGGCTGATATGGGCATAAAAGGGGACAAACTTATGGTGTGACCCCCATGCTCCCCTGACCTCTACCCCATTCAGAACCTTTGGAGCATCATTAAAAGGAGTGTCTATGATGGCGGGAGGCAGTTCACATCTAAGCAACAGCTCTGGGAGGGTATTCTGTCCTCATGCAAAACAATTGAAGCAGAAACCATCCAAAACCTGACAAATTCAATGGACGAGAGAGTTCAGAAGCTCCTTTCGAACAAGGGGTCCTATGTGAAAATGTAACATCACCTAGAATAAAGTTTTGAGTTGAAAACTGTTTGATTTCAGTTTCTAACAACCTGCTAATGCTTATAATTTCAAAAATGACCATTTTTTTGGTCTTTATTAAAATGAAAAGGTTGATCGAAAAGTTTGGGGGATCTAAGAGTGTGGTAGTCATGATTACTTCGAATTCTGACAATATGAGGGTCAAACTTAGAGATGAGCGTTGTTCTACTCGAACTGTTCGCCAATCTCAAATTCGAGCTGTTTTGGGCGGTGTTCGAGCCGGTCGGCGAACACGAACAATTTGAGAAAAATTCGGCTGTTCGAGGTTATGTTCGATAACTGTTCGTGCACCAAAATCATAACTGGATTTTTTCTCAGTAATGATGAAAATTAATGTTAATACGCAGTTTGAGTGTACAGCGGGGCGGGGGGAGGGGCAGGGGATGGATCTCTGCAGGAACAATGAAGATCTCCATTTTTTTTTCTCTTTCCCGCATTTGCAGTGGGGAGGTGCAATCTGTCAGCCTATCAGCAGCGCACACACGGAGCGAAGTGCTTTTTTTCACACAAGCAAGGGCATGTGTGATTGGCAGTGTATGTCACATGTCCTTGCCCTATAAGACCAAGCCATTTTCCCCGTCGCCACCATTTTCTCACTGCTGCAGCTGCGTGTTAGACGGCACCGCTGTTGCTGTGTGCGCTATACCTTGTTAATTTCAAGCCAATTTTCGCACAAATATACAGATAGCTTGGGAGTAGGGAATAGTTGTGATTGCAGTCCTTTTAAGGACTAGGTTACAGCATTTCCTACGACTTTTATCAGGCAGGTCTGTGCTCTTAAATAGATAGATTGTGGGAGTAAAGACTAATTGTAATTGGAGTCCTTTTCAGGACTAGGTTACATCAGTTCCTATCAGTTTTTGCCAGGCAGGTCTGTGCCAGTGCTGTGCAAGTTTTTTTCACAGCATTTGGCTGAATCTAGCAAAGCTAATCCTTTTTGGCCTATTGCAGAGTGTGTTAGTCAGTGGAGTAGCCTATCTGTGTTGCAAGATATGCCACCTGTGTATAGAATACCAATTTTTTTACTGCACCTAGTGAAGTAAAATCTTTTGGGCATAGCATCATTCTATTAGTCCATCTATACTGACCTCCATCAGGTTGCAAATTAAAAATAATTTTTTCTTCATTTAGCTCTGAAAAAATATTTGGGCTTCTAGCAGTGTGTGGGACTTGTTCTATTAGTCCTTCTATACTGACCTCCAGCAGGTTGCAAATTGAATATAATTTTTTTCTGCATCTAGCTCTGAAAAAATATTTGGGCTTCTAGCGGTGTGTGGGACTTGGTCTATTAGTCCATCTATACTGACCTCCATCAGGTTGCAAATTAAAAATAATTTTTTTCTGCATCTAGCTCTGAAAAAATATTTGGGCTTCTAGCAGTGTGTGGGACTTGGTCTATTAGTCCATCTATACTGACCTCCATCAGGTTGCAAATTAAAAATAATTTTTTTCTGCATCTAGCTCTGAAAAAATATTTGGGCTTCTAGCAGTGTGTGGGACTTGGTCTATTAGTCCATCTATACTGACCTCCATCAGGTTGCAAATTAAAAATAATTTTTTCTTCATTTAGCTCTGAAAAAATATTTGGGCTTCTAGCAGTGTGTGGGACTTGTTCTATTAGTCCTTCTATACTGACCTCCAGCAGGTTGCAAATTGAATATAATTTTTTTCTGCATCTAGCTCTGAAAAAATATTTGGGCTTCTAGCGGTGTGTGGGACTTGGTCTATTAGTCCATCTATACTGACCTCCATCAGGTTGCAAATTAAAAATAATTTTTTTCTGCATCTAGCTCTGAAAAAATATTTGGGCTTCTAGCAGTGTGTGGGACTTGGTCTATTAGTCCATCTATACTGACCTCCATCAGGTTGCAAATTAAAAATAATTTTTTTCTGCATCTAGCTCTGAAAAAATATTTGGGCTTCTAGCAGTGTGTGGGACTTGGTCTATTAGTCCATCTATACTGACCTCCATCAGGTTGCAAATTAAAAATAATTTTTTTCTTCATTTAGCTCTGAAAAAATATTTGGGCTTCTAGCAGTGTGTGGGACTTGTTCTATTAGTCCTTCTATACTGACCTCCAGCAGGTTGCAAATTGAATATAATTTTTTTCTGCATCTAGCTCTGAAAAAATATTTGGGCTTCTAGCAGTGTGTGGGACTTGGTCTATTAGTCCATCTATACTGACCTCCATCAGGTTGCAAATTGAATAAAAAAAATTTCTGCATCTAGCTCTGAAAAAATATTTGGGCTTCTAGCGGTGTGTGGGACTTGGTCTATTAGTCCATCTATACTGACCTCCATCAGGTTGCAAATTAAAAATATATTTTTTCTGCATCTAGCTCTGAAAAAATATTTGGGCTTCGAGCAGTGTGTGGGACTTGGTCTATTAGTCCATCTATACTGACCTCCATCAGGTTGCAAATTAAAAATAATTTTTTTCTGCATCTAGCTCTGAAAAAATATTTGGGCTTCTAGCAGTGTGTGGGACTTGGTCTATTAGTCCATCTATACTGACCTCCATCAGGTTGCAAATTGAATAAAAAAAATTTCTGCATCTAGCTCTGAAAAAATATTTGGGCTTCTAGCGGTGTGTGGGACTTGGTCTATTAGTCCATCTATACTGACCTCCATCAGGTTGCAAATTAAAAATAATTTTTTTCTGCATCTAACCCAGCCAATAGTTTTGGCCTAATACCACAGTTTGGCCACTCAGCTCTGCTCGGTTACCATCCATTGTTTTTTTGTGCAAACAACTCCAGAGTTGTGAATTAGTTAACCACCAAAATGAGTGGAAAAAGGCCTGCTGCTGGTGGAAAGGGGAATAGGCGTGTTGTGAAGGGGAAAAAAGGTTGTGTCCGTGGGGTAGGTGCAGAAGAAAGACCATCTTCCAGCCATACTAAAATGTCTACTTCTTTTAGCGGACAATGTGATAAGATCCCTTTCTTACGGCCACGCCAATCGCTACAAATTCCAGATGAGGCACAAAAACAGCAGGTGCTTCAACGGATATCAAGTGCTCCTTTAAGTGGGCTCTCCTCCACATCAACTTCAACATCACAAATACTCCAGTCCTCAAAGGTGTCACCCCAATCGCACTTGCTTCCTCACAGCTCCCAAATCTCCAGCTGCCCGTCTGAGTATGAGGTAGAACAGATGGTTGAGTCTGCAGAGCTGTTTACTCATACTATAGCCTGGGAATCAGAGGTCGACTCCAGCGCTTCTGTGAATCCAGACGAGGAAATGATCTGCACTGATGCCCAGAATCTTTATGAGTCGGATCCAGGACCAGACGCAGAAGGTTCTGACCATAATGTAGACCCTCATTCCCAAACTGTAACTCCTGTTGGTGGAGACAATGAGGAAGACGATGATAAGACTCAAATACCTGATTGGAGCGACAACTTTAGTTTCTTGTCAGGGCAGGACAGGTTGGCTCTGAGGACGACGGGTGTGATAACGCACAGGGTGATGATGATGAGGTTGGAGATCCCACTTACTGTCAACCCACAGTCAGCTAAGAGATGAGGTCAGCAGAGGAGGTGGAGGAAGATGCTAGTGACGACGAGGTCAGGTTGCGCCTTCCTGGACAGAGACGTAGTACTGGAAGGACGTCAACAACTGCATCCTCAAACACAACTCTGCCTCTCACCACAAGTCGTGGTGGCTCTTCGGTCGCATGGGTGCTAAGCCTTGCATAGCCTTGGCATTTTTTCAGATCGATAAAGATGACCCAACTCGTGTTATCTGTAACATTTGTCAGCAAAAGCTAAGTAGAG
Source organism: Phyllobates terribilis (assembly GCF_046119375.1). NCBI lineage: Eukaryota > Metazoa > Chordata > Amphibia > Anura > Dendrobatidae > Phyllobates > Phyllobates terribilis. Next base: position 245,267,579 of record NW_027362772.1, read on the forward strand.
GCCAAAAAATACATAGTTTGAGTACTTCATGCATGAACCGGCACATGGACATGAAGCATAAGTTGCAGTGGGAAGCTCAGTGTGCTACAATGCGGCCTAGCCGGCCGGGCCAACCACCGTCTGCCATATCTTGTGCATCCGCGGCCTCTTCATCCTCTGTGACTGGGGGGACAGCAGTCACACCTGTTTTGGGGCGCAGACCTGCCACCTCTTTACCCGCAACAGCCAGCGTGATTGGCAGGTCATCATTTTCTTTGGAGGTGGTAACACCAGCTGGTGTTGAGCGCTGTCCGACATCGATAGCACCACCTTTGGATCAAGGCAACCTAACATGTCCGCCTGCATCTTCCTCACAGACCGGCAGTTTGCCGGGGACACCCTTATCAACCCCGTCTAAGCACAATAGCCAGCCCTCGATCCCTCAGATGTGGACAAGTAAAAGACCATTTTCTCCTAGCCATGAGAAAGCTAAGAGGTTTAATTTCACCATCTGCAAGATCTTGGCTACAGAAATGCTGCCTTTCCGCCTGGTGGACACAGAGGATTTTCGAGACCTTATGTCCGTCGCAGTGCCCCAGTACCAGATGCCCAGTCGGCACTACTTCTCAAAGAAAGGTGTGCCTGCGCTCCACCAGCATGTCGCACACAACATCACCGCTTCTTTGAGAAACTCTGTGTGTGACAGGGTGCATTTCACCACAGACACTTGGACGAGTAGTCATGGACAGGGGCGTTACATGTCGCTGACTGGGCACTGGGTAACTATGGTGACAGCAGGACAAGGGACTGCTGTCCAAGTCTTGCCGTCCCCACGAGTTGTGCGTCAATCCTCTTTATGTCAAAGTTCCTCCACTGCTTCTGCCTCCTCAACCTCCTCTCGTTCTTCCACCTGCACCCAAAGCCTGTCTGGTCATGCCACAAGCTTTCTAACTGCGCAGAAGGAATCCTGCACACCTCCTTACTATGCTGGCAGTAGGGCTCAACGTCATCAGGCGGTTTTTACATTGAAATGTCTGGGAAATGTGAGTCACACAGCTGAGGAGTTGTGGTCAGCTCTGGAGAACCAATTTCATGAATGGTTGTCTCCACTGGACCTGAAACCAGGGAAGGCCGTGTGCGACAATGCTGCAAACCTGGGTGCGGCCCTTCGCCGGGGCAATGTCACACACGTGCCTTGTATGGCTCACGTGTTGAACCTGGTTGTCCAGCAATTTTTAGCCCACTATCCCAGACTAGATGGCCTTCTGCAGAGGGCACGGTCACTGTGTGCTCACTTTCGCCGTTCGCATCCCGCAGCTCAGCGACTTACATCTCTACAGAAGTCGTTGGGCCTGCCACTTCACCGGCTAAAATGCGATGTGCCTACCCGGTGGAATTCAACTCTGCACATGTTGCAGCGACTGTGGCAGCACCGACAAGCCCTGGTGCAATACATTCTGACGTATAGCCTGGGCCAACGAGATCCTGAGATGGGGCAAATCACGCTGGAGGAGTGGTCTCAGATCAGGGACCTATGCACCCTTCTGCACAGTTTTGAAATGGCGACGAAGATGTTTAGTGCTGACGATGCCATTATCAGCATGACTATTCCGGTGATTTACATGCTGGAGCACATGTTAAACAGAATTCGGAGTCAGGTGGTGGCACAAGAGGAGGTGGAGGAAGTAGAGGAGGAGGAGTTGTATGCGGAAGGGCTAACATCTGCAAGGTCCAAACGGTCGGCAGCACCAAGGCGGAAGGCATGTGAGGGTGGGGGAGATGGTTTTACCAGGGCGCATGGTAGCAGCCAAACTAGTGAGGAAGGTGCAGGAGCCCAGGAAGAAGTGGAAGACGAACTGATGGAAGACTCATCAGATGAGGGAGACCTTGATCACATTTCTGTTGTGCGAGGTTGGGGGGAGAGGACAGAGGAAGGAAGCATGATTGTTACATCGCCACCAACACAACAGGGACTTGGTGCTCCTGGATGCGCAACACACATGAGTGCCTTCTTGCTGCACTACCTGCAACATGACCCTCGAATTGTGAGATTTAGAAATAATCCTGACTACTGGGTTGCCACACTGTTAGATCCCCGGTACAAAAGTAAATTTACAGAAATTATTCCTGCCATAGAAAGGGATGCACGCATGCAGGAGTATCAGCAGAGACTGTTGCAGAATCTTACATGTGCTTTTCCACAAAATACCAGTGGTGCACGTAGTGAATCTCACAGTTCCAACTTGCCAACCGTGGGACCGTCAAGTGTTCAGCACTCAAACCGTAACAGAACCACGGTATCTGCTGGTAACATCAATTTTGCGGAATCATTTCACCACTTTTTTAGCCCAACCTTTGCAAGGCCACAGGAGATAAGAAGTCTGACACATAGTCAACGCCTAGAGACGATGGTACAGGAGTATCTCCAAGTAAACATTGAAGCCACGACTGTGTCACTGGACCCTTGCTCTTTTTGGGCTTCCAATCTGGATAAATGGCCGGAGCTAGCCACTTACGCCTTGGAGATCTTGTCATGCCCCGCAGCCAGCGTTCTGTCTGAACGTGTGTTCAGCACTGCTGGTGGTGTGCTGACAGATAAGTGCACGCGGCTCTCCACTGATAATGTAGACAGACTCACGTTCATAAAGATGAACAAATCATGGATCCGAAATGACTTTTCTACCCCTGTGTCATCCTGGGGAGAGTAAAAGCTTGATGATTGGTTAAAATCACCCTACCAACCGTTTTAAGCTTTCAAATTACTAATCATGTTTATCTGTATCTTGGCTGGAAAATAATTTGGGCTTTGTAGCAGTGTGCAGCACTGATTCTATTAGGCCATCTATAATAAGCTCCACCAGATTTAAAATTACTAATCATGTTTATCTGTATCTTGACTGGAAAATAATTTGGGCTTTGTAGCAGTGTGCAGCACTGATGCTATTAGGCCATCTATACTAAAGCTTCACCAGATTTAAAATTAATAATAATTTTTAGCTGCATCTAGCCCGGAAAATAATTTTGGGGCTCCGAGATGCGCAAGACACATAAGTGCCTTCTTGCTGCACTACCTGCAGCATGACCCTCATATTGTCAGAATTCGAAGTAATCATGACTACTGGGTTGCCACACTCTTAGATCCCCCAAACTTTTCGATCAACCTTTTCATTTTAATAAAGACCAAAAAAATGGTCATTTTTGAAATTATAAGCATTAGCAGGTTGTTAGAAACTGAAATCAAACAGTTTTCAACTCAAAACTTTATTCTAGGTGATGTTACATTTTCACATAGGACCCCTTGTTCGAATGGAGCTTCTGAACTCTCTCGTCCATTGAATTTGTCAGGTTTTGGATGGTTTCTGCCTCAATTGTTTTGCATGAGGACAGAATACCTTCCCAGAGCTGTTGCTTAGATGTGAACTGCCTCCCGCCATCATAGACACTCCTTTTAATGATGCTCCAAATGTTCTGAATGGGGTAGAGGTCAGGAGAGCATGGGGGTCACACCATAAGTTTGTCCCCTTTTATGCCCATATCAGCCAGAGATGCAGATGTTTTATGTGCAGCATGAGATGGTGCATTATCATGCAGAAAAATGATCTTGCTGTGAAATACACGGTTCTTCTTCTTGAACCATGGCAGGAAGTGCTGTTTGAGAAAATCCACATACATTATGGAGTTCATCTTTAGCGCCTTCAGGGATCCTAAAGGGGCCGACAATCTCTCTCCCCATGATTCCAGCCCAAAACATTACTCCACCTCCTCCTTGTTGGCGCTGTAGCCGTGTTTGCGTGGGGTGTCCATCAACCAGCCATCCTCCACTCCATCCATCTGGACCATCGAGCGCTGCACGGCACTCATCCGTGAACAAAACAGTTTTGAAATCAGTCTTCATGTAATGTTTGGCCCACTGGAGCCGTTTCTGCTTGTGTGAAGTGGATAGAGGAGGTCGACAGGATGGCGTATGCACAGCTGCAAACCTCTGAAGGACCCTGCATCTTGTTGTTCGGGGGACGTTGGAGGCACAAGCAGCTTCAAAAACTTGTCTGCTGCTATGACAAGGCTTTTTTGCCGCTGCTCTTTCAACCTGACGTAATTGCCTGTAGGAAAGAGTCCTCAATTTGCCCTTATCAGCACGCACACGTGTGTACTGTGAATCAGCTACATACTTCTTGATTGCCAAGACACTTCATCCTGATCATCGCACAATGTTGATTGTAGTCATGCCTTGACCTAAACACTCCACAATTTGTTGCTTCTCAGCAGCCAACACATCCTTTTTCTTTCCCATTTTGGCAGAAAATGTAGGCTGCTTAATAATGTGAGACAGCCTTCTTAAGTAGTCTTGCCTTTCATTGGACACACCTGCCAAACTAATTAGCACAGGTGTCTGCAATTGCTTACAATGATATAAAGAGCCCTGACACACATCACCATCAATGAGTTTAACTGACAAACAAACAAATTCTTCCCTTATCACTCCTAAACACTTTTTGCATAATAATTTGGAACACAGTGTACATGTGCTTTTCCACAAAACACCAGTGGTTCATGTAGTGAATCTTACAGTTCTAACTTGCCAACCGTGGTCTGTATGGAGTTGTTCAATAAAGGGCCCAAAATTAAGATAACATAGATGGGAGAGGTCTCTATGAATAGGAATTCCTAAGTATTTGATACCCTGTGAGGGCCAGGCAAAGGGAAAGTTGGACTGGATGGAATCCTGTATGGATTTGGGAAGGGAGACATCGAGGGCCTCAGACTTCGCTGCATTGATTTTAAAATTTTACCATGTAACAAAGTGATCTATTTCAGCCATAACAGCATGGATGGATATATGTGATTGAGTGATATATACTAGGACATCATCAGCAAATAGAGAGCACTTGTACTCGGTGCCTCCCACCTCAATCCACCTAATATTGGGGTTATGGCGAATTGATGAGAGCAGGTGCTCCGTCACTAGGATGTATAAGAGAGGGGACAGAGAACATCCCTGCCTTGTCCCATTGGTGATTGTGAAAGGTGATGAAAATGTTCTGACGCGCCCCCTGGGCCTTGGGACACCCGGAGCCGGACCCTTTTTGGTGGATGCTGGTGGTTGTAGTCTCCGTGGCGGCAACCCGGTTCCGTGGCTCAGGGCGGTCAAACCAGTGGCGGAACTATTTATGTGGTTTTGATGTTTAAATGTCCGACTACGCCACCCGTGGATTGCGGTCAGAGTGAACCGCCGCTCCAGGGCAGACTGCTGAGGCTGGTGTTGTGGGTGCAGCAGAGCGTAGCATAACTCCCCACGGGAGGAGTATAGCCTCAGGGCAGTGTATGCGGAGGATGGGGGTGATGGTGCAGGGCAGCAGCAGTAATGACACGGAGTCAGTGATGCAGTCCAGGGCCTTTACTCACAGTTCTTATTATCCAGACCACGTCTGCAGGTAACGGCTGCCCACGTCGTACTGTGCTCATCAGGTGAGGGGCTCAGACAACTCCCAGATAACTTTGGAGTTCTTCACAGGACCCCCTTTGTGTGTCCTTTTTCTGGCCTTTCTTACCAACCCTTCTGTCCAGCTGCCTCGGGCCTCCTCTTGGTAAACTTGGCGCCAGTTCCCCTGACCCTATGTGGTGCCTTCCTAGCGGGTGTAGCGAGGGGCTGCGCCACATAAAATGTCACAACCTCCTGTTTCTAGCTGAGGGTCGTTTCCTGCCTCCACTAGTTTCGGGGACCGGTCTCCCCCTTTGGCCTGAACCCTCCACGCAGGTGGATTCGGGCGTGCGGTGGCGACTCGCCCGTCCGCACCCCTGAGATCCCTTCGTTCCTCGTTCCTGGAGCCTTCTCCGCTCCTCTTCCTTCCTTCTCCCTCTTCCAGGCCTGGGCCTCTGTTACTAGGCCCGCCTCCGGAGCAGAGCTCATGCAGAGCCCCTGCTCCCTGCCACTTCTGCTCAGACTTCTCTGCACTGAACTAAGATGGTGCCCACCTTTTATACTCCCTTCTCAATGCACCCAGGAACTGCTTCCTCCCTGCTCCTGCACTACAGGGTTCCCCTTCCTCAGTGTTCCCTCCCCCCACTCCAGCCAGGGACAGGGACTGTCATGCCCATCTCAGGGGCATATTGGTTGCCCTGCCCCACGGCAATGTGGTGTAATGCATGCAGGTGTCGGGTCCTGATCCACACTCCATCCTTACCTGAGAGTGAGATATCACACCTCTGGGTGAGGTGCAATACCTCTGTAGCAACCGAGCCCTCAGTGTGCTACAGTTCCATTTATCTTCAGCCTAGGTGACGTATTGCGATACAGGGCTGTGATTTTGGCTATAAAAGGGTCCCCTAGACCCCTACCCCAAGCTTTTTAAGAGAATAATATATGGCATGTCAGGAGACTCTATGGAATGCTTTCTCAGCATCCAACGAGAGTATCTAATTACAAATTTTTAATTGCATCTAGCCCAGAAAATACTTTGTGCCTAGTAGCAGTGTCTGCTAGTCAGCGGATTATCCCGCCTGTTATTCCACCTGTAGTTTGGACACTTAATTTTTTCAAAGGAAATGCTTCGGGACCACGGGATACTCAGTGAAGAGCATCAGGACGCACCCCAAGGCATAGGGGCTGGGACTGGCGGTAGGATGCCTTGCGGTGGACAGCCGAGCTCGATCCTTATAAAAGCTCTTTAACTGCAGCAGCTTTAGTGGACGCTACTGGAGCTGGAATTACGCGGCTGCTGGCATGAGACTTGCCCTCCAATAGATCCTTGTAAAAGGATTTAAAGTGTATTCATTCAAATTAGAGAGACAATTTAAATTAAAAAGTTAGAGCTGCCTCCACCACATGGGGGCTCGCTCGACCCACCAGTGGACAGGCACCAGTATTGGGAGAGGGGGGCTGGCCGTCAGGGTCCACCGCGGCTCTGGCACAAACCCGGCGACACGGAGGTGGCACGGGCAGGAACGGACTGGCCGTGTCGGCTTCTCACTTTTTGGATTTTAGAAGGGCATGACATGCCTATATCTGTGTCTCCCCCTCCTTTTACTCCTCCACCTCTTTTCTTTTCGCATGACTATATGTACTTGTCACTTTTCCATGTGTTAGTTATGTCTTCTGAGCAGTTTGTCAGCTTTTGGACACCTTTGAAGGTGTTTTCTATGTGTTTCTATGTGTTTTTGTTTGCCTGCCATTGGTTTTAACGATGTTCGAAGGTGTTCGACGAACAGTTCGACGAACAGTTCGGCAAACACACGGGTGTTCGACGAACCGAACCGAACTCGAACACTACGTGGGTGGCTCAACACTAATGACGAGACACAATTGCCAGGAAGTGAGGAGGAGGATCGTGGTGCGCAAGTGGAAGAGGAGGAGGTGGTGGATGATCTAGTAACTGACCCAACGTGGCAAGAGGACATGCAGAGTGATGCCAGCAGCACACAGGGGGAGGGAGGCAGAGTATCCCAACAGGCAGGAAGAAGCAGTGTGGTGGCCGCAGGCAGAAGGCGGGGAAGCGTTCCCCGTAACACCAACACGAGGGATGTTGCCAGTACAAGCGGTAGGTCTTCCAGAGTCTGGAATTTTTTTAAAGACTCTGCTGATAACACCAAAAAGGCCATTTGTACCACCTGCCATGCCAGCATCAGCAGGGGTGACAAAACTACCTGCCTGACCACCACCAGCATGATCAGGCACATGGCAGCAAAGCACCCGACTTTTTGGGGCGAACCCCAGGGTCCACGACCAGTGTCAGCGGGTGTCACCACTGCTTCTTCCGCTGTTGTGCGTGCAATAGAACCCCCTGTTGTATGTGCAAGGCAATCCCCTGTCCATACTGCATGCAAAGATGCCCCCTCCTCTCAGTCTTCATTTGTTATGGCAGTTTCTCAAGAAACAGCATCAACGTCCACATCCACGTCCCACCGCAGCGTTCAATTGTCCATATCCTAGACCTTTGAACGAAAGCGGAAATTCACAGCTAACACCCCACAGGCCACAGTCCTAAATTCGCACATTTCATGACTGCTTGCGTTGGAAATGCTGCCTTTTAGGCTGGTGGAGACGGATTCCTTCTGCAACCTTATGACTGTGGCCGTCCCTCGGTACTCGGTCCCCAGCCAACACTATTTTGCCCGGTGTGCCATCCCCGCACTACACAAGCACGTGTCCCAAAACATCTGCCGTGCCCTCAACAACGCAGTTACTGGGAGAGTCCACCTGACAACGGACACGTGGACAAATGCTAGTGGCTAGAGATGGTAAATCTCCCTGACGGCGCACTGGGTAAACATAGTGGAAGCCGTGACCCAGTCGGACCTTGGGACGGAACACATCCTCCCACACGGAGGATTGCGGGTCCTATGTCAGTCAGAGTTGCCCCCACAGTATACAGCTCCAGCGCATCATCATCCTCCTCCTCCTCCTCATGTTCAGCCTCCATCTCAGATATCACCACATCAGTTACAAGCTGGAAGCACTGCAGTACTGCCTCCGCCAAGTGGCAACAGGCTGTGCTGAGACTCATAAGCTTAGTTGAGAAACCTCACACTGCTTGTGAGTTGTGGACAGCTGTGAAAGAGCAGGCAGATCTGTGGCTGAGACCGCTGAACCTACATCCAGGCATGGTGTGTGACAATGGCCGTAACCTGGTGGCGGCTCTGAGGCGAGGCGAGATCACACACGTACCATGCCTGGCTCATGTGCTTAACCTCGTGGTTCAACAGTTTCTTAAATCGTACCCCGAGTTGCCAGATCTGCTCGTCAAAGTACGCCGCCTGTCTGCTCTTTTTCGCAAGTCGGCTACAGCTTTCGCCGCCCTTGCTGTGTTGCAGCAATGTTTGCAGCTTCCGTCACACCGACTGGTGTGTGATGTCCCCACATGTTGGAACTCTACCCTCCACATGTTGCAAAGGATTTGTGAGCAGAAGAGAGCAGTTGTGGAGCACCAGCTGCAACAAGGCCGTCGATATTCAGGTCAGATTCCACACATAAGACCTCAGGAGTGGACCTGGATGTCTCACATCTGTACCATCTTGACAAACTTTGAGGAGTCCACCCAGATGGTGAGTGGTGATGACGCCATCACTAGCGTCAGCATTCCACTTGTCTGTCTTTTGCAACACTCTCTGCAGAGAATTAAAGAGGAGGCATTGCAGCCAGAGTATGATGAGATGGATCAAGAAGCCGTAGCGGTCGATTACACACAGCACAGCCTCATCTCATCCCAATGTGCATTGGGGGAAAATGAGGGAGAGGAGGAGGAGGAGGAGAAGGAAGAACAGGAGCTTGTATCATGCGCTGTAGACGGTAGTACCTGTACAACTGTCATACCGTCGGTTCAGCGTGGGTGGCCTGAGGACAGGGGGGAGGAGGAGGAAGAGGAGGAGGAGAGCATGGTCAGTCGTCATCTTGGTGAGGATACGGATGTCTTGCCCATTACCTGTCTTGCACGCATGGCTGACTTTATGTTACGCTGCCTTAACCGTGACCCTCACGTTGTCAAAATGTTGGGTGGCAGTCATTACTGGTTGGTGACACTTTTAGACCCCAGCTACAAGGAGAACTTTCACTCTGTTATTCCTGAGGTGTAGAGGTCTACAAAAATTGGGCAGTACCAGAAGGCCCTTGCTGCAGAACTGTTAAAAAATTTCCATCTGAACACGCTAGCGGCAGAGGTCACAGTTCGTTGACCAACCAAGGCGTACAAGTGAGAGAGAGGCAACACTAATCCAGCAGAGGCAGGGGAACACTGTCAACGTTCTGGGACAGTTTTCTGAGACCCACCCAGCTTACAGGCCCTGAGGCGCGGGGTACTCTCAAAAGGAGTAGAAAGTTTCAAAAGATGGTGAGGGAGTACCTTGCCGACCCTACCAGCGTCCTACGTGATTCCTCTGTGCCTTTTAATTATTGGGTATCCAAGCTGGACACTTGGAATGAACTCGCTCTGTACACCTTGGAGGTCCTGGCCTGCCCTGCCCCTTGCGTGTTATCGGAGCGTGTTTTTAGTGCCGCTGGGGGAATTATAACTGATAAGTGCACTCGCTTGTCAACTGACAATGCTGACAAGCTGACCCTTATCAAAATGAACAAGGGCTGGATTGGGCCAGACTTCTCATCACCACCAAATGACAGCAGAGTAACATAAAGTCAAATCCACTGTGTTATTTCGGGAGGTGTATTCACATGCACCGCTTCCCACCCACACATGGGTATAAGCTTCCTCATTTCGGCTGTTTTATGTTCTTCTCTTTATCCTCAGCCTCCACCACCACTATACCACCAGGATGACCATGGTCCGTGTTGCCATTATTGAAAGTTCCTCCGTCCTTATTTTTGTCAGCTTTTGCTTGGAAGGCATAAGCAAAGACTGTGGGAGACCCACTCCCTAATAATGGGAATAATAATTTTAATATGCTGTACTGTATGGCTCTTATAAGGGGCATTAAAAGCGTCGTTAAGCTACTGCGACCTCCACCACTTTTCCGATGGGCATTAAAAGCATCTTGTTAAGCCACTGTGACCTCCACCACTTTTCCAAGGGGCATTAAAAGCATCTTGTTAATCTACTGGGACCTCCACGTCTCTTCTGAGGGGCATTAAAAGCGTCTTGTTAAGCTACTGGGACCTCCACGTCTTTTCTGAGGGGCATTAAAAGCGTCTTGTTAAGCTACTGGGACCTCCACGTCTTTTCTGAGGGGCATTAAAAGCGTCTTGTTAAGCTACTGGGACCTCCACGTCTCTTTTGAGGAGCAATTAAAGCTTCTTGTTAAGCTACTGGGACCTCCACGTCTCTTCTGAGGGGCATTTAAAGCGTTTTGTTAAGCTACTGGGACCTCCACGTCTTTTCTGAGGGGCATTAAAAGCGTCTTGTTAAGCTACTGGGACCTCCACGTCTCTTCTGAGGAGCAATTAAAGCGTCTTGTTAAGCTACTGGGACCTCCATGTCTCTTCTCAGGGGCATTAAAAGCGTCTTTTTAAGCTACTTGGACATCCACGTTTCTTCTGAGAGACATTAAAAGCATCTTGTTAAGCTCCTGCGACCTCCACCACTTTTCCGAGGGGCATTAAAACTGTCTTGTTAAGCTACTGTGACCTCCACCACTTTTCCAAGGGGCATTAAAAGTGTCTTGTTAAGCTACTGTGACCTCCACCACTTTTCCAAGGGGCATTAAAAGCGTCTTGTAAAGCTACTGGGACCTCCACGTGTCTTCTGAGGGGCATTAAAAGCGTCTTGTTAAGCTACTGGGACCTCCACGTCTCTTCTGAGGGGCATTAAAAGCATTTTTTTAAGCTACTGGGACCTCCACGTCTCTTCTGAGGGGCATTAAAAGCGTCTTGTTAAGCTACTGGGACCTCTACGTCTCTTCTGAGGGGCATTAAAACCGTCTTGTTAAGCTACTGGGACCTCCACGTCTCTTCTGAGGGGCATTAAAAGCGTCTTGTTAAACCACTCTGAACTCCACAGCTCTTCCAAGGGGCATTGAAATGATGTTTTTAATTAACTCTAACCTCCACGACTCTTCGAACGGGCATTGCATTTCCTCCTAATTTTTGGCAGCTTTTGCTTGGAAGGCATAAGCAAAGACTATGGGAGACCCACTCCCCAATAATGGGAATAATGTTTGTAATATGCTGTACTGCATGGCTCTTGTAAGGGGCATTGCAATTTCCTCCGTCCTAATTTTTGGCAGCTTTTGCTTGGAAGGCTTAAGCAAAGACCATGGGAGACCCACTCCCCAATAATGGGAGTAATGTTTTTAAGATGCTGCACTGTATGGCTCTTGTAAGGGGCATTAAAACTGTCTTGTTAAGCTACTGCGACCTCCACCTCTTTTCCGAGGGGTATTAAAACCGTCTTGTTAAGCTACTGTGACCTCCACGTCTCTTCAAAGGGGCATTAAAAGCGTCTTCTTAAGCCACTCTGAACTCCACAGCTCTTCCAAGGGTCATTGAAATGTTGTTTTTAATTACCTCTAACCTCCACGACTCTTCCAATGGGCATTGCATTTCCTCCTAATTTTAGTCAGCTTTTGCTTTTCAATGCAAAGGCGAAAACTAAGGGAGACCCACTCCCGAATAATGGGTAGAAGGTTTTTAGTACGCTGTAATCCACGTCTGGCTCAAGGGGCATTGGAGTTCCTCATAATTTTTCGAAAGCCTTCCATTCACTGCTTAGGCCAACAGTGTACAGGAGACCCAGTTGCTATAAATGGAAAAACCAGTTTAGTTAAGGCCCTCTGACCTCCATGTCATTTCCAAGGGGCATTGGAGTGCCTCAAAATTTTTGGTAGGCATTGCACTCACTGAATGCCCTATAACTGTGTAGCCGAACCGCTCCTTTTGTACAGAAACATATCCTACAAGACATATGTAATTGACTGGCCTGATATTGATGTGAATGGTCTCTGTTCCTCCTGCTCTTTCTCCTTTGCCACTACCTCATCCATCATTTATCACGTGAAGCTTTGTCTAACGGGAGTCATAGAACTGGGATAGTAGCAGGAAAACATCCAGCAATCCTAGGAGGAGGTAGGATATGCGCCAAAACGCTGACCACCTCAGGCCTAGCCGCTACTACATACATGCGCTTGCATTCCAAGAAAACAAAGCAGATCCTAACTTCTATCATCATCATCATGGTCATCACCTTGGCACTCTCAACTCCCCTGATGGAGAAGCCAGGGCCCACCGGAGGAGTCTGGTTCTCTGGTGGGCTCGTCCAATGCTGCCCTAAAGCAGGCCGGGCTAAGAAAAGTGTGTGGGGAGAAGTTGACAGGAGAAATAGGGGCGGCTGGGGACCGTCTATGGACACCCGGCTACCCCCAGGGTGCTGGAGACCATGTGTGGACACCCGGCCGCGGGGCGGCTGGGGACCGAGTATGGACACCCGGCCGCCGGGCGGCTGGGGACTGAGTATGGATTTCAGGCCGCCAACGCAGCCATGACCTGGTGGCCAGATTCCGCCTCCACATGCCTAAAAGGCCCAATTTCAAGTGCAAGCAAGCAGTATGGTATTGCAGCCTGGAGGTGGGTGGGTGGCAGGCTGCACACTTACACTTGCATTCCAAGAAAACAAAGCAGATGCTAACTTCTATCATCATCATCATGGTCCTCACCTTGGCACTCTCAACTCCCCTGATGGAGAAGACAGGGCCCACTGGAGGAGTCTGGTTCTCTGGTGGGCTCGTCCAATGCTGCCCTAAATCAGTCCGGGCTAAGAAAAGTGTGTGGGGGGAAGTTGACAAGAGAAATAGGGGCGGCTGGGGACCGTTTATGGACAACAGGCCGCCCCCAGGCGGCTGGGGACCGTGTGTGGACACCCGGCCGCAGGGCAGCTGGGGACCGAGTATGGACACCTGGCCACTCCCTGGCGGCTGGGGACCGAGTGTGGACACCCGGCCGCCGGGCGGCTGGGGACTGAGTATGAATACCAGGCCGCCAACGCAGCCATGACATGGTGGCCAGATTCCGCCTCCACATGCTTAAAAGGCCCAATTTCAAGTGCAAGCAAGCAAGCAGTATGGTATTGCAGCCTGGGGGTGGGTGGCAGGCGGCATACTTGCACTTGCATTGCAAGAAATGGGAGAGGTACAATTGAACACTGCCCTGGGACAAGGACTTGAATGGGGATAGTTGCAAGTCTGCAACAACAGGTGCAGGGTGGGAGGCATCTTCGCATGTACCATGAACAGGGGTTTGGCATGCACACACTACAACAGAATAGGCTGTCCTTCCCACTAAATGCACTGGGTAGGGCACAGGTAATGTTTTGGTATGCGCGCTTAATCTTATGTATATGGCACACCGGGATAAATAGGGGCGACTGGGGACTGAGTATGGATACCTCGCTGCCGAAGCAGCCATGAGGTAGTGGCCAGCTTCGGCCTCCTCCAAACTAAAAGGCCCCATTTCAAGTGCAAGCTAGCAATATTGCATTGCAGCCTGGGGGGTGGGTGGGTGGCAGGCTGCACACTTACGCTTGCATTAAAAGAAAACAAAGCAGATGCTAACTTCTATCATCATCATCATGCTCCTCACCTTAGCACTCTCAACTCCCCTGATGGAGAAGCCAGGGCCCACCGGAGGAGTCTGGTTCTCTGGTGGGCTCGTCCAATGCTGCCCTAAAGCAGGCCGGGCTAAGAAAAGTATGTGGGGGGAAGTTGACAGGAGAAATAGGGGCGGCTGGGGACCGTTTATGGACACCAGGCTGCCCCCAGGCGGCTGGGGACCGTGTGTGGACACCCGGCCGCGGGGCGGCTGGGGACCGAGTATGGACACCCGGCCGCCCCCTGGTGGCTGTTGACCGAGTGTGGACACCCGGCCGCTGGGCGGCTGGGGACTGAGTATGGATTCCCGGCCGCCAACGCAGTCATGACGTTGTGGCCAGATTCCGCCTCCACATGCCTAAAAGGCCCAATTTCAAGTGCAAGCAAGCAAGCAGTATGGTATTGCAGCCTGGGGGTGGGTGGGTGGCAGGCTGCACACTTACACTTGCATTCCAAGAAAACAAAGCAGATGCTAACTTCTATCATCATCATCATGGTCCTCGCCTTGGCACTCTCAACTCCCCTGATGGAGAAGACAGGGCCCACCGGAGGAGTCTGGTTCTCTGGTGGGCTCGTCCAATGCTGCCCTAAAGCAGGCCGGGCTAAGAAAAGTGTGTGGGGGGAAGTTGACAGGAGAAATAGGGGCGGCTGGGGACCATTTATGGACACCCGGCTGCCCTCAGGCCGCTGGGGACCGCGTGTGGACACCCGGCCGCGGGGCGGCTGGGGACTGAGTATGGATACCAGGCCGCCAACTCAGCCATGACGTGGTGGCCAGATTCCGCCTCCACATGCCTAAAAGACCCAATTTCAAGTGCAAGCAAGCAGTATGGTATTGCAGCCTGGGGGTGGGTGCGTGGTTGGCTGCATATTTGCGCTTGCATTGCAAGGAATGGGGAAGGTACAATTGAACACTGCCCTGGGACAAGAACTTGCACGGGGATAGTTGCAAGTCTGCATCTTCTGATGCGTCAAGGATGACTTCTGATGGGCACACTTTTAGGCAGTGACCTGGGTGTCAGAGATGCTTCCAGGGGTCTTCCCCATGCTGTTCCCATGTCTTTTCAGTACTGTATGCATGTGTCACACAGCACATGGCCAGATATGGTTGTAAAATGTTAAAATGACATTTCCCGGTGAATGCATTTATCACGGTTGAAAGCAATACAAAAGTGCAAAAACGCATAAAAAATGCTACTTGTGAACATAGCCCAAGGTGTGGGGGAGTATTTTTTGGGGGGTTATTTATTTTACCTTATACACAAGTCTTTACCCTGGAAAGTAACTTCCTTAACATATTTCACAGGAAAGCACTTTCAGTTTCATTTTTGAACGTTTTATTGTGAGCCCTTAACAGTGGCTTAATACCTCTGACCATGTTGTTGACAGCAGTGACCTGGGGGTCAGAAATGCTTCCTGGGGCGATCCTCATGCTGTCCCCATGTCATTTGAGCACTGTCACTATCGTTTTGGGCACTTGTTAGGTTTTTAACCCCTTAAGTCCCGAGGGTGGTTTGCACGTTAATGACCAGGCCAATTTTTACAATTCTGACCACTGTCACTTTATGAGGTAATTACTCTGGAACGCTTGAATGGATCACCCTGATTCTGAGATTGTTTTTTCGTGACATATTGTACTTCATGATTGTGGAAAAATTTCTTCGATATCACTTGCGTTTATTTGTGAAAAAAAAACAAAATTTGGCGAAAATTTTGAAAATTTTGCAATTTTCAAAATTTGAATTTTTAAGCCCTGAAATCAGAGAGATATGTCACGCAAAAGAGTTAATAAATAACATTTCCCACATGTCTACTTTACATCAGCACAATTTTGGAACCAAAATTTTTTTTTGTTAGGGAGCTATAAGGGTTAAAAGTTGACCAGCGATTTCTCATTTTTCCAACAAAATTTACAAAACCATTTTTTTAGGGACCACATCACATTTGAAGTCACTTTGAGAGGTCTTTATGACAGAAAATACCCAAAAGTGACACCATTCTAAAAACTGCACTCCTCAAGGTGCTCAAAACCACATTCAAGAACTTTATTAACCCTTCAGGTGCTTCACAGGAATTTTTTGAATGTGGAAGAAAAAAATGAACATTTAACTTTTTTCACAAAAATGTTACTTTAGACCCAATTTTTTTTATTTTCACAGGGGTAACAAGAAAAAATGGACCCCAAAATTTGTTGTGCAATTTCCCCTGGGCATGCAGATACCCAATATTTGGGGAAAAAACACTGTTTGGGCGCACGGCAGGGCTCAGAAGGGAAGGAGCGCCATTTGACTTTTTGATTGTAAAATTTGCTTGAATAATTAGCGGACGCCATGTTGTGTTTGGAGAGCCCCTGTGTGCCCAAACTTTGGAGCTCCCTCACAAGTGACCCCATTTTGGAAACTAGACCCCCCAAGGCACCTTTCTAGATGCATAGTGAGCACTTGGAACCCCCAGGTGCTTCACAAATTGATTCGTAAAAATGAAAAAGTGAAAAAAAAAACACTTTTTCATTTTTACAAATCAATTTGTGAAGCACCTGGGGGTTCCAAGAGCTCACTATGCATCTAGATATGTGCCTTGGGGGGTCTAGTTTCCAAAATGGGGTCACTTGTGGGGGAGCTCCAATGTTTGGGCACACAGGGACTCTCCAAATGCAACATGGTATCCGCTAACAAATTGAATGGAAAATCGGCTCAAATTGTTAGCGGACACCACGTTGCGTTTGGAGAGCCCCTCTGTGCCCAAACTTTGTAGCTCCCCCACAAGTGACCCCATTTTGGAAACTAGACCCCCCAAGGCACCTTTCTAGATGCATAGTGAGCACTTGGAACCCCCAGGTGCTTCACAAATTGATTCGTAAAAATGAAAAAGTGAAAAAAAAAACACTTTTTCATTTTTATGAATCAATTTGTGAAGCACCTGGGGTTCCAAGTGCTCACTATGCATCTAGATAGGTGCCTTGGGGGGTCTAGTTTCCAAAATGGGGTCACTTGTGGGGGAGCTCCAATGTTTTAGCACACAGGGACTCTCCAAATGCAACATGGTATCCGCTAACAAATTGAATGGAAAATCGGCTCAAATTGTTAGCGGACACCACGTTGCGTTTGGAGAGCCCCTCTGTGCCCAAACTTTGGAGGTCCCCCACAAGTGACCCCATTTTGGAAACTAGACCCCCCAAGGCACCTTTCTAGATGCATAGTGAGCACTTGGAACCCCCAGGTGCTTCACAAATTGATTCGTAAAAATGAAAAAGTGAAAAAAAAAACACTTTTTCATTTTTATGAATCAATTTGTGAAGCACCTGGGGTTCCAAGTGCTCATTATGAATCTAGATATGTGCCTTGGGGGGTCTAGTTTCCAAAATGGGGTCACTTGTGGGGGAGCTCCAATGTTTGGGCACACATGGGCTCTCCAAACGCAACATGGTGTCCGCTAACAATTTGAGCTGACAATTTGTTAGCGGATATCATGTTGCATTTGAAGAATCCCTGTGTGCCCAAACATTGGAGCTCCCCCACAAGTGACCCCATTTTGGAAACTAGACCCCCCAAGGCACCTATCTAGATTCATAGTGAGCACTTGGAACCCCAGGTGCTAAACAAATTGATTCATAAAAATGAAAAAGTGTTTTTTTTTCACTTTTTCATTTTTACGAATCAATTTGTGAAGCACCTGGGGGTTCCAAGTGCTCACTATGCATCTAGATAGGTGCCTTGGGGGGTCTAGTTTCCAAAATGGGGTCACTTGTGGGGGAGCTCCAAAGTTTGGGCACACAGGGGCTCTCCAAACGCAACATGGCGTCCGCTAACAATTTGAGCTGATTTTCCATTCAATTCGTTAGCGGACACCATGTCGCGTTTGGAGAGCCCGTGATGTGTCTAAACAGTGGAGCTCCCCCACAAGTGTCCCCATTTTGGAAACTATACCCCTCAAGGATTTTATTAAGGTGTATAGTGAACATTTTGAACCCAGAGGTACGGCACAGAATTTGTTTACATTAGGTCATCATATTGAATAAGTTGTCATTATTCTTGAGCGCAAGTGCTCGCTACTTGAGTTTGCATTGGGTACTCAGGTATACACCATGTACAGCGTGTGCTCGAGTGACATGCTCGAGTCCCTGCTCCGCATGTTTCACGGTTATTAGACACCCAAAAAAAAACATGCGGGGATCGCTCGTGCATGGCAGGCAATCCCCGTAAAGTTTTTTTGGCCGCGAAGCATATGGGGCAGAGACTCGAGCATGTCACTCAAATACCCACGATACTCAATGCATACCAGAGCACCTGATGCAAACTCAAGTAGCGAGCACTTGCGCTCAACACTAGTCGCCATATCGTCATCTTTTTTTCTTACTTTTGAAAAAAATCCCAACCCCAGCCCTAACCCTAGCACAACCCTAGCCCTAGCACAACCCTAGCCCCAGCACAACCCTAGCCCCAGCACAACCCTAGCCCCAGCACAACCCTAGCCCCAAACCCAGCCCTAACCCTAGCCCAATCCTAACCCAAGAGTTTTTTCTTGACGCCGTTCCTTGTGCGGTATAAGTGATTAGATGACTTTATTCTTCAGGTCGGTGTGATTACAGCAATGCCAGAATCATATGGGGTTTTTATGACTGACAGCTGTCACACACTAAAAGACGCATTTTTTTGTAAAATCTAGTTTTTGCATCGCCATATTTTGAGAGCTATAATTTTTCCAGATTTTGGCAGACAGTCATGTGATGGCTCGTTTTTTGCGGGATGACTTGACGTTGTTATTGGTGCCATTTTCAGGCACGTGACATTTTTTGATCGCTTTCTATTCCGATTTTTGGGAGGCAGAATAAACAAAAACCAACAATTCAGGAATAGTTTTTTTTTTGTTTTTTTTATTCTGTTCCGCGTGTGGTAAAATTGATGAGGTAGCTTTATTCTTCGTGTCAGCACGTTTACAGCGGTACCACATTTGTATAATTTTTCTATGTTTTGGCGCTTATACACAATAAAAGCTATTTTATAGAAAAAAATATTTTTTAGCATCGCTTTATTCTGAGAGCTATAATTTTTTTATTTTTCGGCTGATGGAGCTGTATGGTGGCTTGTTTTTTGCGGGACGAGATGACATTTTCAGTGGTACCATTTTTATTTATATGTGTCTTTTTAATCGCGTGTTATTCCACTTTTTGTTTGGCGGTATGGTGATAAAGCATTGTTTTTTGCTTCGTTTTTTTTTTTTTTTTTTACCGTGTTCACTGAAGGGGTTAACTAGTGGGACAGTTTTATAGGTCAGGTTGTTCCGGACGCGGCGATACCAAATATGTGTACTTTTATTGTTTTGTTTTTGTTTTTTTTATAATAATATTTATTGATGGGTACATTATATTTTTATTTTTGGTGGACTATTTTTTTTATTTTTTTTTTATATTTTTGCAATTTTTTTTTTTTTTTTTCACTTTCAGACAGTTTATACACTTTATTACTTTGTCCCACTCTGGGACTTTCACTTTTTTTTCTCTGATCGCCTGCATGGCATAGGAATGGAGCACCATCCCTATGCCATGCAGGCTGTCAGCGGTGCACAGTGTGAAGATTGTTTGGAGATGCACTGCGCATGTCCAAACAATCTTCCTGCTGTCTGGTGACCCGGATGTTGTCATGACGACATCGGGTCATCATGGCAACACCCGGGAAGCCTTTGCAGACTGCGCTGGAAGCCGGAAGAGGAGGTGAGTATCGGCGATCACCTCCCCTTGCCCCCGCAATGCCGCGATCGACTTCGATCGCAGCATCGCAGGGGTTAATGTGCTGGGAGCGGTGCAGGACCGCTCCCTGCACATAGTACCGGGTGTCAGCTGTGACAATCAGCTGACACCCGGCGGAGATCGCGCCCGCACAGCCTGTGTGCGCGCGCGATCGCGATGACGTACTAATACGGGTCTGGCTCTTAAGTCCCAGGGCACAGACGCGTATTAGTACGTCAGATGTTGTTAAGGGGTTAAAAGACTGCCGGGGGTGCCGCCGCAAAAATGCTCGGGTCTCCCATAGACTAACATTGGGCTCATTGCTCGGGTCGAGCACCCGAGTATCACGGTGAGCTCGGCCCGAGCTTCGAGCACCCGAGCATTTTAGTGCTTGCTCAACACTACTTAATACCAATTCTTCTCCGCAGAGAGGCCAAATGGATTCTGCTTTCTGGTGCAAAGGGGCCGCCGGGTTTGAACAAGAAATTAGATATGGCGGTATTCCTGTAATTTTGTGATGTTACACTATGTTTTTAATTGTGCAATTTGTAATGATGTTCTGCTGATGTAGCCATTAGGGCAGGGATGATTCAATTATATATTGCCCCACCCTTGTATTTGGACCCATACAAGCATGCGTGCCACGCAAAACAGCCGTCGTCTGACTGGCGATCCGCTCCCCTGCATCCATATTTTTATTTTTATGTGAAAAAAAACATGGGCACTTCTATTTGCTTGCTATGCTATGAACTTTACCTGAGGAGGTGTTGCACCTGCTGGTGATGGAAGTCATTCCAGCTTTCTCTGTCTCCGGAGTTCCACCTGAAGGGTATGTGCAGCGTGTGTAGTGTGGGTCACTGAACTTTGCATTATTCCAGGTAACTGCCAGGCTACTTAACTCGGCTGTTTCTCCCAGATCTTTGCCCGTACATTCAGCTTATGTGAGGTTTGTTTCTCTGTGCCTAGTGTTCTGTGAATTGATCTTCTGTTGCCTGACCTTGGACCTTGTTCTGACCATCCATCTGTTTAAACCCCTTCTGCTCTGATCCGCTATCATCCTGGTATTTTGACCAATGGAACATTATCTGACTACGCCATTGTCTCTTACCTCTGTTTATGATGTACCCTCCTGGCTTTTGACTTCGGACTCCTTGACTATCCCGTCTCACGGCTTGCCTGTGAAAAGTGACTCAGCATCACATTACGCCTGGCCCATATGTTTTTCTTTTTTTTGCTAGTATGGAGACTGTTCCCACTCTCTTTGACCAGGTGGAAAATCTGAAGCAGATGACTCAGGATCTGGCTAAGGAATGCCAGAGTCTGGAGTCATCACAATATCAATTGCAGGGCTGCTAACTAATTTAATGAAGACCTCCCATATTCCTTCACTGCCGGCAGTGGCTGTGACATCAGTAACCTCTGATGTACAGTTGGTCTCTCCCGAACCTGTAATAGCCTTCCCTGATAAATTTTCTGGAGAGAAAGACCAGTGTAGGGTCTTTAGGGAGAGCTGTAGGTTATTTTTTACCCTGTGCCCCCGATCGTCCGGGGAGGAGTTCTAGCCGGTGGGAATAATCATGTCCCTACTGTGAGGGGGCCCTCAGACCTGTGCATTTTCCTTGTCCCCACAAGCCCCAGAATGGTTTTCTATTGACGCCTTCTTTGACAGTTTAGGACTGATATATGATGAACCCGACAGGATCCAGGTAGCTGAGGCTAAGATCTTGAACCTGGCACAAGGGGGTCGCACAGCTGAAGTCTACTGTACTGAGTTCCGGCAGTGGTCCACTGCAGTTCTGTGGAACGATGCAGATCTCAGATGCCAGTTCCACAAAGGACTTCCTGAAACCCTTAAGGATGCCCTGGTCCTTCATGATGCCCCTTGGTCTCTGGCAGAGGTCATGACCCAGGCCATACGAATGGACCATAGAACCTGTGAGAGACGTGATGAACAGCATGCTTTCACCGGAGCAGGTCCACTTACCGGAGGTGGAGCCATTGGAGAATAGGGTTGACAGTCTTTGTGTTGTGGAGAAAAGATGTAGACAAGATCTCGAACTCTGTCTATACTGTGGTCTCTCTGGACATTTACTCAAGAATTGCCCAACTTGTCCTCAGGCTAGCAAACCGTCAGGAGAACATCTGAGTATGGGTGTCGGCCAAGGAGGTCACCCAGACTCCCAGGTACCTTTTTCTTTCTCTATTGAAGTACTGATAAATAATGTGTTATCCTTCGAGAACCAAGGGTTATCAACATTGGCGTTCATTAACTGTGGGTCTGCTCCTAACTTTATTGATTCGGGACTGGTTATGAAGTTAGGGTTAGGGACAGTTAGTTTAGAAAGACCCATTCAAATCTTCATCCTTGACAAGACACCATTATCCCAGAATTTGGTCAAGAAGGTAACGGTGGATTTCACTTTTCAAGTAGGATCTCTCCACTCTGAATCCATCTCATGTTTTGTGTTGGATAATTTGCCTGCTGGGTTGGTACTGGGGCTTCCATAGTTGCAGATTCACAATCCTGTTATTGATTGGTGTCACAGGGAGATTGTTAAATGGAGCTCCAATTGTTGCAAATAATGTCTAAAAGCTGTACAAATATGCTCCGCTAGTCTGAAGGATCTGCCGGAGTACCTGAAGGACTTCAGAGATGTGTTCTCAGAAAAAGAGGTGGGGATACTACCTCCCCATCATCCTTATGATTGTGCTATTGATCTTATTCCTAGTGCCAAATTGCCTAAAGCTCGCCTTTACAATTTGTCTGGGCCTGAATGGGCCGCCATGAAAGAATATGTTAACGAAAGTTTACGGAAGGGTCATATCCGTCCTTCCTCCTCTACAGTAGCTGCCGGATTTTTCTTCGTAAGAAAGAAAGATGGGGGTCTCCACCCTTGCCTCGATTTACGAGAACTAAACAAAATCACGGTGAAAAAAGTTACCCACTTCCACTCATACCAGACTTATATAATCAGCTTCTGGGGCCAGGGTGTTCTCTAAACTTGATCTTAGAGGGGCTTACAATTTGATATACATCCTGGAGGGTGATGACGAGTGGAAAATAGCGTTTTAATGCCTGAGGGTCTGTTTGAAAACCTTGTCATGCTTTTTGGATTAAACAATGCACTTGCTGTGTTTCAAAATTTATGAATGATATTTTCTTTGATTGCATTGGAAGATATGTTGTGATTTACTTGGATAATATTCTAATTTTCTCTCCAGATTTGGATTCTCACCAGGAACATGTCCGGGTTGTGTTACAAAGATTAAAGGAGAACTCCTTGTTTGCTAAATTAGAGAAATGTGTTTTTTCTGTTCAGGAAATTGCATTCTTAGGGTTCATCTTGTCAGCAGAAGGGTTTAAGATGGACCCTGGGAAGGTACAAACCATAATTGACTGGGTTCAGCCTTGTGATCTTAAGGCTTTGCAACATTTTCTGGGATTCGCCAACTATTATAGGAAATTTATCAAGGGTTTTTCTCAGATTGCTAAACCTCTTACTGACTTTACACATAAGGGGCAAATCTCAAGGTGTGGTTGCCGGGTGCTATCAAGGCTTTCGAAAAATTAAAAGAGTATTTCATGTATGCTCCCATTCTGATCCAACCTGATCTCCAAGAACCATTCATTGTAGAAGTGGATGCTTCGGAGGTCGGAGTAGGGGTGGTTTTGTCGTAGGGGCCCAAAACTCTGACTAACTTGCATCCATGTTCTTTTTGTCTAAAAAATTTTCACTGGCGGAAAAAAATTGTGATGTTGGGAATTTTGAATTACTTGCTGTTAAATTAGCCTTTGAGGAATGGAGGCATTTTTTTGCAGGGGGTTGTTCACCTAGTTACTGTGGTCACTGATCACAAGAATCTAGCTTACATTGAATCAGCTAAATGGTTAACTCCTTGACAGGCCAGATGGTCCTTGTTTTCCTCAAGGTTTAATTTTTCAATTACATTCAGGCCGGGCTCTAAGAATGTGAAAGCTGATGCATTATCTCATAGTCTCGATTCAGTTTCTTCTCCAGAACCTCCACTTCCATTATTCCTCAGGGTACTGTGCTTTCTATGGTAATCTCAGAATTGAAGGAGGAAATCCGTAAAACCCAGTCGTTGGCTACTCTTGGATCTAAATTATTTGTGCCTGTGTACCTAAGATTGCATGTGTTACAGGAATTTCCGTCTTGAGTGGTCATCTTGGGATTACTGCTATATGGAAAGCCATTTCTCGACTTTTTTTGTGGCCGTCCATGCATAATGATATCAAAGATTTTGTATCTGTTTGTGAAGTCTGCGCACTCGCTAAAGTCAGTCGTAGCCGGCCAGCCGAGGAATTGGCGCCTTTGCCAATTCCAAAAAGACCACGAACTCATTTGTCATTTTGTCATTTGTGATTGTGATTTCATCACGGATTTGCCTCTGTCTGGTGGGAAAACAGCTATATGGGTGGTAGTTGACCGATTCAGCAAACATGCTTATTTTGTTCATTTGTCGGGATTACCTAATGCAGAAACACTCACCACATTGTTTATTTCTCATATTGTAAGGTTACATGGAATCGTTCTTAACATTGTGTCGGATAGGGGAGTACAGTTTGTCTCTAAATTCTGGAGAGCTTTTTAATAGTAAACTCGGGATTGACTTGTCATTTTCATCTGCATACCACCCTGAGACTAACGGTCAGACTGAGAGGACAAATCAGTCTTTGGAACAAATTTTAAGGTACTTTGTGGCAGCTCAGAAGGAGGACTGGTCTTCATTTTTACCTCTTGCTGAGTTTGCATTTAACAGTTGAGTGAATCAGTCTACTGGAACCTCACCATTTTTCTGCAATTATGGTTTTCATCTCAATTTTGGTGAATTTTCTAGGATTAGTTCTGAATGTCCTGGAGTGGAAGTTGCAGTACAAAGACTTGGGAATGTCTGGAAGGAGGTTCAAAATAATATTGAGACTGCTCAGGTTCACCAAAAACAGAAGGCCAATAGAAGACATTCAGTGGATCCTGTTTGTAAGATCGGGTATAAGGTTTGGTTGTCGTTCAGGAACATTAAACTTAAAGTGCCATCGGCAAAGTTGGGTCCAAAGTTTATTGGTCCATATGAGATCCTAGAGGTGGTCAATCCAGTGGCATTCAGATTAAAGCTTCCCCCATCCCTTCGCATCCCTAACGTCTTCCATAAATCCCTATTAAAGGAGTTTGTCCCTTTCGGTATTGTCTCCCTCATCCCCGCCTCCTCCAGTTTCAGTCAACAGTGGCTTAGAGTATGAGGTTCAGATGGGTTGTGGATTCTTGCAGGGTTCGTAATTACCTTCAATACCTCATCCAAAAGGGGATACAGACCAGAGGAGAGATCCCGGGTCCCTACTCAAGAGCAACCCACATTGATATGTCATATTGTATTCTATTACTTATTTTAAAAACATAGTACACATGTTACACAAGTCTGATTTTACCTGTTTCTTTTATAGGAAATTAGAAGAAATGCATAGCAATCACACAATGGTAACAGGATTTATTCTTCTGGGATTTTCTGGAGTTATCGAGAATCAAGTCTTCCTTTTTCCAATCTTTTCATGTACATATATCATCACTGTGTGTGGGAACCTATCTATAATTCTTGCATACAAGCTTACACCGAGCCTCCACACTCCAATGTATTTTTTTCTTGCTAATTTTTCTCTCTTGGAAATACTATATGTTTCATGTACTGTCCCTAAGATGTTGTCCAGTCTACGGTCAGAATGTAATGCCATCTCCTTCTCTGGCTGCGCTATACAAATGTATTGCGTCTTGCTGTTGGGTGGAACAGAATGCTATATGCTGGGGGCCATGGCTTATGACCGCTATAACGCCATATGTCACCCTCTGTCGTATACTGTGATTATGAGTGAAGTGGTCTGCATCCAGCATATAGTCGGATCGTATGTCATTGGTGCAGTGAATGCTCTAATTCACACAACATTCACTTTTTCATTACCGTTCTGTGGATCAAATGAAATAGACCATTTCTTTTGTGATATCCCACCCGTCCTAGAACTTTCCTGCCAGGACATTTGGATTAATGAACTTGTGATATTTGTGATTGCTGGCTGTGTTATAATTGGTTCATTCATAGTAATAATAATTTCCTATATGGAGATTATATTAACAATTCTAAAAATTCGTTCTACATCCAGCAAGAAAAAAACTTTTTCAATCTGCTCCTCTCACTTAATAGTTATTACAATATTTTATGGTTCAGGGATCGTTATGTACTTTAGACCCAGGTCAAGCTATAGAATAGTAAAAAACAGTGTGCTCTCTTTAATGTATACAGTTATTGCTCCACTCTTAAACCCTTTTATATACAGCCTAAGAAACCAACAGGTCAAATCAAGTATCAAAAAAATATTTTTACACAAGATAAAATTCTAATCTATTATTTCTAAGAAATGTCAAAGTAACCTTAATCTAGACAAAAAAAGTGGTATCCAGTGGTAACCAACAGCCTATTTAACAACATACTGTAATAGAAGACTTTTTAGGCAACTTAAATTGTAAAAAAAAAATGGTCTAAAAATTATCCCTTTTTGCGGGTAGATGCCTGCCTTGCTGGTGTTTATAGACACGTGGTGGAAACAGAAGAACCGATAGCTTTTTTTTACATCAGGTAGGGAAAAATTATCCCAGCTTGGGGAATATAAGGAGCTTTGATCTTTGCTTTGGAAAAAGTGATATATTTTTAGAAGCCATCCAAAAATTATCCCTATAATTATTATTATTTAGGAAGCAGTAACAAGTTAATGGTTTTGAAAGTAAAGAAATATTGGCTTATATGGAAATCTGTATTCCAAGCAAAAGTATCTGTCTTCACATGTGAGTTGAATAAAGGGAAACTTTATTTAGAATCAAAGTTACAATTTAAAGAGATAGATAAAAAAAAAGATATCAAATGTTTATACAGGCCCCATATGAATATGGGAGAGGGTTCTTCCCTCTTTCAGGAGGATGAATTATTTAAATCAAAATACTGACTCACAGCCATGATGTTAGAACCCTCCTGTTTGTTTTTTCCATCTTGTGTTTTGCGGTCACGTGACCATCTTCCTTTATATTCCAGCTCCGCCCTTTTGGCTGTGCTGGACTTCAGTGTTTGATTGTTTCTTTAGCCAGGTGCTTCTGTGCCTTTCTATGTCAGTTAGTTTAGTCCTTCTGGGACCTCTAGTACTTTTTTGTCTGTTTGTCTTTTTGCGTTCTGCAACAACTTGTCTGTTTAGGAGGTGTCCCATTTTTGTCCCAGTCCTTAGTTCTTTTAGGGACCCCTCCCCTTATGCTATAGGTCTTCGTTCAGACTAGCCGAGGACTAAGGCGGGTCTGTTCGCTAGGAACAGACAGCCAGCTACATTGTAGGGATTCAGCTTAGTTTTACTCTAGGGACAGTTTTCCCTTATCTTCCTTAGTTCATGTTGCAGATCATAAAAGTAAGTCCAGCCCAAAAAAACTAAAAGGAAAGAAATTCGGGGATCAGTATGGTTTCCATCCAGGATTTGACTCAATGCCTGCAGGGATTGTCTCTGCAGGTGGCCGAGCTCCAGCAACATGTGAGTAGCAGTTCTGAAGCGCATTTTGTGTAACCCAAGGTAGGACTGCCTGATGTTTTTTTCTGGTAAACAGCAAGATTTTTTTTCTTTAAAAATGCTTGTTTGTTATATTTTCGTTTGAGACCAAGGTCCTCTGGGAATGAATCACAGCGCATTGGTTTTATTATGTCACTTTTGCGCAAAGAACCACAGGGGTGGGCCTTTTCTCTCCAACCTAATGATCCATGTTTAAGGTCTGTGGAAGAATTTTTTTCTGCTATGGGGCTATTATATGACAATCCTGATTGAATCTCATCTGCTGAGGCAGAACTCAGGCGTTTGAATCAGAGGTCAAGTGATGTTGAAAATTATTGCACACACTTCAGAAGATGGGCCTCAGAAATTAAATGGAATGATCCAGCTCTGAAATGTCTATTTCTTGCTGGTCTAAGTGAAAGGGTTAAGGATTTGCTAATTGCATTCCCCGCACCTGAGACTCTGCAGGATGCCATGCAATTAGCTGTTCGTGTGGATAGGAGACTGAGATTTAGACAGAATGAGGTAAAGACTCCTGTAATGCCAGGTCCTAGTCCCCAGAAAATCTGCTCTGATGGCGGAGAACTGATGGAGGTTGGGGTGAAGTTGCTCCCCTCTCAGGAAAGAGGCCGGAGGTTCGCCGAGGGATTGTGTCTTTATTGTGGTAAAGCTGACCATTTGATTAAGTATTGTGAGCTTCGTTTAAGTAAAGTAAAAAAAAAGGTCAGTTACGCCCGTATAGCTTGTTTACGCTCTGCAGGAGTATTTCTTTCTGGTAGTACTACTTTGCAGGAAAATTTGATTGAATTTCAGGTATTTGTGGATTGTGGTTCAACTCTTAATGTGATTGATAAAGGGTTTTTGGAAAACCATAAATTGAAATCCAAACATTTAACATCACCTATTTCTGTGATTGCAATTGATAACACTCCATTGAAATGTATTACTCACAAGGTTGCTGCATTTCCCCTCACTATCAATGGAGTTCACCAAGAAATTTTGGACTTGGTTGTATTAGATAATTTACCCTCTCCGGACGTTTTAGGATTGCCTTGGTTAAAACTGCACAAGCCTTTGCTGGACTGGTCTACTAATGTGATTAAGTCTTGGAGTCCGAAGTGCTATAATAAATGTTGTAATGGTCGCATTGTGGATGTGGAAAAAGGGGAATTACCTGTACCTATTCAAGATTTTTGGAGGGTTTTTTCAGAGGAGGAGTCGCAAGTTTTACCTCCTCATAGGGATTATGATTGCGCCATTGAGTTTGTTCCTGGAGCTACTCTTCCCAAGAGTCGCTTGTTTAATCTGACTATTCCTGAAAGAAAGGCCTTGGAGGGGTACATACAGACTAGCCTGGCTGCTGGTCACATTAGACCTTCTAAGTCGCCTGTGGCAGTTGGATTTTTCTTTGTTAAGAAAAGGAAGGGGATTTACGTCCATGTCTGGATTTTCATGACATTAATAAGATTACCGTACGCAATTCCTACCCATTGCCGTTAATTCCTGACTTGTTTAACCAGTTGGTGGGAGCCAAGTGGTTCTCTAAAATTGATCTCCGGGGGGGCATACAATTTGTTACGAGTGAAGGAGGGTGATGAATGGAAAACTGCATTTCACACCCCGGTAGGTCATTTTGAGAATCTGGTGATGCCTTTTGGTCTTACCAATGCACCTGTATTTTTTCAGAACCTTATTAATGACATCCTGAGACCTTTGATTGGTAAGAATGTGGTTGTGTATTTGGATGCCATTTTGATTTATTCACCAGATCTAGAGTCCCATTGGCAGAGTGTACATGAAGTTTTGCAGTTATTGAGTGATAATTCACTCTTTGCTAAGCTGGAGAAATGTGAGTTCGCTGTGCAGAAAATTAGTTTTTTGGGCTACATTGTCTCCAGCGAGAGCTTTGAGATGGACCCGGTGAAGGTTCAGGCTGTGCAGTAATGGCTTAGGCCTATTGGTTTGAAATCTATACAGAGATGTTTGGGTTTTGCCAATTATTACAGGAAATTCATTAAGAATTTTTCTGTAATTGCTAAGCCTCTGACTGATCTCATCAGGAAAGGTGCGAATACGGTCCAGTGTACTACTGAGGCCATTGAAGCGTTTGAGTATCTCAAAGAGATGTTCACTTCTGCCCCTATGCTTATGCAGCCTGATGAGACCAAGCCTTTTTTGGTCGAGGTGGATGCTTCATCGGAGGGGGTCAGAGCAGTTTTATGTCAGGAGAACAAGGATGGAGTACATCCTTGTGCCTTCTTTTCGAAAAAAAATTCGGAAACCGAACTGAATTATGATGTTGGAAATCGGGAGTTGCTGGCTATTAAACTCATGTTTGAGCATTGGTGTCATTTTTTGGAAGGCGCTAGATTTCCTATTCAGGTTTTCACAGATAATAAGAATTTGATCTATCTGGATGCTGCCAAGCGCTTGAATGCCCGTCAAGCTAGGTGGGCACTTTTTTTTTCTCGGTTTCATTTTTCTGTTACCTATATCCCTGGTACTAAGAATGTTAAAGCCGATGCTTTATCTCGCAGCTCCTTTCCTATGGTCGGTGCCGAGGAGGAGGAGAGCATTTTACAGAAAGGAGTTGTGGTGGCGGCATTGGACTCCGTTTTGGAGAATGGGATTCTGAAAGCTCAAGATGATGCTCCATCTAACATTCCGCATGGGAGGTTGTTCGTGCCTAGAGCCTTTAGGAGAGATTTTTTTGTGGAGTGTCAAGAGTCTCGGTTGGCAGGTCATCCAGGAATTTCGGAGACTAAGAGACTTATCAGTCACAGTTTTTGGTGGCCTGGATGGCAGAAGGAAGTCATCAAGTGGGTGCGTCAATGTGCTGTGTGTGCTAGGTCAAAGGCTTCACATACTCCTGCTGCGGGGTTGCTTTGCCCTCTGGAGGTTCCTAGTGCACCTTGGACACATCTCACAATGGATTTTATTACTGCTCTTCCTGTGTCCGAGGGTTTTACTGTCATCTGGGTGGTAGTGGACCGTTTTAGTAAGATGTGTCATTTGGTTCCATTCATTAAGTTGCTCTGCGCCAAGACACTTGCTAAGGCGTTTGTTAAGGAGATTGTCAAGCTCCATGGCGTTCCCACGGATATTGTTTCTGATAGAGGACCTCTGTGGCTCGCTTTTGGCGTGCTTTTTGTGACAGGTTGGGAATCCATTTGTCATTTTCGTCTGGTTATCATCCTGAGTCTAATGGACAGACTGAAAGAAAGAACCAGGATGTTGAACAGTTTTTGTGTTGTTTTGTGGCTGACAATCAAGATGTGTGGTCTGAGTTTCTGCCTCTCGCAGAATTTGCTCTTAACAATAATACATCCTCCTCAGCTGGGTGTTCTCCTATTTTTTGTTGTACTGGGAGACATCCATCTTTTGGTTCGTTCTCCAAATTGGGGTCGGCGGTGCAGGAGGAGAAGAATTTTTCAGGTGATTTGAAGAGAGTTTGGACTAATGTACGTTGCAACCTTCAAGGGGCTAACAAGAAGTCCAAGAAGTATTTTGACAGGAAACGTAAGGAGGTTTTGTTTACTGTGGGTGACATGGTTTGGTTGTCCTCAAAGAACCTGCAGTTGAGGATTCCCTCTAAAAAACTGGGTCCTAAGTTTGTGGGTCCATTTAAAGTGCTTCAGGTTGTTAACCCGTCTGCTGTTAGGTTGCATGTCCCTACTTCCTGGAAGATTAATCCTGTGTTTCATGTTTCCTTGTTGAAAAAGGCTGATGTATCAGATAGGGATGCCACTATCACAGTTCCTCCTCTGGTGGAAGACGGCGAATATGAAATTTCTCGTATCTTGAATTCTAGATAGCATAGAGGGAGATTACAGTATCTTGTCTTCGGGACCAAAACCCCTCCAGGAGACAACTCCTGGGTAAGGATGGATGATGTCTCTGCTCCTAGGCTTGTTAAAGCTTTCCACAAGAGGTTTCCGGATAGGCCTGGAGGATCCAGAGGTACCCTCCTGTTTGTTTTTTCCATCTTGTGTTTTGCGGTCACGTGACCATCTGCCTTTATATTCCAGCGCCGCCCTTTTGGCTGTGCTGGACTTCAGTGTTTGACTGTTTCTTTAGCCAGGTGCTTCTGTGCCTTTCTCTGTTAGTTGGTTTGGTCCTTCTGGGACCTATAGTACTTGTTTGTCTGTTTGTCTTTTTGTGTTCTGCTACAACTTCTCTGTTTAGGAGGTGTCCCATTTTTGTCCCAGTCCTTCGTTCTTTTAGGGACCCCTACCCTTATGCTATAGGTCTCCGTTCAGACTAGCTATGGACTAAGGCGGGTCTGTTCGCTTAGAACAGGCAGCCCGCTACATCGTAGGGATTCAGCTTAGTTTTACTCTAGGGACAGTTTTCCTTTATCTTTCTTAGTTCATGTTGCAGATCATAACACATGAAGTTTCTACATAGGCTCAGAAACAATCCAAGTGGAACATGAACAGTTACTAGCCCTTAAGGTTAATTCTGGAGCAACAACTCTTTTCTGGGAGTACATATTATCAATGGTCTAACATCTAATAAAACATTCGAAGAATATCTTCAGGTTTAGTCTTGGTTATAAATAAAATAAGTAATACAACACATTGGAAAATTTGAGATTATAATAGCTGATTATCTTCTTTATCATGATTTTCAAGCTAGGAGTGAAAAAAGTATACATTTTTGGAATTTGGTTGGCTATTCTCAAAAGGATTAATCAATTACAAAGACTATTTATCAAGCAGTCCAAAAATTATCTTTTTATTTAGTGAGCAGGAACCAGGCTAGCTGTTTTCAAACTGAAGAAGTAATCGCTTCTCAACACTTTGGAAAAAAGTATAACGTTTCTAAAAACTTTTACCACAGTTTTCCAAATCTAGAGAAATATGCAATCAACCAGAAAATGCTAGGTAGGGTACACATGATGGCCAAAAAGGCATATTCAACACAACACCAGTCTGCTGCAGCATCGGTGTGGCATGCATGTGTCTCTAATTTGACAATTTAAACAGGTGAGAGAAAATTGAACTCCACAGCTAAATGTCTGAATTTATTGTAATAATTTCTTGTCAGAATTTTAGTTAAGCTGAATAATTCCCTTCTGTAATAGGACAACATAGCAACAAATGCCAGGAGATCGGTAGGCCACTTTCCAATGTGGCAGCAACCGACAGTATAGTTGTGGGGTATGCCGTGGCAAGGTTTGACAAGTAAAACAAGTATGAAAAATGTTGTATATGTTTTTTCGTTTAAATTTTCCCTTCTCTTGACAAAAGTTATGTAACCCTTTAAAGTTACCTTACTAGGTAGGAACATGCACGAATAGGAGGATGTGGCAAAAACTAGCAGTATTGATTCTAAATTGGATTAGAAAAATAGTTATAAAATAGTTATGCAAAAATTAAAATGTTTAATTTACACATTGGTAATCATGGACTATTACAAATGTAGAAAAATAAACAAAAATGCAAATGCAACTTTGTGAGTTAGACGGATGCATTTACATTTCCGGAATGCTGAGATTGCTCTTTGTCTTCTTTTCATTAAAAGAAAACAAAAAAACATTTTTTTTCTACAAACAAAAAATGCTAAATAAATGCAAAGAAATTTATCGCTTATGGCTTACGGCTTGCCTGTCTCACATATCAGGGAGCATACTTTCTCTGACAGACAAGCCTTGGTTTGAGAGTATTTTTCTTAAGTACATAAATTAGGACTGTGGTAACTTAAACTGCCCTCTTTGTTTTAATGCATCAAAAATGAAAAGAATGGTGTTATGAATGGGCTGTATTGCAGTTTGGCACAAAATCAGTCAATTCAGTCATACGGACTTTGCAGATCCTGGACCTCCCTATATCACTATGTGTATTATTATGACTTTATGGACTATCACTCCATTTTCTATATCCTTCAGTAGTACAGTAGTACATCACATTCTGAATTAAGCCTTTTTTCTATCCCTATATGTAATTATGAACAGTGCACCCTGACCTCCTATCTCTAGGCTGGAAACCCCTAAGATGCTAAAATCTTTTGTAGTGCTAGTCCCCTCTGATTCCCTGCCCTAAACCATATGACTTGATAGATGCACATGGGGAAGTTCGCGTGGCCATGCCTAATGCCATGAGAGAGTACTCTTTCTTCAGCAATATGTTAAATGGGGCTGGACATTTTCTTTCTCCGCAAATCAAATTGCAAAGTGTTTCCAATTTCCAGGACTTGCGAATTTCAGGAAATTTGACTCAGTCAATTTGCAGCAGAGTGATTCAATCATTTCCATTATTGAAAATGATAAAAGACTGTTAAAAGGCATAGTGGCAGAGGATCTTCACACCAGTCATTATTGGCAGCTATGTATTTGGGTTCTAAAATAAAGTATAAAGCGCAAGAACACAGCACACACAAGAAGAAATACACAAGTCAACATACTGTAGATTGTAGATGCATCTTTCCATAATTTGAAAACTGGCCATTATCTATTGTTGTATTCTAAGATGAAAGTTTCACAATTCCAATAATTTTGCAGAACATTTTAAATTTGCTTTAAAAATCCTCCTATTATTGATAACAGTTTTTAAAAAGGTATGTTTTCAAAACATTGTTGTAATTCATAGACTGTCGTAGTACAGTACATGGATCACGCTGGACCTGTGAAACACATCTTAACCTAGAGTCTCTATCAGTATTTAATGTGTAATTAGACTTTTTTTTTTGTTCAATTTGTCCTCTTCTAAACATTGTAGAATTTTAAATCGTGTTCTTTTATTTTCAAATATAAAACGGTCCTAAAATAGTATATAAAAACATGCAAGAATTAATAATTACATTAAGTATAAACAGAGTTTATAGGTTTTAAGTTTTGGGACCCAAATAGTTTTATTTTGTTTGAAACTAACTTTCTAATTGAGCTGTTGCCATTAGTCTCTGTATAGTGGATGTTAAACTTGGCACTCAGATGAAATGATTGCTTGATCTTTATTAGGCAACTGCAATCCAAAATGTAGATGTTTCGGTCAGTACAATAGACCTTCATCAGTACACGGATCTCAGTGTGAAACATGACCAGGAGAAATTGTGCTGTGGTATGTCAGCGGTGTCCACCTCAAAAAACAAAGGAAAGGCGTCTAAAGAAGGTCTATTGTGCTGATCGAAACGTCTAGATTTTGGATTTGAGTTGCTTAATAAAGATCAATCATCCCATCTGAGGCAATGCTTTGGCTCCAACAAATCCCTGATGTATTGTGCTCTTTTACTGAGGTACCCCTCTATCTTACTTCTTTGGTAGCCTTAGTAGTAGCAGTCTCCTACTGTTATTCAATCTCACTCAGCTATGAGATGCCTACTCCATCTCCCTTTTCTCTTATTCTCTACATATTTTTACCCCTTTCTCCATAGGTGATGGATTTCATTCTGTACCACAATTACATTATCACAGGAGAGGTGTCTGTTCTGCATAGAACCAGGTTACGGTCAACCTTGGATCATGCTATTGAGAAATGATCTTCAAAACTATATAAGGCTCTCTCCATTCAACCTATTGGAGTCCTCAGCTCCTGATTGGGATCTTGTTGTGTTTCTTTATTATATATATGCAAATTGTCTCTTCAGAAAGGAAGAGAACTTGAACTCTAGTGCCACCTATTGGAAGTAGAAATCCTACAAGTCATTATCAACCCTTTAACGAGCCTTGAAATATGACTTAGGATATAATGACTTGTAGGATTGCTACTTCCAATAGGTGGCACTAGAATTCAAGTCCTCTTCCTTTCTGTAGAGACAATTTGCATATTTATGTCATGGGTGTGACAGACATTCGCTCTAGATCTGGCTGTAAAAGGTCACTGCACTTGGCATCGTAGACACCTTCTTGATCCTCTCAGCTCTGTAGTATAGTGATATCCTTCTCCCTTTAAGACCCAGCAGTGACCTACAACTTCTGCTGCTGATTGACACACCCTTGCTTGGTAATTAAAAACTCTCAGTTTCTTCGGAGAGTCGCCGGTGATAGTTCTATGTACCTATTTGCAGGCTTCATCAACAAGTGGATATGGCAGAAGAAAGTTGTATAAATATCCGTGCTCCTCAGTATGAAAAGATGTTCCGGTGATCAAAAGGGTTAATAGAAATATTTTTTTATTAATAAACTACATTCATACGCGTTTCACGGACGTCCTGTCTGCTTCCTCAGTGAGTAGCTGATACACAGATGTTCCTAGTATCCCTTATATACAGGCAATCAAGAGAAAAAAAAATTGGTGCCAAGGCATCAATTCGTTGCATTTGGTATTAAAGTAAATCGATATACATATGCTTAAAAACATGTTAACTAGTCTTATTATGCTATAATCCAATATAAATTAATTAAAAGGAATAAAAAATCTGAAAGTTGTTAAATTGTGTCTTCATGCTCAGAGTATTATGTAAAATAAATGGTTTATACACTTCTCATGGGATAGAACCCATGCTTCCAGGTCAGCACTGCACTACCGCACCCCGAAGGATACTGGTAAGAGCCGCTGCTCCAAAGAGTCTGACCCTCACATAGAGAGAGAAGGACAGGATCTGTTTTTTTGTATATGCGAATTAGTGAAGAGTACCTACTTCATATGCATGGAACATGCTGCTCACCCATGTGTCAGAGGAGCAAGGGCAGGAGATAGCACGTATAGATAGCATCCCGCATGTATCGCCAGGACGCGAGATGCAGTCATAATCATAATTTTTACATTATTTCTCATTATGAAAAGGGAAAAAAAATAAAAAAATATAATGAAAAAGGAAAAAAAAACATTGGAATTAACTTAAAACAAGACTCAATAAGATTTGAACAAATTTAAATAGATCCAGTAAAAACCACACTAAGCGAGGGCTAAAACATTAAAACTGACTAAAAGCAACATTTAGATGGAATTTAGATAAAAACCTCTGAGACTTCATTAAGCCCACGGCGTTTTAATGTATCTAATTTGTAGATCCAGCATATTTATTTTCTATTCAACACATAATCCTATTAAGTATATTGTTAGAAATGTGTTCGATGGGCATGATACTCAGAGAACTAAAGTCCCCATTATGACAATTGATCACATGTCGCGAGAGGCCATGTTGCAAAAAAACGGTATTGATGTTGTGCCTGAGTGAGTTGTCTTTTGTGGAGAGGTTGTATGGTCCTTCCTATATACTGTTTGGGACATGTGCACTCAATTAAATAAATTACAAATTCAGTGCTGCATGACATAGTTTTATTAATTTTGAACTCTTCTTTACTAGAGACAGAGGAAAATATTCCTGTTCCATGTTTAATGAAGTTGCAGCATAGGCAACTACTCTTACCACATTTGTGAATTTCCCCTCTATGGGTGCTATTATCAGCAGAATTGTGCAGGTTATATATCCTGCTAGGTGCTAGGATATTCCTCAGGGTGGGTGCTCTTTTGAATACAATAGAGGGTTTCCCAGGTAGAACTTTCCGAAGAACGGAATCACTGAGCAAAATGTGCCAGTTTTTTTGTAGAATTTCCCTTATAAGTGTATGTTGAGAGCTAAAAGTAGTAATGAATTTTAATGTATGCTCAAAAGAACAGTCTTCTGGTTTCTTATGTTTGGGAGCAATATTCTGATCATAAGAATCCCTAGATTTTTCATACAATTCTTTGATTCATTTATTGGGATAACCTCACATGCAAAATTTTTCTTTTAGAGTTTTAGATTGTTCCATGAAATCCGTTTTAGCTGTACAATTCCTTCTAATCCTATGAGATTTGTTGAAAGGTATATTCCTGAGCCATTTTCTATAGTGTCCGCTGCTATAATGGATATAGCTATTTGTGTCCACCTTCTTGAAGAATGTTCTGGTGCAAATGGTATTCTCTTTAATCAAAAGACACAAGCTATGCACTGATGAAGTGGACAGGACATCCATGAAACGCTCTGATTTTAGCTTATAAATAAATGGACTCTTAACCAAGCGCTTGGTATTGCATCCCTTCTTTGACCCGGAGGAGCGCGGAATCATTGGCACTTTCTTGCATCTACAACTTATGGTACTTGGACCCTTGAGGTTTGGTGTCTCCTGCAGCACTCCATTATACCATCATATGAGTTGTGCATTTCACAACTCACCAAGGTAAGCATCCTTTTTCCTTTATACCACTACTTGACTGGGTAACAGCGCTATTGGCACCCCCTCTCCATCTTATTGCTTTAATAAAAAGTGTAAGATCTAAGAAATTTATGCAGTCTTTGTTTATGTCTGCATTAAAAGTAATACCCCATCGATTATCATTCAGATGGGTGACAAAGGAGGTGGGATCGAACTGGTCCCTGTCAAAAATAAAAATCAGGTCATCAATATACCACTTTTAAAATATAATACCCTTGCGATATAAGCCTTGATACACAAATACTTTCTCAAAGACTCCCATGAACAGGTTAGCGAAGGTCGACGCAACTTTTGACCCCATAGCGGTCCCTTTGATCTGGTGGTATCTATGTTGTAAAAAACAGAAATAATTGTTTTCCAGAATAAAGGATAAACCTAGAAGGATAAAAGATTTGTGGGAGGATGACAGACTATTGTCATCCTTTAGGGTATGTTCTATACAAAGCAGTCCAATGTTCCAATCAATATTAGTATAGAATGAGGTGACATCAAGACTCATAAAAATATAAGAGTCTTTCCATTCAATATTTTTTGTTAAATTGATGAGATGACCTGAATCTCGAAGGTAACTTTCTAGGTTTTTAACAAAAGGCTGGAGGAGATTATCCAAATACTCTGCTAGGTTAATAGTGAGTGAGCCAATCCCCGAAATGATTGGCCTTCCCGGGGGTTAGTAGTGTCCTTACAGATCTTTGGGAGGTGATAGTAAAAGGGCATACATGGGTGTTTTATTGTTAAGAACTTCCTCTCATTATCGGTTAGTAACCCTTTTGTATGTCCAATTTCAGTTAGATTTTTGTAAGCAAAAAGACTCTTCTCCATGGGATCATATTGGATCTGTTTATAGTGTTGAGTGTCTCCAAGTATTCTAAAGGCTTCATTTACATAATCGCCATAGTTTTGGATTACAATCCCCCCGCCCTTGTCAGCTGATCTGATAATAATATTTTTATTGTTCTTTAGATCAGTGAGAGCTTTTCTTTCAGGCTTGCTCATGTTCCTTTCCCTCGAATTAGTAGGGTGCTCTGACAGTCTCTTAAATTCCTGTAAGGTCACGTCATTAAACGTTTCTATTTGGTTGCTCTTGCTCTCTACTGGGTAAAAATTGGATTTATTTTTTAAGTCGGTATGCACGGTATTCTCCATGGGCACTATTGGAGGATTAGCTCCATTAGATACATTGCTAGGAGAAATGGCAAAATGTCTTTTTAAAGTGAGCTTTCTGATGATTGATTTAAGGTCCAGGAAAATGTCAAAATCTCTGGTATTGTACGAGAGGCAAAAAGATAGATCTTTGGAGAGCACAAGATATTCATCCATGCTCAGTGTATGGGAAGATAAATTTTAAATGCTCATTTTGACATTCTCACTGGAGTGTATGTTTTTTACGTGTTTAATGGTTTTCTTTTGCTGCCTTTTCCCCTACATCCTCTTCTAGATTTTTTCTTTTTCCCACCCTCTTGAAGTAATGTTCTATTGATGTGGAACAAGGGTGGTTGGCCTGGGGTAAAAAACTAGTGATGCATTTGGAGTTGTCCATGTTGGTGTTAACAACTGGGACATTAGGTCCCAATATCTCCTTACAGTGAGGAGCCCTTGGTGATGGAAAAGTAGTATCAAGTGTCAGGGAAGGGATAGTGGGTTGGGGTGTAGGATGTATAGTTAAATTCAATAGATCCGTAATGTAATCTGCAGTACCATAGTTGGAGTTGTCACCAGTGATGAGTGAGCACTAAAATGCTCGGGTAATCATTGCTTGGGTCGAGCAAATTGGAATACTAGGGTGCTCGACCAGAGCAACGAGCTCAATGTAAGTCTATGGGAAACTCGAGCATTTTTCAGGCGGCTCCCCCCGGCGGTCTGCAGAGGGCCAAAAAATTGCCCAAATCGATGGGAACAGTGCTCAAATGACATGGGAACAGCATGGGGAAGACCCCTGGAAGCATCTCTGACTCCCAGATCACTGCTGTCAGTAATGTGGTCAGAGTATTACGCCACTTTTACGGACTCACAATAAAACATACAAAAACGAAACCAAAATGGATTTTCCAGGGAAATATGTTAAGGAACATCCTTTCCAGGGTAATGACTTGCATATAAGGAAAATAAATAACTAAAAACAAAAATACTCCTCCATAACTTGGGCTATGTTCTCACGTAGAGTTTTTGATGCGTTTTTGCACTTTTGAATTGCTTTCAACCAAGACAAATGCATTCACCAGGAAATGTCACTTTAACATTTTACAACCTTATCTGGCCATGTGTTGTGTGATACATCATCAGACACATGCATACTGTGCTGAAAAGACATGGGAACAGCATGGGGAAGACCTCTGGAAGCATCTCTGACTTCCAGGTCACTGCCTAATAGTGTGCCCATCATAAGTGATCCTTGGCGCATGCGAAGATGCCTCCCGCCATGCTCCTGTCATTGCAGACTTGAAACAATCACCGTCCACGTCCTTGTCCCACTGCAGCGTTCATTTGTCCCTACCCCATTCCTTGGAATGCAAGCGCAAGTATGCAGCCAGCCACCCACCCACAGGCTGCAATACTATACTGCCAAATTTTTGACAGCTGCTTGCACTTGAAATGTGGACTTTTAGGCTCGTGGAGGTGGAAGCTTTTCACAACCTCATACCGACGGCGGCCGGGTGTCCATACTCGGTCCCCAGCCGCCACTATATTTCCCGGTATCGCCTCCGCCTTCCACAAGCACGGGTCCCACAACATTACCCATGCCCTCCCCAGTGCACTTACTGGGAAGGACCTCCTAACCACAAACACGTGGACAGGTGAATGTGACCAGGGACGGTACGGAGCCAGTCCACAACTTTTTTTGCTTAGAGTTGTATTTAGCTTGGTGAAAGGACTGGCATAGAGGGAAACCCTATCTACCCTGCGTGTCATTTCTCCCAGGAAGTCCTGTAATTGAGCTTGTTGCAGAAGCAATGGCAGCCCATCCAACATCAACTCGCACTTGTCGGTGGTGCTTTGACACACACACATCTTTCTTTGCGCATTTAATTTCTTGAATACAGAGTTGGACAATGGCCTGATCTGTAATGCGTTTTGAGAAATAACATGCACAAGCATGGCCGATCTACATTAAAAAAGCAGCCATAGAGTGTCCGGGAACCTTCCCCCACACTTTTCTTAGCCAGGGTTGCTTTTCGGTAGGGCTGGACGGGCTCACCAGAGAACCGGAGACTCCTCCGGCGGGCACTAGCTTCTCCTTCAGGAGAGTTCATAGTGCCGAGGTGAGGCCATGATGATGATAGAGGCCACCATCTGCTTAGTTTTCTGTTACTTGGAATGCAAGTGCAAGTATGCAGCCAGCCACGCACCCACCAACAGGCCGCAGCACCAAACTGCCAGATTCCTTGACAGCTCTTTGCACTTGAAATATGGTCTTTTAAGCTCGTGGAGGCAGAAGCTTTTCACAACCTCATGCGGCGGAGGCCGGGTGTCCATACTCGGTCCCCAGCTGCCACTATATTTCCCGGTATCGCCTCTGCCTTCCACAAGCACGGGTCCCACAACATTACAGGTGCCCTCCCTAGTGCACTTACTGGGAAGGACCACTTAACCACAAGCACGTGGACAGGTGAATGTGGCCAGGGACGGTACGGAGCCAGTCCACAACTTTTTTTGCTTTCCTCGGTGAAAGGATTGGCATAGAGGGAAACCCTATCTACCCTGCGTGTCATTTCTCCCAGGAAGTCCTCTAAAGCTGCTTGCACTTGAAATGTGGCTTGAACATTACTGCTGATATTTTTCTGTGGGAATTTGCTTGCCTCCTACCAGCCTGGAATATTTCCAGCAAACTATGATACGACGCCATGGTATTAGAATTGCCCCCAGTACCAGTAGCGAAGCCATCCCAAATTTCCTTCTCAGGAATTTTATTTGGTAGACTGAGTGGTTGCCCAAATACATTTTCTCACAAAGGAGCTGAAGATAGAGTGGCAGTAGGTTCATGTTTCTCCAGCCTGTTAGATATTAGAGGGTGAACGGCAGCACATTGGATCAGTGGTTAGCACTGAAGCCTTGCAGCGCTGGGATCCTGGGTTCAAATCCCAGCAAGGACAACATCTGCAAGGACTTTGTATGTTCTCCCCGTGTTTGCGTGTGTTTCCTCCTCAGTAAAAAAGCAGCCATAGAGTGTCTGGGAACCTACCCACACACTTTTCTTAGCCAGGACTGCTTCTAGGCAGGGTTGGACGGTCCCACCAGAGAATCCTCTGGTGTGCCTTGGCTTTTACCTCAGGAGAGTTCATGATAGCGCTCACTTTGCAGCTGCTATGGGGCTCTTGAGCGGGTGAGAAAGGTTAGCCCTCAGAATCAAATCCTCTGGTGGGTACAATGTTTTTCAATCTGAAACAGCTTCTCAATGGGAGTTGTATTTCACCACAGCCATATTCTTTAGCTCGGTGAAAGGACTGGCATAGAGGGAAACCCTATCTACCCCGGCTGTCATTTCTCCATCACCAGG
Source organism: Phyllobates terribilis (assembly GCF_046119375.1). NCBI lineage: Eukaryota > Metazoa > Chordata > Amphibia > Anura > Dendrobatidae > Phyllobates > Phyllobates terribilis. The sequence continues at coordinate 245,309,526 of NW_027362772.1, forward strand.
TTCTGCCGATTGTCACACACGACCATGCCTGGCTGTATGTTCAGCGGTGAGAACCAAAGATCAGGCTGCTGTGTTACAGCTTTCAACAACTCAGCAGCACTGGGCGGTTTGTTAGTTATGTATTAGCATGTTATCTTCAGCACAGCCTGTTGCTGCTTGGCCAAGGCAGTGCTGCGGTGCTATCAGCTTGTGACTGATGTGGTCATTTCGGAGATGGAGGAGGAGGTGCATGAGCTGAAAAATGTGATTACATTGAGGTTAAATTGGTGACGCTTTTTTTTATACTAAAGAAAGATCCTATTGTTTTGTTTTTTTTACGTTATTTTTTAAGACAAATGCATTCACCGGGAAATATCATTTTAACATTTTACAACCTTATCTGGCAATGTGGTGTGTGACATATCATCAGACACATCCCTTTTTATTTATGATGGAGGGACTCTGAAAGTCATAAAACCTATTTTTACAGGGACATCAGATGGCTCTTACTATTCTTAAAAGGCCAGCAGTTGGCCCTAGCTATTGTTAGAGAGCCATCAGCCGGCTATGCTTTGCTGTTCCCTTTATTAACAAGTGGGTCTCCTATACTGTTATTGCGTATCCAGTGACTGCAAGGGCTGCCAAAAATTTGGACGCAACCCAATACCCCTTTGAAGAGACATAGAGGAGGGTCTCAGTAAAAAAAAATGTTCCCATTATAAAGGAGCGGGTCTTCTATAGTGGTAATGCCCATGCTGTGACTGCAAGGGCTGCCAAAATTTGGGAAAAACCCCACTAAGAATTTAAAGACTCACAGAGCAGGGCCACAGTAACAAGGTACGACATGTTCCCATTAGAAAGGAGAGGGTCTGCTATACAGTTATACGGTATGCAGTGAGTCCAACGGCTGACCAGGAAATGTCACTTTAACATTTTACAACCTTATCTGGCCATGTGTTGTGTGATACATCATCAGACACATGCATACTGTGCTGAAAAGACATGGGAACAGCATGGGGAAGACCTCTGGAAGCATCTCTGACTTCCAGGTCACTGCCTAATAGTGTGCCCATCATAAGTGATCCTTGGCGCATGCGAAGATGCCTCCCGCCATGCTCCTGTCATTGCAGACTTGAAACAATCACCGTCCACGTCCTTGTCCCACTGCAGCGTTCATTTGTCCCTACCCCATTCCTTGGAATGCAAGCGCAAGTATGCAGCCAGCCACCCACCCACAGGCTGCAATACTATACTGCCAAATTTTTGACAGCTGCTTGCACTTGAAATGTGGACTTTTAGGCTCGTGGAGGTGGAAGCTTTTCACAACCTCATACCGACGGCGGCCGGGTGTCCATACTCGGTCCCCAGCCGCCACTATATTTCCCGGTATCGCCTCCGCCTTCCACAAGCACGGGTCCCACAACATTACCCATGCCCTCCCCAGTGCACTTACTGGGAAGGACCTCCTAACCACAAACACGTGGACAGGTGAATGTGACCAGGGACGGTACGGAGCCAGTCCACAACTTTTTTTGCTTAGAGTTGTATTTAGCTTGGTGAAAGGACTGGCATAGAGGGAAACCCTATCTACCCTGCGTGTCATTTCTCCCAGGAAGTCCTGTAATTGAGCTTGTTGCAGAAGCAATGGCAGCCCATCCAACATCAACTCGCACTTGTCGGTGGTGCTTTGACACACACACATCTTTCTTTGCGCATTTAATTTCTTGAATACAGAGTTGGACAATGGCCTGATCTGTAATGCGTTTTGAGAAATAACATGCACAAGCATGGCCGATCTACATTAAAAAAGCAGCCATAGAGTGTCCGGGAACCTTCCCCCACACTTTTCTTAGCCAGGGTTGCTTTTCGGTAGGGCTGGACGGGCTCACCAGAGAACCGGAGACTCCTCCGGCGGGCACTAGCTTCTCCTTCAGGAGAGTTCATAGTGCCGAGGTGAGGCCATGATGATGATAGAGGCCACCATCTGCTTAGTTTTCTGTTACTTGGAATGCAAGTGCAAGTATGCAGCCAGCCACGCACCCACCAACAGGCCGCAGCACCAAACTGCCAGATTCCTTGACAGCTCTTTGCACTTGAAATATGGTCTTTTAAGCTCGTGGAGGCAGAAGCTTTTCACAACCTCATGCGGCGGAGGCCGGGTGTCCATACTCGGTCCCCAGCTGCCACTATATTTCCCGGTATCGCCTCTGCCTTCCACAAGCACGGGTCCCACAACATTACAGGTGCCCTCCCTAGTGCACTTACTGGGAAGGACCACTTAACCACAAACACGTGGACAGGTGAATGTGGCCAGGGACGGTACGGAGCCAGTCCACAACTTTTTTTGCTTTCCTCGGTGAAAGGATTGGCATAGAGGGAAACCCTATCTACCCTGCGTGTCATTTCTCCCAGGAAGTCCTCTAAAGCTGCTTGCACTTGAAATGTGGCTTGAACATTACTGCTGATATTTTTCTGTGGGAATTTGCTTGCCTCCTACCAGCCTGGAATATTTCCAGCAAACTATGATACGACGCCATGGTATTAGAATTGCCCCCAGTACCAGTAGCGAAGCCATCCCAAATTTCCTTCTCAGGAATTTTATTTGGTAGACTGAGTGGTTGCCCAAATACATTTTCTCACAAAGGAGCTGAAGATAGAGTGGCAGTAGGTTCATGTTTCTCCAGCCTGTTAGATATTAGAGGGTGAACGGCAGCACATTGGATCAGTGGTTAGCACTGAAGCCTTGCAGCGCTGGGATCCTGGGTTCAAATCCCAGCAAGGACAACATCTGCAAGGACTTTGTATGTTCTCCCCGTGTTTGCGTGTGTTTCCTCCTCAGTAAAAAAGCAGCCATAGAGTGTCTGGGAACCTACCCACACACTTTTCTTAGCCAGGACTGCTTCTAGGCAGGGTTGGACGGTCCCACCAGAGAATCCTCTGGTGTGCCTTGGCTTTTACCTCAGGAGAGTTCATGATAGCGCTCACTTTGCAGCTGCTATGGGGCTCTTGAGCGGGTGAGAAAGGTTAGCCCTCAGAATCAAATCCTCTGGTGGGTACAATGTTTTTCAATCTGAAACAGCTTCTCAATGGGAGTTGTATTTCACCACAGCCATATTCTTTAGCTCGGTGAAAGGACTGGCATAGAGGGAAACCCTATCTACCCCGGCTGTCATTTCTCCATCACCAGGTTCTGCCGATTGTCACACACGACCATGCCTGGCTGTATGTTCAGCGGTGAGAACCAAAGATCAGGCTGCTGTGTTACAGCTTTCAACAACTCAGCAGCACTGGACGGTTTGTTAGTTATGTATTAGCATGTTATCTTCAGCACAGCCTGTTGCTGCTTGGCCAAGGCAGTGCTGCGGTGCTATCAGCTTGTGACTGATGTGGTCATTTCGGAGATGGAGGAGGAGGTGCATGAGCTGAAAAATGTGATTACATTGAGGTTAAATTGGTGACGCTTTTTTTTATACTAAAGAAAGATCCTATTGTTTTGTTTTTTTTACGTTATTTTTTAAGACAAATGCATTCACCGGGAAATATCATTTTAACATTTTACAACCTTATCTGGCAATGTGGTGTGTGACATATCATCAGACACATCCCTTTTTATTTATGATGGAGGGACTCTGAAAGTCATAAAACCTATTTTTACAGGGACATCAGATGGCTCTTACTATTCTTAAAAGGCCAGCAGTTGGCCCTAGCTATTGTTAGAGAGCCATCAGCCGGCTATGCTTTGCTGTTCCCTTTATTAACAAGTGGGTCTCCTATACTGTTATTGCGTATCCAGTGACTGCAAGGGCTGCCAAAAATTTGGACGCAACCCAATACCCCTTTGAAGAGACATAGAGGAGGGTCTCAGTAAAAAAAAATGTTCCCATTATAAAGGAGCGGGTCTTCTATAGTGGTAATGCCCATGCTGTGACTGCAAGGGCTGCCAAAATTTGGGAAAAACCCCACTAAGAATTTAAAGACTCACAGAGCAGGGCCACAGTAACAAGGTACGACATGTTCCCATTAGAAAGGAGAGGGTCTGCTATACAGTTATACGGTATGCAGTGAGTCCAACGGCTGACCAATTTAAGGAAAAACCCCACTAAGAATTTAAAGACACACGGAGCAGGGCCACAGTAACAAGGTACGACATGCTCCCATTAGAAAGGAGAGGGTCTGCTGTACAGTTATAGGGTATGCAGTGAGTCCAACGGCTGACCAATTTTAGGAAAACCCCCACTAAGAATTTAAAAACACACGGAGCAGTGCCACAGTAGCAAGGTACGACATGTTCCCACTAGAAAGGAGAGGGTCTGCTATACATTTATAGGGTATGCAGTGAGTCCAAAGGCTGACCAATTTTAGGAAAAACCCCACTAAGAATTTAAAGACACACAGAGCAGGGCCACGGTAACAAGGTACGACATGTTCCCATTAGAAAGGAGAGGCTCTGCTATACAGTTATAGGGTATGCAGTGAGTCCAACGGTTGACCAATTTTAGGAGAAACCCCACTAAGAATTTAAAGAATCACGGAGCAGGGCCACAGTAACAAGGTACGACATGTTCCCATTAGAAAGGAGATGATCTGCTATACAGTTATAGGGTATGCAGTGAGTCCAACGGCTGACCAATTTTAGGAAAAGCACCACTAAGAATTTAAAGATACATAGAGCAGGGCCACAATAACAAGGTATGACATGTTCCCATTAGAAAGGAGAGGGTTTGCTATACAGTTATAGGGTATGCAGTGAGTCCAACGGCTGACCAATTTTAGGAAAAGCACCACTAAGAATTTAAAGGTACATAGAGCAGGGCGACAGTAACAAGGTACGACATGTTCCCATTAGAAAGGAGAGGGTTTGCTATACAGTTATAGGGTATGCAGTGAGTCTAACGGCTGACCAATTTTAAGAAAAACCCCACTAAGAATTTAAAGACACACATTAAAAAAATTAGGTGGGTGTTGCATCACGTACCACTTTCACCCTGGTGATATGGTGGTGGAGGATGAGGAGAAGGAGGAGGACAAGAGCAAATGGACAAAATCAGGAAGCGTATACCCATGTGTGGGTGTTAAAAGGTGCATGGGAATACACCTCCCAAGAAAAGACACTGGATTTGAGTTTATGTTACGCTGCTATCATTCGGTGGTGTTGAGAAGTCTGGCCCAATCCTGCCCTTGTTCATTTTTATAAGAGTCAGCCTGTCAGCATTTTCAGTTGACAGGCCGATGCGCTTATCAGTTATAATTCCACCAGCGGCACTAAAAACCCGCTCTGATAAAACGCTGGCGGCAGGGCAGGCCAGGACCTCCAAGGCATAGAGAGCCAATTCATTCCACGTATCCAGCTTGGATACCCAATAATTATAAGGCACAGAGGAATCACAGAGGATGTTGGTACGGTCGGCAAGGTACTCCCTCAGCATCTTCCCAAACTTTGCACTCCTTGTGAGAGTACCCCGCGCCTCAGGGCCTGTCCGATGGGAGGGTCTGAGAAAACTCTCCCAGAACTTTGACAGTGTTCCCCTGCCTCTGCTGGATTGAAGTTGCGTCTCTCTCGCCTGTACTCCTTGGTTGTTCAACGAAGTGTGCCCTCTGCCGCCAGCATTATCAGATGGGAATTTTTTTAATTGTTCCGTAACAAGGGCCTTCGGGTACTGCCCCATTTTTGTAGACCTGTCCACCTCAGGAATAAGAGATATAAGTTCTCCTTGTAGCATGGGTCTAGAAGTGTCACCAACCACTAATGACTGTCACCCAAAATTTTGAGAAAGCGAGGGTCATGGGAAAGGCAGCGTAACATAGTAGTCTGCCAAGCATGGCTGAGTTTAACAGGCAAGACTTCCATGTCCTCACCAAGAGGATGACTGACCATGCTCTCCTCCTCCTCTCTGTCCTCTGGCCATCCAAGCTGAACAGACGGTATGACAGCTGTGCAGGTAGTACCGTCTATAGTGCATGAAACTAGCTCCTGTCCTTCCTCCTCCTCCTCCTCTTCCTCATTGTCACCCAATCCACGCTGGGATGAGATGAGTCTTGGCTGTGTGTAATCACCCTGTATGGTTCCTAGCTCCATCTCATCGTGCTCCTTCTGTAATGCATCCTCTTTGATTGTGAGCAGAGAGCGTTTCAGAAGACAGAGAAGCGGGATGGTGATGCTAATTATGGCGTCATCGCCGCTCACCATCTTGGTGGAGTCCTCAAAGTTTTGGAGGATGGTACATATGTCTGACATCCATGTCCACTCCTGAGGTCTTATGTGTGGAGTCTGAACTGAATACCGATGACCTTGTTGATGCTGGTACTCAACAACTGCCCTCTTCTGCTCACAAATCCTTCCCAACATCTGCAGTGTAGAGTTCCAATGCGTGGGGACATCACACACCAGTCTGTTAGCCGGAAGCTGCAAACACTGCTGAAACACTACAAGGGCGGCGGAAGCTGTAGCTGACTTTCTAAAATGGGCACACAGGCGGCGTACTTTAACAAGCAGATCCGGCAGCACCTGCCCGAGCAACCCGGAAATACTCGGCGAGCGCCGAGCATCTCGAGCAGTGAGATGCTCGGGCGAGCACTGAGCAGTAGAGAGCATGCTCTCTCATCACTAGTTGTCACTTATAGTAGATATATTGAGCGATACCAAAGATTTTCTCCTCTCTTCTTGTATTAGATTGATCTGCTCTTTAATTGCCTCAAGGTTTCATTTGGTTTCGGCAAGGGTTCGGTACGCTGTCAATGATTGTGGGTTTCCAGAAGCGTTCTGGTTGTTCCATGTTCTAGAAGAAGATATGGAGAACGGACTCATGTTGCCCTGAGATGGAATGAGAGATACTTCTGGTTTGTCTGTCAGAGCTCTCTCTTTTGCACCGGCGACATCTCCCAGAGGGGGAACTGTGGACGTCACCAGTACCTTAATCAGAGTCCCCCCAGTATTACAGGAGTTATTCTGGGACAGATCAGGAGTTATGTCAGGTGTGTCTGTTTTTGAATTGCAGGACGGGATACAATTACTGCTGGTATCAGTGATTCTAGTGGTACTTGTATCAATATGGTGATGGTCTTCCCTGGTCCCGGGTAAAGCAGCTCCTATGTGCCCTTTGGGTGTAGGACGTATAAAAGTATCCTTTATGCCATGATATTTACTATTTGAAAGAGTCCTACTTCTATTCAGATCATAATTGTTAGTGCTTTTTTTGTGCACATCATTATTCATGGACCTTGTTCTAAGGTTTGGTTCAGGTTTATTGATCTCAAAATTTTGTTTATCTGTTTTGCAGTCATCTCTATCCCTGTTGAGTTTTTTTGCTTTTCTAATGATAATTTCATATTCATTTTGTAATATACTGGTGGTAATATTACTATTAATTTTACTAAAAAGGGGGTGGGCCTCGAAAGCCAGCTGTTCTTTTGATAATTTAAAGATGCTATTTGTGACTAATAGGCATAAATCTGATCTTTTTTATGCAAACATTTAAGTAAATTATGCATACATGTATCTAAAATGTTCTACCATTCTTTTGAGAAAGCATGATCCTCCTCTTTGCAGGCTTGGAGTACTAGCAGTCGGCTAGCCTCGACTTTAGTGCCTTTGGAGGATAGTTGGCATTATCTCTCTGGTCTCTGCTCAAGCTAAGTGTATCCCCTTTGTTTACCTTGTTGTCTTTAGTTTGTAGTGGGGTCTGACTAGTTCTCACCCCGTCTCCTCCTTTTGTAGGGCTTAGCTCTAGGGACATTAAGGGCTTAGGTTCCTGCTCAGCGATAGGGTAGGCAGTGTGATATTAGATCTGCTTTTGGGTCTCCACTCCCCCCTTTTCCATAGTTGCTGGGCTCCGTTTTCCCTCTTCTCATCATTGTACACTTATTCCTACTCTCACATTGCGTGACAATTTAGTTTCCCAGAGGAGCATGTAAGGCGTTTAAGTCTGCTCAAACTGGCATGCCAGACTTGGCATGTTACTCTCCACAAGGAGAAACCTTACCCCTTGAATCCCAATCTTAGCCTATCACCCAGCCAAATCAGATCTCATACTTTGTACGGATAAGGGGCAATACCCCGAAATACCGTGTCTACAAATTGAGATTCTGATTTGGATTTTATCCTAAGTCATATTTCAAGGCTCGATAAAAAAGAGTCGATAATGACTTGTAGGATTGCTACTTCCAATAGGTGGCACTAGAGTTCAAGTCATTTTCCTCTCTTAAGAGACAATTTGTATATTTAGTTTCCCAGAGGAGCATGCAAGATATTTAAGTCTCCTCATACTGGCATGCCAGATCTGCCATGTCACTTCTCACAAGAAGAAACCTTACCCTTTAGATGCCATTTATTATATGTAAGAATTTTTATTATGTTCTATGTTGTTTTGCTCTCTGAAAATTGATTAAACATTTGAATATTAATTTTTTCTACCCTTTATAATCAATAAGTTCTCCTACAATATCCAACAATAAATACTGCCAATAAACATGATTCCTACCACCAACACCACCAAGATATTGTGAAAAACACAGCTTTACCAAGCATTCACATCACTTTGCCATATAGACTATAATAACAACAGATCTGGAGATTTGCATGTCTATTAGATAAAGTGGCCAGATAATGAAACCAGAGATTTGCAACATATTTATGAGGGAGTATACGTGTAACCATGGACAGTGATGAGGAAATAATAATAATATTTTTATTTCTATAGAGCCAACATATTCTACAACACTTTATATTTTAGCGGGGACTTGTAAATTCAATAAAGACATTACAGAATAACACATAACTCAAGAGATACCAAAAGGAGTCAGGGTCCTGCTCACAAGCTTACAATCTATAAGGGGAAAAACTCCAAACACGACTACTTACAGGATGGCGCAGTGGCAGTGATTCAGAAAAAGCAAGCTTAAACTGAAACATGCTTGTTTACTCATCTTGGGCAGCATGATGGCTAAGTGGTTAGTACAGCAGCCTTGCAGCTCTGGGGTCCTGGGTCCAAATCCCTGTTATGTTCTGCAACTTAGAACTAAGTAATAGGAGGGAAAAGCTGTCCCTGTACTGAGACTCAGCTTTACCCTACGCTGGTGTTGGTGCCCTATTCCTTATGAATAGCCCCACCAAAACTCCTGCACTGAACTCAAACGAAGACCTGTAGGAAGGGGAAAGGGGTGCCTAAAAGATCTAAGGACTGGGAGCAAAAGCAGGAGACCTCCTAACAGAAAAGTTTGTTGCAGAAACGAAAATCAAAGGAAACAATACTGGTGGAACAAGAAGTCCGAGGATAACAATAGTCCAAAGCAAGAAGAACTAAACAAGGCTACTTAGCCAGAGCACGAGCGATACAACACTGATGTCCAGCGGGGAATGAGAGCCAGGTGCTTAGTAATAAAGGGTGCAGAGATCACGTGACCAAGAAACCCAGCACCAGAGGAAAAGACTAGAAGCCAGCAAACCACAACAAGATGGCTGATAGTAAAACAACATAGATTCTAACAGTACCTCCCCTTTTATGAGGATCCTCCGGATCCTCTAGGCCGGGCCTTACCAGGAAGTCTCCTGTGAAAAGCCTTTATTAGCCTTGAGGCAGAGACGTTCTCGGCCTTCACCCAGAAATTATCCTTGGGGCCGAAACCTCTCCAGGACACAAGATACTGTTATCTTCCTCTATGCCACCTGGAATCCAAAATGAGAGAAATCTCAAATTCACCGTCTTCATCAATAGGAGGAACTGTAGGCTTCGCCTGCTTATCAGGCGTGTTCGCATTCTTAAGTAACGACACACGAAACACAGAATTAATCCTTCAGGACGAGGGAATGCCCAACCTCACCGCTGCCGAGTTGACAATCTGAACCACTTTGAAAGGACCCACAAATTTAGGCCCCAGTTTTTTAGAAGGAATTTTCAAACGAAGATTCCTAGAGGACAACCAAACCATATGCCCAACAGCAAACAATGACTCCTTTCTTTTTTTGTCAAAATACCTTTTTGATCTCCTATCAGCCTCTTTAAGGTTCAGAGGTACACTGGTTAAACCCTCTCCAAATCACCAGAAAAATTGTCCTCCTCCAGTACAGCAGCCCCAACTTTGGAAAATGGACCAAAAGATGGATACCTGCCAGTACAACAAAAAAAGGAGAACAACCAGCCGAGGAAGAAGTATGCTTATTAAGGGCAAACTCCGCAAGTGGTAGAAATTCTGACCACATTTCCCGATTGTCTGCCACAAAACATCTCAAAAACTGCTCGACATCCTGGTTCTTCCTTTCAGTCTGTCCATTGGACTCTGGATGATACCCCGACAAAAATGACAAATGAATTTTCAATCTGTCACAAAAAGCACACCAAAAGCGAGCCACAAACTGTGGTCCTCTATCGGAAACAATGTCCGTGGGAACACCATGGAGCCTAACAATCTCCTTCACAAAAGCTTTAGCAAGAGTCTTGGCGCAAGGTAACTTGTTGAATGGAGCCAGATGACACATTTTACTAAACCGGTCCACAACAACCCAGATGACAGAAAAACCCTCTGATAAAGGCAGATCGGTGATAAAATCTATGGCAAGGTGCATCCATGTTGAACTAGGAACTTCCAAGGGGCATAGCAACCCCGTAGCCGGAGCGTGAGAGGCCTTCGACTCAGACCACTGACGCATCCACTTGATGACTTTCCTTTGCCACCCTGGCCACCAGAAACTCTGACCGATAGACTTCCTAGTTTCCGAAATCCCTGGGTGACCCGCCAACCGAGACTCATGACATTCAACAAACAACGCTCTCCTCAAGGCTCTAGGCACAAACAATTTACCACATGGAGTGTTAGTTGGTGCCGCACTCTGAGCTCCAAGGATGCTATTCTCCAACTCAGAATCCAATGCGGCCACCACCACCCCTCTCTGCAAAATACACTCCTCCTTCTCAGCATTCACCACTGGAAAGAAACTACGAGACAAAGCGTCAGCCTTAACATTCCTTGTCCCCGGGACAAAGGTTACGGAAAAATTGAACAGGGCAAAAAACAGTGCCCACCTAGCCTGACGGGCATTCAAATGTTTAGCTGCGTCCAGATAAATCAAATTCTTATGATCAGTGAAACCCTGTATAGGATGTCGAGCCCGCTCCAAAAAATGTCGCCAATTCTCAAACGCAATTTTAATAGCTAACAACTCACGATTCCCAACATCATAGTTGAGCTCTGTCTCAGAAAATTTTTTTGAAAAGAAAGCACAGGGATGTACTCCATCCTCACCCTCCTGGGATAGAACTGCCCCTACGCCTATAGCTGAGGCTTCTACCTCAACCAAAAATGGCTTGGTCTCATCCATCTGGATAAGAACAGGAGCAGAGCTGAACCTCTCCTTGAGATACTCAAAAGCTTCAATAGCCTTAGTGGACCATTGTACTGTATTAGCACCCTTCTTGGTGAGATCAGTAATGGGTTTAGCGATGACAGAGAAATTCTTCATGAATTTCCTATAATAATTGGCAAACCTCAAAAAGCTATGAATGGACTTCAAACCCTCAGGCTTTGGCCACTCCAACACAGTCTGAACTTTCACTGGGTCCATCTCAAAACCATCACAAGAGACAAAGTAACCCAAAAAACTAATTTTCTGGACAGCAAACTGACACTTCTCCAATTTAGCAAAGAGTGTGTTATCTCTCAGAATCTGAAGAACTTCGCAGACTCTCTGCCAATGAGACTCAAGATCAGATGAATAAATCAAAATGTCATTCAGATAAACAATAACACTCCTACCGATCAATGGTCTCAGAAAGTCATTGATGAAATTTTGAAAAAATGCAGGAGCGTTAGTAAGCCCAAAAGGCATCACCAAACAATCAAAATGTCCTTCCGGGGTGTTAAAAGCTGTCTTCCATTCATCTCCACCCTTCACCCACAGCAAATTATATGCCACACGAAGGTCAATCTTAGAAACCCATTTAGCTCCGGTCAATTGGTTAAACAAATCCGGAATAAGTGGTAACGGGTAAGGATTGCGCACAGTGATCGTATTAATCTCCCGAAAATCCAGACATGGCCTAAAACCCCCATCCTTCTTTTTGACAAAAAAGAACCCAACCGCCACAAGAGACTTAGAGGGTCTTATGTGACCTGCAGCTAAACTAGTCTGAAGGTACTCCTTCAAAGCCTCCCTCTCGGGAATTGTCAGATTAAACAAATGACTCTTAGGGAGCTTAGCATCAGGGACGAAGTCAATAGCGCAATCGTAATCTCTATGAGGTGGTAAAGCTTTCAACTCCACCTCCGAAAAAACCCTCCAAAAATCCTGAATGGGTTCAGGTAACTCCCCCTTCACAACAGCCTCAATGTGAACATTACAACACTTACCATAACACCCCTGACCCCAGGATCTTATGGAACCAGACGACCAGTCCAGTAAAGGATTATGCCCTTTTAACCAGGGCAACCCCAGGAAGACCGGGAAAGGCAACTTAGCAAGTACAAATAAGTCAATCTGCTCCTGATCTTCCATATTCATAGTAAGCGGAAACCCAGTGACCTTTCGAAGAATGATCCCATGCTCCAGGGGAATATTATCAATCGCCACCACAGGAAAAGGAGATGACAAAGGTTCAGAATCAAACTTATACTTTTCAAGAAATTATTGATCAATCAAATTAAGTGCAGAACCACAATCCACCATAACCTGAAACTCAATCAAACGACCCTGACAGGTGGTATTACCAGGAGAAAACACCCCAGCAGAACGTAAAAACTCAATGCGAATGGAAGTGTTATTTCTACTGACCATTTTTTTTCTTTCCTTAAGCGAACCTCATATTGCTTTAGAAAATGATCATCCTTACTGCAATACAAGCAAAGTCCCTCAGAGAACCTCCTGTCCCTCTGCTTGGAGCGGGATGACATTACCCCGACCTGCATAGGTTCCCCAGTGTCGGCAGGAATATCGTGAGAAACAGAATCCAGCAATACAGGAAACCTCCTCATATTGTCTAGCCCTCAACCTTCTATCCACACAGATAGCTAACTGCATGGCAACTTGCAAAGTATCAGGTGCAGGGAATGCAATGAGAAAATCTTTAACCCTTTCACTCAAACCTGCCAGAAGCTGAAACTTGAGTGCAGGGTTGTTCCACCTGACCTCTGCAGACCATCGTCTGAACAGGGTGCAATTACTCTCAGCATCAAGAGAACCCTGTTTGAGACGTCTGAGCTCTGCCTCAGCTGATGTAACCCAATCAGGATCATCATATAGCAAACCCATGGCATCAAAAAATGACTCCACAGAACTCAAACAATGATCATCAGGAGACAAGGAAATCGCCCAGATTTGAGGTTCCTTACGCAATAGAGACATAATAATTCCTACATGCTGTAGTTCACTACCAGAAGATCTAGGTCTGAGCTGAAAATACAACAAACAAGTATTTTTAAATGAAAAAAAATCCTGTTGTTTCCCCGAGAAACACTCAGGTAATGCTACCTTAGGTTCTTCATTGCGTTCTGCAGGGTATTTGCTCACGTACTGCTGAAGATTGGCAATCTCCAGAGTCAACCCTTGCAAGCATTGAGCAAGCTCCTGGATGGTAACCATACTGAAGAAAATCCAGGAAGAGGAGAGGAGAAGAAAAAAAAACACCTTTTTTTTTTTTTTTTAAACGCGGCTGGACATACTGTTATGTTCTGCAACTTAGAACTAAGGAATAGGAGGGAAAAGCTGTCCCTGCTCTGAGACTCAGCTTTACCCTACACTGAGGTGGGTGCCCTATTCCTTATGAATAGCCCCATCGAAACTCCTGCACTGAACTCAAACGAAGACCTGTAGGAAGAGGAAAGGGGTGCCTAAAAGATCAAAGGACTGGGAGCAAAAGCAGGAGACCTCCTAACAGAAAAGTTTGTTGCAGAAATGAAAATCAAAGGAAACAATACTGGTGGAACAAGAAGTCCCAGGATAACAATAGTCTAAAGCAAGAAGAACAAAACAAGGCTATTTAGCCAGAGCACGAGCGATACAACACTGATGCCCAGCGGGGAATGAGAGCCAGGTGCTGAGTAATAAAGGGTCCAAAGATCACGTGACCAAGAAACCCAGCACCAGAGGAAAAGACTAGAAGCCAGCAAACCACAATAAGATGGCCGATAGTAAAACAACATAGATTCTAACAATCCCACCAAGGACAACATCTGCAAGGAGTTTGTATGTTCTCCCTGTGTTTGCGTGGGTTTCCTCCCACATTCCAAAGACATACAGATAGGGAATCTAGATTGATTTTAATAAGGTGAATGATAGTACAGAATATGAACGTTTCCGTCGCATAGGACCTTCATCAGTGTACTAAAATAACAGATCAAAAAATAAATAACAGTCATTATGTGGTCACAAAAGTCAAAAGGAACACATGCCCTAGATCCAAGGGTGGCCTGAATGTGTGCAGGGGAAAACGATGAGGCCAAGGTGATAGGCCGCAGCAAGAAGCGTGAGCCAGTGGGTTGTGGTGCACTTGGGAGCAGACCCCAAGTGGAGCCAGATCAGATCTGGAGCCCAGACTACACCAGTCGAATACCAGACCTGCGCCGGTCAAGACCCATAACACTGACCACACCGGTCAAGCCCTGAAAACCAGACCTGCCCCAGTAAAGATTGGGAGCCCAGACTACCCTAGCCAAGAGCCAAGACCAAGCCCTCATCCCACCATGCCTGAGAGACACCCTACGTCAGTCAAGCACTGAACATTCATGAGGAGATGTCCGCCAGGAGTAGACGACTGGAGTGGCGAACGTGAGGCATGAGTAAGCCGGGTCGTTGCTTCTAGCACTGACGTACAGCACAAAGGTTGGCCTAGGCTAGGACAACAGACAGGGTGGGGGTCGGTTGAAGCGGAGGAGGCCCAGTGACCCTTGTTAGACTTTGTCTGGAGGACTTGTATCCTAGAGCAGGGTTCCCCAACTCCAGTCCTCAAGGCCCACCAACAGGACATGTTTTCAGGATTTCCTTAGTATTGCACAGGTGATAATTACATCACCTGCACATCACCTGTGCAATACTAAGGAAATCCTGAAAACATGACCTGTTGGTGGGCCTTGAGGACTGGAGTTGGGGAACCCTATCCTAGAGGGAATAACCGGAGATCCCTGTTGAGGAATGTGAAAGAGAAAGATATTAACTGACTCTCGTGAAACCAAGAGTATAACCTCTGTTACAAAGCTATAAGAATATTTAACAAGAGACTACCAAAATAGTTAACTTGAAGATTCATTGTACATCCTATATTGTCTATTTCATCTGTGAATACCCTATTTTACATAGTTTACCATTTTGTAAATTAAATTATAATTTCCTATCACACCAGGGAAAAAAATAGTTTCATCAGTCACTTCCACCTTATTCCTGTCTGCGTGTTGCATCCGGTCACCTGCTTATGTGAAGGTTTCACCAATTTAAGATACACTAGGTAACTGCTCTCCTCCAAATTAAAGATGTCCGAGTGCATGCTGAGAAGCTAATTAACCAAATCTGGTTGAAAAACTTCTCTCAGAGACTGAACCACGCAAATGGCATACTTTATTACGTAGACATGGGGTTATATAATATTTTCCTTCTAGGTGGGATTAGTAAAATTTATTGCTCTTTTCTGATAACTCGGCACGCTGTAATTTGTTCATCCATGTATCTTTTGACCTTATTAACGCCTTAGGAATTCCGATGGGAGGGGTGAGTTCGTCTCTCAGCGCCATCTTTGCCAACTCGACATGAATCTCTCTGTTATCAGCCGTGTACATGCATACGTCATTCCCAGGAAATCATTTAGTTATTCGTATCTACATTAAGAATAGAAGCTATTAGTTATATATTCAATAGATGGTGACCCGATTCTAACTCATCGGGTATTCTAGAATATGTATGCGGCCGACCGGGCGCGACTAATCAGCAAAGCAGTGGTTAAATGGGTTGTGCACTACTTTAAATTAGCCTCCCAATGTATCCCCCCAGGGCCCCTAATGAATTTTGTAATTACGTCATGTTGTCAATACTGCTTGTGACAACATCGCTGACCACGCACAGCCAGCACGTAATTCCCCCCGGCTGCAGCCGGCTCTTGCTTCCGCTTACGTCACGACTATTTGCGGCTGCAGCCATGGGTCTCCTGTTCCGCGTGCCACGGTGAATGAAATGTGACAGAAGTACGTCACACTGTGACTGACAGAACGTGTTCACTGAACGTGACAGAAGTACGTCACACTCTGACTGCCCGTGTTTAGTAAACGTGACTGAACTATGTCGCACTGTGACTGACAGAACGTATTCATTAAACGTGACAGAAGTACATCACACACTGTGACTGACAAAACATGTTCAGTATGTCATGGGCAGTTGGTGAGTCACATGACCACATGGGCGGAGTCAGCCCTGCTATCTCCCGACTTGTTCTGAAATCCTGTGTCGCTGATTGACCGCGGCCGGACCAATCAGCGACGTGGGATTTCCTGGACGGACAGACAGACGGGATAAGCCGATTATATAGTAGATTAACTATTAACATAATCCATGTGCATATACACATTTGCATACATACATACACATAGATTATTCCATCATCTCTATAATCTATTAAAAGAAACTAATTGATTTTCTATAATATATATATTTTACCTTGACACTTACATTTACATATAAATACTGAGGCACACGATACTGATATACTGAGCTTGTTTGTTACACATCAATGCTGCGGCACTGAGCTTGGGGGTTACATTACATCAGAAACAGCAGTGCGTTGAAAAAGATCACAGTTCAACCCATGTATTGGATTTACCTCACGTCTATGTATAAACATTACTGGATAAAATCACCTTGCAATTGATGCTTTTGATAGTGCAATGGATATCTACTATATGGACTAATTAGTTTTACAGCCTACTCTCCCAGCACCTCTCCTCCTTTTTTGAGTGCAGACCATTTTTTTAAAGATCACAGCCCAACTGTGTAGTTGTCAGGAAGAGGTCAGTAACCACTCACAGTGTTTAGGGCCACCTCTCTCTACCGGTGTCCTTTACTGTCATTGGATGAACTTGATGGACCAGTGTATTTTTTAAACCGTATTAACTATGTAATTACTTAATTATGTCACTAGTACTACATATCCTTAGGCAGGCAAGCAATCTAAAAAAAATTCAAATACTTTGCTTGCTGTTATATCCAGTTCTGAACTCAGTAACTCTTACTCAATTAACCTACAGGTGCTCATTTAAGCTAACCGGCGCTCTGTCTCACAAGCTCCTAAGCTTCATTCTACTGATCAGCTAGCTCGCTCTTGCTTGTGGAACTCGTCTCGAGCCTTTTTTCCAACTCACATTTTCCAGCAGCCTTTAAAATATCTACTATAAATAACTTCTTAATCCTAAAATAAAACTTTTTACATTTTCCATCATTGTTTTAAAAAGTTTTGAAAGATTGAAATAACTTCACAAATTAAAAATGTTTCTCGCACAAGTAGGAGTCCATTACTCAAGGGATGAGTCCCAAATGATTCACAACCTTTTATATAATAAAGGAAAGGTTCTTTTGTATCTTTAATGGTTTCAACAGTTCACACAAATAATGAAAAATTGTGATGAGAACAATAGGATCGAATAAAATTCCTCTTCTGGACACTTCTCTGTGTAGTAAGCCTTGGGATGAATTAAAATAACATACCTCTGCATCTTGGAACAAAATATGGATAATGCTAATATACAGTAAGTGATATTTTTAACCTGTAACTGTATTTTCTGGGGGTGAAATAATTATCTATGCTTAGAATAGGCCATCAGTGTGAGATCAATGGAAGTCCTAAGATCAGCAGAATCAAGACTGTACTGCAGCTGCACATGTGGCTGTATGGAGATATACAGTGAATCTTTTTTCTGATAATCACTGAAGATCCTAATCCCCACCAGTCATGAATATTCTACCTAAGAACCTCCGGGACTTGATCTAAGGAGCCATTCACACATCCTATTTTGCCATGTACAAGAAAAACTGAGCAATTATTCTGATCAGAGTTTGGTTCGAGTGTCATCGGTTTTTCTCGTACATGGACAAATAAAAAAGTTTTTCTACTTTCTGAAAGTCAACGAAAATCAGATCGCACCCGGATGTCATTCGAGTGCATTCCATTTTTTTCATTGACCCAGTGTCTTGCATTGCCAATTTTTATCCAGCCCTTGGATCAAAATCGTACATGTCTCCGTGATTTCACAGACATGTCACAGGTACGAGTGCTATCCGTGAGAAGCAGAAGGAAAATGTTCTTGCCCAGCAATTTGTTGAGTATTGCTCCTTAAGATCACGCATCTCAACAAACAGTAGCTTATGTACCAAAAAAGTCCCCCCACCTTGGTATGTCATATTATATTCTATTATTTTTTTAAAAAAATAAAAAAAACATAGTAGATTTGTTGCATATTTCTGATTTCACTATTTTTGTTTCTTTTCTAGAAAATCAGATGAAATGAATAGCAATCACACAATGGTAACAGGATTCTTTCTTCTGGGATTTTCTGGAGTTATCGAGAATCAAGTCTTCCTTTTTCCGATCTTTTCATGTACATATATCATCACTGTGTGTGGGAACCTATCTATAATCCTTGCATACAAGCTTACTCCGAGCCTCCACACTCCAATGTATTTCTTTCTTGCTAATCTTTCTCTCTTGGAAATACTATATGTTTCATGTACCGTCCCTAAGATGTTGTCCAGTCTACGGTCAGAATGTAACGCCATCTCCTTCTCTGGCTGCACTATACAAATGTATTGTGTCTTGCTGTTTGGTGGAACAGAATGCTATATGCTGGGAGCCATGGCTTATGACCGCTATAACGCCATATGTCACCCTCTGTTGTATACTGTGATTATGAGTGAAGTGGTCTGTATCCAGCATATAGTGGGATCATACGTCATTGGAGCAGTGAATGCTCTAATACACACAACATTCACTTTTTCATTACCGTTCTGTGGATCCAATGAGATAAACCATTTCTTTTGCGATGTGCCACCCGTCCTAGAACTCTCCTGCCAGGATATTTGGGTTAATGAACTTGTGATATTTGTGATTGCTGGCTGTGTTATAATTGGTTCATTCATAGTAACAATGATTTCCTATATGGAGATTATATTAAAAATTCTAAAACTTCGTTCCACATCCAGCAAGAAAAAAACTTTTGCAACCTGCTCCTCTCACTTAATAGTTGTTACTATATTTTATGGTTCAGCAATTTTTATGTACTTTAGACCCAGGTCAAAATATAGAACTGGACAAAACAGCGTGGTCTCTTTAATGTACACTGTTATTTCTCCTCTCTTAAACCCTTTTATATACAGCCTACGAAACAAAGAGGTCAAATCAAGTATCAAAAATATATTTTTACAGAAGATAAAATTCTGATAAATTATTTCTGTTCACTTTTAATTTTGCCATTTTATTTTCAGCATATAGAATATAATATGTTGTTGGGTGCACAGTTTGTAATTTAGTATAAATCCAAAAGTAAAGACTAAACTGATTTGGATGTGACTGTAGAGATCAAATCAAGTATTACAAATATTTTTTTAGGGCTAATAAAATTTTTGTTTCTTATTTATAAGACCTCATATCCCTCAGCGGTAAAACTCTAAGATTCCCACATCTATTATAGTGCTATTCCCCTCTGATTTGCTCTGCTACATCCTGCGATGTGAAAAAAAAAATACATGAGTCAACATACTGTACACGGTAGATGCATCTTTCCATAACTTTGAAATTGCCCATTTTCTATTGTTATAATCAAAGATGAAAGGTTCAAATTACAATAACTTTGCTAAAAAAACTTAAATTTGTTCTAAAAATTTACCTATTATTTATAACAGTTAATAGAAAAATATATTTTGTAAACATTGTTGTAATTCATAGACTGTCATAATACAGCTCATCATCAGATCATCCAGGTTCTGTGCAACACAACCTAACGTCTATTGTCTAGTCAATTGAAGTATGTAATGTGTAATTCTACTTATTTTTGCAATTTGTCCTCTTCTAAATACTGTAGAATTTTAATATCATATTCTTTTATTTCCAAATATTAAAATAGATTGTCTTAAAAAGTGTGAATAAAATATATAATCAATAATGGAAAAGTATAGGGACTGTAGCAGTTACATTTAATTGACAAAAGGGAGAAATTGGATATACCAGTATTGTAAGCACAAAGGGGCTTTTTGCTGTAGGTGTCAAACATGGCACCTTAGCTCCTGAACACTGAGATTCAAAGCAAACACATGGGCTGTAATTAGGCAGGATATCTCATATTCACTTGATAGAGAGAAGTGGGGAGAGACACAGGATATTTGAAATGCCACAACTTGGCTCGTTATCCATTCACAGACAGCAACTTTTGAATGCGCCAATCCGGGTCATCCTGGAAATATGAGCCTATGGTCAGGCCTATAAAAAGCTTGGTAACACAAAAGAAGTGTTTCACATGTGAGGGCTGCTTGGGAAGGCTGATGACATTCATAATTTATTTCTCCTTCCCTCAAGGAAACAGAAAAGAACTGTGGAGGGAAAACATTTAGGTATTTCTGTTATTTCTCCCTTTTTGTTTTATAACTGTTTTGTTATATATGTGTGTCAGTTTATTTTTATATTTTTATATCTTTTATTGTAAGCTCTGCATATTTTTATATTAAAGCTTAAAATCTATAATAAGTTGATCCTTGTATGCTCTAAATAACCTATAGCCTTTAAGAGAGTGTGTGACCTTTTGATTGTCAGACAATAACATATTTTGGGGACTCATCACCCCGTGTGTTTGATGAGTGGTGGCTGCGTGAGCTTAAATAACTGGGGTGTACGGACTGTGTTGGGATCTGATTTATGCTCACTTTATAGCCTAAAAAAGAGGTTGAGTGAGAGGAGATAAATTAACCACTGCAGTCGCGCCCCATGTCACGTGCTGAGAAGTCTGTACATGACAAAAAGTAATTAAAAACACATGTAAGATTTAGTCATGTAAGTATACACAGAATTTATAAGTTTTACGTTTTGGGCCATAAATCTATATTTTTTGCTCTTTTTTGTTTGAAACAAACTTTCAAATTAATCAGTACCATTGGTTCTCTGTATAGTCACCCTCCATTAACCATACTGTAATAGGCGTATGCACCCATTGGCTCCAAGAATTCCCTAATGTATTGCAATTGTTTACTGAAGTACCCCTCTATCTTACTAGATTAGCAGCTTTAATACTAGCAGTTTCCTATTATTATTCAGTCTCACTCAAATTCAAGCCCCTTACACATCCATTGGTCCCCACTATTTTATTTCCTCTTCTTTTTCTCTATCTTTTCTTTATCCCTTTCTCTGTAGGTGATGGATTACGTTCTGCACCATAATTACATTAACACAGGAGAGACGTCTGTTCTGCATAGATCCTGGTTATCCTCCACCTTGAATCAAGCTATTGAAAACTGTGTTTCATAACTATAGCCATCAACAAACTCCTTACACCTCTCAACCAGAATTTTGGACTGCTCTTCTTTTGCAAACTGCTCCAGGTCTCTCACATATGAAAGGCACCTTCTCCCAACAGTAATATTAAGAGCTTTCCACAGGTCTTCATTTGAATTTAGATCTGGACCCATTGCTGGCCACTTCAGAACTCTCCAGCACTTTGTTTCCATCCATTTCTGAGTGCTTCTTGAAGTATGTTTGGGGTCATTGTCCTGCTGGAATACCAATGACCTCGGACACAAACCCAACTATCTGACACTAGGCACTATATTGCGACCCAAAATCCTTTGGTAATCTTCAGATTTCATAATGCCTTACACATAATCAAGGCTACTAGTGCCATAGTGCCATAGGGAGCAAAACAACCCCAAAACATCTTTGAACCTCCACCATATTTGACTTTGTATGTCTTATTCTGCGTTTGGTAAACAGTAAAATTATGTGCTTTATCAAACAGCTCTATCTTGGCTTCATCTGTCGACAAGATACTTTAACAGAATGATTTTGGCTTATTCACATACATTTTGGAAAACTGCAGTCTAGCTTTTTTATGTCTCTGTGTCAACAGTGAGGTCCTTCTGGATCTCTTGCCATAGCATTTAATTTCATTCAAACGTCGACAGATAGTTCTCTCTGACACTGATGCACCATGAGCCTGCAGGACAGCTTGAATTTCTTTGGATCTTGATTGGGGCTGCTTATCCATCATCCATTCTATCCAGTATTGCAACCTTTCATCAATTTTTCTCTGCCGTTCATGTCCAGGGAGATTAGCTAAAGTGCCATGGGTTGTAAACTCCTTGATTATGTTGCGCACCGTGGACAAAGAGCATCAAGATCTCTGGAGATGGACTTGTAACATTTAGATTGTTGATATTTTTCAACAATTTTGATTCTCAAGTCCTTAGACAGTTCTCTTCTCCTCTTTCTGTTCTCCATGCTTAGTCAAAAATAGAAAAAACTTTGGCACACCACACGTTATCTTTGCAACTTCAAAATTTATTAGTTTAAACCCCTTATGGCAAGGAAGATGATATACCGATGTTTCGGCCCCAAAAGGGTCTTTATCAAGGTATCTGCTCAGTGTCAGGGTTCCTGGTATCAAGAATGCCGTCAGTGACGCCATTCTTAGTGTGGCACACAGGCACACAATGGAAAAATTGAAAATAGGAAAAAAGTATTTATACAGCTCATCTGAAAAATCTTCTGTTCCACCGGTAGTGCAGGGATGTGAAGCTTAAGTTGGCAACAAGGCAAAATATGGTTTCAAGGAGTGTATCCAGCAACAATTCCAGGGTGAATTTCAATTCATTAAAAACATGCCCTGATGAATTGACATTTTTTTAACCATTTTTAACCATCATGAATTTTCTAAAATAATTTTTTTAAATAAGAGGTTCTTTTTAATTAGTTGAAATTCACCCCGGAATTGTTGCTGGATACACTCCTTGAAACCAATGCAAAAATTGAGTCAACTTCTCCCCTTTTTATCTGGTTTCAGGTGTGATTTTCATATTGCCCACACTTGCCTGAAGCTAAGTTGTTTACCCACATTTTTGGGAAGGTGCCAAAAATTTTGTCCTGTCCATATTTGGGTTTTGTGTGAAATTATGTCCAATTTTCCTTTTTTTCTCTGTTTTTTATGTTGGTCAAATACACACAAAGGAAATTTCAAGGGTGCCAACACTTTCAGCCATGGCTATAGGACTCTCTTAACCTGCTAGTGCCCTCGTCTCATCATTGGGATCATGTTGTCTTTATTATACGTGAAAAAAATTATATTCTATGTTGTTTTGTTCTCTTAAAATCCAATAAACCTTTGAATATTAAAAATGTACCTTTTATAACCAGTACGTTCTTCTACAAGAAAAAAAAAGCTTCAAGGGTGCACGATTTCCCCCATCAACACCAACCACAACTCCTTACAGGTTGGTACAGTGATAGTGACACTGCGGAGTTAAACTGAAATAGCTTTTCTCAACTTGAGGTAAGGAAGCGTTATTATTGTCATTATTATTTATTTTTAGAGCAATATTGACTTCACGGTGCTGTACACGAGAAGGGGTTACATACAAAATACAGATATAAATTACAGAAAACAAACTAGCAATGACAGACTAGTAAAGAGGGGACTGGACCTGCCCAAGTGAACTTACAGACTACAGGGTAATGAGGAAGGAAACAGTAGGTTGGGGGGATTGCAGCAGTACTGTGTTGTGAGTAGAGATGAGCGAATGTTTCAATATTTGGTTCGGATTACGATCGCCGAATCTGCAAAGTTCGCCGATTTATTCATCGAATATTCGCCGAACATTACTGAACTCCATAAGATTCAATGGGGGGCAAAAACAAATTACAACACCTTCAAACAGGCCCAAAAGCTGCCAAAACACATCAAATTATGGGTAGACACCAGGAAAGTGCCAACAATTGACTCAGAGTACAAGTACTATAATTACTATTATTATTACAACGACATTTATTCCGTGGCCCTTTACATGTGAAAAGGGGTCAGTGATTGGTACAAGAGGAGAGAGGACACTGCCTGAGAGGGCACACAAACAATCTACAAGGGATGGGTGAGGATACAGTAGGTCAGGGTACAGCTAGTGATGCAGTGGTATGCTGGAGCGTGGCTTACCACAGATTGTACGCTTGTCACAAGAAGTGGGTTGTTATGCTGGCGTGTCCTTTAATAAAATAAAATAAAACCTAAAGGACACGTCAGGGTCCACCGGACTGCAGAGGAGCTGCTGCAGCTGAGTCCCAGAGGAATGTTCAGCTAAGCACAGAGAAAGAAATAAACTAGTGTGTTAAGTGCACACACAAGTAGTAACTAAAGCACACACAAGTAGTAACTAAACATGGTACTATGCTGGGAGTTAGCAACACTCCAGAAACGAGACTAATAAACTTCTGCAAGACACCGCTGTGCAGAGCAGGAAGGATTTGGCAACAAGAAATGCCCGAGCACTAGATGGCGGCGTATAGAGCTGCAGATAGCTGCAGGCCAGGAAAGGCCTGGAACCTAAGTTCCTAAAGAGGAGGAGGATCTCTGCAGCACCCAACACATGGGTGTAAAAGCGGCAGTGTGACCACACATACAATGGCGGAGACCTGGAATGCTGGATCGGTAGCGAGGACGCCTCCGTAGGCGTGGACACCAACCGGTGAACTGACATGGTAGAGCATGCTGCTCACAGCCTTCCCCGAGGATGGCTAGGATGACTAGGGAGAACACAGCACGAACCCGTGACAATGACTCACACACACTGCATTTAATGCCAGAGACCTCACCCCAGGTTAGAAAGAGATAGACTAGGCACCGAGGTGGAGCCCACTGAGCCCTTAAATACATTAGAGACAGCCCCAGCCCCCCAGGACAACCAACCACACTGTACCAGACAGCAGGGGGCATGGCTTAGCGGCACATGATCGCAAGGGGCGTGGCCTAGTGGCACATGAGCAGAAACCACACTTAGAATCCCTAGAACGGAACCTAAATGCTGACAATTACTGACCAGCAGGAAAGGACCTGGCCGGAGCCGCGAGAAAGCCCTTCTCTTGCGTACCGGCCTAACATCGGTCTTCTTCAGCTTCCTTTTCAAGGTTTCCACAGTAGGCAAAAGTCTGATGTGTTGGGGTACAGAGTTACACAGTAGGGGAGATGCACGGGACAAATCTTGTATGCGATTGTGGCAAGAATAGATAAGAGGGAAGTAGCAAAGGAGATCTTGGAAGTCTGGGAGGTTGCGTGCAGGTAACTAGTACAGGGAGACTAGGTCACACATGTATGGAGGAGACAGGTTTTTGATGGCTTGGTATGCCAAAGTTAGGCTTTTCAACTGGAGTCTCTGGGCAACAGAGAGCCAGTGCAGGGATTGACAGAGGGAAGAAGCCTGGGAATAGTGGGGTGACAGGTGGAGTAATCGGAGAGCACCATTTAGGATAGATTGAAGGGGTGCGAGAGTGGTAGCAGGGAGGCCACAGAGCAGGAGCTTGTAGTAGTCGAGGCGGGAGATGATGAGGACATGCACTGGTGTTTTTCTAGATTCATGGTTGAGGAATGTGCGGATCCCCGAGATAATTTGGAGTTGGAGTCAGCAGCAAGTGGAAAGGGCTTGGATCTGACATTTGAAGAACAGATCAGAGACAAGCTTTCAGGACTGGGGAGAGTGGGCAGCCATTCACATTGATGGATAGGTCAGTTGTGAGAGATGAATGAGATGGTGGAAAGATGATGGATTCAGTTTTATCCATGTTAAGTTTTACAAATGTAGCAGAGAAGAAAGATGAAATAGAGGACACACATTGAGGGATTATGGTTAGTAAGGAGGTTATATCAGGTCCAGAGAGGTAGATCTGTGTGTCATCAGCATAGAGGTAATACTGAAAGCTGTGAGACTATGAGCTGTCCCAGGCCGAAGATATAGATGGAGGAGAGCAGGGGTCCTAGAACTGAACCATGGGGGACATCGACACATAAGGGATGAGATGAGGAGGTGGTGTGTGAGTCAGAGACACAATGTCCTGTCAGTTAGGTATGAAAAGATCCAAGATTGGCCAAGTCTGTGATGCTGAGAAATGAGAGTCTGTAGAAAGAGGGAATGGTCTACTGTATCGAAGGCAGATGACAGGTCTAGGAGGAGGAGGACAGAGAAGTGTTGCTTGGATTTGGCAGTTAGTAGGTCGTTGGTGACTTTAGTAAGGGCAGTTTCAGTGAAATGCTGCGGTTAGAAGCCAGATTGTAAGCGGTCAAAGAGGGAACAGGAGGAGAGGTGAGAGGACAGTTGAAAATGGACATGATGATCCAGTAGTTTGGAGGTATAGGGGAGAAGTGAGATGGGGCAATAGCTAGACATAGGATGGGGCAAGGGAGGGCTTTATGAGGATGGGTGTGATTGAGGTATGTTTGAATCATGAGGGGAAGACACCGGTTGTTAGTAACAGGTTGAAGTGAAGGGTTTGGCTTGGGTTGAAGACTGTGGTATGGTTTGGATTGAGGTGGGACAGTATTGGGTCAAGTTCACAGGTGGTGAGATGTGATTTGGAGAGTAAAGATGATCTTCCGTGATGGCAGAGAATCTGGTTTTGGAGGAGGAGATTGAGTAGTTATGAGGAGGGGCTGTTCGGACTTTAAGCAAAAGCTTTTCCCTACGTTGTCAATCTTCTGCTTGAAGAATGAGGCTAAGTCTTCAGCTGAGATGAGAGGAGAGAGAGGGAGAGCTGGTGGACAGAGGAGAGACTTGAAAGTACTGAATAGCTGTTTAAGGTTGTGAGACACGTATGATATGAGAGATGAGAAGTAGGTTTGTTTTGCTGCAGTGAGCAATTGTGCAGCATTTTGAAAACTCCTGTTACTGGACTCCACTCCCTTTCTTTGGCAGTCGCACAGTGGTACACCTTCTAGATGATGGGCAGGAAGAACATGTTCTCCAGTAGATGACAAGCGCTGCATCAAGTGGCCTCTGGTCCTCTTCCTCCACCTTAACATCACACACAGTACAGTCCTCAGAGGTGGCACCCAATTACCCTTGTTTTCACCCGCGTCACACCTCTCCAACCGCCCAACTGACTGTGGGGAACCACAGATGGGCGAGTCTGCAGAGCTGTTCACACATTTTATTCCAGGGCATCAGAGGTCTGATCCAAAGCTTCACAGACTCAAGAGGGGGAAAGTATGTGTAGCGATGCCCAACATTTTTTTCAGTTGATCTGAGCCCAGAAGAAGTAGGGTCCGAGAAGAATCCAAACCCTTGTCACCAGACATTAACCACTGGGGGTGGGAATGGATGGGTTGGAGAATGAAATAAATACACACCAGAACATGGAGAACTAAACTAATAGAAAACAGGGATTGGAGAACTAAACTAAAAAGACAACAGGGGTTGGAAACTAACCTACTAAACAGCTAAGGTTGGAGAACTAAACTGCTACACACCAGGGGATAGAGAACTAAACCACTAGACACCAAGGTGTCACTAAACAGCAAGTGCTGGAATCCCCAAGGCTTGTGGGACAATCCTCTGTATCTATCACTTCCTCCAGTGCTTCTGCCTCCTCCACTTCTTCTACGGCCTCCACCTGTGCGCTCAGCCTCTGCCTTAATGAGACACACTTTCCAACAGTGCAGAGAGAATCCCCCCACCTCCGTACTGTGCAGCCAGGGCTCATCGCAATCAGGCAGTGTTAAAATAAATATGCATTGGAGATCGCAGTCATACAGCTGAAGAGTTGTGGACAGCTCTCCAGGCCGAATTTGAGAAATAACTATATCCACTGAACCTGGAGCAAAGGAAGGCCGTGTGTGATAACGATGCTAATCTGGTGGCGGCCCTATGCCGGGGCAACCAGACACACGTGCCTAGTATGGCTTGCATACTCAACCTGATGGTACAGCAATTTCTCTGCCACTATCCCGGCCTGGATGGGCTGCTTCAGAATCCACGGTCTTTGTGTGCTCACTTAAAACTATAAAAATTAGCAAGCTCATTAGTATCAAAACCAGACTCATAGACAATGAGCAAACTCCTTCATGATGATAGATGCCACCATCTCCTTAGCTTGCTGGTACTTTTCTGTGTGAATGGTCTTTTCTCCAACCAGCCAGGAATATCCAGTGAATGGCACACCACGGTTTGGTATTTGCACCCAGTACCAGAAGTGAAGCCATCCACAATTTCCGGACCTCAGGAATTTTATTTGGTAGACTGTCTGCCCAAACATTAGTTGCTCACAAATGAGCTGAAGACACTGAGTAGCCGTAGGTACAAGTTACTCCAGCATGACCTGTTTGTTATTGTTAGATATCAGAGGAAGAACATAACTGGGCTTTGCCAAGGGGCCATATTGCATCTTAAGTCTTATTGACCCTGTACTTGTGGCCTTACATTCTACAGGATGGTGGGGAAGGAGACAGTAGGTTGCGGAGTTGCATTAGCTCCGGTGGTGTTGAGGTGACAGCGAGTCAATGGCAGGCTGTAGGCTGTCTTGAAGAGATGGGTTTTCAGGTTCTGTCTGAAGAAATCGAATCTGGTGGCTAATCAGCAGTGTTGGAGCACAGAATTCCAGAGGATGGGTGATATTTGGTAGAAGTCTTGGAGGCGATTGGGTGAGGAACAAATAAGTGTGGAGGAGAGAAGGAGGTCTTGGGAGGACCATAGATTACGTAAGGGAATATATCGGGAGATTAGTTCAGAAATGAATTTAGAAGAAAGGTTATGGATGGCTTTGTAGGTCTGTGTTAGTAGTTTAAACTGGATACGCTGGGGAATTGGGAGACAGTGAAGGGATCTTATAGATTGCAATCTTATAGATTGCTAGAGCCAGTCCACAGTAAAAAAAATAAATAAAGCAGCCATAGAGTGTCTGGGAACCTTCACTCAGACTTTTCTTAGCAAGGGCTGCTTCTCGGCAGGGATGGATGGGCCCACCGGAGAACCAGAGACTCGTCCGATGGGCCCTGGCTTCTCCTTCAGGAGAGTTCATAGTGCAAACCTTGCAGCTGCTATGGGATTCTTGAGTGAGGGAGAAAGGTCGTCCCCCAGAATCAAATCCTCTGGTGGGCCCAATGTTCTTCAATCTTACACTACTTCTCGGTGATAGTTGTATTTCACCTCAGCCATATTCTTTAGCTCAGTGAAAGGACTGGTATAGAGGGAAACAGTATCTACTCCAGCTGTCATTTCTCCCAGGAAAGTCCTCTAATGCAGCTTGTTCCATAAGAAATGACAGCTAGCGATAAGCGAGCACTAAAATGCTCGGGTACTCGTTGCTCGGGTCGAGCAAATTGGAATGCTCGGGTGCTCGACCAAAGCAACGAGCCCAATGTAAGTCTATGGGAAACGCGACTGTTTTTCAGGCGACTCCCCCCAGCTGTCTGCAGAGGGCCTAAAAATTGCCCAAATCGACGGGAACAGTGCTCAGATGACATGGGAACAGCAAGGGGAAGACCCCTGGAAGCATTCCTGACTCCCAGGTCACTGCTGTCAACAAGGTTGTCAGAGTATTACGCCACTTTTATGGACTCACAATAAAACATACAAAAACGAAATCAAAATTGATTTTCCTGGGAAATATATTAAGGAACATCCTTTACAGGGTAATGACTTGTATATAAGGAAATATAACAAAAACAAAATACTCCTCCACACCTTGGGCTATGTTCACACATAGCGTTTTTGATGTGTTTTTGCATTGCTTTCAACCAAGACAAATGCATTCACTGGGAAATGTCATTTTAACATTTTACAACCTTATCTGGCCATGTAGTGTGTGACACATCATCAGACACATGCATACAGTGCTGAAAAGACATGGGAACAGCATGAGGAAGACCTCGGGAAGCATCTCTGACTCTCAGGTCACTGCCTAAAAGTGTGCCCATTATAAGTGATCCTTGGCGCATGCAAAGATGCCTCCGGCCATGCACCTGTCGTTGCAGACTTGCAACAATCACCGTCCACGTCCTTGTCCCAGTGCAGCGTTCAGTTGTCCCTACTAGTGTTGAGCCACCCCTGTAGAGTTCGAGTTCGGTTCGGTTCGTCGAACACCCGTATGTTCGCCGAACTGTTCGTCGAACACCTTCAAACACCGTTAAAACCAATGGCAGGCAAACAAAAACACATAGAAACACATAGAAAACACCTTCAAAGGTGTCCAAAAGCTGACAAACTGATCAGAAGACACAACTAACTCATGGAAAAGTGACAAGTACATATAGTCATGCGAAAAGAAAAGAGGTGGAGAAGTAAAAGGAGGGGGAGACACATGTCATGCCCTTCTAAAACCAAAAAGTGCGAAGCCGACACGGCCAGTCCGTTCCTGCCCGTGCGACCTCCGTGTCGCCGGGTTTGTGCAAGAGCTGTGGTGGACCCTGATGGCCAGCCCCCCTCTCTCAATACTGGTGCCTGTCCGATGGTGGGTCGAGCCCCCCCCGCGGTGGGGGGGAGTAACATCTGCAGAAGAAAGACCATCTTCCAGCCAAACTAAGATGTCTACTTCTTTTCGTGGACAATGTGATACGATCCCTTTCTTACGGACACGCCCATCGCTACAAATTCCAGATGAGGCACAAAAACAGCAAGTGCTTCAACGGATATGAAGTGCTCCTTCAAGTGGGCTCTCCTCCACCTCAACTTCAACATCACAAATACTCCAGTCCTCAGAGGTGTCACCCCAATCGCACTTGCTTCCTCACAGCTCCCAAGTCTCCAGCTGCCCGTCTGAGTATGGGGTAATACAGATGGTTGAGTCTGCAGAGCTGTTTACTCATACTATAGCCTGGGAAACGGAGGTCTGCTCCAGAGCTTCTGTTAATCCAGACGAGGAAATAATCTGCACTGATGCCCAGAATCTTTATGAGTCGGATCCAGGACCAGATGAAGAAGGTTCTGAGCATAATGTAGACCCTCGTTCCCAAACTGTAAGTCCTGTTGGTGGAGACAATGATGAAGACAATGATGAGACTCAAATACCTGATTGGAGCGACAACTTGACTTTTCGGTCAGGGCAGGAAGAGGTTGGCTCTGAGGACGACGGGTGTGAGAACACACAGGATGATGATGACGAGGTTGGAGATCCCACTTACTGTCAACCCACAGTCAGCCAGTCGATGAGGTCAGCAGAGGTGGTGGAGGAGGATGTGACTAGCCCAGGGGATGGGGATGACTTGGTACCTGGGCCTTTGCCTTGCCTTTGGGATGTCGCGGTGGTCAGCTTCCGGGCCCGTACCCTGGGATCAGTCTTTAAAAGGGTGGATAATTGTTAATTTTATAAGAGTTCGTGACGCCACTTGTGGTATCTGGTGAGAAGCTCCAGCGCTGCAGTAGTCCATTGAGGCCGGTGATAAGGCAGCTCGATGGTATAGCTCCCCACAAGTGGAGCTAGGCCTCAGAAAAGAATATGCAGGGGGAATGCAGGACAGGCGAGACCCAGCTGGGTCAGAGCAAGAATGGGAACGGACACGGTAGTCACTTCAGTATCTTTTACTGGTGGAAATTCAGGCACATCCCGGAGCACTGTAGGGTGAAGGGTGCATATCAGGATCCTCCCCAATGAGCGGGTGTAGGGCCTCCTGTTTCTTGCCTCTGCGTAGTATGTTTCTGACCTGCCTCGAGCTAGGCCTAACTTTGTCTCTGTCCTGGGCTGGCTGACCTTGTGGTAGGGCCTTGTCTTGGAGTTCACGCTCCCAGTATGCGGGGCCTAAGCGCCTCCTGGCTCTGTTACTTATCAGCACCTTAGCGATCCTGGGACTTGTAGTTCTCCAGGGATTCCGGTTATGCCTTACTGGGTCAGAGATCCCGGTAAGCTCGGATCCGGTGTCCGGTAAATGCTTCGGGGTGAGCTTGTTGTGCTCCTCTGCCCCCCATGTACTAACTCTCCACTCGCCTTCGGCCTACTCAGGCCCTCACTAGGCTATACACACTAACGGCAACTTGCCGCGCTTCACTGATCTTATGGTGCTGGCACACCTTAAGCTCTAACTGGGCTCCCTTAATCTAGCTAACAGGAGCCTCGTGCTCCACTGCTGAACTATTAACTGAGTTCTCTAGACTAGACTGAGGTCCACTGCAGACTGACCTCTTTTAGGCTTCTCTACTGCAGGAACTCTTCAGAGGAACTGAACTGCCTAGCTCCACCTTCCCTATTTATATCCCTAACTGGCTCCCTCTGCTGGTCTGAGATGGAAGGTGGAGATGTGTGAATGTTTATGGGGGCCTCTTGTGGAGGATTCCATCAATGCACTCTTCTAGTATCTGTGATACCAAGCGCAGTTGGACGTCACAGATGCTATTGAAGACGAGGTTAGGTTGCGCCTTCCTGGACAGAGACGGAGTACTGGAAGCACGTCAACAACTGCATCCTCAACCACAACTCTGCCTCTGACCACAAGTCGTAGTGGCTCTTCAGGTCGCATGGGCTCTAAGCCTTGCATAGCCTGGGCATTTTTTCGGATCGATAAGGATG
This sequence comes from Phyllobates terribilis, assembly GCF_046119375.1. Lineage (NCBI taxonomy): Eukaryota > Metazoa > Chordata > Amphibia > Anura > Dendrobatidae > Phyllobates > Phyllobates terribilis. The sequence goes on from NW_027362772.1 coordinate 245,341,973, forward strand.
ACCCAACTCGTGTTATCTGTAAAATTTGTCACCAAAAGCTAAGTAGAGGCCAAAAAATCCATAGTTTGAGTACTTCATGCATGAACCGTCACATGGATATGAAGCATAAGTTGCAGTGGGAAGCTCACTGTGCTACAATGCGGCCTAGCGGGCCGGGCCAACCACCGTCTGCCCCATCTTGTGCATCCGCGGCCTCTTCATCCTCTGTGACTGGGGGGACAGCAGTCACACATGTTTTTGGATGCCACTTCTTTACCCGCAACAGCCAGCGTGATTGGCCATTTCATTTGGAAGTGGAAACACCAGTTGGTGTTGAGCGCTCTCCGACATCGAGAGCACCACCTTTGGATCAAGGCAACCTAACTTTTCCACCTGCATCTTCCTCACAGACCGGCAACTTTGCCGGGGACACCCTACTCAGCCCCGTTTAAGCACAACAGCCAGCCCTCGGTCCCTCAGATGTGGACAAGTAAAAGACAATTTCCTCCTAGCCATGAGAAAGTTAAGAGGTTGAATTTCACCATCTGCAAGCTCTTGGCTACGGAAATGCTGCCTTTCCGCCTGGTGGACACAGAGGATTTTCGAGACCTTATGTTCGTCGCAGTGCCCCAGTACCAAATGCCCAGTCGGCACTACTTCTCAAAGAAAGGTGTGCCTGCGCTCCACCAGCATGTCGCACACAACATCACCGCTTCTTTGAGAAACTCTGTGTGTGACAGGGTGCATTTCACCACAGACACTTGGGCGAGTAGGCATGGACAGGGGCGTTACATGTCGCTGACTGGGCACTGGCTAACTATGGTGACAGCAGAACAAGGGGCTGCTGTCCAAGTCTTGCCGTCCCCACGAGTTGAACGTCAATCCTCTTTATCTAGAAGTTCCTCCACTGCTTCTGCCTCCTCAACCTCCTCTCGGTCCTCCACCTGCACCCAAAGCCTGTCTGGTAATGCCACCCGCTTTCTAACTGCGCAGAAGGAATCCTGAACACCTCCCTACTATGCTGGCAGCAGGGCTCAATGGCATCAGGCGGTGTTTACTTTGAAATGTCTGGGAAATGTGAGTCACACAGCTGAGAAGTTGTGGTCAGCTCTGGAGACCCAGTTTCATGAATGGTTGTCTCCACTGGACCTGCAACAAGGGAAGGCCGTGTGCGACAATGCTGGAAACCTGGGTGCGGCCCTCCGCTGGGGCAATGTCACACACGTGCCTTGTATGGCTCACGTGTTGAACCTGGTTATCCAGCAATTTTTAGCCCACTATCCCGGACTAGATGGCCTTCTGCAGAGGGCACGGTCGCTGTGTGCTCACTTCCGCCGTTCGCATCCCACAGCTCAACGACTTACATCTCTACAGAAGTCGTTGGGCCTGCCAGTTCACCGGCTGAAATGCGATGTGCTGACATGGTGGAATTCAACTCTGCACATGTTGCAGCGACTGTGGCACCACCGACAAGCCCTGGTGCAATACGTTCTGACGTATAGCCTGGGCCAACGAGATCCAGAGGTGGGGCAAATCACGCTGCAGGAGTGGTCTCAGATCAGGGACCTATGAAGTTGACGCGCCCCCTGGGCCGTGGGGTACCCGGAGCCGGGCCGGTAGACTCTGTGGTTTTTAGTCACTGTTGCGGCGACCCGGTCCGTGACACAGGGTGGTCAATCCAAGGGAAATTTGTATATATGGGTTTTATCATGTCCGACTACGGCACCTGTGGAGTGCGGCCAAAGGGGCCACCGCTGCGGAACAGTCCTCTGAAGCTGGTGGTTTTGCAGCAATGGTATTATTACTCCCCACAGGAAGAGTGTAGCTTCAGGGCAGTGTGGTGCAGTCCCAAGATCTTTACTCACAGTAGTTGTAATCCAGATTACAGGTACCAGAGCAATCTCCCCCGTTGTGCTGTGCGTACTCAGTGAGGGGCTCAGTCCACCCCCAGATAGCTCCGGAGTACTTAGCAGGACCCCCTTCTGTGTGTCCTTTCTCTGGCCTTCTCCCTGCACCTCACACCCAGTGACACTTCTATCCGGTATCCTCGGGCCTTGGCGGGCGACGTGTGTTCCATCCCGTGGGTCCTATGTGGCTACCTTCTTAGTGAGACAGGTGTGGACTTTGGCCTGCAGTACATGAAATGCTGCAGCCTCCGGTTTCTAGTTGAGCCTTGCTGTTTCTCCGCTAGTTGAGGGACCAGTTCCCCTTAACTGGCCTGACCCCTCTTCCTCCTGGTAGCAGCGAGCGTACGGGTGGCCTTCTGCACGGCCCGTACCCCTAGGGTCCCTTCGGTTGCTGGAGCCTTCCTGCTCCCACTCCTCTCTTCTCTCCTTCAGTCCTGGGCCTCCCAGGCTAGGCCCGCCTTTGGAGCAGAGCTCATGCAGAGCCTCTGCTCCTGTCACTTCTCCTCCTCTGACTGGCTTGCTCTTTCTAAGATGGCTTCCTATTTATACTCTCCCTGTCATGTGCTCCCCTAAGCTGCTTTCTCCACCCACACCCACTACATAGGACCCTCCCACCAGCTAGGGACCTGGGACTGTGCTCTCCCTTAGGAGCAATCTCGCCCTTCCCCCACTGCGGGTATGTGTTGGATGCAGGTGTTAGGGTCCCGAGCCATACTCCTTCCTTACCTGAGGGTGAGATACCACACCTCTGGGTGAGATGCAGTACTTCTGTGGCGACTGAACCGTCAGGGGCGCCACACACCCTTCTGCATAGTTTTGAAATGGCGACAAAGATGTTTAGTGCTGACAACGATGCCATTATCAGCATGACTATTCTGGTGATTTACATGCTGGAGCACACGTTAAACAGAATTCAGAGTCAGGTGGTGGGACAAGAGGAGGTGGAGGAAGTAGAGGAGGAGTCGTATGCGGAAGGGATAACATCTCCAAGGTCCAGACGGTCAGCAGCACCAAGGCGGCAGGCATGGGAGGGTGGGGGAGAGGGATTAACCAGGGAGCTGTTGAGGAAGGTGCAGGAGCCGAGGAAGAAGTGGAGGACGAACTGGCGATGGGCATGTAAGACTAATCAGATGAGGGAGACCTTGATCACATTTCTCTTGTGCGAGGTTGGGGGGAGAGGGCAGAGGAAGGAAGCATGATTCTTACCTCGCTACCAACACAACAAGGACTTGGTCCTCCTGGATGCTCAAGACACATGAGTGCCTTCTTGCTGCACTACCTGCAACATGACCCTTGGATTGTCAGAATTCGAAGTAATCCCGACTACTGGGTTCCTACACTCTTAGATCCCCGGTACAAAAGTAAATTTGCCAAAATAATTCCTGCCATAGAAAGGGATTCACGCATGCAGGAGTATCAGGAGAGGCTGTTGCAGTAACAGTAACACAGTATCTGCTGGTAACAGCAATTTTGTGGAATCGTTTCACCACTTTTTTAGACCATCCTTTGCAAGGCCACAGGAGACAAGAAGTCTGACACATAGTCAACGCCTAGAGAGGATGGTACAGGAGTATCTCCAAGTGAACATCGAAGCTATGACTTTGTCACTGGACCCTTGCTCATTTTGGGCTTCCAATCTGGAAAAATGGCCGGAGCTCGCCACTCACGCCTTGGAGATCTTGTCATGCCCTGCAGCCAGCGTTCTCTCGGAACGTGTGTTCAGCGCTGCTGGTGGTGTGCTGACAGATAAGCGCATGCGGCTGTCCACTGAGAATGTAGACAGACTCACGTTCATAAAGATGAACAAATCATGGATCCGCAAGGACTTTTCTACCCCTGTGTCATCCTGGGGAGACTAAAAGCTTGAGGATTTGGTAAAATCACCTCACCAACCGTTTTAAGCAACTCTGGGGCAATTGATGCCACTTAAGTGGTGTTTGTGCCACAATTTTTGGAAAAAATGGAGACTCTTTTTGGAGTCCCCTTGCTGTGTTTTACGTGACGTTGGCATCGTCAATTCCAGGTGGGTTGGGTCGCTCCCCCCCCCTTTTAACTGTAAGAAACTACATACACTATGGCTTGGGGTAACACAGATGGTTGAGTCTGAAGAGCTGTTTACTCAGAGGTCTGCTCCAAAGCTTCAGTGTCTGCTAGTCAGTGTAGAATTTTTAAATGCATCTAGCCTAGGCAATACTTTGGGCGTAGAAGCCCAGCTGCGAAGCAAACTGCACCGCTTGTGTATCTAATAAGAATTTTTAAATGCATCCAGCCTAGGCAGACTGTGGGGACCCCCAACCAAACCCAGACGCTCAGCCCCCCCACCGCCCCCCTTTCCTTGACAATACAATAATGTAACTCTTACAACTGGATGGGTGAGGATCGGTCACAGTTTTATTAACTCTTTATACTCATTCCATTAGAAAGGCATTTTATTTCTAAAATAATTCAGCTTGTTGCAGCATGCCCTGGGTCTCCACACTGGCAAGTTGGCCAACAAGTGTAACTCTCCAACATGTCCTTTCTATTTCCAGGCCACGGAGGATCCTGCGTACTCGTATGCAGGACTCTGAACCCCATCCATCACTCTTAAGGCTTCTTCCACTCCGTCCTGGAGTCCTGACAGGAATATGTCCAGTCCAATTTCCATTAAGTGAACACCGTCGGTCCGTGTGAGGCCTGCTTTATCTCCTTCCAGTTGTTGGTGTTGTATCACTACACCGCCTCTGTCTCTTCTAAATTTTGCCATCTGAATATTTATTACCCGCCTTGTCCGGTCGATGGCCGTAATGTCTCGCGCACCTTGCTATACCGCTATCGGCACAATCTCTGACCATACTATAGTTAGTTTTGTGAAAAATTCTCTGAAGCGCTCAGTGTCTAGTTTCATTATTGCCCTTAGTTATGCGCTCTTGTGATGACCTAGGTCTTTTCCCCCGGCCTGTATAACTAAGATGACCGGACCTCTTGCCTCTCTCCCTACCTTGATTACCTCCATTAGTACCTGTGGCCATAGCAGGCCTCTAATACCTCTCCAGTTGAAATATGTGTTATGAAACTCTAATTTCCTCCCGCCTGGGTGGACTTTCGCCCTATTTTCTGCCCAATATATATACGAGTGGCCTATCACCCACACTGCTGGCTTAGCGTCAACTGTAAAAGAAACAAACCGCGTTAGGATAACAAGTCCAGTCTTATGTATCTCGCCAAACACGTGGATCGTCATCTCCCTATCCTCTGAACTTCCGTTTCTGACAGTCCTGCTCTTGCTGCTTCCGTGGCCGCGCCTATGTGGAATGACTGTGTCCCGTAATCTTTGGGGTGGTTCCCTGCCGATGTTATGCATTTATTAAATATAGCTTGGAACTGGTATCTTGATAATGGCGTTCCATCAATGTGTGATAGGAAGAAATTACTTTGTGATCTGATGGTTATATATGTTTTTACTATTGTTACCCGACTCAGTGTACCGTTTGTGGGTTGTAGAAGTACCAAAGTGCCCCTGCCTGCTGGAACCGTTTTCAATTGGCGTATGCGTAGACGAATTGCATTATTGGCTATGACTATGTCCTGGTGTAATAAGCCTCCACTGGTGGTAATTTTGGATTGAGGGACTAATTCGCTTATGTTATGTTCTGCTACCAGAGCTAAGGAAAGAGAGGAGATCTGTCCCTACGATAGAACTCAGCTTAATCCCTACGATGTAACAGGGGACCTGATCCTGCGATCAGACCTGCTAAAGTCCTAAGCTAGTCTGTACGGAGACCTATAGATGTGGGGAAGGAATCCCTACAAGCACTAAGGACTGGGAGGAAAATGGGACACCTCCTAACAGAAATAGTAGCAGACAGACGAACAAACAAAACACATAGAACACAGAGGTCCGTAGACCAAGCAAACTAACAGAGTTAGATACAGAGCACAGGCTAGCTAGAAAGTAGTTATACAATGAAGTCCAGCAAAGCCAGAAGGGCGGAGCAGGATTAAATAGGCCAACAAGGTCAAGTGACCAGCAAAGGAAAAAACCTAAGAGCAAGGTTCTAACAGTACCCCCCCTTCTAAGAGGATCCTCCGGATCCCCTAGGACCAGGCTTATCAGGAAATCTCCTGTGAAACGCTCTGATAAGTCTGGACGCGGAAACATCGTCCGACCTCACCCAAGAGTTATCCTCGGGACCGAAACCTTTCCAGGCCACAAGATACTGCAAACTACCTCTATACCGTCTAGAGTTAAGGATGCGAGAAATTTCATATTCCCCGTCCTCCACCACCGGAGGAACAGAGGCAGAGGCGTCGCAATCCGATACAACAGCTTTTTTCAACAGAGAGACATGAAATACCGGATTAATTCTCCAGGAGGTAGGAACCTCCAACCTAACAGCAGATTGGTTGACAACCTGAAGCACCTTAAAGGGCCCTACAAACTTGGGACCCAATTTCTTAGAAGGAATCCTCAACCGCAGATTCCTAGAGGACAACCAAACCATGTCACCAACAGCGAACAAAACCTCCTGTCGTTTCCTATCAAAGTAGTCTTTAGATTTTCTGTTGGCCTCCTGAAGATTACCACGCACATCCGTCCAAACTCTCTCCAAATCACCGGAAAAATTATCCTCCTCAGGCACGGCAGATCCCAACTTGGAGAACGACCCAAACGACGGATGTCTCCCAGAACAACAAAAAAAGGCGAACAACCAGCAGAAGAAGATGTATGATTGTTCAGAGCAAATTCAGCAAGTGGCAGAAACTCAGACCACCCCTCTTGATTGTCTGCCACAAAACAACGCAAGAACTGCTCAACATCCTGGTTTTTCCTTTCTGTCTGGCCATTAGATTCAGGATGATATCCGGACGAGAACGACAAATGAACTCCCAACCTGTCACAAAAGGCACGCCAAAAACGAGCCACGAACTGAGGTCCCCTATCAGAAACAATGTCAGTAGGGACGCCATGAAGTCTGACAATTTCCTTGACAAAGGCCTTAGCGAGAGTTTTAGCGCAGGGCAGTTTGACGAAGGGAACCAAGTGACACATCTTGCTAAAACGGTCCACGACCACCCAGATGACAGTAAAACCCTCAGAGGGGGGAAGGTCAGTTATAAAGTCCATAGCCAAATGTGTCCAAGGAGCACTGGGAACCTCCAAAGGACAAAGCAACCCCGCAGCAGGAGTATGTGAGGACTTAGATCTAGCACATATAGTACATTGACGCACCCACTTAATGACTTCCTTCTGCCATCCAGGCCACCAAAAACTGCGACCCACCAGTCTCTTGGTCTCAGAGATTCCGGGATGACCTGCCAACCGAGATTCGTGACACTCAACAAACAAATCTCTCCTAAAGGTCCCAGGCACAAACAACCTCCCATGAGGAGTGTTAGAAGGGGCATTCTCCTGTGCTTTAAGAATCTCATCTTCCAAAACGGAGTCCAAAGCAGCTATCACAACACCTTCTTGTAAAATGTTCTCCTCTTTCTCAGCACCGACTATGGGAGAAAAACTGCGAGACAAGGCATCCACCTTAACATTCTTAGTACCAGGGATGTAAGTAACGGAGAAATTAAACCGCGAGAAAAACAGTGCCCACCTAGCCTGACGGGCATTCAGGCGCTTGGCAGCATCAAGATATATCAGATTTTTATGATCCGTAAGAACCTGAACGGGAAATTCCGCACCTTCCAAGAAGTGGCACCAGTGTTCAAATGCGAGTTTAATAGCCAATAATTCCCGATTACCAATATCGTAATTCAGTTCAGTCTCCGAAAATTTTTTTGAAAAAAAGGCACAGGGATGTAATCCATCCCCGTTATCCTGAGACAATACTGCGCCAACCCCCACAGAGGAAGCATCAACCTCAACCAAAAACGGCTTAGTCACATCAGGCTGCATAAGGATGGGAGCAGAGGTGAACCTCTCCTTGAGATACACAAAAGCTTCAATGGCCTCAGAAGACCACTGAACCGCATCAGCACCTTTCCTGGTGAGATCGGTCAGAGGTTTGACAATACTAGAAAAATTTTTTATGAATTTTCTGTAATAATTGGCGAAACCCAAAAACCTCTGTATCGATTTCAAACCAATAGGCCTAGGCCATTCCTGCACAGCCTGAACCTTAACCGGGTCCATGTCAAAACCTTCGCTGGAGATAATGTAGCCCAAAAAACGAATTCTCTGTACAGCGAACTCACATTTCTCCAGCTTAGCAAAAAGCGAATTGTCCATTAATAACTGTAATACCTCACGTACGCTCCGCCAATGAGACTCCAGATCCGGCGAATAAATCAAAATGTCATCCAAATACACAACCACATTTTTGCCGATCAAAGGTCTAAGGATGTCATTAATAAGATTCTGAAAAAATGCAGGAGCATTAGTAAGACCAAAAGGCATAACCAGATTCTCAAAATGACCCACAGGAGTGTTAAAAGCAGTCTTCCATTCGTCACCCTCCTTCATGCGCAACAGATTGTATGCCCCCTTAAGGTCAATTTTAGAGAACCACTTGGCCCCCATTAACTGGTTAAACAGATCAGGAATCAATGGCAGTGGGTAAGGATTGCGTACAGTAATTTTGTTAATCTCACGAAAATCCAGACAAGGACGTAAACCGCCGTCCTTTTTTTTTACAAAAAAAAATCCAACCGCCACAGGAGACTTAGAGGGCCTAATATGACCGGCGGCCAAACTTGTCTGTATGTATTCCTCCAAAGCCTTCCTCTCAGGAATAGTAAGGTTAAATAAACGACTTTTAGGAAGAGTCGCTCCAGGGACAAATTCAATAGAACAATCATAGTCTCTATGGGGAGGCAAAACCTGCGATTCCTTCTCAGAAAAAAACTCTCCAAAATCCTGAATAGGAACAGGCAATTCTCCCCTATCCAAAGCTGCAATAGCCTGTTACAACACTTGTCATAACATTTATGGCTCCAGGATTTAATTTCACTGGTAGACCAATCCAGTACAGGATTGTGAAATTTTAACCAGGGCAATCCCAATATTACTGGAGAAGGCAAGTTATTCAAAACTACCAAATCCAATTTCTCATGGTGAACACCATTAATAGTGAGAGGAAATTCACAGACCTTGAGAGTAATATTCTTCAAAGGGGAACCATCCACAGAAACCACAGCAATGGGGGATGATAAAGGTTCGGGTTTTAAATTGAGTCTTTCCAAGAATCCCCCATCAATTACATTCAGAGTAGACCCACAATCAACAAACACCCGAAATTCCATTAATTTTCCTGAGCAATCGTGGAAGCAGCTAAAAATACACCCTTGGAATTTAAACAGGCAATACGGGCATGACTGACCATTTTTTTTTCTTTCTTCATACGAAGCTCACAGCCTTTAATCAAATGACCAGATTTCCCACAATAGAAACACAAGCCTTCAAAAAATCTGCGGTCTTTTTCTTGAGAGCGAGGTGCCACCGCTCCAATCTCCATCGGTTCACCACTGTTAGTACACACATTCTCATAACCAGAAACTGACATAGCAGAGGATTTGCTCTCATTAACCCTTGCACGTAGTCTCCTATCCACCCGTATAGCTAATTGCATAGCCTGTTGCAAATCTTCAGGTGTAGGATAAGCAATTAGCAGGTCTTTAACCCTTTCATTGAGCCCAGCAAGAAATAGACTTTTCAGAGCAGAATCGTTCCACCATGTTTGAGTAGACCAACGACGGAAATGAGTACAATATTTTTCCACATTACCTGATCCCTGTTTCAAACGTCTCAACTCAGATTCAGCTGATGAGACACGGTCAGGATCATCATATAATAGTCCCAAAGCAGAAAAAAAACTATCCACTGATCTGAAGCATGTATCACTAGGTTGCAAAGAAAAGGCCCACTCCTGAGGCTCTTTGCGCAAAAGTGACATTATGAACCCTATGCGCTGGGATTCATCCCCAGAGGACTTGGGTCTCAAACGAAAATACAATAAGCAAGCATTTTTAAATGAAAAAAATTCTCGGTGTTCACCAAAAAATAAATCCGGCAAACATACCTTAGGCTCCAAGAAATGTGCTCCAGGACAGTTACTCACGTGCTGACGGAGCTCGGCCACCTCCAGGGAGAGTCCCTGCAGGCGATGAGCCAAATCCTGAACCGACACCATGATGGAACAGAAAAAATCTTTCCTTAGAGAATTTGCTGGCTGGACTTACTGTTATGTTCTGCTACCAGAGCTAAGGAAAGAGAGGAGATCTGTCCCTACGATAGAACTCAGCTTAATCCCTACGATGTAACAGGGGACCTGATCCTGCGATCAGACCTGCTAAAGTCCTAAGCTAGTCTGTACGGAGACCTATAGATGTGGGGAAGGAATCCCTGCAAGCACTAAGGACTGGGAGGAAAATGGGACACCTCCTAACAGAAATAGTAGCAGACAGACGAACAAACAAAACACATAGAACACAGAGGTCCGTAGACCAAGCAAACTAACAGAGTTAGATACAGAGCACAGGCTAGCTAGAAAGTAGTTATACAATGAAGTCCAGCAAAGCCAGAAGGGCGGAGCAGGATTAAATAGGCCAACAAGGTCAAGTGACCAGCAAAGGAAAAAACCTAAGAGCAAGTGACGCGCCCCCTGGGACATATTCCTTTTTGAGGGGAATACCCGGCACCGGATCAGATGGGGGGTTGTAGTCTCCGAGCGGCTGTGACCCGGTCCCGTGCCCAGGGCGTCAAGCTCAGTGTTATGTGGCAGTCCTACAGATGTTATTAAAGTTCTTTTGTGTCGACTACGCCACCCGTTGTGATGCGGTCACTGTGGCCGCCGCTGCTGCAGGGTCCGCTGAGGCCGATGGTGGGTGCGCAGCTTGGTGGGATAACCCCCAACGGGAGGGGTATAGCCTCAGAGGGGACAGGCGCAGAGGATGGGGGTTGTGGTGGTGCGATGCAGCCGGCAATGAAGACAGACTCGGGTTGTGCAGTTAAGGGTGTTTACTTACTGCTGATGTTGTACTGGTCACTCCAGCTGTTAGTGACCACCCGAGCCGTGCTGCGTCCACCAGGTCCTGGATCCGGCCAACCCCCAAACAAGTCCAGAGCGTGGCCCTGAGCTCTCCCTCTGTCCTTTCTTCAGCCGTCCCCACCAGGGATTCACCTAGGTCCAGCTCCCTCGGGCCTTCTTTTGGGACACCCTTGGCCTTGGGTTCCCTGACCCTCCACGTGGTGTGCCTTCGGGGTGAATGTGGTGGGTGACCGTGACAGACACTGCCCACGGTCTCCGGTCTCTGGCTGGGGAATGTCTTTACCCCCACCAGCTTGGGTTCCGGTACCCTCTTGCTGACTCCTCACCCGGTGCTCTAATTTGGGTTCTTGGGTCCCTTCAGTCTTCCCCCTCTGGGTCTTTCTCTGCTCCACTCTCTCTCTCTCCAGGGCTGCTGTTTCCTTCTCTCTCCTCTCCAACTGACTTGTTCTCAGCGTCTGACCCTGATCTAAGTTGGTGCCCTCCTTATATATCCCTCTATGTGTGAGCTCAGGTGACCAGCACCCAATGAGCTCCTATCACTACCCAGACTGCTCCCCCTATCTGCCCCTACACTACATGGGATGTACCACCCCCCTCCCACTCCAGCCAGGAACAGGCTCGGTTGTACCTGCACATTTCTAAGTGGGAGTACCGTCGGCCTGCTCCTCTGGAATGGGATGTATGTAGTGCATGCAGTCTATCTGAGCTCAGTTCCACACTCCTTCCTTACCCGGGAGTGGAATATCACACCTCTGGGTTGAGGTGCAATACCCCTGTAGCAGCCGAATCCTCAGGGTGCTACATTCCCCCCTGGTAAATCACAGCACGTCCTCGGGCTGTAAGACATAAAACACCAAAACATACAAAATTTTCATATAAACATATAAAACATATAAACATTATATATATATAAAACTTTTTATATAAACATTCTCGTAGACTTCTCTTGTCTCTGGTTCCTCCTCCGGACACTGTGCAACGTGTGTCCGGGAAAAGTGCGACAGTCTCTTAGAAAAATCTGGTTTTCTTATAAAACCGGTAGGGGGCGCTTTAGGACGCGCAACTATATACAGGGTAAGTTGGAAGTTGGCCGCTCTCAGTCCTCGGCCAGGTAGAGGAAAGGGAATGGCTGCTCACAGTCCTCAGCCTGTAGGATGAAGGGGTTAACGGGTAAAACAGTTCCCTGGTCCCAACGGGGACTATTTTAGCAGCAGCAACAGTTCCAGTTTCAGTTCCTTTATACCCCGATTGGGTAACTATTTACAACTCCTGCTCTGCCGCACTCAACGGCGTCTTCCTCCTGCTCTTTCTTGATATGATGTTTCTTCAGACCCGTCCGGGTCCTCTGGCTCCTCCTCCCCGTACCGCAACTCCTCCTCCGTCAAGCGGTGCACGTGGAGGGCGTAAGGTCCTTTGGCACACTTGTGCCGGGTGAAAGTGACCTCGTCTCCGACGTAGAGGTCACAGCCTTTGTGACCTTCCGGCAGGTGGGACTCGACGTCTCTGCGGGTCACAAAAACGTCACCGCGGTTGTTACGGTCCCGAATAAAGCCCCACCCATGCTGCGGGTTGAACTTTATCACTGTCCCGATGGTGCGGGGACAATGCGCTGCACGGGGGTTCCTCCTAGTCCGGCTCTTCTGCTCCGCGCTCTGGATTTGGGCCTGTTGTTCTCTGACCCGCCTCTCCTCCCGTTCTCTCTTAAACTCTGCCAGCTGTTGACGGCAACACTCTGTACGTTCAGCTGCGGCTGCCCGAGTTTCTCCGGTGAACCCCATCAAATCTTCTCCCGTGGGGTCCCACACGAATTGGGCTTCTGCTAGAGGAGGCGAGACCCGAGCCACGGGCTTCGGAGCCGGAATTAGGGGCTCACACAAGGGCCCTAGTCTTTGCTGCCGCTCCAGCTCAGGGTACCCTTCGGGCCAGATGAAGGGCCGCCCGTCCGGCCATGTGAGCTGGCCGAAGAGGTCCTCCCCCAAGTGTGGCACCCTAGGTATTGCGGGCGCGGGCGCGGTGGTGGTGGCGCCCGGGTTGCCCAGGCCTTGCGGCCAGGCCTGGGGCACCTGGAAGGTGAAGGGCACCGTTAGGACGGCGGCGCCCTGGGCTACCTGGCCTTGCGGCCAGGCCGGAGGCTCCGCGGAGGTAGGGGGCGCTGTTGGTGGTGCGGCGCCCGGGGGTACTAGGCCTTGCGACCAGGCTGGTGGTACTTCCTGCTTTGTCACGCTCCGGGTCGGGGCGCGTGACGTCACAGGGGTCGCTGCAGCGGCTTCCGGTCGGGGCCTAGTCCATAGCGGTGACGTGGCGGCTACGGGCACAGCAGGGGGACTTTCGGGCTCTGCGACGGGGAGCTGGGGCAGGTAAGCGGTGTCACGGCTTGGGGTATAGGCGTCCCCTTTACCTGCCTCCATGCGTTCGGCTCCCTCCTCGGCGCCGTCTCCGGCCTTGGGTCCTCCCGCGCCATCCTCAGAGGCGGTCTGCTTCCTCTTCCAGGGTAGCGTGCTCCGTTGACTGGTCTCTGCTTGCTGGGCCATCTCCCGGCTCCACTCCGCCAGTATCTCGCGCTGTACCCGGGCCATCCTCCGTGCGAGGCCCTCCAGGGCAGTTTGTGCACACTCCCGGTCTCGGGGGAGCTGCGCTAGGATCTCCGCTAGACCTAGCGGGGTTGTGGACTCTAGCAGGCTCCTGACCATCGGGTCGGTGCTGCTCTGCTCGGCTTCCGGCAGGCTCCTGGCCAGCGGGCCGGTGCTGCTCTGCCCTCCTTCCTCGGTCTCTAGCAGACTCCTGGCCAGCGGGCCGGTGCTGTTCTGCTTTCTTTCCATCTCCGGGTGAGCTTCTCCGCTACTCCTTTCCAGGCTTCCTGCCTCCGGGTGCGCTCGCTCCAGACTGCTCCAAGCGACACCCATCTTTTCTCTTCTCTTTCGTCTCCTCCCACTTAGAGGGCGGTCCCGGGGCAACTCGGTGACTGTCAGCTCTAGGGGTAGTTCTTTCACGCTGACAGACACCTCCAGCATCACAGTCTCTGTTGGTGGGGGCGGTTTCCACTTTTGGCGCCATTTTCTGTCCCGGCCCACGATGGGATGTGGCCTCTTGCCCTCCTTTGGCACGACCATAATGGCGTCTGCTGCTCTTCCAAGGCGGGAAATCTGCGGTTTTGGCGGGAAGCGTCGCCCAGTGGCGGGAAACTCTGCAGATGGCGGGAACAAGTTGGAAATGGCGGACAATCGGCGGGAAACGACTGGTGATGGAGTCCGATGGCGGGGACCCTCCGGAACCGGCGGGAGACTTCTTTCTGAGGTAAACTTGCACTTTTCTTCAGGCACGCAGTACCCGGGTGTTGCGGGCACGTAATCCTGCCGACTACGCCAAAGTTGACGCGCCCCCTGGGACATATTCCTTTTTGAGGGGAATACCCGGCACCGGATCAGATGGGGGGTTGTAGTCTCCGAGCGGCTGTGACCCGGTCCCGTGCCCAGGGCGTCAAGCTCAGTGTTATGTGGCAGTCCTACAGATGTTATTAAAGTTCTTTTGTGTCGACTACGCCACCCGTTGTGATGCGGTCACTGTGGCCGCCGCTGCTGCAGGGTCCGCTGAGGCTGATGGTGGGTGCGCAGCTTGGTGGGATAACCCCCAACGGGAGGGGTATAGCCTCAGAGGGGACAGGCGCAGAGGATGGGGGTTGTGGTGGTGCGATGCAGCCGGCAATGAAGACAGACTCGGGTTGTGCAGTTAAGGGTGTTTACTTACTGCTGATGTTGTACTGGTCACTCCAGCTGTTAGTGACCACCCGAGCCGTGCTGCGTCCACCAGGTCCTGGATCCGGCCAACCCCCAAACAAGTCCAGAGCGTGGCCCTGAGCTCTCCCTCTGTCCTTTCTTCAGCCGTCCCCACCAGGGATTCACCTAGGTCCAGCTCCCTCGGGCCTTCTTTTGGGACACCCTTGGCCTTGGGTTCCCTGACCCTCCACGTGGTGTGCCTTCGGGGTGAATGTGGTGGGTGACCGTGACAGACACTGCCCACGGTCTCCGGTCTCTGGCTGGGGAATGTCTTTACCCCCACCAGCTTGGGTTCCGGTACCCTCTTGCTGACTCCTCACCCGGTGCTCTAATTTGGGTTCTTGGGTCCCTTCAGTCTTCCCCCTCTGGGTCTTTCTCTGCTCCACTCTCTCTCTCTCCAGGGCTGCTGTTTCCTTCTCTCTCCTCTCCAACTGACTTGTTCTCAGCGTCTGACCCTGATCTAAGTTGGTGCCCTCCTTATATATCCCTCTATGTGTGAGCTCAGGTGACCAGCACCCAATGAGCTCCTATCACTACCCAGACTGCTCCCCCTATCTGCCCCTACACTACATGGGATGTACCACCCCCCTCCCACTCCAGCCAGGAACAGGCTCGGTTGTACCTGCACATTTCTAAGTGGGAGTACCGTCGGCCTGCTCCTCTGGAATGGGATGTATGTAGTGCATGCAGTCTATCTGAGCTCAGTTCCACACTCCTTCCTTACCCGGGAGTGGAATATCACACCTCTGGGTTGAGGTGCAATACCCCTGTAGCAGCCGAATCCTCAGGGTGCTACACAAGGTTCTAACAGCTTATGCATAGCGCCCCGAAGAAGGCGATCACAAATGCAGTAGACATTAGTGTTGCTTCAAATTGTGAGTGTCATGTTAATGATGTTAGGGATATGATGTGAGAAATCAGTTTTAGTGACACGGGACATTATGTCTACACTCCTGACTTGGCTGACCCCTTTTCCACCCTTTTATGGATTGTCTGATGATGAATCTCTTTGTCACCGCTCCCCAATTCAGTAGTTGGAAGTGAAATGCTACTCCGGTCAGACACCTCTGCGCTGATGCCCCTGATATGCCCCTCATGATTAGCTTGTGGAGAAATTCTCTGGTGACTTGTAATCTGGCTTGTTCACATTGGTCAACCCATCTGCCTGCTACTAGTCATGTCCACTCTTCCCATGCCTTACCGTATGCTTGCCACGTCGACGGGGCAACTGACGCTCTGATTAATGGCATCAACTATTCGCCACTAGATCCCATAGGGAGGGTGGGCAACTGGTGCCCGATGGGTGGGCGTTGGGGAGGAGCTCTGTGAAAATCTGCCAATTGAATTGTGATAAAGCATTAGCAGCCGCTTTAGACCCCTAAGCATCGTGGCTAGCGCGGACCCATGCATTGTGTTTTAGGCACAGGAATGCTAGCCGGCGTAGACAGGAGAGATGATGATGCCATCTTAATAATGCAGTCCGCTAGGCTGGTGTTTTTTGTTATGAAGCGTATATTTTTGTTAGCCAGGAGCGCGCCCCATATTTCTATTGCTACCACTATTGGGAAGAAAAAAATTTTTCAGGGCTAGATGCAGCTAAAAATTATTATTAATTTCCAAGCTGGTGGAGCTTGGTATAGATGTCCTAATACAATGAGTACCACACACTGCTACTATGCCCAAAATTATTTTCCAGGCAAGATGCAGCTAAAAATTATTATTAATTTGAAAGCTGGTGGAGCTTAGTATAGATGGCCTAATAGAATGAGTACCACACACTGCTAATATGCCCAATAATAGTTTACAGGCAAGATGCAGCTAAAAATTATTATTAATTTCAAAGCTGGTGGAGCTTGATATAGATGGCCTAATACAATGAGTAATACACACTGCTACTAAGCCCAAATTTATTTTCCGGGCTAGATGAAGCTAAAAATTATTTTGAATTTGCAACCTGGTGGAGGTTAGTATAGATGGACTAATAGAACAAGTCCCACACACTGTTACAAGCCGAAGCCCAAATATTTTTTCAGAGCTAGATGCAGATAAAAATTATATTGAATTTTCAACCTGGTGGAGTTTAGTATAGATGGACTAATAGAACAAGTCCCACACACTGCTACAAGCCGAAGCCCAAATATTTTTTCAGAGCTAGATGCAGATAAAAATTATATTGAATTTGCAACCTGGTGGAGGTTAGTATAGATGGACTAATAGAACAAGTCCCACACACTGCTAGAAGCCGAAATATCTTTTCAGAGTTAGATGCAGATAAAAATTAGATTGAATTTGCAACCTGGTGGAGGTTAGTATAGATGGACTAATAGAACAAGTCCCACACACTGCTACAAGCCGAAATATTTTTTCAGAGCTAGATGCAGAAGAAAATTATATTCAGTTTGCAACCTGATGGAGGTCAGTATAGATGGACTAATAGAATGATGCTATGCCCAAAAGGTTTTACTTCACTAGGTGCAGTAAAAAAATTTGTATTCTATACACAGGTGGTGTAGCTTGCAACACAGATAGGCTACTCCACTGACTAACACACACTGCAATAGGCCAAAAAGGATTATGGCGTCATCACCATTCACCATTTTGGTGGAGTCCTCAAAGTTTTGGAGGATAGTACAGATGTCAGACATCCATGCCCACTCAACAGCTCTTATGTGTGGAGGCTGACCTGAATTCTGACGGGCGTGTTGAAGCTGGTACTCAACAACTACCCTCTGCTGGTCACAAATTCGTCCCAACATCTGCAACGTTGATTTCCAACGTGTGGTGATATCGCACAACAGTCGGTGAGCTGGAAGCTGAAAATGCTGCTGAATCACTGTCATTGTGGTGGAAGCTGTAGCTGAATTTCTGAAATGGGCACACAAAATTTACTGCCAAAAGCAGCTCTGGTAGATCTTGGTATTTTTTGAGAAACCGCTGAACCACTAAGTTGAGCACATTTAGTGCTCTTTCATTATTAATATGTATCCCTGTATGGAGAACAATATCAGCACCAAAGAATTAAAAGATGAAATATAGCCTGATTTAAATACCACGGTACTAAGAAAAACAATTTTGATTATATCTTGTGTACCCCTGTGACAACAATATCTGCACCAAAGAATTAATTTCACTAGAGTAGAACTAGTATAATGGCGACCGACAACTCTTCCACTACAGCCAACCCAGTAGATGGAGACCCAATCAGGATTCTCCACATTTCCAAAAATTAGTGGCAGACACCAGCAATGTGGCATCAATTTCAGTACAGTAGAAATTGTAGAATTAGGAATGACACCTCTTCCACTACAGCCAACCCAATAGATGGAGACCCAATCAGGATTCTCCACATTTCCAAAAGTTAGGGCCTAAAACCACAAAAGTGGCATCAATTTCGCTAGAGTAGAAATAGTTTCATGGAGACCGAACCTCTTCCACAACAGCCAACCCAATAGATGGAGACTAGTGTTGAGCGAACATGCTCGACTCTGCTCGGTACTCACCCGAGCATCACGCTACTCGGGATGTTCGGCGAGCACCGAACATTTCCAGGTTACTCAGGCGGGAGCTCGGATCTCCGCCCTGCATGTTTGGCGCTCTTTACAGAGCCAATGAACATGCAGGGATTGCCAGCCAGTCACTGTAATGCTGCAGCCATGTTGGTTGTGGGCATTACAGTGATTGGCTGGCCGCACAGCGTCACCTCGAGTATTTAAAACCGGGCGCCGCCATCTTGGACACAGTCGCTCCGGATTAGACAGTGTAGGGACAGCGCTGCTGATTTAGGGAGAGATATAAACTGCGAAATAGTTAGTGTAGGGTCTGTAAAGGCTGCCAGAACAAACAAACAGTCATTTTCAGGACTAATATCCATCCCAGATACCAGGCAGGCATGCTGTATAGGAGACACAGTGGTTATACCAGCAAACGGTGCAAGTCCTGTGTGCTCCTGTTGCTGAAATTGCTGGACTTAGCACCAGGTGTCGGGGACCAGGAAAAATCCTTTTTTTTCATCTAAATCCTCCTTTTTTTTTCCTCCTTCACACTGTACAAATACCTGTCTTTTTAACCTTTTGGTGTGTCCGCCCCCCCCAAAAAAAAGCATGTCTCTGATTTTTCAGACACAAATATAACTGTTGAAAATAGTCTGGTGTAGGCTAGAGAAACATAAGTGTTGTTTTGCACTTCCACGGTTCAAACCTCTGTATTATCCATTTTGGGCCATTTGTATCTAAAAAAAAAACAGTTTGAGTGTGTCGCTCACTGTTCAGCCGCAAATCTATATATTTAAAAAAGTCTGGTATACCCCAGTAAAATATAACTGTAGTTTTGCCATCCCACGGTAAAAAATCTCTATTATTCAGGTTTTGGTAGTTTTTTCCGTAAAGAAAAACAGTAGTGTTTCCTGACTGTTGTGACACAAAAATATATCTGTTGAAAATAGTCTTGCGTAGGCCCGACATCCCAGTGTGGTTTCGCAGTTCCATGGGTCAAATCGCTGTACTATCCAGTTTGGGGCCTTTGGTCTCTAAAAAAAAAGCAGTTTGAGTGTGTCGCTCACTGTTCAGCCGCAAATATCTCTATTTAAAAAAGTGTGGTATACCCCAGTAAACAATAACTGTGGTTTTGCCATCCCATGGTAAAAAATCTCTATTATTCAGCTTTTGGTATATTTTCCGTAAAGAAAAAGAGTAGTGTCTCCTGACTGTTGTGACACAAAAATATATCTGTTGAAAATAGTCTTGTGTAGGCCCGACATCCCAGTGTGGTTTCGCAGTTCCACGGGTCAAATCGCTGTACTATCCACTTTTGGGCCTTTGGTATCTAAAAAAAAAGCAGTTTGAGTGTGTCGCTCACTGTTCAGCCGCAAATATCTCTATTTAAAAAAGTGTGGTATACCCCAGTAAACAATAACTGTGGTTTTGCAATCCCACGGTAAAAAAATCTCTATTACTCAGCTTTTGGTAGTTTTTTCCGTAAAGAAAAACAGTAGTGTCTCGTGACTGTTGTGACACAAAAATATATCTGTTGAAAATAGTCTTGTGTAGGCCCGACATCCCAGTGTGGTTTCGCAGTTCCACGGGTCAAATCGCTCTACTATCCAGTTTTGGGCCTTTGGTATCTAAAAAAAAAGCAGTTTGAGTGTGTCGCTCACTGTTCAGCCGCAAATCTATATATTTAAAAAAGTCTGGTATACCCCAGTAAACAATAACTGTGGTTTTGCCATACCACGGTAAAAAATCTCTATTATTCAGGTTTTGGTAGTTTTTTCCGTAAAGAATAACAGTAGTGTCTCCTGACTGTTGTGACACAAAAATATATCTGTTGAAAATAGTCTTGTGTAGGCCCGACATCCCAGTGTGGTTTCGCAGTTCCATGGGTCAAATCGCTGTACGATCCAGTTTGGGGCCTTTGGTCTCTTAAAAAAAAGCAGTTTGAGTGTGTCGCTCACTGTTCAGCCGCTAATATCTCTATTTAAAAAAGAGTGTTATACCCCAGTAAACAATAACTGTGGTTTTGCCATCCCATGGTAAAGAATCTCTATTATTCAGCTTTTGGTATATTTTCCGTAAAGAAAAACAGTAGTGTCTCCTGACTGTTGTGACACAAAAATATATCTGTTGAAAATAGTCTTGTGTAGGCCCGACATCCCGGTGTGGTTTCGCAGTTCCACGGGTCAAATCGCTGTACTATCCAGTTTTGGGCCTTTGGTATCTAAAAAAAAAGCAGTTTGAGTGTGTCGCTCACTGTTCAGCCGCAAATATCTCTATTTAAAAAAGTGTGGTATACCCCAGTAAACAATAACTGTGGTTTTGCCATCCCATGGTAAAAAATCCCTATTATTCAGGTTTTGGTATATTTTCCGTAAAGAAAAACAGTAGTGTCTCCTGACTGTTGTGACACAAAAATATATCTGTTGAAAATAGTCTTGTGTAGGCCCGACATCCCAGTGTGGTTTCGCAGTTCCACGGGTCAAATCGCTGTACAATCTAGTTTTGGGCCTTTGGTATCTAAAAAAAAAAGCAGTTTGAGTGTGTTGCTCACTGTTCAGCCGCAAATATCTCTATTTAAAAAAGTGTGGTATACCCCAGTAAACAATAACTGTGGTTTTGCATTCCCACGGTAAAAAATCTCTATTACTCAGCTTTTGGTAGTTTTTTCCGTAAAGAAAAACAGTAGTGTCTCCTGACTGTTGTGACACAAAAATATATCTGTTGAAAATAGTCTTGTGTAGGCCCGACATCCCAGTGTGGTTTCGCAGTTCCACGGGTCAAATCGCTCTACTATCCAGTTTTGGGCCTTTGGTATCTAAAAAAAAAGCAGTTTGAGTGTGTCGCTCACTGTTCAGCCGCAAATCTATATATTTAAAAAAGTCTGGTATACCCCAGTAAACAATAACTGTGGTTTTGCCATCCCACGGTAAAAAATCTCTATTATTCAGGTTTTGGTAGTTTTTTCCATAAAGAAAAACAGTACTGTCTCCTGACTGTTGTGACACAAAAATATATCTGTTGAAAATAGTCTTGTGTAGGCCCGACATCCCAGTGTGGTTTCGCAGTTCCATGGGTCAAATCGCTGTACTATCCAGTTTGGGGCCTTTGGTCTCTAAAAAAAAAGCAGTTTGAGTGTGTCGCTCACTGTTCAGCCGCAAATATCTCTATTTAAAAAAGAGTGGTATACCCCAGTAAACAATAACTGTGGTTTTGCCATCCCATGGTAAAAAATCTCTATTATTCAGCTTTTGGTATATTTTCCGTAAAGAAAAACAGTAGTGTCTCCTGACTGCTGTGACACAAAAATATATCTGTTGAAAATAGTCTTGTGTAGGCCCGACATCCCAGTGTGGTTTCGCAGTTCCACGGGTCAAATCGCTCTACTATCCAGTTTTGGGCCTTTGGTATCTAAAAAAAAAGCAGTTTGAGTGTGTCGCTCACTGTTCAGCCGCAAATCTATATATTTAAAAAAGTCTGGTATACCCCAGTAAACAATAACTGTGGTTTTGCCATCCCACGGTAAAAAATCTCTATTATTCAGGCTTTGGTATATTTTCCGTAAGGAAAAACAGTAGTGTCTCCTGACTGTTGTGACACAAAAATATATCTGTTGAAAATAGTCTTGTGTAGGCCCGACATCCCAGTGTGGTTTCACAGTTCCACGGCTCAAATCGCTCAACTATCCAGTTTTGGGCCTTTGGTATCTAAAAAAAAGCAGTTTGAGTGTGTCGCTCACTGTTCAGCAGCAAATATCTCTATTTAAAAAAGTGTGGTATACCCCAGTAAACAATAACTGTGGTTTTGCCATCCCACGGTAAAAAATCTCTATTATTCAGGTTTTGGTATATTTTCCGTAAAGAAAAACAGTAGTGTCTCCTGACTGTTGTGACACAAAAATATATCTGTTGAAAATAGTCTTGTGTAGGCCCGACATCCCAGTGTGGTTTCGCAGTTCCACGGATCAAATCGCTGTACTATCCAGTTTTGGGCCTTTGGTATCTAAAAAAAAAGCAGTTTGAGTGTGTCGCTCACTGTTCAGCCGCAAATATCTCTATTTAAAAAAGTGTGGTATACCCCAGTAAACAATATCTGTGGTTTTCCTCTTCCACGGTTCTAATCTACTCTTTATTACCCTTTTTCCATTGATAGTGCAAGTGTAAGCTATTTTACTTAATTTACAATGGGCAAGGTGCGTGGCAAGGGACGTGGAAGTGGACGTTCTGGTGATGGTTCGTGCAGAGGACGGGGCCGTGGCCAAGGTGAAAATGTGCCACAACCAACAGCCACATCTTCTCGCTCCCACTTCTTGACCGAATTACTAGGGAAGCACAGAACAACACCAGTATTGAGAACTGATCAGTGTAAATAGTTTATTAATTGGATAGCAGATAATACTTCCAGTTACCTGTTCACCACCACCTCCGGTCTGTCTTCCACACGGTCAACTCTTAGTAGCCGTGAGTCTCGACCGCATACTCCTCCTCACCCTGATGCTCCTTCCTCCCACCATGCCGAGTGTCGTCAGACAGCAAGTGATCCCACACTTGGACACTCTGAAGAGCTGTTCACTGGTCCATTTCCATATTTGGGCCCCTCGCCTGATACGCTTGAAGTGGTGGAAGAGGAGATCCCATGTTGCGATGCCCAAATATTTGAACAGCCACGGCCACAGGAAGTCGACATTGGCAATCTGTCACAAGAGGTGGACGATGAAGAGACACAATTGCCAGGAAGTGAGGAGGAGGATCGTGGTGCGCAAGTGGAAGAGGAGGAGGTGGTGGATGATCTAGTAGCTGACCCAAAGTGGAAGGAGGACATGCAGAGCGAGGCCAGCAGCACACAGGGGGAGGGAGGCAGAGTACCCCAACAGGCAGGAAGAAGCAGTGTGGTGGCCGCAGACAGAAGGCAGGCAACCATTCCCCGTAACACCAACACGAGGGATGTTGCCAGTACAAGCAGTAGGTCTTCCAGAGTCTGGAATTTTTTTAAAGACTCTGCTGATAACCCCAAAAAGGCAATATGTTCCACCTGCCATGCCAGCATCAGCAGGGGTGACAAAACTACCAGCCTGACCACCACCAGCATGATCAGGCACATGGCAGCAAAGCACCTGACTTTGTGGGGCGAAACCCAGGGTCCACGACCAGTGTCAGCGGGTGTCACCACTGCTTATTCCACTGTTGTGCGTGCAATAGAACCCCCTGTTGTGTGTGCAAGGCAATCCCCTGCCCATACTGCATGTAAAGATGCCCCCTCCTCTCAGTCTTCACTTGTTATGGCAGTTTCTCAAGAAACAGCATCAACGTCCACGTCCACGTCCCACCGCAGCGTTCAGTTGTCTATATCCCAGACCTTTGAACGAAAGCGGAAATTCGCAGCAAACGCCCCACAGGCCACAGTCCTAAATTCGCACATTTCACGACTGCATGCGTTGGAAATGCTGCCTTTTAGGCTGGTGGAGACGGAATCCTTCCGCAATCTTATGGCGGTGGCCGTCCCTTGGTACTCGGTCCTCAGCCGACACTATTTTGCCCGGTGTGCCATCCCCGCACTACACAAGCACGTGTCCCAAAGCATCTGCCGTGCCCTCAACAACGCAGTTACTGGGAGAGTCCACCTGACAATGGACACGTGGACAAGTGCTTGTGGCCAGGGACGGTACATCTCTCTGACGGCACACTGGGTAAACATAGTGGAAGTCGGGACCCAGTCGGACCATGGGACGGAACACATCCTCCCCACACCGAGGATTGCGGGCCCTATGTCAGTCAGAGTTGCCCCCACAGTGTACAGCTCCTGCGCATCCTCCTCCTCATGCTCAGCCTCCATCTCAGATACCACCACATCAGTTACAAGCTGGAAGCATTGCAGTACTGCCTCCGCCAAGCGGCAACAGGCTGTGCTGAAACTCATAAGCTTAGGTGATAAACCTCACACTGCTTGTGAGTTGTGGACAGCTGTGAAAGAGCAGGCAGATCTGTGGCTGAGACCGCTGAACCTATATCCCGGCATGGTCATGTGTGACAATGGCCGTAACCTGGTGGCGGCTCTGAGGCGAGGTGAGATCACACACGTACCATGCCTGGCTCATGTGCTTAACCTCGTGGTTCAGCGGTTTCTTAAATCGTACCCGAGTTGCCAGATCTGCTCGTGAAAGTACGCCGCCTGTCTGCTCATTTTCGCAAGTCGGCTGCAGCTTCCACCGCCCTTGCTGTGTTGCAGCAGCGTTTGCAGCTTCCGGCACACCGACTGGTGTGTGATGTCCCCACAAGTTGGACCTCTACCCTCCACATGTTGCAAAGGATTTGTGAGCAAAAGAGAGCAGTTGTGGAGTACCAGCTGCAACAAGGCCGTCGATATTCAGGTCAGACTCCACACATAAGACCTCAGGAGTGGACCTGGATGTCTGACATATGTACCATCCTGACAAACTTTGAGGAGGCCACCAAGATGGTGAGTGGTGATGACGCCATCATTAGTGTCAGCATCCCACTTGTCTGTCTTTTGCAACGCTCTCTGCAGAGAATTAAAGAGGAGGCATTGCAGCCAGAGTATGATGAGATGGATCAAGAAGCCGTAGCGGGCGATTACACACAGCCCAGCCTCATTTCATCCCAACGTGCATTGGGGGACAATGAGGGAGAGGAGGAGGAGAAGGAGGAGGAGGAAGAACAGGAGCTGCTATCATGCGTTGTAGACGGTAGTACCTGTACAAGTGTCATACCGTCGGTTCAGCGTGGGTGGCCTGAGGACAGGGGGGAGGAGGAAGAGGAGGAGGAGGAGAGCATGGTCAGTCGTCATCTTGGTGAGGACACGGAAATCTTGCCCGTTACCAGTCTGGCACGCATGGTTGACTTTATGTTATGCTGCCTTAACCGTGACCCTCGCGTTGTCAAAATGTTGGGTGACAGTCATTACTGGTTGGTGACACTTGTAGACTCCCGCTACAAGGAGAACTTTCACTCTCTTATTCCTGAGGTGGAGAAGTCTACAAAAATGGGGCAGTACCAGAAGGCCCTTGCTGCAGAACTCTTAAAAAAATTCCCATCTGAACACCCTAGCGGCAGAGGTCACAGTTCGCTGCCCAACCAAGGCATACAGGCGAGAGAGATGCAACTCCAATCCAGCAGAGGCAGGGGAACACTCTCAACATTCTGGGACAGTTTTCTGACACCCGCCCAGCTTACAGGCCCTGAGGCGTGGGGTACTCTCACAAGGAGTGGAAAGTTTCAAAAGATGGTGAGGGAGTACCTTGTCGATCGTACCAGCGTCCTCCGTGATTCCTCTGTGCCTTTTAATTATTGGGTATCCAAGCTGGACACTTGGAATGAACTCGCTCTGTACGCCTAGGAGGTCTGGCCTGCCCTGCTGCTAGCGTGTTATCGGAGCGTGTTTTTAGTGCCGCTGGGGGAATTGTAACTGATAAGCGCACTCGCCTGTCAACTGACAATGCTGACAAGCTGACCCTTATCAAAATGAACAAGGGCTGGATTGGGCCAGACTTCTCATCACCACCAAATGACAGCAGAGTAACATAAAGTCAAATCCACTGTGTTATTTCGGGAGGTGTATTCACATGCACCGCTTCACACCCAAACATGGGTATACGCTTCCTCGTTTCGGCTGTTTTATCTTCTTCTCCTTATCCTCAGCCTCCACAACCACTATACCACCACGTTGCCAGCATTGCAAGTTCCTCCGTCGTTATTTTTGGCAGCTTTTGCTTGCAAGGCATAAGCAAATACTATGGGACACCCACTCCCCAAGAATGGGACTTATGTTTGTAATATGCTGTACTGCATGGCTCTTGTAAGGGGCATTGCAAGTTGCTCCGTCCTAATTTTTGGCAGCTTTTGCTTGCAAGGCATAAGCAAATACTATGGGAGACCCACTCCCCAATAATGGGACTTATGTTTGTAATATGCTGTACTGCATGGCTCTTGTAAGGGGCATTGCAAGTTGCTCCGTCCTAATTTTTGGCAGATTTTGCTTGCAAGGCATAATCAAATACTATGGGAGACTCACTCCCCAATAATGGGACTTATGTTTGTAATATGCTGTACTGCATGTGACGCGCCCCCTGGGCCGTGTGTACACGTGTGTGGGATACCCGGTGCCGTGTCTCTGGGGTCTGTAGTCTCCGTGGCAGTGACCCGGTCCCGTGGCTCAGGCTGGTCAAACCAGTGGCAGTCTTTCTTAGGTTTTGAGGTTAATTGTCTGTCTGCGCCATCCGTGGATTGCGGTCAGGGAGTACCACCGCTGCGAGGCAGACCGCTGAGGTTGGTGTTGTGTGCGCAGCAGAGAATGGGATAACTCCCCACGGGAGGAGTATAACCTCAGGGCAGTGAGTGTGGATGATGGGGGTGATGGTGCACGAGCGCAGCAGGAACGACTCAGAGTCTTTGCAGTGCAGTTCAGGGTCTTTACTGATGATTATAAGGTAGACCCTCCCGGGAGTACTGGCTAGCATAAGAGGCCTGGTCAGTCTGTGAGCAAGCAGGAGTTCCCCTGGCCAGGTGGAGTTGTAGGCCACCCCGTCTGTCTGCACTCTTCCAGGCTACCTTGCTATAAGCGGGTAGAAGTAGCCCACGTCACTGAGTGTACCGTGTAGTGGTCACCCGTATGGCTGGTGACTTGGGGCCTTCTGTTAGTCTCCGCTCCACGACGGCGGTGCTGGTCCCTTGCTTGTGACTGAGCCTCCGGGCTTCTATGGCCAGAGGACCTGAAAACCCCTGCCGGCTGGTTTCTGCTGCTGGATATATAAGTCCTCACAGCCTCAGACTCTTGTGTCCGGTTCCTATTGTCTTCTGCCAGGGCGAGCTCTGCTCAGCTTCCAGCCCCTGGTCTTTAGCTCCTAGCTCCTACAGAGCTCCTTGCTGTTACTTTCCCTTGCTCTCACTCTGACTCTGACTGTTCTCTGTTCTCTGACTCACTCAACCCCGCCCCAGATCCAGTTTATAAGGGCAGAATTCTCCCCTCCCAGGACTGGGGCAGGAGGATGTTGCATGTTTAAGGGATCCTGACCAGGAAACCTCCCACTTGCTCTCCGAAGTAATATCTCTATTACTGTGGTGACCAGACCCCTGAGGTGCGACACATGGCTCTTGTAAGGGGCATTGCAGTTCCTCATAATTTTTGGAAAGCCTTCCATTCACTGCTTAGGCCAACAGTGCACAGGAGACCCAGTTGCTATAAATGGAAAAAAAGGTTTAGTTAATGCCCTCTGACCTCCATGTCATTTCCAAGGGGCATTGGAGTGCCTTGAAATTTTTGGTAGGCATTGCACTCACTGTATGCCCTATAACTGTGTAGCCGAACCGCTCCTTTTGGTCCCTGTTCCTCCTGCTCTTTCTCCTTTGCCACTACCTCATCCATCATTTATCACCTGAAGCTTTGTTTTAACGGGAGTCATAGAACTTGGATAGTTGCAGGAAAACATCCAGCAATCCTCGGAGGAGGTAGGATATGCGCCAAAACGCTGATCACCTCAGGCCTAGCCGCTACTACATACATGCGCTTGCATTACAACAAAACAAAGCAGATGCTAACTTCTATCATCCTCATCATGCTCCTCACCTTGGCACTCTCAACTCCCCTGATGGAGAAGCCAGGGCCCACCGGAGGAGTCTGATAGTCCGGTGGGCTCGGCCAATGCTGCCCTAAAGCAGGCCAGGCTAAGAAAAGTGTGTGAAAGGTTACCGGGACAAATAGGGGTGGCTGGGGACCGAGTATGGATACCAGGCCGCCGACACAGCCATGGCGTGGTGGCCAGATTCCGCCTCCGCATGCCTAAAAGGCCCAATTTAAAGTGCAAGCAAGCAGTATGATATTGCAGCCTGGGGGTGGGTGGGTGGCAGGCTGCATACTTGCGCTTGCATTGCAAGGAATGGGAGAGGTACAATTGAACACTGCCCTGGGACAAGGACTTGAATGGGGATAGTTGCAAGTCTTTTATGACAGGTGCGAGGTGGGAGGCATCTTCGCATGTACCATGAACAGGGGTTTGGCATGCACACACTACAGCGGCATAGGCTCTCCTTCCCACTAAATGCACTGGGGAGGGCACAGGTAATGTTTTGGTATACGCGCTTAATCTTATGTATAAGGCACACCAGGACAAATAGGGGCGGCTGGGGACTGAGTATGGATACCTCGCTGCCGAAGCAGCCCTGAGGTAGTGGCCAGCTTCGGCCTCCTCCAAACTAAAAGGCCCCATTTCAAGTGCAAGCTAGCAGTATGGAATTGCAGTCTGGGGGTGGGTGGGTGGCAGGCTGCACACTTACACTTGCATTAAAAGAAAACATAGCAGATGCTAACTTCTGTCATCATCATCATGCTCCTCACCTTGGCACTCTCAACTCCACCGATGGAGAAGTCAGGGCCCACCGGAGGAGTCTGGTTCTCTGGTGGGCTCGTCCAATGCTGCCTAAAGCAGGCCGGGCTAAGAAAAGTGTGTGGGGGGATGTTCCAAGGAGAAATAGGGGCGGCTGGGGACCTTTTATGAACACCCGGCTGCCCCCAGGCGGCTGGGGACGGTGTATGGACACCCGGCCGCGGGGTGGCTGGGGACCGAGTATGGTCACCCATCCGCCGGGCGGCTGGGGACTGAGTATGGATTCCAGGCCGCCAACACAGCCATGACGTGGTGGCCAGATTCTGCCTCCACATGCCTAAAAGGCCCAATTTCAATTTCAAGCAAGCAAGCAGTATCGTATTGCAGCCTGGGGGTGGGTGGGTGGCAGGCTGCATACTTGCACTTGTATTGCAAGGAATGGGGGAGGTACAATTGAACACTGCCCTGGGACTAGAACTTGCATGGCGATAGTTGCAAGTCTGCATCTTCTGATGCGGCAAGGATCACTTATGATAGGCACACTTTTAGACAGTGACCTGGGAGTCAGAGATGCTTCCAGGGATCTTCCCCATGCTGTTCCCATGTCTTTTCAGCAGTTTATGCATGTGTCACACAGCACATGGCCAGATAAGGTTGTAAAATGTTAAAATGACATTTCCCTGTGAATGCATTTGTCATAGTTGAAAGCAATACAAAAGTGCAAAAACGCATGAAAAATGCTACTTGTGAACATAGCCGAAGGTGTGGAGGAGTATTTTTGTTTTTGGTCATTTATTTTAACTTATACACAAGTCTTTTCCCTGGAAAGGATGTTCCTTAACATATTTCACAGGAAAAAAGTTTCACTTTCGTTTTTGAACGTTTTATTGTGAGCCCGTAAAAGTGGCTTAATACCTCTGACCACGTTGTTGACAGCAGTGACCTGGGGGTCAGAAATGCTTCCTGGGGCGATCCCATGCTGTCCCCATGTCATTTGAGCACTGTCACTATCGTTTTGGGCACTTGTTAGGCTTTTAAAAGACTGCCGGGGGTGCCACCACAAAAATGCTCGAGTCTCCCATAGACTAACATTGGGCTCGCTGCTCGGGTCGAGCACCCGAGTATCACGGCGAGCTTGGCCTGAGCTTCGAGCACCCGAGCATTTTAGTGCTCGCTCAACACTAATGGAGACCAAATCAGGATTCTCCACAATTCAAAAAATTAGTAGCAGACACCACCAAAGTGGCATCAATATCAGTACAGTAAAAATTGTAGAATTAGGAACGACACCTCTTCCACTACAGCCAACCCTGTAGATGGAGACTCAATCAAGATTGTTCACATTTCCCTAAATTAGGGCCTAACACCACCAAAGTGGCATCAATTTCACCAGAGTAGAAGTAGTTTAATGGAGACCAAAACCACTTCCACTACAGCCAACCCAATGTATAAGCTCTTTATACAGCTGAAGTCCAACGCCACTAAAGTAGTAGGTGGCTTATGGCAGACTCTATCACGTTTGTCACAGAAAAAAATATTTTTTGGACTCTGGCTAGCAACAGAAAAAATCTATTTTTTACTCTGAAAACAGCTGAATTCAAGGCCACTAAAGAAGTAGGTGGCTTTAAACGGAGAGTATCACGTTTGCGACAGATAAAAATATTTTTTGTAGTCTGTCTAGCAACAGTAAGAATATATTTTTTTACTTTGAAAACAGCTGAAGTTCAAGGTCACTAAAGTAGTAGGTGGGTTTTAGCAGAGAGTATCACGTTTGCGACAGAAAAAAACAATTTTTTGTAGTATGGCTAGCAACAGAATCACACATTAATCTTCCAGGAAGTAGGGACATCCAACCTAACAGCAGACGGTAAACAACCTGAAGCACTTTAAATGGACCCACAAACTTAGGACCCAGTTTTTTAGAGGGAATCCTCAACCGCAGGTTCTTTGAGGACAATCAAACCATGTCACCCACAGTAAACAAAACATCCTTACGTTTCCTGTCAAAATACTACTTGGACTTCTTGTTAGCCTCTTGAAGGTTGCAATGTACATTAGTCCAAACTCTCTCCAAATCACCGGAAAAATTCACCTCCTCTAGCACCGCCGACCCCAATTTGGAGAATGAACCAAAAGACGGATGACTCCCAGTACAACAAAAAAAGGAGAACACCCAGCAGAGGAGGATGTATGATTGTTAAGAGCAAATTCTGCAAGAGGCAGAAAATCAGACCACACCTCTTGATTGTCCGCCACAAAACAACGCAAAAACTGTTCAACATCCTGGTTCTTTCTTTCAGTCTGTCCATTAGACTCAGGATGATACCCAGACGAAAATGACAAATGGACTCCCAACCTGTCACAAAAAGCACGCCAAAAGCGAGCCACAAACTGAGGTCCTCTATCAGAAACAATATCCGTGGGAACGCCATGGAGCTTGACAATCTCCTTAACAAACGCCTTAGCGAGTGTCTTGGCGCAGGGCAACTTAATGAATGGAACCAAGTGACACATCTCACTAAAACGGTCCACGACCAGCCAGATGACAGTAAAACCCTCAGACACAGGAAGATCAGTAATAAAATACATTGTTAGATGTGTTCAAGGCGCACTAGGAATCTCCAGAGGACAAAGCAACCCCGCAGCAGGAGTATGTGAAGCTTTTGACCTAGCACACACAGTACATTGACCCACCCACTTGATGACTTCCTTCTGCCATCCAGGCCACCAAAAACTGCGACTGATAAGTCTCTTAGTCTCTGAAATTCCTGGATGACCTGCCAACCGAGACCATGACACTCCACAAACAAATCTCTCCTAAAGGCTCTAGGCAAGAACAACCTCCCATAGGGAGTGCTACATGGAGCATCATCTTGAGCTTTCAGAATCCCATTCTCCAAAACGGAGTCCAATGCCACCACCACAACTCCTTTCTGTAAAATGCTCTCCTCCTCCTCGGCACCGACCGTGGGAGAGAAGCTGCGAGATAAAGCATCGGCTTTAACATTCTTAGTACCAGGGATATAGGTAACAGAAAAATGAAGCCGAGAAAAAAAAAGTGCCCACCTAGCTTGACGGGCATTCAAGCGCTTGGCAGCATCCAGATAGATCAAATTCTTATGATCTGTGAAAACCTGAATAGGAAATCTAGCGCCTTCCAAAAAATGACGCCAATGTTCAAACGCGAGTTTAATAGCCAGCAATTCCCGATTTCCAACATCATAATTCAGTTCGGTTTCCGAAAATTTTTTCGAAAAGAAGGCACAAGGATGTACTCCATCCTTGTTCTCCTGAGACAAAACTGCTTCGACCACCACCGATGAAGCATCGACCTTGACCAAAAAAGGCTTGGTCTCATCAGGCTGCATAAGGATAGGGGCAGAACTGAACCTCTCTTTGAGACACTCAAACGCTTCAATGACCTCAGTAGTCCACTGGACCGTATTCACACCTTTCCTGGTGAGATCGGACAGAGGCTTAACAATTACAGAAAAATTCTTAATGAATTTCCTGTAATAATTAGCAAAACCCAAAAATCTCTGTATAGATTTCAAACCAATAGGCCTAGGCCATTCCTGCACAGCCTGAACCTTCACTGGGTCCATATCAATGCCCTTGCTGGAGACAATGTAGCCCAAAAAACTAATTTTCTGCGCAGCGAGCTCACATTTCTCCAGCTTAGCAAAGAGTGAATTATCACTCAATAACTGCAAAACTTCACGTACACTCTGCCAATGGGACTCTAAATCTGGTGAATAAATCAAAATGTCATCCAAATACACAACCACATTCTTACCAATCAAAGGTCTCAGGATGTCATTAATAAGGTTCTGAAAAAATGCAGGTGCATTGGTAAGACCAAAAGGCATCACCAGATTCTCAAAATGACCTACCGGAGTGTTAAAAGCAGTTTTCCATTCATCACCCTCCTTCACTCGTAACAAATTGTATGCCCTCCGGAGATCAATTTTAGAGAACCACTTGGCCCCCACCAACTGGTTAAACAAGTCAGGAATTAACGGCAATGGGTAAGAATTGCGTATGGTAATCTTATTAATTTCACGAAAATCCAGACATGGACGTAAAACCCCATCCTTTTTTTTAACAAAGAAAAATCCAACTGCCACAGGCGACTTAGAAGGTTTAATGTGACCAGCAGCCAGGCTAGTCTGTATGTACTCCTCCAAGGCCTTTCTTTCAGGGATAGTCAGATTAAACAAGCGACTCTTGGGAAGAGTAGCTCCAGGAACAAACTCAATGGCACAATCATAATCCCTATGAGGAGGTAAAACTTGCGACTCCTCCTCCGAAAAAACCCTCCAAAAATCTTGAATAGGTACAGGTAATTCCCTTTTTCCACAGCCGCAATGCGACCATTACAACATTTATCATAGCACTTCGGACTCCAAGACTTAATCACATTAGTAGACCAGTCCAACAAAGGATTGCGCAGTTTTAACCAAGGCAATCCTAGAACGACCGGAGAGGGTAAATCATCTAATACAACCAAGTCCAAAATTTCTTGGAGAACTCCATTGATAGAGAGGGGAAATGCAGCAACATTGTGAGTAATACATTTCAAGGGAGTGTAATCAATTGCAATCACAGAAATAGGTGATGACAAAGGTTTGGATTTCAAATTAAGGTTTTCCAAAATCCCTTTATCTATCACATTACCGTATTTTTCAGACTATAAGACACACTTTTTTCCTCCAAAATTTTGGAGGAAAATGGGGGGTGCGTCTCATAGTCCGAAAATTGGGGGGGTGTATTTTAATATGTGGTGTGGGGGGAGCGGTATCGGTGGAGGAGCGGGGCACAGGAGGCAGCAGCCTCCTACTGCAGCCTACACTGTCCCCGCTGCTAAAGAAAATGAATATTCACTGCTCCCCACGCCCATTAGGCGTGGGGAGCACTGAATATTCATGCTCCTTAATAGCGGTATACAGTGTAGCCACGCTCCAGCTGCTGCTGGCTATCTCCTGTGCCCGCTTTTAAAAGGCATGAATATTCAACCTCTCTCCACACCCATGGGCGTGGGGAGGGGATGAATATTTATGCCCTTTAATGAGCGGGCACAGGAGATAGCCGGCAGCAGCAGCAGCCGCAGCGAGGCTATACTGTGTGCCAGTTATGAAGGAGAGTGAAGTCCCTGCTCCCCGCGCTCACAGACCCGGCGTGGGGAGTAGTGACTTCCGGCAGCTGATCTCTCTTTGTGAGCCGCGCATGGCAGTGACGTCATGCGCGGCTCACATGGAGAGATCAGTGCAGGCAGACCTGGCGCAGCCCTGGAGGAGAGAATAAAGGTGAGTATTATTTTTTTTTAATGTGCAGTATGATGGGGATTAGGGGGACCATGCATACTAGGACACGGATTAGGGGTGCCATGCATACCAGGACAGGGATTAGGGATGCCATGCATACCAGGACAGGGATTAGGGGCGCCATGCATACCAGGACAGGGATTAGGGGTGCTAAGCATACCAGGACAGGGATTAGGTGTGCCATGCATACCAGGACAGGGATGAGGGGTGCCATGCATACCAGGATAGGGATTAGGGGTGCCATGCATACCAGGACAGGGATGAGGGGTGCCATGCATACCAGGACAGGGATGATGGGTGCCATGCATACCAGGACAGGGATGAGGGGTGCCACGCATACCAGGACAGGGATGAGGGGTACCATGCATACCAGGACAGGGATGAGGGGTGCCATGCATACCAGGACAGGGATGAGGGGTGCCAAGCATACCAGGACAGGGATGAGGGGTGCCATGCATACCAGGACAGGGATGATGGGTGCCATGCATACCAGGATAGGGATTAGGGGTGCCATGCATACCAGGACAGGGATGAGGGGTACCATGCATACTAGGATAGGGATGAGGGGTGCCATGCATATCAGGATAGGTATGAGGGGTGCCATGCATACCAGGATGGAGGGATGCCAGGCATACCAGGATGGGGATGGGGACCACGTATAAAAGGAAGGGGGGGCATATATACCAGGATGGGGGATATTGTCAGAATTGGGGGACATTACCCCTATACCAGTGTCAGCAGAAGACCCCCTCCCCCTTAAAAGTGCATCATGACCACATATTTATGCTCTTGCAGAGCGTAAACAATCTATACGGGCGTAACTGACCTTTTTTTTTTCTTTACTTAATTGAAGCTCACAATACTTAATCAAATGGTCATCTTTACCACAATAAAGACACAATCCCTCGGCGAACCTCCAGTCTTTTTCCTGAGAGGGGAGCAACTTCGCCCCAACCTCCATCGGTTCTCCGCCGTCAGAGCAGATTTTCTGGGGACTAGGACCTGGCATTACAGGAGTCTTTACCTCATTCTGTCTACATCTCAGTCTCCTATCCACATGAACAGCTAATTGCATGGCATCCTGCAGAGTCTCAGGTGCGGGGAATGCAATTAACCAATCCTTAACCCTTTCACTGAGACCAGCAAGAAATAGACATTTCAGAGCTGGATCATTCCATTTAACTTCTCAGGCCCATCTTCTTAAGTGTGTGCAATAATTTTCAACATCTCCTGACCCCTGATTCAAACACCTGAGTTCTGCCTCAGCAGATGAGATTCGATCAGGATCATCATATAATAGCCCCATAGCAGAAAAAAATTCTTCTACAGACCTTAAACATGGATCCTTAGGTTGGAGAGAAAAGGCCCACCCCTGTGGTTCTTTGCGGAAAAGTGACATAATAAAACCAATGCGCTGTGAATAATTCCCAGAGGACCTTGGTGTCAAGCGAAAATATAACAAACAAGCTTTTTTAAAGGAAAAAAAATCTTGCTGTTTACCATAAAAAACATCAGGCAGTCGTACCTTGGGTTCCACAAAATGCGCTTCAGAACAGCTACTCATGTTTTGCTGGAGCTCGGCCACCTCCAGAGACAATCCCTGCAGGTGTTGAGCCAAATCCTGGATGGAAACCATACTGATCCCCGAATTTCTTTCCTTTTAGTTTTTTTTTGGGCTGGACTTACTGTTATGATCTGCATCATGAACTAAGGAAAGATAAGGGAAAACTGTCCCTACCGTAAAACTAAGCTGAATCCCTACGATGTAGCGGGCTGCCTGTTCCTAGCGAACAGACCCGCCTTAGTCCTCGGCTAGTCTGAATGAAGACCTATAGCATAAGGGGAGGGGTCCATAAAAGAACTAAGGACTGGGACAAAAATGGGACACCTCCTAAAAAGAGAAGTTGTTGCAGAACACAAAAAGACAAACAGACAAAAAGTACTAGAGGGCCCAGAAGAACCAAACGAACTGACAGAGAAAGGCACAGAAGCACCTGGCTAGAGAAACAGTCAAACACTGTAGTCCAGCACAGCCAAAATGGCGGAGCTGGAATATAAAGGCAAATAGTCACGTGACCGCAAAACACAAGATGGAAAAAACAAACAGGAGAGTTCTAACAGTTGTAGGAACTGACCCAACCTGGCAGGGAGACATACAGAGCGAGGGCAGCAGCACACAGGGGGAGGAAGGCGTAGCACCACAAGGGGCAGGAAGAAGCAGTGTGGTGGCCACAGACAGAAGGCGGGCAACCCTTCCCTGTAACATCAACTCAACAGAAGTTGCCAGTACAACTGTTTGGTCTTTCCAAGTCTGGTTGTTTTTTAAAGACTCTGCAGATAATCCCAAAAAGGTCATTTGCACCACCTGCCAGGCCAGCCTCAGCAGGGGTAGCAAAACAACCAGCCTCACCATGACCAGCATGATCAGGCATATGGCAGCAAAGCACCCGACTAAGTAGGCCGAACACCAGGGTCCAGGAACATTGTCTGCGGGTGGCGCCAATGCTTCTTCAGCTGTTGTGTGTGCAAGCCAATCCTCTGTCCATGGCGCATACGAAGATGACTCCTGCCCTGCACCTGTCATTGCACACTCTCAAGTAGCAGCATCAGGAAGCACGTCCACGTCCTTGTTCCAGCGCAGCATTCTGTTGTCCATACCCCAGTGCTTGGAACGCAAGCACAAATAACACAGCCAATGCCCCACAGGCCACAGTACTAAATTCCCACATTTCATGACTGCTTGTGCTCGAAATGTTGCCTTTTAGGCTTGTGTGAATGGAAACTTTCCGCAACCTTATGGCGGCGGCCGTCCCTCGGTGCTCGGTCCCCAGCCACCGCTATTTCTCCCTGTGTGCCGTCCCCGCATTACACGAGCACGTGTCCCACAACATTAGCTGTGCCCTCAACAATGCAGTTACTATTAAAGTCCACCTAACTACGGACACGTGGACAAGTGCTTGTGTGCAGGGACGGTACATCATGTTGACGGCACACTGGGTTAACATAGTGGAAGCCGGGACCCAGTCAGACCTTGGGACGAAACACGTCCTCCTGACGCCGAGGATTGCAGGTCCTGGGTCTCAAGGTTGCCCCCACATTCTAGAGCTCCTGCACCTCCTCCTCCTCTTCAGAATACATCTCCAAAATAACCACATCAGTCGCAAGCTGGAAGCACTGCAGCACTGCCTCTGCGAAGCGGCAACAGGCTATGCTGAAACTAATATGCTTAGGTGACAAACCACACAATGCTGAAGAGTTGTGGACAGCTCTGAAAGAGCAGGCAGATCTGTGGCTGACACCACTGAACCTACAGTCAGGCATGGTCATGTGTGACAATGGCTGGAACCTGGCGGTGGCTCTGAGGCGAGGCAAGCTCACACATGTACCATGCCCTTGCCATGTTACAGCAGTGTTTGCAGCTTTCGGATCACCGACTGGTGTGTGATGTTCCCACGCGTTGGAACTCTACATTGCAGATGTTGGGAAGGATTTGTGAGCAGAAGAGGGCAGTTTGTTGACTACCAGCATCAACAAGGCCATCGGTATTCAGTTCAGACTCCACACAGAAGACCTCAGGAGTGGACATGGATGTCAGACATATGTACCATCTTCCAAAACTTTGAGGACTCCACCAAGATGGTGAGCGGCGATGACACCATAATTAGCATCACCATCCCACTTCTCTGTCTTCTGAATTGCTCTCTGTATACAATCATAGAGGATGCATGGCAGGTGGAGCACGATGAGATGGAGCAAGGAACCATGCAGGGTGATTACACACAGCCCAGCCTCATCTCATCCCAACGTGGATTGGGTGACAATGAGGAAGAGGAGGAGAGGCTAGTTTCATGCGCTATAGACAGTACTACCTGCTCAACTGTTATACCGTCTATTCAGCGTGGATGGCCAGAGGACAGGAAGGAGGAGGGGGAGAGCATGGTCAGTCGTCCTCTTTGTGAGGACACGGAAGTCTTGCATGTTAGCAGTCTAGCACGCATGACTGAGTTTATGTTACGCTGCCTTTCCCGTGACCCTTGCGTTCTCCAATATTTGGTTGACAGTCATTACTGGTTGGTGACACTTCTACACCCACGCTACAAGGAGAACTGTCTATCTCTTGTTCCTGAGGCGGACATGTCTACTAAAATGGGGCAGTACCAGAAGGCCCTTGTTGCAGAATTATTAAAAAAGTTCCCATCTGAAAACGCTGGTGGCAGAGGTCACAGTTTGTTGGACAACCAAGGAGTACAGGAGAGTGAGACACAACTCCAATCCAGCAGGGGCAAGGGAACACTGTCAAAGTTCTTGGGCAGTTTTCTCAGACCCTCCTGTCTTACCATCTCTGAGGCGCGGCGTACTCTCACAAGGAGTGCAAAGTTTTGGAAGATGGTGAGGGAGTACCTTGCCGACCGTACCAATGTCCTCCGTGATTCCTCTGTGCCTTATAATTACTGGGTATGCAAGCTGGACACGTGGAATGAACTGGCTCTTTACGCCTTGGAGGTCCTGGCCTGCCCTGCCACTAGCGTTTTATCAGAGCGGGTTTTTAGTGCCGCCGGTGGAATTATAACCGAAAGGCGTATCCGCCTGTCAACTGAAAATGCTGACAGGCTGACTTTATAAAAATGAACAAGGGCTGGATTGGGCCAGACTTCTCAACACCACCGAATGATAGCAGCGTAACCTAAACTCTAAACCAGTGTCTTTTTTTAGGAGGTCTAATTCTATATTCATGCACCTCTGTTTTCACACCCAGATATGTGTATATGCTTCCTGATTTTGTCTATTTGCTCTTGTCCTCCTTCTTCTCCTCATCCTCCATCACAATATCATTCACGACCATATCTTCCATATCACCTCTCTACGTGTCTTGCAAAGGGCATTGGAGTGCCTCCAAATTTTTAGCAGCTTTTGCATTCACTGCATAGACAAACCCTATGGGAGACTCACTTCCTAATAATGGGAACATTGTTTTTAGGAGTATTTCCGACCTCTACGTCTCTTCCAAGGGGCATTGGAGTGCCTCTAAATTTTTGGAAGCTTTTACATTCACTGCATAGGCAAACACTATGGGAGACCCACTTCCTAATAATGGGAACTTTGTTTTTAGGAGGCTCTCGGACCTCTGAGTCTCTTCCAAGGGGCATTGGAGTGCCTCCAAATGTTTGGAAGCCTTTGCAGTCACTGCATACGCAATAACAGTATAGGAGACCCACTAATTAATAATGAGAACAACAAAGCATAGCCGGCTGATGGCTCTCTAACAATAGCGAGGGCCCACTGCTGGCCCTTTAAGAATAGTAAGGGCCGCCTGATGGCCCTATAAAATAGGCTTTGTGACTTTCAGAGTCCCTCCATCATAAATGAAACAGGATGTGTCTGATGATGTGTCACACACCACATGGCCAGATAAGGTTGTACAATGTTAAAATGACATTTACCAGTGAATGCATTTGTCTTGGTTGAAAGCAATGCAAAAGTGCAAAAACGCTATGTGTGAACATAGCCCATGGTGTAGAGGAGCATTTTTGTTTTTGTATATTTATTTTGCCTTATATACAAGTCATTACCCTGGAAAGGATGTTGCGTAACATATTTCCCAGGAAAATCCATTTTGGTTTCGTTTTTGTATGTTTTATTGTGAGTCCGTAAAAGTGGCGTAGTACCTCTGACAACGTTGTTGACAGCAGTGACTTGGGAGTCAGAAATGCTTCCAGTGATCTTCCCCATGCTGTTCCCATGTAATTTGAGCACTGTTTCCATCGATTTGGGCAATTTTTATGCTCTCTGCAGACCGCCGGGGGGAGCTGCCTGAAAAATGCTCGAGTTTACCATAGACTTACATTGGGCTC
This sequence comes from Phyllobates terribilis, assembly GCF_046119375.1. Classification (NCBI taxonomy): domain Eukaryota; kingdom Metazoa; phylum Chordata; class Amphibia; order Anura; family Dendrobatidae; genus Phyllobates; species Phyllobates terribilis. The sequence continues at coordinate 245,381,610 of NW_027362772.1, forward strand.
GTTGCTCGGGTCGAGCACCCGAGCATTCCAATTTGCTCGACCCGACCATCGAGTACCCGAGCATTTTAGTGCTCGCCCACTACTAGTGCACAACACAGTTCTATGCCATGGGTCCTGCTGTTTTTGTCTGAACCTGAGTAATTGCCCACAGCAGAGCACTTATCTAAACTATCTGGTTTGCAAACAACCGCCTATCCATCTAGCTAATATCACTCATTAAACATGAGCACACTCAGCAGCAGTGTCTATCAGCAATGATATGCATAAAATGGCGCTGATGTAACATTGCCGCTCTTTATATAGAGTGGACATGTGATTTTTTCAGCCAATGGCAGAATCCCTTGTGTCTGGACAGTGTGGATGCTTCCTGTGATATGAATGGCTAGCCGTGCTTTGCTCACTTAAAGTTACAGGAAGAAAAACAAAAAAGTATTACAAGCGCGCCACTCAAATGATCTCTTCTGAGCTCTCCCCAGCCCCTCCACTCATCAAACACTTCCCCGCACTCATCACACACAAGCACTATGCTAGCCAAACTGTTAAAAATACTGTAGTTGCCCCACAATCCTTTTCCCGCACTTATTCACCGAATGTGATGGATAATTGGACGTCTTGGGGCACAGCTTCCAGAGGATGGGGTATACTCAGAAGAAGTTTTGGAGGTGATTGGGTGAAGAACATGCGAGTGTGGAGGAGAGAATGAGATCTTAAGAGGACTGAAGGTTGCGTGATGGAAGATATTGTGAGATTAGTTCAGAGGTACACACTTGGTCAAAATTGTTAGCACCCCTCGTTTAATGAAAGAAAAACCCACAATGGTCACAGAAATAACTTGAATCTGACAAAAGTAATAATAAATTAAAAATCTTTGAAAATGAACAAATGAAAGTCAGACATTGCTTTTCAACCCTGCTTCCACAGAATTTAAAAAAAAATTAAACTCATGAAATAGGCCTGGACAGAAATGATAGTACTCTTAGCTTAAAATTTTGTTGAACAACCTTTTGAGGCAATCAAATGATTCCTGTAACTGTCAATGAGACTTCTGCACCTCTCGACAAGTATTTTGGCCCACTCCTCATGAGCAAACTGCTCCAGTTGTCTCGTGTTTGAAGGTTGCCTTTTCCAGACAGCATGTTTCAGCTCTTTCCAAAGATGCTCAATAGGATTAGGTCAGGGCTCATAGAAGGCCACTTCAGAATAGTCCAATGTTTTCCTGTTAGCCATTCTTGTGTGTTTTTAGCTGTGTGTTTTGGGTCATTATCCTGTTGCAAGACCCATGACCTGCGACTGAGACCAAGCTTTCTGATACTGGGCAGCACATTTCTCTCTAGAATCCCTTGATAGTCTTGAGATTTCATTGTACCCTGCACAGATTCAAGACACCCTGTGCCAGATGCAGCAAAGCTGCCCCAGAACATAACAGCGCCTCCTCCATGTTTCACAGTAGGGACAGTGTTATTTTCTTGATATGCTTCATTTTTCCATCTGTGAACATAGAGCTGATGTGCCTTGCCAAAAAAATTTTTTGTCTCATTTGTCCAAAGGACATTCTCCCAGAAGCTTTATGGCTTCTCAACATGTAGTTGTTAGAACCCTCCTGTTTGTTTTTTCCTTCTTGTGTTTTGCGGTCACGTGACCATCTGACTTTATATTCCAGCTCTGCCATTTTGGCTGTGCTGGACTTCAGTGTTTGACTGTTTCTCTAGCCAGGTGCTTCTGTGCCTTTCTCTGTCAGTTTGCTTGGTCCTTCTGGGACCTCTAGTACCTTTTTGTCAGTTTGTCTTTTTGTGTTCTGCAACAACTTCTCTTTTTAGGAGGTGTCCCATTTTTGTCCCAGTCCTTAGTTCTTTTATGGACCCCTCCCCTTATGCAATAGGTCAGCCCGCTACATCGTAGGGATTCAGCTTAGTCTTACTGTAGGGACAGCTTTCCCCTATCTTTCCTTAGTACTTGCTGCAGATCATAACAGTAGTTTAGCAAATTCCAGTCTGGATTTTTTATGATTTTTTTGTCAACAATTCTCCTTGGTCGTCTCCCAGGAAGTCCACTTTGGATCAAACAACAACGGATGGTGCGATCTAACACTGATGTTCCTTGAGCTTAAAGTTCACCTTTAATCTCTTTAGAAATGATCCTGGGCTTTTTTGCTACCATTCGTATTATACGTCTCTTTGATTTGTCATCAATTTTCCTCCTGTGGCCACGTCCAGGGAGGTTGGCTACAGTCCCATGGATCTTAAATTTCTGAATAATATGTGCAACTGTAGTCAAGGAACATCAAGCTGCTTGGAGATGGTCTTATAACTTTTACCTTTAACATGCTTGTCTATAATTTTCTTTCTAATCTCCTGAGACAATTCTTCCCTTTGCTTCCTCTGGTCCATGTTGAGTGTGGTACGCACCATGTCACCAAACAGTGAGTATCTGTAGCCCTATATACAGGCCCACTGACTGATTACAAGATTGTAAACACCTGTGATGCTAATTAGTGGACACAACTTGATTTAACATGTCCCTTTTGTCACATTATTTTCAGGGGTACCATCATTTCTGTCCAGGCCTATTTCATGAGTTTAATTTTTTTTAAAAATTCTGTGGAAGCAGGGTTGAAAAGTAATTACTGACTTTCATTTGTTCATTTTTATAGATATTTAATTTATTATTACTTTTGTCAGATTCAAGTTATTTCTGTGACCATTGTGGGTTTTTCTTTCATTAAACAAGGGGTACCAACAATTTTGACCACATGTGTATACAGAAAAGACAGATTATGGACTGCTTTATATGTTAATGCCAGTGGTTTGAACTTGGTATGTTGGGGAATTGGGAACCAATGAAGTGATCAGAAAGGGGGAGAAGCCGAGGAGTAGAGAGTAGAGAGGAGGATTAGTCGGGCAGCAGAGTTAAGGATGGACTGGAGAGGTGTGAGACTATAGCCAGGGAGGCCAAGGAGAAGAATATTGCAGTAGCTGAGGTGGGAGCTGATGAGGGCATGCACTAACATTTTATTAGGTTTAGGGTTGAGGAAAGGACAGATTCTGGAAATATTTTTGAGTTGGAAGGGGCAGGAGTTGGTAGGAGCTTGGATTTGCAGTTTGAAGAACAGGGCAAAGTCTAGAGTTACTCTGACGCAGCAGACTTCTGATACAGGGTAAAGTGTGAGGTGATTAATGGTTACAGTCTCTCAATAGGAGAACAAACTTGATGGTTACACATTCAATAGAGTCACACATCTTGATGGTTACACATCCATGGTAAGAACCTTGGGGTTTACATATGAATACAGAAGCAAACAATGTTACTGTTACACTGAGCTTGTTGGCTACACAATAATGCTGTGGTACTGTGCTAAGGGGTTACATTACAACAGGAACAGCAGTCAGTTGACAAAGATCACAGCCCAACTGTGCAGTCATCAGGAAAAGGTCAGTAACCACTTATTGGTGTTTAGAGCCACTTCTCTCTACCATTGTCTTTCATTGTCATTGGTTGAACTTGATGGAAAGGAGTCTTTTATCATCCATATTAACCCCCCTTCTGCTGCCAAACGCTGATCAGTACTTGATCGCTTATCAGTACATGATTGCTCGATTTTCAGCAGTTTTTTTCTTCTTCGTGCATCCTGCAGCCACCGAGCGCTGATCAGTGACACAAATCATTGATCCGCACTCATGCTCACTGTTTTCCAGGACTTTTTTTGTCCCTGTCTATCTCCCCCCCCTTTGCACCACCTCCATGTGTGCATTCTACAGCCGCCAAGCCACTTATCAGGCGCACATCATTGATTAGTTTCGTTTTTGGCACGGACTTTTTTTTTCCTGTCTCTTTTTTATACCCTTTTTGCACCACATCCATGCATGCGTCCCACAGCCATCGAGTGCTGATCACTGAAGCACATCAGTGATCAGTCTCTGGTTGTTGCTTTTTTTTTTGGGTGTGAAAAAAAGAATCAAAAGAAATAATTTAGATTAGTTAATAGGACTAGATTAGAGACAGTAAAAATATACTGTAGTAATCAGCATCTACTACAGTTTTTTTTACTGAATTTAGTCAGAGTTAGTGTCAGATAGTAAAGTGGGAAAAAAATAATAATAATTTAGATTAGTTGATAGGACGAGATTAGGGACAGCAAAAGTATATTGTAGTAATCTGTGTCTACTACAGTATTTTTTACTGAATTTAGTTAGGGTTAGTGTCAGATAGCAAAGAGTAAAATAAGAATCACATCCATGTGTGCGTCCTACAGCATCGAGCTCTGATCACTGACGCACATCAGTGATCTGCCTCCACTGCCTCCAGTTGTTGCTTTTTTTTTTTTTTGGTGTAAAAAAAGAATAAAATAAAAATTTAGATTAGTTGATAGGACTGGATTAGGGAAAGTAAAAATATTCTGTAGTAATCAAAGTCTCTACTGTATTTTTTTACTGAGTATAGTCAGGGTTAGCGTTAAATAGTTGTTGGTGCTCAGTAATTTTTTTTTACTGACGTCCGTTTTGTAAGTTTGTTTTTTTTATTTTAACAAATTTTTATATATTTTTTTATTTTTATCTTTTTCTTTCTAGATTCTTTTCTTCTTTTTTTCTCTTCTAAACAAAAAAAAGGTTGCACCAAGCACTCATACACACACACCTGAATAAAATTTGGTACATACACACACAAACATCCACACACGCATACATGAAAATATGTCCCACTTGTCCCAATCACTGTATTCAGCAGTAGAGGCATACGCCTTCCTTGCCTCCGACACTGATATTGATGGAGAGGATCCCACCTTCCTTTATTTTTCCTCCGCCTCCTCTTCCTCAAGTGATGCTAAACCACCAGGCAGACATCCCAGGACAGAGAATGAACCATCACCCACTGTTACTGACCCTTTATGGACCTCACCCACCGAAGATTATGAGCCACTGATTCCTGATTTTGTGGAGCAATCAGGAATCAAATTTGAGACCATCAGCCTCACAGAAATAGACTTCAAAGTGTTGTTCTCTGAGAATTTTGTAAACCTCATGGTGGCCGAGACAAATTTGTACACCCAGCAATTTTTGGCACAAAACCGCCCTTCATCATTTTCTAACTGAACCCCTGTAGACACAGTAGAAATGATGATGTTTTGGGGCCTGGTCATTCACATGAAGAAGCCAGAACTTCGGCAATATTGGAGTGTTGATGTTCTATACAACACTCCAGTGTTCCGCATTGCTATGACCCGTAAACGATTTGAGGCAATCCAAACATTTTTCGCAATGCAACCATAATGCACAATGTCCTCCCCAAGATGACCCTAACTTTGACTGACTTTTCAAAGTTTGGCCAGTCATTGATCACTTCAGCATCAAGTTTGATGAGGTGTACGTTCCCCAAAGGGACATCTGTGTGGATGAGTCCTAATTCTTTTCAAGGGGAGGCTCAAATTCCGGCAATACCTGCCCAGTAAGAGGGTCATGAATGGAATTAAACTCTTCAAGCTGTCCAAGAGTACCTCAGGGTACACCCACAGGTTTAGAGTTTATGAAGGGATGGATACCACAATAGAACCCCCTGAATGTCCCCCTGTTCTGGGAGTGAGTGGGAAAATTGTGTGAGATTTGGTGCACTCACTGCTGGATCAAGGTTGTCACCTCTATAAAGATAACTTTTATACCAGCATCCCATTCTTCAAGTCCCTCTCTGCTTGAGGTTCAGCAGCATGCAGTACTGTCCGCAAAAATCAGAGAGGCCTCCCTAAGATGCTAATTGGGCAGCTGCTCAGAAAGGGTGAGAGCAGAGCTCAATGTAGCGACATCATGCTGGTGGTCAAGTACAAGGACAAGAGGAATGTCCTTTTCTTGACAACCATTCAGCATTCCCACGGCTGTACGAGGTATCTCTACACAGGTCACTAAACCAGATTGTGTTCTGGGGAACAATAAGAATATGGGGAAATTTGATCTCTATGATCAAGTCCTCCAGCTGTACAGTGCCATGAGAAAAGACAAGGTGTAGTACAAGAAGCTGGCCATACACATAGTTCAAATGGCAATGTACAATGCTTACGTGCTATAACGATGTGGAGTCCAGACTGGTACGACATACCTTCAGTTCCAGGAGGTAGTGATCAAGGCGCTAATCTTTGGAAGTCAGGAAGGAGTGGGCCCCGGTACTTCTGGAACTGTAGGTGCTCGTATCGTACAAGGACAACATTTCCCGATGGAAGTCCCTCAAACCACAAAGAATGGAAGGTCGTAAAAGAGGTGCCCAGTGTGTTACAGAAGGGGGATACCCCACTTATCAATGCAACACCTGCCCCGACAAACTTGACCTGTGTACAAAGGAATGCTTCAAACTGTACCATACATCCATGGACTACTACATTTAATTCTGACTTACACAACTCATGTATGCCAACTTGATGCACACTACAAAACTCACATATGCCAACCTGATGTACACTACCCAACTCACATATGCCAATCTAATGTACATTACACAACTCACGTAAGCCAACCTGATGCACTCTACACTACTCACGTATGCCACTACATTATCAAATTCACATACCAGGAAACACTACATTGGTTCCAAAATGGGGTCACTTGTGGGGGGTTTCCATTAGGGGCTGTCCAAACGTGACCGCTCCATCAAAGCCTGCATTCCAAAATGTCACTTCTACCCTTCCGAGCCCTGCCGTGTGCCCAAAAAGTAGCTTTCCCCCACATATTGGGTATCGGCGTATTCAGAAAAAATTGCACAACAAATTTTTGTGTCCATTTTCTCCTGTTACCCTTGTGAAAATAAAATATTTAGGGCCAAAAAAAATCATCTTTGTTGGAAAAATGTGATTTTTTTATTTTCACTGCTCTACATTACAATTTTCTGTGAAGCAACTGGGAGTTCAAGGTGCTCACCACACATCTGGGGGGTCTAGTTTCCAAAATGGGGTCACTTTTGGGAGTTTCCACTGTTTAGGCACATCCGGGGCTCTCCAAACGCGACATGGCGTCCGCTCTTGATTCCAGCCAATTTTGCACTCAAAAAGTCAAACGATGCTCCTTTCCTTCCGTGCCCTGCTGTGTGCCCAAACAGTAGTTTTTCCCTATATATGGGGTATCTGCATACTCAAGAGAAATTGCACAACAATTTTTTAGGTAAGTTTTCTACTACTACCCTTGTGATAATAACAAATTTGGGGATAAAAGATAATTTTTGTAAAAAAAATGTGATTTTTTTATTTTCATGGCTCTACTTTATAAACTTCTGTGAAGCACCAGGGGGTTCAAGGTGCTCAATGCACATGTAGATAAGTTCCTTGAGGGGTCTAGTTTCCAAAATGGAGTCAGTTTACGGGATTTCAACTGTTTAGGCACATCAGGGGCTCTCCAAATACAACATGGCATCCGCTCTCAATTCCAGCCAATTTTGCGTTCAAAAAGTCAAACGGTGCTCCTTCCCTTCCAAGCCCTGCCGTGCGCCCAAACAGTAGTTTTCCCCCACATATGGGAAATCTGCTTACTCAGGACAAATTGAACAACATTTTTTGGTCCATTTTCTTCTGTTACCCTTGTGAAAATAAAAAAATTGGGGCTAAAAGATAATTTTTGTGGAAAAAATTAGATTTTTTTTATTTTCACAGTTCTATGTTATAAACTTTTCTGAAGCACCTTGGGGTTCAAGGTGCTTACCACACATCTAGATAAGTTCCTTGATGGCTCTAGTTTCCAAAATGGGGTCATTTGTGGTGGGTTTCCACTGTGTGATTCCAGCCAATTTTGAGTTGAAAAAGTCAAACGGTGCTCCTTCCCTTCCGAGCCTTGCCATGCACCCAAACAGTCATTTTCCCCCACATATTGGGTACCTGTAATTTTTGAGGTACATTTTCTCCTGTTACCCTTGTGAAAATAAAAAACATTAGGGCTAAAAGATTTTTTTGGGGGAAAAATTGTGATTTTTTATTTTCATTGCTCTATGTTATAAATTTCGGTGAAGCACCTGGGGGTTCAAGGTGCTCATCACACATCTAGATAAGTTTCTTGAAGGGACTAGTTTCCAAAATGGGGTCAATTGTGGGGGGGTTTCACTGTTCAGGTACATCAGGGGCTCTCCAAAGGCAACATGAGTACAAAAAGTAAAACAGTGCTTGTTCCCTTCTGAGCCCTGTCGTACACCCAGTTTGTAGTTTTCCCCAACATATGGGGTATCGACATGCTCATAAAAATTGCACAACAATTTTGGAGGTCCATTTTCTCCTGTTACCCTTGTGAAAATTAAAAAATTGGATCTACAGAAAAATTTTTGCGAAAAAAATTTGATGTAAATACTTTCATGAAAAAAAACAGTCTCAGAATCAGTGGAATCCGTTGAAGCGTTCCAGAGTTATTACCTCATAAAGTGACAGTGGTCAGAACTGTAAAATTTGGCCTGATCATTAAGGTGAAAAAAGGCTTGGAGGGAAAAGGAGTTAATCCTGAAAAAAATGTTTTTACATTTTACATCATTGTTTTAAAAGTTTTGAAAGGACTTCATAAATTAAAAATGTTTCTTGCACAAGCAGAGCTCTATTACTCAAGGGATGAGTCCCAAATGATTCACAGGTTTTTATATAATAAAGGAATGGTTCATTTGCCATTTAAGATGCATTTTTAATGGTTTCAACGGCTCACACAAATAATGGAACAAATGACAGATAAAAATTGTGAAAAGAACAATAGGACCGAACAAAGATCCTTTTCTGGACAAATCTCTGTCCATTAAGCCTTGGGATGAATTGAAGTAGAATATCTCTGCATTCTGCAGCAAAAATACAGATAATATTTATATACAGTGAGTGACTTTTTTAATATATATTTTGGGAAAGAAATTATGATTGTCTCTGCTTAGAATAGTATCTAAAGAACTGGAGTTACGTGTTCTAAGGGGCTATTTAGACATCTGATTTTTTCACGTACATGGACAAATAAAAAAAAAAGTTTTCCACCATCTCCTTTATGATGGTCCGTGAAAATTGGACTGCACATGGATGTCATTTGAGTCCAATCCAATTTTTTCAATGACTTGCATTACCGATTTTGATCTGACCCTTGAAACAAAATCGGACATGTCTCAGCGATTTTCCGTGGATCTAGTACCATAGCTACCGGGGGCTGAGGGTATGGTTGTCCCGGACCCCACGCTCAGAAGGGCTCACCCGGAGCTACGCTACACTTAACTGTATCGGCGTGCACAGCATGCCAATCCACTATACTGTGTATAGGGAAGCTGCGGGGTGGGCCCACAGCTCTATAAGAGAGCTGTGGGCTCACAATACTGTGCATAGAAGAGCTGTACATTGGGGGACTCAGTGAACATTATTAAATGTTAAGTGGGCACTTAAGACGCACTATTGTTATAGGGGCTTTCAGAGTATTGTGACCATCAAAGGGGCAAAATATGGACACTGTTTTCTAGTGCATTTGCACAGGGCAATAATATTTTCTAGGGTGATATTTTACCATCTAGAGAGCACAAATAATAATAATCTTTTTACTTATATAGCGCCAACATATTCTGCAGCGCTTTACAATTCAGACAATTATACTAACATTATTGGCACTGTCCCCATTGGAGTTCACACTCTACATTCCCTATCAGTATGTCTTTGGACTGTGGGAGGAAACCCATGCAAACATGGGGAGAACATACAAACTCTTTGCAGATGTTGTACTTGGTGGGATTTGAACCCAGGACCCCAGTGCTGCAAGGCTGCAGTGCTTACCACTGAGCCACTGTGCTGCCCTGTAAGGAGGAGGCACAAAGGAGGCATTACTGCTGTGTAAGGGGCACAGCGGTGGACATTATTATGTGGGGCTGTAAGAGGAGTGCTCTTATTGTTCACATGCAGTAATAGGGACTAGTGATGAGCTAGCGTGTTCTGTTAACCCTTTCACTGAGCACAGTCGGATGCTCGCTGAGTATTTTCGGCGTGCTCGGCATCTATGTTGTTAGACAGCTGCGACACATGCAGGGATTGCCTGTTTGTTAGGTACTTGAGCGTGCTCGGTGAAAAGGTTACCAGAACACGCTCGCTCATCACTAATAGGGACACATGCGACAGCAGCAGCTAAGTATTGTAGTGACAACAGGAAGAGGAGTTTGTGCAGGTTGGGAATAGATGGGGACATGCAGGAAGGGTGAGAAGTTAAATTTGTCTTTGTTGTAATTTCTACCAACGGATTCTGGCTGGAGTAGTGGTCATGTTGGTCTGGGCCAGATGGAAAATGTGAAAAATGAACGACTACTTCAGAAAGAACGGCAGCTGTAAGTCACCATCTCTAGCTGTGCTTTGATCACTTGTATGTTCTGCAGGACTGGCATTTACCACTATATGTCACAATATGCCAGTATTATCAGTGTGCCACCATAGTCATAATCAGGGCTTCTGATTAGGGATCTACTCAGATGTTTTGCCCCCACCCCCGAGCTGTACCCCTAGCTGCGCTTCTGCGTTGACCCCTTGGTCTGCGAAAAATCACAGATATGTGAATGGCTCCATAGACTATTACAGGTACGAGTGCTATCCCTGAAAAACACAGATAGAACTCGCAGGTGAAAAGACGTCAGAATGAACCCTGAGAGACAGGCAGAAAAACTTCCTTTCCCAGCAATATGTTGACATACGTGATCTAAAGGAGCAATACTCATCAAACAGTAGGTTATGTATTAAAAAAGTCACCCCCCATCTTAACCCCTGTACGACCTACAGTGCTGCTCACCATTATTGGCACCCCTTCATTTTTTTCATATACTGTACAATATCTTCAGAAATAAATGGAAATGTACCAAAGTTATATTCTCAGAATTTTTTAATTAGTGGTCCAAAGTAAAAAAAATATAAAACATTGTTTTTCAACTTCCATGTTTCAATTTCAAAGAAAAAACAGAATAAACAGCATGTGCAGAAATAAAGGCACCCGTGATTAATACTTGGTTGCAAACCCTTTGACATTGCTGACAGCGTCCAAACATTTCTTGCAGCCATTAGTGATGAGCGAGCACTAAAATGCTCGGGTATTCGTTGTTCGAGTTGAGCAAATTGGAATGCCGAGTAATGCCGAGTAACGAGCCCAATGTAAGTCTATGGGAAACTCGAGCATTTTTCCGGCAGCTCTCCCCGGCGGTCTGCAGAGCGTCTAAAAATTGTTCAAATCGATGGCAACAGTGCTCAAATGACATGGGGTCAGCATGGGGCAGACCACTAGAAGCATTTCTGACTCCCAGGCCACTGCTGTCAACAATGTTGTCAGAGGTATTATGCCACTTTTACGGACTCACAATAAAACATGCAAAAGCAAAATCAAAATGGATTTTCTTGGGAAAAATGTTAAAGAACATCCTTTCCAGGGTAATGACTTGTATATAAGGCAAAATAAATAAACAAAAACAAAAATGCTCCTCCACATCTTGAGCTATGTTCACACATAGCGTTTTTGATGCGTTCTTGCACTTTTGGATTGCTTTCAACCAAGACAAATGCATTGACTGGGAAATGTAATTTTAACATTTTACAACCTTATCTGGCCATGTGGTGTGTGACACATCATCAGACACATGCTTACAGTGCTGAAAAGACATGGGAACAGCATGGGGAAGACCCCCGGAAGCATCTCTGACTCCCAGGTCACTGCCTAAAAGTGTGCCCATCATAAGTGATCCTTGGCTGGCGCATGCAAAGATGCCTCCCGCAATGCACCTGTCATTGCAGACTTGCAACAATCACCGTCCACGTCCTTGTCCCTGCACAGCGGTCAGTTGTCCCTACCCCATTCCTTGGAGATGGTACGGAGCCAATCCACATTAAAAAATGCAGCCATACATTGTCCGGGAACCTTCCCAAACACATTTCTCAGCCAGGGCTGCTTCTGGGCAGGGTTGGACGTTCCCACCCGAGAATCCTCGTGTGGGCCCTGGCTCTTCCATCTGGAGAGTTCATAGTGCCGAGGTGAGGCCATGATGATGATAGAGGCCACCATCGGCTTAGTTTTCTGTTACTTGGAATGCAAGCGCAAGTATGCAGCAAGCTACCCATTCACCCACTGGCCGCAATACTAAACTACCACATTTCTGGACTGCTTGCTTGCACTTGAAATATTGCCTTTTAGCCTCATGGCGGCGGCCGGGTGTCCATACTAGGTCCCCAGCCGCCACTATTTGTCCCTGTATCGTCTCCGCCTTCCACAAGCGCGGATCCCTCAACATTACCCGTGCCCTCCCCAGTGCAATTACAGGGAAGGACGGCCAAGCCACAAACACGTGGACAAGTGAATGTGGCCAGGGACGGTACGGAGCCAGTCCACAGCTTGTCAGTGAGAGTTGTATTTCACCACAGCCATATTTTTTAGCTTGGTAAAAGGACTAACTTTTGGGAAACCTTATCTACTCCTGATGTCATTTCTCCCAGGAAGTCCTCTAATGCAGCTTGGCGCATAAGCAATGGCAGCTGCCCGTCCAACATCAGCTCGCACTTGTCGGTGGTGCTTCGACACACAAACATCTTTCTTTGCCCTCTGATTTCATTACTACAAAGTTGGGCAATGGCCTGATCTGGAATGCGGTTTCAGAAATAACATGCAATTAAGCACGTCCAATCCACATTAAAAAGCAGCCATAGAGTGTCCGGGAACCTTCCCACACACTTTTCTTAGCCAGGGCTGCTTCTCAGCAGGGTTGGAAGGGCCTACCAGAGAACTGGAGATTCTTCCGGTGGGCATTGGCTTCTCCTTCGGGAGAGTTCATAGTGTCAAGATAAGGCCATGATGATGAAAGAGGCCACCATCTGCTTAGCTTTCTGTTACTTGGAATGCAAGCGCAAGTATGCAGCCAGCCAACACAGGCCACAATACTAAGCTGCCAAATTTTTGACAGCTGCTTGCATTTGAAATGTGGCCTATTAGGCTTGTGGAAGCGGAAGCTTTCCACAACCTCATGGCGGCGGCCGGGTGTCCATACTGCCACTATTTCTCCCGGTATCGTCTCCGCCTTCAACAAACAAGGGTCCCTGAACATTACTGCTGGTACTTTTCTGTGGGAATCTGCTTGCCTCCTACCAGCCTGGAATATTTCCAGTGAACTATGGTACAACGCCATGGTATTAGCACTGCCAACAGTACCAGTAGCGAAGCCATCCCCAATTTCCTTCTCGGGAATTCTATTTGGTAGACTGAGTGGCTGCCCAAATACATTAGTTTCTCACAAAGGAGCTGAAGAAAGAGTGGCAGTAGGTGCAAGTTTCTCCAGCTTGTTACATATCAGAGGGTAAACGGCAGCACATTGGCTCAGTGGTTAGCACTGAAGCCTTGCAGCGCTGGGATCCTGGGTTCAAATCCCAGCAAGGACAACATCTGCAAGGATTTTGCATGATCTCCCTGTGTTTGCGTGTGTTTCCACCTCAGTAAAAAAGGAGCCATAGTGTGTCCGGGAACCTTCCCACACACTTTTCTTAGTCAGGACTGCTTCTCGGCAGGGTTGGACGGTCCCACCAGAGAATTTTTGGGTGAGCCCTGGCTTCTCGATCAGGAGAGTTCATGATAGCGCAAACTTTGCAGCAGCTATGGGGTTCTTGAGCAGCGGAGAAAGGTGAGCCCTCAGAATCAAATCCTTTGGTGGGCCCAATGTTTTTCAGTTTGAAACTGTTTCTCAGTGGGAGCTGTATTTCACCACAGCCATATTCTTTAGCTCGGTGAAAGGACTTGCATAGAGGGAAACCGTATCTACTCCTGCTGTCATTTCTCCATCACCAGGTTCTGCCCATTGTCACACATGACCATGCCTGGCTGTATATTCAGCGGTGAGAGCTTCAGATCAGGCTGCTGTGCTACAGCCTTCAACAACTCTGCAGCGATGGGCGGTTTGTCACCTAAGCATTAAGCATGTTATCTTCAGTAGTGTTGAGCCACCCCCGTAGTGTTCGAGTTCAGTTCGGTTCGTCGAACACCCGTGTGTTCGCCGAACTGTTCGTCGAACACCTTCGAACACCGTTAAAACCAATGGCAGGCAAACAAAAACACATAGAAACACATAGAAAACACCTTCAAAGGTGTCCAAAAGCTGACAAACTGCTCAGAAGACATAACTAACACATGGAAAAGTGACAAGTACATATAGTCATGCGAAAATAAAAGAGGTGGAGGAGTAAAAGGAGGGGGAGACACAGATATAGGCATGTCATGCCCTTCTAAAATCCAAAAAGTGAGAAGCCGACACGGCCAGTCCGCTCCTGCCCGTGCCACCTCCGTGTCGCCGGGTTTGTGCCAGAGCCGCGGTGAACCCTGATGGCCAGCCCCCCTCTCCCAATACTGGTGCCTGTCCGCTGGTGGGTCGAGCGAGCCCCCCTGTGGTGGAGGCAGCTCTAAGCTTTTTAATTTAAATTGTCTCTCTAATTTGAATGAATACACTTTAAATCCATTTACAAGGATCTATTGGAGGGCAAGTCTCATGCCAGCAGCCGCGTAATTCCAGCTCCAGTAGCGTCCACTAAAGCTGCTGCAGTTAAAAAGCTTTTATAAGGATCGAGCTCGGCTGTCCACCGCAAGGCATCCTACTGCCAGTCCAAGCCCCTATGCCTTGGGGTGCCTCCTGATGCTCTTCACTAAGTATCCCATGGTCCCGAAGCATTTCCTTTGAAAAAATTAAGTGTCTAAACTACAGGTGGTGTAGCTTGCTTAACAGCCGGGATAATTCGCTGACTAGCAGACACTGCTACTAGGCACAAAGTATTTCCTGGGCTAGATGCAGTTAAAAATTTGTAATTAGATACTCTCGTTGGATGCTGAGAAAGCATTCCATAGAGTCTCCTGGCACGCCATATATGATTCTCTTAAAAAGCTTGGGGTAGGGGTCTAGGGGACCCTTTTATAGCCAAAATCACGGCCCTGTATCACAATACGTCACCTAGGCTGAAGATAAATGGAACTGTAGCACCCTGAGGGCTCGGTTGCTACAGACGTATTGCACCTCACCCAGAGGTGTGATATCTCACTCTCAGGTAAGGATGGAGTGTGGATCAGGACCCGACACCTGCATGCATTACACCACATTGCCGTGGAGCAGGGCGACCAATATGCCCCTGAGATGGGCACGACAGTCCCTGTCCCTGGCTGGAGTGGGGGGAGGGAACACTGAGGAAGGGGAACCCTGTAGTGCAGGAGCAGGGAGGAAGCAGTTCCTGGGTGCATTGAGAAGGGAGTATAAAAGGTGGGCACCATCTTAGTTCAGTGCAGAGAAGTCTGAGCAGAAGTGGCAGGGAGCAGGGGCTCTGCATGAGCTCTGCTCCGGAGGCGGGCCTAGTAACAGAGGCCCAGGCCTGGAAGAGGGAGAAGGAAGGAAGAGGAGCGGAGAAGGCTCCAGGAACGAAGAATGAAGGGATCCCAGGGGTGCGGACGGGCGAGTCGCCACCGCACGCCCGAATCCACCTGCGTGGAGGGGTCAGGCCAAAGGGGGAGACCGCTCCCCGAACTAGTGGAGGCAGGAAATGACCCTCAGCTAGAAACCGGAGGCTCTGACATTTTATGTGGCGCAGCCCCTCGCTACACCCGCTAGGAAGGCACCACATAGGGTCAGGGAAACTGGCGCCAAGTTTACCAAGAGGAGGCCCGAGGCAGCCGGACAGAAGTGTTGGTAAGAAAGGCCAGACAAAGGACACACAAAGGGGGTCCTGTGAAGTGCTCCAAAGTTATCTGGGAGTTGTCTGAGCCCCTCACCTGGTGAGCACAGTACGACGTGGGCAGCCGTTACCTGCAGACGTGGTCTGGATAATAAGAACTGTGAGTAAAGGCCCTGAACTGCATCACTGACTCCGTGTCGTTACTGCTGCTGCCCTGCACCATCACCCCCATCCTCCGCATACACTGCCCTGAGGCTATACTCCTCCCGTGGGGAGTTATGCTACGCTCTGCTGCACCCACAACACCAGCCTCAGCGGTCTGCCCTGGAGCGGCGGTTCACTCTGACCGCAATCCACGGGTGGCGTAGTCGTACATTTAAACATCAAAACCACATAAATAGTTCCGCCACTGGTTTGACCGCCCTGAGCCACGGAACCGGGTCGCCGCCACGAAGACTACAACCACCAGCATCCACCAAAAAGGGTCCGGCTCCGGGTGTCCCAAGGCCCAGGGGGTGCGTCAGAACATTTTCATCACCTTTCACAATCACCAACGGGACAAGGCAGGGATGTCCTCTGTCCCCTCTCTTATACATCCTAGTGACGGAGCACCTGCTGTCATCAATTCGCCATAACCCCCAATATTAGGTGGATTGAGGTGGGAGGCACCGAGTACAAGTGCTCTCTATTTGCTGATGATGTCCTAGTATATATCACTCAATCACATATATCCATCCATGCTGTTATGGCTGAAATAGATCACTTTGTTACATGGTCAAATTTTAAAATCAATGCAGCGAAGTCTGAGGCCCTCGATGTCTCCCTCCCCAAATCCATATAGGATTCCATCCAGTCCAACTTTCCCTTTGCCTGGCCCTCACAGGGTATCAAATACTTAGGAATTCCTATTCATAGAGACCTCTCCCATCTATGTTATCTTAATTTTGGGCCCTTTATTGAACAACTCCATACAGACCACGGTTGGCAAGTTAGAACTGTAAGATTCACTACGTGAACCACTGGTGTTTTGTGGAAAAGCACATGTACACTGTGTTCCAAATTATTATGCAAAAAGTGTTTAGGAGTGATAAGGGAAGAATTTGTTTGTTTGTCAGTTAAACTCATTGATGGTGATGTGTGTCAGTGCTCTTTATATCACTGTAAGCAATTGCAGACACCTGTGCTAATTAGTTTGGCAGGTGTGTCCAATGAAAGGCAAGACTACTTAAGAAGGCTGTCTCACATTATTAAGCAGCCTACATTTTCTGCCAAAATGGGAAAGAAAAAGGATGTGTCAGCTGCTGAGAAGCAACAAATTGTGGAGTGTTTAGGTCAAGGCATGACTACAATCAACATTGTGCGATGATCAGGATGAAGTGTCTTGGCAATCAAGAAGTATGTAGCTGATTCACAGTACACACGTGTGGGTGCTGATAAGGGCAAATTGAGGACTCTTTCCTACAGGCAATTACGTCAGGTTGAAAGAGCAGCGGCAAAAAAGCCTTGTCATAGCAGCAGACAAGTTTTTGAAGCTGCTTGTGCCTCCAACGTCCCCCGAACAACAAGATGCAGGGTCCTTCAGAGGTTTGCAGCTGTGCATACGCCATCCTGTCAACCTCCTCTATCCACTTCACACAAGCAGAAACGGCTCCAGTGGGCCAAACATTACATGAAGACTGATTTCAAAACAGTTTTGTTCACGGATGAGTGCCGTGCAGCGCTCGATGGTCCAGATGGATGGAGTGGAGGATGGCTGGTTGATGGACACCCCACGCAAACACGGCTACAGCGCCAACAAGGAGGAGGTGGAGTAATGTTTTGGGCTGGAATCATGGGGAGAGAGATTGTCGGCCCCTTTAGGATCCCTGAAGGCGCTAAAGATGAACTCCATAATGTATGTGGATTTTCTCAAACAGCACTTCCTGCCATGGTTCAAGAAGAAGAACCGTGTATTTCACAGCAAGATCATTTTTCTGCATGATAATGCACCATCTCATGCTGCACATAAAACATCTGCATCTCTGACTGATATGGGCATAAAAGTGGACAAACTTATGGTGTGACCCCCATGCTCCCCTGACCTCTACCCCATTCAGAACCTTTGGAGCATCATTAAAAGGAGTGTCTATGATGGCGGGAGGCAGTTCACATCTAAGCAACAGCTCTGGGAGGGTATTCTGTCCTCATGCAAAACAATTGAAGCAGAAACCATCCAAAACCTGACAAATTCAATGGACGAGAGAGTTCAGAAGCTCCTTTCGAACAAGGGGTCCTATGTGAAAATGTAACATCACCTAGAATAAAGTTTTGAGTTGAAAACTGTTTGATTTCAGTTTCTAACAACCTGCTAATGCTTATAATTTCAAAAATGACCATTTTTTTGGTCTTTATTAAAATGAAAAGGTTGATCGAAAAGTTTGGGGGATCTAAGAGTGTGGCAACCCAGTAGTCATGATTACTTCGAATTCTGACAATATGAGGGTCATGCTGCAGGTAGTGCAGCAAGAAGGCACTTATGTGTCTTGCGCATCTCGGAGCCCCAAAATTATTTTCCGGGCTAGATGCAGCTAAAAATTATTTTTAATTTTAAATCTGGTGAAGCTTTAGTATAGATGGCCTAATAGGATCAGTGCTGCACACTGCTACAAAGCCCAAATTATTTTCCAGTCAAGATACAGATAAATATGATTAGTAATTTGAAAGCTTAAAACGGTTGGTAGGGTGATTTTAACCAATCATCAAGCTTTTACTCTCCCCAGGATGACACAGGGGTAGAAAAGTCGTTTCGGATCCATGATTTGTTCATCTTTATGAACGTGAGTCTGTCTACATTATCAGTGGAGAGCCGCGTGCGCTTATCTGTCAGCACACCACCAGCAGCGCTGAACACACGTTCAGACAGAACGCTGGCTGCGGGGCATGACAAGATCTCCAAGGCGTAAGTGGCTAGCTCCGGCCATTTATCCAGATTGGAAGCCCAAAAAGAGCAAGGGTCCAGTGACACAGTCGTGGCTTCAATGTTTACTTGGAGATACTCCTGTACCATCGTCTCTAGGCGTTGACTATGTGTCAGACTTCTTGTCTCCTGTGGCCTTGCAAAGGATGGGCTAAAAAAGTGGTGAAATGATTCCGCAAAATTGATGTTACCAGCAGATACTGTGGTTCTGTTACGGTTTGAGTGCTGAACACTTGACGGTCCCACGGTTGGCAAGTTGGAACTGTGAGATTCACTACGTGCACCACTGGTATTTTGTGGAAAAGCACATGTAAGATTCTGTAACAGTCTCTGCTGATACTCCTGCATGCGTGCATCCCTTTCTATGGCAGGAATAATTTCTGCAAATTTACTTTTGCACCGGGGATCTAACAGTGTGGCAACACAGTAGTCAGGATTATTTCTAATTCTCACAATTCGAGGGTCATGTTGCAGGTAGTGCAGCAAGAAGGCACTCATGTGTGTTGCGCATCCAGGAGCACCAAGTCCCTGTTGTGTTGGTGGCGAGGTAACAATCATGCTTCCTTCCTCTGTCCTCTCCCCCCAACCTCGCACAACAGAAATGTGATCAAGGTCTCCCTCATCTGATGAGTCTTCCATCAGTTCGTCCTCCACTTCTTCCTGGGCTCCTGCACCTTCCTCACTAGTTTGGCTGCTACCATGCGCCCTGGTAAAACCATCTCCCCCACCCTCACATGCCTGCCGCCTTGGTGCTGCCGACCGTCTGGACCTTGCAGATGTTAGCCCTTCCGCATACAACTCCTCCTCCTCTACTTCCTCCACCTCCTCTTGTGCCACCACCTGACTCCGAATTCTGTTTAACATGTGCTCCAGCATGAAAATCACCGGAATAGTCATGCTGATAATGGCATCGTCAGCACTAAACATCTTCGTCGCCTTTTCAAAACTGTGCAGTAGGGTGCATAGGTCCCTGATCTGAGACCATTCCTCCAGCGTGATTTGCCCCACCTCTGAATCTCGTTGGCCCAGGCTATACGTCAGAACGTATTGCACCAGGGCTTGTCGGTGCTGCCACAGTCGCTGCAACATGTGCAGAGTTGAATTCCACCGGGTAGGCACATCGCATTTTAGCCGGTGAAGTGGCAGGCCCAACGACTTCTGTAGAGATGTAAGTCGCTGAGCTGCGGGATGCGAACGGCGGAAGTGAGCACACAGCGACCATGCCCTCTGCAGAAGGCCATCTAGTCTGGGATAGTGGGCTAAAAATTGCTGGACAACCAGGTTCAACACGTGAGCCATACAAGGCACGTGTGTGACATTGCCCCGGCGAAGGGCCGCACCCAGGTTTGCAGCATTGTCGCACACGGCCTCCCTGGTTTCAGGTCCAGTGGAGACAACCATTCATGAAATTGGTTCTCCAGAGCTGACCAAAACTCCTCAGCTGTGTGACTCACATTTCCCAGACATTTCAATGTAAAAACCGCCTGATGACGTTGAGCCCTACTGCCAGCATAGTAAGGAGGTGTGCAGGATCCCTTCTGCGCAGTTAGAAAGCTTGTGGCATGACCAGACAGGCTTTCGGTGCAGGTGGAAGACCGAGAGGAGGTTGAGGAGGCAGAAGCAGTGGAGGAACTTTGACATAAAGAGGATTGACGCACAACTCGTGGGGACGGCAAGACTTGGACAGCAGCCCCTTGTCCTGCTGTCACCATAGTTACCCAGTGCCTAGTCAGCGACATGTAACGCCCCTGTCCATGCCTACTCGTCCAAGTGTCTGTGGTGAAATGCACCCTGTCACACACAGAGTTTCTCAAAGAAGCGGTGATGTTGTGTGCGACATGCTGGTGGAGCGCAGGCACACCTTTCTTTGAGAAGTAGTGCCGACTGGGCATCTGGTACTGGGGCACTGCGACGGACATAAGGTCTCGAAAATCCTCTGTGTCCACCAGGCGGAAAGGCAGCATTTCTGTAGCCAAGAGCTTGCAGATGGTGAAATTCAACCTCTTAGCTTTCTCATGGCTAGGAGGAAATGGTCTTTTACTTGTTCACATCTGAGGGACCGAGGGCTGGCTATTGTGCTTAGACGGGGTTGATAAGGGTGTCCCCGGCAAACTGCCGGTCTGTGAGGAAGATGCAGGCGGACATGTTAGGTTGCCTTGATCCAAAGGTGGTGCTATCGATGTCGGACAGCGCTCAACACCAGCTGGTGTTCCCACCTCCAAAGAAAATGATGACCTGCCAATCACGCTGGCTGTTGCGGGTAAAGAGGTGGCAGGTCTGCGCCCCAAAACAGGTGTGACTGCTGTCCCCCCAGTCACAGAGGATGAAGAGGCCGCGGATGCGCAAGATATGGCAGACGGTGGTTGGCCCGGCCGGCTAGGCCGCATTGTAGCACACTGAGCTTCCCACTGCAACTTATGCTTCATGTCCATGTGCCGGTTCATGCATGAAGTACTCAAACTATGTATTTTTTGGCCTCTACTTAGCTTTTGCTGACAAATGTTACAGATAACACGAGTTGGGTCATCTTTATCGATCTGAAAAAATGCCCAGGCTATGCAAGGCTTAGCACCCATGCGACCTGAAGAGCCACCACGATTTGTGGTGAGAGGCAGAGTTGTGTTTGAGGATGCAGTTGTTGACGTGCTTCCAGTACTACGTCTCTGTCCAGGAAGGCACAACCTGACCTCGTCGTCACTAGCATCTTCCTCCACCTCCTCTGCTGACCTCATCTCTTGGCTGACTGTGGGTTGACAGTAAGTGGGATCTCCAACCTCATCATCATCACCCTGTGCGTTATCACACCCGTCGTCCTCAGAGCCAACCTGTTCCTGCCCTGACAAAAAACTAAAGTTGTCGCTCCAATCAGGTATTTGAGTCTTATCATCGTCTTCATCATTGTCTCCACCAACAGGAGTTACAGTTTGGGAATGAGGGTCTACATTATGGTCAGAACCTTCTGCGTCTGGTCCTGGATCCGACTCATAAAGATTCTGGGCATCAGTGCAGATCATTTCCTCGTCTGGATTCACAGAAGCGCTGGAGTCGACCTCTGATTCCCAGGCTATAGTATGAGTAAACAGCTCTGCAGACTCAAACATCTGTTCTACCTCATACTCAGACAGGCAGCTGGAGATTTGGGAGCTGTGAGGAAGCAAGTGCGATTGGGGTGACACCTTTGAGGACTGGAGTATTTGTGATGTTGAAGTTGATGTGGAGGAGAGCCCACTTAAAGGAGCACTTGATATCCGTTGAAGCACCTGCTGTTTTTGTGCCTCATCTGGAATTTGTAGCGATTGGCGTGGCCGTAAGAAAGGGATCTTATCACATTGTCCGCTAAAAGAAGTAGACATTTTAGTTTGGCTGGAAGATGGTCTTTCTTCTGCAGATGTTACTGTTGCTTTAACACCTACCCCACGGACACAACCTTTTTTCCCCTTCCCAACACGCCTATTCCCCTTTCCACCAGCAGCAGGCCTTTTTCCACTCATTTTGGTGGTTAACTAATTCACAACTCTGGAGTTGTTTGCACAAAAAAACAATGGATGGTAACCGAGCAGAGCTGAGTGGCCAAACTGTGGTATTAGGCCAAAACTATTGGCTGGGTTAGATGCAGAAAAAAATTATATTCAATTTGCAACCTGATGGAGGTCAGTATAGATGGACTAATACAACAAGTCCCACACACAGCTAGAAGCCCAATATTTTTTCAGAGGTAGATGCAGAAAAAAATTATATTCAGTTTGCAACCTGATGGAGGTCTGTATAGATGGATTAATAGAACAAGACCCACACACAGCTAGAAGCCCAATATTTTTTCAGAGGTAGATGCAGAAAAAAATATATTCAGTTTGCAACCTGATGGAGGTCTGTATAGATGGATTAATAGAACAAGACCCACACACAGATAGAAGCCCAATATTTTTTCAGAGGTAGATGCAGAAAAAAATTATATTCAGTTTGCAACCTGATGGATGTCTGTATAGATGGATTAATAGAACAAGACCCACACACAGCTAGAAGCCCAATATTTTTTCAGAGGTAGATGCAGAAAAAAATATATTCAGTTTGCAACCTGATGGAGGTCTGTATAGATGGATTAATAGAACAAGACCCACACACAGCTAGAAGCCCAATATTTTTTCAGAGGTAGATGCAGAAAAAAATATATTCAGTTTGCACCCTGATGGAGGTCAGTATAGATGGACTAATACAACAATTCCCAAACACAGCTAGAAGCCCAATATTTTTTCAGAGGTAGATGCAGAAAAAAATATATTCAGTTTGCAACCTGATGGAGGTCAGTATAGATGGACTAATACAACAAGTCCCACACACAGCTAGAAGCCCAATATTTTTTCAGAGGTAGATGCAGAAAAAAATATATTCAGTTTGCAACCTGATGGAGGTCAGTATAGATGGACTAATACAACAAGTCCCACACACAGCTAGAAGCCCAAATATTTTTTCAGAGGTACTGTAGATGCAGATAAAAATTATTTTCAATTTGCAACCTGATGGAGGTCAGTATAGATGGACTAATAGAGAAAGTCCGACACACTGCTAGAAGGCCAAATATTTTTTCAGAGCTAGATGCAGAAAAAAATTATATTCAGTTTGCAACCTGATGGAGGTCAGTATAGATGGACTAACAGAGAAAGTCCCACACACTGCTAGAAGGCCAAATATTTTTTCAGAGCTAGATGCAGAAATAAATTATATTCAGTTTGCAACCTGATGGAGGTCTGTATAGATGGATTAATAGAACAAGACCCACACACAGCTAGAAGCCCAATATTTTTTCAGAGGTAGATGCAGAAAAAAATATATTCAGTTTGCAACCTGATGGAGGTCAGTATAGATGGACTAATACAACAAGTCCCACACACAGCTAGAAGCCCAATATTTTTTCAGAGGTAGATGCAGAAAAAAATATATTCAGTTTGCAACCTGATGGAGGTCAGTATAGATGGACTAATACAACAAGTCCCACACACAGCTAGAAGCCCAAATATTTTTTCAGAGGTACTGTAGATGCAGATAAAAATTATTTTTAATTTGCAACCTGATGGAGGTCAGTATAGATGGACTAATAGAGAAAGTCCGACACACTGCTAGAAGGCCAAATATTTTTTCAGAGCTAGATGCAGAAAAAAATTATATTCAGTTTGCAACCTGATGGAGGTCAGTATAGATGGACTAACAGAGAAAGTCCCACACACTGCTAGAAGGCCAAATATTTTTTCAGAGCTAGATGCAGAAAAAAATTATATTCAGTTTGCAACCTGATGGAGGTCTGTATAGATGGATTAATAGAACAAGACCCACACACAGCTAGAAGCCCAATATTTTTTCAGAGGTAGATGCAGAAAAAAATATATTCAGTTTGCAACCTGATGGAGGTCAGTATAGATGGACTAATACAACAAGTCCCACACACAGCTAGAAGCCCAATATTTTTTCAGAGGTAGATGCAGAATAAAATATATTCAGTTTGCAACCTGATGGAGGTCAGTATAGATGGACTAATACAACAAGTCCCACACACAGCTAGAAGCCCAATATTTTTTCCGAGGTAGATGCAGAAAAAAATATATTCAGTTTGCAACCTGATGGAGGTCAGTATAGATGGACTAATACAACAAGTCCCACACACAGCTAGAAGCCCAAATATTTTTTCAGAGGTACTGTAGATGCAGATAAAAATTATTTTTAATTTGCAACCTGATGGAGGTCAGTATAGATGGACTAATAGAGAAATTCCGACACACTGCTAGAAGGCCAAATATTTTTTCAGAGCTAGATGCAGAAAAAAATTATATTCAGTTTGCAACCTGATGGAAGTCAGTATAGATGGACTAATAGAATGATGCTATGCCCAAAAGATTTTACTTCACTAGGTGCAGTAAAAAAATTGGTATTCTATACACAGGTGGTATATCTTGCAACACAGATAGGCTACTCCACTGACTAACACACTCTGCAATAGGCCAAAAAGGATTAGCTTTGCTAGATTCAGCCAAATGCTGTGAAAAAAACTTGCACAGCACTGGCACAGACCTGCCTGGCAAAAACTGATAGGAACTGATGTAACCTAGTCCTGAAAAGGACTCCAATTACAATTAGTCTTTACTCCCACAATCTATCTTATTTAAGAGCACAGACCTCCCTGATAAAAGTCGTAGGAAATGCTGTAACCTAGTCCTTAAAAGGACTGCAATCACAACTATTCCCTACTCCCAAGCTATCTGTATATTTTTGCGAAAATTAGCTTGAAATTAACAAGGTATAGCGCACACAGCAACAGCGGTGCCGTCTAACACGCAGCTGCAGCAGTGAGAAAATGGTGGCGACGGGGAAAATGGCTTGGTCTTATAGGGCAAGGACATGTGACATACACTGCCAATGACACATGCCCTTGCTTGTGTGAAAATAAGCACTTCGCTCCGTGTGTGCGCTGCTGATAGGCTGACAGATTGCACCTCCCCACTGCAAATGCGGGAAAGAGAAAAAAAAATGGAGATCTTCATTGTTCCTGCAGAGATCCATCTCCTGCCCCTCCCCCCACCCCGCTGTACACTCAAACTGCGTATTAGCATTAATTTTCATCATTACTGAGAAAAAATCCAGTTATGATTTTGGTGCACGAACAGTTATCGAACATAACCTCGAACAGCCGAATTTTTCTCAAATTGTTCGTGTTCGCCGAACGGCTCGAACACCGCCCAAAACAGCTCGAATTTGAGATTGGCGAACAGTTCGAGTAGAACAACGCTCATCTCTAATCTTCAGCACAGCCTGTTGCCGCTCGGCCAAAGCAGTGCTGCAGTGCTTTCAGCTTATGACTGATGTGGTCATTTCGGAGAAGGAGACCAAACTGGAGGAGGAGGTGCAGGAACTGAACAATGTGAATACATTGAGGGGCTTGTTTTTTGAGATTTTTTAAGACAAATGCATTCACCAGGAAATGTTATTTTAACATTGTACAACCTAATCAGGCCATTTGGTGTGTGACACATCATCAGACACATCCTGTTTCTTTTGTAATGGAGGGATTCTGAAAGTCAGAAAGCCTATTTTTAGGCAGCCCTTACTATTCTTAAAGGGCCAGCAGTCGGCCCTCGCTATTGTTAGAGAGCCATCAGCAGGCTATACTTTGTTGTTCCCATTATTAACGAGTGGGTCTCCCATACTGTTCTTGCGTATGCAGTGACTGCAAGGGCTGCCAAAAATTTGGACGCAACCCAATACCCCTTTGAAGAGACATAGAGGAGGGTCTCAGTAAAAAAAACTTCCTATTATAAAGGAACGGGTCTCCTATAGTGGTAATGCCCATGCTGTGACTGCAAGGGCTGCCAAAATTTGGTAAAAAACCCACAAACAATTTAAAGACACATAGAACTGGGCCACAGTAACGAGTACGACATGTTCCCATTAGAAAGGAGAGGGTCAGCTATACAGTTAAAGGGTATGCAGTGAGTCCAACGGCTGTCAAAATTTAGGAATAACCCCACTAACAATTTAAAGACACATAGAGCTGGGCCACAATAACGACATGTTCCTATTAGAAAGGAGAGGGTCTGCTATATAGTTATAGGGTATGTAGTGAGTCCAATGGCTGCCAAAATTTAGGAAAAACCCCACTAACAATTTACAGACACATAGAGCAGGGCCACAGTAACGACATGTTTCCATTAGAAAGGAGCGGGTCTGCTATACAGTTTTAAGGTATGAAGTGAGTCCAACAGCTGACGAAATTTAGGAAAAACCCCGCTAACAATTTAAAGACACGTAGAGCAGGGCCACAGTAACGACATGTTTCCATTATAAAGGAGCTAGTATGCTATACAGTTATAGGGTATGAAGTGAGTCAAACAGCTGCAAAAATTTAGGAGAAACTCCACTAACAATTTAAAGACACATAGAGCTGGTTCACAGTAGCGACTTGTTTTCATTAGAAAGGAGCGGGTCTACTATACAGTTATAGGTAATGCAGTGAGTCCAACGGCTGCCAAAATTTAGGGAAAACTAAACAAAAACAATTTAAAGGCACATACGGTGGGTACGGAAAGTATTCAGACCCCTTTACATTTTTGTTTTATTTCAGTCAAGATGGGGTGCAGAGTGTACATTAATGAGAAAAAAATGAACTTTTTAGAATTTACCAAATGGCTGCAATGAAACAAAGAGTGAAAAATGTAAAGGGGTCTGAATACTTTCTGTACCCATTGCAGATCTGGGCCACAGTAACGATATGTTCCCATTAGAAAGGAGAGGGTCTGCTATACAGTTATATTGTATGCAGTGAGTCCAACGGTTGCCAAAACTTAGGAAAAACCCTATTAACAATTTACAGACACATAGAGCTGGGCCACAATAATGACATGTTCCCATTAGAAAGGAGAGGGTATGCTATACAGTTATAGGGTATGCAGGGAGTCCAAAATTTAGGAAAAGCCCCACTAACAATTTAAAGACACATAGAGGTGGGCCTCATTAATGACATATTCCCATCAGAAAGGAGCGGGTCTCCCAGACTGTTGGCCTACGCAGTGACTGCAATAGCTGTCAAAAATTTGGAGGCATTCCATTGCCCCTTGCAAGAGACGTAGAGGTAGGGGGGCCTTATGAAAAAAAATGCTCCCATTATCAGAAAGTGGGTCTCCCATACTGTTTGTCTATGCAGTGAATGCAAGGGCTGACAAAAATTCGGAGGAACTCCAATGCTCCTTGCAAGACACGTAGAGGTCGGAGGGCCTCCTGAAAACAATGTTCACATTATTAGGAAGTGTGTCTTTCATATTGTTTGCCTATGCACTGAAGCAACGGCTGCCAAAAATTTGGAGGAACTCCAAAGCCCCTTGCAAGACACATAGATATATTGATATGGTACAAATGGTGGTGATGTAGTGGTGGAGGATGAGGAGAACAAGAGCAAATAGGCAAAATCAGGAAGCATATACCCATGTCTGGGTGTGAAGACAGAGGTGCATGGAAATAGAGTTAGACCTCCCAAAAAAAAAGACACTGTATTTGAGTTTATGTTACGCTGCTATTGACGCGCCCCTGGGCCTGCTGTGTCGTGCGGCATCGCGCGCACGGGGGCTTACCCGGAGCCGGATCAGATGGGGGTAGTAGTCTCGTGGCGGTGACCCGGTCCGTGCCCAGGGAGTCAAACTGGACGGCAGTGTTTTTAATAGTAGATGTTGTACGACTACGCCACCCGTTGAATGCAGCTATGGAGCTGCCGCTGCAGGACAGTCCGCTGAGGCCGGTGGATGGATGGTGCAGCGTAGATGGTATAACCCCCAACGGGAGGGGTATGGCCTCAGGGCAGCAGATGTGGATGATGGAGGTAGTGATAGTGCAGCAAGGAGACTCAGAAACGTATGATGCAGTTTCAGGGTGTTTACTCACTGATGTTGCTTTAGTCACTTCGGCCGGGAGTGACCACCCGAGCCGTACTGCGTTCACCAGGTGCGGGACTCGGCTAACCCCCAGGCAGTTCCGGAGCGTGGTCCTGAGCTCCCTTCTCTCTCTCTCTCTGCTGGCCGTTCCCACCAGGGATCCACCTTTGTCCGGCTCCCTCGGGCCTCTTGATGGTAAAACCTTCTCTGGCTTTCCTGACCCTATTCGTGGTGTGCCTTTCTGGTGGATGTGGTGAGGGTCGCGGCAAAACTTGACCACGACCTCCGGTTCCTGGCTGAGGATCATTAGCCTCCACCAGTTTGGGTTCCGGTACCCGTTTCCGCCAACCCTTCACCCTTCTGGCTTAATTCTGGGATCTCAGGGTTCCCTCTTTGTCTTTTGTCTCCGGGCCTCTCTTCCTCCTCTCCACTACAAGCCTGGCCCTGGAGCTGGGCCCAGCCGGAGCCACAGCTCCCTGTCAGCCCTCCTGGCTGAGCTCCTCTGCTCTGCTCCTCCTCAGACTGACTGACCCTGTCCTAAGATGGTGCCCACCATATATACTCCCTCTATGTGTGAGCCCAGGTGACTAGCACCCAATGGGCTCCTACCTCTATGCCCAGAGTCCCTCCCCTATCTGCCCCTACACTACTGGGATGTTCCACCCCCCCTCCCACTCCAGCCAGGGACAGACGCTGTCGTACCTGCACATCTAACTGGTGGGAGTACCGTAGTTCTGTCCCCTGGAAATGGGATGTGTGTAGTGCATGCAGCTATCTGAGCTCAGTCCCACACTCCATCCTTACCCGGGAGTGGAATACCACACCTCTGGGTTGAGGTGCAATACCCCTGTAGCAGCCGAGTCCTCGGGGTGCTACATTCCCCCCTGGTAAATCACAGCACGTCCTCGGGCTGTAAAAGAAATAAACATACCAAAACATACAAACTTTTTAAAACATACACTAACATATAAAACATTATAAACATTATCAGATTCTAGCAATATAAACTTTTTTCATATTAAACTCTTTTATATAAATGTTCTTGAGCTTCTGGCCACGGTGCACTTGTGACCAGGTAAAGTGCTACAGTCATTGGAAGAAAAACAGTCCTTCTATAAAACCGGTAGGGGGCGCCTTAGGAAGCGCAACTATTTACAAGGGTATGGCCGCTCTCAGTCCTCGGCCAGGTAGAGGGAAAGAACGACCGCTCTCAGTCCTCGGTCAGTGGGGATAAGGGATGGCTGCTCACAGTCCTCAGCCTGGTAAGGGGTAGGGACACACAGACAAACAGTTCACACTAGTCCCAACGGGGACCATATTTTAATTAGCAGCAGTCCTTGTACCCTAACGGGTAACTTTATGCAGTACTCTTTACCGTACTTCAGTAACGGCGTCCTCCTGCTCCTTTCTGAGGGTAATCTTCAAACCCGTCCGGGTCCTCTTGATCCTCCTCATACCGCAGCTCTTCCTCCGTCAACCGGTGTACATGAAGGGCATACGGTCCTTTGGCACACTGATGCCGGGTGAAAGTGACCTCGTCACCCAGGTAAAGGTCACGACCACGGTGTCCCTCCGGCAGATGAGACTCGACATCCCTGCGGGTGACAAAGACGTCGCCGGGGGTTTTGTGATCCCGGATAAAGCCCCAGCCGTGCTCCAGTTGGAACTTGATTACATTCCCGGTGGCGCGGGGACCGTGGGCCGCACGGCGGTCTCGTCTGGTCCGGCTTTTCTGCTCCGCACTCTGGACCTGCAGCCGCTCCTCGCGGACCCGCCTCTCTCGCCGTTCTCTGTCGAAGACCTCTAGCTGTTGTCGGCAGCACTCCGCACGCTGGGCTGCGGCCGCCCGGGTCTCCTGGGTGAACCCCATTAGGTTTTCACCGGTGGGGTCCCATTTGAACTGCGCCTCCTCCAACGGGAGAGGGGTGATCTTGGCGGGCGCCGGAGCCGGGATCAGGGGCTCACACAGGGGCCTTTCCTTCCGGAGTCGGGGATTGAGGTACTCCTGTGGCCACTCAAAGGGCTGCCCATCCGGGCAAGTGTGCTGGGCGAACAGGTCTTCACCCAAGGGTAGCACGGTGGAGGTTGAGGGCGCGATGGGGGCAACGGCGCCCGGATCCACCAGGCCTTGCGACCAGGCCGGTGGCAATCTAAAGGTGAAGGGCACTGTGGAGACGGCGGCGCCCGGGGGCACTCGGCCTTGCGACCAGGCCAGCGGCTTGGTGGAGGTAGAGGGCGCTGTTGGAACTGCGGCGCCCGGGGGTACTCGGCCCTGCGACCAGGCCGGTCGCGTTTCCTGCTTGGCCGCGCTCTGAATTGAGGCGCGTGACGTCCCAGGGGGCGTGGTCGCGGCTCCTGCCACTTGAGGCCTAGTTTGGAGCGGTGGCGGTGCAGCAACGGGATCGATCAGTGGGACTTCGGGCTCTGCGACGGGGAACTGGGGCAGGCTTTCGGCTTCTGGGCTTGGGGTAGTGATGTCCCCTTTACCTGCTTCCTCCTCAGCTCCTTCCACTGCGTCGTCTCCGGCCTCCGTCCCTTCTGCATCCTCTTCAGGGGCAGGCGTGCTCCTCGTTGCCGATGGTGTGCTCCGCTGGCGGGTTCCAGCCTGCTGGGCCATCTCCCTGCTCCACTCTATCAGCGTTTCTCACTGCACCTGGGCCATCCTCCGTGCGAGGCCCTCCAGCGCGGTCTGTGCACGCTCCCGGTCTCGGGGGAGCTGTGCCAGGATCTCCACCAGGTCTTGTGGGGTGGTGGCTTGCAACAGGCTCCTGACCACAGGGTCGGTGCTGCCTGACTCTCCCTCCATCTCCGGGTGCGTTCTCTCCAGACTCCTCCAGGCTGCACCCATCCTCTCTCTTTTGTTCTTGATCCGCCCACACTGAGGGCGGTCCTGGGGCAACTTGGTGATTGTCAGTTTCAGGGGCAGACCCCCCACTCTGATGGACATCTCTATCATTGCAGTCTCTGCTGGTGGGGGCGGTCTTTGCTTTTGGCGCTCTTCTGGGACCAGGCCCACGATGGGAGGTGGTCTCTTGGCACCCTCTGGCACGCCCATAATGGCGTCCGCTCTGCCAGGGCGGGAAATCATCTCAGATGGCGGGAATCGTCTCCTAATGGCGGGAAACTCCGTGGATGGCGGGAAAAGGCTGCAGATGGCGGGCAAACGGCGGGAAACGATCCGAGATGGCGTCCGATGGCGGGGACCCTCTGGAATTGGCGGGAGACTTCTTCTTACGGTAACTGTGAACTTTTCTTCAGGCACGCAGTACCCGGTGGTTGCGGGCACGTAATCCTGCCGACTACGCCAAAGTTGACGCGCCCCTGGGCCTGCTGTGTCGTGCGGCATCGCGCGCACGGGGCTTACCCGGAGCCGGATCAGATGGGGGTAGTAGTCTCGTGGCGGTGACCCGGTCCGTGCCCAGGGAGTCAAACTGGACGGCAGTGTTTTTAATAGTAGATGTTGTACGACTACGCCACCCGTTGAATGCAGCTATGGAGCTGCCGCTGCAGGACAGTCCGCTGAGGACGGTGGATGGATGGTGCAGCGTAGATGGTATAACCCCCAACGGGAGGGGTATGGCCTCAGGGCAGCAGATGTGGATGATGGAGGTAGTGATAGTGCAGCAAGGAGACTCAGAAACGTATGATGCTGTTTCAGGGTGTTTACTCACTGATGTTGCTTTAGTCACTTCGGCCGGGAGTGACCACCCGAGCCGTACTGCGTTCACCAGGTGCGGGACTCGGCTAACCCCCAGGCAGTTCCGGAGCGTGGTCCTGAGCTCCCTTCTCTCTCTCTCTCTCTGCTGGCCGTTCCCACCAGGGATCCACCTTTGTCCGGCTCCCTCGGGCCTCTTGATGGTAAAACCTTCTCTGGCTTTCCTGACCCTATTCGTGGTGTGCCTTTCTGGTGGATGTGGTGAGGGTCGCGGCAAAACTTGACCACGACCTCCGGTTCCTGGCTGAGGATCATTAGCCTCCACCAGTTTGGGTTCCGGTACCCGTTTCCGCCAACCCTTCACCCTTCTGGCTTAATTCTGGGATCTCAGGGTTCCCTCTTTGTCTTGTGTCTCCGGGCCTCTCTTCCTCCTCTCCACTACAAGCCTGGCCCTGGAGCTGGGCCCAGCCGGAGCCACAGCTCCCTGTCAGCCCTCCTGGCTGAGCTCCTCTGCTCTGCTCCTCCTCAGACTGACTGACCCTGTCCTAAGATGGTGCCCACCATATATACTCCCTCTATGTGTGAGCCCAGGTGACTAGCACCCAATGGGCTCCTACCTCTATGCCCAGAGTCCCTCCCCTATCTGCCCCTACACTACTGGGATGTTCCACCCCCCCTCCCACTCCAGCCAGGGACAGACGCTGTCGTACCTGCACATCTAACTGGTGGGAGTACCGTAGTTCTGTCCCCCGGAAATGGGATGTGTGTAGTGCATGCAGCTATCTGAGCTCAGTCCCACACTCCATCCTTACCCGGGAGTGGAATACCACACCTCTGGGTTGAGGTGCAATACCCCTGTAGCAGCCGAGTCCTCGGGGTGCTACACTATCATTCGGTGGTGTTAAGTCTGGCCCAATCCAGCCCTTGTTCATTTTTATAAGAGTCAGCCTATCAGCATTTTCAGATGACAGGCGGATGCACCTATTGGATTTAGTTCCACCGACGGCACTAAAAACCCGCTCTGACAAAACGCTAGCGGCAGGGCAGGCCAGGACCTCCAAGGCATAGAGAGCCAGTTCATGCCACGTGTCCAGTTTGGATACCCAATAATTATAAGGCACAGAGGAATCACAGAGGACGTTGGTACGGTTGGCAAGGTACTCCATCACCATCTTCCCAAAGTTTGCACTCCTTGTGAGAGTACCCCACACCTCAGGGTCTGTGCGATGGGAGGAGCTGAGAGAACTGACCTAGAACTTTGACAATGTTCTCCTGCCTCTGCTGGATTGCATTTGTGTCTCTCTCGCCTGTACTCCTTAGTTGTCCAGTGAACTGTGACCTCTGTAGCCAGCATTTTCAGATGGGAATTTTTAAAATAATTGCGCAACAAGGGCCTTCTCGTACTGCACCATTTTATTAGGCCTGTCCTGCAAGGGAATAAGAGACATAAAGTTTTCCCTGTACTGTGGGTCTAGAAGCATCACCAACCAGTAATTACTGTCACCCAAAATTTGGACAAAGTGAGGGTCACGGGAAAAGCAGTGTAACATAAACTCAGTCATGTGTGCCAGACTGCAAAGAGGCAAGACTTCCGTGTCCTCACCAAGAGGATGACTGACCATGCTCTCCTCCTCACCCTCCTCCTCTTCCTCCTCCTCCCAGTCCTCAGGCCATCCACGCTGAACACATGGTATGACAGTTGTGCAGGTAGTGCCATCTATAGCGCAGCAAACTAGCTCCTGTTCTTCCTCCTCCTCCTCCTCTTCCTCATTGCCACCCAATCCAGGCTGGGCTGTGTGTAATCACCCTGTATGGTTCCTTGCTCCATCTCATTGTGCTTCGCCTGCAATGCATTCTCTTTAATTGAGAGCAGAGAGCATTTTAGAAGACAGACAAGTGGGATGGTGATGCTAATGATGGCATCATCACCGCTCACCATCTTGGTGGAGTCCTCAAAGTTTTGGAGGATGATACAGATGTCTAACATTCTTGTCCACTCCTGAGGTTTTATGTGTGGAGTCTGACCTGAATACCGATGGCCTTGTTGATGCTGGTAGTCAACAACTGCCCTCTTCATCTCACAAATCCTTCCCAACATCTGCAATATAGAGTTCCAACAAGTGGGGACATCTCAGATCAGTCGGTGAGCTGGAAGCTGCAAATGCTGCTGAAGCACGGCAAGTTCGGCGGAAGCTGTAGCTGACTTTCTAAAATGGGCACACAGGTGGCGTACTTTGACAAGCAGATCTGGCAGATCCGGGTAGGTTTTGAAAAACCGCTGAACCACAATGTTAAGCACATGGGCCATGCATGGTACGTATGTGAGCTCGCCACCAGATTCCGGCCACTGTCACACACGACCATGCGTGTCTGTAGGGTCAGCGGTGTCAGCCACAGATCTGCCTGCTCTTTCAGAGCTGTCCACAACTCTTCAGCATTGTGTGGTTTGTCACCTAAGGATATTAACTTCAGCACAGCCTGTTGCCTCTTGGCCGAGGCAGTGCTACAGTGCTTCCATCTTTCGACTAATGTGGTCATTTTGGAGATGGATTTTGAAAAGGAGGAGGAGGAGATGCAGGAGCTGTAGACTGTCCGTGGTTAGGTGGATCTTCCTAGTAACTGTGCTGTTGAGGGCACGGCTAATGTTCTGGGACATGTTCTTGTCTAATACGGGGACGGCACACCAGGAGAAATAGTGGTGTCTGGGGACCAAGTACCAAGGGACGGCCACTGCCATCAGGTTGCGGAAAGCTTCCATCTCCACAAGCCTAAAAGGCAACATTTCGAGTGCAAGCATTCGCAAAATGTTTGAATTTAATAGTGTTGCCTGTGGGGCGTTAGCTGCGTATTTGCGCTTCCGTTCCCAGGGCTGGGGTAGGGACAACTGAACGCTGCGCTGGGACAAGAACGTTAATGTGCTTGCTGATGGTGCTACTTGAGAGTGTTCAACGACTTGTGCAGAGCGGGAGGCATCTTGGCATGCGCCATGGACAGGGGATTGGCGTGCACGCACAACAGCGGAAGAAGCAGTGGTGTCATCCGCAGACACTGTTGCTGGACCCTGGGGTTCGGCCCACTTAGTCTGGTGCTTTGCTGCCGTGTGCCTGATCATGCTGTTGGTAGTCAGACTGTAGTTTTGCTCCCCCTGCTGATGCTGGCCTGGCAGGTGGTGCAAATGTCTCTTTTGGGGTTATCTGCAGAGCCTTTAAAAAATAACCAGATTCGGGATTCGGGAAGGCCTAACAGTTGTTCTGGCAACTTCCGCCATGTTGACGTTACGAGGAACGCTTTCCCGCCTTGTCTGTGGCCACCACACTGCTTCTTCCTGTCTGATGTAGCGCAATTCCTCCCTCCCCCTGTGTGCTGCTGTCCTCGCTCTGTGTGTCCCCCTGCCATGTTGGATGAGTTACTATATCATCCACCACCTCGTCTTCCACTTCCGCACCCTGGTCCTCCTCCTGACTTTCTGGCAATTGTGTCTCATCATCATCCACCTCTTGCGACAGTAATTGCACTTTGCCACCGTGGCCTTCTTGTGACCATGGCTGCTCCAATATTTGGGCATCGCTACACGCGTTCTCCTCTTGACTTGCTTGAAACTGGCCAGGCGAGAGGCCCGAATCTACAAATGGAAAAGTGAATAGTTCTTCTGAGCGTCCAAGTGTTGGATCAGTTATTTCCAAGCACTTGGCATGGTGGGAGGAAGGAGGATCAGGGTGAGGAATGTGCGATCCATACTCACGGCTACTGAGACTTGACCGTGTGGAAGACAGGGTGGAGGTGGTGGTGGCCAAGTGACTTGAAGCATTATCTGCTATCCAACCAATAATCTTTTCACACTGCTTTGTGTGTAATAGTGGTGCTCTGCGGTCCCCTAGTAATTGGGACAGGAAGGTCAAGCGAGAAGATGTGGGCGTTTGTTGTGACACAATTTCACCTTGCCCACGGCCATGTCCTTGGCCTTTGCATGCACCATCACGTTCACTTCCCCATCCCTTGCCACGCACCATGCCCATTTTAAATGGAGGACAATATTTTCCACGTTCACGAGAAATGGTTGATTTTGGAATGCAATTATATGTTATATATCTGACAGAGAACCACGATTTTAAATAGCAGGCCTGTAATTTACTAGTATTATTCTACACGGAGAAGTAGTGTAAATAGCTTCACCGACACACTGCAATGGAATGAAAATGGAAGAAATGTATGAATTCAGAAGTCTTTTCAGTGATATGTCTGACAGAGAACCACGGCTTTAAATTGTAGGCCTGTAATTTATTGATATTATTGTACACGGAGACCTAGTGTGAATAGCTTGACCGACTCTCTGCAACAGAATGGAAAAGGAGGCCAATATTTTTCACGTTCAGTTCAAATTTCTGGATTTTTATTGCTGTAATATGGAACAGATCTGGATTTATTCTGCAGTGGGCAGAAAAATGGTGTACTCTGGATTGCTTTTTAAGCAAATAACCAGCATTAGGATAAAAAAAAAAATTTCCCTGTCTCCTGATATCTGGGGCTATGTCTAGAAATATCTGTAATTATTACAGAAGCAGCAGTAGACAGGGCGTTCAATGGACCCTCTTGTGCTGTATTATACACTGCAGTCTGCCACATACACTGCCTGCCTGCCTATCACTGATTATATGCTTCTGGATTAGTCCTCATAAGGGCTGTTGGTTCAGATGGATATAGATATATGTTGTGGAATAACTATACTAACTATGAACAATCAAATCTCTCCCTGATGCAGAGGCAGCTCTCCCTACTCTGCTGATTCCGGAGTTGACTGTGACGAGTATGGCGGAGCGCAGTCTTATATGCACCTGATAATAGTAATAATAATAATAATCTTTATTTATATAGCGCCAACATATTCCGCAGCGCTTAACAATTCACAGGTTCATATACAATAGTCATAAGTAACATAGCTAAAGATAATACAATAATTACAGCAAAAATAATGACGACCTTGCTCGTAAGAGCTTACAATCTACAATGAGGTGGGGGTGACACAAAGTACAATGGCTTATTTACAAGGATGGTCCAGCCATCTTGAGGGGGTGAGGGATAGTTAAAGGCTGCATGAGCTCATCACCAGCCAGTATCTGTAGTGCTTTCTGGATCAGTGGAGAGTTATGTTTAGAGAAATAAGGGATGGGCTATAAGAAGATAAAAGGACTTCGATTAGGGAAGGTGATAGGCTGCCCTAAACAGGTGTGTTTTTAGGGAACGCCTAAAACTGTGTAAGTTGTGGTTCATCCTAATTTCTTGGGGTAGAGCATTCCAAAGAATAGGTGCAGCTCGGGAGAAGTCTTGAAGCCGGGAGTGGGAGGTATGGATTAGTGCGGATGTTAGTCGAAAGTCGCTTGCGGAGCGTAGAGAACGGGTAGGCCGATAAACAGAAATGAGGGAAGAGATGTAGGGGGGTGCCACACTGTGGAGAGCTTTGTGGGTGAGAACAAGCAATTTGAATTGGATCCTATAATTCATGGGCAGCCAGTGCAATGACTGGAACAGAGCGGATGAGTCTGAGTAACGGTTAGCCAAATAGATGACATTGGCTGCAGCATTAAGGATGGACTGGAGGAGGGAAAGTTGAGTGAGAGGGAGGCCAAATAATAGAGAGTCACAGTAGTCAATGCGGGAGTGGATCAGGGCAACAGTGAGGGTTTTTGTTGTTTCCAAGGTGAGAAAGGGGCGGATTCTAGAGATGTTCTTCAGGTGCAAGCGACAAGAGCGGGCAAGAGATTGTATGTGGAAGGTGAAGGAGAGATTGGTGTCAAACACAACGCCCAGACAATGCGCCTGCTTGCTCGGCATTATTGTGTTGCCACACACAGAGAGAGAGATGTCAGATTTAGAGAGGTGAGTAGACGGCGAGAGCAGAAGAAGTTCAGTTTTGGAAAGGTTGAGTTTCAGGTAGAAAGCGGACATGATGTTAGAAACTGCGGACAGACAGTCACTGGTGTTCTGTAGTACAGCGAGGGTAAGGTCAGGGGATGAGATGTATAGTTGTGTGTCATCAGCATAAAAATGGTACTGCAAACCAAATTTGCTGATGGTCTGTCCAATTGGGGCTGTGTAGAGAGAGAAGGGAAGAGGGCCAAGGACTGAACCCTGAGGAACCCCAATAGTGAGAGGAAGAGGGGAAGAAGTGGAGCCAGCGAACGATGCACTGAAAGAGCGGTCAGATAGGTAGGAGGAGAACCAGGAGAGAGCAGTGTCCTTTATGCCGATTGAGTGGAGCATAGAGAGTAGGAGGTGGTAGTCAACAGTGTCAAAGGCTGCAGAGAGGTCAAGAACAATGAGCAGAGAGTGATCACCATTAAGTTTTGCTGTCAGAAAGTCATTGGTTACTTTTATGAGTGCAGTTTCTGTAGAATGTAGGGGGCAGAAGCCAGACTGTGATGGGTCTAGAAGAGAGTGAGTGGAGATGTAACTGGTAAGGCGGGAGTAGACCAGGCGCTCCAAGAGTTTAGAGATGAAGGGAAGATTGGAGACTGGTCTGTAGTTGTTTGTTTAGGAAGGGTCAAGAGAGGGCTTTTTTAATAATGGAGTAATGATGGAGTGTTTGAAGGAGGAGGGGAAGATAGCAGAAGAGAGGGAGAGGTTGAAGATTTTAGTTAGGTGAGTAGTGACGACTGAAGAAAGAGACTGGAGTAGATGTGAGGGGATGGGGTCAGTGGTGCATGTAGTGGGATGAGAAGAAGAGAGGAGCCTGGAGACTTCATCTTCTGTGACTGGGTCAAAAGTGGAGAGTGATCCAGAGGGGGTGTGGGGGGATGGGAGTCATGGCACTTGGTGGCTGGGAGCTGATTTCTTGACGGATGGTGTCTATTTTCTCTGTGAGTTAGGAGGCCAAGTCCTCGGCACAAATGTCCGTGATGGCGGCCTGCGCTTTAGGACTGAAGAGGGAGTGAATGGTATAGAAGAGTTTTTTGCGGTTGTTGGATAGTGAGGAGATCAGAGTGGTGAAGTAGGTATGTTTGGCGAGGTGAAGGGCAGAGTTATATGCTTTTAACATAAATTTGTAGTGGATAAAGTTTTCTAGTGAGGGAGTTTTCCTCCATAGGCGTTTGGCACTTCTAGAGCAACGCTGGAGAAATTGGGTTTGCGGTGTGAGCCAGGGCTGTTTTACTCTGTGTTTAGAGGTTCTGAGGGTGAGGGGTGCTACTTGGTCCAGCGTGCTTCTGAGACTGTCATTGTAGTGGTTTACAGCCAGATCAGGACAGGAAAAAGAGGAGATTGGGGACAGTGATGAGTGAAGGGAGTCTGTACGTGTATGAGGGTTAATGGCTTGTAGATTTCTGAATGTGTGATAGGTAGGAGTGTGCTGGGGCGGGCGAGGATTTGTGAGCGTGAAGGTGAGAATGTTATGATCAGAGAGGGGAAGAGGGGAGTTATTTAGGTAAGGGATTGAACTAAGCTGGACAAAGACCAGATCAAGGGTGTTTCCATCCTTGTGTGTCTCAGAGGTTGAAAGCTGTGAGAGGCCAAGAGAAGTGGTTAAAGATAGAAGCTGGGATGCGGATGAGGAGGTGGGGCTGTTTATGGGGATGTTGAAGTCTCCCAGGATAAGGGTTGGTAAATCTGAGGACATGAAGTGCAGCAGCCACGCAGAAAAATAGTCAAGGAACTGGGTGGGTGAGCCTGGGGGACGGTATACGACCGCTACTCTGAGGGAGAGGGGATGGAAGAGCCTGATGGTGTGGACCTCAAAAGAAGGGAATGAGAGTGATGGTACTGGAGAGATGACCTGGAAGGTGCAATGTGGGGACAGGAGTATGCCGACCCCACCACCAAGTATGTTCGCAGGTCTCGGGGAATGGGAAAAATGCAAGCCGCCATGAGAAATAGCGGCAGGGGAGACAGTGTCAGAATCCGGGATCCAGGTTTCAGTGAGGGCCAGCAGATTGAGAGAGTTGGTCAGAAAGTAATTGTGCAGGAAAGGAAGCTTGTTGCATACAGACCGTGGATTCCACAGTGCGCAATTGAAGGAGGGAGATGAAGGAGTACAGTTGATGTTAATAAGGTTAGCAGGGTTTCGATGTGAGGTAAGGGAGAGGTTGAGGTTGGTGGAGGGTGGTCCGGGGTTAGGAGAGATATCCCGTGAAATGAGTAGTAGCAGTAAAAAGAGAAAGAGCAGATAGTTTTTGGATTTGTGACATGGTTTCTT
Source organism: Phyllobates terribilis (assembly GCF_046119375.1). Classification (NCBI taxonomy): domain Eukaryota; kingdom Metazoa; phylum Chordata; class Amphibia; order Anura; family Dendrobatidae; genus Phyllobates; species Phyllobates terribilis. The sequence continues at coordinate 245,421,432 of NW_027362772.1, forward strand.
GTGCAATACCTTTGGATGAGACAGAGTGAGATTTTTCAGGAAGTTCAAAAGAGCATAGGAGCTGTACATGGGAGAGGGAAGGAGATAGGGGCAGATATGGATGAGCGGTGATGGAGGGGGGATAGGGAGGTGAATGTGGATGAAAAAAACACTCAGGAATACGGACGCAGGAATAAAATACAAAGTTAGCAGAGAGTACAAAGTGTGGGTTACTTGACTCCTGCCCTGAATGACTGCCATTGAAATGACTGTCAGACACTTGTCGAATAGGACACTTTGCAGAAGAAGACATGTGCATGCACCCCACACCACGTGCACCCCTTATGATCCATCTAGATTTATAGGAAGGACTATAGCATCAGGGGAGAGGGGTTGTGGGAGCTGCTTGTGACTAAATTGGCAGCTGCTCAGCTCACCAGATGAGTGGAGAGCTGATCAAAGACACAGGCCTAACACACTATGCATGACACAGTATAACACCTTTCACCATCAGAAAAAGTCTACAATGATGGAAGTACAGAGACAGTGAAGACTGAGTACAATGCATCAAATAACAGAGCACAGATACAGCAAGCAGACACATTATACCATAGAAATTGTTTCAAGATGAGAGTTCAGCAGATGACATAGATACAGCAAGCAGAGATGTTATACCTGTGTGAAGATAGATGACGCTGTGCGGGCAGCCAATCACTGTAATGCCCAAAAGCAACATGGCTACGGCATTACAGTGCATGGCAGGCCATACTTGCATGTTCATTGGCTCTCTAAAGAGCGCCAAACATGCAGTAAAGAGACCCCAGTTTCCGTCAGAGCAACCTGGAAATACTCACCGAGCTCGTTGAGCATAGTGATGCTCGGGCGAGTACCAAGCAGTGGCGAGGGCATTCACTCATCACTAGTAGCCATCTGTAAGCTTCTTGCACTTTTCAGCTGGAATTTTTTCCTTTGCAGTTAGTTCAAGCTCTTGAATATTTGCAGGGTTCTTTTTCCCAATGGCAGATTTAAGCTCATCCAAAAGATTTTCAATGGGATTGAGGTCAGGACTCATTGCTGGCCATTTTAAAACAGTTCATTTTTTCTTTTCAACCATTCCTATGTACTTTTGGATGTGTGCTTTGGGTCATTGTCTTTCTGTAGGACCCATGATCTTTGACTCAAAGCAAGTTTACTTACACTGGGTAGGACATTTCGCTCTACAATCTCTTGATAATTCTCGGATTTCATGATTCCTGTGGTACCATGAAGGCCTCCTGTAACAGACGTCGCAAAGCAACCCCACAGCATTATGGATCATCCACCATGCTTAACTGTTGGTAAAGTGTTATTTTTCTTATAAGCTTCATAGCGCCAACTGTAAACAAACTATTGCTTTGCATTGCCAAAAATCTCTATTTTTGTTTTATCTGTCCACAAAACATTTTCCCAGAAGGATTATGGTTTGTCAAGGTACTCTTTGGCAGAGATCAGTCGTTCCTTTTCATGTCTTGTCTTCAGCAATGGTTTCTTCCTTGGCCTTGCCCATAACACTCTGCTTGGTTTAGTGTGTGGCATATGGTACTTGTTGAAGCCATAACCCCAGACTTTTCCAGGTTGGCCTTCAGGTCTTTGAATGTTGGACGTGGTGTTTTTTCCACCATTCGCATCAACCTTCAAAGACATCTCTTGTCAATTTTCCTCTTTCCCCCACGTCCAGGGAGGTTCTTGACGGTTCCATGCTTGGCAAACATCTTAATCACATTGAGCACTGTTGAAACTAGGATACTAATGTCTTTATAGATGGCAGTATACCCTTTGGAAGCCTTGTGTTTGCTAATTATAGCAGTTCTGATATCCTTTTTAAAACACTGAAGTTATCATTCACTGGCTAATTCATGTCACATGGGCACCGACAATTAATCACAGGTGAATCTCTTTTGTGATTTACCAGTCAAAATGTGTTTCCATACTAAATTAATGTAAAGGATGCCAATACCAATGACACAGTTACCTCCCATTGTCTTTGGTTTTAAATTATTGTTTATCATTTGTTCTTTTGTATTTAACATGAGTGCTGTATACAAAAAAACTATTTCACTTGATTAATTTTTTTTCAGGAAATATTCCACATTATATACTAAAACGTCATAGGTGCCAATAACGATGAGCATGACTATATGACGTTTCTATACGTCATAGGTCACCTTCCCATCTTTGACGCGGGCTACGGCACTGGCCCTGCATCTGTAGCGCCCCGAGGGTTCGGCCGCTACAGGGGTATTGCACCTCTGCCAGAGGTGTGATATTCCACTCCGGGTAAGGATGGTGTGTGGACCAGGGCTCGGTAGGCTGCATGCATCACACACACCCCATTTCCGGGGGACAGCTCAACGGTGCTTCCATTAGACAGTAATGCAGGCACGACAGAATCTGTCCCTGGCTGGAGTGGGGAGGGGGGAGGAAAACCCAGTGATGTAGGAGCAGGAGGGGACGGTCTCTGGGCATAGGTAGGAGCCCATTGGTTGCAAGTCACCTGGGCTCATACACTGGAGGGAGGTATATAAGGTGGGCACCATCTTAGAACAGTGTTCAGTCAGTTCAGTGAGAGAGGGAGTTCAGCCAGAGAGGGCTGACAGGGAGCTGTGGCTCCGTCTGGGCCCAGCTCCACGAGGCAGGCCTAGGGTGAAGGCCGGAGCCAGAAGGAACAGAAACAGAAAGGAACAGAAACAGAAAGGAACAGAAAGGAACAGCGAGGAAGGAGAAGTACCCAAAGTGTAGAAGGGCCCAGAGACACGAGGGCAGAAAGAACCCTAAGGACCCAGGAGATTACGGGTGACGGGTTGGCAGAACAGGGTACCGGATCCCAAGTTGGTAGAGGCGACTAATCCTTAACCAAGAACCGGAGGTCGTGGCCATCTCTTCGTGTGACCCCTCGCTACACCTGCTAGAAAGGCACACCATATAGGGTCAGGGAGGTGAGCACGAAGCGCTCCCAAGAGAAGGCCCGCGGGAGCTGGACAGACGTAGTGTCACTGGTGGGGCACGGCCAGAGAAAGGAATAGAAAGGAGACCTGTGCCACACTCTGGAATTGCCTGGGGGTTGACCGAGTCCCCGCACCTGGTGGACGCAGCACGGCTTGGGCAGTCATTGTCGGCAGAGTGACTTGGAATATAAAGAACTGTGAGTAAAGAACTTGAACTGCAACCCCACGTCTCTGTGCTTCATCGCCGCACCAGCACTATGAGTACTGGGACGCCCGTGCACCACCACTCCCATCATCCACATTCCCTGCCCTGAGGCCATACTCTTCCCGTGGGGAGTTATCCCATCTTTAGCTGCACACACCACACCGGCCTCAGCGGACTGCCTTGCAGCGGCGGTACACCCTGACCGCAATCGACGGGTGGCGTAGTCGGACATTAAACCACAAAAACCCCATAAATAAACTGCCACTGGTTTGACCACCCTGAGCCACGGGAGCGGGTTGCCGCCACGGAGACTACAAACCCCAGCATCCCACAAAAGGGCCCGGTTCCGGGTTCCCCATGCGGCTCAGGGGGTGCGTCACATCTTTTGAGGCACATGAGATCTGTTTTGATCAGCTGTCATATGCCCCTAACAGCCTCAGATGGAATCGCGATCCACCCATGGCTGTTAACATGTTAAATGCCGCTGTCAATCTCTGACAACTGCATTCAACATGCCCAAGCCGGAGGCGTGTTACTCGCTCCGCCCATCGTCACCCCTGCCACATGATCGCGGGGCGCCGATACATTGGAATTAGTGATGAGCGAGCGTGCTTGCTACTGCTCGGTACTCGCCCAAGCATCTCCCTCCTCGAGATGCTCAGTGCTTGGCAAGTATTTACGGGATACTCGGGCGGGAACTCAGGTCCCCACCCAGCATGTTTGGAGATCTTTAGAAAGCCAATGAACATGCAGGGATTATCTCCCACTCACTGTAATGCTGTAGCCATGTTGGCTGTGGCATTACAGTGATTGTCTGGTCGCATAGCGTCATCAGGTCTATATAAGACCTGATGACCCTATGCTCGTCACAGTCTACCCTTCAGACAGGCAGAGCAGGGAGAGCTGCTTCTGAGTGCGGGACAGGATTGGCAGTTTAATAGTTAAGTATAACAAAGAAATAGGTCCCAGCACTCACATATCAAAGTTAATTCATCTATTCCAAATAGAAAATGGCAAGACGTTTCAGGCCCTCCTAGGCTTTTGTCATTGGAGCTTTATTTCTTCCACGTGCACCACTACACAACCACGGAATGAAGACTATCTTCCTTGCTAATAGTTAGGTATAGGTATTCCACAACTATATATATATCCATCTGAACTTATAGTCCTTTTGAGGACTAATCCAGCTGCATATTTTCAGTGGTAATAGTAGGAGTTAGGCAGAGATTTTGGACACTATACAGCACAATAGGGTCCATTGCACGTTCTGTCTTCTGCTGCTGCCTGTTAAAGATTTCCATTGCATTAAATATCAGCGCTAATTTTTTTCTGCTCTTAATCCTGACTATTTGCTTAAAAAAACAATATGATACACCATTTTACTGCTCCATTTGCTTCTTAGCACTGCAGACTACAGCCAGATCTTTTCCATCATCAGACGGGATCCCATATTACTGCGGTACAAATCCAGCAATTTGTAGGGAATGGGTAAAATATTATCCTCCATTTACAGTTTGGCAGTAGTGTGTTGGTGAAGCTATTCACATGTGGTCGCTGACCAATACTAAAAGTGTACTAGAAGGCCAGTGCTTAAAAGCGTGAGCGTCAGACGTATCAGATATTACTGCGGTACAAATCCAGCAATTTGTAGGGAACGTGTAAAATATCATTCTACATTTACAGTTTGGCAGGGGTGTGTTGGTGAAGCTATTTACACGTGGCCACTGACCAATAATACTAAACTATAAGGCCGGTGCTTAAAACCGTAGGTGTCCGTCAGACATATTAGATATTACTGAGATACAAATTCAGAAATTTGTAGGGGATGTGTAAAATATTATCCTCCATTTACGGTTTGGCAGTAGTGTGTTGGTGAAGCTATTCACACACGGTCACTGACCAATAATAAAAGTGTATCAGAAGGCCAGTGCTTAAAAGCGTGGGCATCAGACATATTAGATATTACTGCGGTATAAATCCAGCAATTTGTAGGGAACATGTAAAATATAATCCTCTATTTACAGTATGGCAGTAGTATGTTGGTGAAGCTACTCCCATGTAGTCGCTGACCAATAATACTAAACTACAAAGCCAGTGCTTAAAACCGAGGGCATCCGTCAGATGTATCAGATATTACTGCGGTACAAATCCAGAAAATTGTAAGCGACATGTAAAATATTATAGTCTATTTAATATGGGCAAGGCTCTTGGCAAGGGACAGGGAAGTGGACATGATGGTGATGGTGCATGCAGAGGCCGAGGACGTGGGCAAGCTGAAATTGTGCCTGCTGAGGGAACACAAGAAGCACCCACATCATGTCGCCCTACCTTCCTGTCCCAATTACTAGGGGACCACAGAAAACCGCTATTGAACCCAGAGCAGTGTCAAAAGGTTGTTGGTTGGATAGCAGATACTGACTGGATAGCAGTCAGTTTGGCACCATCACCACCCTGTGTTCCACACAGTCCAGTATGAATAGCCATGAGTCTGGACCACATATTCCTCACCCTGATCCTCCTTCCTCCCACCATGCCGAGTGCCTGGAGACAACTGATCCCACACTTGGACACTCCGAAGAGCTGTTCATTTTCCCATTTATAATTTCGGGCCTCTTGCCTGACCCACTGCAAGCGGGGCAAGAAAAGATCACATGTAGCGATGCCCAAATATTTGAGCAGCCATGGTCACACTAAGGCGATGGTGGGAAAGTGCAATTACTGTCACAAGAGGTGGATGATGATGAAACACAATTGCCAGAAAGTCAGGAGGAGGACCAGGGTGCAGGCATGGAAGACGAGGCGGTGGACGATGAAGTCTCTGACTCAACCTGGCAAGGTAATATGCATAGCGAAGACAGCAGCACAGAGGGGGAGGGAGGCGTAGAACCACAACTGGCAGGAACAAGTAGTGGGGTGGCCACAGGCACAATGGGGGCAACTGTTCCCTGGAACATCAACACAATGGAAGTTGCCAGTCCAACTGTTAGATCTTCCAGAGTCTGGCTCTTTTTTAAAGACTGTCCAGATAACCTCAAAAAGGCCATTTGCAACCTCTGCTATGCCACCATCAGCAGGGGCAGCAAAACTACCAGCCTGACCACCACCAGCATGATCAGGCATATGACAGCAAAGCATCCAACTAGTTGGGCTGAATGCCAGGGTCCAGAAACAGTGTCTGCGGGTGACACCACTGCCTATTCAGCTGTTGTATGTGACGCGCCCCCTGGGCCAGTGCTGTTAGGGATACCCGGAGCCGGATCAGATGGGGGTTGTAGTCTCCGAGTGGCTGTGACCCGGTCCGTGCCCAGGGTGTCAAACTCAGTGTGTGGCAGTCCTTATAGATGTTACTAGATGTTCTTTTATGTCGACTACGCCACCCGTTGATTTGTGGTCACTACGGCCGCCGCTGCAGCAGGGTCCGCTGGGGCTGGTGGTGTGTGTGCAGCTTTGGGTAGTATAACCCCCAACGGGAGGGGTATAGCCTCAGGGGGTCAGCCGTGGAGGATGGTGGTTGTGAAGGTGCAGCAAAGAGACTCAGAGGCATAAAATGCAGTTCCAGGGTTTTACTTACTGGTGTTGCTCGGGTCACTGTGTACAGCAGTGACCACCCGAGCCGTGCTGCGTCCACCAGGTCCTGGACTCGGTCAACTCCCAGGCAACTCCGGAGTGTGGTCCTGAGCTCCTTTCTGACTCTCCCTTCTTCTGGCCGTTCCCACCAGGGATCCACCTAAGTCCGGCTCCCTCGGGCCTCTTGTTGGTAAACCCTTGTCTCTGGGTTCCCTGACCCTATTCTTGGTCTGCCTTCCGGGTGGATTTAGTGGGTGGTCGTGGCAGATCCTGCCCACGACCTCCGGTCTCTGGCTGAGGATTAGTGCTGTAGCCTCCACCAGCTTGGGATCCGGTACCCTGTTGCCGACCCTTCACCCTTTTGTCCTTATTCTGGGATCTTGGGGTCCCCTCTGCGCCTCTGGGTCTCTCTTCCTTCTCCTCTGCTCTGCTTCTCAGGCTCTCAGACAGACTGTCTGACTGACTGTGGCTGACTGACCCTGATCTAAGATGGTTCCCACCTTATATACTCCCTCTATGTGTGAGCTCAGGTGACCAGCACCCAATGAGCTCCTAGCTTTACCCAGGCTGCTCCCCCTATCTGCCCCTACACTACTGGGATGTTCCACCCCCCCTCCCACTCCAGCCAAGGACAGACTCGGTCGTACCTGCACATTTATTAAGTGGGAGTACCGTCGGTCTGTCCCCCGGAAATGGGATGTGTGTAGTGCATGCAGCCTACTAGCTCAGTTCCACACTCCATCCTTACCCGGGAGTGGAATACCACACCTCTGGGTTGAGGTGCAATACCCCTGTAGCAGCCGAATCCTCAGGGTGCTACATTCCCCCCTGGTAAATCACAGCACGTCCTCGGGCTGTAAAAGAATAAACATCCAAAACATACAATTTTTTTTCATAAAACATCAACATATAAAACATCATATATATTATCATCACTAATAAACTTTTCATATAAAACTTTTCATAAATAACATTCTTGCTTCTGGTTCCTCCGGTCACTGTGCAACTTGTTACCGGGTAAAGTGCGACAGTCTCTCTTGGAAGAAAACAGTTTCCTATAAAACCGGTAGAGGGCGCCTTAGGAAGCGCAACTATATACAAATGGGATATGGCCGCTCTCAGTCCTCGACCAGTGGGATTAAGGACGGCTGTTCACAGTCCTCAGCCTGTTAAGGGATGGGGACACACGGGTACAGTTCACTCTTTTGTCCCAACGGGGAACATATTTTAAGCAGCAACAGTTTTTTTTGGTACCCCTACGGGCAACTATATACAGTCTCTTCTCTACCGTACTCAACGACGGCGTCCTCCTGCTCTTTCTTTGGATTCAGTTTCTGTTTCAGACCCATCCGGGTCCTCTTGCTCCTCCTCACACCGCAGCTCCTCCTCCGTCAGGCGATGCACATGGAGGGCGTAGGGTCCTTTGGCACACTTGTGCCGGGTGAAGGTGACCTCGTCCCCTAGATACAGGTCACGACCTCTGTGTCCCTCCGGCAGATGGCTTTCTACGTCTCTGCGGGTCACAAAGACGTCGTCGGGGGTATGATGGTCTCTAATGAAGCCCCACCCATGCTGCAGGTTGAACTTAATCACAGTCCCGATGGTGCGGGGACCATGAGCTGCACGGGGGTTCCTCCGGGTCCGGCTCTTCTGTTCAGCACTCTGTATTTGCAGCCGCTGCTCACGGACCCGCCTCTCTCTCCTTTCCCTGTCAAAGACTTCCAACTGCTGGCGGCAGCACTCCGCACGCTCAGCTGCGGCTGCCCTTGTTTCCTGAGTGAACCCCATGAGGTCTCCTCCGGTGGGGTCCCACTCGAACTGCGCTTCTTCCAGCGGGAGCGGGGTCATCTTGACAGGCGCCGGAGGCGGTATCAGGGGCTCATCCAGAGGCCGTTCCCTCCGGAGTCGGGGATTGACGAACTCCGGAGGCCACACAAAGGGCTGCCCATCCGGGCACGTATGCTGGGTGAACAGGTCTTCACCCAGGTGCGGCGCTCTAGAGGTTGAGGGCGCTGTGGTGGTAGCGGCGCCCAGGTTTACCAGGCCTTGCGACCAGGCTTGGGGCACCCTGAATGTGAAGGGCACCGTGAAGACGGCGGCGCCCGGGTGTTCCTGGCCTTTCGACCAGGCCGGCGGCTCGGCAGAGGTGGATGGCGCTGTTGGTACTGCGGCGCCCGGGGGCACTCGGCCTTGCGACCAGGCCGGTGGCTTCTCCTGCTTGGCCGCGCTCTGGATTGAGGCACGTGACATAGCAGGGGGCGTGGCCGCGGCTCCGGCCGCTTGAGGCCTAGCTTGGAGCGATGACGCAGCGGCTACGGGAATGGTGAGTGGGGCTTCGGGCTCTGCGACGGGGAGCTGGGGCAGGTTTACGGCTTCTGGGCACGGGATGCTGTCGTCCCCATTACCTGCCTTCATCTCTTCGGCTCCCTCCGCGGCGCCGTCTCCGGCCGTCGTCCCTCCTTCGCCGTCCTCAGAGGTAGACTTGCTCCCCGCTGCGGGTGGCATGCTTCGCTGGCGGGCTCCGGCTTGCTGGGCCATCTCTCGAGTCCACTCCGCCAGTGTTTCCTGCTGCACCCGGGCCATCCTCCGTGCTAGGCCCTCCAGCGCGGTCTGTGCATGCTCCCGATCTCCGGGGAGCTGCGCCAGGATCTCCAGCAGGCCTTCTGGAGTGGCGACCTGCAACAGGCTCCTGACCACTGGGTCGGTGCTGCTTGACTTTCCCTCCATCTCCGGGTAGGCTCTCTCTGGACTCTCTTCCAGACGTCTTGTTTCCGGGTGCGCTCTCTCCAGACTGCTCCAGGCGACACCCATCTTTGCTCTCTTGTTCTGTCTCCGCCCACATTGAGGGTGGTCCCGGGGCAACTTTGTGATTGTCAGTCCCAGGGGCAGTTCTCTTACGCTGATGGACACTTCCAGCATCACAGTCTCTGTTGGTGGGCGCGGTTTCCGCTTTTGGCGCCATTCTTCGACCTGGCCCACGATGGGAGGTGACCTCTTGCCACCCTCTGGCACGCCCATAATGGCATCCGCTTTTCCAAGGCGGGAAATCTTTGGAAATGGCGGGAATCGTCTCCCAGTGGCGGGAAACTCCATGGATGGCGGGAAAAAGCTGCAAATGGCGGACAACCGGCGGGAAACGACCTGTGATGGGGTCCGTTGGCGGGGACCCTCCGGAACCGGCGGGAGACTTCTTTTTGAGGTAACGGTGAACTTTTCTTCAGGCACGCAGTACCCGGTTGTTGCGGGCACGTTATCCTGCCGACTACGCCAAAGTTGACGCGCCCCCTGGGCCAGTGCTGTTAGGGATACCCGGAGCCGGATCAGATGGGGGTTGTAGTCTCCGAGCGGCTGTGACCCGGTCCGTGCCCAGGGTGTCAAACTCAGTGTGTGGCAGTCCTTATAGATGTTACTAGATGTTCTTTTATGTCGACTACGCCACCCGTTGATTTGCGGTCACTACGGCCGCCGCTGCAGCAGGGTCCGCTGAGGCTGGTGGTGTGTGTGCAGCTTTGGGTAGTATAACCCCCAACGGGAGGGGTATAGCCTCAGGGGGTCAGCCGTGGAGGATGGTGGTTGTGAAGGTGCAGCAAAGAGACTCAGAGGCATAAAATGCAGTTCCAGGGTTTTACTTACTGGTGTTGCTCGGGTCACTGTGTACAGCAGTGACCACCCGAGCCGTGCTGCGTCCACCAGGTCCTGGACTCGGTCAACTCCCAGGCAACTCCGGAGTGTGGTCCTGAGCTCCTTTCTGACTCTCCCTTCTTCTGGCCGTTCCCACCAGGGATCCACCTAAGTCCGGCTCCCTCGGGCCTCTTGTTGGTAAACCCTTGTCTCTGGGTTCCCTGACCCTATTCTTGGTCTGCCTTCCGGGTGGATTTAGTGGGTGGTCGTGGCAGATCCTGCCCATGACCTCCGGTCTCTGGCTGAGGATTAGTGCTGTAGCCTCCACCAGCTTGGGATCCGGTACCCTGTTGCCGACCCTTCACCCTTTTGTCCTTATTCTGGGATCTTGGGGTCCCCTCTGCGCCTCTGGGTCTCTCTTCCTTCTCCTCTGCTCTGCTTCTCAGGCTCTCAGACAGACTGTCTGACTGACTGTGGCTGACTGACCCTGATCTAAGATGGTTCCCACCTTATATACTCCCTCTATGTGTGAGCTCAGGTGACCAGCACCCAATGAGCTCCTAGCTTTACCCAGGCTGCTCCCCCTATCTGCCCCTACACTACTGGGATGTTCCACCCCCCCTCCCACTCCAGCCAAGGACAGACTCGGTCGTACCTGCACATTTATTAAGTGGGAGTACCGTCGGTCTGTCCCCCGGAAATGGGATGTGTGTAGTGCATGCAGCCTACTAGCTCAGTTCCACACTCCATCCTTACCCGGGAGTGGAATACCACACCTCTGGGTTGAGGTGCAATACCCCTGTAGCAGCCGAATCCTCAGGGTGCTACATATGTGCATGCCAAGACTCCGTCCATGATGCAGGCAAACATGCCTCCCACCCTGCACCTATCATTGCACACTAGGAAACATCACTGTCAGCAACCACGTCCACGTCCCAGCGCAGCGTTCAGTTATCCCTACCTCAGTCCTTAGAACGCAAACACAAATATGCAGCCAACGCCCCACAGACCACAATACTAAACTCCCACATTTCAAGAATGCTTGCTCTCGAAATGTTGCCTTTTAGGCTCGTGGAGATGGAAGCTTTCCGAAACGTGATGGCGGTGGCCGTCCCTTGGTACTTGGTCCCCAGCCACCACTATTTCTCCCGGTGTGCCATCCCCGCATTACACAAGCATGTGTCCCACAACATTAGCCGTGCCCTCAACAAAGCAGTTACTAGGAAGATCCACCTAACCACGGACATGTGGACAAGTGCTTGTGGCCAGGGACAGTACATCACACTGATGGCACACTGGGTTAATATATTGGAAGCTGGGACCCAGTCGGACCCTGGGATGGAACATGTCCTCCCGACGCTGAGGATTGCGGGTCCTGGGTCAATCAGAGTTACCCCCACAGTCTACAGCTCCTGTACCTCTTCCTACTCCTCTTCAGCCTCCATGTCCGAAATGACCACATCAGTTGGAAGCTAGAAGCACTGCAGCACTGCCTTGGCCAAACGTCAACAGGCTGGGCTGAAGCTAATATGCTTAGGTGACAAAACACACACCGCTGAAGAGTTGTTAACAGCTGTAAAAGAGCAAGCAGATCTGTGGCTCTCACCGCTGAATCTACATCCAGGCATGGCCTTGTGTGACAATGGCCGGAACCTGGTGGAGGCTCTGAAGCTAGGCAAGCTCGCTCATGTATCATGCCTGGCCCATGTGCTCAACCTAGTGGTTCAGCAGTTTCTCAAAACCTACTCGGATCTGCCTGAGATGCTTGTCAAAGTACGCCGCGTGTGAGGCCATTTTTGAAAGTCACCTACAGCTTCCGCCACCCTGGCTGTGCCTCATCAGCGTTTGCAGCTTGCAGCTCACCAACTGGTGTGCAATGTCATCACGCGTTTGGATTTGTGAGCAGCAGAGGACATTTGTTGAGTACCAGCTTAAACACGCCTGTCGGTATTCAGTTCAGCCTCCGCACATAAGACCTGAAGAGTGGGCATGGATGTCTGACATCTCTGCCGTCCTCTAAAACTTTGAGGACTCTACCAAGATGGTGAGAGGCGGTGATGCCATAATTATCATCACCATCCCACTTCTCTGTCTACTGAAACGCTTGCTGCTCACAATTAAAGAGGAGGCATTGCAGGTGGAGCGCGATGAGAAAGAGAAAGGAATCATACAGGGTAATGCCACACAGCCCAGCCTCATCTCATCCCAAAGCGGATTGGGTGATAATGAGGAGGAGGAAGAGGAGGAGGAACAGGAGCTGGTTTCCTGCGATACAGATGGTACTACCCACACAACTGTCATACCGTCTGTTCAGCGTGGATGGCCTTAAGAGAGGGAGAACAAGGAGGAGGAGGAGAGCATGGACAGTCACCTTGGTCAGGACAGGGAAGTCTTGCCTGTTGGCAGTCTGGCACACATGGCTGAGTTTATGTTCTGCTGCCTTTCCCGTGACCCTCGCATTGTTAACATTTTGGGCGACAGTAATTACTGGTTAGCCACACTTCTAGACCCATTCTACAAGGAGAACTTTCTATCTCTCCTTCCCGCGGCGCAGAAGTCTAGTAAAATGTTGCAGTACTAGAAGGCCCTTGTTGAGGAATTATTTAAAAAATTCCCATCTGAAAACGCTTGAGGAAGAGATCACAGTTCCTTGGACAACCAAGGAGTACCGACAAGGAAGAGACAAATACAATGCAACAGAGGCAGGCGAACACTGTCAAAGGTCTGGGACAGTTTTCTCAGACCTTTCCAGTGCCCAGGTAATGATGTGCGGGGTACTCTGACAAGGAAGGAAAAGTTTTGGAAGATGCTGAAGGAGTACCTTGCCGACCGTACCAAGGTCCTCTGTGATTCCTCTGTGCCTTATAACTATTGGGTATCCATGCTGGACATGTGGCATGAACTGGCTCTCTACGCCTTGGAGATACTGGCCTGCCCTGCCGCTAGCGTTTTGTCAGAGCAGGTTTTTAGTATTGCCGGGGGCATTATAACTGATAGGCGCATCCACCTGTGAACTGAAAATGCTGACAGGCTGACTCTTATAAAAATGAACATGGGCTGTATTGGGCCAGACTTCTCAACACCACCAGATGATAGCAGCGGAGCATAAATTCAAATCCAGTGTTTATTCTTTTGGGGGTCTGTTCCCATGCACACCTTCACACCCAGACATGGGTATATGCTTCAATATTTTTTCATATTTTATGTTGCCCTCCTCCTTCTCCTTCTCCTCATCCTCCACCACCATATCACCTTGGTGACCATAATGCCACATAATTTTTTTAAGGGTATTTATGATGCCCGTAGGAACTATTTTTAGAGGCCTACCTCTAACTTTAGATATAATATATACAGTACAGACCAAAAGTTTGGACACACCTTCTCATTTAAAGATTTTTCTGTATTTTCATGACTATGAAAATTGTACATTCACACTGAAGGCATCAAAACTATGAATTAACACATGTGGAATTATATACTTAACAAAAAAGTGTGAAACAACTGAAAATATGTCTTATATTCTAGGTTCTTCAAAGTAGCCACCTTTTGCTTTGATGACTGCTTTGCACACTCTTGGCATTCTCTTGATGAGCTTCAAGAGGTAGTCGCTGGAAATGGTCTTCCAACAATCTTGAAGGAGTTCCCAGAGATGCTTAGCACTTGTTGGCCCTTTTGCATTCACTCTGCGGTCCAGCTCACCCCAAACCTCTGGCCAAGAGTTTACTCTCTGCAGTGGGCACCAATACCCGGTGTCCTTCTTTAAAGGACCTGACCATGGCCTTTCTATTATATGTTCGGCTCTGCACTGCCTGAGCATCCAGAAGGTGCTCTTTTACTATAGGCATGACCGCCGTGATCCGGTCCTGCATACTTGCCACATGTTCTATTACACTCCTATGTGGGGTAGGCTCCTGTTCCCATGTCTCTTTGGCTACGTCCAGCAGTCCCCTGGGGTGCCTGCCGTAAGGTAACTCAAGGGGTGAGAACCCCGTGGAAGTCTGTGGTACCTCACGAACAGCAATCATTAAATAGGGCAGTAACATGTCCCAATCCCTCCCTTTCTTGGAAACCACCTTTTTTAACATGGACTTGAGGGTTTTATTGAACTGTTTGACTAACCCGTCGGTCGGTGGATTGTACACTGACGTGCGCAACTGTTTTATTTTTAGCAGCTTGCACAGTTCCTTCGTCACCTTGGACATAAAAGCAGTCCCCTGATCTGTAATGATCTCCTTAGTAGTGTTGAGCCACCCCCGTAGTGTTCGGGTTCGGTTCGTCGAACACCGGTATGTTCGCCGAACTGTTCGTCGAACTGTTCGTCGAACACCGTCGAACACCGCTGAAACCAATGGCAGGCAAACAAAAACACATAGAAACACATAGAAAACACCTTCAAAGGAGTCCAAAAGCTGACAAACTGCTCAGAAGACTCAACTAACACATGGAAAAGTGACAAGTACATATAGTCATGCGAAAAGAAAAAAGGTGGAGGAGTAAAAGGAGGGGGAGACACAGATATAGGCATGTCATGCCCTACTAAAATCAAGAAAGGCTGGAGTAAAATTCTAAAATCAGCCTACCAACACCCAGACGTCGTGACAAGAAAATTTAAAAAATAAATATTTTTAGGTAGAATGGCGGTTCCATTCAGAACACTTTCCTTACAAGACGTAGTGGTATCCCCGTTGTGAGCTGTGCCAAAAATGGAACCCAATACATTCGGACTAATCCACCATTTGTCATATCCAAGGGGCAGGTCAGTAAACGACAACATCGTCGCGGAGCCAAGTACAGTAGTATATACTGTACATCCTTTGACAAGGCAATCAGGCGGATCAAGAAGTTGGGAAGGGTCACCCTAATGGCCAAAACAGACATTGATGCGGCGTTCCGGTTACTTACTACCTGTGCCTCCGAATAGTGTCCACCTATTGGGCTGCTTCTGGGAAGGAGCATACTATATAGATCGCTGTTTGCCCATGGGGTGGTCCAGATCCTGCTCACTATTTGAGGCGTTTAGTTGCTTCTTCGAATGGGTTGTAATGGACGTTTCTAAGGGGGCACATATTATCCATTACCTCGACAACTTCTTATGCCTGGGCCCAAAAGATTCGCCACAGTGTGAATACACGCGGTAGTCCACCTGTGAGAAGGAGAGAGCTGGAGGGAGAGCGGACACCACAGAGCCGAAGGGTTAGATGGAGAAAGGAAGAAGGAAAGAGGTCGAGGGAGGTAAGGGAGTACAGTGGAAGGCCGACCTGAGCTCCCCCACATTCCTGCTGGGCGGGGAACAGCCCTGGGAAGAAAAGCCGCTTGCGCATCCCTTTGAGGTTACAGGCGCGAGCGGGCAGAGGGACTACGCTGGAGTGTGAAGCCGACACGGCCAGTCCGTTCCTGCCCGTGCGACCTCTGTGTCGCCGGGTTTGTGCCAGAGCCGCGGTGGACCCTGACGGCCAGCCCCCCTCTCCCAATACTGGTGCCTGTCCACTGGTGGGTCGAGCCCCCCACGGTGGGGGGGAGTAACATCTGCAGAAGAAAGACCATCTTCCAGCCAAACTAAGATGTCTACTTCTTTTCGAGGACAATGTGATACGATACCTTTCTTACGGACACGCCCATCGCTACAAATTCCAGATGAGGCACAAAAACAGCAGGTGCTTCAACGGATATCAAGTGCTCCTTCAAGTGGGCTCTCCTCCACCTCAAATTCAATATCACAAATACTCCAGTCCTCAGAGGTGTCACCCCAATCGCACTTGCTTCCTCACAGCTCCCAAGTCTCCAGCTGCATGTCTGAGTATGGGGTAACACAGATGGTTGAGTCTGCACAGCTGTTTACTCATACTATAGCCTGGGAAACGGAGGTCTGCTCCAGAGCTTCTGTTAATCCAGACGAGGAAATGATCTGCACTGATGCCCAGAATCTTTATGAGTCGAATCCAGGACCAGATGAAGAAAGTTCTGAGCATAATGTAGATCCTCGTTCCCAAACTGTAACTCCTGTTGGTGGAGACAATGATGAAGACGATGATGAGACTCAAATACCTGATTGGAGCGACAACTTGACTTTTCGGTCAGGGCAGAAAGAAGTTGGCTCTGAGGACGATGGGTGTGAGAACACACAGGGTGATGATGACGAGGTTGGAGATCACACTTACTGTCAACCCACAGTCATCCAGTCGATGAGGTCAGCAGAGGAGGTGGAGGAGGATGCTATTGATGACGAGGTTAGGTTGCGCCTTCCTGGACAGAGACTGAGTACTGGAAGCACGTCAACAACTGCATCCTCAACCACAACTCTGCCTCTGACCACAAGTCGTGGTGGCTCTTCAGGTCGCATGAGCTCTAAGCCTTGCACAGCCTGGGCGTTTTTTCAGATCGATAAGGATGACCCAACTCGTGTTATCTGTAATATTTGTCACCAAAAGCTAAGTAGAGGCCAAAAAATTCATAGTTTGAGTACTTCATACATGAACCGTCACATGGATATGAAGCATAAGTTGCAGTGGGAAGCTCACTGTGCTACAATGCGGCCTAGCGGGTCGGGCCAACCAACGTCTGCCCCATCTTGTGCATCCGCGGCCTCTTCATCCTCTGTGACTGGGGGGACAGCAGTCACACATGTTTTTGGACGCAGACCTGCCACCTCTTTACTCGCAACAGCCAGTGTGATTGGCAGGTCATCATTTCATTTGGAAGTGGAAACACCAGCTGGTGTTGAGTGCTCTCCGACATCGAGAGCACCACCTTTGGATCAAGGCAACCTAACTTTTCCGCCTGCATCTTCCTCACAGACCGGCAATTTGCCGGGGACACATTACTCAACCCCGTCTAAGCACAACAGCCAGCCCTCGGTCTGGTAAAAGACCATTTCCTCCTAGCCATGACAAAGCTAAGAGGTTGAATTTCACCATCTGCAAGCTTTTGGCTACAGAAATGCTGCCTTTCCGCCTGGTGGACACAGAGGATTTTTGAGACCTTATGCCCTTCACCGGGGCAATGTCACACACGTGCCTTGTATGGCTCACGTTTTGAACCTGGTTGTCCAGCAATTTTTAGCCCACTATCCCGAACTAGATGGCTTTCTGCAGAGGGCACGGTCGTTGTGTGCTCACTTCCGCCGTTTACATCCCGCAGCTCAACGACTTACATCTCTACAGAAGTCGTTGGGCCTGCCAGTTCACCGGCTGAAATTCGATGTGCCGACACGGTGGAATTCAACTCTGCACATGTTGCAGCGACTGTGGCAGAACCGACAAGCCCTGGTGCAATACGTTCTGACATATAGCCTGGGCCAACGAGATCCAGAGATGGGGCAAATTACGCTGCAGGAGTGGTCTCAGATCAGGGACCTATGCACCCTTCTGCACAGTTTTGAAATGGCGACGAAGATGTTTAGTGCTGATGATGCCATTATCAGCATGACTATTCCGGTGATTTACATGCTGGAGCACACGTTAAACAGAATTCAGAGTCAGGTGGTGGGACAAGAGGAGGTGGAGGAAGTAGAGGAGGAGTCGTATGCGGATGGAATAATATCTCCAAGGTCCAGACGGTCGGCAGCACCAAGGTGGCAGGCATGGGAGGGTGGGGGAGAGGGATTAACCAGGGCGCATGGTAGCAGCCAAACTGTTGAGGAAGGTGCAGGAGCCGAGGAAGAAGTGGATGACGAACTGGCGATGGGCATGGAATACTTATCAGATGAGGGAGACCTTGATCACATTTCTGTTGTGCGAGGTTGGGGGGAGAGGGCACAGGAAGGAAGCATGATTCTTACCTCGCTACCAACACAACAAGGACTTGGTCCTCCTGGATGCGCAAGACACATGAGTGCCTTCTTGCTGCACTACCTGCAACATGACCCTCGGATTGTCAGAATTCGAAGTAATCCCGACTACTGGGTTGCCACACTCTTAAATCACCGGTACAAAAGTAAATTTGCCGAAATAATTCCTGCCATAGAAAGGGATTCACGCATGCAGGAGTATCAGCAGAGGCTGTTGCAGAATCTTACATGGCTTTTCCACAAAACACCAGTGGTGCACATAGTGAATCTCACAGTTCTAACTAGTGTTGAGCCACCCCCGTAGTGTTCGAGTTCGGTTCGGTTCGTCGAACACCCGTGTGTTCGCCGAACTGTTCGTCGAACTGTTCGTCGAACACCTTCGAACACCGTTAAAACCAATGGCAGGCAAACAAAAACACATAGAAACACATAGAAAACACCTTCAAAGGTGTCCAAAAGCTGACAAACTGCTCAGAAGACACAACTAACACATGGAAAAGTGACAAGTACATATAGTCATGTGAAAAGAAAAGAGGTGGAGGAGTAAAAGGAGGGGGAGACACAGATATAGGCATGTCATGCCCTTCTAAAATCCAAAAAGTGAGAAGCCGACACGTTCAGTCCGCTCCTGCCCGTGCCACCTCCGTGTCGCCGGGTTTGTGCCAGAGCCGCGGTGAACCCTGACGGCCAGCCCCCCTCTCCCAATACTGGTGCCTGTCCGCTGGTGGGTCGAGCGAGCCCCCGTGTGGTGGAGGCAGCTCTAAGCTTTTTAATTTAAATTGTCTCTCTAATTTGAATGAATACACTTTAAATCCATTTACAAGGATCTATTGGAGGGCAAGTCTCATGCCAGCAGCCGCGTAATTCCAGCTCCAGTAGCATCCACTAAAGCTGCTGCAGTTAAAAAGCTTTTATAAGGATCGAGCTCGGCTGTCCAACGCAAGGCATCCTACTGCCAGTCCCAGCCCCTATGCCTTGGGGTGCCTCCTGATGCTCTTCACTGAGTATCCCGTGGTCCCGAAGCATTTTCTTTGAAAAAATTAAGTGTCCAAACTACAGGTGGTGTAGCTTGCTTAACAGCCGTGATAATCCGCTGACTAGCAGACACTGCTACTAGGCACAAAGTATTTCCTGGGCTAGATGCAGTTAAAAATTTGTAATTAGATACTCTCGTTGGATGCTGAGAAAGCATTCCATAGAGTCTCCTGGCACGCCATATATGATTCTCTTAAAAAGCTTGGGGTAGGGGTCTAGGGGACCCTTTTATAGCCAAAATCACGGCCCTGTATCGCAATAAGTCACCTAGGCTGAAGATAAATGGAACTGTAGCACCCTGAGGGCTCAGTTGCTACAGAGGTATTGCACCTCACCCAGAGGTGTGATATCTCACTCTCAGGTAAGGATGTAGTGTGGATCAGGACCCGACACCTGCATGCATTACACCACATTGTCGTGGGGCAGGGCGACCAATATGCCCCTGAGATGGGCACGACAGTCCCTGTCCCTGGCTGGAGTGGGGGGAGGGAACACTGAGGAAGGGGAACCCTGTAGTGCAGGAGCAGGGAGGAAGCAGTTCCTGGGTGCATTGAGAAGGGAGTATAAAAGGTGGGCACCATCTTAGTTCAGTGCAGAGAAGTCTGAGCAGAAGTGGCAGGGAGCAGGGGCTCTGCATGAGCTCTGCTCCGGAGGCGGGCCTAGTAACAGAGGCCCAGGCCTGGAAGAGGGAGAAGGAAGGAAGAGGAGCGGAGAAGGCTCCAGGAACGAGGAACGAAGGGATCCCAGGGGTGCGGACGGGCGTGTCGCCACCGCACGCCCGAATCCACCTGCGTGGAGGGGTCAGGCCAAAGGGGGAGACCGGTCCCCGAAACTAGTGGAGGCAGGAAACGACCCTCAGCTAGAAACAGGAGGCTGTGACATTTTATGTGGCGCAGCCCCTCGTTACACCCGCTAGGAAGGCACCACATAGGGTCAGGGAAACTGGCGCCAAGTCTACCAAGAGGAGGCCCGAGGCAGCCGGACAGAAGGGTTGGTAAGAAAGGCCAGACAAAGGACACACAAAGGGGGTCCTGTGAAGCGCTCCAAAGTTATCTGGGAGTTGTCTGAGCCCCTCACCTAGTGAGCACAGTACGACGTGGGCAGCCGTTACCTGCAGACGTGGTCTGGATAATAAGAACTGTGAGTAAAGGCCCTGGACTGCATCACTGACTCCGTGTCATTACTGCTCCTGCCCTGCACCATCACCCCCATCCTCCGCATACACTGCCCTGAGGCTATACTCCTCCCGTGGGGAGTTATGCTACGCTCTGCTGCACCCACAACACCAGCCTCAGCGGTCTGCCCTGGAGCGGCGGTTCACTCTGACCGCAATCCACGGGTGGCGTAGTCGGACATTTAAACATCAAAACCACATAAATAGTTCCTCCACTGGTTTGACCGCCCTGAGCCACGGAACCGGGTCGCCGCCACGGAGACTACAACCACCAGCATCCACCAAAAAGGGTCCGGCTCCGGGTGTCCCAAGGCCCAGGGGGCGCGTCAGAACATTTTCATCACCTTTCACAATCACCAATGGGACAAGGCAGGGATGTTCTCTGTCCCCTCTCTTATACATCCTAGTGACGGAGCACCTGCTCTCATCAATTCGCCATAACCCCAATATTAGGTGGATTGAGGTGGGAGGCACCGAGTACAAGTGCTCTCTATTTGCTGATGATGTCCTAGTATATATCACTCAATCACATATATCCATCCATGCTGTTATGGCTGAAATAGATCACTTTGTTACATGGTCAAATTTTAAAATCAATGCAGCGAAGTCTGAGGCCCTCGATGTCTCCCTCCCCAAATCCATATAGGATTCCATCCAGTCCAACTTTCCCTTTGCCTGGCCCTCACAGGGTATCAAATACTTAGGAATTCCTATTCATAGAGACCTCTCCCATCTATGTTATCTTAATTTTGGGCCCTTTATTGAACAACTCCATACAGACCACGGTTGGCAAGTTAGAACTGTAAGATTCACTACGTGAACCACTGGTGTTTTGTGGAAAAGCACATGTACACTGTGTTCCAAATTATTATGCAAAAAGTGTTTAGGAGTGATAAGGGAAGAATTTGTTTGTTTGTCAGTTAAACTCATTGATGGTGATGTGTGTCAGGGCTCTTTATATCACTGTAAGCAATTGCAGACACCTGTGCTAATTAGTTTGTCAGGTGTGTCCAATGAAAGGCAAGACTACTTAAGAAGGCTGTCTCACATTATTAAGCAGCCTACATTTTCTGCCAAAATGGGAAAGAAAAAGGATGTGTCGGCTGCTGAGAAGCAACAAATTGTGGAGTGTTTAGGTCAAGGCATGACTACAATCAACATTGTGCGATGATCAGGATGAAGTGTCTTGGCAATCAAGAAGTATGTAGCTGATTCACAATACACACGTGTGCGTGCTGATAAGGGCAAATTGAGGACTCTTTCCTACAGGCAATTACGTCAGGTTGAAAGAGCAGCGGCAAAAAAGCCTTGTCATAGCAGCAGACAAGTTTTTGAAACTGCTGGTGCCTCCAACGTCCCCCGAACAACAAGATGCAGGGTCCTTCAGAGGTTTGCAGCTGTGCATACGCCATCCTGTCGACCTCCTCTATCCACTTCACACAAGCAGAAACGGCTCCAGTGGGCCAAACATTACATGAAGACTGATTTCAAAACTGTTTTGTTCACGGATGAGTGCCGTGCAGCGCTCGATGGTCCAGATGGATGGAGTGGAGGATGGCTGGTTGATGGACACCCCACGCAAACACGGCTACAGCGCCAACAAGGAGGAGGTGGAGAAATGTTTTGGGCTGGAATCATGGGGAGAGAGATTGTCGGCCCCTTTAGGATCCCTGAAGGCGCTAAAGATGAACTCCATAATGTATGTGGATTTTCTCAAACAGCACTTCCTGCCATGGTTCAAGAAGAAGAACCGTGTATTTCACAGCAAGATCATTTTTTTGCATGATAATGCACCATCTCATGCTGCACATAAAACATCTGCATCTCTGGCTGATATGGGCATAAAAGGGGACAAACTTATGGTGTGAGACCCATGCTCCCCTGACCTCTACCCCATTCAGAACCTTTGGAGCATCATTAAAAGGAGTGTCTATGATGGCGGGAGGCAGTTCACATCTAAGCAACAGCTCTGGGAGGGTATTCTGTCCTCATGCAAAACAATTGAAGCAGAAACCATCCAAAACCTGACAAATTCAATGGACGAGAGAGTTCAGAAGCTCCTTTCGAACAAGGGGTCCTATGTGAAAATGTAACATCACCTAGAATAAAGTTTTGAGTTGAAAACTGTTTGATTTCAGTTTCTAACAACCTGCTAATGCTTATAATTTCAAAAATGACCATTTTTTTGGTCTTTATTAAAATGAAAAGGTTGATCGAAAAGTTTGGGGGATCTAAGAGTGTGGCAACCCAGTAGACATGATTACTTCGAATTCTGACAATATGAGGGTCATGCTGCAGGTAGTGCAGCAAGAAGGCACTTATGTGTCTTGCGCATCTCGGAGCCCCAAAATTATTTTCCGGGCTAGATGCAGCTAAAAATTATTATTAATTTTAAATCTGGTGAAGCTTTAGTATAGATGGCCTAATAGGATCAGTGCTGCACACTGCTACAAAGCCCAAATTATTTTCCAGCCAAGATACAGATAAACATGATTAGTAATTTTAAATCTGGTGGAGCTTATTATAGATGGCCTAATAGAATCAGTGCTGCACACTGCTACAAAGCCCAAATTATTTTCCAGCCAAGATGCAGATAAACATGATTAGTAATTTGAAAGCTTAAAACGGTTGGTAGGGTGATTTTAACCAATCATCAAGCTTTTACTCTCCCCAGGATGACACAGGGGTAGAAAAGTCATTTCGGATCCATGATTTGTTCATCTTTACGAACGTGAGTCTGTCTGCATTATCAGTGGAGAGCCGCGTGCGCTTATCTGTCAGCACACTACCAGCAGCACTGAACACACGTTCAGACAGAACGCTGGCTGCGGGGCATGACAAGATCTCCAAGGCGTAAGTGGCTAGCTCCGGCCATTTATCCAGATTGGAAGCCCAAAAAGAGCAAGGGTCCAGTGACACAGTCATGGCTTCAATGTTTACTTGGAGATACTCCTGTACCATCGTCTCTAGGCGTTGACTATGTGTCAGACTTCTTGTCTCCTGTGGCCTTGCAAAGGATGGGCTAAAAAAGTGGTGAAATGATTCCGCAAAATTGATGTTACCAGCAGATACTGTGGTTCTGTTACGGTTTGAGTGCTGAACACTTGACGGTCCCACGGTTGGCAAGATAGAACTGTGAGATTCACTACGTGCACCACTGGTATTTTGTGGAAAAGCACATGTAAGATTCTGCAACAGTCTCTGCTGATACTCCTGCATGCGTGCATCCCTTTCTATGGCAGGAATAATTTCTGCAAATTTACTTTTGTACCGGGGATCTAACAGTGTGGCAACCCAGTAGTCAGGATTATTTCTAATTCTCACAATTCGAGGGTCATGTTGCAGGTAGTGCAGCAAGAAGGCACTCATGTGTGTTGCGCATCCAGGAGCACCAAGTCCCTGTTGTGTTGGTGGCGAGGTAACAATCATGCTTCCTTCCTCTGTCCTCTCCCCCCAACCTCGCACAACAGAAATGTGATCAAGGTCTCCCTCATCTGATGAGTCTTCCATCAGTTCGTCCTCCACTTCTTCCTGGGCTCCTGCACCTTCCTCACTAGTTTGGCTGCTACCATGCGCCCTGGTAAAACCATCTCCCCCACCCTCACATGCCTGCCGCCTTGGTGCTGCCGACTGTCTGGACCTTGCAGATGTTAGCCCTTCCGCATACAACTCCTCCTCCTCTACTTCCTCCACCTCCTCTTGTGCCACCACCTGACTCCGAATTCTGTTTAACATGTGCTCCAGCATGTAAATCACCGGAATTGTCATGCTGATAATGGCATCGTCAGCACTAAACATCTTCGTCGCCATTTCAAAACTGTGCAGAAGGGTGCATAGGTCCCTGATCTGAGACCACTCCTCCAGCGTGATTTGCCCCACCTCTGGATCTTGTTGGCCCAGGCTATACGTCAGAACGTATTGCACCAGGGCTTGTCGGTGCTGCCACAGTCGCTGCAACATGTGCAGAGTTGAATTCCACCGGGTAGGCACATCGCATTTTAGCCGGTGAAGTGGCAGGCCCAACGACTTCTGTAGAGATGTAAGTCGCTGAGCTGCGGGATGCGAACGGCGGAAGTGAGCACACAGCGACCGTGCCCTCTGCAGAAGGCCATCTAGTCTGGGATAGTGGGCTAAAAATTGCTGGACAACCAGGTTCAACACGTGAGCCATACAAGGCACGTGTGTGACATTGCCCCGGCGAAGGGCCGCACCCAGGTTTGCAGCATTGTCGCACACGGACTTCCCTGGTTTCAGGTCCAGTGGAGACAACCATTCATGAAATTGGTTCTCCAGGGCTGACCACAACTCCTCAGCTGTGTGACTCACATTTCCCAGACATTTCAATGTAAAAACCGCCTGATGACGTTGAGCCCTACTGCCAGCATAGTAACGAGGTGTGCAGGATCCCTTCTGCGCAGTTAGAAAGCTTGTGGCATGACCAGACAGGCTTTGGGTGCAGGTGGAAGACTGAGAGGAGGTTGAGGAGGCAGAAGCAGTGGAGGAACTTTGACATAAAGAGGATTGACGCACAACTCGTGGGGACGGCAAGACTTGGACAGCAGCCCCTTGTCCTGCTGTCACCATAGTTACCCAGTGCCCAGTCAGCGACATGTAACGCCCCTGTCCATGCCTTCTCGTCCAAGTGTCTGTGGTGAAATGCACCCTGTCACACACAGAGTTTCTCAAAGAAGTGGTGATGTTGTGTGCGACATGCTGGTGGAGCGCAGGCACACCTTTCTTTGAGAAGTAGTGCCGACTGGGCATCTGGTACTGGGGCACTGCGACGGACATAAGGTCTCGAAAATCCTCTGTGTCCACCAGGCGGAAAGGCAGCATTTCTGTAGCCAAGAGCTTGCAGATGGTGAAATTCAACCTCTTAGCTTTCTCATGGCTAGGAGGAAATGGTCTTTTACTTGTCCACATCTGAGGGACCGAGGGCTGGCTATTGTGCTTAGACGGGGTTGATAAGGGTGTCCCCGGCAAACTGCCGGTCTGTGAGGAAGATGCAGGCGGACATGTTAGGTTGCCTTGATCCAAAGGTGGTGCTATCGATGTCGGACAGCGCTCAACACCAGCTGGTGTTACCACCTCCAAAGAAAATGATGACCTGCCAATCACGCTGGCTGTTGCGGGTAAAGAGGTGGCAGGTCTGCGCCCCAAAACAGGTGTGACTGCTGTCCCCCCAGTCACAGAGGATGAAGAGGCCGCGGATGCACAAGATATGGCAGACGGTGGTTGGCCCGGCCGGCTAGGCCGCATTGTAGCACACTGAGCTTCCCACTGCAACTTATGCTTCATGTCCATGTGCCGGTTCATGCATGAAGTACTCAAACTATGTATTTTTTGGCCTCTACTTAGCTTTCGCTGACAAATGTTACAGATAACACGAGTTGGGTCATCTTTATCGATCTGAAAAAATTCCCAGGCTATGCAAGGCTTAGCACCCATGCGACCTGCAGAGCCACCACGACTTGTGGTGAGAGGCAGAGTTGTGTTTGAGGATGCAGTTGTTGACGTGCTTCCAGTACTATGTCTCTGTCCAGGAAGGCGCAACCTGACCTCGTCGTCACTAGCATCTTCCTCCACCTCCCCTGCTGACCTCATCTCTTGGCTGACTGTGGGTTGACAGTAAGTGGGATCTCCAACCTCATCATCATCACCATGTGCGTTATCACACACGTCGTCCTCAGAGCCAACCTGTTCCTGCCCTGACAAAAAACTAAAGTTGTCGCTCCAATCAGGTATTTGAGTCTTATCATCGTCTTCCTCATTGTCTCCACCAACAGGAGTTACAGTTTGGGAATGAGGGTCTACATTATGGTCAGAACCTTCTGCGTCTGGTCCTGGATCCGACTCATAAAGATTCTGGGCATCAGTGCAGATCATTTCCTCGTCTGGATTCACAGAAGCGCTGGAGTCGACCTCTGATTCCCAGGCTATAGTATGAGTAAACAGCTCTGCAGACTCAACCATCTGTTCTACCTCATACTCAGACGGACAGCTGGAGATTTGGGAGCTGTGAGGAAGCAAGTGCGATTGGGGGGACACCTTTGAGGACTGGAGTATTTGTGATGTTGAAGTTGATGTGGAGGAGAGCCCACTTAAAGGAGCACTTGATATCCGTTGAAGCACCTGCTGTTTTTGTGCCTCATCTGGAATTTGTAGCGATTGGCGTGGCCGTAAGAAAGGGATCTTATCACATTGTCCGCTAAAAGAAGTAGACATTTTAGTTTGGCTGGAAGATGGTCTTTCTTCTGCAGATGTTACTGTTGCTTTAACACCTACCCCACGGACACAACCTTTTTTCCCCTTCCCAACACGCCTATTCCCCTTTCCACCAGCAGCAGGCCTTTTTCCACTCATTTTGGTGGTTAACTAATTCACAACTCTGGAGTTGTTTGCACAAAAAAACAATGGATGGGAACCGAGCAGAGCTGAGTGGCCAAACTGTGGAATTAGGCCAAAACTATTGGCTGGGTTAGATGCAGAAAAAAATTATATTCAATTTGCAACCTGATGGAGGTCAGTATCGATGGACTAATAGAACAAGTCCCACACACAGCTAGAAGCCCAAATATTTTTTCAGAGGTAGATGGAGAAAAAAATTTTATTCAGTTTGCAACCTGATGGAGGTCTGTATAGATGGATTAATAGAACAAGTCCCACACACAGCTACAAGCCCAATATTTTTTCAGAGGTAGATGCAGAAAAAAAATATATTCAGTTTGCAACCTGATGGAGGTCAGTATAGATGGACTAATAGAGAAAGTCCCACACACTGCTAGAAGGCCAAATATTTTTTCAGAGCTAGATGCAGACAAAAAATTATTTTTAATTTGCAACCTGATGGAGGTCAGTATAGGTGGACTAATAGAACAAGTCCCACACACTGAGTTTCATATCAAAAAGGTCAAAGAGTATTCCTCCGCCATAGAATTTTTTTCACACACAAACCACAGTTAATAATCTGGTTTAGGGAAGATATACAACAAAGAATCTTAATAAAATCATTCTTTTATTTCATCAATTAAAAATTTTTTTTATAAGAATACAATAAGAAATAAGTAAAAGCAGAGACCTAAAAACAATAAGGAGACAACTCACAGTCAATCCAGTAACATACAGTATTATCCCTAACTGATGTATCTACAAGAAATTATATCACTGCAGATCCATTAAGACATCAATACAAATTGCACTATTCCCATAAAGATTTACTCCCAATTTATTTTTGTGTATAATATGGTAAGCGATTTTATAGATGAATGTCAAGTGACAAACTGATTATAGAATGAAATCATATTATAAAGTGCCAAAAATAGTGCAATTGTAATAGTGAAAAACCCCGGTAAAAGATATCTGGGGTATGTCTAAGGCATCTAAGATATGTCTAAAGTATATATATTTTTTTAAAGTATATATATTTTTAATATGGTAAACGATTTAATAGATGAATGTCAAGTGACAAATTAATTATAGAATGAAATCATATTATAAAGTGCCAAAAATAGTGCAGTTGTTATAGTGAAAAACCCAGGTATAAGATATCTGGGGTATGTCTAAGGCATCTAAGATATGTCTAAAGTATATATATTCAAGACAACCATAGTACTTACAAAGGGATTGGTGATAATATTATGTATCTGGAGGTCTCCTAGACAGAACCTGCCCCGACGACGCCGTTTCGCTAATGTGCTTCTTCAATAGGGGCCCTTATCTTATACCTGGGTTTTTCACTATAACAACTGCACTATTTTTGGCACTTTATAATATGATTTCATTCTATAATTAATTTGTCACTTGACATTCATCTATTAAATCGTTTACCATATTAAAAATATATATACTTTAAAAAAATATATATACTTTAGACATATCTTAGATGCCTTAGACATACCCCAGATATCTTTTACCGGGGTTTTTCACTATTACAATTGCACTATTTTTGGCACTTTATAATATGATTTCATTCTATAATCAGTTTGTCACTTGACATTCATCTATAAAATCGCTTACCATATTATACACAAAAATAAATTGGGAGTAAATCTTTATGGGAATAGTGCAATTTGTATTGATGTCTTAATGGATCTGCAGTGATATAATTTCTTGTAGATACATCAGTTAGGGATAATACTGTATGTTACTGGATTGACTGTGAGTTGTCTCCTTATTGTTTTTAGGTCTCTGCTTTTACTTATTTCTTATTGTATTCTTATAAAAAAAATTTTTAATTGATGAAATAAAAGAATGATTTTATTAAGATTCTTTGTTGTATATCTTCCCTAAACCAGATTATTAACTGTGGTTTGTGTGTGAAAAAAAGTCCCACACACTGCTAGAAGGCCAAATATTTTTTCAGAGCTAGATGCAGAAAAAAATTATATTCAGTTTGCAACCTGATGGAGGTCTCTATAGATGGATTAATAGAACAAGTCCCACACACAGCTAGAAGCCCAAATATTTTTTCAGAGGTAGATGCAGATAAAAATTATTTTTAATTTGCAACCTGATGGAGGTCAGTATAGATGGACTAATAGAGAAAGTCCCACACACTGCTAGAAGGCCAAATATTTTTTCAGAGCTAGATGCAGATAAAAATTATTTTTAATTTGCAACCTGATGGAGGTCAGTATAGATGGACTAATAGAGAAAGTCCCACACACTGCTAGAAGGCCAAATATTTTTTCAGAGCTAGATGCAGATAAAAATTATATTCAATTTGCAACCTGATGGAGGTCAGTATGGATGGACTAATAGAACAAGTCCCACACACAGCTAGAAGCCCAAATATTTTTTCAGAGGTACTGTAGATGCAGATAAAAATTATTTTTAATTTGCAACCTGATGGAGGTCAGTATAGATGGACTAATACAACAAATCCCACACACTGCTAGAAGCCCAATATTTTTTCAGAGGTAGATGCAGAAAAAAATATATTCAGTTTGCAACCTGATGGAGGTCAGTATAGATGGAGTAATAGAACAAGTCCCACACACAGCTAGAAGCCCAAATATTTTTTCAGAGGTAGATGCAGAAAAAAATTATTTTTAATTTGCAACCTGATGAAGGTCAGTATAGATGGACTAATAGAGAAAGTCCCACACACTGCTAGAAGGCCAAATATTTTTTCAGAGCTAGATGCAGATAAAAATTATATTCAATTTGCAACCTGATGGAGGTCTGTATAGATGGACTAATAGAGAAAGTCCCACACACTGCTAGAAGGCCAAATATTTTTTCAGAGCTAGATGCAGATAAAAATTATATTCAATTTGCAACCTGATGGAGGTCAGTATAGATGGACTAATAGAACAAGTCCCACACACAGCTAGAAGCCCAAATATTTTTTCAGAGGTACTGTAGATGCAGATAAAAATTATTTTTAATTTGCAACCTGATGGAGGTCAGTATAGATGGACTAATAGAGAAAGTCCCACACACTGCTAGAAGGCCAAATATTTTTTCAGAGCTAGATGCAGAAAAAAATTATATTCAGTTTGCAACCTGATGGAGGTCAGTATAGATGGACTAATAGAGAAAGTCCCACACACTGCTAGAAGGCCACATAATTTTTCATAGGTAGATGCAGAAAAAAATATATTCAGTTTGCAACCTGATGGAGGTCTGTATAGATGGATTAATAGAACAAGTCCCACACACAGCTAGAAGCCCAATATTTTTTCAGAGGTAGATGCAGAAAAAAATATATTCAGTTTGCAACCTGATGGAGGTCAGTATAGATGGACTAATACAACAAGTCCCACACACAGCTAGAAGCCTAATATTTTTTCAGAGGTAGATGCAGAAAAAAATATATTCAGTTTGCAACCTGATGGAGGTCTGTATAGATGGATTAATAGAACAAGTCCCACACACAGCTAGAAGCCCAATATTTTTTCAGAGGTAGATGCAGAAAAAAATATATTCAGTTTGCAACCTGATGTAGGTCAGTATAGATGGACTAATACAACAAGTCCCACACACAGCTAGAAGCCCAATATTTTTTCAGAGGTAGATGCAGAAAAAATATATTCAGTTTGCAACCTGATGGAGGTCTGTATAGATGGATTAATAGAACAAGTCCCACACACAGCTAGAAGCCCAATATTTTTTCAGAGGTAGATGCAGAAAAAAATATATTCAGTTTGCAACCTGATGGAGGTCAGTATAGATGGACTAATACAACAAGTCCCACACACAGCTAGAAGCCCAATATTTTTTCAGAGCTAGATGCAGAAAAAAATTATATTCAATTTGCAACCTGATGGAGGTCAGTATAGATGGACTAATAGAATGATGCTATGCCCAAAAGATTTTACTTCACTAGGTGCTGTAAAAAAATTGGTATTCTATACACAGGTGGTATATCTTGCAACACAGATAGGCTACTCCACTGACTAACACACTCTGCAATAGGCCAAAAAGGATTAGCTTTGCTAGATTCAGCCAAATGCTGTGAAAAAAACTTGCACAGCACTGGCACAGACCTGCCTGGCAAAAACTGATAGGAACTGATGTAACCTAGTCCTGAAAAGGACTCCAATTACAATTAGTCTTTACTCCTACAATCTATCTATTTAAGAGCACAGACCTGCCTGATAAAAGTCGTAGGAAATGCTGTAACCTAGTCCTTAAAAGGACTGCAATCACAACTATTCCCTACTCCCAAGCTATCTGTAGATTTGTGCGAAAATTGGCTTGAAATTAACAAGGTATAGCGCACACAGCAACAGCGGTGCCGTCTAACACGCAGCTGCAGCAGTGAGAAAATGGTGGCGACGGGGAAAATGGCTTGGTCTTATAGGGCAAGGACATGTGACATACACTGCCAATGACACATGCCCTTGCTTGTGTGAAAAAAAGCACTTCGCTCCGTGTGTGCGCTGCTGATAGGCTGACAGATTGCACCTCCCCACTGTAAATGCGGGAAAGAGAAAAAAAAAATGGAGATCTTCATTGTTCCTGCAGAGATCCATCCCCTGCCCCTCCCCCCACCCCGCTGTACACTCAAACTGCGTATTAACATTAATTTTCATCATTACTAAGAAAAAATCCAGTTATGATTTTGGTGCACGAACAGTTATCGAACATAACCTCGAACAGCCGAATTTTTCTCAAATTGTTCGTGTTCGCCGAACGGCTCGAACACCGCCCAAAACAGCTCGAATTTGAGATTGGCGAACAGTTCGAGTAGAACAACGCTCATCTCTAGTTCTAACTTGCCAACCTTGGGACTGTCGAGTCTTCATCACTCAAACTGTAACAGTAACACAGCATCTGCTGGTAACAGCAATTTTGTGGAATCGTTTCACCACTTTTTTAGACCATCCTTTGCAAGGCCACAGGAGACAAAAAGTCTGACACCTAGTCAACGCCTAGAGATGATGGTACAGGAGTATCTCCAAGTGAACATCGAAGCCATGACTGTGTCACTGGACCCTTGCTCATTTTGGGCTTCAAATCTGGAAAAATGTCCGGAGCTCGCCACTCACGCCTTGGAGATCTTGTCATGCCCTGCAGCCAGCGTTCTCTCTGAACGTGTGTTCAGCGCTGCTGGTGGTGTGCTGACAGATAAGCGCACGCGGCTGTCCACTGAGAATGTAGACAGACTCACGTTCATAAAGATGAACAAATCATGGATCTGCAAGGACTTTTCTACCCCTGTGTCATTCTGGGGAGACTAAAAGCTTGAGGTTTTGGTAAAATCACCTCACCAACCGTTTTAAGCAACTGTTGGGCAATTGATGTCATTTTGGAGTCCCCTTGCTGTGTTTTACGTGACATTGGCATCGTCAATTCCAGGTGGGTTGGGTCGCCCCCCCCCCCTTTTAACCGTAAGTAACTACATACACTATGGCTTAGGGTAACACAGATGGTTGAGTCTGAAGAGCTGTTTACTCAGAGGTCTGCTCCAAAGCTTCAGTGTCTGCTAGTCAGTGTAGTAGCCCAGCTTTGAAGCAAGCTACACCGCCTGTGTATCTAATAAGAATTTTTAACTGCATCTAGCCTAGGCAGACTGTGGGTACCCCCAACCATACCCAGACGCTCAGCCCTCCTACCGCCCCCCTTTCCTTGACAATACAATAATGTAACTCTTACAACTGGATGGGTGAGGATCGGTCACAGCTTTATTAACTCTTTATACTCATTCCATTAGAAAGGCATTTTATTTCTAAAATAATTCAGCTTGTTGCAGCATGCCCTGTGTCTCCACACCGGCAAGTTGGCCAACAAGTGTAAATCTCCAACATGTCCTTTCTATTTCCAGGCCACGGAGGATCCTGCGTACTCGTATGCAGGACTCTGACCCCCATCCATCACTCTTAATGCTTGTTCCACTCCGTCCTGGAGTCCTGACAGGAATATGTCCAGTCCAATATCCATTAAGTGAACACAGTCGGGCTGTATGAGGCCTGCTTTATCTCCTTCCAGTTGTCGGTGTCGTATCACTACACCGCCTCTGTCTCTTCTAAATTTTGCCATCCGAATATTTATTACCCGCCTTGTCCATTCGATGGCCGTGATGTCTCGCGCACCTTGCCATACCGCTATCGGCACAATCTCTGACCATACTATAGTTAGTTTTGTGAAAAATTCTCTGAAGCGCTCAGTGTCTAGTTTCATTATTGCCATTAGCTATGCGCTCTTGTGATGACCTAGGTCGTTTCCATTGGCCTGTATAACTAAGATGACCGGACCTCTTGCCTCTCTCCCTACCTTGATGACCTCCATTAGTACCTGTGGCCATTGCAGGCCTCTAATACCTCTCCAGTTGAAATATGTGTTATGAAACTCTAATTTCCTCCCATCTGGGCGGACTTTCGCCCTTTTTTCTGCCCAATATATGTACGAGAAAAGGATATATGAAAAAACATACGACGTAAAATCCCACAGTATGAATCAAAGAGTATAAAAATAGAAATCTTTATTAAATTTGTATATAAGTAAAAATTCATCAAATACATACGGAGTATGAAGACACAAAAAGATCATGTGCACCATTGAAAGAGAACATAGGACACCACAAAATCCACGGCAAATACACAGCATATGTAAGGCATATTCAAATAGCACACCACAATACCTTAGTACAGAGCAGTAACAATGAGCCAGAGGATGGGTGTTACATGGTGCTACACATGATTTAGCAGCCTACTTTAAATTGAACATGTGCTCTGTCTAAATTTATACTATATATACTGCCTTACTCGGCGGTTTCTTTAGTTATACTACTCACATTATATGTGTATATGAGCCTTGTTCTAAATTACCTTTTGCACACCTCTAGATATGGCAGTTTTCCTTGGCTATTGATTCAATATATACTAATAATTACATACAAACTGTCTATCTTACCTTTGAGCTTTAAGCAATTATTGCTGTATTTGCCATGGATTTTGTGGTGTCCTTTGTTCTCTTTCAATGGTGCACATGATCTTTTTGTGTCTTCATATTCTGTATGTATTTGATGAATTTTTACTTATATACAAATTTAATAAAGATTTCTATTTTTATACTCTTTGATTCATATTGTGGGATTTTACGTCGTATGTTTTTTCATATATCCTTTTCCTGCTCTGTTTGAGATGCCCACTCCATTACCTTCCATAAGTCCTTCCATTATGGTTTAACATGCTTTATATGATGTGGACTTTTTTGTGGTATAATATATGCCTATCACCCACACTGTTAGCTTAGTGTCACCTATAAAAGAAACAAACCACGTTAGGATAACAAGTCCGGTCTTATGTATCTCGCCAAACACGTGGATCGCCATCTCCCTATCCTCTGAACTTCTGTTTCTGATAGTCCTGCTCTTGCTGCTTCTGTGGCCGCGTCTATGCGGAATGAGTGTGTCCCGTAATCTTTGGGATGGTTCCCTGCCGATGTTAGGCATTTATTAAATATAGCTTGAAACTGGTATCTTGATAATGGCGTTCCATCAATGTGTGATAGGAAGAAATTACTTTGTGATCTGATGGTTATATATGTTTTTACTATTGTTACCCGACTCAGTGTACCGTTTGTGGGTTGTAGAAGTACCCAAGTGCCCCTTCCCGCTGGAACCGTTTTCAATTGGTGTATGCGTAGACGTATTGCATTATTGGCTATGACTACGTCCTGGTGTAATAAGCCTCCACTGGTGGTAATTTTGGATTAAGGTACTAATTCACTTATGCATAGCGCCCCGAAGAAGGCGATCACAAATGCAGTAGACAGTAGTGTTGCTTCAAATTGTGAGTGTCATGTTAATGGTGTTAGGGATATGATGTGAGAAATCAGTTTTAGTGACACGGGACGGGATGTCTACACTCCTGACTTGGCTGACCCCTTTTCCACCCTTTTATGGATTGTCTGATGATGAATCTCTTTGTCACATCTCCCCAATTCAGTAGTTAGAAGTGAAATGCTACTCCGGTCAGACACCGCTGCGCTGACACCCCTGATATGCCCCTCATCATTAGCTGGTGGAGAAATTCTATGGTGACTTGTAATCTGGCTTGTTCACATTGGTCAACCCGTCTGCCTGCTACTAGTCGTGTCCACTCTTCCCATGCCTTACCGTATGCTTGCCACGTCGACGGGGCAACTGACGCTCTGATTAATGGCATCAACTATTCGCCACTAGATCCCATAGGGAGGGTGGGCAACTGTTGCCCAATGGGTGGGCGTTGGGGAGGAGCTCTGTGAAAATCTGCCAATTGAATTGTGATAAAGCGTTAGCAGCAGCTTTAGACCCCTCAGCATCGTGGCTAGCGCGGACCCATACATTGTGTTTTAGGCACAGGAATGCTAGCCGGCGTAGTAGGCCTAGCACTGGGAGAGACGATGATGCCATCTTATTAATGCAGTGCGCTAGACTGGTGTTTTTTGTTATGAAGCGTATATTTTTGTTAGCCAGGCGCGCGCCCCATATTTCTATTGCTACCACTATTGGGAAGAAAAATTATTTTCCGAGCTAGATGCAGCTAAAAATTATTATTAATTTCAAAGCTGGTGGAGCTTGGTATAGATGGCCTAATACAATGAGTACCACACACTGCTACTATGCCCAAAATTATTTTCCGGGCTAGATGCAGCTAAAAATTATTATTAATTTCAAAGCTGGTGGAGCTTGGTATAGATGGCCTTATAGAATGAGTACCACACACTGCTACAGGCCCAAAATTATTTTCCGGGCTAGATGCAGCTAAAACTTATTATTAATTTCTAAGCTGGTGGAGCTTGGTATAGATGGCCTAATACAATGAGTACAACACACTGCTACTATGCCCAAAATTATTTTCCGGGCTAGATGCAGCTAAAAATTATTATTAATTTCAAAGCTGGTGGAGCTAAGTATAGATGGCTTAATAGAATGAGTACCACACACTGCTAAAGGCCCAAAATTATTTTCCGGGCTAGATGCAGCTAAAAATTATTATTAATTTCAAAGCTGGTGGTGTTATGTTCTGCTACCAAAGCTAAGGAAAGAGAGGAGATCTGTCCCTACGATAGAACTCAGCTTAATCCCTACGATGTAACAGGGGACCTGATCCTGCGATCAGACCTGCTAAAGTCCTAAGCTAGTCTGTACGGAGACCTATAGATGTGGGGAGGGAATCCCTACAAGTACTAAGGACTGGGAGGAATATGGGACACCTCCTAACAGAAATAGTAGCAGACAGACGAACAAACAAAATATATAGAACATAGAGGTCAGTAGACCAAGCAAACTAACAGAGTTAGATACAGAGCACAGGCTAGCTAGAAAGTAGATATACAATGAAGTCCAGCAAAGCCAGAAGGGCGGAGCAGGATTAAATAGGCCAACAAGGTCATGTGACCAGCAAAGGAAAAAAAAACCTAACAGCAAGGTTCTAACAGGTGGAGCTTGGTATAGATGGCCTAATACAGTGAGTACCACACACTGCTACTATGCCCAAAATTATTTTCCGGGCTAGATGCAGCTAAAAATTATTATTAATTTCAAAGCTGGTGGAGCTTGGTATAGATGGCCTAATACAATGAGTACCACACACTGCTACTATGCCCAAAATTATTTTCCGGGCTAGATGCAGCTAAAAATTTATATTAATTTCAAAGCTGGTGGAGCATCGGTATAGATGGCCTAATACAATGAGTACCACACACTGCTACTATGCCCATAATTATTTTCCGGGCTAGATGCAGCTAAAAATTATTATTAATTTCAAAGCTGGTGGAGCTTGGTATAGATGGCCTAATACAATGAGTACCACCCACTGCTACTATGCCCAAAATTATTTTCCGGGCTAGATGCTGCTAAAAATTATTATTAATTTCAAAGCTGGTGGAGCTTAGTATAGATGGCCTAATACATTGAGTACCACACACTGCTACAGGCCCAAAATTATTTTCCGGGCTAGATGCAGCTAAAAATTATTATTAATTTCAAAGCTGGTGGAGCTTAGTATAGATGGCCTAATAGAATGAGTACCACACACTGCTACTATGCCCAAAAGGTTTTACTTGGCTATGTGCAGTAAAAAATTCATATTACATACACAGGTGGTGTAGCTTGCAACACTGATAGGCTACTCCACTGACTAACACACACTGCAAGAGGCCCAAAAGGATTTGCTTAGCTAGATTTAGCCAAATGCTGTGAAAAACACTTGCACAGCACTAAAACAGACCTGCCTGGCAAAAAGTCCTAGGAAATGCTGTAACCTAGCCCTCAAAAGGGCTGCAATTACAACTAGTCCCTACTCCCAACCTATCTTTCTATTTAAGAGCAAATTCTCTTGCAATTCACACAGTTAGAAAGTATAACGCCCACAGCAGCAGCGGTGCCGTCTAACACTCAGCTGCAGCAGTGAGAAAATGGTGGTGACGTGAAAAATGGCTGGGTCTTATAGGGCAAGGACATGTGACATACACAGCCAATGACACATGCCCTTGCTTGTGTGAAAAAAAGCACTTCGCTGCGTGTGTGCGCTGCTGATAGGCTGACAGACTGCACCTCCCCACTCTAAATGCGGGAAAGAAAAAAAAAAATGGAGATCTTCATTATTTCTGCAGAGATCCATCCCCTGCCCCTCCCCCCGCCCACTGTACACTCAAACTGTGTATGAAAATTGATTAACAGCATTACTGTGAAAAAATCCAGTTATGATTTTGGTGCACGAACAGTTATCGAACATAACCTCGAACAGCCGGATTTTT
Source organism: Phyllobates terribilis (assembly GCF_046119375.1). NCBI lineage: Eukaryota > Metazoa > Chordata > Amphibia > Anura > Dendrobatidae > Phyllobates > Phyllobates terribilis. The sequence goes on from NW_027362772.1 coordinate 245,458,973, forward strand.
TTCAAATCGTTCGTGTTCGTCGAATGGCTCGAACACTGCCCAAAACAGCTCGAATTTGAGATTGGCGAACAGTTCGAGTCGAACACCGCTCATCTCTACTCCTTAGGCAGCCCAAGTAGACAGAACATGGAAAACAACTCTCGGGCAATAAGTTTAGCCGAAGTGTGGCGTAGCAGAATGGCCTCTGGGTAACGGGTGACATAATCGACGACCACAAGTAAATGTTGGTGGCCACAAGCTTATTTTACAATGGGTCCCACCAAATCCATCGCAATCAGTTCAAAAGCTACCTCTATAACTGGCAGAGGTACCAATGGGCTACGGAAGCTTGTGGTGGGTGTGGTTAGCTGAAATTTTGGGCAAGATTCACAATACCTGTGTACCTCAGCGTAAATCCCAGGCCAAAAGAACTGCTGCAAGATGCACTCTTGCATCTTTTTAACCACTAGATGCCCACCCAGCAGGTGTTTGTGGGCCATCTAGAGTACCGCCCAACAGTACAACTGAGGCACTACTAGCTGTTCCACCACCTCGTCTCGTATCTTGTTAACCCTATAGCGTAAATCTTGGTTGACCGCCATGTGCGGAAAAACTGTCTCTGCACACTGCATACTCGCGGAGTTCGCCATTAATGCATATGACCCTGACCTCCCCCCCAGTAGGTTCCAACCCAGGGATGAATGACCCATGGACGAGGGTCACTAGGCTCCCTGAGTCCAAGAGAGCCTTCGCTCAATGGCCATTGATGCACACTTGGCACAGATGGAGTTCCCCTGTTGGACCAACAGGGTCCTCGGTTTAGACGGTCTGAGCATACATAGACAACCTGCGGTTAAACCCACAGTCCATGGGTTCAACAGTCAGGGAGTAATTGGCAGCCATATGTCCTGGCCCTTGCATCGCCAGCATCTAATAGCGGTGGCACCACTAGTCCTGAAGACCGATTTAAGGGAAACTGGTTTTCTGCCACCCTCTCTCTGGGGTACCCCCTCAGTATGGGCTCAGTTCTGACTGTCCCCAGCAGAGGGGCCTGACTATTTCCCAGGCTCCTGGGCTTTTTGAGGCCTGTATGCCACTCGCATTGGGGCAGAGTTCCATATGAAGTCCTGAGTGGCCGTGTACCGCTTAATCAGGACAACGACCCAGTCTGGAGTTCCCGGGTCCCCTTGCCCCACCTAAAGCTGTATAGAAGCTGGCAGAGTTCTCACTAGCCAGTCGACGACCACCCTCTCCACCATCTGGGCCGGAGTCAAGGTCTCAGACTGGAGCCACATTTTAGCTAGCTGCAGCAAGTCATATGCCTGAGACCTGGCGGGTCGGGCCTTCATGAAGGTCCATGAAAACACCCGTTGGGCTCTCACATATGTATTAACCCCCAGTCGGGCAAGGATCTCACCTTTCAGCTTCCCATAGTCCTGGGCATCCTCCCGACTGAGGTCAAAGTAAGCCTTCTGTGCGTTGCTCATCAGGAGCAGAGCCACCACTACAGCCCATTGGGAAGTTGACAAGTTCTCCCGCTCTGCTGTGCATCATTCCAAAGAAGACTCATGGCTGTACTAGCTCAAAAGGGTGCTTCTACTCAATACTGACCAAAGGGTCTGAATACTTATGACCATGTGATATTTCAGTTTTTCTTTTTTAATAAATTTGCAAGAATTTCTACATTTCTGTTTTTTTCAGTCAAGATGGGGTGCAGAGTGTACTTTAATGAGAAAAAATGAACTTTTTAGAAATTACCAAATAGCTGCAATGAAATAAAGAGTGAAAAATTTAAAGGGGTCTGAATACTTTGAATTTTTACCCACTGTACAAATCATTACTCTGGAAATAATGTCTCAACATTTTTTCCAGGAAAATCCATTTTGGCTTCATTTTTGTATGTTTTATTGTGAGTCCATAAAAGTGGTGCAATACTTTGACACCATTATTCACAGCAGTGACCTGGGAGTCAGAGATGCTTCCAGGGGTCTTCCCCATGCTGTTCTCAGGTTATGTGAGCACTGTTCCTATCGATTTGGGCAATTTTTAGGTCCTCTGGAGACCTCCAGGGGGGCCGCCAGAAAAATGCTTGAGTTTCCCATTGACTTACATTGGGCTTGTTGCTCGGATCGAGCACTTGAGCATTCCAATTTGATTGAGCCGAGCAACGAGCACCTGAGCATTTTACTGCTTGCTCATCACTAGTTGGCATGTCAATCGGTGGTCTGCAGGAGACCCCCATACTTGTCATTGCCGATCTGCTATGAGCGCCACCCCATGGCCGGCGCTCATGGCAGATGATCATTTTTGCTACACATAGCAGGGCTGCAGCAATGTGTAGCACAAAGCGATCGGGTGATCGCAGCTTAAAGTCTCCTAAGGAGACTATTGAAGCAAGTGAAAAGTAAAAATAAAAAATGTTTTTAAAAATATTTCAAAAATTAAAAAAATCTAAAAGTTCAAATCACCGCCCCTTTGCCCCATTCAAAATAAAGCAATAAAAAAAATACACATAGCTGGTATCGCCGCGTTCAGAAACGCCAGATCTATGAAAATATAAAAATAATTAATCCGATTGGTAAACAGCATAACGAGAATAAAAATCAAAATGCCAGTATTAAGTTTTTTTGGTTGACGCAGCATTGTAATAAAATGCAATAATGGAAGATAAAAATATCGTATCTATCCCAAAATGGTAAAGATAAAAATGTCAGCTTGGCACGCAAAAAATAAGCCCTCACCGAGCCCCAGATCCTGACAAATGGAGACGCTACAGGTCTCGGAAAATGGCGACTATTTTTTCACCACTTAGGGAAAGAAGGACCTATACATGTTTGGTATCTACGAACTCATAATGACCTGGATAATCATAATGCCAGGTCAGTTTTAGCATTTAGTGAACATGGTAAATAAAAAAAAACAATTGTGGAATTTTCACCTTTTTTGCAATTTTATCGCACTTGGATTTTTTTTCCCCGTTTTCCAGTACAGTATATAGTACAATTGAGTCATTCAAAAGTACAACTCGCCCAGCAAAAAACAAGCCATCATATGGCCATATTGATGAAAAATAAAAAACTTCTTTGGGAAGAAGAGGAGTAAAAAACAAATACGCAAAAACGGAAGATCCAATGGTGGTAAAGAGGTTAAAATGTCATATTTAATTCTATTATTTGTTTAAAATACAGAGTAGATTTTGTTGCATATTTCTGATTTCATTATCTTTGTTTCTTTTCTAGAAAATCAGATGAAATGAATAGCAATCACACAATGGTAAGAGGATTTATTCTTCTGGGATTTTCTGGAGTTATCGAGAATCAAGTCTTCCTTTTACCAATCTTTTTATGTACATATATCATCACTGTGTGTGGGAACCTATCTATAATCCTTGCATACAAGCTTACTCCGAGCCTCCAAACGCCAATGTATTTTTTTCTTGCTAATTTTTCTCTCTTGGAAATACTATATGTTTCATGTACTGTCCCTAAGATGTTGTCCAGTCTACGGTCAGAATGTAACGCCATCTCCTTCTCTGGCTGCGCTATACAAATGTATTGTTTCTTGCTGTTTGGTGGAACAGAATGCTATATGCTGGGAGTCATGGCTTATGACCGCTATAACGCCATATGTCACCCTCTGTTGTATACTGTGATTATGAGTGAAGTGGTCTGTATCCAGCATATAGTGGGATCATATGTCATTGGCGCTATGAATGCTCTAATACAAACAACATTCACTTTTTCATTACTATTCTGTGGGACAAATGAGATAGACCATTTCTTTTGCGATGTCCCACCCGTCCTAGAACTCTCCTGTCAGGACATTTGGGTTAATCAACTTGTAATATTTGTGGTCGGCGGTTGTCTTGTAATTGGTTCATTCATAGTAACAATAATTTCCTATTTGGAGATTATATCAAAAATTCTAAAACTTCGCTCCACATCCAGCAAGAAAAAAACTTTTTCAACCTGCTCCTCTCACTTAATAGTTGTTACAATATTTTATGGTTCAGTGATCTTTATGTACTTTATACCCAGGTCAAAATATAGGATTGGACAAAACAGCATGGTCTCTTTAATGTACACTGTTATTGCTCCACTCTTAAACCCTTTTATATACAGCCTACGAAACAAAGAGGTCAAATCAAGTATCAAAAATATATTTTTACAGAAGATAAAATTCTGCTAAATTATTTCTGTTTATTTTTAATTTTGTCGTTTTATTTTCCGCATATACAATATAATATGTTGTTTTGTGCATAGTTTGTAATTTATGGTAATCTAAATCCAAAAGTAAAAGTCTAAAATTATTTGGATGTGACTGTAGAGATCAAATCAAGTATCGAAAATATTTTTTTTAGTGACAATACAACTTTTTATTCTTATTTATAATGATGAGCTCTGCACTCTGACCTTCTATCACTTGGCTGTAAAACGCTAAGATTCCCACATCTTTGACAGTGCTAGTTCCCTCTGATTTGGTGCACTAGACCCTGTGATGTGAAAAAAATACATGAGTCAACATACTGTAGACTGTAGCTGCATCTTTCCATAGTTTGGAAATTGCCCATTTTCTATTGTTGTAATCAAAACTACAATAATTTTTGAAAAAAAAATTTAAATTTACTCTAAAATTCTCCTACTATTGATAAGAGTTAATACAAATATATTTTCTAAACATTGTTGTAATTCATAGATTGTTATAATTCATAGATTGTTATAACACAGTTCATTGATCATTCAGGATCTGTTCAACACAACCTAACGTCTATTGTCTAGTCAGTGGAAGTATGTTGCAAGTAATTCTATTTATTTTTTTTAAATTTTCCTCTTCTTAACATTGTAGAATTTTAATATCATATTTTTTAATTCCAAATATTAAATGAAATGGTGTTAAAAAGTAATTAAACACATGCAAGAATTAGTCATGTAAGTTTAAAGAGAAATTAAACGTTTCAAGTTTTGGGACCTAAATATATATTTTTTGTTTGAAACTAACTTTCAAATTAATCAGTTCCATTGGTCCTCTGTATAGTCACCCTCCATTTACCATACTTTAATAGGCGTAGGCAACCCATTGCCTCCAACAATTACCTAATGTATTGCACTCGTTTGCTAATGTACCCCAGTATCTTACTAGTTTAGTTGTCTTGCAATTATTTTCTGGGAGAAATACTTCATTTTCTGAAACAATTTTGGCCATGACTATATCTCTCTGTCTTAACTTGTTGGTGTCCTCATGTCTTCATTGGGATCTTGTTGTATTTATTTGTTATAAGTGAAAAAAAATTCTAAGCTATGTTGATTTGTTCTCTTAAAATCCAATAAACCTTTAAATATTAAAAATTGTTGTACCTTTTATAATCAGTAAGTTCTCCCACAATAAAAGCTTCCAAGGTGCACGATTCCCCCCACCAACAACAATCACAACTCCTTACAGGTTGATGCAGTGACAGCGACTCAGACACTGCAGATTTAAACTGAAATAGGTTTACTCAATTTGTGGTAAGAAATAGGCATGAGCGAGCACTAAAATGCCCGGATGTTCGTTACTCGAACCAAGCAATTCCTAATGCTCGGATGCTCGTTCGTTTCGAGTAACGAGTATAATGGGAGTCAATTGGAAATCCAAGCATTTTTTTGGCGGACCCTACGAGGAGGTCTGGGGGGCAGTAAAAATGCTGAAATTGATGGAAAAAGTGCTGAAAGGAAGGAGAACAGCATGGGGAAGACCACTGGAAGCATCTATGACTCCCAGATCGCTGCTGAGAACAATGGTCTCATACTTTTAATCCACTGACAATAAAACATTAAAAATTTAAGAGAAAGTGGAGTTCACAGGAACATTCTTTCTTGTATAATGACTTGTATATAAGGCAAATTTTAAAAAGGATTTTAAAAAATAATAATTTAAGTAAACCAAAATTGAAATTTTCATTAAAACATTGAAAATGTCAGTGTAATTTATGAAGGAAGCAAGAACTGCCAAAGATTTGATGGAAGTGGAACTCAGATACACCCTGTATTAGACATAAAGGAGGGCCTCATACACATTCTGTTCAAATTGTCAAGTAGTGGTACTATCAGACTCATAAAGGCTATGCACTATGTGCAAAACCTTCCAAAAATTACAAGCAGAGTCATCCATACACTCTTGAAGGCACCAACTGGCGTGCCTCATAAAAAACTAAGAAAGTATAATTTTGGCACTTCTACACTCATATAGGCTATGCACACAGTGCAAAGCCAGGAAAAAATTATAAGGAAGGTGATCCATACACCCTTGAAGGCAGCAACTGGAGTGTCTCATGAAGAAAATTAAGAATGTGTAGATGTGGCACCTCTACACTCATATAGACTTTGTACACAGTGCAAGGCCTGCCAACATTTACAAGCAGGGTCATCCATTTACCCTTGAATGTACCAACTGTTGTACCTCATTCAAATATTAAGAAAGTGCAGTTGTGGTACTCCTACACTCATAAAAGCTCTGCACACAGTGGGAAGCCAGAAAAAAATTATAAGGAGGGTCATCCATACAAACTTGAAGGCACCAACTGGAGTACCTCATAAATTTTTTTTCGAAAGTGTAGTTGTGGTACAGTGAAGAGCAAAAGGGTAACAATGTTTTCAAATTTTGACTTTCAGGCTCCATATCTCACCATCCACTGCTGCTTTGAACATGAGACTACCATCATTTTATGTTATTATTTATTTATATAGCGACATTCATTCCATGGTGCTGTACATGAGAAGGGGTTACATACCAAATACAGATATCACTTACAGTAAACAAACTAACAATGATAGACTGGTACAGAGGGAAGAACACCCTGCTCTACAGGAATGGGGAAGGAGACAGTAGGTTGGGGTGGTTGCAGTAGCTCTGGTGTTGTTGAGGTGGCAGCAAGCAAGGTCATGGCAGGCTGTAAGCTTGTTTGAAGAGATGGGTTTTCAGGTTCCGTCTGAAGGATCCAAATATGGAGGCTAATCGGACGTGTTGAGGCACAGAATTCCAGAGGATGGGGGATATTCAGGAGAAATCTTGGAGGCGATTGGGTGAGGAACGAAAAAGTGTGGAGGAGAGAAGGAGGACTTGGGAGGACCGGAGATTACGTAAGGGAGTATATCGGCAGATTAGTCCGGAAATGTACGGAGAAGAAAGGTTATGGATGGCTTTGTAGGTCAGTGTTAGTAGTTTGAACTGGATACGCTGGGCAATTGGGAGCCAGTGAAGGGATTTGCAAAGTGGGTAGCAGAGGAGCAGTGAGGCGAGAGATGAACTAGTCGCGCAGCAGAGTTAAGGATGGACTGGAAGGGTGCGAGAGTGTTAGCAGGTAGGCCACAGAGGAGGATATTGCAGAAGTAAAGGTGGTAGATGATGAGGGCATGCACAAGCAGTTTAGTAGATTGAGGGTTGAGGAAAGGATGGATTCTGGAAATCTTTTTGAGCTGGAGGTGACAGGAGGTGGCGAGAGCTTGGACGTGTGGTTTGAAGGAGAGGGCAGAGTCAAGGGTTACTCCGAGGCAGCAGATTGCCTGTACAGGGGTAAGCATGATGTAATTTATTGTGATAGAAATATCAGGTGCGGAAGATACGAAAGATGGAGGAAAATGATGAGTTAAGATTTGTCCACATTGAGCTTGAGGAAGCGAGAGGAGAAGAAGGAGGATATGGCTGATAGACATGCTGGGATTCTGGACACCAGAGAGGTGACATCTGGGCCAGAGAGGTAGATCTGGGTGTCATCAGCGTACAGATAGTACTGGAAGCCATGGACTTTATGAGCTGTCCCAGGCCAAGGGTATAGATAGATTGAGAACAGTAGGGGTCCTAGGACAGAGCCTTGAGGGACTCGAACAGAGAGAGGGTGGGATGAGGAGGTAGTGTGGGAGACGCTAAATGTGCGGTTAGAAAGGTATGCAGAGATCTAGGATAGGGCAAGGTTTTTGACGCGAAAGGAAGAGAGGATCTGTAGTAGGAGACAGTGGTCAACTGTATCGAAGGCAGAGGGTGGGTGAAGAAGAAGGAGTACAGAGAATTATCTGTTAGCTTTGGCTGTAAGTAAGTCATTAGTAATTTTGGTAAGAGCAGATTCGATGGAATGGTGGGGACAGAAGCCAGATTGTCAGTTGTCGAAGAGAGAGTTAGATGAGAAGTAAGAGGAAAGTTCAGTGTGAACGTGTTGCTTAAGGAGTTTGGAGGCAAATGGGAGCGGCGATATGGGGCAGTAACTGGACAAGGCTGTTGGGTCGAGGGATGGCTTTTTGAGGATGGGCGTGATTGTTGCATGTTTGAAGGCAGAGGGGAAGGTATAGGCAATCATCTTGGCTATCTCATACATAATTTGACTTGCAACTATTTAGCATATGATTAGTTATGCAGATTCTTGTCAAGTCACTCCATTGTTACTGTTTTGCTTCTAAAAATCTAAATTTAATTTTTTTATTATTTTGATAAATCCACTTTTGGCTTTCAACACTGCCTGAATCCTTCTAGACACGCTCTCTATCAGATTCCAACATGTCTCGACCGACATCTGATCCCAGGTCTCTTTTACATGTTACCAAAGTTAGTGTATACTGGTTGACACACTTGGGTATGTAAACAGTTTTTTCTCCAACTCTACCCTCAAGTGTTCAATTGAGTTGAGGTCTGGGAACTGTAGGGGCCAAATCAGTACATCTACTTCATTGCCATTGAACCATTTCTACGACAATCTCGACAGATGCTTTGGGTCATTGTCCTTCTGGAACACTATGTTGCCCTTTTCATACCCATAGTACTTGAGTGTACAAAGTAATTTGCCTTGTAAGATACTCACATATAGCTCAGCATTGAGACCACAATCAATCCTCATCAAGTATCCAATGCCTTTGGCTGTGAAACAACCCTATACCATTAGGCTTCCTTCACTGAACTTGACAGTTCCTTCAATTTCCCCTTTTGTTAGCCCATTTTTACCTTGTTTCTTCCAGACACATTTGCACCAATCAAAGCCTAGTCTATAGATTTTTGTCTCATTGCTCCAAATCACCCATTTCCAATGTTCCACTGTTCACTTGTCATACTTTTTTGCAAACTTGATGTTAGGTATTTGCTGGATTTGAAATGGGTTCAGAACCATAAGTGGATTCTGTGGTCTCCCATTCTGGTCCAGCCAGGGCTGATTCTGCTCAGCATCATCATCAGTCCCAATGCCTAGCTGGTGCACGAGATGTACAGGTTGTCTCTCGAGTCTTTGTTCCTAGCAACATGAAGAATAGGTTGCGGAGGGAGACAGGGCTGCTAAAGCCTAAGTCCAGGATTTTCTGTACTGAGCATGCCCGTGACATGGCGGACCGTGAGTGGTGGTTTGGGAGTCAGCTGATCCGGTGACCTGGCACCGCCTGATTGGTCGCGGGTGACGTCACCAATGGTGCGACGGTGGGCAGGGCTTAATCTTTAAAAAGCTCGCCCACAAACATGGCGGTGCGCTCTGATCTTTGAGCTGTGATGGTGTTGTGTGGACGCTTGGTCTCTTGGGCTCCACGTGTGCTTTAGTTTCTGGCAGGCAGGTTTACTGGAAATAGACAGGCTTAGATGAAATAGGCAGGTAGCTTCATCTGACAGTCTGGCTCCGACAAAGGGGTCGCCAATCGCCATACACCCCGAGCAGTCTGCAGACACCCTATTCCCGGTACCACCTGTAAGCCACGTGGAGAGATACTCCTTAGTCCGGTAGCACGCCGGCTGGGAGCACGTATTTGCCGGCGTGAGTCACACACGCATCCTAGCGCCAACTATGTAGTCCCTGTGCTGTAACAGGACTACCGATACATTATTTATCGCACATCTCTCGTGTAGTTAACGGAGATAGTGCGAATCCCTATTCCCGTTCAGGTGTGCAGTAACACGGAAGGGATTGTTATTTAAGTTGGTTATTTTACCTTCTCACCCGAAAGGTGTTCGGCCACAGTCTACCAGGCTCCATCGCGGACCCCGGGTTCGGTTGCTTTCCATTATTTAATAAAGTTGTTTGCAACCGTCCCCTTAACACTCGAGCTGACTCTTCTTATGACGATATTGAAGTTGAGGCTTCTTCCCCATTTTTTGAGCCACTATTCAAGACTTGTGTTACATGCGTTACATGGTGCTTGCATGGATGTCTGTGATCTCATTATTACAAAGCATATGAGTCAACTCCACTGCCGTGTTTGTCGCACCAGGACTAATAGACCTTGTTATGAGCCAACTTGTTGACTCCAATATTTGCCTGGACGTCCACCTCTTGGCTTTTGAATGGATGAACGGACTTCATTTTGTATTCTTTCAACTGTCATGGCACTCATATGTAGTGTTGAGCCACCCCCGTAGTGTTCGAGTTCGGTTCGGTTCGTCGAACACCCGCGTGTTCGCCGAACTGTTCGTCGAACTGTTCGTCGAACACCTTCGAACACCGTTAAAACCAATGGCAGGCAAACAAAAACACATAGAAACACATAGAAAACACCTTCAAAGGTGTCCAAAAGCTGACAAACTGCTCAGAAGACACAACTAACACATGGAAAAGTGACAAGTACATTTAGTCATGCGAAAAGAAAAGAGGTGGAGGAGTAAAAGGAGGGGGAGACACAGATATAGGCATGTCATGCCCTTCTAAAATCCAAAAAGTGAGAAGCCGACACGTTCAGTCCGCTCCTGCCCGTGCCACCTCCGTGTCGCCGGGTTTGTGCCAGAGCCGCGGTGAACCCTGACGGCCAGCCCCCCTCTCCCAATACTGGTGCCTATCCGCTGGTGGGTCGAGCGAGCCCCCGTGTGGTGGAGGCAGCTCTAAGCTTTTTAATTTAAATTGTCTCTCTAATTTGAATGAATACACTTTAAATCCATTTACAAGGATCTATTGGAGGGCAAGTCTCATGCCAGCAGCCGCGTAATTCCAGCTCCAGTAGCGTCCACTAAAGCTGCTGCAGTTAAAAAGCTTTTATAAGGATCGAGCTCGGCTGTCCACCACAAGGCATCCTACTGCCAGTCCCAGCCCCTATGCCTTGGGGTGCCTCCTGATGCTCTTCACTGAGTATCCCGTGGTCCCGAAGCATTTCCTTTGAAAAAATTAAGTGTCCAAATTACAGGTGGTGTAGCTTGCTTAACAGCCGGGATAATCCGCTGACTAGCAGACACTGCTACTAGGCACAAAGTATTTCCTGGGCTAGATGCAGTTAAAAATTTGTAATTAGATACTCTCGTTGGATGCTGAGAAAGCATTCCATAGAGTCTCCTGGCACGCCATATATGATTCTCTTAAAAAGCTTGGGGTAGGGATCTAGGGGACCCTTTTATAGCCAAAATCACGGCCCTGTATCACAATACGTCACCTAGGCTGAAGATAAATGGAACTGTAGCACCCTGAGGGCTCGGTTGCTACAGAGGTATTGCACCTCACCCAGAGGTGTGATATCTCACTCTCAGGTAAGGATGGAGTGTGGATCAGGACCCGACACCTGCATGCATTACACCACATTGCCGTGGGGCAGGGCGACCAATATGCCTCTGAGATGGGCACGACAGTCCCTGTCCCTGGCTGGAGTGGGGGGAGGGAACACTGAGGAAGGGGAACCCTGTAGTGCAGGAGCAGGGAGGAAGCAGTTCCTGGGTGCATTGAGAAGGGAGTATAAAAGGTGGGCACCATCTTAGTTCAGTGCAGAGAAGTCTGAGCAGAAGTGACAGGGAGCAGGGGCTCTGCATGAGCTCTGCTCCGGAGGCGGGCCTAGTAACAGAGGCCCAGGCATGGAAGAGGGAGAAGGAAGGAAGAGGAGCGGAGAAGGCTCCAGGAACGAGCAATGAAGGGATCCCAGGGGTGCGAACGAGCGAGTCGCCACCGCACGCCCGAATCCACCTGCGTGGAGGGGTCAGGCCAAAGGGGGAGACCGGTCCCCGAAACTAGTGGAGGCAGGAAACGACCCTCAGCTAGAAACCGGAGGCTGTGACATTTTATGTGGCGCAGCCCCTCGCTACACCCGCTAGGAAGGCACCACATAGGGTCAGGGAAACTGGCGCCAAGTTTACCAAGAGGAGGCCCGAGGCAGCCGGACAGAAGGGTTGGTAAGAAAGGCCAGACAAAGGACACACAAAGGGGGTCCTGTGAAGCGCTCCAAAGTTATCTGGGAGTTGTCTGAGCCCCTCACCTGGTGAGCACAGTACGACGTGGGCAGCCGTTACCTGCAGACGTGGTCTGGATAATAAGAACTGTGAGTAAAGGCCCTGGACTGCATCACTGACTCTGTGTCGTTACTGCTGCTGCCCTGCACCATCACCCCCATCCTCCGCATACACTGCCCTGAGGCTATACTCCTCCCGTGGGGAGTTATGCTACGCTCTGCTGCACCCACAACACCAGCCTCAGCGGTCTGCCCTGCAGCGGCGGTTCACTCTGACCGCAATCCACGGGTGACGTAGTCGGACATTTAAACATCAAAACCACATAAATAGTTCCGCCACTGGTTTGACCACCCTGAGCCACGGAACCGGGTCGCCGCCACGAAGACTACAACCACCAGCATCCACCAAAAAGGGTCCGGCTCCGGGTGTCCCAAGGCCCAGGGGGTGCATCAGAACATTTTCATCATCTTTCACAATCACCAATGGGACAAGGCAGGCATGTCCTCTGTCCCCTCTCTTATACATCCTAGTGACGGAGCACCTGCTCTCATCAATTCGCCATAACCCCAATATTAGGTGGATTGAGGTGGGAGGCACCGAGTACAAGTGCTCTCTATTTGCTGATGATGTCCTAGTATATATCACTCAATCACATATATCCATCCATGCTGTTATGGCTGAAATAGATCACTTTGTTACATGGTCAAATTTTAAAATCAATGCAGCGAAGTCTGAGGCCCTCGATGTCTCCCTCCCCAAATCCATATAGGATTCCATCCAGTCCAACTTTCCCTTTGCCTGGCCCTCACAGGGTATCAAATACTTAGGAATTCCTATTCATAGAGACCTCTCCCATCTATGTTATCTTAATTTTGGGCCCTTTATTGAACAACTCCATACAGACCACGGTTGGCAAGTTAGAACTGTAAGATTCACTACGTGGACCACTGGTGTTTTGTGGAAAAGCACATGTACACTGTGTTCCAAATTATTATGCAAAAAGTGTTTAGGAGTGATAAGGGAAGAATTTGTTTGTCAGTTAAACTCATTGATGGTGATGTGTGTCAGGGCTCTTTATATCACTGTAAGCAATTGCAGACACCTGTGCTAATTAGTTTGACAGGTGTGTCCAATGAAAGGCAAGACTACTTAAGAAGGCTGTCTCACATTATTAAGCAGCCTACATTTTCTGCCAAAATCGGAAAGAAAAAGGATGTGTCGGCTGCTGAGAAGCAACAAATTGTGGAGTGTTTAGGTCAAGGCATGACTACAATCAACATTATGCGATGATCAGGATGAAGTGTCTTGGCAATCAAGAAGTATGTAGCAGATTCACAGTACACACGTGTGCGTGCTGATAAGGGCAAATTGAGGACTCTTTCCTACAGGCAATTACGTCAGGTTAAAAGAGCAGCGGCAAAAAAGCCTTGTCATAGCAGCAGACAAGTTTTTGAAGCTGCTGGTGCCTCCAACGTCCCCCGAACAACAAGATGCAGGGTCCTTCAGAGGTTTGCAGCTGTGCATACGCCATCCTGTCGACCTCCTCTATCCACTTCACACAAGCAGAAACGGCTCCAGTGGGCCAAACATTACATGAAGACTGATTTCCAAACTGTTTTGTTCATGGATGAGTGCCGTGCATCGCTCGATGGTCCAGATGGATGGAGTGGAGGATGGCTGGTTGATGGACACCCCACGCAAACACGGCTACAGCGCCAACAAGGAGGAGGTGGAGTAATGTTTTGGGCTGGAATCATGGGGAGAGAGATTGTCGGCCCCTTTAGGATCCCTGAAGGCGCTAAAGATGAACTCCATAATGTATGTCGATTTTCTCAAACAGCACTTCCTGCCATGGTTCAAGAAGAAGAACCGTGTATTTCACAGCAAGATCATTTTTTTGCATGATAATGCACCATCTCATGCTGCACATAAAACATCTGCATCTCTGGCTGATATGGGCATAAAAGGGGACAAACTTATGGTGTGACCCCCATGCTCCCCTGACCTCTACCCCATTCAGAACCTCTGGAGCATCATCAAAAGGAGTGTCTCTGATGGCGGGAGGCAGTTCACATCTAAGCAACAGCTCTGGGAGGGTATTCTGTCCTCATGCAAAACAATTGAAGCAGAAACCATCCAAAACCTGACAAATTCAATGGATGAGAGAGTTCAGAAGCTCCTTTCGAACAAGGGGTCCTATGTGAAAATGTAACATCACCTAGAATAAAGTTTTGAGTTGAAAACTGTTTGATTTCAGTTTCTAATAACCTGCTAATGCTTATAATTTTAAAAATGACCATTTTTTTGGTCTTTATTAAAATGAAAAGGTTGATCGAAAAGCTTGGGGGATCTAAGAGTGTGGCAACCCAGTAGTCATGATTACTTCGAATTCTGACAATATGAGGGTCATGTTGCAGGTAGTGCAGCAAGAAGGCACTTATGTGTCTTGCGCTTCTCGGAGCCCCAAAATTATTTTCCGGGCTAGATGCAGCTAAAAATTATTATTAATTTTAAATCTGGTGGAGCTTAGTATAGATGGCCTAATAGGATCAGTGCTGCACACTGCTACACAGCCCAAATTATTTTCCAGTCAAGATACAGATAAACATGATTAGTAATTTTAAATCTGGTGGAGCTTATTATAGATGGCCTAATAGAATCAGTGCTGCACACTGCTACAAAGCCCAAATTATTTTCCAGCCAAGATACAGATAAACATGATTAGTAATTTGAAAGCTTAAAACGGTTGGTAGGGTGATTTTAACCAATCATCAAGCTTTTACTCTCCCCAGGATGACACAGGGGTAGAAAAGTCATTTCGGATCCATGATTTGTTCATCTTTATGAACGTGAGTCTGTCTACATTATCAGTGGAGAGCCGCGTGCGCTTATCTGTCAGCACACCACCAGCAGCGCTGAACACACGTTCAGACAGAACGCTGGCTGCGGGGCATGACAAGATCTCCAAGGCGTAAGTGGCTAGCTCCGGCCATTTATCCAGATTGGAAGCCCAAAAAGAGCAAGGGTCCAGTGACACAGTCATGGCTTCAATGTTTACTTGGAGATACTCCTGTACCATCGTCTCTAGGCGTTGACTATGTGTCAGACTTCTTGTCTCCTGTGGCCTTGCAAAGGATGGGCTAAAAAAGTGGTGAAATGATTCCGCAAAATTGATGTTACCAGCAGATACTGTGGTTCTGTTACGGTTTGAGTGCTGAACACTTGACGGTCCCACGGTTGGCAAGTTGGAACTGTGAGATTCACTACGTGCACCACTGGTGTTTTGTGGAAAAGCACATATAAGATTCTGCAACAGTCTCTGCTGATACTCCTGCATGCGTGCATCCCTTTCTATGGCAGGAATAATTTCTGCAAATTTACTTTTGTACCGGGGATCTAACAGTGTGGCAACCCAGTAGTCAGGATTATTTCTAATTCTCACAATTCGAGGGTCATGTTGCAGGTAGTGCAGCAAGAAGGCACTCATGTGTGTTGCGCATCCAGGAGCACCAAGTCCCTGTTGTGTTAGTGGCGAGGTAACAATCATGCTTCCTTTCTCTGTCCTCTCCCCCCAACCTCGCACAACAGAAATGTGATCAAGGTCTCCCTCATCTGATGAGTCTTCCATCAGTTCGTCCTCCACTTCTTCCTGGGCTCCTGCACTTTCCTCACAAGTTTGGCTGCTACCATCTCCCCCACCCTCACATGCCTGCCGCCTTGGTGCTGCCGACCGTCTGGACCTTGCAGATGTTAGCCCTTCCGCATACAACTCCTCCTCCTCTACTTCCTCCACCTCCTCTTGTGCCACCACCTGACTCCGAATTCTGTTTAACATGTGCTCCAACATGTAAATCACCAGAATAGTCATGCTGATAATGGCATCGTCAGCACTAAACATCTTCGTCGCCATTTCAAAACTGTGCAGAAGGGTGCATAGGTCCCTGATCTGAGACCACTCCTCCAGCGTGATTTGCCCCACCTCTGGATCTCGTTGCCAGGCTATACGTCAGAACGTATTGCACCAGGGCTTGTCGGTGCTGCCACAGTTGCTGCAACATGTGCAGTGTTGAATTCCACCGGGTAGGCACATCGCATTTTAGCCGGTGAAGTGGCAGCCCAACGACTTCTGTAGAGATGTAAGTCGCTGAGCTGCGGGATGCGAACGGCGGAAGTGAGCACACAGCGACCGTGCCGTCTGCAGAAGGCCATCTAGTCTGGGATAGTGGGCTAAAAATTGCTGGACAGCCAGGTTCAACACGTGAGCCATACTAGGCACGTGTGTGACATTGCCCCGGCGAAGGGCCGCACCCAGGTTTGCAGCATTGTCACACACGGCCTTCCCTGGTTTCAGGTCCAGTGGAGACAACCATTCATGAAATTGGTTCTCCAGAGCTGACCACAACTCCTCAGCTGTGTGACTCACATTTCCCAGACATTTCAAAGTAAAAACCGCCTGATGACGTTGAGCCCTACTGCCAGCATAGTAAGGAGGTGTGCAGGATCCCTTCTGCGCAGTTAGAAAGCTTGTGGCATGACCAGACAGGCTTTGGGTGCAGGTGGAAGACCGAGAGGAGGTTGAGGAGGCAGAAGCAGTGGAGGAACTTTGACATAAAGAGGATTGACGCACAACTCGTGGGGACGGCAAGACTTGGACAGCAGCCCCTTGTCCTGCTGTCACCATAGTTACCCAGTGCCCAGTCAGCGACATGTAACGCCCCTGTCCATGCCTACTCGTCCAAGTGTCTGTGGTGAAATGCACCCTGTCACACACAGAGTTTCTCAAAGAAGCGGTGATGTTGTGTGCGATATGCTGGTGGAGCGCAGGCACACCTTTCTTTGAGAAGTAGTGCCGACTGGGCATCTGGTACTGGGGCACTGCGATGGACATAAGGTCTCGAAAATCCTCTGTGTCCACCAGGCGGAAAGGCAGCATTTCTGTAGCCAAGAGCTTGCAGATGGTGAAATTCAACCTCTTAGCTTTCTCATGGCTAGGAGGAAATGGTCTTTTACTTGTCCACATCTGAGGGACCGAGGGCTGGCTATTGTGCTTAGACGGGGTTGATAAGGATGTCCCCGGCAAACTGCCGGTCTGTGAGGAAGATGCAGGCGGACATGTTAGGTTGCCTTGATCCAAAGGTGGTGCTATCGATGTCGGACAGCGCTAAACACCAGCTGGTGTTACCACCTCCAAAGAAAATGATGACCTGCCAATCACGCTGGCTGTTGCGGGTAAAGAGGTGGCAGGTCTGCGCCCCAAAACAGGTGTGACTGCTGTCCCCCCAGTCACAGAGGATGAAGAGGCCGCGGATGCACAAGATATGGCAGACGGTGGTTGGCCCGGCCGGCTAGGCCGCATTGAAGCACACTGAGCTTCCCACTGCAACTTATGCTTCATGTCCATGTGCCGGTTCATGCATGAAGTGCTCAAACTATGTATTTTTTGGCCTCTACTTAGCTTTTGCTGACAAATGTTACAGATAGCACGAGTTGGGTCATCTTTATCGATCTGAAAAAATGCCCAGGCTATGCAAGGCTTAGCACCCATGCGACCTGAAGAGCCACCACGACTTGTGGTGAGAGGCAGAGTTGTGTTTGAGGATGCAGTTGTTGACGTGCTTCCAGTACTACGTCTCTGTCCAGGAAGGCGCAACCTGACCTCGTCGTCACTAGCATCTTCCTCCACCTCCTCTGCTGACCTCATCTCTTGGCTGACTATGGGTTGACAGTAAGTGGGATCTCCAACCTCATCATCATCACCCTGTGCGTTATCACACCCGTCGTCCTCAGAGCCAACCTGTTCCTGCCCTGACAAAAAACTAAAGTTGTCCCTCCAATCAGGTATTTGAGTCTCATCATCGTCTTCCTCATTGTCTCCACCAACAGGAGTTACAGTTTGGGAATGAGGGTCTACATTATGGTCAGAACCTTCTGCGTCTGGTCCTGGATCCGACTCATAAAGATTCTGGGCATCAGTGCAGATCATTTCCTCGTCTGGATTCACAGAAGCGCTGGAGTCGACCTCTGATTCCCAGGCTATAGTATGAGTAAACAGCTCTGCAGACTCAACCATCTGTTCTACCTCATACTCAGATGGGCAGCTGGAGATTTGAGAGCTGTGAGGAAGCAAGTGCGATTGGGGTGACACCTTTGAGGACTGGAGTATTTGTGATGTTGAAGTTGATGTGGAGGAGAGCCCACTTAAAGGAGCACTTGATATCCGTTGAAGCACCTGCTGTTTTTGTGCCTCATCTGGAATTTGTAGCGATTGGCGTGGCCGTAAGAAAGGGATCTTATCACATTGTCCGCTAAAAGAAGTAAACATTTTAGTTTGGCTGGAAGATGGTCTTTCTTCTGCAGATGTTACTGTTGCTTTAACACCTACCCCATGGACACAACCCTTTTTCCCCTTCCCAACACGCCTATTCCCCTTTCCACCAGCAGCAGGCCTTTTTCCACTCATTTTGGTGGTTAACTAATTCACAACTCTGGGGTTGTTTGCACAAAAAACAATGGATGGGAACCGAGCAGAGCTGAGTGGCCAAACTGTGGTATTAGGCCAAAACTATTGGCTGGGTTAGATGCAGAAAAAAATTATATTCAATTTGCAACCTGATGGAGGTCAGTATAGATGGACTAATAGAACAAGTCCCACACACAGCTAGAAGCCCAAATATTTTTTCAGAGGTAGATGCAGAAAAAAATTGTATTCAGTTTGCAACCTGATGGAGGTCAGTATAGATGGACTAATAGAACAAGTCCTACACACAGCTAGAAGCCCAAATATTTTTTCAGAGGAAAATGCAGAAAAAAAATACATTCAGTTTGCAACCTGATGGAGGTCAGTATAGATGGACTAATAGAGAAAGTCCCACACACTGCTAGAAGGCCAAATATTTTTTCAGAGCTAGATGCAGACAAAAAATTATTTTTAATTTGCAACCTGATGGAGGTCAGTATAGATGGACTAATAGAGAAAGTCCCACACACTGCTAGAAGGCCAAATATTTTTTCAGAGCTAGATGCAGATATAAATTATTTTTAATTTGCAACCTGATGGAGGTCAGTATAGATGGACTAATAGAGAAAGTCCCACACACTGCTATAAGGCCAAATATTTTTTCAGAGCTAGATGCAGAAAAAAATTATATTCAGTTTGCAACCTGATGGAGGTCAGTATAGATGGACTAATAGAACAAGTCCCACACACAGCTAGAAGGCCAAATATTTTTTCAGAGGTAGATGCAGATAAAAATTATTTTTTAATTTGCAGCCTGATGGAGGTCAGTATAGATGGACTAATAGAGAAAGTCCCACACACTGCTAGAAGGCCAAATATTTTTTCAGAGCTAGATGCAGGCAAAAAATTATTTTTAATTTGCAACCTGATGGAGGTCAGTATAGATGGACTAATAGAGAAAGTCCCACACACTGCTAGAAGGCCAAATATTTTTTCAGAGCTAGATGCAGAAAAAAATTATATTCAGTTTGCAACCTGATGGAGGTCAGTATAGATGGACTAATAGAACAAGTCCCACACACAGCTAGAAGCCCAAATATTTTTTCAGAGGTAGATGCAGAAAAAAATTATATTCAGTTTGCAACCTGATGGAGGTCTGTACAGATGGATTAATAGAACAAGTCCCACACACAGCTAGAAGCCCAAATATTTTTTCAGAGGTAGATGCAGAAAAAAATTATATTCAGTTTGCAACCTGATGGAGGTCAGTATAGATGGACTAATAGAGAAAGTCCCACACACTGCTAGAAGGCCAAATATTTTTTCAGAGCTAGATGCAGACAAAAAATTATTTTTAATTTGTAACCTGATGGAGGTCAGTATAGATGGACTAATAGAGCAAGTCCCACACACAGCTAGAAGCCCAATATTTTTTCAGAGTTAGATGCAGAAAAAAAATATATTCAGTTTGCAACCTGTTGGAGGTCAGTATAGATGGACTAATAGAGAACGTCCCACACACTGCTAGAAGGCCAAATATTTTTTCAGAGCTAGATGCAGACAAAAAATTATTTTTAATTTGCAACCTGATGGAGGTCAGTATAGATGGACTAATAGACAAAGTCCCACACACTGCTAGAAGGCCAAATATTTTTTCAGAGCTAGATGCAGATATAAATTATTTTTAATTTGCAACCTGATGGAGGTCAGTATAGATGGACTAATAGAGAAAGTCCCACACACTGCTAGAAGGCCAAATATTTTTTCAGAGCTAGATGCAGACAAAAAATTATTTTGAATTTGCAGCGTGATGGAGGTCAGTATAGATGGACTAATAGAACAAGTCCCACACACAGCTAGAAGGCCAAATATTTTTTCAGAGGTAGATGCAGATAAAAATTATTTTTAATTTGCAGCCTGATGGAGGTCAGTATAGATGGACTAATAGAGAAAGTCCCACACACTGCTAGAAGGCCAAATATTTTTTCAGAGCTAGATGCAGACAAAAAATTATTTTGAATTTGCAACCTGATGGAGGTCAGTATAGATGGACTAATAGAGAAAGTCTCACACACTGCTAGAAGGCCAAATATTTTTTCAGAGCTAGATGCAGACAAAAAATTATTTTGAATTTGCAGCGTGATGGAGGTCAGTATAGATGGACTAATAGAACAAGTCCCACACACTGCTAGAAGGCCAAATATTTTTTCAGAGGTAGATGCAGAAAAAAATTATATTCAGTTTGCAACCTGATGGAGGTCAGTATAGATGGACTAATAGAACAAGTCCCACACACTGCTAGAAGCCCAAATATTTTTTCAGAGCTAGATGCAGAAAAAAATTACATTCAATTTGCAACCTGATGGAGGTCAGTATAGATGGACTAATAGAATGATGCTATGCCCAAAAGATTTTACTTCACTAGGTGCAGTAAAAAAATTGGTATTCTATACACAGGTGGTATATCTTGCAACACAGATAGGCTACTCCACTGACTAACACACTCTGCAATAGGCCAAAAAGGATTAGCTTTGCTAGATTCAGCCAAATGCTGTGCAAAAAACTTGCACAGCACTGGCACAGACCTGCCTGGCAAAAACTGATAGGAACTGATGTAACCTAGTCCTGAAAAGGACTGCAATTACAACTATTCCCTACTCCCAAGCTATCTGTAGATTTGTGCGAAAATTGGCTTGAAATTAACAAGGTATAGCGCACACAGCAACAGCGGTGCCGTCTAACACGCAGCTGCAGCAGTGAGAAAATGGTGGCGACGGGGAAAATGGCTTGGTCTTATAGAGCAAGGACATGTGACATACACTGCCAATGACACATGCCCTTGCTTGTGTGAAAAAAAGCACTTCGCTCCGTGTGTGCGCTGCTGATAGGCTGACAGATTGCACCTCCCCACTGTAAATGCGGAAAAGAGAAAAAAAAATGGAGATCTTCATTATTCCTGCAGAGATCCATCCCCTGCCCCTCCCCCCACCCCGCTGTACACTCAAACTGCGTATTAACATTAATTTTCATCATTACTGAGAAAAAATCCAGTTATGATTTTGGTGCACGAACAGTTATCGAACATAACCTCGAACAGCCGAATTTTTCTCAAATTGTTCGTGTTCGCCGAACGGCTCGAACACCGCCCAAAACAGCTCGAATTTGAGATTGGCGAACAGTTTGAGTCGAACAACGCTCATCTCTACTCATATGATGCTGTTTGGCAATTTTCTTGGCCAAGAGACAGGTATTGATGAGCTGGATGATTCTGTTTCTCTTTTCTTGGGAAATCTTCTTCATGGCTGCTCCTCAATTCAAATGACCTTTCCCTTGGGAATCTACCTAATAACACACTGAGCTATTCTGAGCTATTAGAGAATGTAAGAACAGGTAGTATTTTGTAGTATTCAGGAAAATATTTTTCCACCACCAGGAGCAAAACAGTAACAATGCAGTGACATGACAGGAATCTGCATAACTAATTATATGCCAAATAGTTGTAAGTCAAATTAATGTGTGAGATAGCCAAAGTGAAGGTGTATAAAATGATGGTAGTCTCACATTAAAAGCAGTAGCGGATGGTGAGATATGGAGCCTGAAAGTCAAAAGTTTAAAACATTGTTACTAGTGTTGAGCGAGCGTGCTCATTTAACCCTTTAATCAAGCACGCTCGAGGGCTCGCCGAGTATTTTCGGCATGCTCGCCATCTATGTTTGAGCCGCCGCGGCTGCATGTGTCATGGCTGTTAGACAGCTGTGACACATGCAGCCGCAGCGGCTCAAACATAGATGCCGAGCACACCAAAAATACTCTGCAGCACCCGAGCGTGCTCAATTAAAGGGTTAAACGAGCAGGCTCGCTCAACATTAATTGTTATCCTTTTGCTCATCACTGTACTTTTACACTCAAAGTCTTTGCACAAAGTGCAAAGCCAGGAAAAAATTATAAGGAGAGTCATTCAGCCATCCATAGACCCTTGAAGGCAACAACTGGCAGGCCTCATTCAAATATTGAAGATTAAAAACACTTCCAGCGCTGCTGTCATCTGGTGGTGTGGAAAAGTTGGGTCTAATCCAGACTTTGTTCATTTTTATCAGAGTGAGCCTGCCAGCATTTTCCCTCCCCCGGCGTCACTAAAAACCCGCTCAGACAAGACGTAAGTGGCAGGGCAGCCCAAAACCTCCAAGGCATAGAGGTACAGTTCATGCCAGGTGTCCAGCTTTGAGACCCAATAGTTGAAGGTCACAGAGGAATTAGGCAGTATTCTGGTTTTGTCGGCCAGGTATTGCTTGACCATCTTTTAAAACTTTTTCCCTCCTTGTCAAAAATACCCGATCATCAGGGCCTGGATGCTGGGAGGGTGTCATAAAACTGGTCCATGCCTTGACAGTGTACTCCTGCCTCTGCTATACTTGGTGTGTGTCTCGCTCGCCTCTCCTCCTTGGTTGGGCAAGGAAGTTTGCCCCCTACCGCTAGGGTTGTCTGATGGGAATTTTTTCAGCAAATTTTCCACAATCACCTTCTGGTATAGCACCATTTTAGTAGACCTTTCCGCCTCAGGAAGGAGAGATGCAAGGTTCTCCTTGTAGCGTAGGTCAACCAGTACTCTTTTCTGGCCAAGATGAATATAATGCGAGGGTCACGGGAAAGGAAGCAATACATAAAGTCGGCCATATGTGCCAAGCTCTCTACAGCCAACACTTCCCTGTCTCCATCATGATGACTACTTTTCATATCCTCCTCCATCTCTTCCTCTTCATTTCCCTCCTCAGCCCATCCACGTAGGAGAGATGAGACGAAGCTTGTGTGGGTACTAGACTTTGATGTGCTAGTGTGACACCCCAGGGGTCTGGTTGCCACAGTGATAGAGATATTATGTCTGAGAGCAGGTGGGAGGTCCTTTGGTCAGGGATCCTGTGCATGCCACACCTCCTGCCCAGTCTTGGGAGGGGAAGAACTTCCCCTGTATAAACCCGGGGCTGAGGCAGGGAGAGTCAGACAAGGAGAGTGGAGAAGAGAAGCAGCATAGGAAACAGCAGAGTTACAAGGAGTCAGGGGCTGGCAGCTACAGAGCTCGCCCTGACTAAGAAGATTCTTTACCGGACCCGGAGTCTGAGGCTGTGGGGACTAACTCCTACCCAGCAGCAGAATCCGTCGGGCAGGGGATTTCAGGTCCTCTGGCCCAGAAGCCCGAAGGCACGGTCACACGCGTGGGACCAGCACCGCCATCGTGGAGCGGAAGCCATTAGAAGGCCCCGAGTCACCGGCCATACGGGTGAGCACCACACGGTACACTCAGGGACGTGGGCTACTTACATCAGCTTCTAGCAAGGTAGCCAGAAGAGTACAGTCAGTTTGGGAGGCCTACAACTCCGCCTGGCCAGGGGAGATCCCATCTGCTCAAAGACTGACCAGGCCCCGTTTGCTAGCAAGTACTCCGGGAGGGTCTGTCGTTGTTACCAGTAAAGACCCTGAACTACACCGTACCGTCTCTGAGTGGTTCCTGCTACCCCCATCATCCACGTCGGCTGCCCTGAGGCCATACCCCTCCCGTTGGGGGTTATACTATCACGCTGCACAATCCTACCACCGGCCTCAGCGGTCTGCCCTGCAGCAGCAGCTTCCTGGCTGCACTCAACGGGTGGCGTAGTCATCCACTATTTACTACTAATAGACTGCCGTCTAGTTTGACTCCCTGGGCACGGACCGGGTCACCGCCACGAGATTACAACCCTCCACGGATCCGGCTCCGGGTAAGCTCCCGCGTGCGCACCGCAGCGCGACACAGGCCCAGGGGCGCGTCAACTTTGGCGTAGTCGGCAGGATTTCGTGCCCGCAACCACCGGGTACTGCGTGCCTGAAAAGCAAAGACTGTTCAAACTTACCAGTGGTGAAGGTTTCCCGCCATCCGGCGCCATCTTCTACCTTCTTCCCGCCATCCGCGAAGTTTTCCCGCCATCCGGCGCCATCTTCGACCTTCTTCCCGCCATCCGTGGAGTTTTCCCGCCATTGGACGCCATCTTGAGGACGCCGCGCGGGAAGAAGAGGGGCGTGGACTCCGAAAGCGCGCGAGAACTGAAGCCCCGCCTCACGTCCGGACGTTGCGTAAGGTCCTGGAAGGAGCCCAGCAGACGCCGACGTCACAGGAGCGCGACGGAAGGTCCTCAACCCTGACGATCCACTGCGGAGCCGCGGCCTACGGAAGAGGATCATCGCAAGGTAGGCCACGGTCCATTAGGGGGGAGGAAGATGTCGGATACGGAGGAGAGCTTCACTGCCTCAACCCCCGCCAGCGCTACCGCTGCTGCAGTTATGCCCTTCACCATGCCCTATATCCCGGGAGCAGCTTGGCTACCCCAGTACTCAGGGGAGTCACATACCCTGCATGACTTTAGAGAAAAGCTGGATAGCCTCTTCCAGTTGTACCCCCTCACAGAAGAGCAAAAAGTGAGCATCCTGGTGGCCCAACTAACCGGGGCAGCCAAAAGGGAAGTAAAATCCTGGCCACCTGGGAGGAAGACTGTCGCAGGGATACTAACCCGGCTGAAGGACACCTTTGATACCCGCACCTCAGCCGAGATTAAGCTTAGATTCTACGGGTGCAAGCAGCGAGCGCATGAGAGTATAAGGGACTATGCACTAAACCTACAAGAGGCCCTGAGGGCCATAAAGCAGACCGACCCTGATGGGGTGGGAAACGAGGACAGGCTGTTGACTGAACAATTTATAGAGGGTTTATATTGCAATGCCCACCGAACCCAGTTGCGGGCAATGGCCTTACAGGATCCCCATCTGGACTTTGCACAGTTCAAGGACAGAGCCATCCGGGTGCTCCGAGAACCGGCACCAGGTGGCGTTGTGACCCACAGACGCCCCACTACCACTTACTACCAGGAGGCGGCGCCCTTGTCAGCAGGGCCTGTGGGAGCTGATGTGCAGGCTTTGGACAATGACCCGGCTCCAGACCTACACCATCAGGTCCAAGAGCTAGCTAAGAGCGTTGCTGCGCTAACCCGAACTGTGCAGTCTTTACAGGTTTCCACCCCAGGGAAGATCCAGCTGGCATCCGGACCGGAGGACATCCCGTGGCGTCGACCAAGGAGGACCCCACCGGCCAGAGGAAGACCCAGTGACCGATACAGTGAGGACGGACGACCCATCTGCCGCCGCTGCAATCAACCCGGACATATGGCAAGGTACTGTTCTTTAAACGGGCACAACCTGGGGTAGAGGGCCAACCCCCAGGAAAAAGATCACCAGGCCCATCGAACTGGCGCGACAGATATGTGGGAGGACGTCCAGTCTTGCCTGTGGTACTGGATGGCATTCCCATGAGTGCCCTACTGGACACCGGGTCACAGGTCACCACCATCCCGTACGTGCTCTTCAAGCAGTACTGGAATGACTCGGATATTACCCGCTACCCCGACGACAACTTGAGTATCATCGCCAGCAATGGTCAGCCCGTGCCACAGATCGGATTTAAAGAGGTGACCATCAAAATTGGTAGAGTCGAACTGGCCGCACAGGGACTGATCATTGTAGATATCGATAAACATGAGAGTCACCCAAAAATAACTCTAGGAACTAATGTAATTGAAAATTGTCTTGCAGAGGTGATTTTCCTTTTACAGCAGGTTGCCAAGAATGCCAGCTCCGGCGAGCAGCGGGTGCTCCAGAAAGAGATCCGGGCACTGATGCAACGGCAACAAGTGGAACTCTCCGGCGGTGAGATTGGTAGCGTAAGAATGTGTGACCCTTTTCCTATTGCCATGCCCCCAAAAAGTGAAATGATGATTTGGTGCCGGGCAGCTATTGGTCTGAGAGGTAGAGATTACCAGGCAATGGTAGAACCAGTTTACTCAGACAGTAGGCCCACCATTTTGACAGCACGGGGGGTGGTCAATGTACGCCATGGGAGGGTGCCCATTCGCATAATAAATATCGGGGAGAGGGAAGTGTACCTGCCCCGGTATGCCACGCTAGCCAAATTATATACCACTAATCAAAGTTCTATACAATCTGTGGAACCCTTGCCTCCATCTCACCCGGAGGAAGGTAACGGCTCTAAGAAAGACATGGAGGACTGGTGTCAGCAACTACATTTGGGTACTGACTCCACTCCCTCACATCAGAAACAAGGAGTCTATCGGGTGGTTCAAGAGTATGAGAGAGTGTTTAGTAAACACCCGTTAGACTTCGGGCGAGTCAAGGGGGTAGAACATCGCATCCCCACGGGAGATCATCCTCCCATAAAAGAGAGGTATCGACCCGTACCCCCTGCACATTACCAACACGCCAAGGGGATGCTTAGAGATATGAAGGAGGCTGGGGTAATCCGGGATAGTTGTAGCCCCTGGGCAGCCCCATTAGTTTTAGTCAAAAAGAAAGACAACACCATGAGGATGTGTGTAGATTACCGGAAAATCAACCGTATCACACACAAGGATGCGTACCCCTTACCAAGGATAGAGGAGTCATTGGCTGCTTTAAGATCTGCTAACTTCTTCTCTACCTTGGATCTCACTAGCGGGTACTGGCAGGTTCCTGTAGCAGAGGCGGACCGGGAGAAGACCGCATTCACCACCCCGATGGGACTTAGCGAGTTCACCTGCATGCCGTTCGGACTCTGCAACGCACCAGGAACCTTCCAACGCCTAATGGAGTGTTGTCTGGGCCACAGAAACTTCGAGACGGTCCTGTTGTACCTGGACGATGTCATCGTATATTCCAAGACGTATGAGGACCACCTGAAACACCTGGCGGAAGTGTTCGAGGCTCTGGCGAGTTACGGCCTAAAGGTGAAACCCTCCAAGTGTCACCTCCTGAAACCAAAGGTGCAGTACCTGGGACACGTGGTGAGCGCTGACGGAGTGGCTCCCGACCCCGATAAGATCACCGCAATTAAGGGATGGCCAAGCCCCTCCAGCGTAAAAGAAGTGCGGCAGTTCCTCGGGTTGGTAGGCTACTACCGAAGGTTTATTCCCGGTTTCACCAAAAAGGCAGCACCTATGCAGGACCTCCTGATAGGCCAGTCCCGGAAGGCCAAGAACCAGAAGCCGCCCTTCAAATGGGAAGAGCTGGAAGAAGAGTCCTTCCGCCAGCTGAAGATGGCCCTCACGGGGGACGAAATCCTGGCGTACCCGGATTATAGCCAGCCCTTTATCCTCTACACCGACGCCAGTAACATCGGGCTAGGAGCCGTACTGTCCCAGATCCAGCAGGGGAAGGAACGAGTAATCGCCTACGCCAGCCGAAAACTGCGACCCACCGAAAGGAACCCCGAGAATTACAGCTCATTTAAGTTAGAGTTCCTGGCCGTAGTATGGGCAATCACTGAGCGCTTTAAGCATTACCTCGCTTCTTCCCGGTTCACCGTGTACACGGATAACAACCCGCTGACACACCTGGACACGGCAAGACTCGGTGCCCTGGAGCAGAGGTGGATGGCCCGTCTGTCCAACTACGAGTTCACAATTAAATACCGGGCAGGACGCTCCAATACCAACGCGGACGCCCTGTCCAGGATGCCCAACCTGCCGGACGGAGGAGAAGATCCGGAGGGACTGGAAGAAGTTGAACTCCCTGCGTTCCACCGTCATGGGACTATTCAGTATTCCCACCGGGTAAGGAGTAAGCAGGCTGCTACGTTGAACCCCTTACCCCACTACAACTGGGCGGAAACGCAAGACAGCGACCCTGCCGTCCGACTGGTGAAGGAGATGCTGACTCGGCCGGAGGCTCGCCTTGAACCAGACGCTCCGGAGGAAGCCAAACAACTATGGGCAGAGAAGAGTCGACTGTTCCTTTACAAAGGGAAGTTGTGCCGCAGAATGGTTAACTCCCGGACGCATGAATTACTCTGGCAAGTAGTGGTGCCACGAAGAGACGCAGCCATGGTGATGGAGGCATACCACGACGGAGCTGGACACTTTGGGTGGAAAAAGCTGGAGTTCCTGCTGCGCGAGCGGTTCCACTGGGTAGGCATGAGGGGAACCATCGAGAAGTGGTGCAGAGATTGTGGCCCGTGCAACCTGAGAAGGAAGGACCGAGCCAGCCAGAAGACTCCCCTGCAGTCCATCGTCACCCGGCAACCGTTGGAACTGGTAGCCTTGGATCATGTAAAACTGACCCCAAGCAGAAGTGGCTACGTCTACGCGTTAACCATCGTGGATCATTACTCCCGGTTCTTGGTTGTCGTCCCCGTCAAGGACTTAACGGCTCAAACAGCAGCTAGAGCCTTCCAGCAGCACTTCTGCCGTCCACACGGGTACCCGGACCAAGTGCTGACGGACCAGGGACCTGCCTTTGAAGCGGAGGTCTTTCAGGAATTCTGCAATCTGTATGGCTGCCGGAAGATAAGGACGACACCCTACCATCCGCAGACTAATGGACTTTGTGAAAAAATGAACCAGGTGGTAATGGATCTTCTAAAAACGTTGCCCCTGGAAGAACGCAGTCTGTGGCCTGAA
Source organism: Phyllobates terribilis (assembly GCF_046119375.1). NCBI lineage: Eukaryota > Metazoa > Chordata > Amphibia > Anura > Dendrobatidae > Phyllobates > Phyllobates terribilis. Next base: position 245,488,019 of record NW_027362772.1, read on the forward strand.
AAGTTGCCCGATCTGGTGGACCTATACAACCACATCCCGGTAGGTTCCACCAACTGTACCCCGGCTTACCTAATGAGGGCAAGACCTGGTAAGTTACCTGTTGACCTGGAAATGGGAGTCCTGACCCCCGAGGACACTTCACCAGAAACAGACTGGGACACAGAGAGGCAGCAGCAGTACCGGAGAGTACAGGAGAGCGTGGAGCGAAGTCTCTGTCAGGCTAGGGAAAGACAAGAGAAAACTTACAACCAGTATGCTCCCGCTGTTCCCCTGGTACCCGGAGAGCAGGTCTTGAAGAGGAAGAGACGGCTCCACAAGTTGGACGACCAGTGGGAGAAGGACCCGTACACCGTACTGCCCTCAAGCCACGAGAACCCGAAGGTCTGTACCATCAGTAAAGACGGAGGGGAAACCACAGCCATTGTATCCCGGGACCACCTGAAGAAGTGTCCCGAACAACTGAGGAACCCTGAAGAGGAACAAGAAGACCATCGACCCGTGGAAGAAAGGGAAGATATGGTTAGTACCGTGCTCGGGGACTTTCCTCAGTCTTGGACTCAAGTCAATGGTGCAGTTGTGGTACCCGTACTCACCTTCCTCCAACCATCATCCCAAGAACCTACGGAGCAACGGGTAGAGCTGGAAGAACAGCCGGTCCAGGAGGCAGAAGACTCCACACAAGCAGAACAGGAGAATCAACCCTCTGCTTATAGTGAGCCTGCCGTACCCCTAGTGAGACAAAGAGCCGGTAGACAGCTGCCCAGTTTACCCTTGACAGCTCCTACACCCTGTAGTTCAGGGCCAGACAGTCAGCTCCGTAGGTCCACTCGGGCCACTAGAGGCCAGTTACCCGCACGCTGGAGAATTTAAAGTGTATAAATTGTTTTATTTATGTTTTTCTGTGTCTTGTTGCTTGTGTATAATTTTGTGTTTCTAGTTATTTTTAGGAAACCTTGGTGGATTTACCAGGAATCCTTGTATATAGTTGGAGCGTAACCCAGGATGGACTAGAGACTGTTAAGGACTCGGGGTAGGACAGACCCCTACCTGGTTACGTCTCCCTGTGTTGGTGAAATGGACACCTTTGCTTTTCTTCAAAGACTGCATCCGGTTGCGGACAGGCCGTGACCATCTTATGTGTTTTTCTTATAGTATTGTTATTGTTATACTTTGTTATGTTTTTCTAAATGTGTTTAGTCCCGGAGTACTAAATTTCACTAGGGCGGAATGTGACACCCCAGGGGTCTGGTTGCCACAGTGATAGAGATATTATGTCTGAGAGCAGGTGGGAGGTCCTTTGGTCAGGGATCCTGTGCATGCCACACCTCCTGCCCAGTCTTGGGAGGGGAAGAACTTCCCCTGTATAAACCCGGGGCTGAGGCAGGGAGAGTCAGACAAGGAGAGTGGAGAAGAGAAGCAGCATAGGAAACAGCAGAGTTACAAGGAGTCAGGGGCTGGCAGCTACAGAGCTCGCCCTGACTAAGAAGATTCTTTACCGGACCCGGAGTCCGAGGCTGTGGGGACTAACTCCTACCCAGCAGCAGAATCCGTCGGGCAGGGGATTTCAGGTCCTCTGGCCCAGAAGCCCGAAGGCACGGTCACACGCGTGGGACCAGCACCGCCATCGTGGAGCGGAAGCCATTAGAAGGCCCCGAGTCACCGGCCATACGGGTGAGCACCACACGGTACACTCAGGGACGTGGGCTACTTACATCAGCTTCTAGCAAGGTAGCCAGAAGAGTACAGTCAGTTTGGGAGGCCTACAACTCCGCCTGGCCAGGGGAGATCCCATCTGCTCAAAGACTGACCAGGCCCCGTTTGCTAGCAAGTACTCCGGGAGGGTCTGTCGTTGTTACCAGTAAAGACCCTGAACTACACCGTACCGTCTCTGAGTGGTTCCTGCTACCCCCATCATCCACGTCGGCTGCCCTGAGGCCATACCCCTCCCGTTGGGGGTTATACTATCACGCTGCACAATCCTACCACCGGCCTCAGCGGTCTGCCCTGCAGCAGCAGCTTCCTGGCTGCACTCAACGGGTGGCGTAGTGATCCACTATTTACTACTAATAGACTGCCGTCTAGTTTGACTCCCTGGGCACGGACCGGGTCACCGCCACGAGATTACAACCCTCCACGGATCCGGCTCCGGGTAAGCTCCCGCGTGCGCACCGCAGCGCGACACAGGCCCAGGGGCGCGTCACTAGCAACCAGCTCCTGTTCCTCCTTCCCCTCCTCAGCCTCCACCTCCTCATTTTTACCAAATCCGCGCTTAGAGACATGAGACAGGGAGAAAGTATCTCCCTGTCTCATGTCTTCCTCCATCTCCACCTGGTACGCATGCAAAGCTTCAGCTTCAATTGTGAGCAGCGACTGTTTAAGTAGGCACAGAAGCGGGATTGTTGCGCTAATTATGGCATCAACGTAGCTCACCATCTTTGTGGAGTCCTCAAAGTCTTAGAGAACTGCACAAATATCAGACATTCATGCCCACTCTCCAGTTGTTATGTGTGGAGGCAGCCCAGAATACTGATGGGCATGTTGGAGCTGGTATTCAACAACTGGCCTCTGCTGCTCACAAAGCCTTGCCAGCATGTGCAGTGTGGAGTAGTGTTGAGCCACCCCCGTAGTGTTCGAGTTCGGTTCGGTTCGTCGAACACCTGTGTGTTCGCCGAACTGTTCGTCGAACTGTTCGTCGAACACCTTCGAACACCGTTAAAACCAATGGCAGGCAAACAAAAACACATAGAAACACATATAAAGCACCTTCAAAGGTGTCCAAAAGCTGAAAAACTGCTCAGAAGACACAACTAACACATGGAAAAGTGACAAGTACATATAGTAATGCGAAAAGAAAAGAGGTGGAGGAGTAAAAGGAGGGGGGGACACAGATATAGGCATGTCATGCCCTTCTAAAATCCAAAAAGTGAGAAGGCGACACGGCCAGTCCGCTCCTGCCCGTGCCACCTCCATGTCGCCGGGTTTGTGCCAGAGCCGCGGTGAACCCTGACGGCCAGCCCCCCTCTCCCAATACTGGTGACTGTCCGCTGGTGGGTCGAGCGAGCCCCCCTGTGGTGGAGGCAGCTCTAAGCTTTTTAATTTAAATTGTCTCTCTAATTTGAATGAATACACTTTAAATCCATTTACAAGGATCTATTGGAGGGCAAGTCTCATGCCAGCAGCCGCGTAATTCCAGCTCCAGTAGCGTCCACTAAAGCTGCTGCAGTTAAAAAGCTTTTATAAGGATCGAGCTCGGCTGTCCACCGCAAGGCATCCTACTGCCAGTCCCAGCCCCTATGCCTTGGGGTGCCTCCTGATGCTCTTCACTGAGTATCCCGTGGTCCCGAAGCATTTCCTTTGAAAAAATTAAGTGTCCAAACTACAGGTGGTGTAGCTTGCTTAACAGCCGGGATAATCCGCTGACTAGCAGACACTGCTACTAGGCACAAAGTATTTCCTGGGCTAGATACAGTGAAAAATTTGTAATTAGATATTCTCGTTGGATGCTGAGAAAGCATTCCATAGAGTCTCCTGGCATGCCATATATGATTCTCTTAAAAAGCTTGGGGTAGGGGTCTAGGGGACCCTTTTATAGCCAAAATCACGGCCCTGTATCGCAATACGTCACCTAGGCTGAAGATAAATGGAACTGTAGCACCCTGAGGGCTCGGTTGCTACAGAGGTATTGCACCTCACCCAGAGGTGTGATATCTCACTCTCAGGTAAGGATGGAGTGTGGATCAGGACCCGACACCTGCATGCATTACACCACATTGCCGTGGGGCAGGGCGACCAATATGCCCCTGAGATGGGCACGACAGTCCCTGTCCCTGGCTGGAGTGGGGGGAGGGAACACTGAGGAAGGGGGACCCTGTAGTGCAGGAGCAGGGAGGAAGCAGTTCCTGGGTGCATTGAGAAGGGAGTATAAAAGGTGGGCACCATCTTAGTTCAGTGCAGAGAAGTCTGAGCAGAAGTGACAGGGAGCAGGGGCTCTGCATGAGCTCTGCTCCGGAGGCAGGCCTAGTAACAGAGGCCCAGGCCTGAAAGAGGGAGAAGGAAGGAAGAGGAGCGGAGAAGGCTCCAGGAATGAGGAACGAAGGGATCCCAGGGGTGCGGACGGGCGAGTCGCCACCGCACGCCCGAATCCACCTGCGTGGAGGGGTCAGGCCAAAGGGGAAGACCGGTTACCCGAAACTAATGGAGGCAGGAAACGACCCTCAGCTAGAAACCGGAGGCTGTGACATTTTATGTGGCGCAGCCCCTCGCTACACCCGCTAGGAAGGCACCACATAGGGTCAAGGAAACTGGCGCCAAGTTTACCAAGAGGAGGCCCGAGGCAGCCGAACAGAAGGGTTGGTAAGAAAGGCCAGACAAAGGACACACAAAGGGGGTCCTGTGAAGCGCTCCAAAGTTATCTGGGAGTTGTCTGAGCCCCTCACCTGGTGAGCACAGTACGACGTGGGCAGCCGTTACCTGCAGACGTGGTCTGGATAATAAGGACGGTGAGTAAAGGCCCTGGACTGCATCACTGACTCCGTGTCGTTACTGCTGCTGCACTGCACCATCACCCCCATCCTCCGCATACACTGCCCTGAGGCTAAAATCTTCCCGTGGGGAGTTTTGCTATGCTCTGCTGCACCCACAACACCAGCCTCAGCGGTCTACCCTGCAGGGGCGGTTCACTCTGACCGCAATCCACGGGTGGCGTAGTCGGACATTTAAACATCAAAACCATATAAATAGTTCCGCCACTGGTTTGACCGCCCTGAGCCACGGAACCGGGTCGCCGCCACGGAGACTACAACCACCAGCATCCACCAAAAAGGGTCCGGCTCCGGGTGTCCCAAGGCCCAGGGGGTGCATCAGAACATTTTCATCACCTTTCACAATCACCAATGGGACAAGGCAGGGATGTCCTCTGTCCCCTCTCTTATACATCCTAGTGACGGAGCACCTGCTCTCATCAATTCGCCACAACCCCAATATTAGGTGGATTGAGGTGGGAGGCACCGAGTACAAGTGCTCTCTATTTGCTGATGATGTCCTAGTATATATCACTCAATCACATATATCCATCCATGCTGTTATGGCTGAAATAGATCACTTTGTTACATGGTCAAATTTTAAAATCAATGCAGCAAAGTCTGAGGCCCTCGATGTCTCCCTCCCCAAATCCATACAGGATTCCATCCAGTCCAACTTTCCCTTTGCCTGGCCCTCACAGGGTATCAAATACTTAGGAATTCCTATTCATAGAGACCTCTCCCATCTATGTTATCTTAATTTTGGGTCCTTTATTGAACAACTCCATACAGACCACGGTTGGCAAGTTAGAACTGTAAGATTCACTACGTGAACCACTGGTGTTTTGTGGAAAAGCACATGTACACTGTGTTCCAAATTATTATGCAAAAAGTGTTTAGGAGTGATAAGGGAAGAATTTGTTTGTTTGTCAGTTAAACTCATTGATGGTGATGTGTGTCAGGGCTCTTTATATCACTGTAAGCAATTGCAGACACCTGTGCTAATTAGTTTGGCAGGTGTGTCCAATGAAAGGCAAGACTACTTAAGAAGGCTGTCCCACATTATTAAGCAGCCTACATTTTCTGCCAAAATGGGAAAGAAAAAGGATGCGTCGGCTGCTGAGAAGCAACAAATTGTGGAGTGTTCAGGTCAAGTCATGACTACAATCAACATTGTGCGATGATCAGGATGAAGTGTCTTGGCAATCAAGAAGTATGTAGCTGATTCACAGTACACACGTGTGCGTGCTGATAAGGGCAAATTGAGGACTCTTTCCTACAGGCAATTACGTCAGGTTAAAAGAGCAGCAGCAAAAAAGCCTTGTCATAGCAGCAGACAAGTTTTTGAAGCTGCTGGTGCCTCCAACGTCCCCCGAACAACAAGATGCAGGGTCCTTCAGAGGTTTGCAGCTGTGCATACGCCATCCTGTCGACCTCCTCTATCCACTTCACACAAGCAGAAACGGCTCCAGTGGGCCAAACATTACATGAAGACTGATTTCCAAACTGTTTTGTTCACGGATGAGTGCCGTGCAACGCTCGATGGTCCAGATGGATGGAGTGGAGGATGGCTGGTTGATGGACACCCCACGCAAACACGGCTACAGCGCCAACAAGGAGGAGTTGGAGTAATGTTTTGGGCTGGAATCATGGGGAGAGAGATTGTCGGCCCCTTTAGGATCCCTGAAGGGGTAAAGATGAACTCCATAATGTATGTGGAGTTTCTCAAACAGCACTTCCTGCCGTGGTTCAAGAAGAAGAACCATGTATTCCACAGCAAGATCATTTTTATGCATGATAATGCACCATCTCATGCTGCACATAAAACATCTGCATCTCTGGCTGATATGGGCATAAAAGGGGACAAACTTATGGTGTGACCCCCATGCTCCCCTGACCTCTACCCCATTCAGAACCTCTGGAGCATCATCAAAAGGAGTGTCTATGATGGCGGGAGGCAGTTCAAATCTAAGCAACAGCTCTGGGAGGGTATTCTGTCCTCATGCAAAACAATTGAAGCAGAAACCATCCAAAACCTGACAAATTCAATGGACGAGAGAGTTCAGAAGCTCCTTTCGAACAAGGGGTCCTATGTGAAAATGTAACATCACCTAGAATAAAGTTTTGAGTTGAAAACTGTTTGATTTCAGTTTCTAATAACCTGCTAATGCTTATAATTTCAAAAATGACCATTTTTTTGGTCTTTATTAAAATGAAAAGTTTGATCGAAAAGTTTGGGGGATCTAAGAGTGTGGCAACCGAGTAGTCAGGATTACTTCGAATTCTGACAATATGAGGGTCATGTTGCAGGTAGTGCAGCAAGAAGGCACTTATGTGTCTTGCGCATCTCGGAGCCCCAAAATTATTTTCCGGGCTAGATGCAGCTAAAAATTATTATTAATTTTAAATCTGGTGGAGCTTAGTATAGATGGCCTAATAGAATCAGTGCTGCACACTGCTACAAATCCCAAATTATTTACCAGCCAAGGTACAGATAAACATGATTAGTAATTTTAAATCTGGTGGAGCTTAGTATAGATGGCCTAATAGAATCAGTACTGCACACTGCTACAAAGCCCAAATTATTTTCCAGCCAAGATACAGATAAACATGATTAGTAATTTGAAAGCTTAAAACGGTTGGTGAGGTGATTTTAACCAATCATCAAGCTTTTACTCTCCACAGGATGACACAGGGGTAGAAAAGTCGTTTCGGATCCATGATTTGTTCATCTTTATGAACGTGAGTCTGTCTACATTAACAGTGGAGAGCCGCGTGCGCTTATCTCTCAGCACACCACCAGCAGCGCTGAACACACGTTCAGACAGAACGCTGGCTGCGGGGCATGACAAGATCGCCAAGGCGTAAGTGGCTAGCTCCGACCATTTATCCAGATTGGAAGCCCAAAAAGAGCAAGGGTCCAGTGACACAGTCATGGCTTCAATGTTTACTTGGAGATACTCCTGTACCATCGTCTCTAGGCGTTGACTATGTGTCAGACTTCTTGTCTCCTGTGGCCTTGCAAAGGATGGGCTAAAAAAGTGGTGAAATGATTCCGCAAAATTGATGTTACCAGCAGATACTGTGGTTCTGTTACGGTTTGAGTGCTGAACACTCGACGGTCCCACGGTTGGCAAGTTGGAACTGTGAGATTCACTACGTGCACCACTGGTGTTTTGTGGAAAAGCACATGTAAGATTCTACAACAGTCTCTGCTGATACTCCTGCATGCGTGCATCCCTTTCTATGGCAGGAATAATTACTGCAAATTTACTTTTGTACCGGGGATCTAACAGTGTGGCAACCCAGTAGTCAGGATTATTTCTAATTCTCACAATTCGAGGGTTATGTTGCAGGTAGTGCAGCAAGAAGGCACTCATGTGTGTTGCGCATCCAGGAGCACCAAGTCCCTGTTGTGTTGGTGGCGAGGTAACAATCAGGCTTCCTTCCTCTGTCCTCTACCCCCAACCTCGCACAACAGAAATGTGATCAAGGTCTCCCTCATCTGATGAGACTTCCATTAGTTCGTCCTCCACTTCTTCCTGGGCTCCTGCACCTTCCTCACTAGTTTGGCTGCTACCATGCGCCCTGGTAAAACCATCTCCCCCACCCTCACATGCCTGCCGCCTTGGTGCTGCCGACCGTCTGGACCTTGCAGATGTTAGCCCTTCCGCATACAACTCCTCCTCCTCTACTTCCTCCACCTCCTCTTGTGCCAACAACTGACTCCGAATTCTGCTTAACATGTGCTCCAGCATGTAAATCACCGGAATAGTCATGCTGATAAAGGCATCGTCAGCACTAAACATCTTCGTCGCCATTTCAAAACTGTGCAGAAGGGTGCATAGGTCCCTGATCTGAGACCACTCCTCCAGCGTGATTTGCCCCACCTCTGGATCTCGTTGGCCGAGGCTATACGTCAGAACGTATTCCACCAGGGCTTGTCGGTGCTGCCACAGTCGCTGCAACATGTGCAGAGTTGAATTCCACCGGGTAGGCACATCGCATTTTAGCCGGTGAAGTGGCATGCCCAACGACTTCTGTAGAGATGTAAGTCGCTGAGCTGCGGGATGCGAACGGAAGTGAGCACACAGCGACCGTGCCCTCTGCAGAAGGCCATCTAGTCCGGGATAGTGGGCTAAAAATTGCTGGACAACCAGGTTCAACACGTGAGCCAAACAAGGCACGTGTGTAACATTGCCCCGGCGAAGGGCCGCACCCAGGTTTGCAGCATTGTCGCACACAATCTTCCCTGGTTTCAGGTCCAGAGGAGACAACCATTCATGAAATTGGTTCTCCAGAGCTGACCACAACTCCTCAGCTGTGTGACTCACATTTCCCCAACATTTCAAAGTAAAAACCGCCTGATGACGTTGAGCCCTACTGCCAGCATAGTAAGGAGGTGTGCAGGATCCCTTCTGCGCAGTTAGAAAGCTTGTGGCATGACCAGACAGGCTTTGGGTGCTGGTGGAGGACCGAGAGGAGGTTGAGGAGGCAGAAGCAGTGGAGGAACTTTGAGATAAAGAGGATTGACGCACAACTCGCGGGGACGGCAAGACTTGGACAGCAGCCCCTTGTCCTGCTGTCACCATAGTTACCCAGTGCCCAGTCAGCGACATGTAATGCCCCTGTCCATGCCTACTCGTCCAAGTGTCTGTGGTGAAATGCACCCTGTCACACACAGAGTTTCTCAAAGAAGCGGTGATGTTGTGTGCGACATGCTGGTGGAGCGCAGGCACACCTTTTTTTGAGAAGTAGTGCTGACTGGGCATCTGGTACTGGGGCACTGCGACGGACATAAGGTCTGGAAAATCCTCTGTGTCCACCAGGCGGAAAGGCAGCATTTCTGTAGCCAAGAGCTTGCAGATGGTGAAATTCAACCTCTTAGCTTTCTCATGGCTAGGAGGAAATCGTCTTTTACTTGTCCACATCTGAGGGACCGAGGGCTGGCTATTGTGCTTAGACGGGGTTGATAAGGGTGCCACCGGCAAACTGCCGGTCTGTGAGGAAGATGCAGGCGGACATGTTAGGTTGCCTTGATCCAAAGGTGGTGCTATCGATGTCGGACAGCGCTCAACACCAGCTGGTGTTACCACCTCCAAAGAAAATGATGACCTGCCAATCACGCTGGCTGTTGCGGGTAAAGAGGTGGCAGGTCTGCGCCCCAAAACAGGTGTGACTGCTGTCCCCCCAGTCACAGAGGATGAAGAGGCCACGGATGCACAAGATATGACAGACGTTGGTTGGCCCGGCCGGCTAGGCCGCATTGTAGCACAGTGAGCTTTCCACTGCAACTTATGCTTCATGTCCATGTGCCGGTTCATGCATGAAGTACTCAAACTATGTATTTTTTGGCCTCTACTTAGCTTTTGCTGACAAATGTTACAGATAACACGAGTTGGGTCATCTTTATCGATCTGAAAAAATGCCCAGGCTATGCAAGGCTTAGCACCCATGCGACCTGAAGAGCCACCATGACTTGTGGTGAGAGGCAGAGTTGTGTTTGAGGATGCAGTTGTTGACGTGCTTCCAGTACTACGTCTCTGTCCAGGAAGGCGCAACCTGACCTCGTCGTCACTAGCATCCTCCTCCACCTCCTCTGCTGACCTCATCTCTTGGCTGACTGTGGGTTGACAGTAAGTGGGATCTCCAACCTCATCATCATCACCCTGTGCGTTATCACACCCGTCGTCCTCAGAGCCAACCTGTTCCTGCCCTGACAAAAAACTAAAGTTGTCGCTCCAATCAGGTATTTGAGTCTCATCATCGTCTTCCTCATTGTCTCCACCAACAGGAGTTACAGTTTGGGAATGAGGGTCTAGATTATGGTCTGAACCTTCTGCGTCTGGTCCTGGATCCGACTCATAAAGATTCTGGGCATCAGTGCAGATCATTTCCTCGTCTGGATTCACAGAAGCGCTGGAGTCGACCTCTGATTCCCAGACTATAGTATGAGTAAACAGCTCTGCAGACTCAACCATCTGTTCTACCTCATACTCAGACGGGCAGCTGGAGATTTGGGAGCTGTGAGGAAGCAAGTGCGATTGGGGTGACACCTTTGAGGACTGGAGTATTTGTGATGTTGAAGTTGATGTGGAGGAGAGCCCACTTAAAGGAACACTTGATATCCGTTGAAGCACCTGCTGTTTTTGTGCCTCATCTGGAATTTGTAGCGATTGGCGTGGCCGTAAGAAAGGGATCTTATCACATTGTCCGCTAAAAGAAGTAGACATTTTAGTTTGGCTGGAAGATGGTCTTTCTTCTGCAGATGTTACTGTTGCTTTAACACCTACCCCACGGACACAACCTTTTTTCCCCTTCCCAACGTGCCTATTCCCCTTTCCACCAGCAGCAGGCCTTTTTCCACTCATTTTGGTGGTTAACTAATTCACAACTCTGGAGTTGTTTGCACAAAAAAACAATGGATGGGAACCGAGCAGAGCTGAGTGGCCAAACTGTGGTATTAGGCCAAAACTATTGGCTGGGTTAGATGCAGAAAAAAATTATATTCAATTTGCAACCTGATGGAGGTCAGTATAGATGGACTAATAGAACAAGTCCCACACACAGCTAGAAGCCCAAATATTTTTTCAGAGGTAGATGCAGAAAAAAATTGTATTCAGTTCGCAACCTGATGGACGTCAGTATAGAAGGACTAATAGAACAAGTCCCACACACAGCTAGAAGCCCAAATATTTTTTCAGAGCTAGATGCTGAAAAAAATTATATTCAGTTTGCAACCTGATGGAGGTCAGTATAGATGGACTAATAGAACAAGTCCCACACACTGCTAGAAGGCCAAATATTTTTTCAGAGCTAGATGCAGAAAAAATTATATTCAGTTTGCAACCTGATGGAGGTCAGTATAGATGGACTAATAGAACAAGTCCCACACACAGCTAGAAGCCCAAATATTTTTTCAGAGGTAGATGCAGAAAAAAAATATATTCAGTTTGCAACCTGATGGAGGTCCATATAATGGACTAATAGAACAAGTCCCACACACTCCGAGAAGGCCAAATATTTTTTCAGAGCTAGATGCAGACAAAAAATTATTTTTAATTTGCAACCTGATGGAGGTCAGTACAGATGGACTAATAGAGAAAGTCCCACACACTTCTAGAAGGCCAAATATTTTTTCAGAGCTAGATGCAGAAAAAAATTATTTTTAATTTGCAACCTGATGGAGGTCAGTATAGATGGACTAATAGAGAAAGTCCCACACACTGCTAGAAGGCCAAATATTTTTTCAGAGCTAGATGCAGATAAAAATTATTTTTAATTTGCCACCTGATGGAGGTCAGTATAGATGGACTAATAGAGAAAGTCCCACACACTGCTAGAAGGCCAAATATTTTTTCAGAGCTAGATGCAGACAAAAAATTATTTTGAATTTGCAACGTGATGGAGGTCAGTATAGATGGACTAATAAAACAAGTCCCACACACTGCTAGAAGGCCAAATATTTTTTCAGAGCTAGATGCAGAAAAAAATTATATTCAGTTTGCAATCTGATGGAGGTCAGTATAGATGGACTAATAGAACAAGTCCCACACACTGCTAGAAGCCCAAATATTTTTTCAGAGCTAGATGCAGAAAAAAATTATATTCAATTTGCAACCTGATGGAGGTCAGTATAGATGGACTAATAGAATGATGCTATGCCCAAAAGATTTTACTTCACTAGGTGCAGTAAAAAAATTGGTATTCTATACACAGGTGGTATATCTTGCAACACAGATAGGCTACTCCACTGACTAACACACTCTGCAATAGGCCAAAAAGGATTAGCTTGGCTAGATTCAGCCAAATGCCGTGAAAAAAACTTGCACAGCACTGGCATAGACCTGCCTGGCAAAAACTGATAGGAACTGATGTAACCTAGTCCTGAAAAGGACTGCAATTACAATTAGTCTTTACTCCCACAACCTATCTATTTAAGAGCACAGACCTGCCTGATAAAAGTCGTCGGAAATGCTGTAACCTAGTCCTTAAAAGGACTGCAATCACAACTATTCCCTACTCCCAAGCTATCTGTAGATTTGTGCGAAACTTGGCATGAAATTAACAAGGTATAGCGCACACAGCAACAGCGGTGCCGTCTAACACGCAGCTGCAGCAGTGAGAAAATGGTGGCGACGGGGAAAATGGCTTGGTCTTATAGGGCAAGGACATGTGACATACATTGCCAATGACACATGCCCTTGCTTGTGTGAAAAAAAGCACTTCGCTCCGTGTGTGCGCTGCTGATAGGCTGACAGATTGCACCTCCCCACTGTAAATGCGGGAAAGAGAAAAAAAAATGGAGCTCTTCATTATTCCTGCAGAGATCCATCCCCTGCCCCTCCCACCGCCCCGCTGTACACTCAAACTGCGTATTAACATTAATTTTCATCATTACTGAGAAAAAATCCAGTTATGATTCTGGTGCACGAACAGTTATCGAACATAACCTCGAACAGCCGAATTTTTCTCAAATCGTTCGTGTTCGCCGAACGGCTCGAACACCGCCCAAAACAGCTCGAATTTGAGATTGGCGAACAGTTCGAGTCGAACAACGCTCATCTCTAGTGTGGAGTTCTAGCATGTGGTGATGGCGAACACTGGACGGTGAGCTGGCACTTGCATGTGCTTCTGCAGCACTGCCAGAGTGGTAGCAGCTGTAGCCGACTTGTGGAAATAGGCGCTGACGCAGCGTACCTTGACCAGAAGCTCTGGTAAATATGGGTAGGTTTTCAGAAACCACTGAGCCACCAAGTTTAGCACATTGGCCAAGCATGGTATGTTTGTGAGCTTGCCAAGCTTCATAGCCGCCACCAGGTTACGCCCATTATCACACACGACCATGCCTGTTTGGAGGTTCAGCGGCGAGAAACACAGATCTGTCTGGTCTGTTATACCTTTCAATAACTCTGCCGCTGAGTGTGGTTTGTATCCTAGACAAATTATCCTCAGCAGAGCCTGTTGCGGCTTTGCTGAGGCAATGCGGAGGAGCTTCCAACTTCCGGCTGATGTGGACGATATGCTCTGAGAAAACAAATTGAGATTAAGGATGAGGAGGAGCAGGAGAGGGTGCAGGAACTGCTGTACGAGGTGGAGGACACCTTGATAGAAGCAGGGCCAGCAATCCTCGGCATCGGTAACACATGTGCCGTGCCAGGGAGGGGCTCAGCCCCAGCCTCCTCAATGTTCACCCAGTGTGCCATCAGGAAAATGTAGCATCCCTGGCAACAAGTGCTTGTCCATGTGTCGGTCATTAAGTGTACAATCCCAGTAACAGCGTTGGTAAGGGCACGGGTGATGTTCCTGGACACGTGTTGGTGCAAGGCGGGGATGCCACAACGGGAGAGATAGTGGCAGCTGGGGACCGAGTACCAAGGGACAGCTGCCGCAATGATTCGGCAGAAATCCTCCATGTCTACAAGCCTAAATGGCACCATTTCCACTGCAAGCATTCTGGAAATGTGCCCGTTTAGCATTTGGGCCTGTGGATGGGTGGTTGAGAACTTTCTTTTTCGTTCCAAGGCCTGGGGTAGGGACAGCTGAACGATGTGATGCGACAAGTTTTTAGAAGTGTCTGATGATGATGCCTCAGAATGTGCAAGGATAGGTGAAGAGTAGTGTTGAGCGATACCTTCCGATATCGGGAAATATCGGATCGGATTGGATCGGACCGATACCGAAAAAGTATCGGATATCGCCGATTCCGATACCTTAAACCAATGCAAGTCAATGGGACAGAAATATCGGAATGAAAATAAACCCTTTCTTTCCTTGTAGGTTAATTCTACATGAAGGAAAACAACTAAGAATAATGTAGAATGTATTGGGGGAGGTGGGGGAGACAATAAAGGCATAGAGGTTTAGCCCAATCAAATGGAATAGCAGGAATTAATATTTTTTTTTAAGACGTTCTGAGTTACGGAAATATTGACTATGTTAAGTATTTTTATATTTTGTCAGATATTTATGTTTCACTACTTCCATGCTCTTCACCTTCTTTTTTACTTCTCCCACACTTTCTCCTTCATCATCCTCAGCATCTTTTTCATCCACTTCTTCTTCACCTTCTTCGTATTATTCTTTTTTTTTCATTCTTCATATTCTACTTCTTCATATTCTTCTTCTTCATCATATTCTTATTTGTGACAGGCATTCCTGTAGTTGTTAGCTATAAAAGGTTGGACATTACACCTTTCGTTCTGCCCGTCACAAAAGATTTACAACAGGATTTGTCCGCGTTCAGTTTGGCCTGCAGCAGCAGGTCTTTTCCAGGGGCACCACGAGGAGGAACGGACTCACCCCCATACACTGCTTAGTCATCTTCTGCTTATAATTTAGATATTATCTTTTGCTCTGATTTTTAGTCTTATGCTTAATGTTCTTCCGCTTTTTGTTCTGCAGCTTCTTGTATTTCTGCTTCTTGGTTTTCTGTCTCTTGTTCTTCTGTATCTTGGTGCTTGTCTTCTCTTCTTTGTCCTCTTGGTCAACTTCTTCAGGGTTATCTTCTTGGTCTTCTTCGGGGTGGTCTTCAGGGTCGTCGTCTTCGGGGGTCCTCGTCTTCGGGGTCCTCGTCTTCTTCGGGTTGGTCTTCTGGGTCCTCGTCTTCGGGGTCCTCGTCTTCTTCGGGGTGGTCTTCAGGGTCCTCGTCTTCTTCAGGGTGGTCTTCAGGGTCCTCGTCTTCTTCGGGGTGGTCTTCAGGGTCCTCGTCTTCAGGGTCGTCGTCTTCGGGGTCCTCGTCTTCTTAGGGTTGGTCTTCAGGGTCCTCGTCTTCAGGGTCCTCGTCAGGGAGATCCAGAGTGATTACCAAGAACCATTTCAAAAAGCTTGAACTTGGAAATGTAGCAGAAGGTACAAGAAAGCTGAGGAACTACCGAGGACCAGCTGACGGTACTGGAACCCGGATGGGTAGCAGAAGGTACAAGAGCCAATGGAACTGCCGAAGACCAGCTGACGGTACTGGAACTCGATTACTAAGCAGGAGGTACCTGTGCCAGAAAGCACTACCAAGGACCAGCAGACGTTGGTGGAACTTGGATACCGAGAAGGAGGCACCTAATCCAAAGGCACTGCCGAGAACCAGCTGACGGTACTGGAACCCGGATGGGTAGCAGAAGGTACCCATGTAAAAAAAAGTTCAAGGCCGCGAGCCGGCCGCAGTTACCAAAACCCACAGTCCTACAGGGGGTGCTTGTCCTATTGGCACTATGGAACCAGCCTTCATTGCCAGATCCCGCAGCCCACATAGGAGTCACCTAAACTGCAGGCACCATAGAGTCGGCTAACCCGACCGCAACACGACAGGACAACGCATTGGAGGCAAAGTGACGTTGACACTACCCGGAAACAGCTGGCGTGCTGGAACCAGGCTGGGCAGGAGGGAGTACCCATGCCAAAGACACTGCCGAGAACCAGCTGACGGTACTGGAACCCGGATGGGTAGTAGAAGGTACAAGAGCCAATGGAACTTCCGAAGACCAGCTGACGGTACTGGAACTCGGTTACTAAGCAGGAGGTACCTGTGCCAGAAAGCACTACCAAGGACCAGCAGACGTTGGTGGAACTTGGATACCGAGAAGGAGGCACCTAATCCAAAGGCACTGCCGAGAACCAGCTGACGGTACTGGAACCTGGATGGGTAGCAGAAGGTACCCATGTAAAAAAAAGTTCAAGGCCACGAGCCGGCCGCAGTTACCAAAACCCACAGTCCTACAGGGGGTGCTTGTCCTATTGGCACTATGGAACCAGCTTTCATTGCCAGATCCCGCAGCCCACATAGGAGTCACCTAAACTGCAGGCACCATAGAGTCGGCTAACCCGACCGCAACACGACAGGACAACGCATTGGAGGCAAAGTGACGTTGACACTACCCGGAAACAGCTGGCGTGCTGGAACCAGGCTGGGCAGGAGGGAGTACCCGTGCCAAAGTCACTGCCGAGAACCAGCTGACGGTACTGGAACCCGGATGGGTAGTAGAAGGTACAAGAGCAAATGGAACTACCGAGGATCAGCTGACGGTACTGGAACCCGGATGGGTAGCAGAAGGTACAAGAGCCAATGGAACTGCCGAAGACCAGCTGATGGTACTGGAACTCGGTTACTAAGCAGGAGGTACCTGTGCCAGAAAGCACTACCAAGAACCAGCAGACATTGGTGGAACTTGGATACCGAGAAGGAGGCACCTAATCCAAAGGCACTGCCGAGAACCAGCTGACGGTACTGGAACCCGGATGGGTAGTAGAAGGTACAAGAGCAAATGGAACTACCGAGAACAAGCTGGCGGTGCTGGAAACCAGGGTAAATACTAAAAACAGAGTGGAGCCAGAGGTGTAATTGGAGCAAGTTTTAAATCAGTAGTACAGTGGATGTGGACAAAGCAGGAGAATTTGCCGGACACACAGCAGGGGAACAGCTGACGTTACTGAACCCCAATAACACTGGAGCAAGCGTTGAATGTGCAGACGGCACTTCTGAGCAGCAACTAGCGGTATTGGAGCCCAGGGTAAATACTAAAAACAGAGGAGCCAGAGGTGTAATTGGAGCAACTTTAAAATCTGTAGTAGTGAGAATGTGGACAGAGCAGGAGAAATTGCCGTCCGCACAGCAGGGGAACAGCTGACGTTACTGAACCCCAATAACATGGCAGCAAGTGTTGACTGTGCAGACGGCACTTCCGAGCGCCAACTGGCGGTGTTGGAGCTCAGGGATAATACTGAAAACAGTGGAGCCAGAGGTGTATTTGGAGGAGGTTTTAAATCAGTAGTACAGTGGATGTGGACAGAGCAGGAGAAATTGCCGTCCGCACAGCAGGGGAACAGCTGATGTTACTGAACCCCAATAACACGGCAGCAAGTGTTGACTGTGCAGACGGCACTTCCGAGTGCCAACTGGCGGTGTTGGAACTCAGGGATAATACTGAAAACAGAGGAGCCAGAGGTGTAATTGGAGCAACTTTAAAATCTGTAGTAGTGAGAATGTGGACAGAGCAGGAGAAATAGCCGTCCGCACAGCAGGGGAACAGCTGACGTTACCGAACCCCAATAACATGGCAGCAAGTGTTGACTGTGCAGATGGCACTTCCGAGCGCCAACTGGCGGTGTTGGAGCTCAGGGATAATACTTAAAACAGAGGAGCCAGAGGTGTATTTGGAGGAGGTTTTAAATCAGTAGTACAGTGGATGTGGACAGAGCAGGAGAAATTGCCGTCTGCACAGAAGGGGAACAGCTGACGTTACTGAACCCCAATAACACGGCAGCAAGTGTTGACTGTGCAGACGGCACTTCCAAGCGCCAACTGGCGGTGTTGGAGCTCAGGGATAATACTGAAAACAGAGGAGCCAGAGGTGTAATTGGAGCAACTTTAAAATCTGTAGTAGTGAGAATGTGGACAGAGCAGGAGAAATTGCCATCCGCACAGCAGGGGAACAGCTGACGTTACTGAACCCCAATAACATAGCAGCAAGTGTTGACTGTGCAGACGGCTGGGAGGCGGAACCTCTGAGCTACTATACAAGGGGGCGGTCCTTGTAAGGGAGCGGGTGGCAATCAGGGATGACGTGCAGGCAGTCACAGCAGGTGACCGGGACAGTCTCTGAGTGGACGGGCAGGGAGTTACGGCAAGTGACCGGGGCAGTCTCTGGATGAACGGGCAGGGAGTTATGGCAAGTGACCGGGGCAGTCTCTGGGTAAAGGGTAGGTACGACCTGTGATGGCAGAGCCTCCGGGTAGGCTAGCAGGCAGGTAACAGGTGTGCGCTTCCAGGTGAGCGGGCAGGAGTCTCTGGAAAGGCAGATGGTCACAGCACGTGACGGCGGAGCCTCCAGGTAGGCTAGCAGGCAGGTAACAGGTGTGCGCTCCCAGGTGAGCGGGCAAGCTGGTCCATAGACAGACTGACAGGAGTTGGAAGGCAGACCGTCGGACCTCAGGCTAGCAGGCAGGTGACTGGATATCAGGCAGGACAAAGGCAGCAAGCTGGCAGGAATCTGGCAGGTAACTGGCAGGTAACTGGCAACGGGACCTGAGGGCTGAAGCACAGGTGAGACACAGGTGCAAACAACATTGCTCGGGCACCTCCATTTTGGAGGAGGTGCCCTTTATATGGGAGGTCCTCCGGCAATTGGCCGGGGACTCCTTAGGACGGCGCGCGCGGTCCCTTTAAGAGAGCCGGGGGAAGGAGCGCGCGCCGGAAGCAGCGGGGAGAGCAGCGCTGGAGGACGCCGCGCCAGGAGCGGGGAGGTGAGAGGGACGGCGTCTCTGCCTAGAACGGGGCAGAGACGCCGATGCTACAGTACCCCCCCCTTTAGGCCCCCTCTTTTTTAAGCCAGAAAGAAATTTTTCAAGGAGAAGCGGGGCGTTGATGTTCTCCCTGGGTTCCCAAGTTCTCTCCTCAGGACCAAACCCCTTCCAATCTACCAGAAAAAAGGTTTTTCCTCTTACCCTCTTGGAGGCCAGAATACTCTCTACCTCAAAGATGTCATCAGCGGAAACCGGAGCAGGAGGGGCACCTGGATTTTTGGAAAAAGAGTTAAAGACAACGGGTTTGAGGAGAGATACGTGGAAGGAGTTGGGGATCCGTAGGGTGGCCGGGAGTTTTATTTTGTAGGCCACAGGGTTAATATTCCTTGAGGACTTCGAAGGGATCGATGAATCGAGGACCCAACTTGTAGGAGGGTATTTTGAGCCGCACATGTTTGGATGAGAGCCAAACCTTGTCTCCCGGACGGAATTGGGGCGGATCCAGACGTCTCTTATCAGCATATCTCTTCATCCGCTCAGAGGAGAGAAGAAGAGCGGACCTGGTGCTCTCCCAAATAGTAGAAAATTCGCTGACAAGAGACTCCGCAGCAGGGTTGTCCACAGAAACGGAGACAGGAAGTGGAATCCGGGGATGTTGGCCACCAACTATAAAGAACGGGGATTTGGAAGAGGACTCGCTCTCATGGTTGTTATAAGAGAACTCGGCCCACGGTAGAAGATCCACCCAATCCGAGTGGTGAGCATCCACGAAGTGCCGGAGGTAGCTGGACAAGATCTGATTGATCCGCTCCACTTGACCATTGGACTGAGGGTGGTAAGCGGAGGAGAAATCCAGGGTAATGTCCAGCAGCTTACAAGTGGCTCTCCAGAAACGAGAGGTGAACTGAACCCCACGATCCGACACGATGTGGAGGGGCAGACCATGGAGACGGAAGATGTGGCGGATAAAGTCTTTAGCCAACTCGGGTGCAGACGGAAGACCAGGCAGGGGAATGAAGTGGGCCATCTTAGAAAAACGGTCAGCGACAACCCAAATGACGGTACAACCGGCAGAAACTGGAAGGTCGGTGATAAAGTCCATAGCGATGTGTTGCCAAGGAGCAGCAGGTACGGGAAGGGGCAGGAGATGGCCGGCAGGTAGATGTCGGGGAACTTTGTTACGAGCACAGGATGAACAGGCTGCGACGAAGTCTACCACGTCCTTACGTAGGGTAGGCCACCAGTAATGCCGGGCAATAAGTTGAAAGGTCTTTTTTTGGCCAGCATGGCCAGCTAGTTTAGAAGAATGTCCCCAGCGAAGAACCCTCTCCCGATCTGGCACAGCTATGAACGTCTTACCGGGTGGAAGACGAGTTAGATCCAAGGGAGCCACATTCATCACCTTGGAGGAGTCGATGATGTGCGTAGGTTCCTCCTCTTGATCGGAGGACAGGAAAGACCGAGACAAGGCATCAGCTTTGACGTTCTTGTCCGCCGGACGGAAATGAAGAGTGAAGTCGAAGCGGGCAAAAAACAACGACCACCGGGCCTGGCGAGGATTGAGCCTCTGGGCATTTTGGAGATATGCCAGGTTTTTGTGATCCGTGTAGATAATTACCGGGTAGAGAGCCCCTTCAAGCAGATAGCGCCACTCTCTTAGTGCCAATTTGATGGCTAGCAATTCCCGGTCTCCAATGGAGTAGTTGCGCTCCGACGAGGAGAAGATTTTGGAGAAGAAGCCGCACGTTACCATTCTCCCGGTAGAAGACTTCTGGGTGAGCACCGGAGGAGGAAGCATCAACCTCCAGGTAGAATTGTTTATTACAGTCCGGACGGTGCAGGACGGGAGCAGAGGCGAAGGCTTTCTTTAGGGAAAGGAAGGCCTCCTCGGCTTCAGGCGACCATATCCTGGGGTTAGCCCCCTTACGGGTAAGTGCAGATATGGGAGCAGTCCGAGACGAGAAGTGTGGGATGAAAAGACGATAATAATTAGCAAAGCCCAGGAATCGCTGTATCGCCTTCAAACCTTCAGGACGAGGCCATTTTAGAACGGAAGAGAGCTTCTCGGGATCCATTTGCAGACCTGTTTGGGAGATGACATAGCCCAAGAACGGAAGGGAGGTCTGATCGAAGAGGCACTTCTCGTATTTGGCGTAAAGGTGGTTCTGCCGAAGCCTAAGCAGGACCTGACGAACATCCCTCCTGTGTGTGGGGAGATCCGGAGAGAAGACCAAGATATCGTCCAGGTATACCACTACGCAGGAGTACAGGAGGTCACGGAAGATGTCATTGACTAGTTCCTGAAAGACCGCGGGAGCATTACAGAGACTGAAGGGCATCACAAGGTACTCGTAGTGACCGTCCCGGGTATTGAATGCCGTCTTCCACTCGTCTCCTTGACGGATACGGACCAGATTATACGCTCCTCGAAGATCCAGCTTGGAGAAGATCCTGGCGCCCTTGAGCCGGTCAAACAATTCGGAGATGAGTGGCAGGGGATATTTGTTTTTTACCGTAATGAGATTGAGTCCTCTGTAGTCAATACAGGGACGTAGCGAGCCGTCTTTCTTTTTGACAAAGAAGAATCCGGCTCCAGCCGGGGAGGTAGATTTTCGGATAAATCCCCTAGCCAGATTCTCTTCAATGTACTCAGACATGGCTCGGGTCTCGGCTGCAGATAACGGGTAGATACGCCCACGGGGAGGAGTGGTGCCAGGTACCAGGTCGATCGGGCAATCGTATGGCCTATGGGGTGGCAACGTCTCAGCTTCCTTCTTACCGAAGACGTCCGCATAGGGCCAGTAGGGAGCCGGGAGACCAGGTAAGTTAGCTGGAGTAGGCTGAGGGCGAAGTGGACGGACCGGAACCAGGCAGGTCCTATGGCAGTCAGGACCCCATCGGAGTACTTCACCGGACCGCCAGTTCAATACGGGTTCATGAGTCTGGAGCCAAGGTAGACCTAGCAACAAGGAGTGAGAAAGTCCGGACAGCACATGGAATGAGATCTCGTCAGAGTGCAGCATTCCCACCTGTAGGGTTATAGGTTCGGTGACGAGCAGGATGGTCTCCGAGAGAAGTCTTCCATCCACGGAAGCAACTGACAATGGCTCCGCCAGGGACTTGGTGGGAATATGGTATCTCTCTACCAGAGACTGGGCTATGAGGTTTCCAGCAGCTCCAGAATCCAGATGGGCGAGTTCGAAGAGACGGTTTTCTCCCCAAGCAATAGAGACCGGTAAGGTCAGAGACGGAGAGGACTTACTTTTGTCTAGGACGACCTCTCCGAGTGGTCCTAGACACTGGCGTTTCCCGGCTTTTCCGGGCAGGAACGGATGAAGTGCTTCTTACTGCCACAATAGAAACAGCTTCCCTCGGCTCGGCGAGATTCTTGGCGAGAACCGACCATCTTGGTCTGGTCGACCTGCATAGGCTCAGGAGAGACGGAGGGAGTGACGGGTTGCTGAAAAGTAGGAGCTAGGCGTGGAAACCTCCTCTCACGGGTGACCTCTTTGGCACGCTCCTGGAACCGCAGGTCAATCCGGGTGGCAAGAGCTATCAGGTCATCGAGGGTGGTAGGAATGTCCCGACCGGCAAGTTCATCTTTAATACGGCCGGACAGACCCTCCCAGAAGACTGAAACCAGAGTGTCATTATCCCAGGCCAGCTCCGAGGCAAGGGTACGGAACCGTATGGCATATTGGCCCACGGTGAGGCTTCCCTGACGGAGGCGTAGCAGTGACGATGAGGATGAGGTCTTCCGTCCGGGTTCGTCGAAGACTTTCCGGAAGGCCGTGAGAAAGGCAGGCAAGTTGGACACCAGGGGGTCTCCTCTCTCCCATAGAGGATTTAGCCAGGCCAGAGCCTCTCCGGTGAGATGGGACATGATGAAGGCAATTTTGGCCCGGTCGGAGTTAAACTGGTGGGACAGGAGTTCAAAGTGCAGGGTGCACTGATTTATGAAGCCCCGAGCCTGAGCGGAGTCGCCTCCGAAGCGAGGAGGTGCAGAAAGCCGGGGTCCGGGGTAGGATACCATAGTGTTGGTGGACAGCGGAGCTGTCGGATTGCGAATCATGGCGCTGGCGGAGGTTGCTGGCGGAGCAGTCAGTGTCCAGGCGAGAATTGACATTCCGCAGGTGACCCAGGATGGACTCCTGTTGGGACCTCTGGCGGGACAGTTCATGACACAGGTCCGAGAGCGAGGGAGCTTGGGTGCCACCGGGTTCCATGGCCCGAGCAAACTGTAACAGGTCTGGGAGGCGGAACCTCTGAGCTACTATACAAGGGAGCGGTCCTTGTAAGGGAGCGGGTGGCAATCAGGGATGATGGGCAGGCAGTCACAGCAGGTGACCGGGACAGTCTCTGGATGAACGGGCAGGGAGTTACGGCAAGTGACCGGGGCAGTCTCTGGGTAAAGGGTAGGTACGACCTGTGATGGCAGAGCCTCCGGGTAGGCTAGCAGGCAGGTAACAGGTGTGCGCTCCCAGGTGAGCGGGCAGGAGTCTCTGGAAAGGCAGATGGTCACAGCACGTGACGGCGGAGCCTCCAGGTAGGCTAGCAGGCAGGTAACAGGTGTGCGCTCCCAGGTGAGCGGGCAAGCTGGTCCATAGACAGATTGACAGGAGTTGGAAGGCAGACCGTCGGACCTCAGGCTAGCAGGCAGGTGACTGGATATCAGGCAGGACAAAGGCAGCAAGCTGGCAGGAATCTGGCAGGTAACTGGCAACGGGACCTGAGGGCTGAAGCACAGGTGAGACACAGGTGCAAACAACATTGCTCGGGCACCTCCATTTTGGAGGAGGTGCCCTTTATATGGGAGGTCCTCCGGCAATTGGCCGGGGACTCCTTAGGACGGCGCGCGCGGTCCCTTTAAGAGAGGGGGAGCGCGCGCGCCCTAAGCACACTGCCAGGGAAGGAGCGCGCGCCGGAAGCAGCGGGGAGAGCAGCGCTGGAGGACGCCGCGCCAGGAGCGGGGAGGTGAGAGGGACGGCGTCTCTGCCTAGAACGGGGCAGAGACGCCGATGCTACAACGGCACTTCCGAGCGCCAACTGGCGGTGTTGGAGCTCAGGGATTATACTGAAAACAGAGGAGCCAGAGGTGTAATTGGAGCAACTTTAAAATCTGTAGTAGTGAGAATGTGGACAGAGCAGGAGAAATAGCCGTCCGCACAGCAGGGGAACAGCTGACGTTACCGAACCCCAATAACATGGCAGCAAGTGTTGACTGTGCAGACGGCACTTCCGAGCGCCAACTGGCGGTGTTGGAGCTCAGGGATAATACTGAAAACAGAGGAGCCAGAGGTGTATTTGGAGGAGGTTTTAAATCAGTAGTACAGTGGATGTGGACAGAGCAGGAGAAATTGCCGTCCGCACAGCAGGGGAACAGCTGACGTTACTGAACCCCAATAACACGGCAGCAAGTGTTGACTGTGCAGACGGCACTTCCGAGCGCCAACTGGCGGTGTTGGAGCTCAGGGATAATACTGAAAACAGAGGAGCCAGAGGTGTAATTGGAGCAACTTTAAAATCTGTAGTAGTGAGAATGTGGACAGAGCAGGAGAAATAGCCGTCCGCACAGCAGGGGAACAGCTGACGTTACCGAACCCCAATAACATGGCAGCAAGTGTTGACTGTGCAGACGGCACTTCCGAGCACCAACTGGCGGTGTTGGAGCTCAGGGATAATACTGAAAACAGAGGAGCCAGAGGTGTATTTGGAGGAGGTTTTAAATCAGTAGTACAGTGGATGTGGACAGAGCAGGAGAAATTGCCGTCCGCACAGCAGGGGAACAGCTGACGTTACTGAACCCCAATAACACGGCAGCAAGTGTTGACTGTGCAGACGGCACTTCCAAGCGCCAACTGGCGGTGTTGGAGCTCAGGGATAATACTGAAAACAGAGGAGCCAGAGGTGTAATTGGAGAAACTTTAAAATCTGTAGTAGTGAGAATGTGGACAGAGCAGGAGAAATTGCCGTCCGCACAGCAGGGGAACAGCTGACGTTACTGAACCCCAATAACATGGCAGCAAGTGTTGACTGTGCAGACGGCACTTCCTAGCACCAACTGGCGGTGTTGGAGCTCAGGGATAATACTGAAAACAGAGGAGCAAGAGGTGTAATTGGAGCAACTTTAAAATCTGTAGTAGTGAGAATGTGGACAGAGCAGGAGAAATAGCCGTCCGCACAGCAGGGAAACAGCTGACGTTACCGAACCCCAATAACATGGCAGCAAGTGTTGACTGTGCAGACGGCACTTCCGAGCGCCAACTGGCAGTGTTGGAGCTCAGGGATAATACTGAAAACAGTGGAGCCAGAGGTGTATTTGGAGGAGGTTTTAAATCAGTAGTACAGTGGATGTGGACAGAGCAGGAGAAATTGCCGTCCGCACAGCAGGGAAACAGCTGACGTTACTGAACCCCAATAACACGGCAGCAAGTGTTGACTGTGCAGACGGCACTTCCGAGCACCAACTGGCGGTGTTGGAGCTCAGGGATAATGCTGAAAACAGAGGAGCCAGAGGTGTAATTGGAGCAACTTTAAAATCTGTAGTAGTGAGAATGTGGACAGAGCAGGAGAAATTGCCGTCCGCACAGCCGGGGAACAGCTGACGTTATTGAACCCCAATAACACGGCAGCAAGTGTTGACTGTGCAGATGGCACTTCCGAGCGCCAACTGGCGGTGTTGGAGCTCAGGGATTACAGTTCAGGTGGTAGAAACATGAACAGAACAGGAGACCTGGATACTGTTGCCAACCAATTATTTATTCTGGAAGAGGACTGGCAAATTCATGAGAGATCCAGGCCTTGTTCATTTTGAGAAAAGTAAGCCGGTCAACGTTATCGGAGGATAGTCGCAAGCGACTGTCTGTTAGTACACCACCTGCGGCACTAAAGACGCGTTCCGATAATACACTAGCAGCAGGGCAAGCTAGCACCTCCAATGCATACTGACTAAGCTCTGGCCATATATCCAGCTTACAGACCCAAAACTTGAAGGGAGAAGAGCCGTCTGGGAGTACACTAAGAGGGCAAGACATGTAGTCTGTCACCATCTGACGGAAACGTTGCCTCCTGCTGACTGGAGCCGTCTGTGATGGTGTAGACATTTGTGGGGGCGGTGACACAAAACTTTGCCACATTTCGGCCATACTGGTCTTGCCTTGTGCTGAGGCGCTGCTTCTGCTCCCTCTTTGTGCAGAGCTTCCTCCACTGCCTCGACGCACTGAGCTGCTTTGTAAAGCACTAGCAGCACTGCTCTCGGTTGGAATAGAGAACATGATGGAATGCACCAGTGCGTCTTGGTACTCCCGCTTTTTACGCTTCTGGTTCAACGGTGTTATGAGGCTTTGTAAGTTGTCCCGATAGCGAGGATCTAGGAGGGTGGACACCCAATAATCAGCCGTGTTGAGAATGTGGGCGATGCGGCGGTCGTTTCTCAGGCACTGCAGCATGAAATCAACCATGTGCTGCAGACTGCCAACTGGCCAAGAAACGCTGTCCCCTGCTTGAGGTCTGATCTCTGCCTGCTCTGCATCACTCCACCCTCGCTCTAGATACTGACTACTAGAGCATTGTGTACCTCCCTACTCTGGACAGATGTCTTCCTCATCCATTGACTCCTCCTCATCCTCCTCACAAAGTGTCCCCTGCCTAGGCCTTTGTGAGGAACCACGTTGCGCAGACTGTAGAGAAGCAGATGGCATTTGTGACTCCTCATCCTCCACCTCTTCCAAAACCTCGTCCCTTAGTGCTTGCAGTGTTTTTTCAAGCAGGCAGATAAGGGGGATAGTCATGCTGACTAGTGCATAATCTGCACTCGCCATCCGCGTGGAATAATTGAAGGCACGCAAAACGTGGCAAATGTCCTTCATAGAGGCCCACTCAGTGGTGGTGAAGTGTGAACGGCGCGCACTGCGACTTGTTTGCGCCTGCTGCAGCTGGTACTCCATTACTGCTGCCTGCTGCTCACACAACCTCTCCAACATATGTAACGTTGAATTCCACCTGGTGAGTAGGTCACATATGATGCGATGTTCCGGAAGACGTAATCGGCGCTGCAGAGCTGCAATGCGTGATCTTGCATTGCTGGAACGCCGCAAGTGAGCGCACTCTATGCGGACCTTGTGAAGCAGTGCATCAAGATCCGGATAGTCCCTCAAAAAACTCTGCACGACCAAGTTGAGCACATGTGCCAGACATGGGATGTGAGTGAGGTTCCCTAGGCCCAGAGCTGCCACCAGATTTCGGCCATTGTTACACACTACCATGCCTGGCTGGAGATTCGCTGGCACAAACCATACGTCGCTCTGCTGCTTGATGGCATTCCAGAGCTCCTGCGCTGTGTGGCTTCGATTCCCCAAAGAAATTAATTTTAATACGGCCTGTTGACGTTTGGCCACGGCTGTGCTCATATTGGTCACCATAACAGGTAACCGTTCACGGGTCGATGTGGAGGTAGACCGTGACTGCTCCTGCAGCGCTGATTCAGAGGAACTGGAGTATGAGGAGGAGTCAATGTGTACAGACTGGATTCCTGCAATCCTTGGAGTTGGCAGAACACGTACAGCGCCACTCTCAAGATTTGTACCCGGCTCCACAACATTTACCCAATGGGCAGTGAGGGAAAGGTATTGTCCCTGTCCATGCTTACTGGTCCACGCATCGGTGGTCAGGTGGACCTTGCTACTGACTGCGTTTTGTAGCGCATGTTTAATTTTTCCCTCCACATGATGTTGCAGGGCAAGGACGGCTTGCCTGCTGAAATAAAAGCGGCTGGGCACGTTGTATTGTGGGACTGCCAATGCCATAAAGTTACGGAATGTGTCAGTCTCCACCAGCCTGAATGATAGCATTTCAAGGGCCAGTAGTTTAGCAATGCCAGCATTCAGGGCCTGTGCTCGGGGGTGGTTTGCCGAGTATGGGCGCCTTTTCTCCCATGCCTGTGCTAACGATGGCTGTAGACTGGCCTGGGAGTGTGAGGATGACTGGAAAAGTGGTGCTGTGGGTGGAATTACACTGTGTCTCTGTACAACAGTGCCAGAGATTCTTCCATGGCTATCCTGTGAGGAAGCCGAACCAGCTGTGTGTGAGCTGGAGGAAGAGGCTACAACACGAGCTGAAGAGGTGGTAGGTGGCGCTGTAGGTTGGCCTAGGTCTTCAGTGTGTTTTTGTAACTCCACCACGTGCTTGGTCCGCACATGTTTCCACATATTTGTGGTATTGAGGTTGCTGACACTTTTCCCTCTTTTCACCTTCTGATTACACAGCTTGCATTTGACAAAGCAAATGTCATCTGCAACTGTGTCAAAAAAGGACCAGGCACTGCAAGTCTTGGGAGCGCCCGCTTTGGATTTTGGAAGAGCCATGCTCCTAATGGGTGCCGAAGTGGAGGCTACAGGCAACCAAGTCTGCCCCCTCCCTCTCCCTCCTTTTTGGGCTGTTCGGGGAATCTCTTCCTCAGAGCTGCTCTCACCACCTTCCTGTCCCTCACGCCATGATGGGTCAAGGACCTCATCATCTACACCACCCTCTTCAAACAACTGCTTCTCCTGGGTAGTCTCGACAGCACAGTACGCACCAGAAAGTGGCACCTGAGTCTCATCATCAGATGCGCACTGAGGTGTGCTGCTGACCATAGGCACTGGCCCACCCGCCTCTTCAGATTCAGAGAGACAAAACGGTTGCGCATCACTGCATACTACCTCTTCTTCAAATTCTCGAATTCTGCTTGGCTGGCCCCCTCTTTCCAAGCCAAGCGATTCAGAGAACAGAAGTAGAGATGGCTCCTGTCCAGGGCTCTCTGACTGCCTGGGCAATTTGGCAGGTGGTGAAGAGACAGATGGGTGCTCTTCAGTGCTCAGGACCTGAGAGGATCTGGAACTAATTGAAGTCGATGCGTTAGCTGCCATCCATCCGACAGCAGCAGTGGGGTTCGGCTAGCTCCTACAAAGCTGCGCATAAAGGACTGTTCCCTGGTAAAACTGGGGGATGCTGAGTCACTGGTGCCCGCAGCAGGCACAGAATCCCCACGTCCTCTCCCTGCAGGCACAGAATCCTCACATCCTCTCCCTGCAGAAACTCCACGCCCACGCCCACGCCCACGACCACATGCCTTACTCCCTGCCTTCTTCATCTTGGTAGACTGATAAAGATAGGCAGAAAAGTACTAAGGGCTTAGTGTGCTTATTCCTGAACAGCTGCTAACAGGTATAAGAAACACTAATTTTATAAAGTGTGGACTAGACTTTAATATGAGCTAATGTGGCCTACACAACTGTAAAGTGGAGTGTTTGGTGAACTTTATTTAGGCTTTTTTTGTCACAAAAAGACACTGGATGTGCCTAAAGATGTAATAACGATAGTATCACAAACTTTTTGTAGCTATTACAATGTAGGAAGGTAACCTACAATGCAATAGATGAGGCTACAAAAAATAGGCTAATACTAATCTGGCTGGCGCTGCAGGGCCCAATGCTGCAGAAAGGCTCCTCTAACTACTCCTATATAGTGTGTTTGGAACCAATTTAGCTGAATACGGATGGAACCACCACACTAATAGAAGAAATCAGGAAAAATTATGAATTGGCAAAAAAGGACAATGTATGAGGCAGTGACACACACTGAGTGCACTACAACCAGATGTGGTTGAAGCACACACTACAGGGTGAGCTGCACTCACACACCAGACCTTGCAGACAGCGGTGAACAGTACTGATGCAGAGCACTGTGCACTAGCGCTGCAAGACCAAAAAAAATTCTCTATCTACTCCTATATAGTGTCTTTGGAACCAATTTAGCTGAATACGGATGGAACCACCACACTAATAGGAGATATCAGGAAAAATTATGAATTGGCAAAAAAGGACAATGTATGAGGCAGTGACACACACTGAGTGCACTACAACCAGACGTGGTTGAAGCACACACTACAGGGTGAGCTGCACTCACACACCAGACCTTGCAGACAGCGGTGAACAGTGCAGATGCAGAGCACTGTGCACTAGCGCTGCAAGACGGAAAAAAATTCTCTATCTACTCCTATATAGTGTAACCTACAAAAGACAAAAGACAAAAATATATCTCATACCCTACCATCATTATATATAAATGTAAAGCAAAGTTGCATAATAAATATAGGGTACTTAGTGAACTATTTTTGATCAAAAAAAGTATACAAGCCGTCCCACCAGCGGCAAGGTGACCCTAAATTGGGACGGTACCTATACTGCCTATATTAAAAACCTTACTGTATATCAAAGTTGAAGTAATGCATATAAAAGGGTAGACAAATAGGACCGGGTCCCAACTCCAGACCACCCAGGCCCGTGGTAAGCTACATATATACCAGTCAGCTCAACAAAGGGGATGCCACACCCTTAAATTGCACAGAATGCAAACAAGACAAAAAACCAAGCAATGTGAACTGAGGTCTAAGATGGTAGACATGCAAGAAATAGGAGCATGTTCACACTAGCAAAAAGAAGCAAAACCTACAAAAGACAAAAGACAAAAATATATCTCATACCCTACCATCATTATATATAAATGTAAAGCAAAGTTGCATAATAAATATAGGGTACTTAGTGAACTATTTTTGATCAAAAAAAGTATACAAGCCGTCCCACCAGCGGCAAGGTGACCCTAAATTGGGACGGTACCTATACTGCCTATTTTAAAAACCTTACTGTATATCAAAGTTGAAGTAATGCATATAAAAGGGTAGACAAATAGGACCGGGTCCCAACTCCAGACCACCCAGGCCCGTGGTAAGCTACATATATACCAGTCAGCTCAACAAAGGGGATGCCACACCCTTAAATCAGGTTGCAAATTAAAAATAATTTTTATCTGCATCTACCTCTGAAAAAATATTTGGGCTTCTAGCTGTGTGTGGGACTTGTTCTATTACTCCATCTATACTGACCTCCATCAGGTTGCAAACTGAATATAATTTTTTTCTGTATCTAGCTCTGAAAAAATATTTGGCCTTCTAGCAGTGTGTGGGACTTTCTCTATTAGTCCATCTATACTGACCTCCATCAGGTTGCAAATTAAAAATACTTTTTATCTGCATCTAGATCTGAAAAAATATTTGGCCTTCTAGCAGTGTGTGGGACTTTCTCTATTAGTCCATCTATACTGACCTCCATCAGGTTGCAAATTAAAAATAATTTTTATCTGCATCTACCTCTGAAAAAATATTTGGGCTTCTAGCTGTGTGTGGGACTTGTTCTATTAGTCCATCTATACTGACCTCCATCAGGTTGCAAACTGAATATAATTTTTTTCTGCATCTAGCTCTGAAAAAATATTTGGCCTTCTAGCAGTGTGTGGGACTTTCTCTATTAGTCCATCTATACTGACCTCCATCAGGTTGCAAATTAAAAATAATTTTTATCTGCATCTAGCTCTGAAAAAATATTTGGCCTTCTAGCAGTGTGTGGGACTTTCTCTATTAGTCCATCTATACTGACCTCCATCAGGTTGCAAATTAAAAATAATTTTTATCTGCATCTAGCTCTGAAAAAATATTTGGGCTTCTAGCTGTGTGTGGGGCTTGTTCTATTAGTCCATCTATACTGACCTCCATCAGGTTGCAAACTGAATATAATTTTTTTCTGCATCTACCTGTGAAAAAATATTGGGCTTCTAGCTGTGTGTGGGACTTGTTCTATTAATCCATCTATACAGACCTCCATCAGGTTGCAAACTGAATATAATTTTTTTCTGCATCTAGCTCTGAAAAAATAGTTGGCCTTCTAGCAGTGTGTGGGACTTTCTCTATTAGTCCATCTATACTGACCTCCATCAGGTTGCAAATTAAAAATAATTTTTATCTGCATCTAGCTCTGAAAAAATATTTGGCCTTCTAGCAGTGTGTGGGACTTTCTCTATTAGTCAATCTATACTGACCTCCATCAGGTTGCAAACTGAATATAATTTTTTTCTGCATCTAGCTCTGAAAAAATATTTGGCCTTCTAGTAGTGTGTGGGACTTGTTCTATTAGTCCATCTATACTGACCTCCATCAGGTTGCAAATTAAAAATAATTTTTATCTGCATCTAGCTCTGAAAAAATATTTGGCCTTCTAGCAGTGTATGGGACTTTCTCTATTAGTCCATCTATACTGACCTCCATCAGGTTGCAAATTAAAAATAATTTTTATCTGCATCTACCTCTGAAAAAATATTTGGGCTTCTAGCTGTGTGTGGGACTTGTTCTATTAGTCCATCTATACTGACCTCCATCAGGTTGCAAACTGAATATAATTTTTTTCTGCATCTAGCTCAGAAAAAATATTTGGCCTTCTAGCAGTGTGTGGGACTTTCTCTATTAGTCCATCTATACTGACCTCCATCAGGTTGCAAATTAAAAATAATTTTTATCTGCATCTAGCTCTGAAAAAATATTTGGCCTTCTAGCAGTGTGTGGGACTTTCTCTATTAGTCCATCTATACTGACCTCCATCAGGTTGCAAATTAAAAATAATTTTTATCTGCATCTAGCTCTGAAAAAATATTTGGGCTTCTAGCTGTGTGTGGGACTTGTTCTATTAGTCCATCTATACTGACCTCCATCAGGTTGCAAACTGAATATAATTTTTTTCTGCATCTAGCTCTGAAAAAATATTTGGCCTTCTAGCAATGTGTGGGACTTTCTCTATTAGTCCATCTATACTGACCTCCATCAGGTTGCAAATTAAAAATAATTTTTATCTGCATCTAGCTCTGAAAAAATATTTGGCCTTCTAGCAGTGTGTGGGACTTTCTCTATTAGTCCATCTATACTGACCTCCATCAGGTTGCAAATTAAAAATAATTTTTATCTGCATCTACCTCTGAAAAAATATTGGGCTTCTAGCTGTGTGTGGGACTTGTTCTATTAATCCATCTATACAGACCTCCATCAGGTTGCAAACTGAATATAATTTTTTTCTTCTTCTAACTCTGAAAAAATATTTGGGCTTCTAGCTGTGTGTGGGACTTGTTCTATTAGTCCATCTATACTGACCTCCATCAGGTTGCAAACTGAATATAATTTTTTTCTGCATCTAGCTCTGAAAAAATATTTGGCCTTCTAGCAGTGTGTGGGTCTTGTTCTATTAGTCCACCTATACTGACCTCCATCAGGTTGCAAATTCAAAATAATTTTTTGTCTGCATCTAGCTCTGAAAAAATATTTGGCCTTCTAGCAGTGTGTGGGACTTTCTCTATTAGTCCATCTATACTGACCTCCATCAGGTTGCAAGCTGAATATATTTTTTTTCTGCATCTACCTCTGAAAAAATATTTGGGCTTCTAGCTGTGTGTGGGACTTGTTCTATTAGTCCATCTATACTGACCTCCATCAGGTTGCAAATCGAATATAATTGTTTTCTCCATCTAACCCAGCCAATAGTTTTGGCCTAATACCACAGTTTGGCCACTCAGCTCTGCTCGGTTCCCATCCATTGTTTTTTTGTGCAAACAACTCCAGAGTTGTGAATTAGTTAACCACCAAAATGAGTGGAAAAAGGCCTGCTGCTGGTGGAAAGGGGAATAGGCGTGTTGGGAAGGGGAAAAAAGGTTGTGTCCGTGGGGTAGATGTTAAAGCAACAGTAACATCTGCAGAAGAAAGACCATCTTCCAGCCAAACTAAAATGTCTACTTCTTTTAGCGGACAATGTGATAAGATCCCTTTCTTACGGCCACGCCAATCGCTACAAATTCCAGATGAGGCACAAAAACAGCAGGTGCTTCAACGGATATCAAGTGCTCCTTTAAGTGGGCTCTCCTCCACATCAACTTCAACATCACAAATACTCCAGTCCTCAAAGGTGTCACCCCAATCGCACTTGCTTCCTCACAGCTCCCAAATCTCCAGCTGCCTGTCTGAGTATGAGGTAGAACAGATGGTTGAGTCTGCAGAGCTGTTTACTCATACTATAGCCTGGGAATCAGAGGTCGACTCCAGCGCTTCTGTGAATCCAGACGAGGAAATGATCTGCACTGATGCCCAGAATCTTTATGAGTCGGATCCAGGACCAGACGCAGAAGGTTCTGACCATAATGTAGACCCTCATTCCCAAACTGTAACTCCTGTTGGTGGAGACAATGAGGAAGACGATGATGAGACTCAAATACCTGATTGGAGCGACAACTTTAGTTTTTTGTCAGGGCAGGAACAGGTTGGCTCTGAGGACGACAGGTGTGATAACGCACAGCGTGATGATGATGAGGTTGGAGATCCCACTTACTGTCAACCCACAGTCAGCCAAGAGATGAGGTCAGCAGAGGAGGTGGAGGAAGATGCTAGTGATGACGAGGTCAGGTTGCGCCTTCCTGGACAGAGACATAGTACTGGAAGCACGTCAACAACTGCATCCTCAAACACAACTCTGCCTCTCACCACAAGTCGTGGTGGCTCTTCAGGTCGCATGGGTGCTAAGCCTTGCATAGCCTGGGCATTTTTTCAGATCGATAAAGATGACCCAACTCGTGTTATCTGTAACATTTGTCAGCAAAAGCTAAGTAGAGGCCAAAAAATACATAGTTGGAGTACTTCATGCATGAACCGGCACATGGACATGAAGCATAAGTTGCAGTGGGAAGCTCAGTGTGCTACAATGCGGCCTAGCCGGCCGGGCCAACCGCCGTCTGCCATATCTTGTGCATCCGCGGCCTCTTCATCCTCTGTGACTGGGGGGACAGCAGTCACACCTGTTTTGGGGCGCAGACCTGCCACCTCTTTACCCGCAACAGCCAGCGTGATTGGCAGGTCATCATTTTCTTTGGAGGTGGTAACACCAGCTGGTGTTGAGCGCTGTCCGACATCGATAGCACCACCTTTGGATCAAGGCACCCTAACATGTCCGCCTGCATCTTCCTCACAGACCGGCAGTTTGCCGGGGACACCCTTATCAACCCCGTCTAAGCACAATAGCCAGCCCTCGGTCCCTCAGATGTGGACAAGTAAAAGACCATTTCCTCCTAGCCATGAGAAAGCTAAGAGGTTGAATTTCACCATCTGTAGCTCTTGGCTACAGAAATGCTGCCTTTCCGCCTGGTGGACACAGAGGATTTTCGAGACCTTATGTCCGTCGCAGTGCCCCAGTACCAGATGCCCAGTCGGCACTACTTCTCAAAGAAAGGTGTGCCTGCGCTCCACCAGCATGTCGCACACAACATCACCGCTTCTTTGAGAAACTCTGTGTGTGACAGGGTGCATTTCACCACAGACACTTGGAAGAGTAGGCATGGACAGGGGCGTTACATGTCGCTGACTGGGCACTGGGTAACTATGGTGACAGCAGGACAAGGGGCTGCTGTCCAAGTCTTGCCGTCCCCACGAGTTGTGCGTCAATCCTCTTTATGTCAACGTTCCTCCACTGCTTCTGCCTCCTCAACCTCCTCTCGGTCTTCCACCTGCACCAAAAGCCTGTCTGGTCATGCCACAAGCTTTCTAACTGCGCAGAAGGGATCCTGCACACCTCCTTACTATGCTGGCAGTAGGGCTCAACGTCATCAGGCGGTTTTTACTTTGAAATGTTGGGGAAATGTGAGTCACACAGCTGAGGAGTTGTGGTCAGCTCTGGAGAACCAATTTCATGAATGGTTGTCTCCACTGGACCTGAAACCAGGGAAGGCCGTGTGCGACAATGCTGCAAACCTGGGTGCGGCCCTTCGCCGGGGCAATGTCACACACGTGCCTTGTATGGCTCACATGTTGAACCTGGTTGTCCAGCAATTTTTAGCCCACTATCCCAGACTAGATGGCCTTCTGCAGAGGGCACGGTCGCTGTGTGCTCACTTCCGCCGTTCGCATCCCGCAGCTCAGTGACTTACATCTCTACAGAAGTCGTTGGGCCTGCCACTTCACCGGCTAAAATGCGATGTGCCTACCCGGTGGAATTCAACTCTGCACATGTTGCAGCGACTGTGGCAACACTGACAAGCCCTGGTGCAATACGTTCTGACGTATAGCCTGGGCCAACGAGATCCAGAGGTGGGGCAAATCACGCTGGAGGAGTGGTCTCAGATCAGGGACCTATGCACCCTTCTGCAGTTTTGAAATGGCGACGAAGATGTTTAGTGCTGACGATGCCATTATCAGCATGACTATTCCGGTGATTTACATGCTGGAGCACATGTTAAACAGAATTCGGAGTCAGGTGGTGGCACAAGAGGAGGTGGAGGAAGTAGAGGAGGAGGAGTTGTATGCGGAAGGGCTAACATCTGCAAGGTCCAGACGGTCGGCAGCACCAAGGCGGCAGGCATGTGAGGGTGGGGGAGATGGTTTTACAAGGGCGCATGGTAGCAGCCAAACTAGTGAGGAAGGTGCAGGAGCCCAGGAAGAATTGGAGGACGAACTGATGGAAGACTCATCAGATGAGGGAGACCTTGATCACATTTCTGTTGTGCGAGGTTGGGGGGAGAGGACAGAGGAAGGAAGCATGATTGTTACCTCGCCACCAACACAACAGGGACTTGGTGCTCCTGGATGCGCAACACACATGAGTGCCTTCTTGCTGCACTACCTGCAACATGACCCTCGAATTGTGAGAATTAGAAATAATCCTGACTACTGGGTTGCCACACTGTTAGATCCCCGGTACAAAAGTAAATTTGCCGAAATTATTCCTGCCATAGAAAGGGATGCACGCATGCAGGAGTATCAGCAGAGACTGTTGCAGAATCTTACATGTGCTTTTCCACAAAACACCAGTGGTGCACGTAGTGAATCTCACAGTTCCAACTTGCCAACCGTGGGACTGTCAAGTGTTCAGCACTCAAACCGTAACAGAACCACAGTATCTGCTGGTAACATCAATTTTGCGGAATCATTTCACCACTTTTTTAGCCCATCCTTTGCAAGGCCACAGGAGACAAGAAGTCTGACACATAGTCAACGCCTAGAGACGATGGTACAGGAGTATCTCCAAGTAAACATTGAAGCCATGACTGTGTCACTGGACCCTTGCTCTTTTTGGGCTTCCAATCTGGATAAATGGCCGGAGCTAGCCACTTACGCCTTGGAGATCTTGTCATGCCCCAGAGCCAGCGTTCTGTCTGAACGTGTGTTCAGCGCTGCTGGTGGTGTGCTGACAGATAAGCGCACGCGGCTCTCCACTGATAATGTAGACAGACTCACGTTCATAAAGATGAACAAATCATGGATCCGAAACGACCTTTCTACCCCTGTGTCATCCTGGTGAGAGTGAAAGCTTGATGATTGGTTAAAATCACCCTACCAACCATTTTAAGCTTTCAAATTACTAATCATGTTTATCTGTATCTTGGCTGGAAAATAATTTGGGCTTTGTAGAAGTGTGTAGCACTGATTCTATTAGGCCATCTATAATAATCTCCACCAGATTTAAAATTACTAATCATGTTTATCTGTATCTTGGCTGGAAAATAATTTGGGCTTTGTAGCAGTGTGCAGCACTGATCCTATTAGGCCATCTATACTAAGCTCCACCAGATTTAAAATTAATAATAATTTTTAGCTGCATCTAGCCCGGAAAATAATTTTGGGGCTCCGAGATGCGCAAGACACATAAGTGCCTTCTTGCTGCACTACCTGCAACATGACCCTCATATTGTCAGAATTCGAAGTAATCATGACTACTGGGTTGCCACACTCTTAGATCCCCCAAACTTTTCGATCAACCTTTTCATTTTAATAAAGACCAAAAAAATGGTCATTTTTGAAATTATAAGCATTAGCAGGTTATTAGAAACTGAAATCAAACAGTTTTCAACTCAAAACTTTATTCTAGGTGATGTTACATTTTCACATAGGACCCCTTGTTCGAAAGGAGCTTCTGAACTCTCTCGTCCATTGAATTTGTCAGGTTTTGGATGGTTTCTGCTTCAATTGTTTTGCATGAGGACAGAATACCCTCCCAGAGGTGTTGCTTAGATGTGAACTGCCTCCCGCCATCATAGACACTCCTTTTGATGATGCTCCAGAGGTTCTGAATGGGGTAGAGGTCAGGGGAGGATGGGGGTCACACCATAAGTTTGTCCCCTTTTACGCCCATATCAGCCAGAGATGCAGATGTTTTATGTGCAGCATGAGATGGTGCATTATCATGCAAAAAAATGATCTTGCTGTGAAATACACGGTTCTTCTTCTTGAACCATGGCAGGAAGTGCTGTTTGAGAAAATCCACATACATTATGGAGTTCATCTTTAGCGCCTTCAGGGATCCTAAAGGGGCCGACAATCTCTCTCCCCATGATTCCAGCCCAAAACATTACTCCACCTCCTCCTTGTTGGCGCTGTAGCCGTGTTTGCGTGGGGTGTCCATCAACCAGCCATCCTCCACTCCATCCATCTGGACCATCGAGCGCTGCACGGCACTCATCCCTGAACAAAACAGTTTTGAAATCAGTCTTCATGTAATATTTAGCCCACTGGAGCCGTTTCTGCTTGTGTGAAGTGGATAGAGGAGGTCGACAGGATGGCGTATGCACAGCTGCAAACCTCTGAAGGACCCTGCATCTTGTTGTTCAGGGGACGTTGGAGGCACCAGCAGCTTCAAAAACTTGTCTGCTGCTATGACAAGGCTTTTTTGCCGCTGCTCTTTTAACCTGACGTAATTGCCTGTAGGAAAGAGTCCTCAATTTGCCCTTATCAGGACGCACACGTGTGTACTGTGAATCAGCTACATACTTCTTGATTGCCAAGACACTTCATCCTGATCATCGCACAATGTTGATTGTAGTCATGCCTTGACCTAAACACTCCACAATTTGTTGCTTCTCAGCAGCCGACACATCCTTTTTCTTTCCCATTTTGGCAGAAAATGTAGGCTGCTTAATAATGTGAGACAGCCTTCTTAAGTAGTCTTGCCTTTCATTGGACACACCTGCCAAACTAATTAGCACAGGTGTCTGCAATTGCTTACAGTGATATAAAGAGCCCTGACACACATCACCATCAATGAGTTTAACTGACAAACAAACAAATTCTTCCCTTATCACTCCTAAACACTTTTTGCATAATAATTTGGAACACAGTGTACATGTGCTTTTCCACAAAACACCAGTGGTTCACGTAGTGAATCTCACAGTTCTAACTTGCCAACCGTGGTCTGTATGGAGTTGTTCAATAAAGGGCCCAAAATTAAGATAACATAGATGGGAGAGGTCTCTATGAATAGGAATTCCTAAGTATTTGATACCCTGTGAGGGCCAGGCAAAGGGAAAGTTGGACTGGATGGAATCCTGTATGGATTTGGGGAGGGAGACATCGAGGGCCTCAGACTTCGCTGCATTGATTTTAAAATTTGACCATGTAACAAAGTGATCTATTTCAGCCATAACAGCATGGATGGATATATGTGATTGAGTGATATATACTAGGACATCATCAGCAAATAGAGAGCACTTGTACTCGGTGCCTCCCACCTCAATCCACCTAATATTGGGGTTATGGCGAATTGATGAGAGCAGGTGCTCCGTCACTAGGATGTATAAGAGAGGGGACAGAGGACATCCCTGCCTTGTCCCATTGGTGATTGTGAAAGGTGATGAAAATGTTCTGATGCACCCCCTGGGCCTTGGGACACCCGGAGCCGGACCCTTTTTGGTGGATGCTGGTGGTTGTAGTCTTCGTGGCGGCGACCCG
Source organism: Phyllobates terribilis (assembly GCF_046119375.1). Lineage (NCBI taxonomy): Eukaryota > Metazoa > Chordata > Amphibia > Anura > Dendrobatidae > Phyllobates > Phyllobates terribilis. Next base: position 245,527,388 of record NW_027362772.1, read on the forward strand.
GTTCCGTGGCTCAGGGTGGTCAAACCAGTGGCGGAACTATTTATGTGGTTTTGATGTTTAAATGTCCGACTACGCCACCCGTGGATTGCGGTCAGAGTGAACCGCCGCTGCAGGGCAGACCGCTGAGGCTGGTGTTGTGGGTGCAGCAGAGCGTAGCATAACTCCCCACGGGAGGAGTATAGCCTCAGGGCAGTGTATGCTGAGGATGGGGGTGATGGTGCAGGGCAGCAGCAGTAATGACACGGAGTCAGTGATGCAGTCCAGGGCCTTTACTCACAGTTCTTATTATCCAGACCATGTCTGCAGGTAATGGCTGCCCACGTCGTACTGTGCTCACCAGGTGAGGGGCTCAGACAACTCCCAGATAACTTTGGAGCGCTTCACAGGACCCCCTTTGTGTGTCCTTTGTCTGGCCTTTCTTACCAACCCTTCTGTCTGGCTGCCTCGGGCCTCCTCTTGGTAAACTTGGCGCCAGTTTCCCTGACCCTATATGGTGCCTTCCTAGCGGGTGTAGCGAGGGGCTGCGCCACATAAAATGTCAGAGCCTCCGGTTTCTAGCTGAGGGTCGTTTCCTGCCTCCACTAGTTTCGGGGACCGGTCTCCCCCTTTGGCCTGACCCCTCCACGCAGGTGGATTCGGGCGTGCGGTGGCGACTCGCCCGTCCGCACCCCTGGGATCCCTTCATTCCTCGTTCCTGGAGCCTTCTCCGCTCCTCTTCCTTCCTTCTCCCTCTTCCAGGCCTGGGCCTCTGTTACTAGGCCCGCCTCCGGAGCAGAACTCATGCAGAGCCCCTGCTCCCTGCCACTTCTGCTCAGACTTCTCTGCACTGAACTAAGATGGTGCCCACCTTTTATACTCCCTTCTCAATGCACCCAGGAACTGCTTCCTCCCTGCTCCTGCACTACAGGGTTCCCCTTCCTCAGTGTTCCCTCCCCCCACTCCAGCCAGGGACAGGGACTGTCGTGCCCATCTCAGAGGCATATTGGTCGCCCTGCCCCACGGCAATGTGGTGTAATGCATGTAGGTGTCGGGTCCTGATCCACACTCCATCCTTACCTGAGAGTGAGATATCACACCTCTGGGTGAGGTGCAATACCTCTGTAGCAACCGAGCCCTCAGGGTGCTACAGTTCCATTTATCTTCAGCCTAGGTGACGTATTGTGATACAGGGCAGTGATCTTGGCTATAAAAGGGTCCCCTAGACCCCTACGCCAAGCTTTTTAAGAGAATCATATATGGCGTGCCAGGAGACTCTATGGAATGCTTTCTCAGCATCCAACGAGAGTATCTAATTACAAATTTTTAACTGCATCTAGCCGAGGAAATACTTTGTGCCTAGTAGCAGTGTCTGCTAGTCAGCGGATTATCCCGGCTGTTAAGCAAGCTACACCACCTGTAGTTTGGACACTTAATTTTTTCAAAGGAAATGCTTCGGGACCACGGGATACTCAGTGAAGAGCATCAGGAGGCACCCCAAGGCATAGGGGCTGGGACTGGCAGTAGGATGCCTTGCGGTGGACAACCGAGCTCGATCCTTATAAAAGCTTTTTAACTGCAGCAGCTTTAGTGGACGCTACTGGAGCTGGAATTACGCGGCTGCTGGCATGTGACTTGCCCTCCAATAGATCCTTGTAAATGGATTTAAAGTGTATTCATTCAAATTAGAGAGACAATTTAAATTAAAAAGCTTAGAGCTGCCTCCACCACAGGGGGGCTCGCTCGGCCCACCAGCGGACAGGCACCAGTATTGGGAGAGGGGGGCTGGCCGTCAGGGTTCACCGCGGCTCTGGCACAAACCCGGCGACACGGAGGTGGCACGGGCAGGAGCGGACTGAACGTGTCGGCTTCTCACTTTTTGGATTTTAGAAGGGCATGACATGCCTATATTTGTGTCTCTCCCTCCTTTTACTCCTCCACCTCTTTTCTTTTCGCATGACTATATGTACTTGTCACTTTTCCATGTGTTAGTTGTGTCTTCTGAGCAGTTTGTCAGCTTTTGGACACCTTTGAAGGTGTTTTCTATGTGTTTCTACGTGTTTTTGTTTGCCTGCCATTGGTTTTAATGGTGTTTGAAGGTGTTCGACGAACAGTTCGACGAACAGTTCGGCGAACACACGGGTGTTCGACGAACCGAACCGAACTCGAACACTACGGGGGTGGCTCAACACTACTGACTAGCTAGCTCGCTCTCACTTCTGGAGCTCTTCTCAAGTCTTTTTTCCAACTCACATCGTCCAGCAGCCTCTAAAATATTAACTAAAAATAACTTCTTAATCCTGAAAAAAAACTGTTTACATTTTCATCATTGTTTTAAAAAGTTTTGAAAGATTTAAATGACTTCACAAGTTAAAACTGTTTCTTGCACAAGCAGAGCTCCATTACTCAAGGGATGAGTCCCAAATGATTCAGAACTTTTTATATATGAAAGGAATGGTTCATTTGCCATTTAAGATGCATCTTTAATGATTTCAACAGTTCACACAAATAATGGAACAAGTGGCAGATAAAAATTGTGAAAAGAACAATAGGACCGAACAAATATCCTTTTCTGGAAAAATCTTTATCCATTAAGTCTTCGGATGAATTAAAGTAGAATATCTCTGCATCCTGGAACAATAATATGGATAATACTTATATACAGTAAGTGACTTTTTTAACATGTAACTGTGATTTGGGGAAACAATATAATGATTGTCTCTGCTTAGAATAGGCCATCAGTGTGAGACAATGGAAGGCTAAGTCTTTCATCCTCCTAAGATCAGCAGAATAAAGATTGTTCTGCAGGTGCGCATGTTGCTGTATGGGGGTGTACGGTGAATCTTTGTTATAATAATCACTGAGGATCCTGAGGATCCTGAGGGTCAGATCGCTCCCCACCAGTTATAGATTAATGGTCTATCTAAAGAAACGCAGTGACTTGTTCTAAGGGGCTATTCAGACATCTGAGTTTTCAACGTACGAGAAAAATGGACCGATTATTCTGATCAGAATTTGATCAGTGTGGTCCCAGTGTCATCCATTTTTCTCGAACATGGACAAATAAAAAAAAAAGTTTCTCCACCATCTCCTTTCTGACAGTCTGTGAAAATTGGACCGCACTCGGATATCATCTGAGTGAGATCCATTTTTTTTCTCGGACCCAATGATCTGCATTGCCAATTTTGATCTGACCCTTGAATCAAAATACGACATATCTCAGTGATTTTAAATTTACCCAGTAGCGTAGCTACCAGGGGAAGAGGGTGTGATCACCCCAGACCCCACATTCAGAGGGGTCCACCCAGAGCTACGCTACTCTTAACTGTATCGGCGTGCACAGCATGACGATACAGTTAAGCCACGCAGTAGAGCAGGGCGACACGATCTCCCTGCACTACCACTCTCCAATCTGCAAACCGCAGGTCGCTTTAAGCCTGCGATCTACAGAACGATCGAGGCGCCGACATCACGACCGTTGGTCCACCACTGGGCCTCGCCGGTCAAGTCATCAGGATCCTGGATTAGGTGAGTATATGATGTTTTTTATTTTAATTAAAACTTGTGGGGGCATACTAAACAATGGGGAACCCTGAAATAGTGGGGGGAGCCCCTCATACATTATACAGTCATGGCCAAAAGTTTTGAGAATGACACCAAAATTATATTTTCACATGATCTGCTGGCCTCTGGTTTTTATTAGTGTTTGTCTGATGTTTATATCACATACAGAAATATAATTGCAATCATATTATGAGTACCAATAGGTTATATTGACAGTTAGAATGAGTTAATGCAGCAAGTCAATATTTGCAGTGTTGCCCCTTCTTCTTCAAGACCTCTGTAATTCTCCCTGGCATGCTCTCAATCAACTTTTGGACCAAATCCTGACTGATAGCAGTCCATTCTTGCATAATCAATGCTTGCATTTTGCCAGAATTTGTTGGTTTTTGTTTGTCCACCCGTCTCTTGATGATTGACCACAAGGTCTCAATGGGATTAAGATCTGGGGAGTTTCCAGGCCATGGACCCAAAATCTCTATGTTTTGTTCCATGAGCCATTTAGTTATCACCTTTGCTTTATGGCAAGGTGCTCTATCATGCTGGAAAAGGCATTGTTGGGCACCAAACTGCTCTTGGACGGTTGGGAGAAGTTGCTCTTGGAGGACATTTTGGTACCATTCTTTATTTATGGCTGTGTTTTTAGGCAAGACTGTGAGTGAGCCGATTCCCTTGGCTGAGAAGCAACCCCACACATGAATGGTTTCAGGATGCTTTACAGTTCGCATGAGACAAGACTGGTGGTAGCGCTCACCTCTTCTTCTCCGAATAAGCTGTTTTCCAGATGTCCCAAACAATCGAAAAGGGGATTCATCAGAGAAAATGACTTTGCCCCAGTCCTCAGCAGTCCACTCCCTGTACCTTTTGCAGAATATCAGTCGGTCCCTGATGTTTTTTCTGGAGAGAAGTGGCTTCTTTGCTGCCCTCCTTGAAACCAGCCCTTGCTCAAAGAGTCTCCGCCTCACAGTGCGTGCAGAAGCACTCACACCAGCCTGCTGCCATTCCTGAGCAAGCTCGGCACTGCTGGTAGTCCGATCCCGCAGCTGAAACAGTTTTAAGATACGGTCCTGGCGCTTGCTGGTCTTTCTTGGGCGCCCTGGAGCCTTTTTGACAACAATGGAAGCTCTCTCCTTGAAGTTCTTGATGATGCGATAGATTGTTGACTGAGGTGCAATCTTTGTAGCTGCGATACTCTTCCCTGTTAGGCCATTTTTGTGCAGTGCAATGATGGCTGCACGTGTTTCTTTAGAGATAACCATGGTTAACTGAAGAGAAACAATGATATCAAGAACCAGCCTCCTTTTAAAGTGTCCAGTGATGTCATTCTTACTTAATCATGACTGATTGATCGCCAGCCCTGTCTTCATCAACACCCACACCTGTGTTAATGGATCAATCACTAAAACGATGTTAGCTGCTCCTTTTAAGGCAGGACTGCAATGATGTTGAAATGTGTTTTGGGGGTTAAAGTTCATTTTCTGGGCAAATATTGACTTTGCAAGTACAGTAATTGCTGTTAAGCTGATCACTCTGTGACATTCAGGAGTATATGCAAATTGCCATTACAAAAAATGAAGCAGTAAACTTTGGAAAAATTACTATTTGTCTCATTCTCAATACTTTTGGCCATGACTGTAGAGACTACTTGGCCCCTCATACATTATAGGGACTACTGGGGCCCTCATATATTATAGAGAGTACTGGGGCCCTCATATATTGCAAGCACTACTGTGAGGGCACTTATAAAGTGTAGGGGCCATTATACAGTTTGGAGGCTAATGTGGGGGCCATTATACAGGGTGGGAAGCTAATGCGGGGGCCATTTTACAGTTTAGGGGCTAATGCAGGGGCAATTATACAGTTTAAAGGCCAATGTGAGGGCCATTATACAGTATAGGGCTTACTCACAGGGCAATTTTATCATCTAGAGGGCACAAAGGATGCATTATTACTATATACAGGGCACAGTGGTGGGCATTGTTATGTGGGGCAGTAAGAGGAGTGCTGTTATTGTGAAAAACAGCAGGTGTAAAAAAAAGAACAAATATGGCAGCAGTGGCTCAGTATTAGGATCATAACAGGATGAGACGTTTGAGAAGGTTGAGAATAGACGGGGATGGTGCTGGTAATGTAAGAAGTCAAATGTGTCTTTGTAATTAGGGTTACCGATTAGGAGCTTAGTCAGATGTTTCATCCACGTGAGCTGAACCCCTAGCTATGCCTCTGTGTGGACCCCTTGGTCAGCGAAAAATCACAGATATGTGAGTGGCCCCATAGACTATCACAGGTATGAGTGATCTCCCTAAAACAAACAGATAGCAATCGCACTTGAAAATCAGATGCCTTAATGAGCCCTGAGGGACAGGCAGAACAATTTCCTTTCCCAGCAAATTGAGATACGCAATCTACAGGAGATATACTCATCCAGCAGTGACTTATGTAGCAGAAAAGTTCCCCCACCTTGATATGTCATATTATATTTTATTATTTGTTTAAAAAAACATAGTAGATTTGTTGCATATTTCTGATTTCATTATTTTTGTTTCTTTTATAAAATATCAGATGAAATGAAGAACAATCACACAATGGTAACAGGATTTATTCTTCTGGGATTTTCTGGAGTTATCGAGAATCAAGTCTTCCTTTTTCCGATCTTTTTATGTACATATATCATCACTGTGTGTGGGAACCTATCTATAATCCTTGCATACAAGATTACTCCGAGCCTCCACACTCCAATGTATTTTTTTCTTGCTAATCTTTCTCTCTTGGAAATACTATATGTTTCATGTACCGTCCCTAAGATGTTGTCCAGTCTACGGTCAGAATGTAACGCCATCTCCTTCTCTGGCTGCGCTATACAAATGTATTGTTTCTTGCTGTTTGGTGGAACAGAATGCTATATGCTGGGAGTCATGGCTTATGACCGCTATAACGCCATATGTCACCCTCTGTTGTATACTGTGATTATGAGTGAAGTGGTCTGTATCCAGCATATAGTGGGATCATACGTCATTGGAGCAGTGAATGCTCTAATACAAACAACATTCACTTTTTCATTACCGTTCTGTGGATCCAATGAGATAAACCATTTCTTTTGCGATGTCCCACCCATCCTAGAAATCTCCTGCCAGGACATTTGGGTTAATGAACTTGTAATATTTGTGGTTGCCGTTTGTATTTTAATTGGTCCGTTCATAGTAACAATAATTTCTTACATGGAGATCATTTCAAACATTCTAAAATTTCGTTCCACATCCAGCAAGAAAAAAACTTTTGCAACCTGCTCCTCTCACTTAATAGTTGTTACAATATTTTATGGTTCAGCAATTTTTATGTACTTTAGGCACAGGTCAAAATATAGGATTGGACAAAACAGTGTGGTCTCTTTAATGTACACTGTTATTTCTCCTCTCTTAAACCCTTTTATATACAGCCTGCGAAACAAAGAGGTCAAATCAAGTATCAAAAATATATTTTTACAGAAGATAAAATTCTGTTAAAGTATTTCTGTTCATTTTTAATAAGTTTTTGTGTGCACAGTTTGTAATTTTATCTAAATCCAAAAGTAAAAGTCTTATATGATTTGGATGTGACTGTAGAGATCAAATCAAGTATCGAAAATATTCTTTTAGTATTAATACAACTTTTTATTCTTATTTATAATGATGAGCTGTGCACTCTGACCTCATATCACTTGGCTGTAAAACGCTAACATTCCCACATCTTTGATCGTGCTAGTTCCCTATGATTTGTGCACTAGACCCTGTGATGTGAAAAAAAATACATGAGTCAACATACTGTAGACTGTAGATGCATCTTTCCATAGTTTTCAAATTACCCATTTTCTATTGCTGTAATCAAAGATGTTTGGTTCAAAATTACAATAATTGTGCAAAAAAAAATTAAATTTACTCTAAAAATTCTCCTACTATTGATAACAGTTAATAAAAATATATTTTCTAAACATTGTTGTAATTCATAGATTGTTATAACACAGTTCATTGATCATCCAGGATCTCTGCAACACAACCTAACGTCTATTGTCTAGTCAGTGGAAGTATGTTGCAAGTAATTCTTTTTATTTTTTGAAAATTTTCCTCTTCTAAACATTGTAGAATTTTAATATCATATTTTTTAATTCCAAATATTAAATGAAATGGTGTTAAAAAGTAATTATTAAACACATGCAAGAATTAGTCATGTAAGTATAAAGAGAAATTAGACGTTTTAAGTTTTGGGACCTAAATATATATTTTTTGTTTGAAACTAACTTTCAAATTAATCAGTTCCATTGGTCCTCTGTATAGTCACCTACATTTACCATACTTTAATAGGCGTAGGCAACCCATTGGTCTCAATAATTATATAATGTATTGCACTCGTTTACTAAGGTACCCCTGTATGTTACTACTTTAGTAGCCTTAATAGTAGCAGTTTCCTACTCTGATTTAGTCTCACTCAAATTCAAGCCCCTTACACCTCCATTGGTCCCCACTATTTAATCTCATCTTCTTTTTCTCTAGCTTTTTTTTTATATCTTTCTCCGTAGGTGATGGGTTACATTCTGTACCACAATTACATTATCAGAGGAGAGGCGCCTGTTCTGCATAGATCCTGGTTACCCTCCCCCTTGGATCATGCTATTAAGAACTGTTCTTCATAACTATATACAGTCATGACCAAAAGTGTTAGCAACCTTGAAATTGTTCCAGAAAATGAAGTATTTCTCTCAGAAAATTAATGCAATAACACATGTTTTGTTTTTCTCATGTTTATTTCCTTTGTGTGTACTTGAACAACATTAAAAAAACAGAGAACAAAAGGCAAATTGGACATAATTTCACACAAAATCACAAAAATGGGTCAGACATAATTGTTGGCACCCTCAATTTCATATCTGGCTGCACACCCTTTGGAATAAATAACTGCAATCGCTTCCTATAACCATCAACAAGTTTCTTACACCGTTCAACAGGAATTTTGGATGACTCTTCTTCTGCAAAACTGCTCCAGGTCCATGGACAATAAAACATTCAAAATTGAAGAGAAATTGGAGTTCACAGAAAAAAAAATGTTAAGAAACATTCTTTCCTGTATAATGACAAATTTTAAAAATGATAAAAAAAAACTAATTTAAGTAATCCAAAATTGAAAGTTTTATTAAAACATTGGAAATTTCAGTGTAATTTATGAAGGAAGCAAGAACTGTCAAAGATTTGATGGGAGTGGACTCAGATACACCTTGTATTAGACATAAAGGAGGGCATCATGCACATTCTGTTCAAATTGTCATGTAGTGGTTAGTGTTGAGGCACCCCCGTAAAGTTCGAGTTCGGTTCGGTTCGTCGAACACCCGTGTGTTCGCCGAACTGTTCGTCGAACTGTTCGTCGAGCACCTTCGAACACCGTTAAAACCAATGGCAGGCAAACAAAAACACATAGAAACACATAGAAAACACCTTCAAAGGTGTCCAAAAGCTGACAAACTGCTCAGAAGACATAACTAACACATGGAAAAGTGACAAGTACATATAGTCATGCGAAAAGAAAAGAGGTGGAGGAGTAAAAGGAGGGGGAGACACAGATATAGGCATGTCATGCCCTTCTAAAATCTAAAAAGTGAGAAGCCGACACGGCCAGTCCGCTCCTGCCCGTGCCACCTCCGTGTCGCCGGGTTTGTGCCAGAGCCGCGGTGAACCCTGATGGCCAGCCCCCCTCTCCCAATACTGGTGCCTGTCTGCTGGTGGGTCGAGCGAGCCCCCCTGTGGTGGAGGCAGCTCTAAGCTTTTTAATTTAAATTGTCTCTCTAATTTGAATGAATACACTTTAAATCCATTTACAAGGATATATTGGAGGGCAAGTCTCATGCCAGCAGCCGCGTAATTCCAGCTCCAGTAGCGTCCACTAAAGCTGCTGCAGTTAAAAAGATTTTATAAGGATCGAGCTCGGCTGTCCACCACAAGGCATCCTACTGCCAGTCCCAGCCCCTATGCCTTGGGGTGCCTCCTGATGCTCTTCACTGAGTATCCCATGGTCCCGAAGCATTTCCTTTGAAAAAATTAAGTGTCTAAACTACAGGTGGTATAGCTTGCTTAACAGCCGGGATAATCCGCTGACTAGCAGACACTGCTACTAGGCACAAAGTATTTCCTGGGCTAGATGCAGTTAAAAATTTGTAATTAGATACTCTCGTTGGATGCTGAGAAAGCATTCCATAGAGTCTCCTGGCACGCCATATATGATTCTCTTAAAAAGCTTGGGGTAGGGGTCTAGGGGACCCTTTTATAGCCAAAATCACGGCCCTGTATCACAATACGTCACCTAGGCTGAAGATAAATGGAACTGTAGCACCCTGAGGGCTCGGTTGCTACAGAGGTATTGCACCTCACCCAGAGGTGTGATATCTCACTCTCAGGTAAGGATGGAGTGTGGATCAGGACCCGACACCTGCATGCATTACACCACATTGCCATGGGGCAGGGCGACCAATATGCCTCTGAGATGGACACGACAGTCCCTGTCCCTGGCTGGAGTTGGGGGAGGGAACACTGAGGAAGGGGAACCCTGTAGTGCAGGAGCAGGGAGGAAGCAGTTCCTGGGTGCATTGAGAAGGGAGTATAAAAGGTGGGCACCATCTTAGTTCAGTGCAGAGAAGTCTGAGCAGAAGTGGCAGGGAGCAGGGGCTCTGCATGAGCTCTGCTCCGGAGGCGGGCCTAGTAACAGAGGCCCAGGCCTGGAAGAGGGAGAAGGAAGGAAGAGGAGCGGAGAAGGCTCCAGGAACGAGGAATGAAGGGATCCCAGGGGTGCGGACGGGCGAGTCGCCACCGCACGCCCGAATCCACCTGCGTGGAGGGGTCAGGCCAAAGGGGGAGACCGGTCCCCGAAACTAGTGGAGGCAGGAAACGACCCTCAGCTAGAAACCGGAGGCTGTGACATTTTATGTGGCGCAGCCCCTCGCTACGCCCGCTAGGAAGGCACCGCATAGGGTCAGGGAAACTGGCGCCAAGTTTACCAAGAGGAGGCCCGAGGCAGCCGGACAGAAGGGTTGGTAAGAAAGGCCAGACAAAGGACACACAAAGGGGGTCCTGTGAAGCGCTCCAAAGTTATCTGGGAGTTGTCTGAGCCCCTCACCTGGTGAGCACAGTACGACGTGGGCAGCCGTTACCTGCAGACGTGGTCTGGATAATAAGAACTGTGAGTAAAGGCCCTGGACTGCATCACTGACTCCGTGTCGTTACTGCTGCTGCCCTGCACCATCAACCCCATTCTCCGCATACACTGCCCTGAGGCTATACTCCTCCCGTGGGGAGTTATGCTACGCTCTGCTGCACCCACAACACCAGCCTCAGCGGTCTGCCCTGCAGCGGCGGTTCACTCTGACCGCAATCCACGGGTGGCGTAGTCGGACATTTAAACATCAAAACCACATAAATAGTTCCGCCACTGGTTTGACCACCCTGAGCCACGGAATCGGGTCGCCGCCACGAAGACTACAACCACCAGCATCCACCAAAAAGGGTCCGGCTCCGGGTGTCCCAAGGCCCAGGGGGTGCATCAGAACATTTTCATCACCTTTCACAATCACCAATGGGACAAGGCAGGGATGTCCTCTGTCCCCTCTCTTATACATCCTAGTGACGGAGCACCTGCTCTCATCAATTCGCCATAACCCCAATATTAGGTGGATTGAGGTGGGAGGCACCGAGTACATGTGCTCTCTATTTGCTGATGATGTCCTAGTATATATCACTCAATCACATATATCCATCCATGCTGTTATGGCTGAAATAGATCACTTTGTTACATGGTCAAATTTTAAAATCAATGCAGCGAAGTCTGAGGCCCTCGATGTCTCCCTCCCCAAACCATATAGGATTCCATCCAGTCCAACTTTCCCTTTGCCTGGCCCTTACAGGGTATCAAATACTTAGGAATTCCTATTCATAGAGACCTCTCCCATCTATGTTATCTTAATTTTGGGCCCTTTATTGAACAACTCCATACAGACCACGGTTGGCAAGTTAGAACTGCAAGATTCACTACGTGAACCACTGGTGTTTTGTGGAAAAGCACATGTACACTGCGTTCCAAATTATTATGCAAAAAGTGTTTAGGAGTGATAAGGGAAGAATTTGTTTGTTTGTCAGTTAAACTCATTGATGGTGATGTGTGTCAGGGCTCTTTATATCACTGTAAGCAATTGCAGACACCTGTGCTAATTAGTTTGGCAGGTGTGTCCAATGAAAGGCAAGACTACTTAAGAAGGCTGTCTCACATTATTAAGCAGCCTACATTTTCTGCCAAAATGGGAAAGAAAAAGGATGTGTCGGCTGCTGAGAAGCAACAAATTGTGGAGTGTTTAGGTCAAGGCATGACTACAATCAACATTGTGCGATGATCAGGATGAAGTGTCTTGGCAATCAAGAAGTATGTAGCTGATTCACAGTACACACGTGTGCGTGCTGATAAGGGCAAATTGAGGACTCTTTCCTACAGGCAATTACGTCAGGTTGAAAGAGCAGCGGCAAAAAAGCCTTGTCATAGCAGCAGACAAGTTTTTGAAGCTGCTTGTGCCTCCAACGTCCCCCGAACAACAAGATGCAGGGTCCTTCAGAGGTTTGCAGCTGTGCATATGCCATCCTGTCGACCTCCTCTATCCACTTCACACAAGCAGAAACGGCTCCAGTGGGCCAAACATTACATGAAGACTGATTTCAAAACTGTTTTGTTCACGGATGAGTGCCGTGCAGCGCTCGATGGTCCAGATGGATGGAGTGGAGGATGGCTGGTTGATGGACACCCCACGCAAACACGGCTACAGCGCCAACAAGGAGGAGGTGGAGTAATGTTTTGGGCTGAAATCATGGGGAGAGAGATTGTCGGCCCCTTTAGGATCCCTGAAGGCGCTAAAGATGAACTCCATAATGTATGTGGATGTTCTCAAACAGCACTTCCTGCCATGGTTCAAGAAAAAGAACCGTGTATTTCACAACAAGATCATTTTTCTGCATGATAATGCACCATCTCATGCTGCACATAAAACATCTGCATCTCTGGCTGATATGGGCATAAAAGGGGACAAACTTATGGTGTGACCCCCTTGCTCCCCTGACCTGTACCGCATTCAGAACCTTTGGAGCATCATTAAAAGGAGTGTCTATGATGGCGGGAGGCAGTTCACATCTAAGCAACAGCTCTGGGAGGGTATTCTGTCCTCATGCAAAACAATTGAAGCAGAAACCATCCAAAACCTGACAAATTCAATGGACGAGAGAGTTCAGAAGCTCCTTTCGAACAAGGGGTCCTATGTGAAAATGTAACATCACCTAGAATAAAGTTTTGAGTTGAAAACTGTTTGATTTCAGTTTCTAACAACCTGCTAATGCTTATAATTTCAAAAATGACCATTTTTTTGGTCTTTATTAAAATGAAAAGGTTGATCGAAAAGTTTGGGGGATCTAAGAGTGTGGCAACCCAGTAGTCATGATTACTTCGAATTCTGACAATATGAGGGTCATGCTGCAGGTAGTGCAGCAAGAAGGCACTTATGTGTCTTGCGCATCTCGGAGCCCCAAAATTATTTTCCGGGCTAGATGCAGCTAAAAATTATTATTAATTTTAAATCTGGTGAAGCTTTAGTATAGATGGCCTAATAGGATCAGTGCTGCACACTGCTACAAAGCCCAAATTATTTTCCAGTCAAGATACAGATAAACATGATTAGTAATTTTAAATCTGGTGGAGCTTATTATAGATGGCCTAATAGAATCAGTGCTGCACACTGCTACAAAGCCCAAATTATTTTCCAGCCAAGATACAGATAAACATGATTAGTAATTTGAAAGCTTAAAACGGTTGGTAGGGTGATTTTAACCAATCATCAAGCTTTTACTCTCCCCAGGATGACACACGGGTAGAAAAGTCGTTTCGGATCCATGATTTGTGCATCTTTATGAACGTGAGTCTGTCTACATTATCAGTGGAGAGCCGCGTGCGCTTATCTGTCAGCACACCACCAGCAGCGCTGAACACACGTTCAGACAGAAAGCTGGCTGCGGGGCATGACAAGATCTCCAAGGCGTAAGTGGCTAGCTCCGGCCATTTATCCAGATTGGAAGCCCAAAAAGAGCAAGGATCCAGTGACACAGTCGTGGCTTCAATGTTTACTTGGAGATACTCCTGTACCATCGTCTCTAGGCGTTGACTATGTGTCAGACTTCTTGTCTCCTGTGGCCTTGCAAAGGATGGGCTAAAAAAGTGGTGAAATGATTCCGCAAAATTGATGTTACCAGCAGATACTGTGGTTCTGTTACGGTTTGAGTGCTGAACACTTGACGGTCCCACGGTTGGCAAGTCGAAACTGTGAGATTCACTACGTGCACCACTGGTATTTTGTGGAAAAGCACATGTAAGATTCTGCAACAGTCTCTGCTGATACTCCTGCATGCGTGCATCCCTTTCTATGGCAGGAATAATTTCTGCAAATTTACTTTTGCACCGGGGATCTAACAGTGTGGCAACACAGTAGTCAGGATTATTTCTAATTCTCACAATTCGAGGGTCATGTTGCAGGTAGTGCAGCAAGAAGGCACTCATGTGTGTTGCGCATCCAGGAGCACCAAGTCCCTGTTGTGTTGGTGGCGAGGTAACAATCATGCTTCCTTCCTCTGTCCTCTCCCCCCAACCTCGCACAACAGAAATGTGATCAAGGTCTCCCTCATCTGATGAGTCTTCCATCAGTTCGTCCTCCACTTCTTCCTGGGCTCCTGCACCTTCCTCACTAGTTTGGCTGCTACCATGCGCCCTGGTAAAACCATCTCCCCCACCCTCACATGCCTGCCGCCTTGGTGCTGCCGACCGTCTGGACCTTGCAGATGTTAGCCCTTCCGCATACAACTACTCCTCCTCTACTTCCTCCACCTCCTCTTGTGCCACCACCTGACTCCGAATTCTGTTTAACATGTGCTCCAGCATGTAAATCACCAGAATAGTCATGCTGATAATGGCATCGTCAGCACTAAACATCTTCGTCGCCATTTCAAAACTGTGCAGAAGGGTGCATAGGTCCCTGATCTGAGACCACTCCTCCAGCGTGATTTGCCCCACCTCTGAATCTCGTTGGCCCAGGCTATACGTCAGAACGTATTGCACCAGGGCTTGTCGGTGCTGCCACAGTCGCTGCAACATGTGCAGAGTTGAATTCCACCGAGTAGGCACATCGCATTTTAGCCGGTGAAGTGGCAGGCCCAACGACTTCTGTAGAGATGTAAGTCACTGAGCTGCGGGATGCGAACGGCGGAAGTGAGCACACAGCGACCGTGCCCTCTGCAGAAGGCCATCTAGTCTGGGATAGTGGGCTAAAAATTGCTGGACAACCAGGTTCAACACGTGAGCCATACAAGGCACGTGTGTGACATTTCCCCGGTGAAGGGCCGCACCCAGGTTTGCAGCATTGTCGCACACGGCCTTCCCTGGTTTCAGGTCCAGTGGAGACAACCATTCATGAAATTGGTTCTCCAGAGCTGACCACAAGTCCTCAGCTGTGTGACTCACATTTCCCAGACATTTCAATGTAAAAAACGCCTGATGACGTTGAGCCCTACTGCCAGCATAGTAAGGAGGTGTGCAGGATCCCTTCTGCACAGTTAGAAAGCTTGTGGCATGACCAGACAGGCTTTGGGTGCAGGTGGAAGACCGAGAGGAGGTTGAGGAGGCAGAAGCAGTGGAGGAACTTTGACATAAAGAGGATTGACGCACAACTCGTGGGGACGGCAAGACTTGGACAGCAGCCCCTTGTCCTGCTGTCACCATAGTTACCCAGTGCCCAGTCAGCGACATGTAACGCCCCTGTCCATGCCTACTCGTCCAAGTGTCTGTAGTTAAATGCACCCTGTCACACACAGAGTTTCTCAAAGAAGCGGTGATGTTGTGTGCGACATGCTGGTGGAGCGCAGGCACACCTTTCTTTGAGAAGTAGTGCCGAATGGGCATCTGGTACTGGGGCACTGCGACGGACATAAGGTCTCGAAAATCCTCTGTGTCCACCAGGCGGAAAGGCAGCATTTCTGTAGCCAAGAGCCTGCAGATGGTGAAATTCAACCTCTTAGCTTTCTCATGGCTAGGAGGAAATGGTCTTTTACTTGTCCACATCTGAGGGACCGAGGGCTGGCTATTGTGCTTAGACGGGGTTGATAAGGGTGTCCCCGGCAAACTGCCGGTCTGTGAGGAAGATGCAGGCGGACATGTTAGGTTGCCTTGATCCAAAGGTGGTGCTATCGATGACGGACAGCGCTCAACACCAGCTGGTGTTACCACCTCCAAAGAAAATGATGACCTGCCAATCACGCTGGCTGTTGCGGGTAAAGAGGTGGCAGGTCTGCGCCCCAAAACAGGTGTGACTGCTGTCCCCCCAGTCACAGAGGATGAAGAGGCCGCGGATGCACAAGATATGGCAGACGGTGGTTGGCCCGGCCGGCTAGGCCGCATTGTAGCACACTGAGCTTCCCACTGCAACTTATGCTTCATGTCCATGTGCCGGTTCATGCATGAAGTACTCAAACTATGTATTTTTTGGCCTCTACTTAGCTTTTGCTGACAAATGTTACAGATAACACGAGTTGGGTCATCTTTATCGATCTGAAAAAATTCCCAGGCTATGCAAGGCTTAGCACCCATGCGACCTGAAGAGCCACCACGACTTGTGGTGAGAGGCAGAGTTGTGTTTGAGGATGCAGTTGTTGACGTGCTTCCAGTACTACGTCTCTGTCCAGGAAGGCGCAACCTGACCTCGTCGTCACTAGCATCTTCCTTCCAAAAGTTACAGTTTGGGAATGAGGGTCTACATTATGGTCAGAACCTTCTGCGTCTGGTCCTGGATCCGACTCATAAAGATTCTGGGCATCAGTGCAGATCATTTCCTCGTCTGGATTCACAGAAGCGCTGGAGTCAACCTCTGATTCCCAGGCTATAGTATGAGTAAACAGTTCTGCAGACTCAACCATCTGTTCTACCTCATACTCAGACGGGCAGCTGGAGATTTGGGAGCTGTGAGGAAGCAAGTGCGATTGGGGTGACACCTTTGAGGACTGGAGTATTTGTGATGTTGAAGTTGATGTGGAGGAGAGCCCACTTAAAGGAGGACTTGATATCCGTTGAAGCAGATGCTGTTTTTATGCCTCATCTGGAATTTGTAGCGATTGGCGTGGCCGTAAGAAAGGGATCTTATCACATTGTCCGCTAAAAGAAGTAGACATTTTAGTTTGACTGGAAGATGGTCTTTCTTCTGCAGATGTTACTGTTGCTTTAACACCTACCCCACGGACACAACCTTTTTTCCCCTTCCCAACACGCCTATTCCCCTTTCCACCAGCAGCAGGCCTTTTTCCACTCATTTTGGTGGTTAACTAATTCACAACTCTGGAGTTGTTTGCACAAAAAAACAATGGATGGGAACCGAGCAGAGCTGAGTGGCCAAACTGTGGTATTAGGCCAAAACTATTGGCTGGGTTAGATGCAGAAAAAAATTATATTCAATTTGCAACCTGATGGAGGTCTGTATAGATGGATTAATAGAACAAGTCCCACACACAGCTAGAAGCCCAATATTTTTTCAGAGGTAGATGCAGAAAAAAATATATTCAGTTTGCAACCTGATGGAGGTCAGTATAGATCAGGGGTCTCAAACTCGGCTGGGTATATGGGCCGCACATGGAAAAAATTTGAATTTGGGGGGCCGCATTCTTTGTTCAATGTGACATTTTTAGTGATACCATTTTTTTTGTATACACCTTTTGAACATTTTTTCCGTGTTTATTTTTTTATGGCTTGGGTCGTTATAGATGTGGCGATAATAAACGTGCACTTTTTTGTGTTTACTTTAGTTTACATATAAAACAGCATTTTTAGTGCCCAATATTTTTTCATGCTTTATTTTTATTTTTTTGATTTTTACAATTTTGTTTCCCCCAATTGGCCACATTCAGTAATATTGTCTTACAATTAGCATCATATAGTAATAATGGCAAACATCTTGTAGTAATGTTCCCCATCCAAGTCCCCATCTTGTACTAATGTGCCTCATCCAGGTCCCCATCCTGTGGCTGTGTGCCTCATCCAGGTCCCCATCTTGTGGCTATGTGCCCCATCCAGGTCTTCATCTTGTGGCTATGTGCCCCATCCAGATCCCCATCTTGTGGCTATGTGCCCCATCCAGGTCCCCATCTTGTGGCTATGTGCCCCATCCAGGTCCCCATCTTGTGGCTATGTGCCCCATCCAGGTCCCCATCCTGTGGATATGTGCCCCATCCAGGTCCCCATCCTGTGGCTATGTGCCTCATCCAGGTCTCCATCTTGAGGCTATGTGCCCCATCCAGGTCCCCTCTTGTGGCTATGTGCCCCATCCAGGTCCCCATCCTGTGGCTCTGTGCCCCATCCAGGTCCCCTCTTGTGGCTATGTGCCCCATCCAGGTCCCCATCCTGTGGCTATGTGCCCCATCCAGGTCCCCTCTTGTGGCTATTTGCCCCATCCAGGTCCCCATCCTGTGGCTCTGTGCCCCATCCAGGTCCCCTCTTGTGGCTATGTGCCCCATCCAGGTCCCCATCCTGTGGCTATGTGCCCCATCCAGGTCCCCATCCTGTGGCTATGTGCCCCATCCAGGTCCCCTCTTGTGGCTATGTGCCCACTGTGCTGTTCTTCAAACACATAAAAAAAAAAAAAGATGATTCTCACCTGTCCTCCGTTCCCTCGGCGGCCTTCCTGCAGATGTGGCCCGCAGGCACCACAGAGTCAGACCCCTTGACGATCCCGACCTGGTCCAGGAGGAGCCGCCGACAGCAGCGCTGCATTGCCGCACAGAGACTGTCTCCCAGCACAGCATTTTCAATGTCAGCCGCCGGCCAATCAGAGGCCAGCAGCTGACATCTGCATATGGCAATGACGTCATACTCGCTGCGCCGACACGCAGATATCAGCTGCTGGCCTCTGATTGGCCGGCGGCTGGCATTGGAAATGCAGTGCTGGGAAACAGTCTCTGTGCGGCAATGCAGCGTTGCTGTCGGCGGCTCCTCCTGGACCTGGTCGGGATCATCAAGGGGTCTGTGCCTGCGGGCCGCATAAAGCAGCCTCAGGGGCCGCATGCGGCCCGCGGGCCGCGTGTTTGAGACCCCTGGTATAGATGGACTAATACAACAAGTCCCACACACAGCTAGAAGCCCAATATTTTTTCAGAGGTAGATGCAGAAAAAAATATATTCAGTTTGCAACCTGATGGAGGTCTGTATAGATGGATTAATAGAACAAGTCCCACACACAGCTAGAAGCCCAATATTTTTTCAGAGGTAGATGCAGAAAAAAATATATTCAATTTGCAACCTGATGGAGGTCTGTATAGATGGATGAATAGAACAAGTCCCACACACAGCTAGAAGCCCAATATTTTTTCAGAGGTAGATGCAGAAAAAAATATATTCAGTTTGCAACCTGATGGAGGTCTGTATAGATGGATGAATAGAACAAGTCCCACACACAGCTAGAAGCCCAATATTTTTTCAGAGGTAGATGCAGAAAAAAATATATTCAGTTTGCAACCAGATGGAGGTCTGTATAGATGGATTAATAGAACAAGTCCCACACACAGCTAGAAGCCCAATATTTTTTCAGAGGTAGATGCAGAAAAAAATATATTCAGTTTGCAACCTGATGGAGGTCTGTATAGATGGATTAATAGAACAAGTCCCACACACAGCTAGAAGCCCAATATTTTTTCAGAGGTAGATGCAGAAAAAAATATATTCAGTTTGCAACCTGATGGAGGTCTGTATAGATGGATTAATAGAACAAGTCCCACACACAGCTAGAAGCCCAATATTTTTTCAGAGGTAGATGCAGAAAAAAATATATTCAGTTTGCAACCTGATGGAGGTCTGTATAGATGGACTAATAGAACAAGTCCCACACACAGCTAGAAGCCCAATATTTTTTCAGAGGTAGATGCAGAAAAAAATATATTCAGTTTGCAACCTGATGGAGGTCTGTATAGATGGATTAATAGAACAAGTCCCACACACAGCTAGAAGCCCAATATTTTTTCAGAGGTAGATGCAGAAAAAAATATATTCAGTTTGCAACCTGATGGAGGTCTGTATAGATGGATTAATAGAACAAGTCCCACACACAGCTAGAAGCCCAATATTTTTTCAGAGGTAGATGCAGAAAAAAATATATTCAGTTTGCAACCTGATGGAGGTCTGTATAGATGGATTAATAGAACAAGTCCCACACACAGCTAGAAGCCCAATATTTTTTCAGAGGTAGATGCAGAAAAAAATATATTCAGTTTGCAACCTGATGGAGGTCTGTATAGATGGATGAATAGAACAAGTCCCACACACAGCTAGAAGCCCAATATTTTTTCAGAGCTAGATGCAGAAAAAAAATTATATTCAGTTTGCAACCTGATGGAGGTCTGTATAGATGGATGAATAGAACAAGTCCCACACACAGCTAGAAGCCCAATATTTTTTCAGAGCTAGATGCAGAAAAAAAATTATATTCAATTTGCAACCTGATGGAGGTCAGTATAGATGGACTAATAGAATGATGCTATGCCCAAAAAATTTTACTTCACTAGGTGCAGTAAAAAAGTTGGTATTCTATACACAGGTGGTATATCTTGCAACACAGATAGGCTACTCCACTGACTAACACACTCTGCAATAGGCCAAAAAGGATTAGCTTTGCTAGATTCAGCCAAATGCTGTGAAAAAAACTTGCACAGCACTGGCACAGACCTGCCTGGCAAAAACTGATAGGAACTGATGTAACCTAGTCCTGAAAAGGACTCCAATTACAATTAGTCTTTACTCCCACAATCTATCTATTTAAGAGCATAGACCTGCCTGATAAAAGTCGTAGGAAATGCTGTAACCTAGTCCTTAAAAGGACTGCAATCACAACTATTCCCTACTCCCAAGCTATCTGTAGATTTGTGCGAAAATTGGCTTGAAATTAACAAGGTATAGCGCACACAGCAACAGCGGTGCCGTCTAACACGCAGCTGCAGCAGTGAGAAAATGGTGGTGACGGGGAAAATGGCTGGGTCTTATAGGGCAAGGACATGTGACATACACTGCCAATGACACATGCACTTGCTTGTGTGAAAAAAAGCACTTCGCTCCGTGTGTGCGCTGCTGATAGGCTGACAGATTGCACCTCCCCACTGCAAATGCGGGAAAGAGAAAAAAAAAATGGAGATCTTCATTGTTCCTGCAGAGATCCATCCCCTGCCCCTCCCCCCACCCCGCTGTACACTCAAACTGCGTATTAACATTAATTTTCATCATTACTGAGAAAAAATCCAGTTATGATTTTGGTGCACGGACAGTTATCGAACATAACCTCGAACAGCCGAATTTTTCTCAAATTGTTCGTGATCGCCGAACGGCTCGAACACCGCCCAAAACAGCTCGAATTTGAGATTGGCGAACAGTTCGAGTAGAACAACGCTCATCTCTAGTAGTGGTACTATCAGACTCATAAAAGCTATGCACTATGTGTAAAAGCTGTCTAAAATTACAAGCAGAGTCATCCATACAACCTTGAAGGCATCAACTGGAGTGCCTCAGTCAAGTATTGTGAACAAAGTGTAGTTATGCAACAAGGAAGGAGGTGGGAGGAACGTATTCCAGCATCACCATCCAGGTAAAAATTGATTCTTTATTAGTGTATCATTAAAACTGAGTTAAAGTCAAAGTTCAGGAACTTTTATTTTAACTCGGTTTTAATGATACACTAAAAAAGAATAGTGATGAGTGAGCACTAAAATGCTTGGGTACTCATTGTTCGGGTCGAGCAAATTGGAATGCTTGAGTGCTTGGACCGAGTAACGAGCCCAATGTAAGTCTATGGGAAACTCGAGCATTTTTCCAGCGGCTACCCCCGGCGGTCTGCAGAGGGTCTAAAAATTGCCCAAATCGATGGGAACAGTGCTCAAATGACATGGGATCAGCATGGGGAAGACCCCTGGAAGCATTTCGGACGCCCATGTCACTGTTGTCAACATTGTTGTCAGTGGTATTACGCCACTTTTACGGACTTACAATAAAACATGCAAAAATGAAATCAAAATGGATTTTCCTGGGAAAAATGTTAAGGAACATTCTTTCCAGGATAATGACTTGTATATAAGGCAAAATAAATAACCAAAAACAAAAATGCTCCTCCACACCTTGGACTATGTTCACATGTAGCGTTTTTGATGTCTTTTTGCACTTCTGCATTGCTTTCAACCAAGAGAAATGCATTCACTGGGAAATGTCATTTTAACATTTTACAACCTTATTTGGCCATGTGGTGTGTGACACATCATCAGACACATCCTGTTTCATTTATGATGTAGATATTCTGAAAGTCACAAAGCCTATTTTTCTAGAGTCATCAGGCGGCCCTTACTATTTTTAAAGGGCCAGCAGTTGGCCCTCGCTGTTGTTGTTAAAAGGATCGGATGACGCACACAGCACGCAGAGAGTATGGCAGAGGTTTAATTCAAGATTTGGTTTCTCAACACAGGGAGTGTAAATTTAAGTAACACAACAATAAAACAGTAAAACTGGACAATAAACGATTGTAGTTTAACTATAACACAGAAAGGATGAACAATACAGCGCAGTCCCAAAAGTTCAGGCTGAATAAGAGAAGGTAGATTACTGGAGGCTTGCACTATTCTGTCCTTTAGCGATAGCTACGTCCGTCTTCAGACACTCACTCCGGAGGGTGTCCATCTTCTGGCGGCAGTGGGTGGTCTCGGGTCTCACCCACTGGGCCCCCAGTCCTTTTGACCACACATCAGCGGTCACGACTCCTTTAAGAGCCGTAGCAAGCTCCTCCAGCGTACAACAAACTGCGTTAGGATCACTAATCCCGGGTGCGTCCTCACCCGTAAGTCACCGTCAGATGTCTGGAAAACTGTGGTGATGCAGGTAACTGAACGATCACTTTCTATAGGCCCGGTACAGACCGCACGCCCCTTGTTTTGCGGCAAGCTGTGTCACCCATTCGTCCGTCACTGCAGACAGGTCAGCACGTCTCTTTTTCACCGAGGACAGGGCAGCACGTCTCTCTCTCGTTGTCGGCAGGTCAGACTGTTTCTCCCCAACTGCTGGTCTGCTCTCCACAACCAACTGTCTCTTTCGTGCGAGCCCAGACACCTGACTAACTCTCTTCCGTCCCTCTCCTCTGTCCCCCAACACTGTCCAGGTAGTCCCCCGTGCACTCTTAATCCTGTCTCCTGGCAAAACTGGGCAGGACCCTGGCAGTTCTTGCACCGGAGCTCCGCACCTGTCCCTAGGCAAGTCTTCCTTCTTACATTGTTAGAGAGCCATCAGCTGGCTATGCTTTGTTATTCTCATTATTAACGAGTGAGTCTCCTATACTGTTATTGCATATGCAGTGACTACAAGGGCTGCCAAAAATTTGGACCCAATACCCCTTTGAAGAGACATAGAGGAGGGTCCAGTAAAAAAATATTCCCATTCTAAAGGAGTGGGTCTCCTATAGTGGTAATGCCCATGCTGTGACTGCAAGGGCTCCCAAAATTTGGGAAAAAACCCCACTAACAATTTAAAAATACATAGAGTTGGGCCACAGTAACGAGTATGACATGTTCCCATGAGAAAGGAAAGGGTCTGCTATACAGCTATAGGGTATGCAGTGAGTCCAACGGCTGACAAAATTTAGGAAAAACCCCACTATCAATTTAAAGACACATAGAGCAGGGCCACAGTAATGACATATTCCCATTAGAATGGAGAGGGTCTTCCATACTATTTGCCTATGCAGTGACTGCAATGGCTGTCACAAATTTGGAGGAACTCCAATGCCCCTTGCAAGCGACGTAGAGGTCAGAGAGCCTCATAAAAACAATGTTCTCATTATTAGGAAGTGGGTCTCCCATAGTGTTTGCCTATGCAGTGAAGCAATGCCTGCCAAAAATTTGGAGGAACTCCAATGCCCCTTGCAAGAGACATAGTGTTAGGCGTCGGTCTGGTGCTGGATTTGAAATGGTTCCAGGACCTTCTGTGGTCTCCCATTTCGGTCCAGCTGGGGCTTATGCTGCTCAGCATCGCCGTCAGCCCCAACGCCTAGCTGGTCCGCGAGCCCTGTTTGTCTCCCAGGTAGTTGTGCCTAGCAATGTTAAGCCTGGGTTGCAGAGTGAGACAGGGCTTGTGGAATCTAAGTCCAGGTTTTGCCGCACTGAGCATGTCCGTGACCTAGCGGATCATGATTGGTGGGTTGGCACCCACCTGATCGGGTGACCTGGCACAGCCTGACTGGTTCACAGGTAACGTCACCAATAGCACGTTGGTGGGCAGGGCTTAGTCTTTAAAAGGCCCGCCCACAAAGATGGCGACGCGCTCAGATCTTTTGAGCTGGTTGTTTGTGGTGTGCACGCTGAAACTCTTGGGCTCCTTTAAGAGCCATAGCTTTATGCAGGCAGGTAGCTTGAGCCATATAGAGCGGGTCTGCTCAGTCCGGTAGCAAGCCGGTTGAGTGCACGAATACCCGGCGGGTATCACACCCACATACTAGTGCCATCTCCTAAAGCGTAGCTCCTGTGTCGAAGACAGGGCTACTGCTCCTAGTCTGGTCACACGTCTCCCTGCGGTTCTTGGAAATTGAGTGAACCGCTTTAGCGCCAATCCCCATAGCGTAGCGCCTGTATCAAAGACAGGGCTACTGCTGTTCCCATGGTCGCATGTCTCCCTGCGGTTCTTGGAGATTGTGCGAACCGTCTTACCCTTCCGTGTGCCTTAACACGAAGGGTTAAGATATTTGTTAGGTGCGTCGCCGGTCGCTCTCTCCCTCCGTGCAGTTAACAGAGATAGAGCGTACCGCTTTACTCGTTCCTGTGTGAAGTAACACGGAAGGGTTTAACATTTAAGTTGTCGTTTGCCTTTCCACCCGGAAAGTGTTCGGCAGCAGTCTTTCAGGCTGCATCGTGGACACCGGGGTCGGTTGCGTTCCATTAAAATAAAGTTGTCTGCAACGGCCCTTCTAACACATTGATATGTTGATATGGTACATATGATGGTGATATGGTGGTGGAGGATGAGGATGCAGAGAAGGAGGAGGACAAGAGCAAATGGACAAAATCAGGAAGCATATACCCATGTCTGGGTGTGAAGACAGAAGTGCACGGGAACAGAGTTAGACCTCCCCAAAAAAGACAGTGTATTAGAGTTTATGTTACGCTGCTATCATTCGCTGGTGTTGAGAAGTCTGGCCCAATCCAGCCCTTGTTCATTTTTATAAGAGTCAGCCTGTCAGCATTTTCAGGTGACAGGAGGATGCGCCTATCGGTTATAATTCCACCGGCAGCACTAAAAACCAGCTCTGACTAGTGATGAGCAAGCATGTTTGCTACTGCTCGGTGCTCGCCCGAGCATCTCACTGCTCGAGATGCTCGGCCCTCGCCGAGTATTTCCGGGGTTGCTCGGCGGGAGCTCGGGTCTCCTCCCTGCATGTTTGGCGCTCTTCACAGAGCCAATGAACATGCAGGGATTGTTTTCCACTCACTGTAATGCCGCAGCCATGTTGGTTGTGGCATCACAGTGATTGGCTGACCGCACAGCATCATCAGGTCTATTTCAGACCTGGTGTCGCCATGCTCGACAGAGTCACTCCGGAATCAGACAGTGTAGGGAGATGTGCTGCTGAGTAGTGTTGAGCCACCCCCGTAGTGTTCGAGTTCGGTTCGGTTTGTCGAACACCCGTGTGTTCGCCAAACTGTTCGACGAACTGTTCGTCGAACACCTTCGAACACCGTTAAAACCAATGGCAGGCAAACAAAAACACAGAGTAATACATAGAAAACACCTTCAAAGGTGTCCAAAAGCTGACAAACTGCTCAGAAGACATAACTAACACATGGAAAAGTGACAAGTACATATAGTCATGCGAAAAGAAAAGAGGTGGAGGAGTAAAAGGAGGGGGAGACACAGATATAGGCATGTCATGCCCTTCTAAAATCCAAAAAGTGAGAAGCCGACACGGCCAGTCCGTTCCTGCCCGTGCCACCTCCGTGTCGCTAGGTTTGTGCCAGAGCCGCGGTGGACCCTGACGGCCAGCCCCCCTCTCCCAATACTGGTGCCTGTCGGCTGGTGGGTCGAGTGAGCCACCCTGTGGTGGAGGCAGCTCTAAGCTTTTTAATTTAAATTGTCTCTCTAATTTGAATGAATACACTTTAAATCCTTTTACAAGGATCTATTGGAGAGCAAGTCTCATGCCAGCAGCCGCGTAATTCCAGCTCCAGTAGCGTCCACTAAAGCTGCTGCAGTTAAAAAGCTTTTATAAGGATCGAGCTCGTCTGTCCACCGCAAGGCATTTTACCGCCAGTCCCAGTCACTATGCCTTGGGGTGCCTCCTGATGCTCTTCACTGAGTATCCCGTGGTCCCGAAGTATTTCCTTTGAAAAAATTAAGTGTCCAAACTACAGGTGGTGTAGCTTGCTTAACAGCCGGGATAATCCGCTGACTAGCAGACACTGCTACTAGGCACAAAGTATTTCCTGGGCTAGATGCAGTTAAAAATTTGTAATTAGATACTCTCGTTGGATGCTGAGAAAGCATTCCATAGAGTCTCCTGGCACGCCATATATTATTCTCTTAAAAAGCTTGGGGTAGGGGTCTAGGGGACCCTTTTATAGCCAAAATCACGGCCCTGTATCGCAATATGTCACCTAGGCTGAAGATAAATGGAACTGTAGCACCCTGAGGGCTCAGTTGCTACAGAGGTATTGCATCTCACCCAGAGGTGTAATATCTCACTCTCAGGTAAGGATGGAGTGTGGATCAGGACCCGACACCTGCATGCATTACACCACATTGCCGTGGGGCAGGGCGACCAATATGCCCCTGAGATGGGCACGACAGTCCCTGTCCCTGGCTGGAGTGGGGGGAGGGAACACTGAGGAAGGGGAACCCTGTAGTGCAGGAGCAGGGAGGAAGCAGTTCCTGGGTGCATTGAGAAGGGAGGATAAAAAGTGGGCACCATCTTAGTTCAGTGCAGAGAAGTCTGAGCAGAAGTGACAGGGAGCAGGGGCTCTGCATGAGCTCTGCTCCGGAGGCGGGCCTAGTAACAGAGGCCCAGGCATGGAAGATGGAGAAGGAAGGAAGAGGAGCGGAGAACGCTCCAGGAACGAGGAACAAAGGGATCCCAGGAGTGCGGACGGGCGAGTCGCCACCCCACGTCTGAATCCACCTGCGTGGAGGGGTCAGGCCAAAGGGGGAGACCGGTCCCCGAAACTAGTGAAGGTGGGAAACGACCCTCAGCTAGAAACCGGAGGCTGTGACATTTTATGTGGTGCAGCCCCTCGCTACACCCGCTAGGAAGGCACCACATAGGGTCAGGGAAACTGGCGCCAAGTTTACCAAGAGGAGGCCCGAGGCAGCCAGACAGAAGGGTTGGTAAGAAAGGCCAGACAAAGGACACACAAAGGGGGTCCTGTGAACCACTTCAAAGTTATCTGGGAGTTGTCTGAGCCCCTCACCTGGTGAGCACAGTACGACGCGGGCAGCCGTTACCTGCAGAAGTGGTCTGGAAAATAAGAACTGTGAGTAAAGGCCCTGGACTGCATCACTGACTCCGTGTCATTACTGCTGCCGCCCTGCACCATCACCCCCGTCCTCCACATACACTGCCCTGAGGCTATACTCCTCCCGTGGGGAGTTATGCTACGCTCTGCTGCACCCACAACACCAGCCTCAGCGGTCTGCCCTGCAGCGGCGGTTCACTCTGACCGCAATCCACGGGTGGCGTAGTCGGACACTTAAACATCAAAACCACATAAATAGTTCCGCCACTGGTTTGACCGCCCTGAGCCACGGAACCGGGTCGCCGCCACGGAGACTACAACCACCAGCATCCACCAAAAAGGGTCCGGCTCCGGGTGTCCCAAGGCCCAGAGGGCGCATCAGAACATTTTCATCACCTTTCATAATCACCAATGGGACAAGGCAGGGATGTCCCCTGTCCCCTCTCTTATACATCCTAGTGACGGAGCACCTGCTCTCATCAATTCGCCATAACCCCAATATTAGGTGGATTGAGGTGGGAGACACCGAGTACAAGTGCTCTCTATTTGCTGATTATGTCCTATTATATATCACTCAATCACATATATCCATCCCTGCTGTTATGGCTGAAATAGATCACTTTGTTACATGGTCAAATTTTAAAATCAATGCAGCGAAGTCTGAGGCCCTCGATGTCTCCCTCCCCAAATCCATACAGGATTCCATCCAGTCCAACTTTCCCTTTGCCTGGCCCTCACAGGGTATCAAATACTTAGGAATTCCTATTCATAGAGACCTCTCCCGTCTATGTTATCTTAATTTTGGGCCCTTTATTGAACAACTCCATACAGACCACGGTTGGCAAGTTAGAACTGTAAGCTTCACTACGTGAACCACTGGTGTTTTGTGGAAAAGCACATGTAAACTGTGTCCCAAATTATTTTGCAAAAAGTGTTTAGGAGTGATAAGGGAAGAATTTGTTTGTTTGTCAGTTAAACTCATTGATGGTGATGTGTGTCAGGGCTCTTTATATCACAGTAAGCAATTGCAGACACCTGTGCTAATTAGTTTGGCAGGTGTGTCCAATGAAAGGCAAGACTACTTAAGAAGGCTGTCCCACATTATTAAACAGCCTACATTTTCTGCCAAATTGTGAAAGAAAAAGGATGTGTCGGCTGCTGAGAAGCAACAAATTGTGGAGTGTTTAGGTCAAGGCATGACTACAATCAACATTGTGCGATGATCAGGATGAAGTGTCTTGGCAATCAAGAAGTATGTAGCTGATTCACAGTACACACGTGTGCGTGCTGATAAGGGCAAATTGAGGACTCTTTCCTACAGGCAATTACGTCAGGTTAAAAGAGCAGCGGCAAAAAAGCCTTGTCATAGCAGCAGACAAGTTTTTGAAGCTGCTGGTGCCTCCAACGTCCCCCAAACAACAAGATGCAGGGTCCTTCAGAGGTTTGCAGCTGTACGTGCGCCATCCTGTCGACCTCCTCTATCCACTGCACACAAGCAGAAACGACTCCAGTGGGCCAAACTTTACATGAAGACTGATTTCAAAACTGTTTTGTCCACGGATGAGTGCCGTGCAACGCTCGATGGTCCAGATGGATGGAGTGGAGAATGGCTGGTTGATGGACACCCCACTCAAACAAGGCTACAGCGCCAACAAGGAGGAGGTGGAGTAATGTTTTGGGCTGGAATCATGGGGAGAGAGATTGTCGGCCCCTTTAGGATCCCTGAAGGGGTAAAGATGAACTCCATAATGTATGTGAAGTTTCTCAAACAGCACTTCCTGCCATCGTTCAAGAAGAAGAACCGTGTATTCCACAGCAAGATCATTTTCATGCATGATAATGCACCGTCACATGCTGCACAAAACACATCTGCATCTCTGGCTGATAAGGGCATAAAAGGGGACAATCTTATGGTGTGACCCCAATACTCCCCTGACCTCAACCCCATTCAGAACCTCTGGAGCATTATCAAAAGGAGTGTCTATGATGGCAGGAGGCAGTTCACATCTAAGCAACAGCTCTGGGAGGGTATTCTGTCCTCATGCAAAACAATTGAAGCAGAAACCATCCAAAACCTGACAAATTCAATGGACGAGAGAGTTCAGAAGCTCCTTTCGAACAAGGGGTCCTATGTGCAAATGTAACATCAACTAGAATAAAGTTTTGAGTTGAAAACTGTTTGATTTCAGTTTCTAATAACCTGCTAATGCTTATAATTTCAAAAATGACCATTTTTTTGGTCTTTATTAAAATGAAAAGGTTGATCGAAGAGTGTGGGGGATTTAAGAGTGTGGCAACCCAGTAGTCAGGATTACTTCGAATTCTGACAATCTGAGGGTCATGCTGCAGGTAGTGCAGCAAGAAGGCACTTATGTGTCTTGCGCAACTCGGAGCCCCAAAATTATTTTCCGGGCTAGATGCAGCTAAAAATTATTATTAATTTTAAATCTGGTGGAGCTTAGTATAGATGGCCTAATAGAATCAGTACTGCACACTGTTACAAAGCCCAAATTATTTTCCAGCCAAGATACAGATAAACATGATTAGTAATTTTAAATCTGGTGGAGCTTAGTATATATGGCCTAATAGAATCAGTGCTGCATACTGCTACAAAGCCCAAATTATTTTCCAGCCAAGATACAGATAAACATGATTAGTAATTTTAAATCTGGTGGAGCTTAGTATAGATGGCCTGATAGAATCAGTACTGCGCTCTGCTACAAAGCTCAAATTATTTTCCAGCCAAGATACAGATAAACATGATTAGTAATTTGAAAGCTTAAAACGGTTGGTGAGGTGATTTTAACCAATCATCAAGCTTTTACTCTCCCCAGGATGACACAGGGGTAGAAAAGTTGTTTCGGATCCATGATTTGTTCATCTTTATGAACGTGAGTCTGTCTACATTATCAGTGGAGAGCCGCATGCGCTTATCTGTCAGCACACCACCAGCAGTGCTGAACACACGTTCAGACAGAACGCTGGCTGCGGGGCATGACAATATCTCCAAGGCGTAAGTGGCTAGCTCCGGCCATTTATCCAGATTGGAAGCCCAAAAAGAGTAAGGGTCCAGTGACACAATCATGGCTTCAATGTTTACTTGGAGATACTCCTGCACCATCGTCTCTAGGCGTTGACTATGTGTCAGCCTTCTTGTCTCCTGTGGCCTTGCAAAGGATGGGCTAAAAAAGTTTGAGTGCTGAACACTCGACGGTCCCACGGTTGGCAAGTTGGAACTGTGAGATTCACTGCGTGCACCACTGGTGTTTTGTGGAAAAGCACATGTAAGATTCTGCAACAGTCTCTGCTGATACTCCTGCATGTGTGCATCCCTTTCTATGACAGGAATAATTTCTGCAAATTTACTTTTGTACCGGGGATCTAACAGTGTGGCAACCCAGTAGTCAGGATTATTTCTAATTCTCACAATTCGAGGGTCATGTTGCAGGTAGTGCAGCAAGAAGGCACTCATGTGTCTTGCGCATCCAGGAGCATTAAGTCCCTGTTGTGTTGGTGGCAAGGTAACAATCATGCTTCCTTCCTCTGTCCTCTCCCCCCAACCTCGCACAACAGAAATGTAATCAATGTCTCCCTCATCTGATGAGTCTTCCATCAGTTCATCCTCCACTTCTTCCTGGGCTCCTGCACCTTCCTCACTAGTTTGGCTGCTACCATGCGCCCTGGTAAAACCATCTCCCCCACCCTCACATGCCTGCCGCCTTGGTGCTGCCGACCGTCTGGACCTTGCAGATGTTAGCCCTTCCGCATACAACTCCTCCTCCTCTACTTCCTCCACCTCCTCTTGTGCCACCACCTGACTCCGAATTCTGTTTAACATGTGCTCCAGCATGTAAATCACCGGAATAGTCATGCTGATAATGGCATCGTCAGCACTAAACATCTTCGTCGCCATTTCAAAACTGTGCAGAAGGGTGCATAGGTCGCTGATTTGAGACCACTCCTCCAGCGTGATTTGCCCCACCTCTGGATCTCGTTGGCCCAGGCTATACGTCAGAACGTATTGCACCAGGGCTTGTCGGTGCTGCCACAGTCACTGCAACATGTGCAGAGTTGAATACCACCGGGTAGGCACATCGCATTTTAGCCGGTGAAGTGGCAGGCCCAACCACTTCTGTAGAGATGTAAGTTGCTGAGCTGCGGGATGCGAACGGCGGAAGTGAGCACACAGCGACCGTGCCCTCTGCAGAAGGCCATCTAGTCCGGGATAGTGGGCTAAAAATTTCTACACAACCAGGTTCAACACGTTAGCCATACAAGGCACGTGTGACATTGCCCCGGCCAAGGGCCGCACCCAGGTTTGCAGCATTGTCGCACACGGCCTTCCCTGGTTTCAGGTCCAGTGGAGACAACCATTCATGAAACTGGTTCTCCAGAGCTGATCACAACTCCTCAGTTGTGTGACTCACATTTCCCAGACATTTCAAAGTAAAAACCACCTGATGACGTTGAGCCCTACTGCCAGCATAGTAAGGAGGTGTGCAGGATCCCTTCTGCGCAGTTAGAAAGCTTGTGGCATAACCAGACAGGCTTTGGGTGCAGGTGGAGGACCGAGAGGAGGTTGAGGAGGCAGAAGCAGTGGAGGAACTTTGAGATAAAGAGGATTGACGCACAACTCGTGGGGACGGCAAGACTTGGACAGCAGCCCCTTGTCCTGCTGTCACCATAGTTACCCAGTGCCCAGTCAGCGACATGTAACGCCCCTGGCCATGCCTACTCGTCCAAGTGTCTGTGGAGAAATGCACTCTGTCACACTCAGAGTTTCTCAAAGAAGCGGTGATGTTGTGTGCGACATGCTGGTGGAGCGCAGGCACACCTTTCTTTGAGAAGTAGTGCCGACTGGGCATCTGGTACTGGGGCACTGCGACGGACATAAGGTCTCGAAAATCCTCTGTGTCCACGAGGCGGAAAGGCAGCATTTCTGTAGCCAAGAGCTTGCAGATGGTGAAATTCAACCTCTTAGCTTTCTCATGGCTAGGCGGAAATGGTCTTTTACTTGTCCACATCTGAGGGACCGAGGGCTGGCTGTTGTGCTTAGACGGGGTTGATAAGTGTGTCCCCGGCAAACTGCCGGTCTGTGAGGAAGATGCAGGCGGACATGTTAGGTTGCCTTGATCCAAAGGTGGTGCTATCGATGTCGGACAGCGCTGAACACCAGCTGGTGTTACCACCTCCAAAGAAAATGATGACCTGCCAATCACGCTGGCTGCTGCGGGTAAAGAGGTGGCAGGTCTGCGTCCCAAAACAGGTGTGACTGCTGTCCCCCCAGTCACAGAGGATAAAGAGGCCGCGGATGCACAAGATGTGGCAGACGGCGGTTGGCCCGGCCGGCTAGGCCGCATTGCAGCACAGTGAGCTTCCCACTGCAACTTATGCTTCAAGTCCATGTGCCGGTTCATGCATGAAGTACTCAAACTATGTATTTTTTGGCCTCTACTTAGCTTTTGCTGACAAATGTTACAGATAACACGAGTTGGGTTATCTTTATCGATCTGAAAAAATGCCCAGGCTATGCAAGGCTTAGCACCCATGCGACCTGAAGAGCCACCACGACTTGTGGTGAGAGGCAGAGTTGTGT
The DNA here is from genome assembly GCF_046119375.1 of Phyllobates terribilis. Taxonomy (NCBI): domain Eukaryota; kingdom Metazoa; phylum Chordata; class Amphibia; order Anura; family Dendrobatidae; genus Phyllobates; species Phyllobates terribilis. Next base: position 245,560,112 of record NW_027362772.1, read on the forward strand.
TTGAGGATGCAGTTGTTGACGTGCTTCCAGTACTACGTCTCTGTCCAGGAAGGTGCAACCTGACCACGTCATCACTAGCATTCTCCTCCACCTCCTCTGCTGACCTCATCTCTTGGCTGACTGTGGGTTGACAGTAAGTGGGATCTCCAACCTCATCATCATCACCCTGTGTGTTATCACACCCGTCGTCCTCAGAGCCAACCTGTTCCTGCCCTGACAGAAAACTAAAGTTGTCGCCACAATCAGGTATTTGAGTCTCATCATCGTCTTCCTCATTGTCTCCACCAACAGGAGTTACAGTTTGGGAATTAGGGTCTACATTATGGTCAGAACCTTCTGCGTCTGGTCCTGGATCCGACTCATAAAGATTCTGGGCATCAGTGCAGATCATTTCCTCGTCTGGATTCACAGAAGCGCTGGAGCCGACCTCTGATTCCCAGGCTATAGTATGAGTAAACAGCTCTGCAGACTCAACCATCTGTTCTACCTCATACTCAGACGGGCAGCTGAAGATTTGGGAGCTGTGAGGAAGCAAGTGCGATTGGGGTGACACCTCTGAGGACTGGAGTATTTGTGATGTTGAAGTTGATGTGGAGAAGAGCCCACTTAAAGGAGCACTTGATATCCGTTGAAGCACCTGCTGTTTTTGTGCCTCATCTGGAATTTGTAGCGATTGGCGTGGCCGTAAGAATGGGATCTTATCACATTGTCCGCTAAAAGAAGTAGACATTTTAGTTTGGCTGGAAGATGGTGTTTCTTCTGCAGATGTTACTGTTGCTTTAACACCTACCCCACAGACACAACCTTTTTTCCCCTTCCCAACACGCCTATTCCCCTTTCCACCAGCAGCAGGCATTTTTCCACTCATTTTGGTGGTTAACTAATTCACAACTCTGGAGTTGTTTGCACAAAAATACAATGGATGGGAACCGAGCAGAGCTGAGTGGCCAAACTGTGCTATTAGGCCAAAACTATTGGCTGGGTTAGATGCAGAAAAAAATTATATTCAATTTGCAACCTGATGGAGGTCAGTATAGATGGACTAATAGAACAAGTCCCACACACTGCTAGAAGCCCAAATATTTTTTCAGAGCTAGATGCAGAAAAAAAATATTTTTAATTTGCAACCTGATGGAGGTCAGTATAGATGGACTAATAGACCAAGTCCCACACACTGCTAGAAGCCCAAATATTTTTTCAGAGCTAGATGCAGAAAAAAATTATATTCAATTTGCAACCTGATGGAGGTCAGTATAGATGGACTAATAGAATGATGCTATGCCCAAAAGGTTTTACTTCACTAGGTGCAGTAAAAAAATTGGTATTCTATACACAGGTGGTGTAGCTTGCAACACAGATAGGCTACTCCACTGACTAACACACTCTGCAATAGGCCAAAAAGTATTAGCTTTGCTAGATTTAGCCAAATGCTGTGAATAAAACTTGCACAGCAGTGGCACAGACCTGCCTGGCAAAAACTGATAGGAACTGATGTTACTTAGTCCTGAAAAGGACTGCAATTACAATTAGTCTTTACTCCCAACCTATCTATTTAAGAGCACATACCGACCTGATAAAAGTCGTAGGAAATGCTGTAACCTAGTCCTTAAAAGGACTGCAATCACAACTATTCCCTACTCCCAAGCTATCTGTAGATTTGTGCGAAAATTGGCTTGAAATTAACAAGGTATAGCGCACACAGCAACAGCGGTGCCGTCTAACACGCATCTGCAGCTGTGAGAAAATGGTGGCGACGGGGAAAATGGCTTGGTCTTATAGGGCAAGGACATGTGACATACACTGCCAATGACACATGCCCTTGGTTGTGTGAAAAAAAGCACTTCGCTCCGTGTGTGTGCTGCTGATAGGCTGACAGATTGCACCTCCCCACTGTAAATGCGGGAAAGAGAAAAAAAAATGGAGATCTTCATTATTCCTGCAGAGATCCATCCCCTGCCCCTCCCCCCGCCCCGCTGTACACTCAAACTGCGTATTAACATTAATTTTCTTCATTACTGAGAAAAAATCCAGTTAGGATTTTGGTGCACGAACAGTTATCGAACATAACCTCGAACAGCCAAATTTTTTTCAAATCGTTCGTGTTCGCCGAACGGCTCGAACACCGCCCAAAACAGCTCGAATTTGAGATTGGCGAACAGTTCGAGTCGAACAACGCTCATCTCGACTGCTGAGCTAGGGAGAGATTTGCTTGTTTCTAGTTAGTGTAGGTGTACCAAACTATATTAGAGACACATATACATCTCAACAAACACTCCTTCTGAGGTCTAATCCATCTGCAGAGATATCAGGCAGGCAATGTATATAGGCAGGCAGGCAGTGTATATAGCAGACTGTAGTGCATATAGCACAAGAGGCTCCTTTCCAGTTCTGCCTTCTGCTGCTGTTAGATATTTCTTGAAATAGGCCCAGGTCTCAGGGGCCAGGAATACTTTTTTTTGGATCTTAATCCTCATTATTTGCTTAAAAAGCAATCCAGAGAACACTCTTTTTCGGTGCCATTTGCCTGTTGGCACTGCAAAATACAGCTAGGTCCTTTCCATATTACAGCACTAAAAATCCAGCTATTTAAAACTGTGTTTTCTCCATCACACGGAACACATATACATTTTCAGAAAATACTGCCATTTCTGGCCTCCATTAAAAATTTGTTTCAGTGTGTCGTGAAGTTATTGGCACCAGTTTACTGTTCAAAATAGTTACCTACAGGCCAGGTATTTAAAACTGTGTTTTCTTCATCACACGGATCACATATACGTTTTCAGAAAATACTGCCATTTCTGGCCTCCATTAAACATTTGTTTCAGTGAGTCAGTGAAGCTATTGATACAAGTTTGCTGTTCAAAATAGTTACCTACAGTCCAAGTATTTAATACTGTGTTTTCTCCGTCACGTGGATCACATATATGTTTTCAGAAAATACTGCCATTTCTGGCCTCCATTAGAAATTTGTTTTTGGTGTGTCAGTGTAGCTATTGACACCAGTTTCTGTTCAAAATAGTTACCTACAGGCCAGGTATTTAAAGCTGTGTCTTCTCCGTCACACGGATCACATATGTGGCGCCCTGCTGCGCATTGGTGCCACAGAACCCAGAAGGGTGCATGGATGGACTTCTCCACAAGAGGCCCTCACACATTCACACACCTCCACCCTACCACCTCAGACCAGCAGAGGGAGCCCGTTAGGGATATATATAGGGAGGGTGGAGCCAGGCATCTCAGTTTTAGACTCAGACAGAGAAAGAGAGTCTGAGAGCGTGCTGACGCTCAGAGAGCAACACGCTGGCTGCAGTGCTTAGGCGAGCCAAGGCCTACAGCACGTGTGAAGGCCTAGTGAGGGCCTTGAGTGGGCCGAAGGCGAGAGGAGAAGGAAGAAGTAGCGAGGGGGCAGAGGAGCATACTAGGCTCACCCCAATATATATACCGGACACCGGGTCCACGCTTACAGGGACCCTTTACACCCAGTAGTAACCACCGGAACCCCTGGAGGACTACAGGTCCCAGGTTCACCAAACGCTGGCTACAGTACGAGGGCTAGGAGTCACGGAGGCCCCAGCATCCAGGGAGAGTGATCTCCAATAGAGATGAGCAGTGTTCGACTCGAACTGTTCGCCAATCTCAAATTCGAGCTGTTTTGGGTGGTGTACGAGCCGTTCGGCGAACACGAACGATTTGAAAAAGATTCGGCTGTTCGAGGTTATGTTCGATAACTGTTCGTGCACCAAAATCATAACTGGATTTTTTCTCAGTAATGCTGAAAATTAATGTTAATATGCAGTTTGAGTGTACAGCGGGGCGGGGGGAGGGGCAGGGGATGGATCTCTGCAGAAATAATGAAGATCTCCATTTTTTTTTCTCTTCCCCGCATTTACAGTGGGGCGGTGCAGTCTGTCAGCCTATCAGCAGCGCACACACGGAGCGAAGTGCTTTTTTTCACACAACCAAGGGCATGTGTCATTGGCAGTGTATGTCACATGTCCTTGCCCTATAAGACCCAGCCATTTTCCCCGTCGCCACCATTTCTCACTGCTGCAGCTGCGTGTTAGATGGCACCGCTGTTGCTGTGTGCGCTATACTTTGTTAATTTCAAGGCAATTTTCGCACAAATCTACAGATAGCTTGGGAGTAGGGAAGAGTTGTGATTGCAGTCCTTTTAAGGACTAGGTTACATCATTTCCTACGACTTTTATCAGGCCGGTCTGTGCTCTTAAATAGATAGGTTGGGAGTAAAGACTAATTGTAATTGCAGTTCTTTTCAGGGCTAGGTTACATAAGTTCCTATCACTTTTTGCCAGGCAGGTCTGTGCCAGTGCTGTGCAAGTTTTTTTCACAGCATATGGCTTAAATCTAGCAAAGCAAATCATTTTTGGCCTATTGCAGAGTGTGTTAGTCAGTGGAGTAGCCTATCTGTGTTGCAAGCTACACCACCTGTGTATAGAATACAAATTTTTTTACTGCACCTAGTGAAGTAAAACCTTTTGGGCATAGCATCATTCTATTAGTCCATCTATACTGAACTCCACCAGGTTGCAAGTTCAATATAATTTTTTTCTGCATCGAGCTCTCAAAAAATATTTAGGCTTCTAGCAGTGTGTGGGACTTATTCTATTAGTCCATCTATACTAACCTCCATCAGGTTGCAAATTCACTATAATTTTTGTCTGCATCTAGCTCTGAAAAAATATTTGGGCTTCTAGCAGTGTGTGGGACTTGTTCTATTAGTCCATCTATACTGACCTCCATCAGGTTGCAATTTCAATATAATTTTTTTCTGCATCTAGCTCTGAAAAAATATTTCAGCTTGTAGCAGTGTGTGGAACTTGTTCTATTAGTCCATCTATACTGACCTCCATCAGGTTGCAAATTCAATATAATTTTTTTCTGCATCTAGCTCTCAAAAAATATTTCAGCTTGTAGCAGTGTGTGGGACTTGTTCTATTAGTCCATCTATGCTAACCTCCACCAGGTTGCAAATTCAATATAATTTTTTTCTGCATCGAGCGCTGAAAAAATATTTAGGCTTCTAGCAGTGTGTGGGACTTGTTCTATTAGTCCATCTATACTGACCTCCATCAGGTTGCAAATCCAATATAATTTTTTTCTGCATGTAGCTCTGAAAAAATATTTCAGCTTGTAGCAGTGTGTGGGACTTGTTCTATTAGTTCATCTATACTAATCTCCACCAGGTTGCAAATTCAATATAATTTTTTTCTGCATCGAGCTCTGAAAAAATATTTAGGCTTCTAGCAGTGTGTGGGACTTGTTCTATTAGTCCATCTATACTGACCTCCATCAGGTTGCAAATTCAATATAATTTTTTCTGCATCTAGCTCTGAAAAAATATTTCGGCTTCTAGCAGTGTGTGGGACTTGTTCTATTAGTCCATCTATACTAACCTCCACCAGGTTGCAAATTCAATATAATTTTTTTCTGCATCGAGCTCTGAAAAAATATTTAGGCTTCTAGCAGTGTGTGGGACTTGCTCTATTAGTCCATCTATACTGACCTCCATCAGGTTGCAAATTCAATATAATTTTTTTCTGCATCTAGCTCTGAAAAAATATTTCAGCTTGTAGCAGTGTGTGGGACTTGTTCTATTAGTCCATCTATACTAACCTCCACCAGGTTGCAAATTCAGTATAATTTTTTTCTGCATCGAGCTCTGAAAAAATATTTAGGCTTCTAGCAGTGTGTGGGACTTGTTCTATTAGTCCATCTATACTGACCTCCATCAGGTTGCAAATTCAATATAATTTTTGTCTGCATCTAGCTCTGAAAAAATATTTGGGCTTCTAGCAGTGTGTGGGACTTGTTCTATTAGTCCATCTATACTGACCTCCATCAGGTTGCAATTTCAATATAATTTTTTTCTGCATCTAGCTCTGAAAAAATATTTCAGCTTGTAGCAGTGTGTGGAACTTGTTCTATTAGTCCATCTATACTGACCTCCATCAGGTTGCAAATTCAATATAATTTTTTTCTGCATCTAGCTCTCAAAAAATATTTCAGCTTGTAGCAGTGTGTGGGACTTGTTCTATTAGTCCATCTATGCTAACCTCCACCAGGTTGCAAATTCAATATAATTTTTTTCTGCATCGAGCGCTGAAAAAATATTTAGGCTTCTAGCAGTGTGTGGGACTTGTTCTATTAGTCCATCTATACTGACCTCCATCAGGTTGCAAATCCAATATAATTTTTTTCTGCATGTAGCTCTGAAAAAATATTTCAGCTTGTAGCAGTGTGTGGGACTTGTTCTATTAGTTCATCTATACTAATCTCCACCAGGTTGCAAATTCAATATAATTTTTTTCTGCATCGAGCTCTGAAAAAATATTTAGGCTTCTAGCAGTGTGTGGGACTTGTTCTATTAGTCCATCTATACTGACCTCCATCAGGTTGCAAATTCAATATAATTTTTTCTGCATCTAGCTCTGAAAAAATATTTCGGCTTCTAGCAGTGTGTGGGACTTGTTCTATTAGTCCATCTATACTAACCTCCACCAGGTTGCAAATTCAATATAATTTTTTTCTGCATCGAGCTCTGAAAAAATATTTAGGCTTCTAGCAGTGTGTGGGACTTGCTCTATTAGTCCATCTATACTGACCTCCATCAGGTTGCAAATTCAATATAATTTTTTTCTGCATCTAGCTCTGAAAAAATATTTCAGCTTGTAGCAGTGTGTGGGACTTGTTCTATTAGTCCATCTATACTAACCTCCACCAGGTTGCAAATTCAGTATAATTTTTTTCCGCATCGAGCTCTGAAAAAATATTTAGGCTTCTAGCAGTGTGTGGGACTTGTTCTATTAGTCCATCTATACTGACCCCCATCAGGATGCAAATTCAATATAATTTTTTTCTGCATCTAGCTCTGAAAAAATATTTAGGCTTCTAGCAGTGTGTGGGACTTGTTATATTAGTCCATCTATACTGAACTCCATCAGGTTGCAAATTCAATATAATTTTTTTCTGCATCTAGCTCTGAAAAAATATTTCGGCTTCTAGCAGTGTGTGGGACTTGTTCTGTTAGTCCATCTATACTGACCTCCATCAGGTTGCAATTTCAATATAATTTTTTTCTGCATCTAGCTCTGAAAAAATATTTCAGCTTGCAGCAGTGTGTGGGACTTGTTCTATTAGTCCATCTATACTAACCTCCACCAGGTTGCAAATTCAATATAATTTTTTTCTGCATCGAGCTCTGAAAAAATATTTCGGCTTCTAGCAGTGTGTGGGACTTGTTCTATTAGTCCATCTATACTGACCTCCATCAGGTTGCAAATTCAATATAATTTTTTTCTGCATCTAGCTGTGAAGAAATATTTCGGCTTCTAGCAGTGTGTGGAACTTGTTCTATTAGTCCATCTATACTGACCTCCATCAGGTTGCAAATTCAATATAATTTTTTTCTGCATCTAGCTCTCAAAAAATATTTCAGCTTGTAGCAGTGTGTGGGACTTGTTCTATTATGCAATCTATACTAACCTCCACCAGGTTGCAAATTCAATATAATTTTTTTCTGCATCGAGCACTGAAAAAATATTTAGGCTTCTAGCAGTGTGTGGGACTTGTTCTATTAGTCCATCCATACTGACCTCCATCAGGTTGCAAATTCAATATAATTTTTTTCTGCATCTAGCTCTCAAAAAATATTTCAGCTTGTAGCAGTGTGTGGGACTTGTTCTATTAGTCCATCTATACTAACCTCCACCACGTTGCAAATTCAATATAATTTTTTTCTGCATCGAGCACTGAAAAAATATTTAGGCTTCTAGCACTGTGTGGGACTTGTTCTATTAGTCCATCTATACTGACCTCCATCAGGTTGAAAATTCAATATAATTTTTTTCTGCATCTAGCTCTGAAAAAATATTTCAGCTTGTAGCAGTGTGTGGGACTTGTTCTATTAGTCCATCTATACTGACCTCCATCAGGTTGCAAATTCAATATAATTTTTTTCTGCATCTAGCTCTGAAAAAATATTTAGGCTTCTAGCAGTGTGTGGGACTTGTTCTATTAGTCCATCTATATTAACCTCCACCAGGTTGCAAATTCAATATAATTTTTTTCTGCATCGAGCTCTGAAAAAATATTTAGGCTTCTAGCAGTGTGTGGGACTTGCTCTATTAGTCCATCTATACTGACCTCCATCAGGTTGCAAATTCAATATAATTTTTTTCTGCATCTAGCTCTGAAAAAATATTTCAGCTTGTAGCAGTGTGTGGGACTTGTTCTATTAGTCCATCTATAATAACCTCCACCAGGTTGCAAATTCAATATAATTTTTTTCTGCATCGAGCTCTGAAAAAATATTTAGGCTTCTAGCAGTGTGTGGGACTTGTTATATTAGTCCATCTATACTGAACTCCATCAGGTTGCAAATTCAATATAATTTTTTTCTGCATCTAGCTCTGAAAAAATATTTCGGCTTCTAGCAGTGTGTGGGACTTGTTCTGTTAGTCCATCTATACTGACCTCCATCAGGTTGCAATTTCAATATAATTTTTTTCTGCATCTAGCTCTGAAAAAATATTTCAGCTTGCAGCAGTGTGTGGGACTTGTTCTATTAGTCCATCTATACTAACCTCCACCAGGTTGCAAATTCAATATAATTTTTTTCTGCATCGAGCTCTGAAAAAATATTTCGGCTTCTAGCAGTGTGTGGGACTTGTTCTATTAGTCCATCTATACTGACCTCCATCAGGTTGCAAATTCAATATAATTTTTTTCTGCATCTAGCTCTGAAGAAATATTTCGGCTTTTAGCAGTGTGTGGAACTTGTTCTATTAGTCCATCTATACTGACCTCCATCAGGTTGCAAATTCAATATAATTTTTTTCTGCATCTAGCTCTCAAAAAATATTTCAGCTTGTAGCAGTGTGTGGGACTTGTTCTATTAGTCCATCTATACTAACCTCCACCAGGTTGCAAATTCAATATAATTTTTTTCTGCATCGAGCACTGAAAAAATATTTAGGCTTCTAGCAGTGTGTGGGACTTGTTCTATTAGTCCATCCATACTGACCTCCATCAGGTTGCAAATTCAATATAATTTTTTTCTGCATCTAGCTCTGAAAAAATATTGTAGCTTGTAGCAGTGTGTGGGACTTGTTCTATTAGTCCATCTATACTAACCTCCACCAGGTTGCAAATTCAATATAATTTTTTTCTGCATCGAGCACTGAAAAAATATTTAGGCTTCTAGCAGTGTGTGGGACTTGTTCTATTAGTCCATCTATACTGACCTCCATCAGGTTGCAAATTCAATATAATTTTTTTCTGCATCTAGCTCTGAAAAAATATTTCAGCTTGTAGCAGTGTGTGGGACTTGTTCTATTAGTCCATCTATACTAACCTCCACCAGGTTGCAAATTCAATATAATTTTTTTCTGCATCGAGCTCTGAAAAAATACTTAGGCTTCTAGCAGTGTGTGGGACTTGTTCTATTAGTCCATCTATACTGACCTCCATCAGGTTGCAAATTCAATATAATTTTTTTCTGCATCTAGCTCTGAAAAAATATTTAGGCTTCTAGCAGTGTGTGGGACTTGATCTATTAGTCCATCTATACTGACCTCCATCAGGTTGCAAATTCAATATAATTTTTTTCTGCATCTACCTCTGAAAAAATATTTCAGCTTGTAGCAGTGTATGGGACTTGTTCTATTAGTCAATATATACTAACCTCCACCAGGTTGCAAATTCAATATAATTTTTTTCTGCATCGAGCTCTGAAAAAATATTTAGGCTTCTAGCAGTGTGTGGGATTTGTTCTATTAGTCCATCTATACTGACCTCCATCAGGTTGCAAATTCAATATAATTTTTTTCTGCATCTAACCCAGCCAATACTTTTGGGCTACTACCACAGTTTGGCCGCTCAGCTCTGCTCGGTTCCCATCCATTGTTTTTTGTGCAAACAACTCCTGAGTTGTGAATTAGTTAACCACCAAAAAGAGTGGAAAAAGGTCTGCTGCTTGTGAAAAGGGGAATAGGCTTGTTGGGAAAGGAAAAAAAGGTTGTGTCCGTGGGGTAGGTGTTAAATCAACAGTAACATCTGCAGAAGAAAGACCATCTTCCAGCCAAACTAAAATGTCTACTTCTTTATCAAGTACTCCTTTAAGTGGGCTCTCCTCCACCTCAACTTCAACATCAAAAATACTCCAGTCCTCAGAGGTGTCACCCCAATCGCACTTGCTTCCTCACAGCTCCCAAGTCTCCAGCTGCCCATCTGAGTATGGGGTAGAACAGATGGTTGAGTCTGCAGAGCTGTTTACTCATACTATAGCCTGGGAATCAGAGGACGGCTCCAGAGCTTCTGTGAATCCAGACGAGGAAATGATCTGCACTGATGCCCAGAATCTTTATGAGTCGGATCCAGGACCAGACGCAGAAGGTTCTGACCATAATGTAGACCCTCGTTCCCAAACTGTAACTCCTGTTGGTGGAGACAATGAGGAAGACGATGATGAGACTCAAATACCTGATTGGAGCGACAACTTTAGTTTTTTTGTCAGGGCAGGAAGAGGTTGGCTCTGAGGACGACGGGTGTGATAACACACAGTGTGATGATGATGAGGTTGGAGATCCCACTTATGGTCAACCCACAGTCAGCCAAGAGATGAGGTCAGCAGAGGAGGTGGAGGAGGATGCTAGTGACGACGAGGTCAGGTTGCGCCTTCCTGGACAGAGACGTAGTACTGGAAGCATGTCAACAACTGCATCCTCAAACACAACTCTGCCTCTCACCACAAGTCGTGGTGGCTCTTCAGGTCGCATGGGTGCAAAGCCTTGCATAGCCTGGGCATTTTTTCAGATCGATAAAGATGACCCAACTCGTGTTTTCTGTAACATTTGCCAGCAAAAGCTAAGTAGAGGCCAAAAAATACATAGTTTGAGTACTTCATGCATGAACCGGCACATGGACATGAAGCATAAGTTGCAGTGGGAAGCTCACTGTGCTACAATGCGGCCTAGCCGGCCGGGCCAACTGCCGTCTGCCACATCTTGTGCATCCACGGCCTCTTCATCCTCTGTGACTGGGGGACAGCAGTCACACCTGTTTTGGGACGCAGACCTGCCACCTCTTTTCCCGCAACAGCCAGCGTGATTGGCAGGTCATCATTTTCTTTGGAGGTGGAAACACCAGCTGGTGTTCAGCGCTGTCCGACATCGATAGCACCACCTTTGGATCAAGGCAACCTAACATGTCTGCCTGCATCTTCCTCACAGACCGGCAGTTTGCCGAGGACACCCTTCTCATCCCCGTCTAAGCACAACAGCCAGCCCTCGGTCCCTCAGATGTGGACAAGTAAAAGACCATTTCCTCCTAGCCATGAGAAAGCTAACAAGTTGAATTTCACCATCTGCAAGCTCTTGGCTACAGAAATGCTTCCTTTCCACCTGGTGGACACAGAGGATTTTCGAGGCCTTATGTCCGTCGCAGTGCCCCAGTACCAGATGCCCAGTCGGCACTACTTCTCAAAGAAAGGTGTGCCTGCGCTCCACCAGCATGTCGCACACAACATCACCACTTCTTTGAGAAACTCTGTGTGTGACAGGGTGCATTTCACCACAGACACTTGGACGAGTAGGCATGGACAGGGGCGTTACATGTCGCTGACTGGGCACTGGGTAACTATGGTGACAGCAGGACAAGGGGCTGCTGTCCAAGTCTTGCCGTCCCCACGAGTTGTGCGTCAATCCTCTTTATCTCGAAGTTCTTCCACTGCTTCTGTCTCCTCAACCTCCTCTCGGCCCTCCACCTGCACCCAAAGCCTGTCTGGTCATGCCACAAGCTTTCTAACTGCGCAGAAGGGATCCTGCACACCTCCTTACTATGCTGGCAGCAGGGCTCAACGTCATCAGGCGGTTTTTACTTTGAAATGTCTGGGAAATGTGAGTCACACAACTGAGGAGTTGTGATCAACTCTGGAGAACCAGTTTCATGAATGGTTGTCTCCACTGGACCTGAAACCAGGGAAGGCCGTGTGCGACAATGCTGCAAACCTGGGTGCGGCCCTTGGCCGGGGCAATGTCACACGTGCCTTGTATGGCTCGCGTGTTGAACCTGGTTGTCCAGAAATTTTTAGCCCACTATCCCAGACTAGATGGCGTTCTGCAGAGGGCACGGTCGCTGTGTGCTCACTTCCGCCGTTCGCATCCCGCAGCTCAGCGACTTACATCTCTACAGAAGTGGTTGGGCCTGCCACTTCACCGGCTAAAATGCGATGTGCCTACCCGGTGGAATTCAACTCTGCACATGTTGCAGTGACTGTGGCAGCACCGACAAGCCCTGGTGGAATACGTTCTGACGTATAGCCTGGGCCAACGAGATCCAGAGGTGGGGCAAATCACGCTGGAGGAGTGGTCTCAGATCAGCGACCTATGCACCCTTCTGCACAGTTTTGAAATGGCGACGAAGATGTTTAGTGCTGACGATGCCATTATCAGCATGACTATTCCGGTGATTTACATGCTGGAGCACATGTTAAACAGAATTCGGAGTCAGGTGGTGGCACAAGAGGAGGTGGAGGAAGTAGAGGAGGAGGAGTTGTATGTGGAAGGGCTAACATCTGCAAGGACCAGATGGTCGGCAGCACCAAGCCGGCAGGCAGGGTGGGGGAGATGGTTTTACCAGGGCGCATGGTAGCAGCCAAACTAGTGAGGAAGGTGCAGGAGCCCAGGAAGAAGTGGAGGACGAACTGATGGAAGACTCATCAGATGAGGGAGACCTTGATCACATTTCTGTTGTGCGAGGTTGGGGGGAGAGGACAGAGGAAGGAAGCATGATTGTTACCTCACCACCAACACAACAGGGACTTGGTGCTCCTGGACGCGCAAGACACATGAGTGCCTTGTTGCTGCACTACCTGCAACATGACCCTCGAATTGTGAGAATTAGAAATAATCCTGACTACTAGGTTGCCACACTGTTAGATCCCCGGTACAAAAGTAAATTTGCAGAAATTATTCCTGCCATAGAAAGGGATGCACGCATGCAGGAGTATCAGCAGAGACTGTTGCAGAATCTTACATGTGCTTTTCCCCAAAACACCAGTGGTGCACGTAGTGAATCTCACAGTTCCAACTTGCCAACCGTGGGACCGTTGAGTGTTCAGCACTCAAACGGTAACAGAAACACAGTATCTGCTGGTAACAGCAATTTTGCGGAATAATTTCACCACTTTTTTAGCCCATCCTTTGCAAGGCCACAGGAGACAAGAAGGCTGACACATAGTCAAGAGTCAGCCTAGAGACGATGGTACAGGAGTATCTCCAAGTAAACATTGAAGCCATGATTGTGCCACTGCACCCTTGCTCTTTTTGGGCTTCCAATCTGGATAAATGGCCGGAGCTCGCCACTTACGCCTTGGAGATCTTGTCATGCCCTGCAGCCAGCGTTCTGTCTGAACGTGTGTTCAGCGCTGCTGGTGGTGTGCTGAGAGATAAGCGCACGCGGCTCTCCACTGATAATGTAGACAGACACACGTTCCTAAAGATGAACAAATCATGGATCCGAAATAGCTTTTCTTCCCCTGTGTCATCCTGGGGAGAGTAAAAGCTTGATGATTTGTTAAATTCACCTCACCAACCGTTTTAAGCTTTCAAATTACTAATCATGTTTATCTGTATCTTGGCTGGAAAATAATTTGGGCCTTGTAGCAGTGTGCAGTACTGATTCTATTAGGCCATCTATACTAAGCTCCACCAGATTTAATATTACTAATCATGTTTATCTGTATCTTGGCTGGAAAATAATTTGGGCTTTGTAGCAGTTTGCAGTACTGATTCTATTAGGCCATCTATACTAAGCTCCACCAGATTTAAAATTACTAATCATGTTTATCTGTATCTCGGCTGGAAAACAGTTTGGGCTTTGTAGCAGTTTGCAGTACTGATTCTATTAGGCCATCTATACTAAGCTCCACCAGCTTTCAAATTAATAATAATTTTTAGCTGCATCTAGCCCAGAAAATAATTTTGGGGCTCTGAAATGCGCAAGACACATGAGTGCCTTCTTGCTGCACTACCTGCAACATGACCCTCAGATTGTCAGAATTCGAAGTAATCCTGACTACTGGGTTGTCACACTCTTAGATCCCCCACACTCTTAGATCAACCTTTTCATTTTAATAAAGAACAAAAAAATGGTAATTTTTGAAATTATAACCATTAGCAGGTTATTAGAAACTGAAATCAAACAGTTTTCAACTCAAAACTTTATTCTAGGTGATGTTACATTTGCACATAGGACGCCGTGTTCGAAAGGAGCTTCTGAACTCTCTCGTCCATTGAATTTGTCAGGTTTTGGATGGTTTCTGCTTCAATTGTTTTGCATGAGGACAGAATACCCTCCCAGAGCTGTTGCTTAGCTGTGAACTGCTTCTCGCCATCATAGACACTCCTTTTGATGATGCTCCAGAGGGTCTGAATGGGGTTGAGGTCAGGGGAGTATGGGGGTCACACCATAAGTTTTTCCCCTTTTATGCCCATATCAGCCAGAGATGCAGATGTGTTATGTGCAGCATGAGACGGTGCATTATCATGCATGAAAATGATCTTGCTGCGGAATACACGGTTCTTCTTCTTGAACCATGGCAGGAAGTGCTGTTTGAGAAACTCAACATACATTATGGAGTTCATCTTTACCCCTTCAGGGATCCTAAAGGGGCCGACAATCTCTCTCCCCATGATTTCAGCCCAAAACACTACTCCACCTCCTCCTTGTTGGCGCTGTAGCCGTGTTTGCGTGGGGTGTCCATCAACCAGCCATCCTCCACTCCATCCATCTGGACCATCGAGCGTTGCATGGCACTCATCGGTGAACAAAACAGTTTTGAAGTCAGTCTTCATGTTTTGTTTGGCCCACTGGAGCCGTTTCTGCTTGTGTGCAGTGGATAGAGGAGGTCGACAGGATGGCTTACGCACAGCTGCAAACCTCAGAAGGACGCTGCATCTTGTTGTTCGGGGGACGTTGGAGGCACCAGCAGCTTCAAAAACTTGTCTGCTGCTATGACAAGGCTATTTTGATGCTGCTCTTTTAACCTGATGTAATTGCCTGGAGGAAAGAGTCCTCAATTTTCCCTTATCAGCACGCACACGTGTGTACTGTGAATCAGCTACATACTTCTTGATTGTGCGATGATCAGGATGAAGTGTCTTGGCAATGTTGATTGTAGTCATGCCTTGACCTAAACCCTCCACAATTTGTTGCTTCTCAGCAGCCGACACATCCTTTTTCTTTCCCATTTTGGCAGAAAATGTAGGCTGCATAATAATGTGGGACAGCCTTCTTAAGTAGTCTTGCCTTTCATTGGACACACCTGCCAAACTAATTAGCACAGGTGTCAGCAATTGCTTACAGTGATATAAAGAGCCCTGACACACATCACCATCAATGAGTTTAACTGACAAACAAACAAATTCTTCCCTTATCACTCCTAAACACTTTTTGCATAATAATTTGGAACACAGTGTACATGTGCTTTTCCACAAAAGACCAGTGGTTCACGTAGTGAATCTTACAGTTCTAACTTGCCAACCGTGGGCTGTATGGAGTTGTTCAATAAAGGGCCCAAAATTAAGATAACATAGACGGGAGAGGTCTCTATGAATACGAATTCCTAAGTATTTAATACCCTGTGAGGACCAGGCAAAGGGAAAGTTGGACTGGATGGAATCCTGTATGGATTTGGGGAGGGAGACATCGAGGGCCTCAGACTTCACTGCATTGATTTTAAAATTTGACCATGGAACAAAGTGATCTATTTCAGCCATAACAGCAGGGATGGATATATGTGATTGAGTGATATATACTAGGACATCATCAGCAAATAGAGAGCACTTGTACTCGGTCCCTCCCACCTCAATCCACCTAATATTGGGGTTATGGCGAATTGATGAGAGCAGGTGCTCCGTCACTAGGATGTATAAGAGAGGGGACAGAGGACATCCCTGCCTTGTCCCATTGGTGATTATGAAAGGTGATGAAAATGTTCCATTTATCTTCAGCCTAGGTGACGTATTGCGATACAGGGCCGTGATTTTGCCTATAAAAGGGTCCCCTAGACCCCTACCCCAATCTTTTTAAGGGAATAATATATGGCGTACCAGGAGACTCCATGGAGTGCTTTCTCAGCATCCAACGAGAGTATCTAATTTAAATTTTTTACTGCATCTAGCCCAGGAAATACTTTGTGCCTAGTAGCAGTGTCTGCTAGTCAGTGGATTATCCCAGCTGTTAAGCAAGCTACACCACCTGTAGTTTGGACACTTAATTTTTTCAAAGGAAATGGTTCGGGCCCCCGGGACACTCAGTGAAGAGCATCGGGGAGACACCCCAAGGCATAGGGGCTGGGACTGGCTGTAGGACGCCTTGCGGTGGACCGCCGAGCTCGATCCTTATAAAAGCTTTTTAACTGCAGCAGCTTTAGTGGACGCTACTGGAGCTGGAATTACGCGGCTGCTGGCATGAGACTTGCCCTCCAATAGATCCTTGTAAAAGGATTTAAAGTGTATTCATTCAAATTAGATAGACAATTTAAATTAAAAAGCTTAGACCTGCCTCCACCACAGGGGGGCTCGCTCGACCCTCCAGCGGACAGGCACCAGTATTGGGAGAGGGGAGCTGGCCGTCAGGGTGCACCGCAGCTCTGGCACAAACCCGGCGACACGGAGGTCGCACGGGCAGGAACGGACTGGCCGTGTCGGCTTCGCACTTTTTTGGTTTTAGAAGGGCATGACATGCCTATATCTGTGTCTCCCCCTCCTTTTACTCCTCCACCTCTTTTCTTTTCGCATGACTATATGTACTTGACACTTTTCCATGTGTTAGTTGTGTCTTCTGAGCAGTTTGTCAGCTTTTGGACACCTTTGGAGGTGTTTTCTATGTATTTCTATGTGTTTTTGTTTGCCTGCCATTGGTTTTAACGGATTTCGAAGGTGTTCGACGAACAGTTCGACGAACAGTTCGGCGAACATACGGGTGTTCGATGAACCGAACTGACCTCGAACACTACGGGGGTGGCTGAACACTAATCTCCAAAGATAAGGCCCTACCACCAGGTCAGCAGGTGCAAAGAGAGACAGTAACCAAGCTAGGCCTAGCTCCAGGCAGGTCAGAAGCTTAGAGAATAAAGCAACAAATCAGGAGGCCCTATACCCGCTCACTCGGGAGAGTCTAAAAGTGCACCCTTCGCCCGGAGTACCCTGGACCGTGCCTGCACCATCACCAATAAAGGTACTGAAGCTTACCCCCGTGTGAGTGTCCGTCTTTCCTCCGGGACCGTCATGCCGTCTCTCCCCTGCACCACCATCCATTACACCCCACGCTGCCCTGGAGCTAGCTCTACCTGTGGAGAGCCACACCTTCCCTGCTGCCGTTACACCAGCTCCAGAGGACTGCTCTGCAGCGGCGGCACCCCTTAGCCGCATTCCACAGGTGGAGTCAGGAACACTTTCCCAAATCCCCTATAAACTATTCCCCTTTTACTGACCACCCTGGGTCACGGACCGGGCCAGCCACCGCGATATTCCCCATACCGGCATCCATAAGAGGCCCGGCTGCCGAGTACTCCATGGCCCAGGGGCGTGTCAGCCTTGGCGTCACGAGCAGGATTCCGTGCCTGTTGCCACCGGGTACTGTGCGCCTTAAAAGACTGTAGTACTCACTGTGGTGAAGTTTTCCCGCCATTCCCGAGATTTCCCGCCATTGTCCGCCATCTTCCTGTCGCCGCGCGGGAAGAAGAGGGGCGTAACCGCGGGAATCAGAGAGGCGTAACCGCTGGAAGCGCACGAAGCCGAGGACACGCCCCGCCCCTGACGTCGAACCAGGAAGCGTCAGGTCCTGGAAGGAGTCCAGAGGACGCTCTGACGTCAGAGGCAAGCGACGCAAGGTCCTGGAAGAAGACCGTCGCCCGCGGAGCTGCGGCCTACCTGATAAAGAAAGTGAAGAAGGTAGGCTCTGGTTCACTAGGGGGTCGCAACAATGGCCGATGACCAGCGAGCCGCCGGAGCACCGGTAAACGCTCCAGATGCCCAACCTGCGCCCGGCGCTGCACAGGTCGGAGCGGCCACTCCACGAGCAGGGGTCGTGACCCCGTTGATACCCATGGCCCTGCCGTATATCCCTGGAGCGAAATGGCTTCCCCAGTATAATGGCAAACCAGACACCCTGTCCGGATTCAAGAGAAAAATATGCGGTGTGCTAGACATGTATTCTATGACTGGTAAGCAGAGAGCTGCTGTTGTGCTGGGACAATTGACTGGTGCCGCAGAGCGGGAAGTGGAAACCTGGCCAGCCGCAGACCAGGAATCGGTATCCATCATCTTTAAGAGACTGCAAACTGTGTTTGAAAACCGCATTGAGACAGATCTCCGGATGAGGTTCTACCACTGTGTCCAGAAACCTGAGGACAGTGTCCGGGACTACACCTGGCGCTTACAGGAAGTCCTGCGGGCCATGAAACAGGTGACAGAACAGTTCATCCGGGGGTTGAGGTTCCAGGAGGAGAGCAGAACTGTACGGTGGTGGACCTTAGACCATCCAGATGCCACCTTTGACACCCTTAAGGGCATGGCTATAAAGGGCCTGCAACCCCTGGAAACATCAGATACTGCTATCCAGCATTACCAGGGTGGGGCCACCCCAGTGCCTGCAGCACCCACTGCTCCTTCACTAACGGCTGAAACAAAGATGCAAACAGTGCCTCCTAACGAGCTGGACAGCCTACGCTCTGAAGTGCGCCAGTTAAGTAAAACCCTGGCCACTGTCCTGAGCACCCTGCAGCTACAGGAGGAGCCCGAGCCGGAAGGAAGGATACTACTCGCCGACAGCCCTGAGGATGTCCCCTGGATGAGAAGAAGAAGGAGGACAACGCCACCCCATAGGAGGACAACGCCACCCCGGAGGAGGACAACGCCACCCCGTTGGAGGACCAACGACCAACGTCGCCCTCCAGGAGAATTCGTCTGCTACCGCTGCCAGAAAGCAGGCCACACAGTGCGGAACTGTCCTTTAAACGAGCAAACCCTGGGGCCAAGGGCTGACACCCAGGAGTAAATCAAGCAGGCCCATCGAGCTGGTACCATCGGTTCGTGGGAGGAAGACCTTTCCTGTCCATTGTGCTGGATGGCATCGCGGCACCTGCCCTGCTGGACACCGGATCTCAGGTAACCATCAAACCTGATGTCCTCTACAAAAGATACTGGTCCGTAGACGAACTCCAGCCGCCACCCCCGAACCTCTCCGTGTATGCCTCTAACGGCCTTCCTCTTAACCTAGTAGGGGTTAAGAATGTGACAGTGAAGGTGGGGAGAGTGGAACTAAAGGACCAAGGACTAATTGTAGCGGAGTCTAATCCTGGTGATACAGACTTGTATATGATACTTGGTACAAATATTGTCGGTAACTGTTTGGGAGAAGTGTTGTTTTTGCTCCAACAGATTGCTGACACCGCCAAACGAGGGCAGAGGAGGGTGCTCCAGAAAGAGATACGAGCCCTCCTGTACCAACAACGGGTAAAGCTAACAGGTGGTGAAATTGGTAATGTACGGGTGACAGACCCGATACCTATTGTGATTCCCCCGATGAGTGAAATGCTGATTTGGTGTAGAGCAGCAATGGGTCTCAAAGGACAGAACTATCAGGCGGTAGTGGAGCCCATTAGTTCGGAACACAGACCTACACTCTTAACTGCCAGAGGGGTGGTTGATGTACTCAATGGGAGGATAACCGTACGACTCCTAAATTATGGGGAGGATGAAGTTAAATTACCAAGATATGCCACTGTTGCCAGGTTGTCTACTGTGGATAACAACGCCATACACACAGTGGAATCCTTGACCCCACCAGATACAGTGGAGGACAATGACTCCAAATCTCAGTTGGAGGATTGGTGTCAACAGCTCCATGTTGGATCTGACACCACTCCAGTCCATCAAAAACAAGGGGTATACAGGGTGGTCCAGGAATACGAACAGGTATTCAGCAAACACCCACTTGATTTTGGGAGGATTAAAGGGGTACAACACCATATACCCAGAGGTGACCATCCACCCATCAAAGAACGTTACAGGCCAATCCCACCAGCACACTACCAGAAAGCGAAGGAAATGTTGCATGAAATGAAGAAAGCAGGGGTAATGAGTACTGTTGAGCGAGCATGCTCAACACTGCTCGGTACTCGCCCGAGCATCACGCTACTCGGGATATTCGGCGAGCACCGAGCATTTCCGGGTTACTCGGGCGGGAGCTCGGGTCTTCGCCCTGCATGTTTGGCGCTCTTTACAGAGCCAATGAACATGCAGGGATTGCCAGGCAGTCACTGTAATGCCGCAGCCATGTTGTTTATGGGCATTACAGTGATTGGCTGGCCGCACAGCGTCACCTCGAGTATTTAAAACTGGGCGTCATCATCTTGGACACAGTCGCTCCGGATCAGACAGTGTAGGGACTAGTGTTGAGCCACCCCCGTAGTGTTCGAGTTCGGTTCGGTTCGTCGAACACCCGTGTGTTCGCCGAACTGTTCGTCGAACTGTTCGTTGAACACCTTTGAACACCGTTAAAACCAATGGCAGGCAAACAAAAACACATAGAAACACATAGAAAACACCTTCAAAGGTGTCCAAAAGCTGACAAACTGCTCAGAAGACATAACTAACACATGGAAAAGTGACAAGTACATATAGTCATGCGAAAATAAAAGAGGTGGAGGAGTAAAAGGAGGGGGAGACACAGATATAGGCATGTCATGCCCTTCTAAAATCCAAAAAGTGAGAAGCCGACACGGCCAGTCCGTTCCTGCCCGTGCCACCTCCGTGTCGCCGGGTTTGTGCCAGAGCCGCGGTGGACCCTGACGGCCAGCCCCCCTCTCCTAATACTGGTGCCTTTCCGCTGGTGGGTCGAGCCCCCCGCGGTGGGGGGGGGTAACATCTGCAGAAGAAAGACCATCTTCCAGCCAAACTAACATGTCGACTTCTTTTCGTGGACAATGTGATACGATCCCTTTGTTACGGACACGCCCATCGCTACAAATTCCAGATGAGGCACAAAAACAGCAGGTGCTTCAGCGGATATCAAGTGCTCCTTCAAGTGGGCTCTCCTCCACCTCAACTTCAACTTCACAAATACTCCAGTCCTCAGAGGTGTCACCCCAATCGCACTTGCTTCCTCACAGCTCCCAAGTCTCCAGCTGCCCGTCTGAGTATGGGGTAACACAGATGGTTGAGTCTGCACAGCTGTTTACTCATACTATAGCCTGGGAAACGGAGGTCTGCTCCAGAGCTTCTGTTAATCCAGACGAGGAAATGATCTGCACTGATGCCCAGAATCTTTATAAGTCGGATCCAGGACCAGATGAAGAAGGTTCTGAGCATAATGTAGACCCTCGTTCCCAAACTGTAACTCCTGTTGGTGGAGACAATGATGAAGACGATGATGAGACTCAAATACCTGATTGGAGCGACAACTTGACTTTTCGGTCAGGGCAGGAAGAGGTTGGCTTTGAGGACGACGGGTGTGATAACACACAGGGTGATGATGACAAGGTTGGAGATCCCACTTACTGTCAACCCACAGTCAGCCAGTCGATGAGGTCACCCGGGCCTTTGCCTGGCCTTTGGGATGTCGCGGTGGTCGGCTCCCTGGCCCGTACCCTGGGGTCACTCTTTAAAAGGGTGGATAATTGTTAATTTTATAAGAGTTTGTGTCACCACCTGTGGTATCTGGTGAGAAGCACCAGCGCTGCAGCAGTCCACTGAGGCCCGTGATAAGGCAGCTCGATGGTATAGCTCCCCACAGGTGGAGCTAGGTCTCAGGGCAGCGTATGCAGGGGGAATGCAGGACAGGCGAGACCCAGCTGGGTCAGAGCAAGAACGGAAACGGACACGGTAGTCACTTCAGTACCTTTTACTGGAGGAAATTCAGGCACATCCTGGAGCACTGTAGCGTGAAGGGTGCATATCAGGATCCTCCCCAATGAGAGGGTGTAGGGCCTCCTGTTTCTTGCCTCTGCGCAGTAAGTTTCTGACCTGCCTGGAGCTAGGCCTAACTTTGTCTCTGTCCTGCGCTGGCTGACCTTGTGGTAGGGCCTTCTCCTGAAGTTCACGCTCCCAGTATGCGCGGCCTAAGCGTCTCCTGGCTCTGTTACGTATCAGCACCTTAGCGATCCTGGGACTTGTAGTTCTCCAGGGATTCCGGTTATGCCTTACTGGGTCATAGAGATCCCGGTAAGCTCGGATCCGGTGTCCGGTAAATGCTTCGGGGTGAGCTGGTTAAGCTCCTCTGCCCCTTATGTACTAACTCGCCACTCGCCTTCGGCCTACTCGGGCCCTCAATAGGCTATACACACTAACGGCAGCTTGCCGCGCTTCACCGATCTTATGACGCCGGCACACCTTAAGCTCTATCTGGGCTCCCTGAATCTAGCTAGCAGGAGCCTCGTGCTCCACTGCTGAACTATTAACTGAGTTCTCTTGACTAGACTGAGCTCCACTGCAGACTGACCTCTCTTAGGCTTCTCTACTGCAGGAACTCTTCAGAGGAACTGAACTGCCTAGCTCCACCTTCCCTATTTATATCCCTAACGGGCTCCCTCTGCTGGTCTGAGGTGGAAGGTGGAGATGTGTGAATGTTTATTGGGGCCTCTTGTGGAGGATTCCATCAATACACTCTTCTAGGATCTGTGATACCAAGCGCAGCGGGGCGTCACAGATGCTATTGACGACGAGGTTAGGTTGCGCCTTCCTGGACAGAGACGGAGTACTGGAAGCACGTCAACAACTGCATCCTCAACCACAACTCCGCCTCTGACCACAAGTCGTAGTGGCTCTTCAGGTCGCATGGGCTCTAAGCCTTGCATAGCCTGGGCATTTATTCAGATCGATAAGGATGACCCAACTCGTGTTATCTGTAATATTTGTCACCAAAAGCTAAGTAGAGGCCAAAAAATCCATAGTTTGAGTACTTCATGCATGTACCGTCACATGGATATGAAGCATAAGTTGCAGTGGGAAGCTCACTGTGCTACAATGCGGCCTAGCAGGCTGGGCCAACCACCGTCTGCCCCATCTTGTGCATCCGCGGGCTCTTCATCCTCTGTGACTGGGGGGACAGCAGTCACACATGTTTTTGGACGCAGACCTGCCACCTCTTTACCTGCAACAGCCAGTGTGATTGGCAGGTCGTCAGTTCATTGGGAAGTGGAAACACCTGCTGGTGTTGAGAGCTCTCTGACATCGAGAGCACCACCTTTGGATCAAGGCAACCTAACATGTCCGCCTGCATCTTCCTCACAGACCGGCAGTTTGCCAGGGACACCCTACTCAACCCCGTCAAAGCACAACAGCCAGCCCTCGGTCCCTCAGATGTGGACAAGTAAAAGACCATTTCCTCCTAGCCATGAGAAAGCTAAGAGGTTGAATTTCACCATCTGCAAGCTGTTGGCTACAGAAATGCTGCCTTTCCGCCTGGAGGACACAGTGGATTTTTGAGACCTTATGTCCGTCGCAGTGCCCCAGTACCAGATGCCCAGTCGGCACTACTTCTCAAAGAAAGGTGTGCCTGCGCTCCAACAGCATGTCGCACACAACATCACCGCTTCTTTGAGAAACTCTGTGTGTGACAGGGTGCATTTCACCACAGACACTTGGACGAGTAGGCATGGACAGGGGCGTTACATGTCGCTGACAGGGCACTGGGTAACTATGGTGACAGCAGGACAAGGGGCTGCTGTCCAAGTCTTGCCGTCCCCGCGAGTTGTACGTCAATCCTCTTTATCTAGAAGTTCCTCCACTGCTTCTGCCTCCTCAACCTCCTCTCGGTCCTCCACCTGCACCCAAAGCCTGTCTGGTAATGCCACCTGCTTTCTAACTGCGCACCTCCTTACTATGCTGGCAGCAGGGCTCAACGGCATCAGTGTTTACTTTGAAATGTCTGGGAAATGTGAGTCACACAGCTGAGGACTTATGGTCAGCCCTGGAGACCCAGTTTCATGAATGGTTGTCTCCACTGGACCTGCAACCAGGGAAGACCGTGTGCGACAATGCTGCAAACCTGGGTGCGGCCCTTCGCTGGGGCAATGTTACACACGTGCCTTGTATGGCTCACGTGTTGAACCTGGTTGTCCATAAATTTTTAGCCCACTATCCCGGACTAGATGGCATTCTGCAGAGGGCACGGTCGCTGTGTGCTCACTTCCGCCGTTCGCATCCCGCAGCTCAACGACTTACATCTCTACAGAAGTCGTTGGGCCTGCCAGTTCACCGGCTGAAATGCGATGTGCCGACACGGTGTAATTCAACTCTACACATGTTGCAGCGACTGTGGCAGCACCGACAAGCCCTGGTGCAATAGTTTCTGACGTATAGCCTGGGCCAACGAGATCCAGAGGTGGGGCAAATCACACAGCAGGAGTGGTCTCAGATCAGGGACCTATGAAGTTAACGCGCCCCCTGGGCCGTGGGGTACCCGGAGCCGGGCCGGTAGACACTGGGGGTTGTAGTCACTGTGGCGGTGACCCGGTCCGTGACCCAGGGCGGTCAATCCAATGGTAATTTGTATATATGGATTTTATAATGTCCGACTACGCCACCTGTGGAGTGCGGCCAAAGGGGCCGCCGCTGCGGAACAGTCCTCTGAAGCTGGTGGTTTTGCTGCAATGGTATTATTACTCACCACAGGAAGAGTGTAGCTTCAGGGCAGTGTGGGTGGATGATGGTGGTTGTAGTGCAGAGAGTCAGTAATGAACACAGAGTCCGTGTGATGCAGTCCCAAGATCTTTACTCACAGTTCTTGCAGTCCAGATTACAGGTACCAGAGCTATCTCACCCGTCGTGCTGTGCGTACTCAGTGAGGGGCTCAGTCCACCCCCAGATAGCTCCGGAGAACTTAGCAGGACCCCCTTCTGTGTGTCCTTTCTCTGGCCTTCTCCCTGCACCTCACACCCAGTGACACTTCTATCCGGTATCCTCGGGCCTTGGCGGGCGACTTGTGTTCCGTCCCCTGGGTCCTATGTGGCTACCTTCTTAGTGAGACTGGTGTGGACTTTTGCCTGCAGTACATGAAATGCTGCAGCCTCCGGTTTCTAGTTGAGCCTTGCTGTTTCTCCTCTAGTTGAGGGACCGGTTCCCCTTATCTGGCCTGACCCCTCTACCTCCTGGTAGCAGCGGGAGTACAGGTGGCCTTCTGCACGGCCTGTAGCCCTAGGGTCCCTTCGGTTCCTGGAGCTTTCCTGCTCCCACTCCTCTCTTCTCTCCTTCAGTCCTGGGCCTCCCAGGCTAGGCCCGCCTCCGGAGCAGAGCTCATGCCGAGCCTCTGCACCTGTCACTTTTCCTCCTCTGACTGGCTTGCTCTTTCTAAGATGGCTTCCTATTTATACTCTCCCTGTCATGTGCTCCCCTAAGCTGCTCCCCTAAGCACCCACTACATAGGATCCTCCCACCAGCTAGGGACCTGGGACTGTGCTCTCCCTTAGGAGCAATCTCGCCCTAACCCCACTGCGGGTATGTGTTGGATGCAGGTGTTAGGGTCCCGAGCCATACGCCTTCCTTACCTGAGGGTGAGATACCACACCTCTGGGTGAGATGCAGTAACTCTGTGGTGACTGCACCCTCAGGGGCGCCACACACCTTTCTGCACAGTTTTGAAATGGCGACGAAGATGTTTAGTGCTGACGACGATGCCATTATCAGCATAACTATTCCGGTGATTTACATGCTGGAGCACACATTAAACAGAATTCAGAGTCAGGTGGTCGGACAAGAGGAGGTGGAGGAAGTAGAGGAGGAGTCGTATGCGGAAGGGTTAACATCTCCAAGGTCCAGACGGTTGGCAGCACCAAGGAGGCAGGCATGGGAGGGTGGGGGAGAGGGATTAAACAGGGCGCATGGTAGCAGCCAAACTGTTGAGGAAGGTGCAGGAGCCGAGGAAGAAGTGGAGGATGAACTGGCGATGGGCATGGAAGACTCATCAGATGAGGGAGACCTTGATCACATTTCTGTTGTGTGAGGTTGGGGGGAGAGGGCAGAGGAAAGAAGCATGATTCTTACCTCGCTACCAACACAACAAGGACTTGGTCCTCCTGGATGCGCAAGACACATGAGTGCCTTCTTGCTGCACTACCTGCAACATGACCCTCAGATTGCAGAATTCGAAGTAATCTCGACTACTGGGTTGCCACACTCTTAGATCCCCGGTACAAAAGTAAATTTGCCGAAATAATTCCTGCCATAAAAAGGGATTGACGCATGCAGGAGTATCTGCAGACGCTGTTGCAGAATCTTACATGTGCTTTTCCACAAAACACCAGTGGTGCACGAAGTGAATCTCACAGTTCTAACTTGCCAACCGCGGGACTGTCGAGTCTTCATCACTCAAACCGTAACAGTAACACAGTATCTGCTGGTAACAGCAATTTTGTGAAATCATTTCACCAGTTTTTTAGACCATCCTTTGCAAGGCCACAGGAGACAAGAAGTCTGACACATAGTCAATGCCTAGAGAGGATGGTGCAGGAGTATCTCCAAGTGAACATCGAAGCCATGACTGTGTCACTGGACCCTTGCTCATTTTGGTATTCCAATCTGGAAAAATGGCCGGAGCTCGCCACTCACGCCTTGGAGATCTTGTCATGCCCTGCAGCCAGTGTTCTCTCTGAATGTGTGTTCAGCGCTGCTGATGGTGTGCTGACAGATAAGCGCACGCGGCTGTCCACTGATAATGTAGACAGACTCACGTTCATAAAGATGAACAAATCATGGATTCGCAAGGACTTTTCTAATCCTGTGTTATCCTTGGGAGGCTAAAAGCTTGAGGATTTGGTAATATCACCTCACCAACCGTTTTAAGCAACTGTGGGGCAATTGATGCCACTTAACCCTAGAACGCATGACCACAAAAATCTACACTTTCATATACCTGGGGCCTTTTAGGCCCGTGTGCAAATAACATTGAATAACTCAAACTCAAATGACAAACAACTATATACATGAAGAATACCTAGAGTTTCAAAATTCTAACTAAAGTAATCTTGCAGAAAATAGAAAACAATTAACAGGGCGGGACTGCGAGGCCCCAGGTATGCGTTCTAGGGTTAAGTGGTGTCTGTGCCACAATTTTGGGAAAAAATGGAAACTCTTTTTGGAGTCCCCTTGCTGTGTCTTACGTGACGTTGGCATCGTCAATTCCAGGTGGGTTGGGTCGCTCCCCCCCCCTTTTAACTGTAAGAAACTACATACACTATGGCTTGGGGTAACACAGATGATTGAGTCTGAAGAGCTGTTTACTCAGAGGTCTGCTCCAAATCTTCAGTGTCTGCTAGTCAGCGTAGAATTTTTAACTGCATCTAGCCTAGGCAATACTTTGGGCGTAGTAGCCCAGCTGCGAAGCAAGCTGCACCGCCTGTGTATCTAATAAGAATTTTTAAATGCATCTAGCCTAGGCAGACTGTGGGGACCCCCAACCAAACCCGACGCTCAGCCCCCCTACCGCCCCCCTTTCCTTGACAATACAATAATGTAACTCTTACAACTGGATGGGTGAGGATCGGTCACAGGTAGTGTTGAGCGATACCTTCCGATATCGGGAAATATCGGATCGGATTGGATCGGACCGATACCGAAAAAGTATCGGATATCGCCGATTCCGATACCGGAAACCAATGCAAGTCAATGGGACATAAATATCGGAATTAAAATAAACCCTTTCTTTCCTTGTAGGTTATTTCTACATGAAGGAAAACAACTAAGAATAATGTAGAATGTATTGGGGGAGGTGGGGGAGACAATAAAGGCATAGAGGTTTAGCCCAGTCAAATGGAATAGCAGGAATTAATATTTTTTTATTATGTTCTGAGTTACGGAAATATTAACTATGTTAAGTATTTTTATATTTTGTCAGATATTTATGTTTCACTACTTCCATGCTCTTCACCTTCTTTTTTACTTCTCCCACACTTTCTCCTTCATCATCCTCAGCATCTTTTTCATCCACTTCTTCTTCACCTTCTTCTTCTTCACCTTCTTCGTATTATTCTTTTTTTTACATTCTTCATATTCTACTTCTTCATCTTCTTCATATTCTTCTTCTTCATCATATTCTTATTTGTGACAGGCATTCCTGTAGTTGTTATCTATAAAAGGTTGGACATTACACCTTTCGTTCTGCCCGTCACAAAAGATTTACAACAGGATTTGTCCGCGTTCAGTTTGGCCTGCAGCAGCAGGTCTTTTCCAGGGGCACCACGAGGAGGAACGGACTCACCCCCATACACTGCTTAGTCATCTTCTGCTTATAATTTAGATATTATCTTTTGCTCTGATTTTTAGTCTTATGCTTAATGTTCTTCCGCTTTTTGTTCTGCAGCTTCTTGTATTTCTGCTTCTTGGTTTTCTGTCTCTTGTTTTTCTGTATCTTGGTGCTTGTCTTCTCTTCTTTGTCTTCTTGGTCAACTTCTTCAGGGTCATCTTCTTGGTCTTCTTCGGGGTGGTCTTCAGGGTCGTCGTCTTCGGGGGTCCTCGTCTTCGGGGTCCTCGTCTTCTTCGGGTTGGTCTTCTGGGTCCTCGTCTTCGGGGTCCTCGTCTTCTTCGGGGTGGTCTTCAGGGTCCTCGTCTTCTTCGGGGTGGTCTTCAGGGTCCTCGTCTTCTTCGGGGTGGTCTTCAGGGTCCTCGTCTTCAGGGTCATTGTCTTCGGGGTCCTCGTCTTCTTAGGGTTGGTCTTCAGGGTCCTCGTCTTCAGGGTCCTCGTCAGGGAGATCCAGAGTGATTACCAAGAACCATTTCAAAAAGCTTGAACTTGGAAATGTAGCAGAAGGTACAAGAAAGCTGAGGAACTACCGAGGACCAGCTGATGGTACTGGAACCCGGATGGATAGCAGAAGGTACAAGAGCCAATGGAACTACCGAGGACCAGCTGATGTTACTGGAACTCGGTTACTAAGCAGGAGGTACCTGTGCCAGAAAGCACTACCAAGGACCAGCAGACGTTGGTGGAACTTGGATACCGAGAAGGAGGCACCTAATCCAAAGGCACTGCCGAGAACCAGCTGACGGTACTGGAACCCGGATGGGTAGCAGAAGGTACCCATGTAAAAAAAAAGTTCAAGGCCGCGAGCCGGCCGCAGTTACCAAAACCCACAGTCCTACAGAGGGTGCTTGTCCTATTGGCACTATGGAACCAGCCTTCATTGCCAGATCCCGCAGCCCACATAGGAGTCACCTAAACTGCAGGCACCATAGAGTCGGCTAACCCGACCGCAACACGACAGGACAACGCATTGGAGGCAAAGTGACGTTGACACTACCCGGAAACAGCTGGCGTGCTGGAACCAGGCTGGGCAGGAGGGAGTACCCGTGCCAAAGACACTGCCGAGAACCAGCTGACGGTACTGGAACCCGGATGGGTAGCAGAAGATACAAGAGCAAATGGAACTACCGAGGACCAGCTGACGGTACTGGAACCCGGATGGGTAGCAGAAGGTACAAGAGCCAATGGAACTACCGAGGACCAGCTGATGTTACTGGAACTCGGTTACTAAGCAGGAGGTACCTGTGCCAGAAAGCACTACCAAGGACCAGCAGACGTTGGTGGAACTTGGATACCGAGAAGGAGGCACCTAATCCAAAGGCACTGCCGAGAACCAGCTGACGGTACTGGAACCCGGATGGGTAGCAGAAGGTACCCATGTAAAAAAAAAGTTCAAGGCCGCGAGCCGGCCGCAGTTACCAAAACCCACAGTCCTACAGAGGGTGCTTGTCCTATTGGCACTATGGAACCAGCCTTCATTGCCAGATCCCGCAGCCCACATAGGAGTCACCTAAACTGCAGGCACCATAGAGTCGGCTAACCCGACCGCAACACGACAGGACAACGCATTGGAGGCAAAGTGACGTTGACACTACCCGGAAACAGCTGGCGTGCTGGAACCAGGCTGGGCAGGAGGGAGTACCCGTGCCAAAGACACTGCCGAGAACCAGCTGACGGTACTGGAACCCGGATGGGTAGCAGAAGATACAAGAGCAAATGGAACTACCGAGGACCAGCTGACGGTACTGGAACCCGGATGGGTAGCAGAAGGTACAAGAGCCAATGGAACTACCGAGGACCAGCTGATGTTACTGGAACTCGGTTACTAAGCAGGAGGTACCTGTGCCAGAAAGCACTACCAAGGACCAGCAGACGTTGGTGGAACTTGGATACCGAGAAGGAGGCACCTAATCCAAAGGCACTGCCGAGAACCAGCTGACGGTACTGGAACCCAGATGGGTAGCAGAAGGTACCCATGTAAAAAAAAAGTTCAAGGCCGCGAGCCGGCCGCAGTTACCAAAACCCACAGTCCTACAGAGGGTGCTTGTCCTATTGGCACTATGGAACCAGCCTTCATTGCCAGATCCCGCAGCCCACATAGGAGTCACCTAAACTGCAGGCACCATAGAGTCGGCTAACCCGACCGCAACACGACAGGACAACGCATTGGAGGCAAAGTGACGTTGACACTACCCGGAAACAGCTGGCGTGCTGGAACCAGGCTGGGCAGGAGGGAGTACCCGTGCCAAAGACACTGCCGAGAACCAGCTGACGGTACTGGAACCCGGATGGGTAGCAGAAGGTACAAGAGCCAATGGAACTGCCGAGAACCAGCTGGCGGTGCTGGAGCCCAGGGTAAATACTAAAAACAGAAGAGCCAGAGGTGTATTTGGAGGAGGTTTTAAATCCGTACTACAGTGGATGTGGACAAAGCAGGAGAATTTGCCGGACACACAGCTGGGGATCAGCTGACGTTACTGAATCCCAATAACACTGGAGCAAGCGTTGACTGTGCAGACGGCACTTCTGAGCAGCAACTAGCGGTATTGGAGCCCAGGGTAAATACTAAAAACGGAGGAGCCAGAGGTGTAATTGGAGCAAGTTTTAAATAAGTAGCACAGTGAATATGGACAGAGCAGGAGAAATTGCCGTGAACACAGCAGGGGAAAAGCTGACGTTACCGAACCCCAATAACACCGCAGCAAGTGTTGACTGTGCAGACGGCACTTCCGAGCGCCAACTGGCGGTGCTGGAGCCCAGGGATAAGAATGAAAACAGAGGAGCCAGAGGTGTAATTCGAGCAACTTTAAAATGTGTAGTACAGTGGATGTGGACAAAGCAGGAGAAATTGCCATCCGCACAGCAGGAGAACAGCTGACGTTACTGAACCCCAATAACACGGCAGCAAGTGTTGACTGTGCAGACGGCACTTCCGAGCGCCAACTGGCGGTGTTGGAGCTCAGGGATTACAGTTCAGGTGGTAGAAACATGAACAGAACAGGAGACCTGGATACTGTTGCCAACCAATTATTTATTCTGGAAGAGGACTGGCAAATTCATGAGAGATCCAGGCCTTGTTCATTTTGAGAAAAGTAAGCCGGTCAACGTTATCGGAGGATAGTCGCATGCGACGGTCTGTTAGTACACCACCTGCGGCACTAAAGACGCGTTCCGATAATACACTAGCAGCAGGGCAAGCTAGCACCTCCAGTGCATACTGACTAAGCTCTGGCCATGTATCCAGCTTACAGACCCAAAACTTGAAGGGAGAAGAGCCGTCTGGGAGTACACTAAGAGGGCAAGACATGTAGTCTGTCACCATCTGACGGAAACGTTGCCTCCTGCTGACTGGAGCTGTCTGTGATGGTGTAGACATTTGTGGCGGCGGGGACACAAAACTTTGCCACATTTCGGCCATACTGGTCTTGCCTTGTGCTGAGGCGCTGCTTCTGCTCCCTCTTTGTGCAGAGCTTCCTCCACTGCCTCGACGCACTGAGCTGCTTTGTAAAGCACTAGCAGCACTGCTCTCGGTTGGAATGGAGAACATGATGGAATGCACCAGTGCGTCTTGGTACTCCCGCATTTTACGCTCCCGGTTCAATGGTGTTATGAGGCTTTGTAAGTTGTCCCGGTAGCGAGGATCTAGGAGGGTGGACACCCAATAATCAGCCGTGTTGAGAATGTGGGCGATGCGGCGGTCGTTTCTGAGGCACTGCAGCATGAAATCAACCATGTGCTGCAGACTGCCAACTGGCCAAGAAACGCTGTCCCCTGCTTGAGGCGTGATCTCTGCCTGCTCTGCATCACCCCACCCTCGCTCTAGATACTGACTACTAGAGCATTGTGTACCTCCCTCCTCTGGACAGATGTCTTCCTCATCCATTGACTCCTCCTCATCCTCCTCACAAAGTGTCCCCTGCCTAGGCCTTTGTGAGGAACCACGTTGCGCAGACTGTAGAGAAGCAGATGGCATTTGTGACTCCTCATCCTCCACCTCTTCCAAAACCTCGTCCCTTAGTGCTTGCAGTGTTTTTTCAAGCAGGCAGATAAGGGGGATAGTCATGCTGACTAGTGCATCATCTGCACTCGCCATCCGCGTGGAATAATCGAAGGCACGCAAAACGTGGCAAATGTCCTTCATAGAGGCCCACTCAGTGGTGGTGAAGTGTGAACGGCGCGCACTGCGACTTGTTTGCGCCTGCTGCAGCTGGTACTCCATTACTGCTGCCTGCTGCTCACACAACCTCTCCAACATATGTAACGTTGAATTCCACCTGGTGGGTAGGTCACATATGATGCGATGTTCCGGAAGACATAATCGGCGCTGCAGAGCTGCAATGCGTGATCTTGCATTGCTGGAACGCCGCAAGTGAGCGCACTCTATGCGGACCTTGTGAAGCAGTGCATCAAGATCCGGATAGTCCCTCAAAAAACTCTGCACGACCAAGTTGAGCACATGTGCCAGACATGGGATGTGAGTGAGGTTGCCTAGGCCCAGAGCTGCCACCAGATTTCGGCCATTGTCACACACTACCATGCCTGGCTGGAGATTCGCTGGCACAAACCACACGTCACTCTGCTGCTTGATGGCATTCCAGAGCTCCTGCGCTGTGTGGCTTCGATTCCCCAAAGAAATTAATTTTAATACGGCCTGTTGACGTTTGGCCACGGCTGTGCTCATATCGGTCATCATAACAGGTAACCGTTCACGGGTCGATGTGGAGGTAGACCGTGACGGCTCCTGCAGCGCTGATTCAGAGGAACTGGAGTATGAGGAGGAGTCAATGTGTATAGACTGGATTCCTGCAATCCTTGGAGTTGGCAGAACACGTACAGCGCCACTCTCAAGATCTGTACCCGGCTCCACAACATTTACCCAATGGGCAGTGAGGGAAAGGTATCATCCCTGTCCATGCTTACTGGTCCACGCATCAGTGGTCAGGTGGACCTTGCTACTGACGGCGTTTTGTAGCGCATGTTTAATTTTTCCCTCCACATGATGTTGCAGGGCAGGGACGGCTTGCCTGCTGAAATAAAAGCGGCTGGGCACGTTGTATTGTGGGACTGCCAATGCCATAAAGTTACGGAATGTGTCAGTCTCCACCAGCCTGAATGATAGCATTTCAAGGGCCAGTAGTTTAGCAATGCCAGCATTCAGAGCCTGTGCTCGGGGGTGGTTTGCCGAGTATGGGCGCCTTTTCTCCCATGCCTGTGCTAGCGATGGCTGTAGACTGGCCTGGGAGTGTGAGGATGACTGGGAAAGTGGTGCTGTGGGTGGAATTACACTGTGTCTCTGTACAACAGTGCCAGAGATTCTTCCATGGCGATCCTGTGAGGAAGCCGAACCAGCTGTGTGTGAGCTGGAGGAAGAGGCTACAACACGAGCTGAAGAGGTGGTAGGTGGCGCTGTAGGTTGGCCTAGGTCTTCAGTGTGTTTGTGTAACTCCACCACGTGCTTGGTCCGCACATGTTTCCACATATTTGTGGTATTGAGGTTGCTGACACTTTTCCCTCTTTTCACCTTCTGATTACACAGCTTGCATTTGACAAAGCAAATGTCATCTGCAACTGTGTCAAAAAAGGACCAGGCACTGCAAGTCTTGGGAGCGCCCGCTTTGGATTTTGGAAGAGCCATGCTCCTAATGGGTGCCGAAGTGGAGGCTACAGGCAACCAAGTCTGCCCCCTCCCTCTCCCTCCTTTTTGGGCCGTTCGGGGAATCTCTTCCTCAGAGCTGCTCCCACCACCTTCCTGTCCCTCACGCCATGATGGGTCAAGGACCTCATCATCTACACCACCCTCTTCAAACAACTGCTTCTCCTGGGTAGTCTCGACAGCACAGTACGCACCAGAAAGTGGCACCTGAGTCTCATCATCAGATGCGTACTGAGGTGTGCTGCTGACCATAGGCACTGGCCCACCCGCCTCTTCAGATTCAGAGAGACAAAACGGTTGCGCATCACTGCATACTACCTCTTCTTCAAATTCTCGAATTCTGCTTGGCTGGCCCCCTCTTTCCAAGCCAAGAGATTCAGAGAACAGAAGTAGAGATGGCTCCTGTCCAGGGCTCTCTGACTGCCTGGGCAATTTGGCAGGTGGTGAAGAGACAGATGGGTGCTCTTCAGTGCTCAGGACCTGAGAGGATCTGGAACTAATTGAAGTCGATGCGTTAGCTGCCATCCATCCGACAACGGCTTCAATTTGGTCCTCGCGCAGCAGTGGGGTACGGCTAGCTCCTACAAAGCTGCGCATAAAGGACTGTTCCCTGGTAAAACTGGGGGATGCTGAGTCACTGGTGCCCGCAGCAGGCACAGAATCCCCACGTCCTCTCCCTGCAGGCACAGAATCCTCACGTCCTCTCCCTGCAGAAACTCCACGCCCACGCCCACGACCACGACCACATGCCTTACTCCCTGCCTTCTTCATCTTGGTAGACTGATAAAGATAGGCAGAAAAGTACTAAGGGCTTAGTGTGCTTATTCCTGAACAGCTGCTAACAGGTATAAGAAACACTAATTTTATAAAGTGTGGACTAGACTTTAATATGAGCTAATGTGGCCTACACAACTGTAAAGTGGAGTGTTTGGTGAACTTTATTTAGGTTTTTTTTGTCACAAAAAGACACTGGATGTGCCTAAAGATGTAATAACGATAGTATCACAAACTTTTTGTAGCTATTACAATGTAGGAAGGTAACCTACAATGCAATAGATGAGGCTGCAAAAAATAGGCTAATACTAATCTGGCTGGGGCTGCAGGGCCCAATGCTGCAGAAAGGCTCCTCTATCTACTCCTATATAGTGTGTTTGGAATCAATTTAGCTGAATATGGATGGAACCACCACACTAATAGGAGATATCAGGAAAAATTATGAATTGGCAATAAAGGACAATGTATGAGGCAGTGACACACACTGAGTGCACTACAACCAGACGGGGTTGAAGCACACACTACAGGGTGAGCTGCACTCACACACCAGACCTTGCAGACAGCGGTGAACAGTACAGATGCAGAGCACTGTGCACTAGTGCTGCAAGACGGAAAAAAATTTCTCTATCTACTCCTATATAGTGTGTTTGGAACCAATTTAGCTGAATACAGATGGAACCACCACACTAATAGGAGATATCAGGAAAAATTATGAATTGGCAATAAAGGACAATGTATGAGGCAGTGACACACACTGAGTGCACTACAACCAGACGGGGTTGAAGCACACACTACAGGGTGAGCTGCACTCACACACCAGACCTTGCAGACAGCGGTGAACAGTACAGATGCAGAGCACTGTGCACTAGTGCTGCAAGACGGAAAAAAATTTCTCTATCTACTCCTATATAGTGTGTTTGGAACCAATTTAGCTGAATACAGATGGAACCACCACACTAATAGGAGATATCAGGAAAAATTATGAATTGGCAAAAAAGGACAATGTATGAGGCAGTGACACACACTGAGTGCACTACAACCAGACTTGGCTGAAGCACACACTACAGGGTGAGCTGCACTCACACACACAGACCTTGCAGATAGCGGTGAACAGCACAGGGAACTGTGCACTAGCACTGCAAGGCACAGTGATTTAGAAAGTAGCTTGGGTAAAGCAGTATAGAGCAAATAGGTAGCTAAAACTGTCCCTCAGAACAACAGCGTCCTATCCCTAACTGAATTCACAGCAGAGTGAGCTCAAAATGGCGGCGGTGGCTTTTATAGTGCATCATGACATCATTTCAGCAGCCAATCACAGCCATGCCATTAGTTAAGATGCCTACATGCCTAACAGGATGTGCCCACACTTCTTAGGATCCTCATTGGCTGAATAAAATGAAAATGTCTCATTGCATTATGGGAACTTCCGATTCCGGTATACGATATTGCAATAGTATCGGAATTAAGTATCGGAATTCCGATACCGCGAATATCGGCCGATACCCGATATTTCAGTATCGGAATGCTCAACACTAGTCACAGGTTTATTAACTCTTTATACTCATTCCATTAGAAAGACATTTTATTTCTAAAATAATTCAGCTTGTTGCAGCATGCCCTGGGTCTCCACTCCGGCAACTTGGCCAACAAGTGTAACTCTCCAACATGTCCTTTCTATTTCCAGGCCACGGAGGATCCTGCGTACTCGTATGCAGGACTCTGACCCCCACCCATCACTCTTAACGCTTGTTCCACTCCGTCCTGGAGTCCTGACAGGAATATGTCCAGTCCAATATCCATTAAGTGAACACCATCGGGCCGTATGAGGCCTGCTTTATCTCCTTCCAGTTGTCGGTGTCGTACCACTACACCGCCTCTGTCTCTTCTAAATTTTGCTATCCGAATATTTATTACCCGCCTTGTCCGTTCGATGGCCGTGATGTCTCGCGCACCTTGCCATACCGCTATCGGCACAATCTCTGACCATACTATAGCTAGTTTTGTGAAAAATTCTCTGAAGCGCTCAGTGTCTAGTTTCATTATTGCCATTAGTTATGCGCTCTTGTGATGACCTAGGTTGTTTCCCCCGGCCTGTATAACTAAGATGACCAGACATCTTGCCTCTCTCCCTACCTTGATTACCTCCATTAGTACCTGTGGCCATAGCAGGCCTCTAATACCTCTCCAGTTGAAATATGTGTTATGAAACTCTAATTTCCTCCCGCCTGGGCGGACTTTCGCCCTTTAAT
Source organism: Phyllobates terribilis (assembly GCF_046119375.1). Lineage (NCBI taxonomy): Eukaryota > Metazoa > Chordata > Amphibia > Anura > Dendrobatidae > Phyllobates > Phyllobates terribilis. Next base: position 245,597,108 of record NW_027362772.1, read on the forward strand.
CTGCCCAATATATATACGAGTGGCCTATCACCCACACTGTTGGCTTAGCGTCACCTGTAAAAGAAACAAACCACGTTAGGATAACAAGTCCGGTCTTATGTATCTTGCCAAACACGTGGATCACCATCTCTCTATCCTCTGAACTTCCGTTTCTGACAGTCCTGCTCTTGCTGCTTCTGTGGCCGCGCCTATGCGGAATGAGTGTGTCCCGTAATCTTTGGGGTGGTTCCCTGCCGATGTTATGCATTTATTAAATATAGCTTGGAACTGGTATCTTGCTAATGGCGTCCCATCAATGTGTGATAGGAACAAATTACTTTGTGATCTGATGGTTAGATATGGTTTTACTATTCTTACCCGACTCAGTGTACCGTTTGTGGGTTGTAGAAGTACCCAAGTGCCCCTGCCCGCTGGAACCATTTTCGATTTGTGTATGCGTAGACGTATTGCATTATTGGCTATGACTACGTCCTGGTGTAATAAGCCTCCACTGGTGCTAATTTTGGATTGAGGGACTAATTCGCTTATGCATAGCGCCCCGAAGAAGGCGATCACAAATGCAGTAGACAGTAGTGTTGCTTCAAATTGTGAGTGTCATGTTAATGGTGTTAGGGATATGATGTGAGAAATCAGTTTTAGTGACACGGGACGGGACGTCTACACTCCTGACTTGGCTGACCCCTTTTCCACCCTTTTATGGATTGTCTGATGATGAATCTTTGTCACATCTCCCCAATTCAGTAGTTGGAAGTGAAATGCTACTCCGGTCAGACACCGCTGCGCTGACGCCCCTGATATGCCCCTCATCATTAGCTGGTGGAGAAATTCTATGGTGACTTGTGATCTGGCTTGTTCACATTGGTCAACCCGTCTGCCTGCTACTAGTCGTGTCCACTCTTCCCATGCCTTACCGTATGCTTGCCACGTCGACGGGGCAACTGACGCTCTGATTAATGGCATCAACTATTCGCCACTAGATCCCATAGGGAAGGTGGGCAACTGTTGTCTCGATGGGTGGGCATTGTGGAAGAGCTCTGTGAAAATCTGCCAATTCAATTGTTATAAAGCGTTAGCAGCAGCTTTAGACCCCTCAGCATAGTGGCTAGCGCGGACCCATACATTGTGTTTTAGGCACAGGAATGCTAGCCTGGGTAGTAGGCCTAGCACTGGGAGAGACGATGATGCCATCTTATTAATGCAGTGCGCTAAGCTGGTGTTTTTTGTTATGAAGCGTATATTTTTGTAAGCCAGGAGTGTGCCCCATATTTCTATTGCTGCCACTATTGGGAAGAAAAATTATTTTCAGGGCTAGATGCAGCGAAAAATTATTATTAATTGAAAAGCTGGTGGAGCTTGGTATAGATGGCCTAATACAATGAGACCCACACACTGCTAGAAGGCCAAATATTTTTTCAGAGGTAGATGCAGAAAAAAATTATATTCAGTTTGCAACCTTATGGAGGTCAGTATAGATGGACTAATAGAACAAGTCCCACACACAGCTAGAAGGCCAAATATTTTTTCAGAGGTAGATGCAGAAAAAAATTATATTCAGTTTGCAACCTTATGGAGGTCAGTATAGATGGACTAATAGAACAAGTCCCACACACAGCTAGAAGCCCAAATATTTTTTCAGAGGTAGATGCAGAAAAAAAATATATTCAGTTTGCAACCTTATGGAGGTCAGTATAGATGGACTAATAGAACAAGTACCACACACAGCTAGAAGGCCAAATATTTTTTCAGAGGTAGATGCAGACAAAAAATTATTTTGAATTTGCAACCTTATGGAGGTCAGTATAGATGGACTAATAGAACAAGTCCCACACACAGCTAGAAGCCCAAATATTTTTTCAGAGGTAGATGCAGAAAAAAATTATATTCCGTTTGCAACCTTATGGAGGTCAGTATAGATGGACTAATAGAACAAGTCCCACACATAGCTAGAAGCCCAAATATTTTTTCAGAGGTAGATGCAGAAAAAAATTATATTCAGTTTGCAACCTTATGGAGGTCAGTATAGATGGACTAATAGAACAAGTCCCACACACAGCTAGAAGCCCAAATATTTTTTCAGAGGTAGATGTAGAAAAAAATTATATTCAGTTTGCAACCTTATGGAGGTCAGTATAGATGGACTAATAGAACAAGTCCCACACACACCTAGAAGGCCAAATATTTTTTCAGAGGTAGATGCAGGCAAAAAATTATTTTGAATTTGCAACCTGATGGAGGTCAGTATAGATGACTAATAGAACAAGTCCCACACACAGCTAGAAGGCCAAATATTTTTTCAGAGGTAGATGCAGAAAAAAATTATATTCAGTTTGCAACCTTATGGAGGTCAGTATAGATGGACTAATAGAACAAGTCCCACACACAGCTAGAAGCCCAAATATTTTTTCAGAGGTAGATGCAGACAAAAAATTATTTTGAATTTGCAACCTTATGGAGGTCAGTATAGATGGACTAATAGAACAAGTCCCACACACAGCTAGAAGCCCAAATATTTTTTCAGAGGTAGATGCAGAAAAAAATTATATTCAGTTTGCAACCTTATGGAGGTCAGTATAGATGGACTAATAGAACAAGTCCCACACACAGCTAGAAGGCCAAATATTTTTTCAGAGGTAGATGCAGAAAAAAATTATATTCAGTTTGCAACCTTATGGAGGTCAGTATAGATGGACTAATAGAACAAGTCCCACACACAGCTAGAAGGCCAAATATTTTTTCAGAGGTAGATGCAGACAAAAAATTATTTTGAATTTGCAACCTGATGGAGGTCAGTATAGATGACTAATAGAGCAAGTCCCACACACAGCTAGAATGCCAAATATTTTTTCAGAGGTAGATGCAGAAAAAAATTATATTCAGTTTGCAACCTTATGGAGGTCAGTATAGATGGACTAATAGAACAAGTCCCACACACAGCTAGAAGCCCAAATATTTTTTCAGAGGTAGATGCAGAAAAAAATTATATTCAGTTTGCAACCTTATGGAGGTCAGTATAGATGGACTAATAGAACAAGTCCCACACACAGCTAGAAGCCCAAATATTTTTTCAGAGGTAGATGCAGAAAAATATTATATTCAGTTTGCAACCTTATGGAGGTCAGTATAGATGGACTAATAGAACAAGTCCCACACACAGCTAGAAGGCCAAATATTTTTTCAGAGGTAGATGCAGACAAAAAATTATTTTGAATTTGCAACCTGATGGAGGTCAGTATAGATGACTAATAGAACAAGTCCCACACACAGCTAGAAGGCCAAATATTTTTTCAGAGGTAGATGCAGAAAAAAATTATATTCAGTTTGCAACCTTATGGAGGTCAGTATAGATGGACTAATAGAACAAGTCCCACACACAGCTAGAAGCCCAAATATTTTTTCAGAGGTAGATGCAGACAAAGAATTATTTTGAATTTGCAACCTTATGGAGGTCAGTATAGATGGACTAATAGAACAAGTCCCACACACAGCTAGAAGCCCAAATATTTTTTCAGAGGTAGATGCAGAAAAAAATTATATTCAGTTTGCAACCTTATGGAGGTCAGTATAGATGGACTAATAGAACAAGTCCCACACACAGCTAGAAGGCCAAATATTTTTTCAGAGGTAGATGCAGAAAAAAATTATATTCAGTTTGCAACCTTATGGAGGTCAGTATAGATGGACTAATAGAACAAGTCCCACACACAGCTAGAAGGCCAAATATTTTTTCAGAGGTAGATGCAGACAAAAAATTATTTTGAATTTGCAACCTGATGGAGGTCAGTATAGATGACTAATAGAACAAGTCCCACACACAGCTAGAAGGCCAAATATTTTTTCAGAGGTAGATGCAGAAAAAAATTATATTCAGTTTGCAACCTTATGGAGGTCAGTATAGATGGACTAATAGAACAAGTCCCACACACAGCTAGAAGGCCAAATATTTTTTCAGAGGTAGATACAGAAAAAAATATATTCAGTTTGCAACCTGATGGAGGTCTGTATAGATGGACTAATACAACAAGTCCCACACACAGCTAGAAGCCCAATATTTTTTCAGAGGTAGATGCAGAAAAAAATATATTCAGTTTGCAACCTGATGGAGGTCAGTATAGATGGACTAATACAACAAGTCCCACACACAGCTAGAAGCCCAAATATTTTTTCAGAGCTAGATGCAGAAAAAAATTATATTCAATTTGCAACCTGATGGAGGTCAGTATAGATGGACTAATAGAATGATGCTATGCCCAAAAGATTTTACTTCACTAGGTGCAGTAAAAAAATTGGTATTCTATACACAGGTAGTATATCTTGCAACACAGATAGGCTACTCCACTGACTAACACACTCTGCAATAGGCCAAAAAGGATTAGCTTTGCTAGATTCAGCCAAATGCTGTGAAAAAAACTTGCACAGCACTGGCACAGACCTGCCTGGCAAAAACTGATAGGAACTGATGTAACCTAGTCCTGAAAAGGACTCCAATTACAATTAGTCTTTACTCCCACAATCTATCTATTTAAGAGCACAGACCTGCCTGATAAAAGTCGTAGGAAATGCTGTAACCTAGTCCTTAAAAGGACTGCAATCACAACTATTCCCTACTCCCAAGCTATCTGTAGATTTGTGCGAAAATTGGCTTGAAATTAACAAGGTATAGCGCACACAGCAACAGCGGTGCCGTCTAACACGCAGCTGCAGCAGTGAGAAAATGGTGGCGACGGGGAAAATGGCTTGGTCTTATAGGGCAAGGACATGTGACATACACTGCCAATGACACATGCCCTTGCTTGTGTGAAAAAAAGCACTTCGCTCCGTGTGTGCGCTGCTGATAGGCTGACAGATTGCACCTCCCCACTGCAAATGCGGGAAAGAGAAAAAAAAATGGAGATCTTCATTGTTCCTGCAGAGATCCATCCCCTGCCCCTCCCCCCACCCCGCTGTACACTCAAACTGCGTATTAACATTAATTTTCATCATTACTGAGAAAAAATCCAGTTATGATTTTGGTGCACGAACAGTTAACGAACATAACCTCGAACAGCCGAATTTTTCTCAAATTGTTCGTGTTCGCCGAACGGCTCGAACACCGCCCAAAACAGCTCGAATTTGAGATTGGCGAACAGTTCGATTAGAACAACGCTCATCTCTAGTCAGGACTCCAGGACGGAGTGGAACAAGCGTTAAGAGTTATGGGTGGGGGTCAGAGTCCTGCATACGAGTACGCAGGATCCTCCGTGGCCTGGAAATAGAAAGGACATGTTGGAGAGTTACACTTGTTGGCCAAGTTGCCGGAGTGGAGACCCAGGGCATGCTGCAACAAGCTGAATTATTTTAGAAATAAAATGTCTTTCTAATGGAATGAGTATAAAGAGTTAATAAAGTTGTGACCGATCCTCACCCATCCAGTTGTAAGAGTTACATTATTGTATTGTCAAGGAAAGGGGGGCGGTAGGGGGGCTGAGCGTCTGGGTTTGGTTGGGGGTCCCCACAGTCTGCCTAGGCTAGATGCATTTAAAAATTCTTATTAGATACACAGGCGGTGCAGCTTGGTTCGCAGCTGGGCTACTACGCCCAAAGTATTGCCTAGGCTAGATGCAGTTAAAAATTCTACGCTGACTAGCAGACACTGAAGATTTGGAGCAGACCTCTGAGTAAACAGCTCTTCAGACTCAATCATCTGTGTTACCCCAAGCCATAGTGTATGTAGTTTCTTACAGTTAAAAGGGGGGGGGGGAGCGACCCAACCCACCTGGAATTGACGATGCCAATGTCACGTAAGACACAGCAAGGGGACTCCAAAAAGAGTTTCCATTTTTTCCCAAAATTGTGGCACAGACACTACTTAACCCTAGAACGCATACCTGGGGCCTCGCAGTCCCGCCCTGTTAATTGTTTTCTATTTTCTGCAAGATTACTTTAGTTAGAATTTTGAAACTCTAGGTATTCTTCATGTATATAGTTGTTTGTCATTTGAGTTTGAGTTATTCAATGTTATTTGCACACGGGCCTAAAAGGCCCCAGGTATATGAAAGTGTAGATTTTTGTGGTCATGCGTTCTAGGGTTAAGTGGCATCAATTGCCCCACAGTTGCTTAAAACGGTTGGTGAGGTGATATTACCAAATCCTCAAGCTTTTAGCCTCCCAAGGATAACACAGGATTAGAAAAGTCCTTGCGAATCCATGATTTGTTCATCTTTATGAACGTGAGTCTGTCTACATTCTCAGTGGACAGCCGCGTGCGCTTATCTGTCAGCACACCATCAGCAGCGCTGAACACACGTTCAGAGAGAACACTGGCTGCAGGGCATGACAAGATCTCCAAGGCGTGAGTGGCGAGCTCCGGCCATTTTTCCAGATTGGAATACCAAAATGAGCAAGGGTCCAGTGACACAGTCATGGCTTCGATGTTCACTTGGAGATACTCCTGCACCATCCTCTCTAGGCATTGACTATGTGTCAGACTTCTTGTCTCCTGTGGCCTTGCAAAGGATGGTCTAAAAAACTGGTGAAACGATCTCACAAAATTGCTGTTACCAGCAGATACTGTGTTACTGTTACGGTTTGAGTGATGAAGACTCGACAGTCCCGCGGTTGGCAAGTTAGAACTGTGAGATTCACTTCGTGCACCACTGGTGTTTTGTGGAAAAGCACATGTAAGATTCTGCAACAGCGTCTGCAGATACTCCTGCATGCGTCAATCCCTTTTTATGGTAGGAATTATTTCGGCAAATTTACTTTTGTACCGGGGATCTAAGAGTGTGGCAACCCAGTAGTCGAGATTACTTCGAATTCTGCAATCTGAGGGTCATGTTGCAGGTAGTGCAGCAAGAAGGCACTCATGTGTCTTGCGCATCCAGGAGGACCAAGTCCTTGTTGTGTTGGTAGCGAGGTAAGAATCATGCTTCTTTCCTCTGCCCTCTCCCCCCAACCTCGCACAACAGAAATGTGATCAAGGTCTCCCTCATCTGATGAGTCTTCCATGCCCATCGCCAGTTCATCCTCCACTTCTTCCTCGGCTCCTGCACCTTCCTCAACAGTTTGGCTGCTACCATGCGCCCTGTTTAATCCCTCTCCCCCACCCTCACATGCCTGCCTCCTTGGTGCTGCCAACCGTCTGGACCTTGGAGATGTTATCCCTTCCACATACGACTCCTCCTCTACTTCCTCCACCTCCTCTTGTCCGACCACCTGACTCTGAATTCTGTTTAATGTGTGCTCCAGCATGTAAATCACCGGAATAGTTATGCTGATAATGGCATCGTCGTCAGCACTAAACATCTTCGTCGCCATTTCAAAACTGTGCAGAAAGGTGTGTGGCGCCCCTGAGGGTGCAGTCACCACAGAGTTACTGCATCTCACCCAGAGGTGTGGTATCTCACCCTCAGGTAAGGAAGGCGTATGGCACGGGACCCTAACACCTGCATCCAACACATACCCGCAGTGGGGTTAGGGCGAGATTGCTCCTAAGGGAGAGCACAGTCCCAGGTCCCTAGCTGGTGGGAGGATCCTATGTAGTGGGTGCTTAGGGGAGCAGCTTAGGGGAGCACATGACAGGGAGAGTATAAATAGGAAGCCATCTTAGAAAGAGCAAGCCAGTCAGAGGAGGAAAAGTGACAGGAGCAGAGGCTCGGCATGAGCTCTGCTCCGGAGGCGGGCCTAGCCTGGGAGGCCCAGGACTGAAGGAGAGAAGAGAGGAGTGGGAGCAGGAAGGCTCCAGGAACCGAAGGGACCCTAGGGCTACGGGCCGTGCAGAAGGCCACCTGTACTCCCGCTGCTACCAGGAGGTAGAGGGGTCAGGCCAGATAAGGGGAACCGGTCCCTCAACTAGAGGAGAAACAGCAAGGCTCAACTAGAAACCGGAGGCTGCAGCATTTCATGTACTGCAGGCAAAAGTCCACACCAGTCTCACTAAGAAGGTAGCCACATAGGACCCAGGGGATGGAACACAAGTCGCCCGCCAAGGCCCGAGGATACCGGATAGAAGTGTCACTGGGTGTGAGGTGCAGGGAGAAGGCCAGAGAAAGGACACACAGAAGGGGGTCCTGCTAAGTACTCCGGAGCTATCTGTGGGTGGACTGAGCCCCTCACTGAGTACGCACAGCACGACGGGTGAGATAGCTCTGGTACCTGTAATCTGGACTGCAACAACTGTGAGTAAAGATCTTGGGACTGCATCACACGGACTCTGTGTTCATTACTGACTCCCTGCACTACAACCACCATCATCCACCCACACTGCCCTGAAGCTACACTCTTCCTGTGGTGAGTAATAATACCATTGCAGCAAAACCACCAGCTTCAGAGGACTGTTCCGCAGCGGCGGCCCCTTTGGCCGCACTCCACAGGTGGCGTAGTCGGACATTATAAAATCCATATATACAAATTACCGTTGGATTGACCGCCCTGGGTCACGGACCGGGTTACCGCCACAGTGACTACAACCCCCAGCGTTTACCGGCCCGGCTCCGGGTACCCCACGGCCCAGGGGGCGCGTCAACTTCATAGGTCCCTGATCTGAGACCACTCCTGCTGTGTGATTTGCTCCACCTCTGGATCTCGTTGGCCCAGGCTATACGTCAGAAACTATTGCATCAGGGCTTGTCGGTGCTGCCACAGTCGCTGCAACATGTGCAGAGTTGAATTCCACCGTGTCGGCACATCGCATTTCAGCCGGTGAACTGGCAGGCCCAACGACTTCTGTAGAGATGTAAGTCGTTGAGCTGCGGGATGCGAACGGCGGAAGTGAGCACACAGTGACCGTGCCCTCTGTAGAAGGCCATCTAGTCCGGGATAGTGGGCTAAAAATTTATGGACAACCAGGTTCAACACGTGAGCCATACAAGGCACGTGTGTAACATTGCCCCGGCGAAGGGCCGCACCCAGATTTGCAGCAATGTCGCACACGGCCTTCCCTGGTTGCAGGTCCAGTGGAGACAACCATTCATGAAACTGGGTCTCCAGAGCTGACCACAAGTCCTCAGCTGTGTGACTCACATTTCCCAGACATTTCAAAGTAAACACTGATGCCGTTGACCCCTGCTGCCAGCATAGTAAGTAGGTGCGCAGTTAGAAAGCAGGTGGCATTACCAGACAGGCTTTGGGTGCAGGTGGAGGACCGAGAGGAGGTTGAGGAGGCAGAAGCAGTGGAGGAACTTCTAGATAAAGAGGATTGACGTACAACTCGCGGGGACGGCAAGACTTGGACAGCAGCCCCTTGTCCTGCTGTCACCATAGTTACCCAGTGCCCTGTCAGCGACATGTAACGCCCCTGTCCATGCCTACTCGTCCAAGTGTCTGTGGTGAAATGCACCCTGTCACGCACAGAGTTTCTCAAAGAAGCGGTGATGTTGTGTGCGACATGCTGGTGGAGCGCAGGCACACCTTTCTTTGAGAAGTAGTGCCGACTGGGCATCTGGTACTGGGGCACTGCGACGGACATAAGGTCTCAAAAATCCACTGTGTCCTCCAGGCGGAAAGGCAGCATTTCTGTAGCCAACAGTTTGCAGATGGTGAAATTCAACCTCTTAGCTTTCTCATGGCTAGGAGGAAATGGTCTTTTACTTGTCCACATCTGAGGGACCGAGGGCTGGCTGTTGTGCTTTGACGGGGTTGAGTAGGGTGTCCCTGGCAAACTGCCGGTCTGTGAGGAAGATGCAGGCGGACATGTTAGGTTGCCTTGATCCAAAGGTGGTGCTCTCGATGTCAGAGAGCTCTCAACACCAGCAGGTGTTTCCACTTCCCAATGAACTGACGACCTGCCAATCACACTGGCTGTTGCAGGTAAAGAGGTGGCAGGTCTGCGTCCAAAAACATATGTGACTGCTGTCCCCCCAGTCACAGAGGATGAAGAGGCCGGGGATGCACAAGATGGGGCAGACGGTGGTTGGCCCAGCCTGCTAGGCCGCATTGTAGCACAGTGAGCTTCCCACTGCAACTTATGCTTCATATCCATGTGACGGTACATGCATGAAGTACTCAAACTATGGATTTTTTGGCCTCTACTTAGCTTTTGGTGACAAATATTACAGATAACACGAGTTGGGTCATCCTTATCGATCTGAATAAATGCCCAGGCTATGCAAGGCTTAGAGCCCATGCGACCTGAAGAGCCACTACGACTTGTGGTCAGAGGCGGAGTTGTGGTTGAGGATGCAGTTGTTGACGTGCTTCCAGTACTCCGTCTCTGTCCAGGAAGGCGCAACCTAACCTCGTCGTCAATAGCATCTGTGACGCCCCGCTGCGCTTGGTATCACAGATCCTAGAAGAGTGTATTGATGGAATCCTCCACAAGAGGCCCCCATAAACATTCACACATCTCCACCTTCCACCTCAGACCAGCAGAGGGAGCCCGTTAGGGATATAAATAGGGAAGGTGGAGCTAGGCAGTTCAGTTGCTCTGAAGAGTTCCTGCAGTAGAGAAGCCTAAGAGAGGTCAGTCTGCAGTGGAGCTCAGTCTAGTCTAGAGAACTCAGTTAATAGTTCAGCAGTGGAGCACGAGGCTCCTGCTAGCTAGATTCAGGGAGCCCAGATAGAGCTTAAGGTGTGCCGGCGTCATAAGATCGGTGAAGCGCGGCAAGCTGCCGTTAGTGTGTATAGCCTATTGAGGGCCCGAATAGGCCGAAGGCGAGTGGCGAGTTAGTACATAAGGGGCAGAGGAGCTTAACCAGCTCACCCCGAAGCATTTACCGGACACCGGATCCGAGCTTACCGGGATCTCTATGACCCAGTAAGGCATAACCGGAATCCCTGGAGAACTACAAGTCCCAGGACCGCTAAGGTGCTGATACGTAACAGAGCCAGGAGACGCTTAGGCACCGCATACTGGGAGCGTGAACTTCAAGAGAAGGCCCTACCACAAGGTCAGCCAGCGCAGGACAGAGACAAAGTTAGGCCTAGCTCCAGGCAGGTCAGAAACTTACTGCGCAGAGGCAAGAAACAGGAGGCCCTACACCCGCTCATTGGGGAGGATCCTGATATGCACCCTTCACCCTACAGTGCTCCAGGATGTGCCTAAATTTCCTCCAGTAAAAGGTACTGAAGTGACTACCGTGTCCGTTTCCGTTCTTGCTCTGACCCAGCTGGGTCTCGCCTGTCCTGCATTCCCCCTGCATACGCTGCCCTGAGACCTAGCTCCACCTGTGGGGAGCTATTCCATCGAGCTGCCTTATCACGGGCCTCAGTGGACTGCTGCAGCGCTGGTGCTTCTCACCAGATACCACAGGTGGTGTCACAAACTCTTATAAAATTAACAATTATCCACCCTTTTAAAGAGTGACCCCAGGGTACGGGCCAGGGAGCCGACCACCGCGACATCCCAAAGGCCAGGCAAAGGCCCGGGTGACCTCATCGACTGGCTGACTGTGGGTTGACAGTAAGTGGGATCTCCAACCTTGTCATCATCACCCTGTGTGTTATCACACCCGTCGTCCTCAAAGCCAACCTCTTCCTGCCCTGACCGAAAAGTCAAGTTGTCGCTCCAATCAGGTATTTGAGTCTCATCATCGTCTTCATCATTGTCTCCACCAACAGGAGTTACAGTTTGGGAACGAGGGTCTACATTATGCTCAGAACCTTCTTCATCTGGTCCTGGATCCGACTTATAAAGATTCTGGGCATCAGTGCAGATCATTTCCTCGTCTGGATTAACAGAAGCTCTGGAGCAGACCTCCGTTTCCCAGGCTATAGTATGAGTAAACAGCTGTGCAGACTCAACCATCTGTGTTACCCCATACTCAGACGGGCAGCTGGAGACTTGGGAGCTGTGAGGAAGCAAGTGCGATTGGGGTGACACCTCTGAGGACTGGAGTATTTGTGATGTTGAAGTTGAGGTGGAGGAGAGCCCACTTGAAGGAGCACTTGATATCCGCTGAAGCACCTGCTGTTTTTGTGCCTCATCTGGAATTTGTAGCGATGGGCGTGTCCGTAACAAAGGGATCGTATCACATTGTCCACGAAAAGAAGTCGACATGTTAGTTTGGCTGGAAGATGGTCTTTCTTCTGCAGATGTTACTCCCCCCCCACCGCGGGGGGCTCGACCCACCAGCGGACAGGCACCAGTATTGGGAGAGGGGGGCTGGCCGTCAGGGTCCACCGCGGCTCTGGCACAAACCCGGCGACACGGAGGTGGCACGGGCAGGAACGGACTGGCCGTGTCGGCTTCTTACTTTTTGGATTTTAGAAGGGCATGACATGCCTATATCTGTGTCTCCCCCTCATTTTACTCCTCCACCTCTTTTCTTTTCGCATGACTATATGTACTTGTCACTTTTCCATGTGTTAGTTATGTCTTCTGAGCAGTTTGTCAGCTTTTGGACACCTTTGAAGGTGTTTTCTATGTGTTTCTCTGTGTTTTTGTTTGCCTGCCATTGGTTTTAACGGTGTTCGAAGGTGTTCGACGAACAGTTCGACGAACAGTTCGGCGAACACACGGGTGTTCGACGAACTGAACCGAACTCGAACACTACGGGGGTGGCTCAACACTAGTCCTGACAGGAATATGTCCAGTCCAATATCCATTAAGTGAACACCGTCGGGCCGTATGAGGCCTGCTTTATCTCCTTCCAGTTGTCGGTGTCGTACCACTACACCGCCTCTGTCTCTTCTAAATTTTGCCATCCGAATATTTATTACCCGCCTTGTCCGTTCGATGGCCGTGATGTCTCGTGCACCTTGCCATACCGCTATCGGCACAATCTCTGACCATACTATAGCTAGTTTTGTGAAAAATTCTCTGAAGCGCTCAGTGTCTAGTTTCATTATTGCCATTAGTTATGCGCTCTTGTGATGACCTAGGTTGTTTCCCCCGGCCTGTATAACTAAGATGACCAGACATCTTGCCTCTCTCCCTACCTTGATTACCTCCATTAGTACCTGTGGCCATAGCAGGCCTCTAATACCTCTCCAGTTGAAATATGTGTTATGAAACTCTAATTTCCTCCCGCCTGGGCGGACTTTCGCCCTTTAATCTGCCCAATATATATACGAGTGGCCTATCACCCACACTGTTGGCTTAGCGTCACCTGTAAAAGAAACAAACCACGTTAGGATAACAAGTCCGGTCTTATGTATCTTGCCAAACACGTGGATCACCATCTCTCTATCCTCTGAACTTCCGTTTCTGACAGTCCTGCTCTTGCTGCTTCTGTGGCCGCGCCTTTGCGGAATGAATGTGTCCCGTAATCTTTGGGGTGGTTCCCTGCCGATGTTATGCATTTATTAAATATAGCTTGGAACTGGTATCTTGATAATGGCGTCCCATCAATGTGTGATAGGAACAAATTACTTTGTGATCTGATGGTTAGATATGGTTTTACTATTGTTACCCGACTCAGTGTACCGTTTGTGGGTTGTAGAAGTACCCAAGTGCCCCTGCCCGCTGGAACCATTTTCGATTTGTGTATGCGTAGACGTATTGCATTATTGCCTATGACTACGTCCTGGTGTAATAAGCCTCCACTGGTGCTAATTTTGGATTGAGGGACTAATTCGCTTATGCATAGCGCCCCGAAGAAGGCGATCACAAATGCAGTAGACAGTAGTGTTGCTTCAAATTGTGAGTGTCATGTTAATGGTGTTAGGGATATGATGTGAGAAATCAGTTTTAGTGACACGTGACGGGACGTCTACACTCCTGACTTGGCTGACCCCTTTTCCACCCTTTTATGGATTGTCTGATGATGAATCTTTGTCACATCTCCCCAATTCAGTAGTTGGAAGTGAAATGCTACTCCGGTCAGACGCCGCTGCGCTGACGCCCCTGATATGCCCCTCATCATTAGCTGGTGGAGAAATTCTATGGTGACTTGTGATCTGGCTTGTTCACATTGGTCAACCCGTCTGCCTGCTACTAGTCGTGTCCACTCTTCCCATGCCTTACCGTATGCTTGCCACGTCGACGGGGCAACTGACGCTCTGATTAATGGCATCAACTATTCGCCACTAGATTCCATAGGGAAGGTGGGCAACTGTTGTCCCGATGGGTGGGCATTGTGGAAGAGCTCTGTGAAAATCTGCCAATTGTATTGTTATAAAGCGTTAGCAGCAGCTTTAGACCCCTCAGCATAGTGGCTAGCGCGGACCCATACATTGTGTTTTAGGCACAGGAATGCTAGCCTGGGTAGTAGGCCTAGCACTGGGAGAGACGATGATGCCATCTTATTAATGCAGTGCGCTAAGCTGGTGTTTTTTGTTATGAAGCGTATATTTTTGTAAGCCAGGAGCGCGCCCAATATTTCTATTGCTACCACTATTGGGAAGAAAAATTATTTTCAGGGCTAGATGCAGCGAAAAATTATTATTAATTGAAAAGCTGGTGGAGCTTGGTATAGATGGCCTAATACAATGAGACCCACACACTGCTAGAAGGCCAAATATTTTTTCAGAGTTAGATGCAGAAAAAAATTATATTCAGTTTGCAACCTGATGGAGGTCAGTATAGATGGACTAATAGAACAAGTCCCACACACTGCTAGAAGGCCAAATATTTTTTCAGAGGTAGATGCAGAAAAATATTATATTCAATTTGCAACCTGATGGAGGTCAGTATAGATGGACTAATACAACAAGTCCCACACACAGCTAGAAGCCCAATATTTTTTCAGAGGTAGATGCAGAAAAAAATATATTCAGTTTGCAACCTGATGGAGGTCTGTATAGATGGATTAATAGAACAAGTCCCACACACAGCTAGAAGCCCAATATTTTTTCAGAGGTAGATGCAGAAAAAAATATATTCAGTTTGCAACCTGATGGAGGTCAGTATAGATGGACTAATAGAATTATGCTGTGCCCAAAAGATTTTACTTCACTAGGTGCAGTAAAAAAATTGGTATTCTATACACAGGTGGTATATCTTGCAACACAGATAGGCTACTCCACTGACTAACACACTCTGCAATAGGCCAAAAAGGATTAGCTTTGCTAGATTCAGCCAAATGCTGTGAAAAAAACTTGCACAGCACTGGCACAGACCTGCCTGGCAAAAACTGATAGGAACTGATGTAACCTAGTCCTGAAAAGGACTCCAATTACAATTAGTCTTTACTCCCACAATCTATCTATTTAAGAGCACAGACCTGCCTGATAAAAGTCGTAGGAAATGCTGTAACCTAGTCCTTAAAAGGACTGCAATCACAACTATTCCCTACTCCCAAGCTATCTGTAGATTTGTGCGAAAATTGGCTTGAAATTAACAAGGTATAGCGCACACAGCAACAGCGGTGCCGTCTAACACATAGCTGCAGCAGTGAGAAAATGGTGGCGACGGGGAAAATGGCTTGGTCTTATAGGGCAAGGACATGTGACATACACTGCCAATGACACATGCCCTTGCTTGTGTGAAAAAAAGCACTTCGCTCCGTGTGTGCGCTGCTGATAGGCTGACAGATTGCACCTCCCCACTGCAAATGCGGGAAAGAGAAAAAAAATGGAGATCTTCATTGTTCCTGCAGAGATCCATCCCCTGCCCCTCCCCCCACCCCGCTGTACACTCAAACTGCGTATTAACATTAATTTTCATCATTACTGAGAAAAAATCCAGTTATGATTTTGGTGCACGAACAGTTATCGAACATAACCTCGAACAGCCGAATTTTTCTCAAATTGTTCGTGTTCGCCGAACGGCTCGAACACCGCCCAAAACAGCTCGAATTTGAGATTGGCGAACAGTTAGAGTAGAACAACGCTCATCTCTAGTAGGGACAGCGCTGCTGATTTAGGGAGAGATATATCCTGCGAAATAGTTAGTATAAGGTCTGTAAAGGCTGCCAGATCAAACAAACAGTCCTTCTCAGGACTAATATCCATCCCAGATATCAGGCAGGCAGGCTGTATAGGAGACGCAGTGGTTATAACAGCAAACGCTGCATTACAGTCCTGTGTGCTCCTGTTGCTGAAATTGATGGACTTAGCTCCAGGTCTCGGGGGCCAGGAAAAATCCGTTTTTTTTTCATCTAAATCCTTTTTTTTTTCCTCCTTCACACTGTACAAATATCCATCTTATTAACCTTTTGGTGTCCCCCCCCCCCCAAAAAAAAAATAAAAGTGTGTCTCTGATTTTTCAGACACAAATATACAGTATCTGTTGAAAACAGTCTGGTGTAGGCTAGAGAAATAAAAGTGTGGTTTTGCAGTTCCATGGGCCATTTGTATCTAAAAAAACAGTTTGAGTGTGTCGCTCACTGTTCAGCCGCAAATATATATATTTAAAAAGTCTGGTATATACACCAGTAAATTATAACTGTGGTTTTGCTGTTCCACGGTAAAAAATCTCTATTATCCTGCTTTTGGCATTTTTTGCCATAATAAAAAATAATAGTGTCTCCTGATTGTTCAGACACAAATATATCTGTTGAAAATAGTCTGGTATACACCAGTAAATTATAACTGTGGTCTTGCTGTTAAAACGGTAAAAAATCTGTATTATCCTGCTTTTGGCATTTTTTGCTGTAAAAAAAAAAAATATTAGTGTCTCCCTGATTTTTCAGACACAAATATATCTGTTGAAAATAGTCTGGTGTAGGCCAGAGAGACAGAAGTGTGGTTTTGCTGTTCCACGGTAAAAAATCTCTATTATCCGGCTTTTGGCATTTTTTGCTGTAAAAATAAAAACTAATAGTGTCTCCCTGATTTTTCAGACACAAATATATCTGTTGAAAATAGTCTGGTGTAGGTGAGAGAAATAGAAGTGTGGTTTTGCAGTTCCATGGGCCATTTGTATGTTAAAAAAAAACAGTTTGAGTGTGTCGCTCACTGTTCAGCCGCAAATATATATATTTTAAAAAGTCTGGCATATACACCAGTAAATTATAACTGTGGTTTTGCTGTTCCATGATAAAAAATCTCTATTATCCTGCTTTTGCCGTAAAAATAAAAACTAATAGTGTCTCCTGATTGTTCAGATACAAATATATCTGTTGAAAATAGTCTGGTGTAGGCCTGAGAAATACACGTGTGGTTTTGCAGTTCCACGGGTCAAATCTCTGTATTATCCTGCTTTTTTGCATTTTTTGCTGTAAAGAAAAACAGTAGTGTCTCCTGATTGTTCAGACACAAATATATCTGTTGAAAATAGTCTGGTGTAGGCCCGAGAAATACAAGTGTGGTTTTGCAGTTCCACGGGTCAAATCTCTGTATTATACTGCTTTTTTTCCATTTTTTTGCCGTAAAGAAAAACAGTAGTGTCTCCCGATTGTTCAGACACAAATATATCTGTTGAAAATAGTCTGGTGTAGGCCCGAGAAAAACAAGTGTGGTTTTGCAGTTCCACGGGTCAAACCTCTGTATTATCCACTTTTGGGCCATTTTTACCTATAAAAAACAGTTTGAGGGTGTCGCTCACTGTTGAGGTGCAAATATATCTATTTAAAATTTTCTGGTATACCCCAGTAAATGATAACTGTGGTTTTGCCATTCAACGGTAAAAAATCTCTATTATTCAGGTTTTGGTATTTTTTCCGTAAAGAAAAACAGTAATAGTTTCTCCCTGATTGTTCAGATTGTTTAAAAGAGTCGGGTGTAGGCCAGAGAAATAGAACTGTGGTTTTCCTCTTCCATGGTTCTAATCTACTTTTTATTACCCTTTTTCCATTGATAGTGCGAGTGTAAGCTATTTTACTTCCTTTACAAAGGGCAAGGCGTGTGGCAAGGGACGTGGAAGTGGACGTTCTGGTGATGGTGCATGCAGAGAACGGGGCCGTGGCCAAGGTGAAAATGTGCCACAACGAACAGCCACATCTTCTCGCTCCCACTTCTTGACCGAATTACTAGGGAAGCACAGAACAACACCAGTATTGCGAACTGATCAGTGTGAACAGGTTATTAATTGGATAGCAGATAATACTTCCAGTTACCTGGGCACCACCACCTCCGGCCTGTCTTCCACACGGTCGACTCTTAGTAGCCGTGAGTCTCAACCGCATACTCCTCCTCACCCTGATGCTCCTTCCTCCCACCATGCCGAGTGTCGTCAGACATCAACTGATCCCACACTTGGACACTCTGAAGAGCTGTTCACTGGTCCATTTCCAGATTTGTGCCCCTCGCCTGCTCCGCTTGAAGTGGTGGAAGTGGAGATCCCATGAAGCGATGCCCAAATATTTGAACAGCCACGGCCACAGCAAGTCGATGCTGGCAATTTGTCACAAGAGGTGGACGATGACGAGACACAATTGCCAGGAAGTGAGGAGGAGGATCGTGGTGCGCAAGTGGAAGAGGAGGAGGTGGTGGATGATCTAGTAACTGACCCAACGTGGCAGGAGGACATGCAGAGTAAGGCCAGCAGCACACAGGGGGAGGGAGGCAGAGTACCGCAACAGGCAGGAACAAGCAGTGTGGGGGCCGCAGACAGAAGGCAGGCAACCGTTCCCCATAACACCAATACGAGGGACATTGCCAGTACAAGCGGTAGGTCTTCCAGAGTCTGGAATTTTTTTAAAGACTCTGCTGATAACCCCAAAAAGGCCATTTGTACCACCTGCCATGTCAGCATCAGCAGGGGTGACAAAACTACCAGCCTGACCACCACCAGCATGATCATGATCAGGCACATGGCAGCAAAGCACCCGACTTTGTGGGGCGAACCCCAGGGTCCACGACCAGTGTCAGCGCGGGTGTCACCACTGCTTCTTCCGCTGTTTTGCGTGCAATAGAACCCCCTGTTGTGTGTGCAAGGCAATCCCCTGTCCATACTGCATTCAAAGATACCCCCTCCTCTCAGTCTTCACTTGTTATGGCAGTTTCTCAAGAAACAGCATCAACGTCCACGTCCACGTCCCACCGCAGCATTCAATTGTCCATATCCTAGACCTTTGAACGAAAGCGGAAATTCGCAGCTAAAGCCCCACAGGCCACAGTCCTAAATTCGCACATTTCACGACTGCTTGCATTGGAAATGCTGCCTTTTAGGCTGGTGGAGACGGAATCCTTCCGCAACCTTATGGCAGTGGCTGTCCCTCGGTACTCGGTTCCCAGCCGACACTATTTTGCCCGGTGTACCATCCCCGCACTACACAAGCACGTGTCCCAAAACATCTGCCGTGCCCTCAACAACGCAGTTACTGGGAGAGTCCACCTGACAACGGACACGTGGACAAGTGCTTGTGGCCAGGAACGGTACATCTCCCTGACGGCACCCTGGGTAAACATAGTGGAAGCTGGGACCCAGTCGGACCTTGGGACGGAAAACATCCTCCCCACACCGAGGATTGCGGGCCCTATGTCAGAGTTGCCCCCACAGTGTACAGCTCCTGCGCATCATCCTCCGCCTCCTCATGTTCAGCCTCCATCTCAGATATCACCACATCAGTTACAAGCTGGAAGCACTGCAGTTCTGCCTCCGCCAAGTGGCAACAGGCTGTGCTGAAACTCATAAGCTTAGGTGATAAACCTCACACTGCTTGTGAGTTGTGGACAGCTGTGAAAGAGCAGGCAGATCTGTGGCTGAGACCGCTGAACCTACATCCAGGCATTGTCGTGTGTGACAATGGCCGTAACCTGGTGGCGGCCCTGAGGCAAGGCGAGATCACACACGTACCATGCCTGGCTCATGTGCTTAACCTCGTGGTTCAGTGGTTTCTTAAATCATACCCCGAGTTGCCAGATCTGCTAGTCAAAGTACGCCACCTGTCAGCTCATTTTCGCAAGTCGGCTACAGCTTCCGCCGCCCTTGCTGTGTTGCAGGAGCGTTTGCAGCTTTCATCACACCGACTGGTGTGTGATGTCCCCACACGTTGGAACTCTACCCTCCACATGTTGCAAAGGATTTGTGAGCAAAATAGAGCAGTTGTGGAGTACCAGCTGCAACAAGGCCGTCGATATTCAGGTCAGACTCCACACATAAGACCTCAGGAGTGGACCTGGATGTCTGACATCTGTACCATCTTGACAAACTTTGAGGAGTCCACCCAGATGGTGAGTGGCGATGACACCATCATTAGCGTCAGCATTCCACTTGTCTGTCTTTTGCAACGCTCTCTGCAGAGAATTAAAGAGGAGGCATTGCAGCCAGAGTATGATGAGATGGATCAAGAAGCCGTAGCAGTCGATTACACACAGCCCAGCCTCATCTCATCCCAAGGTGCATTGGCGGACAATGAGGAGGAGGAGGAAGAACAGGAGCTTGTATCATGCACTGTAGACGGTAGTACCTGTACAACTGTCATACCGTCGGTTCAGCATGGGTGGCCTGAGGACAAGGGGGGAGGAGGAGGAGGAGAGCATGGTCAGTCGTCATCTTGGAGAGGACACGGAAGTCTTGCCTGTTACCAGTCTGGCACGCATGGCTGACTTTATGTTACGCTGCCTTAACCGTGACCCTCGCATTGTCAAAATGTTTGGTGACAGTCATTACTGGTTGGTGACACTATTAGACCCCCGCTACAAGAAGAACTTTCATTCTCTTATTCCTGAGGTGGAGAGGTCTACAAAAATGGGGCAGTACCAGAAGGCCCTTGCTGCAGAACTGTTAAAAAAGTTCCCATCTGAACACGCTATCGGCAGAGGTCACAGTTCGTTGACCAACCAAGGCGTACAAGCGAGAGAGAGGCAAATCCAATCCAGCAGAGGCAGGGGAACACTGTCAACGTTCTGGGAGAGTTTTCTGAGACCCGCCCAGCTTACAGGCCCTGAGGCGCGGGGTACTCTCTCAAGGAGTGGAAAGTTTCAAAAGATGGTGAGGGAGTACCTTGCCGACTGTACCAGTGTCCTCCGTGATTCCTCTGTGCCTTTTAATTATTGGGTATCCAAGCTGGACACTTGGAATGAACTCGCTCTGTACGCCTTGGAGGTCTGGCCTATTAGCGTGTTATCGGAGCGTGTTTTTAGTGCCGCTGGGGGAATTATAACTGATAAGCGCACTCACCTGTCAACTGACAATGCTGACAAGCTGACCCTTATCAAAATGAACAAGGGCTGGATTGGGACAGACTTCTCATCACCACCAAATGATAGCAGAGTAACATAAAGTCAAATCCACTGTGTTTTTTCGGGAGGTGTATTCACATTCACCGCTTCACACCCACACATGGGTATACGCTTCCTCATTTCGGCAGTTTTATGTTCTTCTCCTTATCCTCAGCCTCCACCACTATACCACCAGGGTGACCGTGGTCCGTGTTGCCATTATTGAAAGTTCCTCCGTCCTTATTTTTGTCAGCTTTTGCTTGGAAGGCATAAGCAAAGACTGTGGGAGACCCTTTCCCCAATAATGGGAATAATATTTTTAGGATGCTGTACTGTATGGCTCTTGTAAGGGGCATTAAAAGCATGTTGTTAAGCTACTGGGACCTCCACGTCTCTTCTGAGGGGCATTAAAAGCGTCTTGTTAAGCTACTGCTACCTCCACCACTTTTCCGAGGGGCATTAAAACCGCCTTGTTAAGCTACTGGGACCTCCAAGTCTCTTCTGAGGGGCATTAAAACCGTCTTGTTAAGCTACTGGGACCTCCGCCACTTTTCCAACGGACATTAAAAGCGTCTTGTTAAACTACTGGGACCTCCACCAGTTTTCCGTGGGGCATTAAAACCGTCTTGTTAAGCTACTGGGACCTCCACGTCTCTTCGGAGGGGCATTAAAACCGTCTTGTTAAGCTACTGGGTCCTCCACGTCTCTTCTGAGGGGCATTAAAAGCGTCTTGTTAAACCACTCTGATCTCCACAGCTCTTCCAAGGGGCATTGAAATGTTGTTTTTAATTAACTCTAAACTCCACGACTCTATGAACGGGCATTGCATTTCCTCCTAATTTTTGGCAGCTTTTGCTTGGAAGGCATAAGCAAAGACTATTGGAGACCCACTCCCCAATAATGGGAATAATGTTTGTAATATGCTGTACTGCATGGCTCTTGTAAGGGGCATTGCAATTTCCTCCGTCCTAATTTTTGGCAGCTTTTGCTTGGAAGGTATAAGCAAAGACTATGGGAGACCCACTCCCCAATAATGGGAATAATGTTTGTAATATGCTGTACTGCATGGCTCTTGTAAGGGGCATTGCAATTTCCTCCGTCCTAATTTTTGGCAGCTTTTGCTTGGAAGGCATAAGCAAAGACTATGGGAGACCCACTCCCCAATAATGGGAATAATGTTTGTAATATGCTGTACTGCATGGCTCTTGTAGGGGCATTGCAAGTTCCTCCGTCCTAATTTTTGGCAGCTTTTGCTTGGAAGGCATAAGCAAATACTATGGGAGACACACTCCCCAATAATGGGAATAATGTTTGTTATATGCTGTACTGCATGGCTCTTGTAAGGGGCATTGCAATTTCCTCCTTCCTAATTTTTGGCAGCTTTTGCTTGGAAGGCATAAGCAAAGACTATGGGAGACCCACTTCCCAATAATGGGAATAATGTTTGGAATATGCTGTACTGCATAGCTCTTGTAAGGGGCATTGCAAGTTCCTCCGTCCTAATTTTTGGCAGCTTTTGCTTGGAAGGCATAAGCAAATACTATGGGAGACCCACTCCCCAATAATGGGAATAATGGTTGGAATATGCTGTACTGCATGGCTCTTGTAAGGGGCATTGCATCTTCCTCCGTCCTAATTTTTGGCAGCTTTTGCTTGGAAGGCATAAGCAAAGACTATGGGAGACCCACTCCCGAATAATGGGAATAATGTTTTTAAGATGCTGTACTGTATGGCTCTTGTAAGGGTCATTAAAACCGTTTTGTTAAGCTACTGCGACCTCCACCACTTTTCCGAGGGGCATTAAAACCGTCTTGTTAAGCTACTGTGACCTCCATGTCTCTTCAAAGGGGCATTAAAATCATCTTCTTAAGCCACTCTGAACTCCACAACTCTTCCAAGGGACATTGAAATGTTGTTTTTAATTACCTCTAACCTCCACGACTCTTCCAACGGGAATTGCATTTCCTCCTAATTTTAGTCAGCTTTTGCTTTTCAATGCAAAGGCGAAAACTAAGGGAGACCCACTCCCCAATAATGGGTAGAAGGCTTTTAGTACGCTGTAATCCACGTCTGTTTCAAGGGGCATTGCAGTTCCTCATAATTTTTGGAAAGCCTTCCATTCACTGCTTAGGCCAACAGTGTACAGGAGACCCAGTTGCTATAAATGGAAAAAACGGTTTAGTTAAGGCCCTCTGACCTCCATGTCATTTCCAAGGGGCATTGGAGTGCCTCAAAATTTTTGGTAGGCATTGCACTCACTGTATGCCCTATAACTGTGTAGCCGAATCGCTCCTTTTGTTACAGAAACATATCCTACAAGACATATGTGGTTGACTGGCCTGATATTGATGTGAATAGTCCCTGTTCCTCCTGCTCTTTCTCCTTTGCCACTACCTCATCCATCATTTATCACCTGAAGCTTTGTTTTAACAGGAGTCAAGAACTGGGATAGTAGCAGGAAAACATCCAGCAATCCTCAGGAGGAAGGATATGTGCTAAAACGCTGACCACCTCAGGCCTAGCCGCTACTACATACATGCGCTTGCATTCCAATAAAACAAAGCAGATGCTAACTTGTATCATCATCATCATGGTCCTCACCTTGGCACTCTCAACTCCCCTGATGGAGAAGCCAGGGCCAACCGGAGGAGTCTGGTTCTCTGGTGGACTCGTCCAATGCTGCCCTAAAGCAGGCTGGGCTAAGAAAAGTGTGTGTGGGGATGTTCCAAGGAGAAATAGGGGCGGCTGGGGACCGTTTATGGACACCCAGCTGCCCCCAGGCGGCAGGGGACCGTGTGTGGACACCCGGCCGCGGGGCGGCTGGGGACCGAGTATGGACACCCGGCTGCCCCCTGACGGCTGGGGACCGAGTGTGGACACCCGACCGCTGGGCGGCTGGGGACTGAGTATGGATACCAGGCCGCCAACGCAGCCATGACGTGGTTGCCAGATTCCGCCTCCACATGCCTAAAAGGCCCAATTTCCAGTGCAAGCATCAAGCAGTATGGTATTGCAGCCTGGGGGTGGGTGGGTGGCAGGCTGCACACTTACGCTTGCATTCCAAGAAAACAAAGCAGATGCTAACTTCTATCATCATCATCATGGTCCTCACATTGGCACTCTCAACTCACCTGATGGAGAAGCCAGGGCCCACCGGAGGAGTCTGGTTCTCTGGTGGGCTCGTACAATGTTGCCCTAAAGCAAGCTGGGCTAAGAAAAGTGTGTGGGGGGATGTTCCAAGGAGAAATAGGGGCGGCTGGGGACCGTTTATGGACACCCGTCTGCCCCCAGGGGGCTGGGGACCCTGTGTGGACACCCGGCCGCGGGGCGGCTGGGGACCGAGTATGGACACCCGGCCGCCCCCTGGTGGCTGGGGACCGAGTGTGGACACCCGGCCGCCGGGCGGCTGGGGACTGAGTATGGATTCCAGGCCGCCAATGCAGCCATGACGTGGTGGCCAGATTCCGGCTCCACATGCCTAAAAGGCCCAATTTCAAGTGCAAGCAAGCAGTATGGTATTGCAGCCTGGGGGTGGGTGGGTGGTTGGCTGTATATTTGCGCTTGCATTGCAAGGAATGGGGGAGGTACAATTGAACACTGCCCTGGGACAAGAACTTGCATGGGGATAGTTGCAAGTCTGCATCTTCTGATGCGGCAAGGATGACTTCTGATGGGCACACTTTTAGGCAGTGACCTGGGTGTCAGAGATGCTTCCATGGGTCGTCGCCATGCTGTTCCCATGTCTTGTCAGGACTGTATGCATGTGTCACACAGCACATGGCCAGATAAGGTTGTAAAATGTTAAAATGACATTTCCCGGTGAATGCATTTGTCACTGTTGAAAGCAATACAAAATTGCAAAAACGCATAAAAAATGCTACTTGTGAACATAGCCCAAGGTGTGGAGAAGTATTTTTTTTTGGTTATTTATTTTACCTTATACACAAGTCTTTACCCTGGAAAGGAACTTCCTTTGGAAGAGCATTGAGCTGTAGGGTGCATTGCTGCAAAAGGGGAAAAAAAAACAACTCTTTAAATCTCTTAGTTTGCGAGTGTGAACGAGCTGAGTGTGACCGGAGCGTAAGTGCGAACGAAAGTAAGTGTGTGACTTGTTTTTCAGTGACTTTGGATTCAGGGAGTTTGGAAGGGAGGAATTTGGACTGAATTGCTGTCTGTATTTTATTAATTCTTTACTTTTCTTTTTACTTAACATTCTGTCTATTGCAAACCCCATTAAGAAATGAGCTCCATTATTGGCAATGCTATCCAGTGTACATCTTGCCACATGTATGCAATCCTTGAACAGCCGGTCGTGGGTGCATACTGCTATGCGAGATGTGTGCACGTTGTGCGTTTGGAAGCCCAGGTACTGGATCTAAATGAGCAGCTGGCAACACTGAGATCCATTGACAATATGGAAAGGAGTCTGCTGCTCACTGAACAGCTGCTCACTGGGGTAGATGTGGGGGAGGGTGGTAGTAGGGAGCTGCAGGACAGTGAGGCCACTAGTTGGGTGACAGTTAGAAGGGGAGGTAGAGGAAGAGTGCCAGGGAGCCTAGTCCTGATCTGGCACACCCCAATAAGTTTGCAAACTTGGCAGATGAGGGGAGCGACGGTACAGGGGTAGCACTGCTGCAGCAAGGCATGTCCCCTGAAAGCCGGAGGAGTGTCAGCTCCAGTAAAGAGGGAAATGGGAGGGAGAGCAGGACAGGCCAGGCAGGTGCTGGTAGTGGGGGACTCAATTATTAGGGGAACAGATAGGGCAATCTGTCACAAAGACAGGGATCATCGAACAGTGTGCTGCCTACCTGGCGCTCGAGTCTGGCACATCGCTGATTGGGTTGACAGATTACTGGGAGGGGCTGGTGAGGATCCAGCGGTCATGGTGCACATTGGCACAAATGACAAAGTTAGAGGTAGGTGGAAGGTCCTTAAAGATGATTTCAGGGAATTAGGCTGCAAGCTGAAAGCAAGGACCTCCAAGGTGGTATTCTCTGAAATACTACCGGTACCATGTGCCACACCAGAGAGGCAACGGAAGATTAGGGAGATAAATAAGTGGCTCAAGAACTGGTGTAGGAAGGAGGGATTTGGGTTCCTGGAGAACTGGGCTGACTTCTCAGTTGGCTACAGACTCTACGCTAGGGACCGGCTGCACCTCAATGGGGAGGGTGCAGCTGTGCTGGGGGAGAAAATGGCTAGAAGGTTGGAGGAGTGTTTAAACTAGGGATTGGGGGGGAGGGTATTCATTTTATAGGTGGGGAACATAGTGCAGATAGTTACCTGGGCACAAAGATAGAAATTGGGGGTGGGGTTAGAACAGTCAATAAAGTAAGAAGGAATAGAGATACAGAGAGATACATAAAATGCATGTACACTAATACCAGAAGCCTCACCAACAAAATTGAGGAATTAGAATTAATTTTGTTGGAAAATAATTATGACATGGTAGGGATATCTGAGACATGGCTGGACGAGAGCCATGACTGGGCAGTTAATTTACAGGGCTATAGTCTGTTCAGAAATGTCCGTACAAACAAGCGAGGGGGGGGTGTGTGTTTATATGTAAAATCATCCTTAAAACCCATCTTGCAGGAGGATATATGTGAATATAATGAAAATGTAGAGTCCCTGTGGGTGGAGATAAGGGGAGGGGGAAAAAATAATAAATTACTGATAGGGGTTTGTTATAAGTCTCCAAAAATAATGGAAGTAGCGGAGAATATCCTCATAAAGCAAATAGATGAAGCAGCGACTCAAGGAGAAGTCATTGTTATGGGAGACTTCAACTGCCCTGAAATACATTGGGGGACAGAAACCTGTAGCTCAAGCAAAGGTAATAGGTTTTTGACAACTATGAGAGACAATTACCTTTCACAACTGGTTCAGGACCCAACAAGAAGGGGGGCACTGCTAGACCTAATATTAACCAATAGGCCAGACCGCATATCAAATATACGAGTTGGGGGTCACTTGGGTAATAGTGATCACGAAATAATACGTTTTCATGTAACCTTTAATAAGATGTGTAGTAGAGGGGTTACAAGGACACTAAACTTCAGGAGGGCAAATTTCCAACGTTGAGAGATGATCTTAGTGCAATAAACTGGGACGATATCCTGAGACATAAAGCTACACAAAGCAAATGGGAGACATTTATTAGCATCCTGAATAGGACCTGTGCACAATATATATCCTTTGGGAATAAACATGCTAGAAATAGGAGGAAACCACTATGGCTAAATAGAGCTGTAAGGGGCGCAATAAGTGACAAGAAGAAAGCATTTAGAGAACTAAAGCAAGTAGGTAGTGATGAGGCATTAAATAAATATAGAAAATTAAATAAATTCTGTAAAAAGCAAATCAAGGCAGCAAAGATTGAGGCAGAGAGAATCATTGCCAGAGAAAGTACAAATAACCCCAAAATATTCTTTAACTACATAAATAGTAAAAAATTAAAAAATGATAGTGTTGGCCCCCTTAAAAATAGTCTGGGGGAAATGGTGGATGAGGATGAGGAAAAATCCAATATGCTAAATGATTTTTTTTCAACCGTATTTACACAAGAAAATCGCATGACAGAAAACATGATCAGTGATAACAAAAATTCTCCATTAAATGTCACTTGCTTAACCCAGCAGGAAGTACGGCGGCATCTAAAAATCACAAAAGTTGACAAATCCCTGGGCCTGGATGGGATACACCCGCGAGTACTGCAGGAATTAAGTAACGTCATAGATAGACCATTATTTTCAATCCTTAAAGATTCCATAATAACAGGGTCTGTACCACACGACTGGCGTATAGCAAATGTGGTGCCAATATTCAAAAAGGGGACAAATACTGAACTTGGAAATTATAGGCCAGTAAGCTTAGCCTCTACTGTGGGTAAAATCCTGGAGGGTTTCCTAAGAGATGCTATACTAGAGTATCTGAAGAAGAATAACCTCATGACCCAATATCAACAACATGGGTTTACGAGGGACCGTTCCTGTCAAACTAATCTGATAAGTTTTTATGAGGAGGCAAGTTCCGGACTGGACCAAGGAAATGCAGTGGATGTTGTGTATATGGACTTTTCAAAAGCTTTTGATATGGTTACACACAAAAGGTTGATACATAAAATGAGAACAATGGGGATAGGGGAAAATATATGTATGTGGGTTAAGAATTGGCTCAGTGATAGGAAACAAAGGGTGGTTATTAATGGAAAACACTCAGACTGGGTCTCAGTTAACAGTGGGGTACCACAGGGGTCAGTATTGGGCCCCCTTCTTTTTAACATATTTATTAATGACCTTGTAGGGGGCATACAGAGTAATATTTCAATATTTGCAGATGACACTAAACTCTGCAGGGTAATCAATACAGAGAAGGACAATTTTATATTACAGGATGTTCTATGTAAACTAGAAGCTTGGGCTGATAAATGGCAAATAAACTTTAATGGGGATAAATGTAAGGTAATGCACTTGGGCAGAGGAAATAAAATGTATAATTATATGCTTAATTGTAAAACACTGGGCAAAACTGTAACTGAAAAAGACCTGGGTGTATTGGTGGACGACAAGCTCACATTTAGTGGCCAGTGTCAGGCAGCTTCTGCAAAGGCAAATAAAATAATGGGATGCATTAAAAGAGGCATAGGTGCTCATGAGGAGAACATAATTTTACCTCTATACAAGTTCATTAGTGCGACCACACTTAGAATACTGTGTACAGTTTTGGTCTCCATTGTATAAGAAAGACATAGCTGAACTAGAGAGGGTGCAGAGAAGAGCGACCAAGGTTATTAGAGGACTGGGGGGTCTGCAATACCAAGACAGGTTATTACACTTGGGGTTATTTACTGTGGAAAAACGAAGGCTTAGGGGTGATCTTATTACTATGTACAATGTAAGGAAAATATAAATGTCAGGAAAATGTTCTTCCATATCTGCCTGACAAAGATGTTCACCCCCCTCCCTTATTCCCCTTCTGCTCAGCACAAAAGCCCCAATTAACACACGCCTGGTAAAAAGTTTATGCAAACACGGCCAGCCAAGGAGTATTAGAACTTCGTTAGCAAGTAAGCATTTTGTCTCTGAAAGATGCAGGAGGTAATTAAAACGCAGGCTGGCACTAATTTGCGTGTAACCGTTGAAGCTGCTTCCTGAGCCTCAAAGGGAAATTTCTAGACGCATTGACTCCAATATGAGATATGAAATATGAAATCTTGTGAGTTCCATAGGTCCGACAGTAACGGGACCCATATGTGTAGTGACTCAATCAGCCCAGGAATGTATAGGTAGTTTTCCAGGGCTGTAACCAAAATCAGGGAGCTGTAGTGCAAAAACACCAGAATGGCAGACTGCAGTTATGTGATGTGTGATGTCTAAATAAAGATAAAATCATAAGGGAAAAAATGGCATAGTTTGCACGCTTCTGCGATCAACGAGCGATGAGTTATCGCAGAAGTTAGCGTTTTTAATAAAAATGTACAGGCTGGAGACCGGCCCACATGATGTCACCACAAGGGGCGTGTGGCCAGATCTCTCCTTAGGTATTAGAGAACCCTTGGAGAAGACAGGAGCACTCATTGCCAGGAGGGAATAAGACTTATAAGCAACGGGTCCTGTTCAATAACAGCATATTCCAACCAGAGAGCCCCTCCTCCATCTATATTGAATCGTCTCCACGATCGTATAGAGTAAGTTGTCTTCTTTTTACCCTGTTTATTTTATGTAACTGCCTATGTATTTTAATGTCTCCTTTATAACATCCTTGTATATATTTTTCCTAAACACTGCCTCCCTTTTGGATTAAATATAAAATTTAATAGTTCTGTTTCTTTTGTTCTGAAATCGTTCCCTTCCCCGAAGCCATATACGCTACCAAAACGCAGGAGTCCGGCCAGGCCTGTATTATATTTCAAACTCGGCCGGTGGTGGCAGAGAGTATTAATAATTGGGCTATCGTGAAGCTGACAGTGACCGTACGGAGGGCGTTAAACACTTTTTCCCGGCTGTGGAACCCAGGGTGTTGTGCCATACGCTCACTGGTCGCTTACCGATACCTACGTAGAGAGTAGTCTGGACGAAATACGGACAGCGTGTCGGCATGGTGAGATATTGTGTGATCTCCCCGGTGTCGTCCTGACTGTGTGTGTTGGAAATTCCTGACAAATTGGTGGTAGTGGTGGGACATCAGTGGCTGGATTGAGCAATCATTCCTGTCACTGAAAACTTGCATGGTTCTTGCGAGAATTCCGTGCAGAGTTTAAAGAAATGAGACTCAGTGTTTTAATATTTTTTTATCTGGGACATTACTATACGTGCAGCAGTTGCATCCCCTCCCTTCTCTTGTTTTTCTATCCTATCTTTTATTTGGCAATAATGGCTACATGTGGAGAGCCCTGGTATCACCAGCAGACGAAGACCACTATCACTGCCCTCTGTGAGCTGAGGCAGATTGACCCCACGGGCAAAACCAAGGTAAAAATGATTGCTGAACTGTTGCAAGGTGATGCAGAGCCTGTCCGACAGCAGAGCCCTGATGATGGGGTGGCCAGCAATGGCCCGAATGGTGCTGCTGCAGGGGTCCCACCTGTGATTACCAGCCATACCCGCAACCAGGGTAGTGTGGACCCCCACCTGCAGATGGCCCTGGAGCAGCTCGCCGCAGATGATCGTGATGGACGACTGCAGCTGATCCTGAAATTCCAGGAGCGAGCAGAGCAACGGGCCCAAGCCGACCGAGAGGCTGCTGAGCGACAAGCTGACCGAGCAGAGCGCCAGGCCCAAGCCGACCGAGAGGCTGCTGAGTGCCAGGCACAAGCTGACCGTGAGGAGCGCCAAGCTGACTGACAACACCAGCTGGAGCTAGCACGGATTCCGAAGGAGTCACCCTCTACGCAGACCCATGAGTCCAACAGTGCCAGCTGCTTTAAACCCCGTCCTGAGCACTTCCCTGTGATGGAAAAGGATGGGGACTTGGACACATTTCTGCGAGGCTTTGAAAAGGCCTGCAGGCAGTATCAGCTGTCCACGGACCAGTGGGCAAGATATTTAACTCCAGGGCTCCGAGGAAAAGCCTTGGAGGTGTTTGCTTCCCTCCCTCGAGAACAAGATGGAGACTATGAGGCAATCAAGCAGGCCCTGATAAAAAAGAACCAGCTGACTCCGGAGGTTTACCGGAAAAAGTTTAGAGCCCTCCAACGTGGACCACATGACACCTACAGTGATGTGGTAGACGGGCTCAGAACCAACTTTGAGCAGTGGATCCGAGGACTGTCAGTCACCACCTTCGAGAACCTGAAGGATCTGATGGTGAAGGACCAGTTTCTTCATCTTTGCCCAGTGGAAGTGAGACAGTTTGTGCTTGACCGGGGGCAGAGGGAAGCTGGCAAAGCAGCCCAGATCGCGGATACCTATGAGGCCAACCGCACACCAGAGGTGCGGAAGTCAGCCACCGCCAGCTGGAAAGGGGGTAAGCCGACAACTGCCCCCAGTGTGCCAGCCAGCTGGCCCTCAGCAGGTCCTGCCCCATCCTTTATCACCCGGCCCGCATCTAACTCCCGTAAGTGCTATACCTGTGACAAGACTGGTCACATCAGCCTCACCTGCCCGCAGAGGCAGAAGAAGAACCCCACACCTAAGGCCTAGGGGTCTGCTGCAGCAGTTCTTTTTGTGGGTGGGGTGGTTGGGGGGGTCTGTGACAATTTGCAATCAGTCACCGTGGGTGATAAAGTCACTATGGGGCTCAAGGATACCGGAGCCGAACGGACCCTCATCCGCCCTGAGTTGGTGACCCCTGAAGATCTTATCCCTGGGAAAACCCTGACTGTCACCGGGATTGGGGGTTTTCACCGTCCTTTGCCCATGGCCCGGGTTTTCCTAGACTGGGGTGCAGGGAGGGGGTTGCGGGAAGTGGGGGTGTCAGAGAACCTCCCGACCAATGTTTTATTGGGGACTGATCTGGGACGTTTGATTGCCCAATATGTTTCTGACAACACTTCCAGATCTGATATGTCATATAATGCCACTGTCGATGACGTCTGTGATGAGAATGCCAGTGATATGAACACTAATATGATGTATAATGATGACATGTATTGTGGTAACAGAATGCTCAGCCACGTCGCCCGGCGGGGTGATGTTGCTGAGGACCCCCAAGACGGAGCCAGCAACGAGTGCTGAGGGCGATGGGAGCAGGCCCGGGGACCTTGAAGCCAGTGGTCCCGTGCCGCCGCCCAGTGTCACGACGGACTGTGACTTGGCCGGTGGTTGCTGCCCCATGACTGACACAGCTCCTGAGGTATTGTCGGATGGTGGGGAGTTGGTGCCTCCAGCCTGTCAGGCTGATGGTAAGGGTTTGTTGTCCTCCGGGAAGATGGCCTACATAGCCGCTGTCACCCGGAGTATGAGTACCCAGAGCGCACGCGATGCGCTGCCTTCTGGGCCCTCATCCCATGGTGGGACAACAGAACTGGCTGTGGACCCATAGCCGGTCCCAGACCGTTCCAGTGAGGTTGGGGCCCTAACGTCGCTTCTGGCTACCTCCAGCCAGGAGTTCCAGGCGGCTCTGTGCACAGATGTCAGCCTAGAGGCATTAAGGGACCTCGCGGAGAAGCCCATCTCCGAATCCGATAAGGAGAGGGTATTCTGGGATAAGGCGAGGTTGTACCGAGAAACGGTCCCCTGTAACCCCCAACAGGAGTGGATGAGGGAGAGACAGCTGGTCGTGCCCTATCAGTTTAGGGAGGAGTTGTTGCGGGTTGCCCATGAGATTCCTCTAGCTGGACACTTGGGAGGCCGCAAAACAAAGGCCCGGCTGTCGCACCACTTCTATTGGCCCCAAATGGGGACAGACATTGCCAACTACTGTCGCTCCTGTATCACGTGCCAAAGAGTGGGGAAGTCGGGGCGTGCCCCCAAGGCTCCCCTGATCCCTTTGACCGTGATAGAGGAGCCTTTCCAGAGGATTGCTGTGGACATCATTGGCCCGCTGGCCATCCCCAGCAGCTCTGGAAAGCAGTTCATCCTTACTGTGGTAGACTATGCTACCCAGTACCCGGAGGCAGTAGCTCTGTCCTCCACTCGAGCCAATAAGGTGGCGGATGCCCTGCTGACCATTTTTTCACAGGTAGGATTTCCCAGGAAGATGCTCACAGACCAGGGGACTCAGTTCATGTCTCGCCTAATGGAAGCTCTCTGTAAGAAAATGCAGGTGCAGCACCTGGTATCAAGTTTATATCACCCACAGACCAATAGGTTGTGTGAACGATTCAATGGTACCCTTAAGCAGATGCTTAAGATGCTGGTCGAGTCACATGGGCACAACTGGGAGCAGTACCTACCACACCTGCTCTTTGCTTACAGAGAGGTACCACAGGCCTCGACGGGGTTCTCCCCCTTTGAGCTCCTGTATGGCCGACGAGTCCGGGGGCCCCTTGGTCTGGTAAGAGAATCCTGGGAAGGGGAACTGAACACCCCCGAAGTGTCCATCATAAAGTATGTCATGCGGCTCCGTGACAAAATGCAGGCCATGACGCAGCTGGTGCATGAGAATATGGTGCAGGCCCAGGCCAGCCAGAAGCTGTGGTACGATCGGAACGCCCGGGAGCGGGTGTACGAAGTTGGTCAGAAGGTGTGGGTCCTAGTCCCAATGACCCAGAAGAAGCTTCAGGCGGCCTGGGAAGGCCCATACCCCATATGCCAGCGCCTCAATGACGTGAACTACGTGGTCACCATTGACCATGCCATGAAGAGGCAGAAGGTCTTCCACGTCAACATGATGAAAGCTCATCATGACAGGGAGGCCTGTGCCCTTCCTGTATGTAGCGTCCCCGAAGAAGGCGAGACAGAAGTCCTGGTGGACTTACTGGCCGCCGCCCGGGACGGAGGGTCTATTGAGGATGCGGAATTCAATCCGCAGCTATCCACGGACCAGAAGTCCCAGCTGCGATAGGTGTTCCGGCCTTACTTGACCCTCTTCGCGGGTGTCCCCGGGAGGACACAGCTAGCTGTCCAGCAGGTGGACACAGGGAGTCACGCCCCAGTTCGTCAATCCGCTTACCGTGTCTCTCTAGAGGTGCAGAAAGACATGAAGGCGGAGATAGATGAGATGTTGGACCTAGGGGTGATCCAGCAGTCAAAAATTGCCTGGGCCTCGCCTGTAGTCCTGGTCCCCAAAAAGGACCGGACCACCCGGTTCTGCGTGGACTACAGGAGGCTAAATGCCATCACAGCTCCTGATGCGTACCCGATGCCACGCATCGATGAGCTGCTGGATCGCTTAGCCGGGGCAAGGTACTTGATAATTATGGACCTGAGTCGAGGATACTGGCAGATTCCTCTGTCTCAGGAGGCACAGGAGAGGTCCACCTTCATTACACCGTTCGGGTTGTATGAATCCCTTGTCATGCCCTTTGGCATGAGGAATGCACCTGCCACTTTCCAGCGATTAGTCAACCAGCTGCTCGAGGGACTGGAGGGGTTCGCGGTTGTGTACCTGGATGACATTGCCATCTTCAGTCCCACCTGGGAGGAACAGCTGGCACACCTGGAGCAGGTGCTCAGGCGAGTCCAGGGCGCTGGATTGACTATGAAGCCTGCAAAGTGTCAGGTAGGCATGACGGAGGTGCAGTACCTCGGACACCGAGTGGGTGGCGGAACTCTGAAGCCAGAGCCCGGGAAGGTTGATGCCATCACCTCCTGGCCCTCCCCCAAAACCAAGAAGCAGGTGATGTCCTTCTTGGGTACGGCAGGGTACTATAGGAAGTTTGTTCCCAACTATAGTGCCCTTGCTAAGCCTCTGATGGACCTCACGAAAAAGAAGCTGCTGCAGACAGTCGACTGGACAGCTGACTGTGATTGGTCCTTCACGGCGCTGAAAGCTGCCCTGGCCAGTTCCCCAGTACTGCAGGCTCCGGACTTCACCCAGCGGTTTGTAGTCCAAACGGACGCCAGTGCGTTTGGCCTGGGTGCTGTGCTCAGCCAGGTAAATGGGCAGGGGGAAGAGCATCCGGTGATGTTCCTCAGCCGCAAGCTCTTACCCCGGGAAGTGGCATACGCTATTGTGGAGAAGGAGTGCCTCGCTATAGTGTGGGCCCTGCGGAAGCTGCAGCCCTATCTATATGGGCGCAACTTCACCATAGTGACTGACCACAACCCCCTCAGCTGGCTGCACCGGGTGTCCGGTGACAATGGTAAACTACTGCGGTGGAGCCTGGTTCTACAGCAGAATGATTTTACCAATCAGCACAAGAAGGGTAGTGAACATGGCAACGCCGATGGGCTGTCTCGTCAAGGAGAGACCGAGGAGGTAGTCTTAAAGGGGCGATCTGTAAATCACCCCTTACGCCACCTCAAAGAGGGGGAGATATAAGGAAAATATAAATGTCAGGAAAATGTTTTTCCATATCTGCCTGACAAAGATGTTCACCCCCCTCCCTTATTCCCCTTCTGCTCAGCACAAAAGCCCCAATTAACACACGCCTCGTAAATAGTTTATGCAAACACGGCCAGCCAAGGAGTGTTATAACTTCGTTAGGAAGTAAACATTTTGTCTCTGAAAGACGCAGGAGGTAATTAAAACACAGGCTGGCACTAATTTGCGTGTAGCAGTTGAAGCTGCTTCCTGAGCCTCAAAGGGAAATTTCTACACGCACTGACTCCGATATGAAATATGAAATCTTGTGAGTTCCATAGGTCTGACAGTAACGGGACCCATATGTGTAGTGACCCAATCAGCCCAGGAATGTATAGTTAGTTTTCCAGGGCTGTAACCAAAATCAGGGAGCTGTTGCGCAAAAACACCAGAATGGCAGACTGAAGTTATGTGATGTGTGATATCTAAATAAAGATAAAATCATAAGGGAAAAAATGGCGTAGTTTGCACGCTTCTGCGATCAACGAGCGATGAGTTATTGCAGAAGTTAGCGTTTTTAATAAAAATGTACAGGCTGGAGACCGGCCCACATGATGTCACCACAAGGGGCGTGTGGCCAGATCTCCCCTTAGGTATAAGAGAACCCAAGGAGAAGACAGGAGCACTCATTGCCAGGGGGGAATAAGAATTATAAGCAACGGGTCCTGTTCAATAACAGCATGTTCCAACCAGAGAGCCCCTCCTCCACCTATATGTGCCATACGCTCACTGGTCGCTTACCGATACCTACGTAGAGAGTAGTCTGGATTGCGTGCTCGCGACTCCGGACGAAATACGGACAGCGTGACGGCATGTTGAGATATTGTGTGATCTCCCCAGTGTCGTCCTGACTGTGTGTGTTGGAAATTCCTGACAAATACAAGTATATGAGGGGACAGTACAAAGACCTTTCTACTGATCTTTTTACTCTGAGGCCTGAGACGGGGACAAGGGGGCATCGTCTACGTCTGGAGGAAAGAAGGTTTAATAATAATCACAGACGGGGATTCTTTACTGTAAGAGCAGTGAGACTATGGAACTCTCTGCCTCATGATGTTGTAATGAGTGATTCACTATTAAAATTTAAGAAGGGCATGGATGCCTTTCTTGAAAAGTATAATATTACAGGTTATATATACTAGATTCCTTGATAGGAATGTTGATCCAGGGAACTAGTCTGATTGTCTTATGGAGTCGGGAAGGAATTTTTTTCCCCAATGTGGAACTTAGTGTTTGCCACATGGGTTTTTTTTTGCCTTCCTCTGGATCATCATGTTAGGCTATGGGTTGAACTAGATGGACTCAGTCTACCTTCAACCTTAAAACTATGTATATTTCACAGGAAAACCGTTTCAGTTTCGTTTTTGATCATTTTATTGTGAGCCCTTAAAAGTGTCTTAATACCTCTGACCACGTTGTTGACCGCAGCGACCTGAGGGTCAGAAATGCTTCCTGGGGCGATCCCCATGCTGTCCCCATGTCATTTGAGCACTGTCACTATCGTTTTGGGCACTTGTTAGGCTTTTAAAAGACTGCCGGGGGTGTCGCCGCAAAAATGCTCGGGTCTCCCATAGACTAACATTGGGCTCGTTGCTCGGGTCGAGCACTCGAGTATCACGGCGAGCTCGGCTTCGAGCACCCGAGCATTTTAGTGCTCGCTCAACACTAGTAATAAGAGATAGCTGTAGCCCCTGGGCAGCTCCCCTGGTCCTGGTCAGGAAAAGTGATGGAAGCATGAGGATGTGTGTAGATTACAGACAGGTAAATCGCATAACACACAAAGATGCATACCCTTTGCCCCGTATAGAGGAATCCCTGGCTGCATTAAAGTCTGCAAATTACTTCTCTACCCTTGACCTCACTAGTGGGTACTGGCAAGTAGCAGTTGCGGAAGAGGACCGGGAGAAGATGGCCTTCACTACCCCGATGGGACTCTGCGAGTTCAATAGTATGCCGTTCGGACTCTGCAACGCCCCTGGAACGTTCCAGAGATTGATGGAGTGCTGTTTGGGACATCGTAACTTCGAGACCGTGCTGCTATACCTGGATGACGTGATAGTGTACTCCCAGATGTATGAGGATCATTTGAAGCACCTGGCGGAGGTATTTGAGTCGTTGTCCCGGAATGGGATGAAATTGAAGCCTTCCAAGTGCCACCTGCTCAAACGGAAGGTTCAGTACCTGGGGCAAATCGTCAGTCCAGAAGGAGTAGCACTAGACTCGGAGAAGGTCACTGCCATCCAGAAATGGCAGGAGCCAAAGAATCTCAAGGAGGTACGTCAGTTCCAGGGACTGGTAGGTTATTACCGGAGATTTGTGAAGGACTACACCAAGAAGGCAGTGCCTTTGCAAGATCTCCTGGTAGGACAGTCCAACAGAGGCAAGAACTCCCCCTTCCAGTGGGGTAAAGAGCAGGCTGAGTC
This sequence comes from Phyllobates terribilis, assembly GCF_046119375.1. Taxonomy (NCBI): domain Eukaryota; kingdom Metazoa; phylum Chordata; class Amphibia; order Anura; family Dendrobatidae; genus Phyllobates; species Phyllobates terribilis. The sequence goes on from NW_027362772.1 coordinate 245,634,841, forward strand.
CTTTGCAGTGATGAAAGAGATCCAGACTGGCGAAGAAATCCAGGCCTACCCTGACTACAGCCAACCATTCCTGCTGTACACTGATGCCGCATGGATACCCGGATAAGGTGTTGACTAGTGTTGATCGAGCACTAAAATGCTCGGGTGCTCGAAGATCGGGCCGAGCTCGCCGTGATACTCGGGTGCTTGACCCGAGCAACGAGCCCAATGTTAGTCTATGGGAGACCCGAGCATTTTTGGCGCGGCACCCCCGGCAGTCTTTTAAAAGCCTAACAAGTGCCCAAAACGATAGTGACAGTGCTCAAATGACATGGGAACAGCATGGGGATCGCCCCAGGAAGCATTTCTGATGCCCAGGTCACTGCTGTCAACAACGTGGTCAGAGGTATTAAGCCACTTTTAAGGGCTCACAATAAAACGTTCAAAAACGAAACTGAAACTGCTTTCCTGTGAAATATGTTAAGGAACTTCGTTTCCAGGGTAAAGAAGACTTGTGTATAAGGTAAAATAAATAACCCCCCCAAAAAAATACTCCTCCACACCTTGGGCTATGTTCACAAGTAGCATTTTTTATGTGTTTTCGCACTTTTTTATTGCTTTCAACTGTGACAAATGCATTCACCAGGAAATGTCATTTTAACATTTTACAACCTTATCTGGCCATGTGCTGTGTGACACATGCATACAGTGCTGAAAAGACATGGGAACAGCATGGGGAAGACCCCTGGAAGCATCTCTGACACCTAGGACACTGCATAAAAGTGTGCCCATCAGAAGTCATCATTGCCGCATCAGAAGATGCAGACTTGCAACTATCCCCATGCAAGTTCTTGTCCCAGGGCAGTGTTCAATTGTACCTCCCCCATTCCTTGCAATGCAAGCGCAAATATGCAGCCAACCACCCACCCACCCCCAGGGCTGCAATACCATACTGCTTGCTTGCACTTGAAATTGGGCCTTTTAGGCATGTGGAGGCGGAATCTGGCCACAACGTCATGGCTGCATTGGCGGCCTGGAATCCATACTCAGTCCCCAGCCGCCCGGCGGCCGGGTGTCCACACTCGGTCCCCAGCTGCCAGGGGGCGGCTGGGTGTCCATACTCGGTCCCCAGCCGCCCCGCGGCCGGGTGTCCACACACAGTCTCCAGCCGTCTGGGGGCAGTCGCGTGTCCATAAACGGTCCCCAGCCGCCCCTATTTCTCCTGTCAACTTCCCCCCACACACTTTTCTTAGCCCAGCCTGCTTTAGGGCAGCATTGGACGAGACCACAAGAGAACCAGACTTCTCTGGTGGGCCCTGGCTTCTCCATCAGGTGAGTTGAGAGTGCCAAGGTGAGGAGCATGATGATGATGATAGAAGTTAGCATCTGCTTTGTTTTCTTTTAATGCAAGCATAAGTGTGCAGCCTGCCACCCACCCACTCCCAGGCTGCAATGCCATACTGCTAGCTTGCACTTGAAATGGGGCCTTTTAGTTTGGAGGGGGCCGAAGCTGGCCACTACCTCATGGCTGCTTCAGCAGCGAGGTATCCATACTCAGTCCCCAGCCGCCCCTATTTGTCCCGGTGTGCCTTATACATAAGATTAAGCGCGTATACCAAAACATTACCTGTGCCCTCCTCAGTGCATTTAGTGGGAAGGACAGCCTATTCCGCTGTAGTGTGTGCATGCCAAACCCCTTTTCATGGTACATGCGAAGATGCCTCCCACCCTGCACCTGTCGTTGCAGACTTGCAACTATCCCCGTTCAAGTCCTTGTCTCAGGGCAGTGTTCAATTGTACCTGTCCCATTCTTTGCAATGCAAGCGCAAGTATGCAGCCTGCCACCCACCCACCTCCAGGCTGCAATACCATACTGCTTGCTTGCTTGCACTTGAAATTGGGCCTTTTAGGCATGTTGAGGCGGAATCTGGCCACCACGTCATGGCTGTGTTGGTGGCCTGGAATCCATACTCAGTCCCCAGCTGCCCGGCGGCCGGGTGTCCACACTCGGTCCCCAGCCGCCAGGGGGCGGCCGGATGTCCATACTCGGTCCCCAGCCGCCCCGCGGCCGGGTGTCCACACACGATCCCCAGCCACCTGGGGGCAGCCGGGAGTCCATAAACGGTCCCCAGCCGCCCCTATTTCTCCTTGGAACATCCCCCCACACACTTTTCTTAGCCGGGCCTGCTTTAGGGCAGCATTGGACGAGCCTACCAGAGAGCCAGACTCCTCCAGTGGGCCCTGGCTTCTCCATCAGGGGAGTTGAGAGTGCCAAGGTGAGGACCATGATGATGATGATACAAGTTAGCATCTGCTTTGTTTTATTGGAATGCAAGCGCATGTATGTAGTAGCGGCTAGGCCTGAGGTGGTCAGCGTTTTGGCGCATATCCTACCTCCTCCGAGGATTGCTGGATGTTTTCCTGCTACTATCCCAGTTCCATGACTCCCGTTAAAACAATGCTTCAGGTGATAAATGATGGATGAGGTAGTGGCAAAGGAGAAAGAGCAGGAGGACCAGGGACCATTCACATCAATATCAGGCCAGTCAACCACATATGTCTTGTAGGATATGTTTCTGTAACAAAAGGAACAGTTCGGCTACACAGTTATAGGACATACAGCGAGTGCAATGCCTACCAAAAATTTTGAGGCACTACTGTGGCACCCCAGGGGTCTGGTTTCCACAGTAATAGCAATATTACGTCTGTGAGCAGGTGGGAGGTTTCCTGGTCAGACATCCTATGCATGCCACACCTCCTGCCCAGTCCTGGGAGGGGAAGAACTTCCCCTATATAAAACTAGGGCTGAGGCAGGGTTAGAGAGAGAAGAAGAGGAGTCCCAGACAGAGACATAGTCTGGTCTGGAGTGGAGCAGCTTTAGGAACAAGAAAGATCAGGAGCTCTGTGGGAGCTGTGCTAAAAGAGATCAGGGGCTGGAAGCTGTAGAGCTCGCCCTGATTGAAGAGTTCTTACCGGACCCGGGGTCCGAGGCTGTGGGGACTAATCCTTACCCAGCAGCAGAAACCGCCCGGCAGGGGATTTCAGGTCCTCTGGCCACGAAACCCGAAGGCACAGTCACACGCAAGGGACCAGCACCGCCGTCGTGGAGCGGAAGCTACCAGAAGGCCCCGAGTCACCGGCCATACGGGTGAGCACCACACGGTACACTCAGGGACGTGGGCTACTTTTACCAGCCTCTAGCAAGGTAGCCAGAAGAGTACGATTAGTTGGGGAGGCCTACAACTCCGCCTGGCCAGGGGAGATCCCATCAGCTCACGGACTGACCAGGCCCCGATCGCTAGCCAGTACTCCGGGAGGGTCTACCTTGTCACCAGTAAAGACCCAAAACTACACCGCACCGTCTCTGAGTGGTTCCTGCTACCCCCTTCAAACACGTCGGCTGCCCTGAGGCCATACCCCTCCCGTTGGGGGTCCTACCAGCTACGCTGCACAACCTTACCACCGGCCTCAGCGGTCTGCCCTGCAGCGGCAGCTTCATAGCCGCATTCAACGGGTGGCGTAGTCGAACCTTCTAACATCTACTGCTAAAGACTGCCACTCAGTTTGTCTCCCTGAGCACGGACCGGGTCACCGCCACGAGACTACTACCCCTATCAGATCCGGCTCCGGGTAGGCCCCCGCGCGCGCAACGCTACTCAGCAGAGGCCCAGGGGCGCGTCAACTTTTGGCGTAGTCGGCAGGATTTCGTGCCCGCAACCAACGGGTACTGCGTGCCTGAAAAAGAGACTTTTAAACTTACCTGTGGTGAAGATTCCCGCCATCCGGCGCCATCTTCTGCCTTCTTCCCGCCATCCGTGAAGTTTTCCCGCCATCCGGCGCCATCTTCTGCCTTCTTCCCGCCATCCGTGGAGTTTTCCCGCCGTTGGACGCCATCTTGAAGACGCCGCGCGGGAAGAAGGGGGGCGTGGACTCCGAAAAGCCCGCGAGAACTGAAGCCCCGCCTCACGTCCGGACGTTGCGTAAGGTCCTGGAAGGATCCCAGCAGACGCCGACGTCACAGGAGCGCGACGGAAGGTTGTCGACCCTGACGATCCACTGCGGAGCCGCGGCCTACGGAAGAGGATCATCGCAAGGTAGGCCACGGTCCACTAGGGGGGAGGAAGATGTCGGATACGGAGGAGAGCTTCACTGCCGCAGCCACCGCCAGCGCCACCGCTGCTGCGGTCATGCCTTTCACTATACCCTATATCCCGGGGGCAGCCTGGCTACCTCAGTACTCAGGAGAGTCACATACCCTGAATGACTTTAGAGAAAAGCTGGATAGCCTCTTCCAGGTGTACCCCCTCAGAGAAAAACAAAAAGTGAGCATCCTGGTGGCCCAACTAACCGGGGCAGCCCAAAGGGAGGTAAAGTCCTGGCCACCTGGGAGGAGGACTGTCGCAGGGATATTAACCCGGCTGAAGGACACCTTTGATACCCGCACCTCAGCCGAGATTAAGCTTAGATTCTACGGGTGCAAACAGCGAGCACATGAGAGTATAAGAGACTATGCTTTAAACCTACAAGAGGCCCTGAGAGCCATTAAGCAGACCGACCCTGACGGCGTGGGAAACGAGGACAGGCTGTTGACCGAACAATTTATAGAGGGACTATATTGCAATGCCCACCGAACCCAGTTGCGGGCAATGGCCTTACAGGATCCTCATCTGGACTTTGCACAGTTCAAGGACAGAGCCATCCGGGTGCTTCGAGAACCGGCACCGGGTGGCGTTGTGACCCACAGGCGCCCTACTACCGCTTACCACCAGGAGGCGGCGCCCTTGTCGGCAGGGCCTGTGGGAGCTGATGCGCAGGCTTTGAACAATGACCCGGCTCCAGACCTGCACCATCAGGTCCAAGAGCTAGCTAAAAGCGTTGCCGCGCTAACCCGAACTGTGCAGTCGTTACAGGTTTCTGCTCCAGGGAAGATCCAGCTGGCATCCGGACCGGAGGACATCCCGTGGCGTCGACCAAGGAGGACCCCACCGGCCAGAGGAAGACCCAGCGACCGATACAATGAGGACGGACAACCCATCTGCAGCCGCTGCAATCAACCCGGACATATGGCAAGGTACTGTCCTTTAAACTGGCACAACCTGGGGTAGAGGGCCAACCCCCAGGAATAAGATCACCAGGCCCATCGAACTGGCGTGACAAATACGTGGGAGGACGTCCAGTCTTGCCTGTAGTACTGGATGGCATTCCTATGAGTGCCCTACTTGACACCGGGTCACAGGTCACCACCATCCCGTACGTGCTCTTTAAGCAGTACTGGAATGACTCGGATATAACCCGCTACCCTGACGACGACTTGAGTATCATCGCCAGCAATGGTCAACCCGTGCCACAGATCGGATTCAAAGAGATGACCATTAAAATCGGTAGAGTCGAACTGGCAGCACAGGGACTGATCATTGTAGACATTGACAAGCGCGAGAGTCACCCAAAGATAACTCTAGGAACTAATGTGATTGAAAATTGTCTTGCAGAGGTGATTTTCATTTTACAGCAGGTTGCCAAGAACGCCAGCTCCGGCCAGCAGCGAGTGCTCCAAAAAGAGATCCGGGCACTGATGCGGCGGCAACAGGTGGAACTCTCCGGTGGTGAGATTGGAAGCGTGAGAATGTGTGACCCTTTCCCTATTGCCATGCCCCCAAAAAGTGAAATGATGATTTGGTGCCGGGCAGCTATTGGTCTAAGAGGTAGAGACTACCAAGCAATGGTAGAACCCGTCTACTCAGACAGTAGGCCCACCATTCTGACAGCACGGGGGGTGGTTGATGTACGCCATGGGAGGGTGCCCGTTCGCATAATAAACATCGGGAAGAGAGAAGTACACCTGCCCCGGTATGCTACGCTAGCCAAATTGTATACCATCAACCAAAATTCTGTACAGTCCGTGGAACCCTTGCCTCCATCTCATCCAGAGGAAGGTAACGGCTCTAAGAAAACAATAGAGGACTGGTGTCAGCAACTACATTTGGGTACTGACTCCACTCCCTCACACCAGAAACAGGGAGTCTATCGGGTGGTTCAAGAGTACGAGAGAGTGTTTAGTAAACACCCGTTAGACTTCGGGCGAGTAAAGGGGTTAGAACATCATATCCCCACGGGAGACCATCCTCCCATAAAGGAGAGATACCGACCCGTACCCCCTGCACACTACCAACACGCCAAGGGGATGCTTAGAGACATGAAGGAGGCTGGGGTAATCAGGGATAGCTGTAGCCCCTGGGCAGCTCCACTAGTCTTGGTTAAAAAGAAAGACAACACCATGAGAATGTGTGTAGATTACCGGAAAATCAACCGTATCACACACAAAGATGCGTACCCCTTACCAAGGATAGAGGAGTCTTTGGCTGCTTTAAGATCTGCTAACTTCTTCTCTACTTTGGATCTCACTAGCGGGTACTGGCAGGTTCCTGTAGCAGAGGCGGACCGGGAGAAGACCGCATTCACCACCCCGATGGGACTTAGCGAGTTTACCTGCATGCCGTTCGGACTCTGCAACGCACCAGGAACCTTCCAACGGTTGATGGAATGCTGTCTGGGACACCGAAACTTCGAGACGGTCCTGTTATACCTGGATGATGTCATCGTCTACTCCAAGACCTACGAGGACCACCTGAAACACCTGGCAGAAGTGTTCGAAGCCCTGGCAAACTACGGCCTAAAGGTGAAACCCTCCAAGTGTCACCTCCTGAAACCAAAGGTGCAGTACCTGGGACACGTGGTGAGTGCTGACGGAGTGGCTCCCGACCCTGATAAGATCACCGCAATTAAGGAATGGCCAAGCCCCTCCAGCGTAAAGGAAGTGCGGCAGTTCCTCGGGTTGGTAGGCTACTACCGAAGGTTCATTCCCGGTTTCACCAAAAAGGCAGCTCCTATGCAGGACCTCCTGATAGGCCAGTCCAGGAAGGCCAAGAACCAGAAGCTGCCCTTCAGATGGGAGAAGTTGGAAGAAGAGTCCTTCCGCCAGCTGAAGATGGCCCTCACGGGGGATGAAATCCTGGCGTACCCTGATTACAGCCAGCCCTTTATCCTCTACACCGACGCAAGTAACATCGGGCTAGGAGCCGTACTGTCCCAGATCTAGCAGGGGAAGGAACGGGTAATTGCTTACGCCAGCCGAAAACTGCGACCCACCGAAAGAAACCCTGAGAATTACAGCTCATTCAAACTAGAATTCCTGGCAGTGGTGTGGGCAGTCACCGAACGCTTTAAGCACTACCTCGCCTCTTCCCGGTTCACCGTGTACACGGATAACAACCCGTTGACACACCTGGATACGGCAAGACTCGGTGCCCTGGAGCAGAGATGGATGGCCCGCCTGTCCAACTATGAGTTCACGATTAAATACCGGGCAGGACGCTCCAATACCAACGCGGATGCCTTGTCCAGAATGCCAAACCTACCGGACGTAGGGGAAGATCCAGAGGAACTGGAAGAGGTTGAACTCCCCGCGTTCCACCGTTATGGGACTACCCAGTATTCCCACCGTGTAAGGGGTAAGCAATCCGCTACGTTCAACCCTTTACCTCATTACAACTGGGCGGAAACGCAAGACAGTGACCCCGCCGTCCGACTGGTGAAGGAGATGTTGACTCAGCCAGATGCCCGCCTTGACCCAGACGCTCCGGAGGAGACTAAGCAACTGTGGAAGGAGAAAAGTAGGCTGTTCCTCTACAGGGAGAAGTTGTGCCGGAGAATGGTTAACTCTCGAACACATGAGTTGACCTGGCAGGTAGTGGTCCCCAGACGAGACGCGGCTATGATTCTGGAGGCGTACCACAACGGAGCAGGACATTTCGGGTGGAAGAAGCTGGAGTTCTTATTGCGTGAGCAGTTCTACTGGGTAGGCATGAGAGGAGCCATCGAGAGGTGGTGCAGAGACTGTGGACCGTGCCACCTAAGAAGGAAGGACCGTGCCAGCCAGAAGACTCCCTTGCAGCCCATCATCACCCGACAGCCACTGGAACTGGTAGCCCTGGACCATGTGAAACTGGCTCCAAGCAGATCTGGGTATGTCTACGCCCTCACAATCGTAGATCATTACTCCCGGTTCCTGGTGGTGGTCCCGGTCAAGGACTTAACGGCTCAAACAGCAGCTAGAGCCTTCCAGCAGCACTTCTGCCGTCCACACGGATACCCGGAGCAGGTGCTGATGGACCAGGGACCTGCCTTTGAAGCGGAAGTCTTCCAGGAGTTCTGTACTCTGTATGGCTGCCGGAAGATAAGAACAACACCCTATCATCCGCAAACCAATGGGCTCTGCGAGAAAATGAACCAGGTGGTGATAGATCTTCTAAAAACATTGCCCCTGGAGGAACGCAGTCTGTGGCCTGAGAAACTGCCTGATCTGGTGGACCTATACAACCACATCCCGGTAGGTTCTACCAACTGTACCCCGGCTTACCTAATGAGAGCAAGACCTGGTAAGCTTCCTGTTGATCTGGAGATGGGAGTCCTGACACCCGAGGACACTTCACCAGAAGCAGACTGGGACACAGAAAGGCAGCAGCAGTACCGGAAAGTACAGGAGAGCGTGGAGCGAAGTCTCTGTCAAGCTAGAGAAAGACAGGAGAAGACTTACAACCAGTATGTTCCCGCTGTTCCCCTGGTACCTGGAGAGCAGGTCTTGAAGAGGAAGAGATGCCTCCACAAGTTGGACGACCAGTGGGAGAAGGACCCATACACCGTACTGCCCTCAAGCCATGAGAACCCGAAAGTCTGCATAATCAGTAAGGACGGAGGAGAAACCACAGCCATTGTCTCCCGATATCACCTGAAGAAGTGTCCCGAACAGCTACGAAGCCCTGAAGAAGAACAAGAAGACCCTCGACCCGCAGAGGAAAGGGAAGATATGGTCAGTACTGTGCTCGGAGACTTCCCTCGGTCTTGGACTCAAGTCAATGGCGCTGTTGTGGTACCCGTCCTCACCTTCCTCCAACCAGCATCTCAAGTACCTACGGAGAAACAGGTAGAGCTGGAAGAGCAGCCGGTCCAGGAGGCAGAAGACCCCACACAAGCAGACCAGGAGGATCAACCCTCTGCTTATAGTGAGCCTGCCGTACCCCTAGTGAGCCAAAGAGCCCGTAGACAGCTGCCCAGTTTATCTTTGACAGCTCCTACACCCCGTAGCTCAGAACCAGTCAGTCAGATCCGTAGGTCCACTAGAGCCACTAGAGGCCAGTTGCCCGTACGTTGGAGGATCTAGGTGTTTAGACTGTTTATTTGTATTTATCTGTTTTCTGTTACTTGTAAATAATTGTGTATTTTTAGTTATTTTATAGGTGTCGTTTAGGGATTATCTGGAATCCTTTGTACATATGTTGGAGCGTAACCCAGGAAAGGACTAAGACTGTTAAAGACTCGGGGTAGGACAGACCCCTACCTGGTTACGGCTCCCGGTCTCTTGGTGAAATGGACACCTTTGTTTTCTTCAAAGACTGCACCCGGTTGCGGACATGCCGTGACCATCTTAATGTGTTTTTCCTTATTGTACTGTTTCTGTTTTTACTTGTTATGTTTTACAAAAATATGTTTAGTCCCGGAGTACTAAATTTTACTAGGGGGGAATGTGGCACCCCAGGGGTCTGGTTTCCACAGTAATAGCAATATTACGTCTGTGAGCAGGTGGGAGGTTTCCTGGTCAGACATCCTATGCATGCCATACCTCCTGCCCAGTCCTGGGAGGGGAAGAACTTCCCCTATATAAAACTAGGGCTGAGGCAGGGTTAGAGAGAGAAGAAGAGGAGTCCCAGACAGAGACATAGTCTGGTCTGGAGTGGAGCAGCTTTAGGAACAAGAAAGATCAGGAGCTCTGTGGGAGCTGTGCTAAAAGAGATCAGGGGCTGGAAGCTGTAGAGCTCGCCCTGATTGAAGAGTTCTTACCGGACCCGGGGTCCGAGGCTGTGGGGACTAATCCTTACCCAGCAGCAGAAACCGCCCGGCAGGGGATTTCAGGTCCTCTGGCCACGAAACCCGAAGGCACGGTCACACGCAAGGGACCAGCACCGCCGTCGTGGAGCGGAAGCTACCAGAAGGCCCCGAGTCACCGGCCATACGGGTGAGCACCACACGGTACACTCAGGGACGTGGGCTACTTTTACCAGCCTCTAGCAAGGTAGCCAGAAGAGTACGATTAGTTGGGGAGGCCTACAACTCCGCCTGGCCAGGGGAGATCCCATCAGCTCACGGACTGACCAGGCCCCGATCGCTGACCAGAACTCCGGGAGGGTCTACCTTGTCACCAGTAAAGACCCAAAACTACACCGCACCGTCTCTGAGTGGTTCCTGCTACCCCCTTCAAACACGTCGGCTGACCTGAGGCCATACCCCTCCCATTGGGGGTCCTACCAGCTACGCTGCACAACCTTACCACCGGCCTCAGCGGTCTGCCCTGCAGCGGCGGCTTCATAGCCGCATTCAACGGGTGGCATAGTCGAACCTTCTAACATCTACTGCTAAAGACTGCCACTCAGTTTGACTCCCTGGGCACGGACCGGGTCACCGCCACGAGACTACTACCCCTATCAGATCCGGCTCCGGGTAGGCCCCCGCGCGCGCAACGCTACTCAGCACAGGCCCAGGGGCGCGTCACTACAATGCCCCTTGGAAATGACATGGAGGTCAGAGGGCCTTAACTAAACCGTTTTTTCCATTTATAGCAACTGGGTGTCCTGTACACTGTTAGCCTAAGCAGTGAATGGAAGGCTTTCCAAAAATTGTGAGGAACTGCAATGCCCCTTGAAACAGACGTGGATTACAGCATACTAAAAACCTTCTACCCATTATTGGGGAGTGGGTCTCCCTTAGTTTTCGCCTTTGCATTGAAAAGCAAAAGCTGACTAAAATTAGGAGGAAATGCAATTCCCGTTGGAAGAGTCGTGGAGGTTAGAGGTAATTAAAAACAACATTTCAATGACCCCTTGGAAGAGTTGTGGAATTCAGAGTGGCTTAAGAAGAAGCTTTTAATGCCCCTTTGAAGAGACGTGGAGGTCACAGTAGCTTAACAAGACAGTTTTAATGCCCCTCGGAAAAGACTTGGAGGTCCCAGTAGCTTAACAAGACGGTTTGAATGCCCCTTGGTAGAGACGTAGAGGTCACAGTAGCTTAACAAGACGGTTTTAATGCCCCTCAGAAAAGTGGTGGAGGTCGCAGTAGCTTAACAAGATGGTTTTAATGCCCCTCGGAAAAGATGTGGAGGTCCCAGTAGCTTAACAAGACAGTTTGAATGCCCCTTGGTACAGACGTGGAGGTCACAGTAGCTTAACAAGATGCTTTTAATGCCCCTTACAAGAGCCATACAGTACAGCATCTTAAAAATATTATTCCCATTATTGGGGAGTGGGTCTCCCACAGTCTTTGCTTATGCCTTCCAAGCAAAAGCTGAGAAAAATAAGGACGGAGGAACTTTCAATAATGGCAACACGGACCACGGTCACCCTGGTGGTATAGTGGTGGTGAAGGCTGAGGATTAGGAGAAGAACATAAAACAGCCGAAATGAGGAAGCGTATACCCATGTGTGGGTGTGAAGCGGTGCATGTGAATACACCTCCCGAAATAACACGGTGGATTTGACTTTATATTACTCTGCTGTCATTTGGTGGTGATGAGAAGTCTGGCCCAATCGAGCCCTTGTTCATTTTGATAAGGGTCAGCTTGTCAGCATTGCCAGTTGACAGGCGAGTGTGCTTATCAGTTATAATTCCCCCAGCGGCACTAAAAACACGCTCCGATAACACGCTAGTGGCAGGGCAGGCCAGGACCTCCAAGGCATACAGAGCGAGTTCATTCCAAGTGTCCAGCTTGGATACCCAATAATTAAAAGGCACAGAGGAATCACGGAGGATGCTGGTACGGTCGGCAAGGTACTCCCTCACCATCTTTTGAAACTTTCCACTCCTTGTGAGAGTACCCCGCGCCTCAGGGTCTGTCCGAAGGGAGGGTTTGTGAAAACTGTCCCAGAACGTTGACAGTGTTCCCCTGCCTCTGCTGGATTGGATTTGCCTCTCTCTCACATGTACGCTTTGGTTGGTCAATGAACTGTGACCTCTGCCGCTAGCGAGTTCAGATGGGAATTTTTTTAACAGTTCTGCAGCAAGGGCCTTCTGGTACTAGCCCATTTTTGTAGACCTCTCCACCTCAGGAATAAGAGAGTGAAAGTTCTCCTTGTAGCGGGGGTCTACAAGTGTCACCAACCAGTAATGACTGTCACCCAACATTTTGACAACGCAAGGGTCACGGTTAAGGCAGCGTAACATAAAGTCAGCCATGCGTGCCAGACTGGTAACGAGCAAGATTTCCGTGTCCTCACCAAGATGACGACTGACCATGCTCTCCTTCTCATCCTTCTCCTCCCCCCTGTCCTCAGGCCACCCACGCTGAACCGACGGTATGACACTTGTACAGGTACTACCTTCTACAGCGCATGATAACAGCTCCTGTTCTTCCTCCTCCTCCTCCTCTCCCTCATTATCCCCCAATGCACGTTGAGATGAGATGAGGCTGGGCTGTGTGTAATCACCCACTACGGCTTCTTGATCCATCTCATCATACTCTGGCTGCAATGCCTCCTCTTTAATTCTCTGAAGAGAGCGTTGCAAAAGACAGACAAGTGGGATGCTGACACTAATGATGGCGTCATAGCTAGCGTTGTTCGGTTCGTCGAACACCCGTATGTTCACCGAACTGTTCGTCGAACTGTTCGTCGAACACCTTCGAACACCGTTAAAACCAATGGCAGGCAAACGAAAACACATAGAAACACATAGAAAACACATAGAAAACACTTCAAATGTGTCCAAAAGCTGACAAACTGCTCAGAAGACACAACTAACACATGGAAAAGTGACAAGTACATATAGTCATGCGAAAAGAAAAGAGGTGGAGGAGTAAAAGGAGGGGGAGACACAGATATAGGCATGTCATGCCCTTCTAAAACCAAAAAAGTGCGAAGCCAACATGGCCAGTCCGTTCCAGCCCGTGCAACCTCCGTGTCGCCGGGTTTGTGCCAGAGCCGCGGTGGACCCTGACGGCCAGCCCCCCTCTCCCAATACTGGTGCCTGTCCGCTGGTGGATCGAGCGAGCCCCCCTGCGGTGGAGGCAGGTCTAATCTTTTTAATTTAAATTGTCTCTCTAATTTGAATGAGTACACTTTAAATCCTTTTACAAGGATCTATTGAAGGGCAAGTCTCATGCCAGCAGCCACGGTTGCAGGAGGAGGAAGAGGCGGAGCTTGCCATGTGCTGCTGTGTTTGGTGTGTGGAGAGAGCTCCTGGGAAGGGAGGTTTTGCCTTTTCCATCTGGGACTTTTTGTCTGCCCCCTTCCCAGGAAAGGAGACTTGCTGTGGGATTGGCCTCCGGGGCTGGGCCCCCGGCTCCTGCCCCCCGGTCCAAGCCGGCGGGGGGCGGGAGGAATACCATCGTGGCTGGGATGACCAGGTCCGGAAAAGGCAAGGGGTCCGGCATGAAGACCAGAGGGACCCCCGAGGCCACGACCGCGGTAGCTCCTCCCCCCGGGAGGTAGGCAAAGTACGTGCAGGGGTGCTGCAGCGGTGCCCCCTGATTGGGGCACCAAAATGGCGAAGGAGTCCACTGTCATCTATGGCTCCCGCATCCATGCGCACCTCTGCGAGTATGAGGACGCCTCTAGGAAGCTAAAATCCCTCTGGGGGGAGTTGAGGGTAGCTCAGGAGAGGTCCGACAGGGCCTATAGCAGCAAGAAGCCTGAGCTATCTGCCGCGATCAGGAGGATTAAGAAGGCCATCCAGGATGTGGAGAACCGGCGGTGTACCATCCTGGCCGGCAGCGGGCCATTCAGAGAAAAACTGGAGAACGACGACCGGTTCAGAGCCATGGCCGGTGGATCTCTGGAGGGGTCACGTAGCTCCAGCCAGGTGGTGGCGGTGGAGGATGAGGAGGAAGAGGACTGTGAGGAGGAGGTTGCGCCCTACCCGCCATCTGGTGGCCTGGTAAGTGATCTCCAGGCATCGCATAGTGGGATAGCCCCTGAGCAGATGGCTCTCCCGTCTGACTCTAGCCCTTCAGAGGGCAGTGGGAGCAATGGGGAGGATGAGGATGGTGGTAGTAGTAGTGAGGGGGGGTGCCTTGTCATGAAGCAGATCAGGCAGATTGAGTCCCCGGTACGTTTTAACCAGCTGACGTTCGGGGACGAGATCTGCGAGGACGAGGCAACCGGGAGGGGGATGAAGAGGAAAGCGAACAGAGCTATGAAAAAGAAAATATCGGTAACACATAAATTTGTGTATGTCCCCCTCTCTGGGGCCCCCCGGTCCCACTGTGCGGCACCCGCTACCCACCCCAGCTCGGGCCCTGATGTGGGTCCGCAGCGAGGGGGCGGGGAGACTATAGGCCATGGCTCGCAGAGCGCCGCCTCTGTTTGCAGTAATGAAGGTGGTGTGTCGGATGTGTCTGACATGGAGGATGGCATGGAGGGCGGCCCGGCGGCGGGCAAAAACCATGGTGGTGCTCAGGCTGGGTCCCCTGTGAGAGAGGGGGCTGGCCTGGCACCTGGTGTGCCTGCTGGCGTGCGGGGGGCGGAGAGCGTAACTGCCGCTGCCACCTGCACTGCTGGCGGCACACCAGCAGCCGGGGCCGCATCTCCGGCGGCGTGTGCTGGGAAAGTGTCTGGGTCCCTCACTCACGGATCCGTTAAATCTGGATCACTTTTGGGGACTCAGGCACCCGGTAAGGCATCTGTCAGGGCAAAAAGTGTGGGGCCTGCATCTTCGGCAGAGCCGGTTCATAAAAGGAAGGTGGTGGGGCCTGCTCCCCCGGCGGGGTCCGTGGCGAAGTCGGGGCCCCGGCGCAGGGGCCCAGTAAGGGGTCGGCGCTGAGGGCTCTGCCGCCGGTGGACGCCGAGGGGGGAGTGGCCTAGCCTAGGGCCGGCCGCCGGAGTTGCTGTGGCCAAGCTCTTTGTGGCTAAGGGAGTGACGGTGGGGGGTTCTGTGCCTTCGGTAATTGGTGCCGCTGGACCAGGGACCCCCGAGAGTAAACCCGGCTCCGGGTCGGTTTTGGGGGTCCCGTCGCGACCATTTTCGGGGGGCGTGGCCTCCCTGGCGTCCCCCACCCATGTGGGAGTGGCCACGGAGGGCCGCACTGTGCTGCCGGGTGCAGGGGGTGTGGCTTCCCGGGCGGGGGCCGCCCATGTAGGAGTGGCCACAGTGAGCAGTACTGTGCTGCCGGGCGCTGGGGGCGTGGCTTCCCGAGCT
Organism: Phyllobates terribilis; assembly: GCF_046119375.1. Taxonomy (NCBI): domain Eukaryota; kingdom Metazoa; phylum Chordata; class Amphibia; order Anura; family Dendrobatidae; genus Phyllobates; species Phyllobates terribilis. Next base: position 245,650,057 of record NW_027362772.1, read on the forward strand.
AGGTCTGCCTATGTGGGCATGGCCACGCCCGGGGCGGGGCTTAGCGCCGGCGCCGGTGGCTGCTCCTGGAGCAACAGAGACCACAGCTGCGGCCAGTGCCAGTGTGGGGGCTGCTGCTGTGGCTGATGCGGGTGCCTGTGTGTCGGGGTCCGCTGTGTCTGGGGGCTTACTTGGGGCAGGGACTCCTGCAGTGCAGGTATCCAGGAAAGCTGCAGCATGGCAGGATGGTGCAGTGGGAGGAGCTACACCTGGCTCTCTTCCTGCCAGTAAAGCAGGAAACTCCAGGTATGCTGGGAGCAGTGGTGCTGCACTGCTTAAGTCCTGTAGCGTGGTGCTTGATAGGCCAGCAGCATTAAATGTACAGAACCCCCCGGCAGGGAAGACGCCACCAGCAGGCGGCAGTACCGGCAACACAAGTAATATGGACGGTGGTAGTGAAACTGTGCCCAGAAAGTGTACACAAAAAAAGAAAAACATTGACCCTGGTGCGCATGGGAGTGGGAGCGGGGCGAGTGGGGTGATTGTGGACACAAATGGGGATGGTGTGGGTACGAATGTGTCTGTGGCTGGGGATGCAAATGGTGGGGTGTCTGCGGTAGGGTGCGTGAATGGAGTGTCTGTTGGTAGCGGGGAGCACGGGGGGGGGCTGGTCCATCTGCTCCCCCGGCCGCGAGCCCCCGGAGTTTTGCGGGGGTAGTGGCCGGGGCCTCGGGGTCCTCTCGGGGGGTTTCCTCGCCTCTGCACCTCAGGGACGGTGACTTGCGACGCCGTTTTCTGGAGGCCCTCAAGAAGGGAGAACGGACGATCACGGTAGAGGGAAGAGAGGTGGATCTGGCCTTTTGGCTGGACAGGCATGGCCAGGCTGCCTTCCAAGATAAAAGGGAGGGGGAAACAGTGTGGTCCCTCCCGACAGCCGGGCAAGGGGTGGCCAGGAGGAATGTGGTCCGTCTTCGGTGGAGGGGCAGTGAAGCGTGCCCGCCTAGAGCGAGGGTCGTGGAGCTCCTCCTGAAGATGGACCTTAGGGCAATTGACATCTTTGCCCTGATCCATCCTTTTGGTACCTCCATCTTTGACATCAGTTTTGTTCGGCCGGAGGGCTTAGAGCTTTTCTGGTCGAATTTTGAACTGGTGAAGGGGGAGCCCGGCTGGCGAGACTTTGCCGTACAGGCGGTTTCTCGCCAAAATGGCGTAAAGAGGGTGACCGTTCTAACAAATAACGAGTCACTCTCAGGGATCAATATTATGACATGGCTTTCTCGTTATGGGGAAGTCACAGAGGTCCCAAAGAAGAACAGGGACGAGTTTGGCATTTGGTCAGGGGGCTGGACCTTTATGATGAAATTGAAGGTTTCAGGTGGTACTGTCACTCACATCCCCTCCTCAGCATTCCTGGGGAGGGACAGGATCCTGATCTTCTACCAGGGGCAGCCGAAGGTCTGCCACAGGTGCGGTGACCCCCGCCACTTCAGCGCGGGCTGCAAGGTGCAGAAATGTGCCTTGTGTGGTGGGGTAGGTCACCTGGCCGCGGCCTGTGGTGACATTAGGTGTCACCTGTTTGGTGATCTAGGTCACCTGTATAGCCACTGCCCCCATTCCTTTTCCAACACCATCTCTGGTCAGGCGGAGGAGGGCCGCGGGGGGGTCCCCAGTGGTTCATCTTCTGCTGGAACTGGAGGTGGGGGCGGGAGGGGAGTTGAGGGGTCAGGGAGGAAAGGCGAGGCGAATACACCTGCCCACAAGTGGCAACAGGTGAGGTGCCGAAGGGACAGGGGGCAGAATAAGCCCCAGGCAACTGGGGTGATGACTGTCCCCTCCCCGGAGGTTGCAGCCGGAGCCTCTGAGGCCGTGGGGGAAAAGGCGGTGAGCCAGGAGATCAGGAGGATGGAGAAGGAGGAGGCGGCTGCTTCCGATAACTCCTCCCAGTATGAAAGTCTGGATGAGGAGGTGGTGGAGCAGCCAAAAAAATCAGGTGACAAAAGTACCAGTAGTCGGAGGAAAAAGAACAGGAAAAGGGTAAAAAAACCTAAAGCCCCCCCCCCGACCGCTACAGTGCCTACGGAAGGGCTCACCGGCTCCCCTCTGATCCCCCTCTCCAATCGGTTCCAAGCCCTCGATGACTCTTCTGTGTCGGAGGTCGGGGGTAAGGAGCCGGAGACAACATCTGGGGTGCCTTCAGGGGGCGGCGGGGTCTGTCCCCCGGGGGACTTGGTTGCCCCGGGGGGGGGGGACTGCCCCGGGGTCCGGAGGCGAGGAAACCTGTGCTAGGAAGGAGGTGTCCGATGCTGGAGGGGCGGGCATGGACACCTCGGTATCCCTAAAGAGGAGGGGTGACTCGGGCTCCTCCTCAGAAGGCGAGAGGAAAAAGGGGGGTATGGGGAAAAAGAAGGCCATCGAACTCAATCACCCATGATGGCGGAACCTACCCCGTTGACTCTGGCGTCGATTAATGTCGCCAGTATAAAGTCAGATGCGGCCAAATTTACGGCCTTTGATTTTTTCACCCGAGTTGAGGCTGACATTTTATTTTTTCAGGAGACCAGACTAACGGACATGGGGGCCATATATAAAGCAAAGAGGGAGTGGAGGTGTGGGCCCTCATACTGGTCTCTTGCGGCCGAGCCGTATAGCGGGGTAGCGGTCCTTTTTAAGGCCGCTTCGGTGGAATGCAGATGGGTGATTGAGGTAGAAATGGGGAGGTGCTTGGTTCTTGACGTCTTCATGAGGGGACAGGAGCTCCGGCTCATTAATATCTACTGCCCGCAATCTAAGTGGGACCGTAAATGTCTCTTCCTGAAGGTCAAGCCCTATCTTTTTACAAGCCGGCAGGTGGTCTTCGGTGGGGATTTTAACACTGTAACTAGATCCCGTGTTAGGGGAGGCCCCGGAGACCGGCTGGCTTATGATAGCATAGCCCTGAATAGCATAGCAAGTGAAGCTCGCCTGGTGGATGTCCACATCCGGCACACCCCAGGTCACGGGGATTTCACCTTTCATAGGGGTAGCAGTAGGTCTAGGATAGATAGGTTTTATTTAAAGGAGGAGGCCGTCTCTTCTGCAGTGTCCGCTGTTGAGGTGGAATTCTCCGATCACTGTTTCATTTTCTTTTCCTTGAATGTTACAGAGACCCCCCGGATGGGGAGAGGCCTGTGGAAGCTGAATTCATCCCTGTTGGAAGAAGCTGATGTAAGACAATCCTTTGAGGAATTTCTTCAGAGCCAGGTACCTCTCTTGGGTCTCTGTAGTACTAAGTCTGAGTGGTGAGAAATCTTCAAAAGAAGGGTTGCAAGGTTCTTCCGTCAGCTCTCGAGCCTCAGGGGCCTGAACAGGCACCGCCTGTATTGGGATCTGGGGAGGAAACTCGAGCAGCTCGTCTCGACTGGAGGGGACCGTGAGGAAATCTCCAGGGTGAAGGCCTTGCTCAAGGGGTGCCAGTATGATAGGCACACATCCTTGGTTTTTGAGAGGGATTTCGGGAGGTACCGCTCGCCCGACCCTTACAGGAACTGCAGGATGTCAGTGAGTTGTAAGGTGGTAACAGGACTGATCGACAGTACGGGGTCCCTGAACAGATCCAAATCAGGGATCCTGGAGGTGGTCAGATCCTTCTACTCGCACCTCTTGGCGTGGAGGGAACCTGATCGGGATGAGATGTCGGCTTTCCTGGCTGAAACCATCCCTGAGCCAGGGGATGACCCCGCTCTTCATGTTTTGGCGGAAGCAATCAGGGAAGAGGAAGTGAGACTGGCGATTGATGGGCTCTGGCCCAAAAAGTCGCCTGGCCTGGATGGCTTAACATCCGAGTTTTACAAGACTTTTAGGGACTCCTTGGTCCCCCTCTTGACTGAGGTGTTTAATGAGTGTCTCTCCTCGGACGCTCTGCCCAGTTCAATGAGGAAGTCAGCCCTGATTATTCTGTCAAAGGGTAAAGACTCGTCCCGTATTGAGAATTGGCATCCCATAGCGCTTCTCAATACGGACCGAAAGGTTCGGGCAAAGGTGCTTTTTAATCGGTTGGTGAAATTTGCACCCCGGCTCCTTTCGGGGGCCCAGCACTGCTCTGTTCCAGGCCGCAGCACATTTAGTGCTGTGCTCGGTGTCCGAGAGGCAGTGGAGCAGAGCAGGTCAGGTCACTGGAAGGGGTACTTGCTGTCCTTAGACCAGGCAAAAGTCTTTGACCGGGTTAACCACGAGTACCTCTGGTCCGTCCTTCTGAGGTACGGTCTGCCCGGGAGGTTTGTTGATTGGTTGAGAGTTTTATACAATGGGGCAGAGACTTTTCCACTTGTGAACGGTTGGTCGGACCCCCTTTTGAGGTGAAGTCTGGTGTCCGCCAGGGCTGTCCTCTGAGCCCACTGTTATACGTGTTTGCGATTGACCCCCTTCTAAGGAGGGTGGAGCGCGGACCGTTGAGGGGAGTCGGGATGGACCAGGCGGAGCCAGATGCCACCTTGAGGGTAGTGGCGTACGCCGACGACGTTTCCCTTTTTGTAACCTCGAGAGGGGAGGCAGATTGGGTCATGTCTGAGGTTGAGCGCTACTCGGTGGCATCCGGGTCCATGATCAACCGGGATAAGTGTGAAAGTCTCTGGCTGGGAGGGGGAGATCCTAGTTTTGATCTCCCGGACACTCTTCCAGGGCCTCAGGCCACAGCAAAAATACTAGGCATCAGTTTCGGCCCGGGGGACTATCCCCAGCAAAACTGGGAGGGCAGACTTAAGATTGCCGCCCAGAAGGTGGATCAGTGGAAGGGCTGGTCCCTGACCCTGAGGGAAAGGGTTAGCCTGGCCAAAGGGTATTTGCTCCCTTTACTAATATACCTGGGCAGTGTCTGCATCTTGCCAGAGCCTCTTTGGACAGGGGTCTACAGCCTGTTCTTTCAACTATTATGGGGGAATAGGCTGAACCTAATCAAGAGGGAGGTCACGTACCGCACGAGGAGACTAGGAGGGTTGGGTATGGTCAACCCAGTGGTGTTCCTAGTAAACACCTTTATTAAGGCAAACATCGCCAAACTCTGGTTAGAGAGGGCTCCTCCGTGGGTATTCTCCTGTAGGGGGTGGTTTCGGCCTTTCTTCCAGGAATGGGAGACAGGAGGGCAGGTGAAGGACCTTCGAACGCCTCATGGGCATCTTCCGGCTTATGCTACTCCGGTTCTGAAGGTGATCCGTCGGTGGGGTCTGGGAGTGTGGGAGATCAGGACCTTGTCAAGGAGGTTACTTGACAATAGGGTCCTGTTGACCCACTTTCAGAAGCCCCTGACGCTCAAGGATTGCCCAAGCCGGGATCTGGAGGTAGGGCTTGGGTTATTGAACTCTAAACGGATCCCCTTGAAGTTTTGGGACTTGGCTTGGCACTGCTTCCATGGGAGACTGTATGTGAGGGACAACCTGAAGTACAGGAACTCTGATGACCGGCATTGTCCCCGCGAGGAGTGTGGCGGCATGCTTGAGAGCATGGAGCACTTCCTGCTTCGGTGTCCCTTTAATACAGAGGTCTACAGTAGGGTGGGTGCTTCCATTGGCTGGCCCAGGCTGGCAGGCCTTTCCTATGCGGAGTGGGCCTATGGGGCATTCAGGTCCCTGGGTGGCCGAGATCGGGGCACTGTTTTCTTAGTAAGCTTAGTGACTAGGTTTTACACGTGGAATGTACGGTACTTAGTGTCCACCCAGCAGAAAGCCCTCCCCCGGGAAGAGGTGATTAGGAACATCCTGGGTGACCTGGCAAAAGTGCGCTCGCTGGAGTATGAGAGGCTGGGTGCAGGGAGGGCTTCCCTTCTATGGAGGGGGTTCTCATTCAATGTGCCCTAGGGAGAGTTAGGTTACGCGTGTCTGTGATAGGGTGAGTTAGTCTCCTTCTATACTTTTTATTTAATTGTAGGGTCAGGTAGTCGTGTAGGGTCAGGGAGGGACAGACAGGGACAGTCATCAGGGATAGGTAGTTTAGTATTAGGTTGGTAGTGAGGGTCAGTGAGGGACAGGTAGGGACAGGTAGGGAAAGATTGGTAGGGCGGTAGGGACAGGTTTTTTTTTGTTTGTTTGTTTTTATAGGGAGGGACAGGGTGTTGTGTGTTAGATTAGGGTGAGAGCCTTTGTAGTCTCCAGTCTCCTGGTGGTGGGCTGCTCCCCTCACATAGTAGTTTTTTGTTTTGTGGTATCGGAATCGGAATATAGGGCTTGCAAGCACTGAACTTGGGTCTGATTTTTGATTTATGGTTGGTTCTTTGTGGTTTGAAATTATCATGTTAATGCTAAGTGTTAAAACAGACTTTTTATGTTGTGTATTGTATGTATATGTGTATTGTATGTATATATATGTGTATTGCGTGTGGGGGGGTGTAGTTTTAGGTTGGGTGGGGGATTTCAGGGGGGGAGGGGGAAGGGGTGTTTTTGTAAAAAAAAGAAAAATGGACATCCTGCAGGATGCGGGAAAAAGGACCCTTTTTGCGCGTAAATGGCCACAAACTTTCGTGGGACCTTGTTGGTGTTAAGAGGCCACAGACTTTCGTGGGACCTTGGGTGTTTAAAAATGGAGGTGGGGGGAAAAAAATAAATAAATAAATAAAAAAAATAATAATAATAATAAAAAAATTAAAAAAATTTTTTGAAAAAAAATAAATAAATTTTGTGTGTAGAGTGTTAGTTTTGGCCAGGTGGCCCATCTCTTATTTTTGGGCGGTGGGTCAGTTATTTAGTTTTCCTTTTTGGGGTTAGGTGTGAATGTGCAGGTATGAATGTTGCGGATGTTAGGGGTCTTGTGCGCTTTAGGGCGTGGCCTGGCTGGTAGGTACGGAAGGTCTTCCCTTGCTGAGGGGTCTTTTGGAAAAACGAAGACGTTTTGTGTCTTGTGTTTCGTGTCAAGTGTCATGTGTTAGTTTGTTGGACTCTATATAATTTTGGATTTGGGCTATGTCTTGCTGGGGTTTTTTGTTTTTCTTGTATAATGTTTGTATTTGTGGTTTATATTTGTGTTTTGTTTTTGTGTTTTTGTACTTTTATATAAAATAAAAAAAAGAGCTCCAGCTCCAGTAGCGTCCACAAAAGCTGCTGCAGTTAAAAAGCTTTTATAAGGATCGAGCTTGGTGGTCCACCGCAAGGCGTCCTACCGCCAGTCCCAGCCCCTGTGCCTTGGGGTGACTCCCCGATGCTCTTCACTGAGTGTCCCGGGGGCCCGAACCATTTCCTTTGAAAAAATTAAGTGTCCAAACTACAGGTGGTGTAGCTTGCTTAACAGCTGGGATAATCCGTTGACTAGAAGACACTGCTGCTAGGCACAAAGTATTTCCTGGGCTAGATGCAGTTAAAAATTTGTAATTAGATACTCTCGTTGGATGCTGAGAAAGTATTCCATAGAGTCTCCTGGCACGCCATATATTATTCTCTCAAAAAGCTTGGGGTAGGGGTCTAGGGGACCCTTTTATAGGCAAAATCACGGCCCTGTATCGCAATACGTCACCTAGGCTGAAGATAAATGGAACATTTTCATCACCTTTCATAATCACCAATGGGACAAGGCAGGGATGTCCTCTGTCCCCTCTCTTATACATCCTAGTGACGGAGCACCTGCTCTCATCAATTCGCCATAACCCCAATATTAGATGGATTGAGGTGGGAGGCACCGAGTGCAAGTGCTCTGCATTTGCTCATGATGTCCTAGTATATATCACTCAATCACATATATCCATCCCTGCTGTTATGGCTGAAATAGATCACTTTGTTACATGGTCAAATTTTAAAATCAATGCAGCGAAGTCTGAGGCCCTCGATGTCTCCCTCCCCAAATCCATACAGGATTCCATCTAGTCCAACTTTCCCTTTGCCTGGCCCTCACAGGGAATCAAATACTTAGGAATTCCTATTCACAGAGACCTCTCCCGTCTATGTTATCTTAATTTTGGGCCCTTTATTGAACAACTCCATACAGACCACGGTTGGCAAGTTAGAACTGTAAGCTTCACTACGTGAACCACTGGTGTTTTGTGGAAAAGCACATGTACACTGTGTTCCAAATTATTATGCAAAAAGTGTTTAGGAGTGATAAGGGAAGAATTTGTTTGTTTGTCAGTTAAACTCATTGATGGTGATGTGTGTCAGGGCTCTTTATATCACTGTAAGCAATTGCAGACACCTGTGCTAATTAGTTTGGCAGGTGTGTCCAATGAAAGGCAAGACTACTTAAGAAGGCTGTCCCACATTATTATGCAGCCTACATTTTCTGCCAAAATGGGAAAGAAAAAGGATGTGTCGGCTGCTGAGAAGCAACAAATTGTGGAGTGTTTAGGTCAAGGCATGACTACAATCAACATTGCCAAGACACTTCATCCTGATCATCGCACAATCAAGAAGTATGTAGCTGATTCACAGTACACACGTGTGCGTGCTGATAAGGGAAAATTGAGGACTCTTTCCTACAGGCAATTGCGTCAGGTTAAAAGAGCAGCGGCAAAAAAGCCTTGTCATAGCAGCAGACAAGTTTTTGAAGCTGCTGGTGCCTCCAACGTCCCCTGAACAACGAGATGCAAGGTCCTTCAGAGGTTTGCAGCTGTGCGTAAGCCATCCTGTCGTCCTCCTCTATCCACTGTACACAAGCAGAAACGGCTCCAGTGGGCCAAACAATACATGAAGACTGACTTCAAAACTGTTTTGTTCACCGATGAGTGCCGTGCAACGCTCGATGGTCCAGATGGATGGAGTGGAGGATGGCTGGTTGATGGACACCCCATGCAAACATGTCTACGGCGCCAACAAGGAGGAGGTGGAGTAATGTTTTGGGCTGGAATCATGGGGAGAGAGATTGTCGGCCCCTTTAGGATCCCTGAAGGGGTAAAGATGAACTCCATAATGTATGTGGAGTTTCTCAAACAGCACTTCCTGCCATGGTTCAAGAAGAACCGTGTATTCCACAGCAAGATCATTTTCATGCATGATAATGCACCGTCTCATGCTGCACATAACACATCTGCATCTCTGGCTGATATGGGCATAAAAGGGGACAATCTTGTGGTGTGACCCCCATGCTCCCCTGACCTCAACCCCATTCAGAACCTCTGGAGCATCATCAAAAGGAGTGTCTATGATGGCGGGAGGCAGTTCACATCTAAGCAACAGCTCTGGGAGGGTATTCTGTCCTCATGCAAAACAATTGAAGCAGAAACCATCCAAAACCTGACAAATTCAATGGACGAGAGAGTTCAGAAGCTCCTTTCGAACAAGGGGTCCTATGTGCAAATGTAACCTCACCTAGAATAAAGTTTTGAGTTGAAAACTGTTTGATTTCAGTTTCTAATAACCTGCTAATGCTCATAATTGCAAAAATTATGATTTTTTTTGTTCTTTATTAAAATGAAAAGGTTGATCGAAGAGTGTGGGGGATCGAAGAGTGTGGCAACCCAGTAGTCAGGATTATTTCGAATTCTGACAATCTGAGGGTCATGTTGCAGGTAATGCAGCAAGAAGGCATTCATGTGTCTTGCGCATCTAGGAGCCCCAAAATTATTTTCTGGGCTAGATGCAGCTAAAAATTATTTTTAATTTGAAAGCTGGTGGAGCTTAGTAGAGATGGCCTAATAGAATCAGTACTGCAAACTGCTACAAGGCCCAAATTATTTTCCAGCCAAGATACAGATAAACATGATTAGTAATTTTAAATCTGGTGGAGTTTAGTATAGATGGCCTAATAGAATCAGTACTGCAAACTGCTACAAGGCCCAAATTATTTTCCAGCCAAGATATAGATAAACATGATTAGTAATTTTAAATCTGGTGGAGTTTAATATAGATGGCCTAATAGAATCAGTACTGCAAACTGCTACAAGGCCCAAATTATTTTCCAGCCAAGATACAGATAAACATGATTAGTAATTTTAAATCTGGTGGAGTTTAGTAAAGATGGCCTAATAGAATCAGTACTGCAAAATGCTACAAGACCCAAATTATTTTCCAGCCAAGATACAGATAAACATGATTAGTAATTTTAAATCTGGTGGAGTTTAGTATAGATGGCCTAACAGAATCAGTACTGCACACTGCTGCAAGGCCCAAATTATTTTCCAGCCAAGATTCAGATAAACATGATTAGTAATTTTAAATCTGGTGGAGTTTAGTATAGATGGCCTAATAGAATCAGTACTGCACACTGCTACAAGGCCCAAATTATTTTCCAGCCAAGATACAGATAAACATGATTATGAATTTGAAAGCTAAAAACGGTTGGTGAGGTGATTTTAACAAATCATCAAGCTTTTACTCTCCCAGGATGACACAGGGGTAGAAAAGTCCTTTCGGATCCATGATTTGTTCATCTTTATGAACGTGAGTCTGTCTACATTATCAGTGGAGAGCCGCGTGCGCTTATATGTCAGCACACCACCAGCAGCGCTGAACACACGTTCAGACAGAACGCTGGCTGCGGGTCATGACAAGATCTCCAAGGCGTAAGTGGCGAGCTCCGGCCATTTATCCAGATTGGAAGCCCAAAAAGAGCAAGGGTCCAGTGACACAGTCATGGCTTCAATGTTTACTTGGAGATACTCCTGTACCATCGTCTCTAGGCGTTGACTATGTGTCAGACTTCTTGTCTCCTGCGGCCTTGCAAAGGATGGGCTAAAAAAGTGGTGAAATGATTCCGCAAAATTTATGTTACCAGCAGATACTGCATTTCTGTTACGTTTTGAGTGCTGAACACTCGACGGTCCCACGGTTGGCAAGTTGGAACTGTGAGATTCACTACGTGCACCACTGGAGTTTTGTGGAAAAGCACATGTAAGATTCTGGAACAGTCTCTGCTGATACTCCTGCATGCATGCATCCCTTTCTATGGCAGGAATAATTTCTGCAAATTTACTTTCGTACCGGGGATCTAATAGTGTGGCAACCCAGTAGTCAGGATTATTTCTAATTCTCACAATTCGAGGGTCATGTTGCAGGTAGTGCAGCAAGAAGGCACTCATGTGTCTTGCGCATCCCGGAGCACCAAGTCCCTGTTGTGTTGGTGGTGAGGTAACAATCATGCTTCCTTCCTCTACCCTCTCCCCCCAACCTCGCACAACAGAAATGTAATCAAGGTCTCCCTCATCTGATGAGTCTTCCATCAGTTCGTCCTCCACTTCTTCCTGGGCTCCTGCACCTTCCTCACTAGTTTGGCTGCTACCATGTGCCCTGGTAAAACCATCTCCCCCACCCTCACATGCCCGCCGCCTTGGTGCTGCCGACCGTCTGGACCTTGCAGATGTTAGCCCTTCCGCATACAACTCCTCCTCCTCTACTTCCTCCACCTCCTCTTGTGCCACCACCTGACTCCGAATTCTGTTTAACATGTGCTCCAGCATGTAAATCACCAGAATAGTCATGCTGATAATGGCATCGTCAGCACTAAACATCTTCGTCGCCATTTCAAAACTGTGCAGAAGGGTGCATAGGTCCCTGATCTGAGACCACTCCTCCAGCGTGATTTGCCCCACCTCTGGATCTCATTGGCCCAGGCTATATGTCAAAACATATTGCACCAGGACTTGTCGGTGCTGGCACAGTCGCTGCAACATATGCAGAGTTGAATTCCACCGGGTAGGCACATCGCATTTTAGCCGGTGAAGTGGCAGGCCCAACGACTTCTGTAGAGATGTAAGTCGCTGAGCTGCGGATGCGAGCGGCAGAAGTGAGCACACAGCGACCGTGCCCTCTGCAGAAGGCCATCTAGTCCGGGATAGTGGGCTAAAAATTGCTGGACAACCAGGTTCAACACGTGAGCCATACAAGGCACTTGTGTGACATTGCCCCAGCGAAGAGCCGCACCCAGGTTTTCAGCATTGTCGCACACGGCCTTCCCTGGTTTCAGGTCCAGTGGAAACAACCATTCATGAAACTGGCTCTCCAGAGCTGACCACAACTCCTCAGCTGTGTGACTCACATTTCCCAGACATTTCAAAGTAAAAACCGCCTGATGACATTGAGCCCTTCTGCCAGCATAGTAAGGAGGTGTGCAGGATCCCTTTTGCACAGTTAGAAAGCTTGTGCCATGACCAGACAGGCTTTGGGTGCAGGCGGAGGACCGAGAGGAGGTTGAGGAGGCAGAAGCAGTGGAGGAACTTCGAGATAAAAAGGATTGACGCACAACTCGTGGGGACGGCAAGACTTGGACAGCAGCCCCTTGTCCTGCTGTCACCATAGTTACCCAGTGCCCAGTCAGCGACATGTAACGCCCCTGTCCATTCCTACTCGTCCAAGTGTCTGTGGTGAAATGCACCCTGTCACACACAGAGTTTCTCAAAGAAGCGGTGATGTTGTGTGCGACATGCTGGTGGAGCGCAGGCACACCTTTCTTTGAGAAGTAGTGCCGACTGGGCATCTGGTACTGGGGCACTGCGACGGACATAAGGCCTCGAAAATCCTCTGTGTCCACCAGGCGGAAAGGCAGCATTTCTGTAGCCAAGAGCTTGCAGATGGTGAAATTCAACCTCTTAGCTTTCTCATGGCTAGGAGGAACATAGTAACATAGTAACATAGTTTGTAAAGCCGAATAAAGACTTGCGTCCATCAAGTTCGACCTGTTAGTTCTGTAATTGCTAAAGTTGATCCAGAGGAGGGCAAAAACCCCAAATGATTTGGCCAATCTTCACCTGAGGAAAAATTCCCTCCCGACTCTGAAACCAGCAGTCAGAATAAATCCCTGTATCAACTTACTATTTTATTTTTAAGTATATGCTGAAATCTGCCTGGTATCTAGAAATGCATCCAGTCCCCGCTTGAACTGGTGTAGTGAATCCGACATTACCGTCTCCTCACTCAGTGAATTCCATATTCTCACTGCTCTTACCGTAAAGAACCCCTTCCTATGCTGGTGCTGAAACCTTTTCTCTTCCAGTCTTAGTGAATGCCTCTTGTTACCGTAATATTCCTCCTTTTGAACAAATCCCTGGCAAGGTCTCTATACTGTCCCCTAACATATTTGTACACATTTATTATGTCCCCCCTCAACCTTCTCTTTTCCAGGCTGAATAGTCCTATTTTTGCCAACCTCTCTGGGTATTGCAGTCCCTCCATTCCCTTTATTAATTTTGTTGCCCTCCTTTGTACCTTTTCAAGCTCATTTATATCCTTTCTATATATTGGGGCCCATAACTGAGCACAGTATTCCAAGTGTGGTCTGACCAGTGCTTTGTACAGTGGAAGAACAATGTTCTCATCCTTTGCAGCTATACCTCTTCTGATACATCCCATTACCCTGTTTGCCCTTACAGCAGCGGCCTGACTTTGGGCACTCCAATTTAGTTTGCTATCAATCAGGATGCCCAAGTCCTTCTCCATCTCTGAATTCCCCAATGATTTCCCATTCAGTGAGTACTGGTGACTTCCATTTTTCCTTCCCATATGTATGACTTTACATTTCTCCTCGTTAAACCTCATTTGCCATTTAATGCTCCACATACCCAGCTTATCCAAATCCCTCTGTAGGTCTGCACTGTCCTCTTTTGTATTAATTGCTTTACATAACTTTGTGTCATCTGCAAATATTGATATTTTACTATTTATCCCATTGACTATGTCGTTAATAAAGATATTAAATAACATTGGGCCTAGTACAGACCCCTGTGGTACCCCACTAGTGACGCTTACCCAATCTGAGTATATTCCATTTATAACCACCCTCTGCCTTCTATCCTTTAGCCAGTTAGCTACCCACTTGCAGACATTTTCCCCCAACCCCATCATTCTCATTTTGTATACCAACCTATTATGTGGCACGCTATCGAACGCTTTTGAGAAGTCGAGGTACACGACATCCACTGGTTCCCCCTGATCTACTCGAGAGCTAACCTCCTCGTAGAAGTCAATCAGGTTTGTTAGGCAGGAGCGATTCCTCATGAATCCATGTTGGTTCGGGATTAAAAGATTATTAGCATCAAGATGCTCCGTAATTGCCTCTTTAATGAAGCTTTCAAAAATTTTGCCCACAACGGACGTCAGACTCACCGGCCAATAGTTTCCGGCGTCACTTTTCGCTCCCTTTTTGAATATTGGCACTACATTCGCCTGTCGCCAATCAAGTGGCACAGACCCAGTCTCAACAGAGTCCTTAAATATAAGATATAACGGTCTGTCTATCACATTACTTAGTTCCCTTAGTACCCGTGGGTGTATGCCATCAGGTCCTGGTGATTTGTTTATTTTAATGTTACTGAGGCGTTTCTGTACCCCAGCTTGGGTTAGATTTGTCATACTTAGTGGAGGATTAAGCTTGTCACTTCTCATTTCTCCTGTTAGTTCGATTTCCTTTGTGAAAGTTGTCGAAAAAAAATTATTTAATAGATTAGCTTTATCCTCATCTTTCTCTATGATTTTGCCTTCCTCACTTTTTATCGGTCCAATATTATCCGATTTAATCCTTTTACTATTTATATATGTAAAGAACAGTTTGGGATTTGATCTACTTTCCCTAGCAATACGTCTCTCTGTTTCCTCCTTCGCTATTTTTATTTGTTTTTTACATCTTCTCGTTTTTTCCTTGTAACACATTAGTGCCTCCTTACTGTTTTCCTGTTTTAATCTCTTGAATGCCTCTTTTTTGCTATTTAATGCCCCTTTTACGTTCTTGTTCAACCATATTGGTTTCCGCTTATTTCTGGCCCTTTTATTCCCATACGGTATATACCTCTCGCACTGAGTATTCAGAATTCTTTTGAAGGTTTCCCATTTACTATTCGTATTCCTTTGATTAAGAACTTTGTCCCAGTCAATAAGTTGAAGGCTTTCTTTCAGCTGATCAAACTTCGCCCTCCTAAAGTTTAATGTTTTTGTTGTTCCCTTATTGATAACCCTACTGAAGGGCATTTTGAAGTCGATAATATTATGGTCGCTATTAACTAGGTGCCCCTCTATCTGTACCTCAGTTATTCTATCAGGCCTATTAGTCAATATTAAGTCCAACACGGCCTTCCCTCTCGTTGGTTCCTGCACTAGTTGGGAGAGATAATTATCCTTAATATTTGTCAAGAAGCTTTTTCCTTTCTGAGATCTACAGGTTTCTGTTTCCCAGTCAATATCTGAGTAGATGAAATCCCCCATTACAATCACTTCATTATGTTTTGCTACTTTGTCTATTTGTCCTAATAGCAGATTCTCATTCTCCTCTGTTATATTGGGTGGCTTATAGCAGACCCCCAGTAATATTTTATTATTATTTTTAGTTCCCTCTATCTCTACCCACATGGACTCGACCCCCTCTTCTCCCTCTCCTATATCTTCCCTTAGTCTGGGTTTTAGACATGACTTTACATATAAGCAGACTCCTCCGCCTTTCCCCTGTTTCCGGTCCCTTCTAAATAAACTATAATCTAATAAATTTACCGCCCAGTCGTAGCTATCGTCTAGCCAAGTCTCTGTTATACCTACGATGTCATACCTCTCCTCCGATATAAGCGCCCGCAGCTCATCCGCCTTATTGGTCAGGCTTCTTGCGTTGGTCAGCATGCAAGATAAAACTTTGGGGTTATTTAGCATCCTATTCTTCTCTAACGATCTAACTGTACTATCCCCACCCCCCTCTCCACCCTCATTATATTCACTTCTCCCCTTCCCCCTTGCTTGCCTCACATCCCACCTATTTCCTTGGTTCCCCCCCCGTCTCTAGTTTAAAAACTCCTCCAACCTATTAGCCATCTTCTTCCCCAGCACCGCTGCACCCTCCCCATTGAGGTGCAGCCCGTCCCTACGGTAGAGCCTGTAGCCGACCGCGAAGTCGGCCCAGTTCTCCATGAACCCAAACCCTTCTGCCTTGCACCAACTCTTTAGTCACTTATTCACCTCCCTAACCTCCTGTTGGCGCTCCTGTGTGGCTCGCGGGATTGGTAGTATTTCTGAGAAAACTACCTTGGAGGTCCTTGCCCTAAGCTACCAACCTAGGTCCCTGAAATCATTTTTAAGGACCCTCCATCTACCACTCACTTTGTCATTGGTGCCGATGTGGACCATGACCGCTGGGTCTTCGCCAGCCCCACCCAGTAACCTGTCAACCGGATCCGCGATGTGCCGGACTCGAGCGCCAGGGAGGCAGCACACCGTTCGGCGATCCCGGTCTTTGTAACAGATTGCCCTGTCTGTCCCCCTAATAATAGAGTCACCCACTACCAGAACCTGTCTTGCCTGCCCTACACTTCCCCCCTCCCCCTCATTACTGGAGCATACACTCCCCCGGCGGTCAGAGGATCTGTCGTGCTCCAATAATGCCGGTTCTGAACCAGCCTTCCTATACTTCTTCCCTCTATCCCTCCTAACTGTTATCCAGCTCCCTGCCTGCACTTCCCCTCTATGCTCCACCCCCAGTATTGACCCATTGAGTGTGTGCTCGGTGAGCAGCAAACTCCGTTCCATGTTGTCGATGCTCCTCAGTACCGCTATCTGAGCACTTATATCCAGAATTTGGGCTTCCAAGTGCACGATATGCTCACATCTCTCGCAGCAGTATGGATCCCCGAGCGGGTGCTCACGGAATGCATACATTGCGCAAGATGTACACTGCACGGCTCCGGCCAACATGGACGTCATTCTAAATATGGGGAACGTCATTCTAAATATGGGGAAATGGTCTTTTACTTGTCCACATCTGAGGGACCGAGGACTGGCTGTTGTGCTTAGACGGGGTTGAGAAGGGTGTCCCCGGCAAACTGCCGGTCTGTGAGGAAGATGCAGGCGGACATGTTAGGTTGCCTTGATCCAAAGGTGGTGCTATCGATGTCGGACAGCGCTGAACACCAGCTGGTGTTTCCACCTCCAAAGAAAATGATGACCTGCCAATCACGCTGGCTGTTGCGGGTAAAGAGGTGGCAGGTCTGCAGCCCAAAACAGGTGTGACTGCTGTCCCCCCAGACACAGAGGATGAAGAGGCCGCGGATGCACAAGATGTGGCAGACGGCGGTTGGCCCGGTCGGCTAGGCCGAATTGTAGCACAGTGAGCTTCCAACTGCAACTTATGCTTCATATCCATGTGCTGGTTCATGCATGAAGTACTCAAACTATGTATTTTTTGTCCTCTACTTAGATTTTGCTGACAAATGTTACAGATAACACGAGTTGGGTCATCCTTATCGATCTGAAAAAATGCCCAGGCTATGCAATGCTTAGCACCTTTGCAACCTGGTGGAGGTTAGTATAGATGGACTAATAGAACAAGTCCCACACACTGCTACAAGCCCAAATATTTTTTCAGAGCTAGATGCAGATAAAAATTATTTTGAATTTGCAACCTGGTGGAGGTTAGTATAGATGGACTAATAGAACAAGTCCCACACACTGCTACAAGCCCAAATATTTTTTCAGGGCTAGATGCAGATAAAAATTATTTTGAATTTGCAAGCTGGTGGAGGTTAGTATAGATGGACTAAGAGATCAAGTCCCACACACTGCTACAAGCCCAAATATTTTTTTAGAGCTAGATGCAGATAAAAATTATTTTGAATTTGAAACCTGGTGGAGGTTAGTATAGATGGACTAATAGAATGATGCTATGCCCAAAAGGTTTTACTTGGCTAGGTGCAGTAAAAAAAATTGCATTCTATACACAGGTGGTGTAGCTTGCAACACAGATAGGCTACTCCACTGAATAACACACACTGCAAGAGGCCAAAAAGGATTTGCTTAGCTAGATTTAGCCAAATGCTGTGAAAAAAACTTGCACAGCACTTGCACAGACCTGCCTGGCAAAAAAGTGATAGGAACTGATGTAACCTAGCCCTCAAAAGGACTGCAATTACTATTAGTCCCTACTCCCAAACTATCTATTTAAGAGCACAGACCTGCCTGATAAAAGTCGTAGGAAATGATGTAACCTAGTCCTCAAAAGGACTGCAATCACAACTATTCCCTACTCCCAAGCTATCTGTAGATTTGTGCGAAAATTGGCTTGAAATTAACACTCAAAGTACAGCGCACACAGCAACAGCGGTGCCGTCTAACACGCAGCTGCAGCAGTGAGAAAATGGTGGCTACATGGAAAATGGCTGGGTCTTATAGGGCAAGGACATGTGACATACACTGCCAATGACACATGCCCTTGCTTGTGTGAAAAAAAGCAGTTCGCTCCGTGTGTGCGGTGCTGAAAGGCTGACAGATTGCACCTCCCCACTGTAAATGCGGGAAAGAGAAAAAAAATGGAGATCTTCATTATTTATGCAGAGATCCATCCCCTGCCCCTCCCCCCACCCCGCGGTACACTCAAACTGCGTATTAACATTAATTTTAAGCATTACTGAGAAAAAATCCAGTTATGATTTTGGTGCGCGAACAGTTACATAGTTACATAGTTACATAGTTTATAAGGCCGAAAAAAGACAAGCGTCCATCCAGTTCAGCCTATTTCTTGTGCACTGCAGCTATTCCGCAGCGTTGATCCAGGGGAACGCAAAAAAAAACAAAACAAAAAAAACATGCGGTATAGGCCAATTGACATCATTGAGGAAAAAATTCACTTCCCGACACCAATCTGGATTAATTAACTATCACTAAGCATAAGATGTAATTTTATTGTTCTCAAGAAAGGCGTCCAGGCCTCTCTTGAACTCATTAAGTGAGTTGGACATCACCACTTCCTCTCCCAGAGAGTTCCAGAGTCTCACGGCTCTGACCGTAAAGAATCCCCTTCTATGCTGGTGCAGGAACCTCCTTTCCTCCAGACGCATAGTGTGCCCCCTCGTCTTTGTCACCATCCTTGGTATAAACAGGTCATGGGAGAGATCTCTGTACTGCCCCCTGATGTATTTATACATGTTTATGAGGTCTCCCCTAAGCCTTCTCTTTTCCAACGTAAATAGGCCTAATCATGCTGGTGGTGGTCAGGCTGGTAGTTTTGTCACCCCTGCTGATGCTGGCATGGCAGGTGGTACAAATGGCGTTATTGGGGTTATCAGCAGAGTCTTTAAAAAAATTCCAGACTCTGGAAGACCTACCGCTTGTACTGGCAACATCCCTCGTGTTGGTGTTACGGGGAACGGTTGCGCGCCTTCTGTCTGCGGCCACCACACTGCTTCTTCCTACCTGTTGGGGTACTCTGCCTCCCTCCCCCTGTGTGCTGCTGGCCTCACTCTGCAGGTCCTCCTGCCACGTTGGGTCAGTTACTAGATCATTCACCTCCTCCTCCACTTCCACTTGCGCACCACGATGCTCCTCCTCACTTCCTGGCAATTGTGTCTCGTCATCGTCCACCTCTTGTGACAAATTGCCAGCGTCGACTTCCTATGGCCGTGGCTGTTCAAATATTTGGGCATCGCTACATGGGATCTCCTCTTCCACCACTTCAAGCGTAGCAGGCGAGGGGCACAAATATGGAAATGGACCAGTGAACAGCTTTTCAGAGTGTCCAAGTGTGGGATCAATTGCTGTCTGACGACACTCGGCATGGTGGGAGGAAGGAGCATCAGGGTGAGGAGGAGTATACGGTCGAGACTCACGGCTACTAAGAGATGACCGTGTGGAAGACAGACCGGAGGTGGTGGTGCCCAGGTAACTGAAAGTATTATCTGCTATCCAATTAATAACCTGTTCACACTGATCAGTTCGCAATACTGGTGTTGTTCTGTGCTTCCCTAGTAATTCGGTCAAGAAGTGGGAGCTAGAAGATGTGGCTGTTGGTTGTGGCACATTTTCACCTTGGCCACGGCCCCGTCCTCTGCACGCACCATCACAAGAACGTCCAGTTCCACGTCCCTTGCCACGCGCCTTGCCCATTGTAAAGGAAGTAAAATAGCTTACACTCGCACTATCAATGGAAAAAGGGTAATAAAAAGTAGATTGAACCATGGAAGAGGAAAACCACAGTTCTATTTCTCTGGCCTACACCCGACTCTTTTAAACAATCAGGGAGAAACTATTACTGTTTTTCCTTACGGAAAAAATACCAAAAACCTGAATAATTGAGATTTTTTACCGTGGAAAAGCAAAACCACAGTTTTAATTTACTGGTATATACCACACTTTTTAAAATATATAGATTTGCGGCTGAACAGTGAACGACACACTCAAACTGGTTTTTTTTAGATACCAAAGGCCCAAAACTGGATACTACAGAGATTTTACCCGTAGAACTGCAAAACCCCACTGGGATTTGTCAGGTGTACACCAGACTATTTTCAGCAGATATATTTTTGTGTCAGAACACTCCGGAGACACTACTGCTTTTTTTTAAGGCAAAAAAAGCGAAAAATAGGATAAGAGAGATTTTTTACCGTGGAACAGCAAAACCACAGTTTTAATTTACTGGTGTATACCACACTTTTTAAAATATATAGATTTGCGGCGGAACAGTGAGAGACACACTCAAACTGGGTTTTTTTTTAGATACCAAACGCCCAAAACTGGATACTACAGAGATTTTACCCGTAGAACTGCACAACTACACTGGGATTTGTCAGGCGTACACCAGACTATTTTCAACAGATATAATTTTGTGTCAGAACACTCAGGAGACACTACTGGGTTTTTTTACTGCAAAAAATGCGAAAAGCAGGATAATAGAGATTTTTTACCATGGAAAAGCAAAAACACAGTTATAATTTACTGGTGTATACCACACTTTTTAAAATAAATAGATTTGCGGCTGAACAGTGAGCGACACACTCAAACTGGGTTTTTTTTAGATACCAAAGGCCCAAAACTGGATACTACACAGATTTTACCCGTAGAACTGCAAAACCACACTGGGATTGGTCAGGCGAACACCAGACTATTTTCAACAGATATATTTTTGTGTCAGAACACTCAGGAGACACTACTGGTATTATTTACTGCAAAAAATGCAAAAAGCAGGATAATAGAGATTTTTTACCGTGGAACAGCAAAACCACAGTTTTAATTTACTGGTGTATATCACACTTTTTAAAATATATAGATTTGCGGCTGAACAGTGAGCGACACACTCAAACTGGTTTTTTTTTAGATACCAAAGGCCCAAACTTGGATACTACAGAGATTTTACCCATAGAACTGCAAAACCACACTGGGATTTGTCAGGCGTACACCAGACTATTTTCAAGAGATATATTTTTGTGTCAGAACACTCAGGAGACACTACTGTTTTTTTTTACTGCAAAAAATGCAAAAAGCAGGATAATAGAGATTTTTTACTGTGGAACAGCAAAACCACAGTTTTAGTATTCTGGTGTATACCACACTTTTTAAAATATATAGATTTGCGGCTGAACAGTGAGCGACACACTCAAACTGTTTTTTTTTTAGATACCAAAGGCCCAAAACTGGATACTACAGAGATTTTACCCGTAGAACTGCAAAACCACACAGGGATTTGTCAGGCGTACACCGGACTATTTTCAACAGATATATTTTTGTGTCAGAACACTCCGGAGATTCTACTGGTTTATTTAAGGAAAAAAAAGCGAAAAACAGGATAAGAGAGATTTTTTACCGTGGAACAGCAAAACCACAGTTTTAATTTAGTGGTGTATACCACACTTTTTAAAATATATAGGTTTGCGGCTGAACAGTGAGAGACACACTCAAACTGTTTTTTTTTTTATACCAAAGGCCCAAAACTGGATACTACAGAGATTTTACCTGTAGAACTGCAAAACCACACTGGGATTTGTCAGGCGTACACCAGACTATTTTCAACAGATATATTTTTGTGTCAGAACACTCAGGAGACACTACTGTTTTTTTTTACTGCAAAAAATGCCAAAAGTAGGATAATAGAGATTTTTTATTGTGGAACAGCAAAACCACAGTTTTAATTGACTTGTGTATACCACACTTTTTAAAATATATAGATTTGCGGCTGAACAGTGAGCGACACACTCAAACTGTTTTTTTTTTTAGATACCAAAGGCCCAAAACTGGATACTACAGAGATTTTACCCGTAGAACTGCAAAACCACACTGGGATTTGTCAGGCGTACACCAGACTATTTTCAACAGATATATTTTTGTGTCAGAACACTCAGGAGACACTACTGGTTTTTTTTACTGCAAAAAATGCCAAAAGTAGGATAATAGAGATTTTTTATTGTGGAACAGCAAAACCACATTTTTATTGACTTGTGTATACCACACTTTTTAAAATATATAGATTTGCGGCTGAACAGTGAGCGACACACTCAAACTGTTTTTTTTTTTAGATACCAAAGGCCCAAAACTGGATACTACAGAGATTTTACCCGTAGAACTGCAAAACCACACTGGGATTTGTCAGGCGTACACCAGACTATTTTCAACAGATATATTTTTGTGTCAGAACACTCAGGAGACACTACTGTTTTTTTTTACTGCAAAAAATGCGAAAAGCAGGATAATAGAGATTTTTTACCGTGTAAAAGCAAAACCACAGTTTTAGTTTACTGGTGTATACCACACTTTTTAAAATATATAGATTTGTGGCTGAACAGTGAGCGACACACTCAAACTGGGTTTTTTTTAGATACCAAAGGCCCAAAACTGGATACAACAGAGATTTTACCCGTAGAATTGCAAAACCACACTGGGATTTGTCAGGCGTACACCAGACTATTTTCAACGGATATATTGTTGTGTCAGAAAACTCCGGAGACTCTACTGGTTTACTTAAGGAAAAAAAAGCGAAAAACAGGATAAGAGAGATTTTTTACCGTGGAACAGCAAAACCACAGTTTTAATTTACTGGTGTATACCACACTTTTTAAAATATCTAGATTTGCGGCTGAACAGTGAGTGACACACTCAAACTGGGTTTTTTTTAGATACCAAAGGCCCAAATCTGGATACTACAGAGATTTTACCCGTAGAACTGCAAAACCACACTGGGATTTGTCAGGCGTACACCAGACTATTTTCAAGAGATATATTTTTGTGTCAGAACACTCCGGAGACACTACTGTTTTTTTTTTACTGCAAAAAATGCAAAAAGCAGGATAGTAGAGATTTTTTACCGTGGAACAGCAAAACCACAGTTTTAATTTTCTGGTGTATACCACACTTTTTAAAATATATAGATTTGCGGCTGAACAGTGAGCGACACACTCAAACTGTTATTTTTTTTTAGATACCAAAGGCCCAAAACTGGATACTACAGAGATTTTACCCGTAGAATTCCAAAACCACACTGGCATTTGTCAGGCGTACACCAGGCTATTTTCAACAGATATATTTTTGTGTCAGAACACTCAGGAGACACTACTGTTTTTTTTCACTGCAAAAAATGCGAAAAACAGGATAGGAGAGATTTTTTACTGCGGAATAGCAAAACCACAGTTTTAATTTACTGGTGTATACCACACTTTTTAAAATATATAGATTTGCGGCTGAACAGTGAGCGACACACTCAAACTGGTTTTTTTTTAGATACCAAAGGCCCAAAACTGGATACTACAGAGATTTTACCCGTAGAACTGCAAAACCACAAAGGGATTTGTCAGGCGTACACCGGACTATTTTCAACAGATATATTTTTGTGTCAGAACACTCCGGAGATTCTACTGGTTTATTTAAGGAAAAAAAAGCGAAAAACAGGATAAGAGAGATTTTTTACCGTGGAACAGCAAAACCACAGTTTTAATTTAGTGGTGTATACCACACTTTTTAAAATATATAGGTTTGCGGCTGAACAGTGAGAGACACACTCAAACTGTTTTTTTTTTTATACCAAAGGCCCAAAACTGGATACTACAGAGATTTTACCTGTAGAACTGCAAAACCACACTGGGATTTGTCAGGCGTACACCAGACTATTTTCAACAGATATATTTTTGTGTCAGAACACTCAGGAGACACTACTGTTTTTTTTTACTGCAAAAAATGCCAAAAGTAGGATAATAGAGATTTTTTATTGTGGAACAGCAAAACCACAGTTTTAATTGACTTGTGTATACCACACTTTTTAAAATATATAGATTTGCGGCTGAACAGTGAGCGACACACTCAAACTGTTTTTTGTTTTAGATACCAAAGGCCCAAAACTGGATACTACAGAGATTTTACCCGTAGAACTGCAAAACCACACTGGGATTTGTCAGGCGTACACCAGACTATTTTCAACAGATATATTTTTGTGTCAGAACACTCAGGAGACACTACTGTTTTTTTTTACTGCAAAAAATGCCAAAAGTAGGATAATAGAGATTTTTTATTGTGGAACAGCAAAACCACATTTTTATTGACTTGTGTATACCACACTTTTTAAAATATATAGATTTGCGGCTGAACAGTGAGCGACACACTCAAACTGTTTGTTTTTTTTAGATACCAAAGGCCCAAAACTGGATACTACAGAGATTTTACCCGTAGAACTGCAAAACCACACTGGGATTTGTCAGGCGTACACCAGACTATTTTCAACAGATATATTTTTGTGTCAGAACACTCAGGAGACACTACTGTTTTTTTTTACTGCAAAAAATGCGAAAAGCAGGATAATAGAGATTTTTTACCGTGTAAAAGCAAAACCACAGTTTTAGTTTACTGGTGTATACCACACTTTTTAAAATATATAGATTTGCGGCTGAACAGTGAGCGACACACTCAAACTGTTTTTTTTTTTAGATACCAAAGGCCCAAAACTGGATACTACAGAGATTTTACCCGTAGAACTGCAAAACCACACTGGGATTTGTCAGGCGTACACCAGACTATTTTCAACAGATATATTTTTGTGTCAGAACACTCAGGAGACACTACTGTTTTTTTTACTGCAAAAAATGCGAAAAGCAGGATAATAGAGATTTTTTACCGTGTAAAAGCAAAACCACAGTTTTAGTTTACTGGTGTATACCACACTTTTTAAAATATATAGATTTGTGGCTGAACAGTGAGCGACACACTCAAACTGGGTTTTTTTTAGATACCAAAGGCCCAAAACTGGATACAACAGAGATTTTACCCGTAGAATTGCAAAACCACAATGGGATTTGTCAGGCGTACACCAGACTATTTTCAACGGATATATTGTTGTGTCAGAACACTCCGGAGACTCTACTGGTTTATTTAAGGAAAAAAAAGCGAAAAACAGGATAAGAGAGATTTTTTACCGTGGAACAGCAAAACCACAGTTTTAATTTACTGGTGTATACCACACTTTTTAAAATATCTAGATTTGCGGCTGAACAGTGAGTGACACACTGAAACTGGGTTTTTTTTAGATACCAAAGGCCCAAAACTGGATACTACAGAGATTTTACCCGTAGAATTCCAAAACCACACTGGGATTTG
The DNA here is from genome assembly GCF_046119375.1 of Phyllobates terribilis. NCBI lineage: Eukaryota > Metazoa > Chordata > Amphibia > Anura > Dendrobatidae > Phyllobates > Phyllobates terribilis. The sequence continues at coordinate 245,675,229 of NW_027362772.1, forward strand.
TCAGGCGTACACCAGGCTATTTTCAACAGATATATTTTTGTGTCAGAACACTCAGGAGACACTACTGTTTTTTTTCACTGCAAGAAATGCGAAAAACAGGATAAGAGAGATTTTTTACTGTGGAATAGCAAAACCACAGTTTTAATTTACTGGTGTATACCACACTTTTTAAAATATATAGATTTGCGGCTGAACAGTGAGCGACACACTCAAACTGTTTTTTTTTAGATACCAAAGGCCCAAAACTGGATACTACAGAGATTTTACCCGTAGAACTGCAAAACCACACTGGGATTTGTCAGGCGTACACCAGACTATTTTCAACAGATATATTTTTGTGTCAAAACATACAGGAGACACTACTGTTTTTTTTAAGGCAAAAAAAGCGAAAAAGAGAATAAGAGAGATTTTTTACCGTCCAACAAGAAAACCACAGTTTTAATTTACTGGTGTATACCACACTTTTTAAAATATATAGATTTGCGGCTGAACAGTGAGCGACACACTCAAACTGTTTTTTTTTTTAGATACCAAAGGCCCAAAACTGGATACTACTAGTGTTGAGCGAGCACTAAAATGCTCGGGTGCTCGAAGCTCGGGCCGAGCTCGCCGTGATACTCCGGTGCTCGACCCGAGCAACGAGCCCAATGTTAGTCTATGGGAGACTCGAGCATTTTTGCGGTGGCACCCCCGGCAGTCTTTTAAAAGCCTAACAAGTGCCCAAAACGATAGTGACAGTGCTCAAATGACATGGGGACAGCATGGGGATCGCCCCAGGAAGCATTTCTGACCCCCAGGTCACTGCTGTCAACAACGTGGTCAGAGGTATTAAGCCACTTTTACGGGCTCACAATAAAACGTTCAAAAACGAAAGTGAAACTCTTTTCCTGTGAAATATGTTAAGGAACATCCTTTCCAGGGTAAAGACTTGTGTATAAGTTAAAATAAATGACCAGAAACAAAAATGCTCCTCCACACCTTCGGCTATGTTCACAAGTAGCATTTTTTATGCGTTTTTGCACTTTTGTATTGCTTTCCACTATGACAAATGCATTCACCGTGAAATGTCATTTTAACATTTTACAACCTTATCTGGCCATGTGCTGTGTGACACATGCATAAAGTGCTGAAAAGACAAGGGAACAGCATGGGGAAGACCCCTGGAAGCATCTCTGACTCCCAGGTCACTGTCTAAAAGTGTGCCCATCATAAGTGATCCTTACCGCATCAGAAGATGCAGACTTGCAACTATCCCCATGCAAGTTCTAGTCCCAGGGCAGTATTCAATTGTACCTCCCCCATTCCTTGTAATACAAGGAAGTATGCAGCCTGCCACCCACCCACCCCCAGGCTGCAATACCATACTGCTTGTTTGCTTGAACTTGAAATTGGGCCTTTTAGGCATGTGGAGGTGGAATCTGGCCACCACGTCATGGCTGTGTTGGCGGCCTGGAATCCATATTCAGTCCCCAGCCACCCAGCGGCCGGGTGTCCACACACGGTCCCCAGCCGCCTGGGGGCAGCCGGGTGTCCATAAACGGTCCCCAGCCGCCCCTATTTCTCCTTGGAACATCCCCCCACACACTTTTCTTAGCCCGGCCTGCTTTAGGCAGCATTGGACGAGCCCACCAGAGAACCAGACTCCTCCGGTGGGCCCTGACTTCTCCATCGGTGGAGTTGAGAGTGCCAAGGTGAGGAGCATGATGATGATGACAGAAGTTAGCATCTGCTATGTTTCCTTTTAATGCAAGTGTAAGTGTGCAGCCTGCCACCCACCCACCCCCAGACTGCAATTCCATACTGCTAGCTTGCACTTGAAACGGGGCCTTTTAGTTTGGAGGAGGCCGAAGCTGGCCACTACCTCATGGCTGCTTCGGCAGCGAGGTATCCATACTCAGTCCCCAGCCGCCCATATTTGTCCTGGTGTGCCTTATACATAAGATTAAGCGCGTATACCAAAACATTACCTGTGCCCTCCCCAGTGCATTTAGTTGGAAGGAGAGCCTATTCCACTGTAGTGTGTGCATGCCAAACCCCTGTTCATGGTACATGCGAAGATGCCTCCCACCTTGCACCTGTCGTTTCAGACTTGCAACTATCCCCATTCAAGTCCTTGTCCCAGGGCAGTGTTCAATTGTACCTCTCCCATTCCTTGCAATGCAAGCGCAAGTATGCAGCCTGCCACCCACCCACCCCCAGGCTGCAATACCATACTGCTTGCTTGCTTGCACTTTAAATTGGGCCTTTTAGGCATGTGGAGGCGGAATCTGGCCACCACGCCATGGCTGTGTCGGCGGCCTGGTATCCTTACTCAGTCCCCAGCCGCCTGGTGGCCGGGTGTCCCCGCTTGCTCCCCAGCCTCCAGGGGGTGGCCGGGTGTCCATACTCGGTCCCCAGCCACCCCTATTTGTCCCGGTAACCTTTCCCACACTTTTCTTAGCCTGGCCTGCTTTAGGGCAGCATTGGCCGAGCCCACCGGACTATCAGACTCCTCCGGTGGGCCCTGGCTTCTCCATCAGGGGAGTTGAGAGTGCCAAGGTGAGGAGCATAATGAGGATGATAGAAGTTAGCATCTGCTTTGTTTTGTTGTAATGCAAGCGCATGTATGTAGTAGCGGCTAGGCCTGAGGTGGTCAGCGTTTTGGCGCATATCCTACCTCCTTCCGAGGATTGCTGGATGTTTTCCTGCTACTATCCAAGTTCTATGACTCCCGTTAAAACAAAGCTTCAGGTGATAAATGATGGATGAGGTAGTGGCAAAGGAGAAAGAGCAGGAGGAACAGGGACCATTCACATCAATATCAGGCCAGTCAACCAGATATGTCTTGTAGGATATGTTTCTGTAACAAAAGGAGCGGTTCGGCTACACAGTTATAGGGCATACAGTGAGTGCAATGCCTTCCAAAAATTTCGAGCCACTCCAATGCCCCTTGGAAATGACATGGAGGTCAGAGGGTGTTAACTAAACCTTTTTTTTCCATTTATAGCAACTGGGTCTCCCGTGCACTGTTGGCCTAAGCAGTGAATGGAAGGCTTTCCAAAAATTATGAGGAACTGCAATGCCCCTTACAAGAGCCATGTGTGGCACCCCAGGGGTCTGGTCACCACAGTAATAGAGATATTACGTCGGAGAGCAAGTGGGAGGTTTCCTGGTCAGGATCCTTTAAACATGCAACATCCTCCTGCCCCAATCCTGGGAGGGGAGAATTCTGCCCTTATAAACTGGATCTGGGGCGGGGTTGAGTGAGTAAGTGAACAGTCAGAGTCAGAGTGAGAGCAAGGGAAAGTAACAGCAAGGAGCTCTGTAGGAGCTAGGAGCTAAAGACCAGGGGCTGGAAGCTGAGCAGAGCTCGCCCTGGCAGAAGACAATAGGAACCGGACACAGGAGTCCGAAGCTGTGAGGACTTATATATCCAGCAGCAGAAACCATCCAGCAGGGGATTTCAGGTCCTCTGGCCATAGAAGCCCGGAGGCTCAGTCACAAGCAAGGGACCAGCACCGCCGTCGTGGAGCGGAGGCTAACAGAAGGCCCCAAGTCACCAGCCATACGGGTGAGCACTACACGGTACACTCAGGGACGTGGGCTACTTCTACCCGCTTACAGCAAGGTAGCCAGGAAGAGTGCAGACAGACAGGGAGGCCTACAACTCCACCTGGCCAGGGGAACTCCTGCTTGCTCACAGACTGACCAGGCCTCTTATGCTAGCCAGTACTCCTGGGAGGGTCTACCTTATAATCATCAGTAAAGACCCTGAACTGCACTGCAAAGATTCTGAGTCATTCCTGCTGCGCTCGTGCACCATCACCCCCATCATCCACACTCACTGCCCTGAGGATATACTCCTCCCGAGGGGAGTTATCCCATTCTATGCTGCGCACACAACAGCCTCAGCGGTCTGCCTCGCAGCGGTGGTACTCCCTGACTGCAATCCACGGGTGGCGCAGTCGGACAATTAACCTCAAAACCTATGAAAGACTGCCACTGGTTTGACCAGCCTGAGCCAGGGGACCGGGTCACCGCCACGGAGACTACAGACCCCAGAGACCTGGCACCGGGTTTCCCACACACGTGTACACGTGGCCCAGGGGGCGCGTCACATGCAGTACAGCATATTACAAACATAAGTCCCATTATTGGGGAGTGGGTGTCCCATGGTATTTGCTTATGCTTTCCAAGCAAAAGCTGCCAAAAATTAGGACGGAGCAACTTGCAATGCCCCTTACAAGAGCCATGCAGTACAGCATATTACAAACATAACTCCCATTATTGGGGAGTGGGTGTCCCATAGCATTTGCTTACGCTTTCCCAGCAAAAGCTGCCAAAAATTAGGACGGAGCATATTGAAATGCCCCTTACAAGAGCCATGCAGTACAGTATATTACAAACATAAGTCCCATTATTTGGGAGTGGATGTCCCATAGTATTTGCTTATGCTTTCCCAGCAAAAGCTGCCAAAAATTTGGACGGAGCAACTTGCAATGCCCCTTACAAGAGCCATGCAGTACAGCATATTACAAACATAAGTCCCATTATTTGGGAGTGGGTGTCCCATAGTATTTGCTTATGCTTTCCCAGCAAAAGCTGCCAAAAATTAGGACGGAGCAACTTGCAATGCCCCTTACAAGAGCCATGCAGTACAGCATATTACAAACATAAGTCCCATTATTGGGGAGTGGGTGTCCCATAGTATTTGCTTATGCTTTCCCAGCAAAAGCTGCCAAAAATTAGGACGGAGCAACTTGCAATGCCCCTTACAAGGGCCATGCAGTACAGCATATTACAAACATAAGTCCCATTATTGGGGAGTGGGTGTCCCATAGTATTAGCTTATGCTTTCCCAGCAAAAGCTGCCAAAAATTAGGATGGAGCAACTTGCAATGCCCCTTACAAGAGCCATGCAGTACAGCATATTACAAACATAAGTCCCATTATTGGGGAGTGGGTGTCCCATAGTATTTGCTTATGCTTTCCCAGCAAAAGCTGCCAAAAATTAGGATGAAGCAACTTGCAATGCCCCTTACAAGGGCCATGCAGTACAGCATATTACAAACATAAGTCCCATTATTGGGGAGTGGGTGTCCCATAATATTTGCTTATGCTTTCCTAGCAAAAGCTGCCAAAAATTAGGATGGAGCAACTTGCAATGCCCCTTACAAGAGCCACGCAGTACAGTATATTACAAACATAAGTCCCATTATTGGGGAGTGGGTGTCCCATAGTATTTGCTTATGCTTTCCATGCAAAAGCTGCCAAAAATTAGGACGGAGTAACTTGCAATGCCCCTTACAAGATCCATGCAGTACAGCATATTACAAACATAAGTCCCATTATTGGGGAGTGGGTGTCCCATAGTATTTGCTTATGCTTTCTCAGCAAAAGCTGCCAAAAATTAGGACAGAGCAACTTGCAATGCCCCTTACAAGAGCCATGCAGTACAGCATATTGCAAACATAAGTCCCATTATTGGGGAGTGGGTTTCCCATAGTATTTGCTTATGCTTTCCAAGCAAAAGCTGCCAAAAATTAGGATTGAGCAACTTGCAATGCCCCTTACAAGAGCCAGGCAGTACAGCATATTACAATCATAAGTCCCATTATTGGGGAGTGGGTGTCCCATAGTATTTGCTTATGCTTTCAAAGCAAAAGCTCCCAAAAATTAGGACGGAGCAACTTGCAATGCCCCTTACAAGAGCCATGCAGTACAGCATATTACAAACATAAGTCCCATTATTGGGGAGTGGGTGTCCCATAGTATTTGCTTATGCTTTCCAAGCAAAAGCTGCCAAAAATTAGGACGGAGCAACTTTCAATGCCCCTTACAAGAGCCATGCAGTACAGCATATTACAAACATAAGTCCCATTATTGGGGAGTGGGTGTCCCATAGTATTTGCTTATGCCTTGCTAGCAAAAGCTGCCAAAATTAAGGACGGAGGAACTTGTGACTCGCCCCCTGGGCCGTGGGGCACTCGGATCCGGGCAATAGGGAACGATGGGAGTAGTAGTGGCAACCCGGTTCCGTGGCTCAGGGTGGTCAGGCCAGTGGTAGTCCGTTATGTGCTAATAATTATGTCCGACTACGCCACCCATGGATTGCGGTTGTTAGGAACCGCCGCTGCAGGGCAGACCGCTGGGGCTGATGATGTATGCAGCTGGGATGATGTGACTCCCCACGGGAAGAGTGCGGCCCCAGGGCAGTGTAGTGGATGGTGGGAGTGATGGTGGTGAGAGTCCCAGTACCGGTAGTGCCGGAGGAGCGAAAAAGCACACAGACAACGTACTGCAGTCCAGGGTCTTTACTCACGGTTAATATCCAAGTCACTTCTGCAGGGAATGACTGCCCGAGCCGTGCTGCGTCCACCAGGTGAGGGGCTCGATCAACTCCCAGGCAGTTCAGGAGCATGGCACACGACCCCCTTTAATCCTTTCTCTGGCCTGCCTCACCAGTGACCCACTTTTGTCCAGCTGCCGCGGACTTGTGCGGTTAAACGTGGGCCCCGTCATCCGCTGTCCTATATGGTGCCTTCCTAGCAGGTTTGATGAGGTGTCGCACCAATAGATGATCACGACGACCGGTCTTTGGCTGAGGGTAGTTTCTCCTCCACCAACTTGGGATCCGGTACCCTTAATCTGCCTGACCCTTCACCCTGGATCCTCGTGGGTTCTTAGGGTCCCTTCCACCTTCTTGTTCCTGAGCCCTTCTGTTTCTTACTCTCTTTCTTTGCATTTCCTTTCTGTTTCTGTTCCTTTCTGTTCCTTTCTCTTGGAGCTGAGATGAGCCAAAATCTCAGCTCCCGTTCACCTCCTCCTCGGCCTCTCACTAGGCGCTTCTGGAGTAGAGCTCCTACAGAGCCTCTATTCCCTGTCTTCTCCTCTCTGGACAGAACCTAGATCTAAGATGGTGCCCACCTTTTATACCTCCCTCTGACCATGAGCCCAGGTGACCAGCAACCAATGAGCTTCTTCCTATGCTCAGGAACCAACCCCCTATCTGCCCCTACAGCACTGGGTGTTCCACCCCCCACCCCACTCCAGGCAGGGACATAGTCGGTCGTGCCTGCACTTCTGTCTAGTGGGAGCACCGTTGAGCTGTCCCTCGGAAATGGGGTGTGTGTGCTGTATGCAGCTAACTGAGCCCTGGTCCATACTCCATCCTTACCTGGGAGTGGAATATCACACCTCTGGACTGAGGTGCAATACCCCTGTAGCGGCCGAAGCCTCGAGGCGCTACACTTGCAATGCCCCTTACAAGAGCCATGCAGTACAGCATATTACAAACATAAGTCCCATTATTGGGGAGTGGGTGTCCCATAGTATTTGCTTATGCTTTCCCAGCAAAAGCTGCCAAAAATTAGGACGGAGCAACTTGCAATGCCCCTTACAAGAGCCATGCAGTACAGCATATTACAAACATAAGTTCCATTATTGGGGAGTGGGTGTCCCATAGTATTTGCTTATGCTTTCCAAGCAAACGCTGCCAAAAAATAGGACGGAGCAACTTGCAATGCCCCTTACAAGAGCCATGCAGTACAGCATATTACAAACATAAGTCCCATTATTGGGGAGTGGGTGTCCCATAGTATTTGCTTATGTTTTCCCAGCAAAAGCTGCCAAAAATTAGGACGGAGCAACTTGCAATGCCCCTTACAAGAGCCATGCAGTACAGCATATTACAAACATAAGTCCCATTATTGTGGAGTGGGTGTCCCATAGTATTTGCTTATGCTTTCCCAGCAAAAGCTGCCAAAAATTAGGATGGAGCAACTTGCAATGCCCCTTACAAGAGCCATGCAGTACAGCATATTACAATCATAAGTCCCATTATTGGGGAGTGGGTGTCCCATAGTATTTGCTTATGCTTTCCCAGCAAAAGCTGCCAAAAATTAGGATGGAGCAACTTGCAATGCCCCTTACAAGAGCCATGCAGTACAGCATATTACAAACATAAGTCCCAATATTGGGGAGTGGGTGTCCCATAGTATTTGCTTATGCTTTCCCAGCAAAAGCTGCCAAAAATTAGGACGGAGTAACTTGCAATGCCCCTTACAAGAGCCATGCAGTACAGCATATTGCAAACATAAGTCCCATTATTGGGGAGTGGGTTTCCCATAGTATTTGCTTATGCTTTCCAAGCAAAAGCTGCCAAAAATTAGGATTGAGCAACTTGCAATGCCCCTTACAAGAGCCATGCAGTACAGGATATTACAAACATAAGTCCCATTATTGGGGAGTGGGGGTCCCATAGTATTTCCTTATGATTTCCCAGCAAAAGCTGCCAAAAATTAGGACGGAGCAACTTGCAATGCCCCTTACAAGAGCCATGCAGTACAGCATATTACAAACATAAGTCCCATTATTGGGGAGTGGGTGTCCCATAGTATTTGCATATGCTTTCAAAGCAAAAGCTGCCAAAAATTAGGACGGAGCAACTTGCAATGCCCCTTACAAGAGCCATGCAGTACAGCATATTACAAACATAAGTCCCAATATTGGAGAGTGGGTGTCTCATAGCATTTGCTTATGCTTTCCCAGCAAAAGCTGCCAAAAATTAGGACAGAGCAACTTGCAATGCCCCATACAAGAGCCATGCAGTACAGCATATTACAAACATAAGTCCCATTATTGGGGAGTGGGTGTCCCATAGTATTTGCTTATGCTTTCCCAGCAAAAGCTGCCAAAAATTAGGACGGAGTAACTTGCAATGCCCCTTACAAGAGCCATGCAGTACAGCATATTACAAACATAAGTCCCATAATTGGGGAGTGGGTGTCCCATAGTATTTGCTTATGCTTTCTCAGCAAAAGCTGCCAAAAATTAGGACAGAGCAACTTGCAATGCCCCTTACAAGAGCCATGCAGTACAGCATATTGCAAACATAAGTCCCATTATTGGGGAGTGGGTGTCCCATAGTATTTGCTTATGCTTTCCAAGCAAAAGATGCCAAAAATTAGGACGGAGCAACTTGCAATGCCCCTTACAAGAGCCATGCAGTACAGCATATTACAATCATAAGTCCCATTATTGGGGAGTGGGTGTCCCATAGTATTTGCTTATGCTTTCCCAGCAAAAGCTGCCAAAAATTAGGACGGAGCAACTTGCAATGCCCCTTACAAGAGCCATGCAGTGCAGCATATTACAAACATAAGTCCCATTATTGGGGAGTGGGGGTCCCATAGTATTTCCTTATGCTTTCCCAGCAAAAGCTGCCAAAAATTAGGATGGAGCAACTTGCAATGCCCCTTACAAGAGCCATGCAGTACAGCATATTACAAACATAAGTCCCATTATTGGGGAGTGGGTTTCCCATAGTATTTGCTTATGCTTTCCAAGAAAAAGCTGCCAAAAATTAGGATTGAGCAACTTGCAATGCCCCTTACAAGAGCCATGCAGTACAGCATATTACAATCATAAGTCCCATTATTGGGGAGTGGGTGTCCCATAGTATTTGCTTATGCTTTCCCAGCAAAAGCTGCCAAAAATTAGGACGGAGTAACTTGCAATGCCCCTTACAAGAGCCATGCAGTACAGGATATTACAAACATAAGTCCCATTATTGGGGAGTGGGGGTCCCATAGTATTTCCTTATGCTTTCCCAGCAAAAGCTGCCAAAAATTAGGACGGAGCAACTTGCAATGCCCCTTACAAGAGCCATGCAGTACAGCATATTACAAACATAAGTCCCATTATTGGGGAGTGGGTGTCCCATAGTATTTGCATATGCTTTCAAAGCAAAAGCTGCCAAAAATTAGGACGGAGCAACTTGCAATGCCCCTTACAAGAGCCATGCAGTACAGCATATTACAAACATAAGTCCCAATATTGGAGAGTGGGTGTCTCATAGCATTTGCTTATGCTTTCCCAGCAAAAGCTGCCAAAAATTAGGACAGAGCAACTTGCAATGCCCCTTACAAGAGCCATGCAGTACAGCATATTACAAACATAAGTCCCATTATTGGGGAGTGGGTGTCCCATAGTATTTGCTTATGCTTTCCCAGCAAAAGCTGCCAAAAATTAGGACGGAGTAACTTGCAATGCCCCTTACAAGAGCCATGCAGTACAGCATATTACAAACATAAGTCCCATTATTGGGGAGTGGGTGTCCCATAGTATTTGCTTATGCTTTCTCAGCAAAAGCTGCCAAAAATTAGGACAGAGCAACTTGCAATGCCCCTTACAAGAGCCATGCAGTACAGCATATTGCAAACATAAGTCCCATTATTGGGGAGTGGGTGTCCCATAGTATTTGCTTATGCTTTCCAAGCAAAAGATGCCAAAAATTAGGACGGAGCAACTTGCAATGCCCCTTACAAGAGCCATGCAGTACAGCATATTACAATCATAAGTCCCATTATTGGGGAGTGGGTGTCCCATAGTATTTGCTTATGCTTTCCCAGCAAAAGCTGCCAAAAATTAGGACGGAGCAACTTGCAATGCCCCTTACAAGAGCCATGCAGTGCAGCATATTACAAACATAAGTCCCATTATTGGGGAGTGGGGGTCCCATAGTATTTCCTTATGCTTTCCCAGCAAAAGCTGCCAAAAATTAGGATGGAGCAACTTGCAATGCCCCTTACAAGAGCCATGCAGTACAGCATATTACAAACATAAGTCCCATTATTGGGGAGTGGGTGTCCCATAGTATTTGCTTCTGCTTTCCAAGCAAAAGCTCCCAAAAATTAGGACGGAGCAACTTGCAATGCCCCTTACAATAGCCATGCAGTACAGCATATTACAAACATAAGTCCCAATATTGGAGATTGGGTGTCCCATAGCATTTGCTTATGCTTTCACAGCAAAAGCTGCCAAAAATTAGGACAGAGCAACTTGCAATGCCCCTTACAAGAGCCATGCAGTACAGCATATTACAAACATAAGTCCCATTATTGGGGAGTGGGTGTCCCATAGTATTTGCTTATGCTTTCCCAGCAAAAGCTGCCAAAAATTAGGACGGAGCAACTTGCAATGCCCCTTACAAGAGCCATACAGTACAGCATATTACAAACATAAGTCCCATTATTGGGGAGTGGGTGTCCCAGAGCATTTGCTTATGCTTTCCCAGCAAAAGCTGCCAAAAATTAGGACAGAGCAACTTGCAATGCCCCGTACAAGAGCCATGCAGTACAGCATATTACAAACATAAGTCCCATTATTGGGGAGTGGGTGTCCCATAGTATTTGCTTATGCTTTCCCAGCAAAAGCTGCCAAAAATTAGGACGGAGTAACTTGCAATGCCCCTTACAAGAGCCATGCAGTACAGCATATTACAAACATAGGTCCCATTATTGGGGAGTGGGTGTCCCATAGTATTTGCTTATGCTTTCTCAGCAAAAGCTGCCAAAAATTAGGACAGAGCAACTTGCAATGCCCCTTACAAGAGCCATGCAGTACAGCATATTACAAACATAAGTCCCATTATTGGGGAGTGGGTGTCCCATAGTATTTGCTTATGCTTTCCAAGCAAAAGATGCCAAAAATTAGGACGGAGCAACTTGCAATGCCCCTTACAAGAGCCATGCAGTACAGCATATTACAATCATAAGTCCCATTATTGGGGAGTGGGTGTCCCATAGTATTTGCTTATGCTTTCCCAGCAAAAGCTGCCAAAAATTAGGACGGAGCAACTTGCAATGCCCCTTACAAGAGCCATGCAGTGCAGCATATTACAAACATAAGTCCCATTATTGGGGAGTGGGGGTCCCATAGTATTTCCTTATGCTTTCCCAGCAAAAGCTGCCAAAAATTAGGATGGAGCAACTTGCAATGCCCCTTACAAGAGCCATGCAGTACAGCATATTACAAACATAAGTCCCATTATTGGGGAGTGGATTTCCCATAGTATTTGCTTATGCTTTCCAAGAAAAAGCTGCCAAAAATTAGGATTGAGCAACTTGCAATGCCCCTTACAAGAGCCATGCAGTACAGCATATTACAATCATAAGTCCCATTATTGGGGAGTGGGTGTCCCATAGTATTTGCTTATGCTTTCCCAGCAAAAGCTGCCAAAAATTAGGACAGAGCAACTTGCAATGCCCCTTACAAGAGCCATGCAGTACAGCATATTACAAACATAAGTCCCATTATTGGGGAGTGGGTGTCCCATAGTATTTGCTTATGCTTTCCCAGCAAAAGCTGCCAAAAATTAGGACGGAGTAACTTGCAATGCCCCTTACAAGAGCCATGCAGTACAGCATATTAAAAACATAAGTCCCATTATTGGGGAGTGGGTGTCCCATAGTATTTGCTTATGCTTTCTCAGCAAAAGCTGCCAAAAATTAGGACAGAGCAACTTGCAATGCCCCTTACAAGAGCCATGCAGTACAGCATATTGCAAACATAAGTCCCATTATTGGGGAGTGGGTGTCCCATAGTATTTGCTTATGCTTTCCAAGCAAAAGATGCCAAAAATTAGGACGGAGCAACTTGCAATGCCCCTTACAAGAGCCATGCAGTACAGCATATTACAATCATAAGTCCCATTATTGGGGAGTGGGTGTCCCATAGTATTTGCTTATGCTTTCCCAGCAAAAGCTGCCAAAAATTAGGACGGAGCAACTTGCAATGCCCCTTACAAGAGCCATGCAGTGCAGCATATTACAAACATAAGTCCCATTATTGGGGAGTGGGGGTCCCATAGTATTTCCTTATGCTTTCCCAGCAAAAGCTGCCAAAAATTAGGATGGAGCAACTTGCAATGCCCCTTACAAGAGCCATGCAGTACAGCATATTACAAACATAAGTCCCATTATTGGGGAGTGGATTTCCCATAGTATTTGCTTATGCTTTCCAAGAAAAAGCTGCCAAAAATTAGGATTGAGCAACTTGCAATGCCCCTTACAAGAGCCATGCAGTACAGCATATTACAATCATAAGTCCCATTATTGGGGAGTGGGTGTCCCATAGTATTTGCTTATGCTTTCCCAGCAAAAGCTGCCAAAAATTAGGACAGAGCAACTTGCAATGCCCCTTACAAGAGCCATGCAGTACAGCATATTACAAACATAAGTCCCATTATTGGGGAGTGGGTGTCCCATAGTATTTGCTTATGCTTTCCCAGCAAAAGCTGCCAAAAATTAGGACGGAGTAACTTGCAATGCCCCTTACAAGAGCCATGCAGTACAGCATATTAAAAACATAAGTCCCATTATTGGGGAGTGGGTGTCCCATAGTATTTGCTTATGCTTTCTCAGCAAAAGCTGCCAAAAATTAGGACAGAGCAACTTGCAATGCCCCTTACAAGAGCCATGCAGTACAGCATATTGCAAACATAAGTCCCATTATTGGGGAGTGGGTGTCCCATAGTATTTGCTTATGCTTTCCAAGCAAAAGATGCCAAAAATTAGGACGGAGCAACTTGCAATGCCCCTTACAAGAGCCATGCAGTACAGCATATTACAATCATAAGTCCCATTATTGGGGAGTGGGTGTCCCATAGTATTTGCTTATGCTTTCCCAGCAAAAGCTGCCAAAAATTAGGACGGAGCAACTTGCAATGCCCCTTACAAGAGCCATGCAGTGCAGCATATTACAAACATAAGTCCCATTATTGGGGAGTGGGGGTCCCATAGTATTTCCTTATGCTTTCCCAGCAAAAGCTGCCAAAAATTAGGATGGAGCAACTTGCAATGCCCCTTACAAGAGCCATGCAGTACAGCATATTACAAACATAAGTCCCATTATTGGGGAGTGGGTGTCCCATAGTATTTGCTTATGCTTTCCAAGCAAAAGCTCCCAAAAATTAGGACGGAGCAACTTGCAATGCCCCTTACAATAGCCATGCAGTACAGCATATTACAAACATAAGTCCCAATATTGGAGATTGGGTGTCCCATAGCATTTGCTTATGCTTTCCCAGCAAAAGCTGCCAAAAATTAGGACAGAGCAACTTGCAATGCCCCTTACAAGAGCCATGCAGTACAGCATATTACAAACATAAGTCCCATTATTGGGGAGTGGGTGTCCCATAGTATTTGCTTATGCTTTCCCAGCAAAAGCTGCCAAAAATTAGGACGGAGCAACTTGCAATGCCCCTTACAAGAGCCATACAGTACAGCATATTACAAACATAAGTCCCATTATTGGAGAGTGGGTGTCCCAGAGCATTTGCTTATGCTTTCCCAGCAAAAGCTGCCAAAAATTAGGACAGAGCAACTTGCAATGCCCCGTACAAGAGCCATGCAGTACAGCATATTACAAACATAAGTCCCATTATTGGGGAGTGGGTGTCCCATAGTATTTGCTTATGCTTTCCCAGCAAAAGCTGCCAAAAATTAGGACGGAGTAACTTGCAATGCCCCTTACAAGAGCCATGCAGTACAGCATATTACAAACATAGGTCCCATTATTGGGGAGTGGGTGTCCCATAGTATTTGCTTATGCTTTCTCAGCAAAAGCTGCCAAAAATTAGGACAGAGCAACTTGCAATGCCCCTTACAAGAGCCATGCAGTACAGCATATTACAAACATAAGTCCCATTATTGGGGAGTGGGTGTCCCATAGTATTTGCTTATGCTTTCCAAGCAAAAGCTGCCAAAAATTAGGACGGAGCAACTTGCAATGCCCCTTACAAGAGCCATGCAGTACAGCATATTACAATCATAAGTCCCATTATTGGGGAGTGGGTGTCCCATAGTATTTGCTTATGCTTTCCCAGCAAAAGCTGCCAAAATTTAGGACGGAGCAACTTGCAATGCCCCTTACAAGAGCCATGCAGTACAGCATATTACAAACATAAGTCCCATTATTGGGGTGTGGGGGTCCCATAGTATTTCCTTATGCTTTCCCAGCAAAAGCTGCCAAAAATTAGGACGGAGCAACTTGCAATGCCCCTTACAAGAGCCATGCAGTACAGCATATTACAAACATAAGTCCCATTATTGGGGAGTGGGTGTCCCATAGTATTTGCTTATGCTTTCAAAGCAAAAGCTCCCAAAAATTAGGACGGAGCAACTTGCAATGCCCCTTACAAGAGCCATGCAGTACAGCATATTACAAACATAAGTCCCAATATTGGAGAGTGGGTGTCCCATAGCATTTGCTTATGCTTTCCCAGCAAAAGCTGCCAAAAATTAGGACAGAGCAACTTGCAATGCCCCTTACAAGAGCCATGCAGTACAGCATATTACAAACATAAGTCCCATTATTGGGGAGTGGGTGTCCCATAGTATTTGCTTATGCTTTCCCAGCAAAAGCTGCCAAAAATTAGGACGGAGCAACTTGCAATGCCCCTTACAAGAGCCATGCAGTACAGCATATTACAAACATAATTCCCATTATTGGGGAGTGGGTGTCCCATAGCATTTGCTTATGCTTTCCCAGCAAAAGCTGCCAAAAATTAGGACGAAGCAACTTGCAATGCCCCTTACAAGAGCCATGCAGTACAGCATATTACAAACATAAGTCCCATTATTGGGGAGTGGGTGTCCCATAGTATTTGCTTATGCCTTGCAAGCAAAAGCTGCCAAAAATAAGGACGGAGGAACTTGTGACTCGCCCCCTGGGCCGTGGGGCACTCGGATCCGGGCAATAGGGAACGATGGGAGTAGTAGTGGCAACCCGGTTCCGTGGCTCAGGGTGGTCAGGCCAGTGGTAGTCCGTTATGTGCTATTGATTATGTCCGACTACGCCACACATGGATTGCGGTTGTTAGGAACCGCCGCTGCAGGGCAGACCGCTGGGGCTGATGATGTATGCAGCTGGGATGATGTGACTCCCCATGGGAAGAGTGCGGCCCCAGGGCAGTGTAGTGGATGGTGGGAGTGATGATGGTGAGAGTCCCAGTACCGGTAGTGCCGGAGGAGCGAAAAAGCACACAGACAACGTACTGCAGTCCAGGGTCTTTACTCACGGTTTATATCCAAGTCACTTCTGCAGGGAATGACTGCCCGAGCCGTGCTGCGTCCACCAGGTGTGGGGCTTGGTCAACTCCCAGGCAGTTCAGGAGCATGGCACACGACCCCCTTTAATCCTTTCTCTGGCCTGCCTCACCAGTGACCCACTTTTGTCCAGCTGCCGCGGACTTGTGCGGTTAAACGTGGGCCCCGTCCTCCGCTGTCCTATATGGTGCCTTCCTAGCAGGTTTGATGAGGTGTCGCACCAATAGATGATCACGACTAGAGATGAGCGTTGTTCTACTCGAACTGTTCGCCAATCTCAAATTCGAGCTGTTTTGGGCGGTGTTCGAGCCGGTCGGCGAACACGAACAATTTGAGAAAAATTCGGCTGTTCGAGGTTATGTTCGATAACTGTTCGTGCACCAAAATCATAACTGGATTTTTTCTCAGTAATGATGAAAATTAATGTTAATACGCAGTTTGAGTGTACAGCGGGGCGGGGGGAGGGGCAGGGGATGGATCTCTGCAGGAACAATGAAGATCTCCATTTTTTTTTCTCTTTCCCGCATTTGCAGTGGGGAGGTGCAATCTGTCAGCCTATCAGCAGCGCACACACGGAGCGAAGTGCTTTTTTTCACACAAGCAAGGGCATGTGTGATTGGCAGTGTATGTCACATGTCCTTGCCCTATAAGACCAAGCCATTTTCCCCGTCGCCACCATTTTCTCACTGCTGCAGCTGCGTGTTAGACGGCACCGCTGTTGCTGTGTGCGCTATACCTTGTTAATTTCAAGCCAATTTTCGCACAAATATACAGATAGCTTGGGAGTAGGGAATAGTTGTGATTGCAGTCCTTTTAAGGACTAGGTACAGCATTTCCTACGACTTTTATCAAGCAGGTCTGTGCTCTTAAATAGATAGATTGTGGGAGTAAAGACTAATTGTAATTGCAGTCCTTTTCAGGACTAGGTTACATCAGTTCCTATCAGTTTTTGCCAGGCAGGTCTGTGCCAGTGCTGTGCAAGTTTTTTTCACAGCATTTGGCTGAATCTAGCAAAGCTAATCCTTTTTGGCCTATTGCAGAGTGTGTTAGTCAGTGGAGTAGCCTATCTGTGTTGCAAGATATACCACCTGTGTATAGAATACCAATTTTTTTACTGCACCTAGTGAAGTAAAATCTTTTGGGCATAGCATCATTCTATTAGTCCATCTATACTGACCTCCATCAGGTTGCAAACTGAATATAATTTTTTTCTGCATCTAGCTCTGAAAAAATATTTGGGCTTCTAGCAGTGTGTGGGACTTGGTCTATTAGTCCATCTATACTGACCTCCATCAGGTTGCAAATTAAAAATAATTTTTTTCTTCATTTAGCTCTGAAAAAATATTTGGGCTTCTAGCAGTGTGTGGGACTTGTTCTATTAGTCCTTCTATACTGACCTACAGCAGGTTGCAAATTGAATATAATTTTTTTCTGCATCTAGCTCTGAAAAAATATTTGGGCTTCTAGCGGTGTGTGGGACTTGGTCTATTAGTCCATCTATACTGACCTCCATCAGGTTGCAAATTAAAAATAATTTTTTTCTGCATCTAGCTCTGAAAAAATATTTGGGCTTCTAGCAGTGTGTGGGACTTGGTCTATTAGTCCATCTATACTGACCTCCATCAGGTTGCAAATTAAAAATAATTTTTTTCTTCATTTATCTCTCAAAAAATATTTGGGCTTCTAGCAGCGTGTGGGACTTGTTCTATTAGTCCATCTATACTGACCTCCATCAGGTTGCAAATTAAAAATAATTTTTTTCTGCATCTAGCTCTGAAAAAATATTTGGGCTTCTAGCAGTGTGTGGGACTTGGTCTATTAGTCCATCTATACTGACCTCCATCAGGTTGCAAATTGAATAAAAAAAATTTCTGCATCTAGCTCTGAAAAAATATTTGGGCTTCTAGCGGTGTGTGGGACTTGGTCTATTAGTCCATCTATACTGACCTCCATCAGGTTGCAAATTAAAAATAATTTTTTTCTGCATCTAGCTCTGAAAAAATATTTGGGCTTCTAGCAGTGTGTGGGACTTGGTCTATTAGTCCATCTATACTGACCTCCATCAGGTTGCAAATTAAAAATAATTTTTTTCTTCATTTAGCTCTGAAAAAATATTTGGGCTTCTAGCAGTGTGTGGGACTTGTTCTATTAGTCCTTCTATACTGACCTCCATCAGGTTGCAAATTGAATAAAAAAATTTTCTGCATCTAGCTCTGAAAAAATATTTGGGCTTCTAGCGGTGTGTGGGACTTGGTCTATTAGTCCATCTATACTGACCTCCATCAGGTTGCAAATTAAAAATAATTTTTTTCTGCATCTAGCTCTGAAAAAATATTTGGGCTTCTAACAGTGTGTGGGACTTGGTCTATTAGTCCATCTATACTGACCTCCATCAGGTTGCAAATTAAAAATAATTTTTTTCTTCATTTAGCTCTGGAAAAATATTTGGGCTTCTAGCAGTGTGTGGGACTTGTTCTATTAGTCCTTCTATACTGACCTCCAGCAGGTTGCAAATTGAATATAATTTTTTTCTGCATCTAGCTCTGAAAAAATATTTGGGCTTCTAGCGGTGTGTGGGACTTGGTCTATTAGTCCATCTATACTGACCTCCATCAGGTTGCAAATTAAAAATAATTTTTTTCTGCATCTAGCTCTGAAAAAATATTTGGGCTTCTAGCAGTGTGTGGGACTTGGTCTATTAGTCCATCTATACTGACCTCCATCAGGTTGCAAATTAAAAATAATTTTTTTCTTCATTTATTTCTGAAAAAATATTTGGGCTTCTAGCAGCGTGTGGGACTTGTTCTATTAGTCCATCTATACTGACCTCCATCAGGTTGCAAATTAAAAATAATTTTTTTCTGCATCTAGCTCTGAAAAAATATTTGGGCTTCTAGCGGTGTGTGGGACTTGGTCTATTAGTCCATCTATACTGACCTCCATCAGGTTGCAAATTAAAAATAATTTTTTTCTGCATCTAGCTCTGAAAAAATATTTGGGCTTCTAGCAGTGTGTGGGACTTGGTCTATTAGTCCATCTATACTGACCTCCATCAGGTTGCAAATTGAATAAAAAAAATTTCTGCATCTAGCTCTGAAAAAATATTTGGGCTTCTAGCGGTGTGTGGGACTTGGTCTATTAGTCCATCTATACTGACCTCCATCAGGTTGCAAATGAAAAATAATTTTTTTCTGCATCTAACCCAGCCAATAGTTTTGGCCTAATACCACAGTTTGGCCACTCAGCTCTGCTCGGTTACCATCCATTGTTTTTTTGTGCAAACAACTCCAGAGTTGTGAATTAGTTAACCACCAAAATGAGTGGAAAAATGGCCTGCTGCTGGTGGAAAGGGGAATAGGCGTGTTGGGAAGGGGAAAAAAGGTTGTGTCCGTGGGGTAGGTGCAGAAGAAAGACCATCTTCCAGCCAAACTAAAATGTCTACTTCTTTTAGCGGACAATGTGATAAGATCCCTTTCTTACGGCCACGCCAATCGCTACAAATTCCAGATGAGGCACAAAAACAGCAGGTGCTTCAACGGATATCAAGTGCTCCTTTAAGTGGGCTCTCCTCCACATCAACTTCAACATCACAAATACTCCAGTCCTCAAAGGTGTCACCCAAATCGCACTTGCTTCCTCACAGCTCCCAAATCTCCAGCTGCCCGTCTGAGTATGAGGTAGAACAGATGGTTGAGTCTGCAGAGCTGTTTACTCATACTATAGCCTGGGAATCAGAGGTCGACTCCAGCGCTTCTGTGAATCCAGACGAGGAAATGATCTGCACTGATGCCCAGAATCTTTATGAGTCGGATCCAGGACCAGACGCAGAAGGTTCTGACCATAATGTAGACCCTCATTCCCAAACTGTAACTCCTGTTGGTGGAGACAATGAGGAAGACGATGATAAGACTCAAATACCTGATTGGAGCGACAACTTTAGTTTTTTGTCAAGGCAGGAACAGGTTGGCTCTGAGGACGACGGGTGTGATAACGCACAGGGTGATGATGATGAGGTCGGAGATCCCACTTACTGTCAACCCACAGTCAGCCAAGAGATGAGGTCAGCAGAGGAGGTGGAGGAAGATGCTAGTGACGACGAGGTCAGGTTGCGCCTTCCTGGACAGAGACGTAGTACTGGAAGCACGTCAACAACTGCATCCTCAAACACAACTCTGCCTCTCACCACAAGTCGTGGTGGCTCTTCAGGTCGCATGGGTGCTAAGCCTTGCATAGCCTGGGCATTTTTTCAGATCGATAAAGATGACCCAACTCGTGTTATCTGTAACATTTGTCAGCAAAAGCTAAGTAGAGGCCAAAAAATACATAGTTTGAGTACTTCATGCATGAACCGCCACATGGACATGAAGCATAAGTTGCAGTGGGAAGCTCAGTGTGCTACAATGCGGCCTAGCCGGCCGGGCCAACCACCGTCTGCCATATCTTGTCTATCCGCGGCCTCTTCATCCTCTGTGACTGGGGGGACAGCAGTCACACCTGTTTTTGGGCGCAGACCTGCCACCTCTTTACCCGCAACAGCCAGCGTGATTGGCAGGTCATCATTTTCTTTGGAGGTGGTAACACCAGCTGGTCTTGAGCGCTGTCCGACATCGATAGCACCACCTTTGGATCAAGGCAACCTAACATGTCCGCCTGCATCTTCCTCACAGACCGGCAGTTTGCCGGGGACACCCTTATCAACCCCGTCTAAGCACAATAGCCAGCCCTCGGTCCCTCAGATGTGGACAAGTAAAAGACCATTTCCTCCTAGCCATGAGAAAGCTAAGAATTTGAATTTCACCATCTGCAAGCTCTTGGCTACAGAAATGCTGCCTTTCCGCCTGGTGGACACAGAGGATTTTCGAGACCTTATGTCCGTCGCAGTGCCCCAGTACCAGATGCCCAGTCGGCACTACTTCTCAAAGAAAGGTGTGCCTGCGCTCCACCAGCATGTCGCACACAACATCACCGCTTCTTTGAGAAACTCTGTGTGTGACAGGGTGCATTTCACCACAGACACTTGGACGAGTAGGCATGGACAGGGGCGTTACATGTCGCTGACTGGGCACTGGGTAACTATGGTGACAGCAGGACAAGGGGCTGCTGTCCAAATCTTGCCGTCCCCAAGAGTTGTGCGTCAATCCTCTTTATGTCAAAGTTCCTCCACTGCTTCTGCCTCCTCAACCTCCTCTCGGTCTTCCACCTGCACCCAAAGCCTGTCTGGTCATGCCACAAGCTTTCTAACTGCGCAGAAGGGATCCTGCACACCTCCTTACTATGCTGGCAGTAGGGCTCAACGTCATCAGGCGGTTTTTACATTGAAATGTCTGGGAAATGTGAGTCACACAGCTGAGGAGTTGTGGTCAGCTCTGGAGAACCAATTTCATGAATGGTTGTCTCCACTGGACCTGAAACCAGGGAAGGCCGTGTGCGACAATGCTGCAAACCTGGGTGCGGCCCTTCGCCGGGGCAATGTCACACACGTGCCTTGTATGGCTCACGTGTTGAACCTGGTTGTCCAGCAATTTTTAGCCCACTATCCCAGACTAGATGGCCTTCTGCAGAGGGCACGGTCGCTGTGTGCTCACTTCCGCCGTTCGCATCCCGCAGCTCAGCGACTTACATCTCTACAGAAGTCGTTGGGCCTGCCACTTCACCGGCTAAAATGCGATGTGCCTACCCGGTGGAATTCAACTCTGCACATGTTGCAGCGACTGTGGCAGCACCGACAAGCCCTGGTGCAATACGTTCTGACGTATAGCCTGGGCCAACGAGATTCAGAGGTGGGGCAAATCACGCTGGAGGAGTGGTCTCAGATCAGGGACCTATGCACCCTTCTGCACAGTTTTGAAATGGCGACGAAGATGTTTAGTGCTGACGATGCCATTATCAGCATGACTATTCCGGTGATTTACATGCTGGAGCACATGTTAAACAGAATTCGGAGTCAGGTGGTGGCACAAGAGGAGGTGGAGGAAGTAGAGGAGGAGGAGTTGTATGCGGAAGGGCTAACATCTGCAAGGTCCAGACGGTCGGCAGCACCAAGGCGGCAGGCATGTGAGGGTGGGGGAGATGATTTTACCAGGGCGCATGGTAGCAGCCAAACTAGTGAGGAAGGTGCAGGAGCCCAGGAAGAAGTGGAGGACGAACTGATGGAAGACTCATCAGATGAGGGAGACCTTGATCACATTTCTGTTGTGCGAGGTTGGGGGGAGAGGACAGAGGAAGGAAGCATGATTGTTACCTCGCCACCAACACAACAGGGACTTGGTGCTCCTGGATGCGCAACACACATGAGTGCCTTCTTGCTGCACTACCTGCAACATGACCCTCGAATTGTGAGAATTAGAAATAATCCTGACTACTGGGTTGCCACACTGTTAGATCCCCGGTACAAAAGTAAATTTGCAGAAATTATTCCTGCCATAGAAAGGGATGCACGCATGCAGGAGTATCAGCAGAGACTGTTGCAGAATCTTACATGTGCTTTTCCACAAAATACCAGTGGTGCACGTAGTGAATCTCACAGTTCCAACTTGCCAACCGTGGGACCGTCAAGTGTTCAGCACTCAAACCGTAACAGAACCACAGTATCTGCTGGTAACATCAATTTTGCGGAATCATTTCACCACTTTTTTAGCCCATCCTTTGCAAGGCCACAGGAGACAAGAAGTCTGACACATAGTCAACGCCTAGCGACGATGGTACAGGAGTATCTCCAAGTAAACATTGAAGCCACGACTGTGTCACTGGACCCTTGCTCTTTTTGGGCTTCCAATCTGGATAAATGGCCGGAGCTAGCCACTTACGCCTTGGAGATCTTGTCATGCCCCGCAGCCAGCGTTCTGTCTGAACGTGTGTTCAGCGCTGCTGGTGGTGTGCTGACAGATAAGCGCACGCGGCTCTCCACTGATAATGTAGACAGACTCACGTTCATAAAGATGAACAAATCATGGATCCGATACGACTTTTCTACCCCTGTGTCATCCTGGGGAGAGTAAAAGCTTGATGATTGGTTAAAATCACCCTACCAACCGTTTTAAGCTTTCAAATTACTAATCATGTTTATCTGTATCTTGACTGGAAAATAATTTGGGCTTTGTAGCAGTGTGCAGCACTGATCCTATTAGGCCATCTATAATAAGCTTCACCAGATTTAAAATTAAAAATAATTTTTAGCTGCATCTAGCCCGGAAAATAATTTTGGGGCTCCGAGATGCGCAAGACACATAAGTGCCTTCTTGCTGCACTACCTGCAGCATGACCCTCATATTGTCAGAATTCGAAGTAATCATGACTACTGGGTTGCCACACTCTTAGATCCCCCAAACTTTTCGATCAACCTTTTCATTTTAATAAAGACCAAAAAAATGGTCATTTTTGAAATTATAAGCATTAGCAGGTTGTTAGAAACTGAAATCAAACAGTTTTCAACTCAAAACTTTATTCTAGGTGATGTTACATTTTCACATAGGACCCCTTGTTCGAAAGGAGCTTCTGAACTCTCTCGTCCATTGAATTTGTCAGGTTTTGGATGGTTTCTGCTTCAATTGTTTTGCATGAGGACAGAATACCCTCCCAGAGCTGTTGCTTAGATGTGAACTGCCTCCCGCCATCATAGACACTCCTTTTAATGATGCTCCAAAGGTTCTGAATGGGGTAGAGGTCAGGGGAGCATGGGGGTCACACCATAAGTTTGTCCCCTTTTATGCCCATATCAGCCAGAGATGCAGATGTTTTATGTGCAGCATGAGATGGTGCATTATCATGCAGAAAAATGATCTTGCTGTGAAATACACGGTTCTTCTTCTTGAACCATGGCAGGAAGTGCTGTTTGAGAAAATCCACGTACATTATGGAGTTCATCTTTAGCACCTTCAGGCATCCTAAAGGGGCCGACAATCTCTCTCCCCATGATTCCAGCCCAAAACATTACTCCACCTCCTCCTTGTTGGCGCTGTAGCCGTGTTTGCGTGGGGTGTCCATCAACCAGCCATCCTCCACTCCATTCATCTGGACCATCGAGCGCTGCACGGCACTCATCCGTGAACAAAACAGTTTTGAAATCAGTCTTCATGTAATGTTTGGCCCACTGGAGCCGTTTCTGCTTGTGTGAAGTGGATAGAGGAGGTCGACAGGATGGCGTATGCACAGCTGCAAACCTCTGAAGGACCCTGCATCTTGTTGTTCGGGGGACGTTGGAGGCACAAGCAGCTTCAAAAACTTGTCTGCTGCTATGACAAGGCTTTTTTGCCGCTGCTCTTTCAACCTGACGTAATTGCCTGTAGGAAAGAGTCCTCAATTTGCTCTTATCAGCACGCACACATGTGTACTGTGAATCAGCTACATACTTCTTGATTGCCAAGACACTTCATCCTGATCATCGCACAATGTTGATTGTAGTCATGCCTTGACCTAAACACTCCACAATTTGTTGCTTCTCAGCAGCCGACGCATCCTTTTTCTTTCCCATTTTGGCAGAAAATGTAGGCTGCTTAATAATGTGAGAGAGCCTTCTTAAGTAGTCTTGCCTTTCATTGGACACACCTGCCAAACTAATTAGCACAGGTGTCTGCAATTGCTTACAGTGATATAAAGAGCCCTGACACACATCACCATCAATGAGTTTAACTGACAAACAAACAAATTCTTCCCTTATCACTCCTAAACACTTTTTGCATAATAATTTGGAACGCGGTGTACATGTGCTTTTCCACAAAACACCAGTGGTTCACGTAGTGAATCTTACAGTTCTAACTTGCCAACCGTGGTCTGTATGGAATTGTTCAATAAAGGGCCCAAAATTAAGATAACATAGATGGGAGAGGTCTCTATGAATAGGAATTCCTAAGTATTTGATACCCTGTGAGGGCCAGGCAAAGGGAAAGTTGGACTGGATGGAATCCTATATGGATTTAGGGAGGGAGACATCGAGGGCCTCAGACTTCGCTGCATTGATTTTAAAATTTTACCATGTAACAAAGTGATCTATTTCAGCCATAACAGCAGGGATGGATATATGTGATTGAGTGATATATACTAGGACATCATCAGCAAATAGAGAGCACTTGTACTCGGTGCCTCCCACCTCAATCCACCTAATATTGGGGTTATGGCGAATTGATGAGAGCAGGTGCTCCGTCACTAGGATGTATAAGAGAGGGGACAGAGGACATCCCTGCCTTGTCCCATTGGTGATTGTGAAAGGTGATGAAAATGTTCTGACGCACCCCCTGGGCCTTGGGACACCCGGAGCCGGACCCTTTTTGGTGGATGCTGGTGGTTGTAGTCTTCGTGGCGGCGATCCGGTTCCGTGGCTCAGGGCGGTCAAACAAGTGGCGGAACTATTTATGTGGTTTTGATGTTTAAATGTCCGACTACGCCACCCGTGGATTGCGGTCAGAGTGAACCGCCGCTACAGGGCAGACCGCTAAGGCTGGTGTTGTGGGTGCAGCAGAGCGTAGCATAACTCCCCACGGGAGGAGTATAGCCTCAGGGCAGTGTATGCGGAGGATGGGGGTGATGGTGCAGGGCAGCAGCAGTAACGACACGGAGTCAGTGATGCAGTTCAGGGCCTTTACTCACAGTTCTTATTATCCAGACCACGTCTGCAGGTAACGGCTGCCCACGTCGTACTGTGCTCACCAGGTGAGGGGCTCAGACAACTCCCAGATAACTTTGGAGCGCTTCACAGGACCCCCTTTGTGTGTCCTTTGTCTGGCCTTTCTTACCAACACTTCTGTCCGGCTGCCTCGGGCCTCCTCTTGGTAAACTTGGCGCCAGTTTCCCTGACCCTATGTGGTGCCTTCCTAGCGGGTGGAGCAAGGGGCTGCGCCACATAAAATGTCAGAGCCTCCGGTTTCTAGCTGAGGGTCGTTTCCTGCCTCCACTAGTTCGGGGACCGGTCTCCCCCTTTGGCCTGACCCCTCCACGCAGGTGGATTCGGGCGTGCGGTGGCGACTCGCCCGTCCGCACCCCTGGGATCCCTTCATTCCTCGTTCCTGGAGCCTTCTCCGCTCCTCTTCCTTCCTTCTCCCTCTTGCAGGCCTGGGCCTCTGTTACTAGGCCCGCCTCCGGAGCAGAGCTCATGCAGAGCCCCTGCTCCCTGCCACTTCTGCTCAGACTTCTCTGCACTGAACTAAGATGGTGCCCACCTTTTATACTCCCTTCTCAATGCACCCAGGAACTGCTTCCTCCCTGCTCCTGCACTGCAGGGTTCCCCTTCCTCAGTGTTCCCTCCCCCCACTCCAGCCAGGGACAGGGACTGTCGTGCCCATCTCAGGGGCATATTGGTCGCCCTGCCCCACGGCAATGTGGTGTAATGCATGCAGGTGTCGGGTCCTGATCCACACTCCATCCTTACCTGAGAGTGAGATATCACACCTCTGGGTGAGGTGCAATACGTCTGTAGCAACCGAGCCCTCGGTGCTACAGTTCCATTTATCTTCAGCCTAGGTGACGTATTGTGATACAGGGCCGTGATTTTGGCTATAAAAGGGTCCCCTAGACCCCTACCCCAAGCTTTTTAAGAGAATCATATATGGCGTGCCAGGAGACTCTATGGAATGCTTTCTCAGCATCCAACGAGAGTATCTACTTACAAATTTTTAACTGCATCTAGCCCAGGAAATACTTTGTGCCTAGTAGCAGTGTCTGCTAGTCAGCGGATTATCCCGGCTGTTAAGCAAGCTACACCACCTGTAGTTTGGACACTTAATTTTTTCAAAGGAAATGCTTCGGGACCACGGGATACTCAGTGAAGAGCATCAGGAGGCACCCCAAGGCATAGGGGCTGGGACTGGCACTAGGATGCCTTGCGGTGGACAGCCGAGCTCGATCCTTATAAAAGCTTTTTAACTGCAGCAGCTTTAGTGGACGCTACTGGAGCTGGAATTACGCGGCTGCTGGCATGAGACTTGCCCTCCAATAGATCCTTGTAAATGGATTTAAAGTGTATTCATTCAAATTAGAGGGACAATTTAAATTAAAAAGCTTAGAGCTGCCTCCACCACAGGGGGGCTCTCTCGACCCACCAGCGGACAGGCACCAGTATTGGGAGAGGGGGGCTGGCCGTCAGGGTTCACCGCGGCTCTGGCACAAACCCGGCGACACGGAGGTGGCACGGGCAGGAGCGGACTGGCCGTCTCGGCTTCTCACTTTTTGGATTTTAGAAGGGCATGACATGCCTATATCTGTGTCTCCCCCTCCTTTTACTCCTCCACCTCTTTTCTTTTCGCATGACTATATGTACTTGTCACTTTTCCATGTGTTAGTTGTGTCTTCTGAGCAGTTTGTCAGCTTTTGGACACCTTTGAAGGTGTTTTCTATGTGATTCTATGTGTTTTTGTTTGCCTGCCATTGGTTTTAACGGTGTTCGAAGGTGTTCGACAAACAGTTCGACGAACAGTTCGGCGAACACACGGGTGTTCGACGAACCGAACCGAACTCGAACACTACGGGGGTGGCTCAACACTAATCACGATGACCGGTCTTTGGCTGAGGGTAGTTTCTCCTCCACCAACTTGGGATCCGGTACCCTTAATCTGCCTGACCCTTCACCCTGGATCCTCGTGGGTTCTTAGGGTCCCTTCCACCTTCTTGTTCCTGAGCCCTTCTGTTTCCTACTCTCTTTCTTTGCATTTCCTTTCTGTTTCTGTTCCTTTCTGTTCCTTTCTCTTGGAGCTGAGATGAGCCAAAATCTCAGCTCCCCTTCACCTCCTCCTCGGCCTCTCACTAGGCCCTTCTGGAGTAGAGCTCCTACAGAGCCTCTATTCCCTGTCTTCTTCTCTCTGGACAGAACCTAGATCTAAGATGGTGCCCACCTTTTATACCTCCCTCTGACCATGAGCCCAGGTGACCAGCAATCAATGAGCTTCTTCCTACGCTCAGGAACCAACCCCCTATCTGCCCCTACAGCACTGGGTGTTCCAGCCCCCACCCCACTCCAGGCAGGGACATAGTCGGTCGTGCCTGCACTTCTGTCTAGTGGGAGCACCGTTAAGCTGTCCCTCGGAAATGGGGTGTGTGTGCTGTATGCAGCTAACTGAGCCCTGGTCCATACTCCATCCTTACCTGGGAGTGGAATATCACACCTCTGGACTGAGGTGCAATACCCCTGTAGCGGCCGAACCCTCGAGGCGCTACACTTGCAATGCCCCTTACAAGAGCCATGCAGTACAGCATATTACAAACATAAGTCCCATTATTGGGGAGTGGGTGTCCCATAGTATTTGCTTATGCTTTCCCAGCAAAAGCTGCCAAAAATTAGGACGGAGCAACTTGCAATGCCCCTTACAAGAGCCATGCAGTACAGCATATTACAAACATAAGTTCCATTATTGGGGAGTGGGTGTCCCATAGTATTTGCTTATGCTTTCCAAGCAAACGCTGCCAAAAAATAGGACGGAGCAGCTTGCAATGCCCCTTACAAGAGCCATGCAGTACAGCATATTACAAACATAAGTCCCATTATTGGGGAGTGGGTGTCCCATAGTATTTGCTTATGTTTTCCCAGCAAAAGCTGCCAAAAATTAGGACGGAGCAACTTGCAATGCCCCTTACAAGAGCCATGCAGTACAGCATATTACAAACATAAGTCCCATTATTGGGGACTGGGTGTCCCATAGTATTTGCTTATGCTTTCCCAGCAAAAGCTGCCAAAAATTAGGACGGAGCAACTTGCAATGCCCCTTACAAGAGCCATGCAGTACAGCATATTACAAACATAAGTCCCATTATTGGGGAGTGGGTGTCCCATAGTATTTGCTTATGCCTTGCAAGCAAAAGCTGCCAAAAATAAGGACGGAGGAACTTGCAATGCTGGCACCCTGGTGGTATAGTGGTGGTGGAGGCTGAGGATAAGGAGAAGAAGATTAAACAGCCGAAACGAGGAAGCGTATACCCATGTGTGGGTGTGAAGCGGTGCATGTGAATACACCTCCCGAAATAACACAGTGGATTTGACTTTATGTTACTCTGCTGTCATTTGGTGATGATGAGAAGTCTGGCCCAATCCAGCCCTTGTTCATTTTGATAAGGGTCAGCTTGTCAGCATTGTCAGTTGACAGGCGAGTGCGCTTATCAGTTATAATTCCCCCAGCGGCACTAAAAACACGCTCTGATAACACGCTAGCGGCAGGGCAGGCCAGGACCTCCAAGGCGTACAGAGCGAGTTCATTCCAAGTGTCCAGCTTGGATACCCAATAATTAAAAGGCACAGAGGAATCACGGAGGACACTGGTACGATCGGCAAGGTACTCCCTCACCATCTTTTGAAACTTTCCACTCCTTGTGAGAGTACCCCGCGCCTCAGGGCCTGTTAGCTGGGCGGGTGTCAGAAAACTGTCCCAGAACGTTGACAGTATTCCCCTGCCTCTGCTGGATTGGAGTTGCATCTCTCTCACCTGTATGCCTTGGTTGGGCAACGAACTGTAACCTCTGCCGCTAGCGTGTTCAGATGGGAATTTTTTTAAGAGTTCTGCAGCAAGGGCCTTCTGGTATTGCCCCATTTTTGTAGACCTCTCCACCTCAGGAATAAGAGAGAGAAAGTTCTCCTGGTAGCGGGGGTCTACAAGTGTCACCAACCAGTAATGACTGTCACCCAACATTTTGACAACGCGAGGGTCATGGTTAAGGCACCGTAACATAAAGTCAGCCATGCGTGCCAGACTGGTAACGGGCAAGATTTCCGTGTCCTCACCAAGATGACGACTGATCATGCTCTCTTCCTCCTCCTCTTCTTCCTCCTCCCCCCTGTCCTCAGGCCACCCACGCTGAACCGACGGTATGACACTTGTACAGGTACTACCGTCTACAACGCATGCTAGCAGCTCCTGTTCTTCCTCCTCCTCCTCCTCCTCCTCCTCCTCCTCCTCCTCTCCCTCATTGTCCCCCAATGCACGTTGGGATGAGATGAGGCTGGGCTGTGTGTAATCGCTCTCTACGGCTTCTTGATCCATCTCATCATACTCTGGCTGCAATGCCTCCTCTTTAATTCTCTGCAGAGAGCGTTGCAAAAGACAGGCAAGTGGGATGCTGACACTAATGATGGCGTCATCGCCACTCACCATCTTGGTGGCCTCCTCAAAGTTTGTCAGGATGGTACATATGTCAGACATCCAGGTCCACTCCTGAGGTCTTATGTGTGGAGTCTGACCTGAATATCGACGGCCTTGTTGCAGCTGGTACTCCACAACTGCTCTCTTCTGCTCACAAATCCTCTGCAACATGTGGAGGGTAGAGTTCTAACGTGTGGGGACATGACACACCAGTCGGTGTGCCGGAAGCTGCAAACGCTGCTGCAACACAGCAAGGGCGGCGGAAGCTGTAGCCGACTTGCGAAAATGAGCTGACAGGCGGCGTACTTTCACGAGCAGATCTGGCAACTCGGGGTACGATTTAAGAAACCGCTGAACCACGAGGTTAAGCACATGAGCCAGGCATGGTACGTGTGTGATCTCACCTCGCCTCAGAGCCGCCACCAGGTTACGGCAATTGTCACACATGACCATGCCGGGATATAGGTTCAGCGGTCTCAGCCACAGATCTGCCTGCTCTTTCACAGCTGTCCACAACTCACAAGCAGTGTGAGGTTTATCACCTAAGCTTATGAGTTTCAGCACAGCCTGTTGCCGCTTGGCGGAGGCAGTACTGCAAAGCTTCCAGCTTGTAACTGATGTGGTGATATCTGAGATGGAGGCTGAACATGAGGAGGAGGAGGAGGAGGAGGATGCGCAGGAGCTGTACACTGTGGGGGCAACTCTGACTGACATAGGGCCCGCAATCCTCAGTGTGGGGAGGATGTGTTCCGTCCCAAGGTCCGACTGGGTCCCGGCTTCCAATATGTTTACCCAGTGTGCCGTCAGAGAGATGTACCATCCCTGGCCACAAGCACTTGTCCACGTGTCCGTTGTCAGGTGGACTCTCCCAGTAACTGCGTTGTTGAGGGCACGGCAGATGCTTTGGGACACGTGCTTGTGTAGTGCGGGGATGGCACACCGGGCAAAATAGTGTCGGCTGGGGACCGAGTACCGAGGGACGGCCACCGCCATAAGATTGCGGAAGGATTCCGTCTCCACCAGCCTAAAAGGCAGCATTTCCAATGCAAGCAGTCGTGAAATGTGCGAATTTAGGACTGTGGCCTGTGGGGCGTTAGCTGCGAATTTCCGCTTTCATTCAAAGGTCTGGGATATGGACAATTGAACGCTGCGGTGGGACGTGGATGTGGACGTTGATGCTGTTTCTTGAGAAACTGCCATAACAAGTGAAGACTGAGAGGAGGGGGCATCTTTACATGCAGTATGGACAGGGAATTGCCTTGCACACACAACAGGGGGTTCTATTGCACGCACAACAGTGGAAGAAGCAGTGGTGACACCCGCTGACAATGGTCATGGACCCTGGGTTTCGCCCCATAAAGTTGGGTGCTTTGCTGCCATGTGCCTGATCATGCTGGTGGTGGTCAGGCTGGTAGTTTTGTCACCCCTGCTGATGCTGGCATGGCAGGTGGAACATATGGCCTTTTTGGGGTTATCAGCAGAGTCTTTAAAAAAATTCCAGACTCTGGAAGACCTACCGCTTGTACTGGCAATGTCCCTCGTGTTGGTGTTACGGGGAACGGTTGCCTGCCTTCTGTCTGCGGCCACCACACTGCTTCTTCCTGCCTGTTGGGGTACTCTGCCTCCCTCCCCCTGTGTGCTGCTGGCCTCACTCTGCATGTCCTCCTTCCACGTTGGGTCAGTTACTAGATCATCCACCACCTCCTCCTCTTCCACTTGCGCACCACGATCCTCCTCCTCACTTCCTGGCAATTGTGTCTCGTCATCGTCCACCTCTTGTGGCAGATTGCCAACGTCGACTTCCTGTGGCCGTGGCTGTTCAAATATTTGGGCATCGCAACATGGGATCTCATCTTCCACCACTTCAAGCGTATCAGGCGAGGGGCCCAAATATGGAAATGGACCAGTGAACAGCGCTTCAGAGTGTCCAAGTGTGGGATCACTTGCTGTCTGACGACACTCGGCATGGTGGGAGGAAAGAGCATCAGGGTGAGGAGGAGTATGCGGTCGAGACTCACGGCTACTAACAGTTGACCGTGTGGAAGACAGACCGGAGGTGGTGACGCCCAGGTAACTGGAAGTATTATCTGCTATCCAATTAATAACCTGTTCACACTGATCAGTTCTCAATACTTGTGTTGTTCTGTGCTTCCCTAGTAATTCGGTCAAGAAGTGGGAGCGAGAAGATGTGGCTGTTGGTTGTGGCACATTTTCACCTTGGCCACGGCCCCGGCCTCTGCACGAACCATCACCAGAACGTCCACTTCCACGTCCCTTGCCACGCGCCTTGCCCATTGTAAATGAAGTAAAATAGCTTACACTTGCACTATCAATGGAAAAAGGGTAATAAAGAGTAGATTAGAACCGTGGAAGAGGAAAACCACAGTTATTGTTTACTGGGGTATACAACACTTTTTTAAATAGAGATATTTGCAGCTGAACAGTGAGCGACACACTCAAACTGCTTTTTTTTTTAGATACCAAAGGCCCAAAACTGGATAGTATAGCGATTTGACCCGTGGAACTGCGAAACCACACTGGGATGTCGGGCCTACACAAGACTATTTTCAACAGATATATTTTTGTGTCACAACAGTCAGGAGACACTACTGTTTTTCTTTACGGAAAAAACTACCAAAACCTGAATAATAGAGATTTTTTACCATGGGATGGCAAAACCACAGTTATTGTTTACTGGGGTATACCACACTTTTTTAAATAGAGATATTTGCGGCTGAACAGTGAGCGACACACTCAAACTGCTTTTTTTTTAGATACCAAAGGCCCAAAACTGGATAGTACAGCGATTTGACACGTGGAACTGCGAAACCACACTGGGATGTCGGGCCTACACAAGACTATTTTCAACAGATATATTTTTGTGTCACAACAGTCAGGAGACACTACTGTTTTTCTTTACGGAAAAAATTACCAAAAGCTGAATAATAGAGATTTTTTACCGTGGGATGGCAAAACCACAGTTATTGTTTACTGGGGTATACCACACTTTTTTAAATAGAGATATTTGCGGCTGAACAGTGAGCGACACACTCAAACTGCTTTTTTTTTAGATACCAAAGGCCCAAAACTGGATAGTAAAGCGATTTGACCCGTGGAACTGCGAAACCACACTGGGATGTCGGGCCTACACAAGACTATTTTCAACAGATACATTTTGTGTAACAACAGTGAAGAGACACTACTGTTTTTCTTTACGGAAAAAACTACCAAAACCTGAATAATAGAGATTTTTTACCGTGGGATGGCAAAACCACAGTTATTGTTTACTGGGGTATACCACACTTTTTAAATAGAGATATTTGCGGCTGAACAGTGAGCGACACACTCAAACTGCTTTTTTTTTAGATACCAAAGGCCCAAAACTGGATAGTACAGCGATTTGACCCGTGGAACTGCGAAACCACACTGGGATGTCGGGCCTACACAAGACTATTTTCAACAGATATATTTTTGTGTCAGAACACTCCGGAAACACTACTGTTTTTCTTTACGGAAAAAACTACCAAAACCTAAATAATAGAGATTTTTTCCGTGGGATGGCAAAACCACAGTTATTGTTTACTGGGGTATACCACACTTTTTTAAATAGAGATATTTGCGGCTGAACAGTGAGCGACACACTCAAACTGTCTTTTTTTTTAGATACAAATGGCCCAAAATGGATAATACAGAGGTTTGAACCGTGGAAGTGCAAAACAACACTTCTGTTTCTCTAGCCCACACCAGATTATTTTCAACAGTTATATTTGTGTCTGAAAAATTAGAGACACGCTTTTTTTTTTTTGGGGGGGGGGGGGGGACACCAAAAGGTTAATAAGACGGGTATTTGTACAGTGTGAAGGAGGAAAAAAAAAGGAGGATTTAGATGAAAAAAAAAGGATTTTTCCTGGCCCCCGACACCTGGTGCTAAGTCCAGAAATTTCAGCAACAGGAGCACACAGGATTGTAATGCAGCGTTTGATGGTATAACCACTGTGTCTCCTATACAGCCTGACTGCCTGGTATCTGGGATGGATATTAATCCTGAAAAGGACTGTTTATTTGTTCTGGCAGCCTTTACAGACCCTACACTAACTATTTCGCAGTTTATATCTCTCCCTAAATCAGCAGCGCTGTCCCTACACTGTCTAATCCGGAGCGACTGTGTCCAAGATGGCGGCGCCCCGTTTTAAATACTCGAGGTGACTCTGTGCGGCCAGCCAATCACTGTAATGCCCACAACCAACATGGCTGCAGCATTACAGTGACTGGCTGGCAATCCCTGCTTGTTCATTGGCTCTGTAAAGAACGCCAAACATGCAGGGCGGAGACCCGAGCTCCCGCCCGAGTAACCCGGAAATGCTCGAGTAGCGTGATGCTCGGGCGAGTACAAAGCAGTGTCGAGCATGTTCGCTCAACACTAGATACTACAGAGATTTTACCCGTAGAACTGCAAAACCACACTGGGATTTGTCAGGCGTACACCAGACTATTTTCAACAGATATATTTTTGTGTCAGAAAACTCAGGAGACACTACTGTTTTTTTTTACTGCAAAAAATGCGAAAAGCAGGATAATAGAGATTTTTTACCATGGAAAAGCAAAACCATAGTTTTAATTTACTGGTGTATACCACACTTTTTAAAATATATAGATTTGTGGCTGAACAGTGAGCGACACACTCAAACTGCAAAACCACACTGGGATTTCTCAGGCGTACACCAGACTATTTTCAACAGATATATTTTTGTGTCAAAACACACAGGAGACAATACTGGTTTATTTAAAGCAAAAAAAGTGAAAAACAGGATAAGAGAGATTTTTTATCGTGGAACAGCAAAACCACAGTTTTAATTTATTGGTGTATACCACACTTTTTAAAATATATAGATTTGCGGCTGAGCAGTGAGCGACACACTCAAACTGTTTTTTTTTTAGATACCAAAGGCCCAAAACTGGATACTACAGAGTGTTTACCTGTAGAACTGCAAAACCACACTGGGATTGGTCAGGCCTACACCAGACTATTTTCAACAGATATATTTTTGTGTCAGAACACTCCGGAGACACTACTGGGTTTTTTTACTGCAAAAAATGCAAAAAGCAGGATAATAGAGAATTTTTACCATGGAAAAGCAAAACCACAGTTTTAATTTACTGGTGGATACCACACTTTTTAAAATATATAGATTTGTGGCTGAACAGTGAGCGACACACTCAAACTGTTTATTTTTTAGATACCAAAGGCCCAAAACTGGATACTACAGAGATTTTACCCATAGAACTGCAAAACCACACTGGGATTTCTCAGGCGTACACCAGACTATTTTCAATAGATATATTTTTGTGTCAGAACACTCAGGAGACACTACTGGTTTTTTTTACTGCAAAAAATGCAAAAAGCAGGATAATAGAGATTTTTTACGGTGGAACAGCAAAACCACAGTTTTAATTTACTGGTGTATACCACACTTTTTAAAATATATAGATTTGCGGCTGAAGAGTGAGCGACACACTCAAACTGTTTTTTTTTTTAGACACCAAAGGCCCAAAACTGGATACTACAGAGATTTTACCCATAGAACTGCAAAACCACACTGGGATTTGTCAGGCGTACATCAGACTATTTTCAACAGATATATTTTTGTGTCAGAACACTCAGGAGACACTACTGTTATTTTTTACTGCAAAAAATGCAAAAATCAGGATAATAGAGATTTTTTACGGTGGAACAGCAAAACCACAGTTTTAATTTACTGGTGTATACCACACTTTTTAAAATATATAGATTTGCGGCTGAACAGTGAGCGACACACTGAAACTGGGTTTTTTTTAGATACCAAAGGCCCAAAACTGGATACTACGGAGATTTAACCCAGAGAACTGCAAAACCACACTGTGATTTGTCAGGCGTACACCAGACTATTTTTAACAGATATATTTTTGTGTCAGAACACTCAGGAGACACTACTGGGTTTGTTTAAAGCAAAAAATGTGAAAAGCAGGAAAATAGAGATTTTTTACCGTGGAAAAGCAAAACCACAGTTTTAATTTACTGGTGTATACCACACTTTTTAAAATATATAGATTTGCAGCTGAACAGTGAGCGACACTCTCAAACTGTTTTTTTTTTAGATACCAAAGCCCCAAAACTGGATACTACGGAGATTTTACCCAGAGAACTGCAAAACCACATTGGGATTTGTCAGGCGTACTCCAGACTATTTTCAACAGATATATTTTTGTGTCAGAACACTCAAGAGACACTACTGTTTTTTTTACTGCAAAAAATGCGGAAAAGCAGGATAATAGAGATTTTTTACCATGGAAAAGCAAAACCACAGTTTTAATTTACTGGTGTATACCACACTTTTTAAAATATATAGATTTGCGGCTGAACAGTGAGCGACACACTCAAACTGCTTTTTTTTTAGATACCAAAGGCCCAAAACTGGATACTACAGAGATTTTACCCATAGAACTGCAAAACCACACTGGGATTTGTCAGGCATACACCAGACAATTTTCAACAGATATATTTTTGCGTCAGAACACTCAGGAGACACTACTGGTTTTTTTTACTGCAAAAAATGCAAAAAGCAGGATAATAGAGATTTTTTACCGTGGAACAGCAAAACCACAGTTTTAATTTACTGGTGTATACCACACTTTTTAAAATATATAGATTTGCGACTGAACAGTGA
This sequence comes from Phyllobates terribilis, assembly GCF_046119375.1. Classification (NCBI taxonomy): domain Eukaryota; kingdom Metazoa; phylum Chordata; class Amphibia; order Anura; family Dendrobatidae; genus Phyllobates; species Phyllobates terribilis. The sequence goes on from NW_027362772.1 coordinate 245,711,856, forward strand.
GCGACACACTCAAACTGTTTTTTTTTTAGATACCAAAGGCCCAAAACTGGATACTACAGAGATTTTACCCGTAGAACTGCAAAACCACACTGGGATTTGTCAGGCGTACACCAAACTATTTTCAACAGATATATTTTTGTGTCAGAACACTCAGGAGACACTACTGTTTTTTTTTACTGCAAAAAATGCGAAAAGCAGGATAATAGAGATTTTTTAAAGTGGAAGAGCAAAACCACAGTTTTAATTTACTGATGTTTATACCAGACTTTTTTAAAAATATAGATTTGTGGCTGAACAGTGAGCAACACACTCAATCAGTTTTTTTTAGATACCAAAGGCCCAAAACTGGATACTACAGAGATTTTACCCGTGGAACTGCAAAACCACACTTCTGTTTCTGTGACCTATACCAGACTCCTTTCAACTGATATATTTGTGTCTGAAAAATCAGAGGCACACTTTTTTTGGGGGGGGGGGGCGACACCAATAGGTTAATAAGACCGGTATTTGTACAATGTGTAGGAGGAAAAAAAAAAGAGGATTTAGATGAAAAAAAAAGGATTTTTACTGGCCTCTGAGACCTGCAGCTAAGTCCAGCAATTTCAGAAACAGGAGCACACAGGACTGTAATGCAGCGTTTGCTGGTATAACCACTGCGTCTCCTATACAGCCTGCCTGCCTGCCTGATATCTGGGATGGATATTAGTCCTGAGAAGGACTGTTTGTTTGTACTGGCAGCCTTTACAGACCCTACACTAAGTATTTCGCAGGAAAAATCTCTCCCTAGCTCAGCAGCACTGTCTCTACACTGTCTGATCCGAAGCGTCTGTGTCCAAGATGGCGGCGCCCGGTTTTAAATACTCAAGGTGACGCTGTGCGGCCAGCCAATCACTGTAATGCCCACAAACAACATGGCTGCGGCATTACAGTGACTGGCTGGCAATCCCTGCATGTTCATTGGCTCTGTAAAGAGCGCCAAACATGCAGGGCGGAGACCCGAGTTCCCGCCCGAGTAGCCCCGAAATGCTCGGTGCTCGCCGAACATCCAGAGTAGCGGGATGCTCAGACGAGTACCGAGCAGTGTTGAGCATGTTTGCTCAACACTAGTGCTGACGGATCAAGGCCCTGCCTTTGAAACCGAGCTGTTCAAAGTGTTTTGTCATTTGTACGGGTGTAAGAAGATACGGACTACACCGTACCACCCCCAAACCAATGGGTTATGTGAAAAGATGAATAACATAGTCATCGACCTGTTGAAGACCTTACCTCTAGAAGAAAAATACCAGTGGCCAGACAAACTACCTGACCTGGTAGATTTGTACTATCACATACCTGTGAGTTCCACCAATTGCACTGCAGCGTACCTCATGAGAGCAAGACCCGGAAAGTTGCCAATGGACCTGGAGCTCGGAGTGGTAGAGCCAGAAGCAGATATGTCCACTCAAGACTGGGATACGACTCGACAGGAGCAGTACAAGAGAGTACAGGCCTGTGTCGAAGACATTCTAAGTAGGGTGAGAGATAAGCAGGAAGCACAGTACAACAAGACTGCACCAGCCGAACTCTTGACACCTGGAGAAATTGTGCTGAAACGAAAGAGAAGAAGCCACAAGCTTGACGACCAGTGGGAAAGGGAACCTTACACTGTGTTGAATTCCAGATTCAACAATAGAAAAACCTGTCTTATAAGCAAAGACGGAGGAAGAAAAACTGCAACGGTATCGAGAGACCATCTGAAGTTGTGCCCAAGTCCGCTGAAGCCCCAGGAGGAAGTGCCTCTCACCGTATCGGAGGAGCCTAAAGAAGAAGTACTCCATACTGACTTAGGAGATTTCCCGGCAGATTGGCCTCAACTGGATGGAGCGGTAATAATACCTGTGCTACACTTCTACCAACAGCCAGAAGACTCTCCACTGCAAGTAAGACCTGTAAGTGCCCCAGAAGAGCCTGCTCAGGAAGAATCCCCGGAAGAAGGATCACCGGTAGAAGCAGAGCCAGTAGGCCCAGTAACAGGTGTGCTTGCCAGTCCCGTAGAGAAGTTAAGGCAGTCTTGCAGTCCACCAACACATAGAGCGGAAAATAGCGCAAGCATCAACACTACACGCATTCCAGTACTACGTAGGTCATCACGTAGCACGAAAGGTCAGACCCCTGTCAGGTATAAGGAGTAAGTTAAAAATACCTGTAGTATAAATGTTACCCAGTCGGGTATTGCATATTGTTTATTGCATAAGCTGAAATATATGTGTTTATTTAGTTACTTGTAAGGGAATATATAAAGGACTCGGTGGCTGAGTACTGTGAGCAGCCCGAAAACTGTCATGTACATAGTTGCACACCCTGGAGTGCCCCTTAAGTGACCACTGAACAAAAACCCGTTTGGCGTGGCCGAAGACGTGGTCCAGCACCTGGATCACCTATGCCCTGCAGCCACGCCCAGGGCCTACGTTGAGGGTTTTCGGACGGGTCCCTCATGCTGCTCATCTTCACCAGTGAGATGGACACCAGTTAATGGATCTCACTGAGACTTTAAGAAGAGTGTTTTATATAAGACAATGTATTAATGTTATTATTGTATTATAATGTTACCTGTAACGTTCAAGGAAAGTGCCTCCCATAAAGGGAAGAAATGTTATTGTTAACCTGTTTTGAGAAAAATGCTTCAGTCCATGAGTACTGACTTTTACTAGGGGGGAATGTGGTGCCCTGCTTCGCATTGGTGCCGCAGAACCCAGAAGGGTGCATGGATGGACTTCTCCTCAAGAGGCCCTCACACATTCGCACATCTCCACCCTACCACCTCAGACCAGCAGAGGGAGCCCGTTAGGGATATATATAGGGAGGGTGGAGCCAGGCAGCTCAGTTTTAGACTCAGACAGAGAAAGAGAGTCTGAGAGCATGCTGACGCTCAGAGAGCAGCACGCTGGCTGCAGTGCTTAGGCGAGCCAAGGCCTACAGCATGTGTGAAGGCCTAGTGAGGGCCTTGAGTGGGCCGAAGGCGAGAGGAGAAGGAAGAAGTAGCGAGGGGGCAGAGGAGCATACTAGGCTCACCCCAATATATATACCGGACACCGGGTCCACGCCTACAGGGACCCTTTACACCCAGTAGGAACCACCGGAACCCCTGGAGGACTACAGGTCCCAGGTTCACCAAACGCTGACTACAGTACCAGGGCTAGGAGTCACGGAGGCCCCAGCATCCAGGGAGAGTGATCTCCAAAGAGAAGGCCCTACCACCAGGTCAGCAGGTGCAAAGAGAGACAGTAACCAAGCTAGGCCTACCTCCAGGCAGGTCAGAAGCTTAGAGAATAAAGCAACAAATCAGGAGGCCCTATACCCGCTCACTGGGGAGAGTCCAAAAGTGTGCTCTTCGCCTAGAGTACCCTGGACCATGCCTGCACCATCACCAGTAAAGGTACTGAAGCTTACCCCCGTGTGAGTGTCCATCTTTCCTCCGGGACCGTCCTGCCGTCTCTCCCCTGCACCACCATCCATTACACCCCACGCTGCCCTGGAGCTAGCTATGCCTGTGGAGAGCCACACCATCCCTGCTGCCGTAACACCAGCTCCAGAGGACTGCTCCGCAGCGGCGGCACCCCTTAGCCGCATTCCACAGGTGGTGTCACGAACACTTTCCCAAATCCCCTATAAACTATTCCCCTTTTACTGACCGCCCTGGGTCACGGACCGGGCCAGCCACCATGATATTCCCCATACCGGCATCCATAAGAGGCCCGGCTGCCGAGTACCCCACGGCCCAGGGGGCGCCTCACATATACGTTTTCAGAAAATGATGCCATTTTTGGCCTCCATTAAACATTTGTTTCAGTGTTTCAGTGAAGCTATTCATATCATTTTGCTGTTTAAAATAGTTACCTACAGGCAAGGCATTTAAAACTGTGTTTTCTCCATCACACGGATCACATATACGTTTTAAGAAAATACTGCCATTTTTGGCCTCCATTAAACATTTGTTTCAGTGTGTCAGTGAAGCTATTGATACCAGTTTGCTGTTCAAAATAGTTACCTTCAGGCCAAGTATTTAATACTGTGTTTTGTCCATCACACGGATCACATATACATTTTCAGAAAATACTGCCATTTCCAGCCTCCATTAAAAATTTGTTTCAGTGTGTCAGTGAAGCTATTGACACCAGTTGCTGTTCAAAATAGTTACCTACAGGCCAGGTATTTTAAACTGTGTTTTCTCCATCAGACAGATCATATATACGTTTTCAGAAATACTGCCATTTCTGGCCTCCATTAAACATTTGTTTCAGTGTGTCAGTGAAGCTATTGACACAAGTTTGCTGTTAAAAATAGTTACCTACAGGCCAAGTATTTAAAACTGTGTTTTCTCCATCACACGGATCACATATACATTTTCAGAAAATACTGCCATTTCTGGCCTCCATTAAAAATTTGTTTCAGTGTGTCAGTGAAGCTATTAACACCAGTTTGCTGTTCATAATAGTTACCTACAGGCCAGCTATTTAAAACTGTGGTTTGTCCGTCACACGGATCTTATATAAGTTCGCTCCAATTTCAGCCATTTGTAGTGAGCGTTGAAGATATTTTCCTCCATTTAAAATGGGCAAGGCACGTGGCAAGGGACGGGGAACTGGATGTGATGGTGATGGTGCATGCAGAGGCCGAGGCAGTGGGCAAGCAGAAATTGTGCCACAACAAACACCCACATCTTCTCGCTCAACCTGCCTGTCCCAATTAATAAGGGACCGCAGAAACACCATTATTGAACACAGAGCAGTGTGAAAAGGTTATTGGCTGGATAGCAGATAATGCTTCCAGTCACTTAGCCACCACTACCACCACCCTGTCTTCCACACGGTGAAGTCTCAGTAGCTGTGAGTCTGGACTGCATATTCCTCATCCTGAACCTCCTTCCTCCCACCATGCCGAGTGACCAGAGACAACTGATCCCACACTTGGACACTCCAAAGAGCTGTTCACTTTTCCATTTATAGATTCAGGCCTCTCGCCCGATCCACTTGAAGTGGGGCAAGAGGAGATTGCATGTAGCGATGCCTAAATATTTGAAAAGCCACGGTCACACGAAGGCGACGGTGGGATAGTGTCACAAGATGTGGACGATGATGAGACACAATTGCCATAAAGTCAGGAGGAGGACCAGGGTGCAGAAATGGAAGACGTTTTGGTGGATGATATAGTAACAAGACCCAACCTGGCAGGAGGACATGCAGAGCGAGGAGAGAAGCACATAGGGGGAGGGAGGCAGACCAGCATGACCACCACCAGTATGATCAGGCACATGGCAGCAAAGCACCCGACTTTGTGGGCCGAACCCCAGGGCCCAGGAACAGTGTCTGCGGGTGGCACCACTGCTTCTTCCGCTGTTGTGCATGCAAGCCAATCCCCTGTCCATGGTGCATGCAAAGATGCCTCCTGCCCTGCACCTGTCATTGCACACTCTCAAGTAGCAGCATCAGGAAGCACGTCCACGTCCTTGTCCCAGCACAGCGTTCAGTTTTCCATACCCCAGTCCTTGAAACGCAAACGCAAATTCGCAGCCAATGCCCCACAGGCCACAATACTAAATTCCCACATTTTGCAACTGCTTGCACTCGAAATGTTGCCTTTTAGGCTCGTGTAGACAGAAGCATTCCGCAACCTGACGGCGACGGCCGTTCCTCGGTACTCAGTCCCCAGCCGCCACTATTTCTCCTGGTGTGCCATCCCCGCATTACACAAGCACGTGTCAAAAAACATTAGCTGTGCCCTCAACAACGCAGTTACAGGGAAAGTCCACCTAACCAAGGACACGTGGACAAGTGCTTGTGGTCAGGGATGGTACATCTCGCTGTTGACACACTGGGTTACCATAGTGGAAGCCGGGACCCAGTCGGACCTTGGGGAGGAACTGTTATGTTCTGCTACCAAAGCTAAGGAAAGAGAGGAGATCTGTCCCTACTATAAGACTCAGCTGAATCCCTACGATGTAACAGGGAACCTGATCCTGCGATCAGACCTGCTAAAGTCCTAATCTAGTCTGTACGGAGACCTATAGATTTGGGGAGGGAATCCCTACAAGTACTAAGGACTGGGAGGAATATGGGACACCTCCTAACAGAAATAGTAGCAGAAAGACGAACAAACAAAATAGATAGAACATAGAGGTCCGTAGACCAAGCAAACTAACAGAGTTAGATACAGAGCACAGGCTAGCTAGAAAGTAGAAATACAATGAAGTCCAGCAAAGCCAGAAGGGCGGAGCAGGATTAAATAGGCCAACAAGGTCATGTGACCAGCAAAGGAAAAAAAACCTAACAGCAAGGTTCTAACAGTACCCCCCCTTCTAAGAGGATCCTCCGGATCCCCTAGGACCAGGCTTATCAGGAAATCTCCTGTGAAACGCTCTGATAAGTCTGGACGCGGAAACATCATTTGACCTCACCCAAGAGTTATCCTCGGGTCCGAAACCTTTCCAGGCCACAAGATACTGCAAACTACCTCTATACCGTCTAGAGTCAAGGATGCGAGAAATTTCATATTCCCCGTCCTCCACCACCGGAGGAACAGAGGCAGAGGCGTCACCATCCGACACAACAGCTTTTTTTAACAGGGAGACATGAAAGACCGGATTAATTCTCCAGGAGGTAGGAACCTCCAACCTAACAGCAGATTGGTTGACAACCTGAAGCACCTTAAAGGGCCCTACAAACTTGGGACCCAATTTCTTAGAAGGAATCCTCAACCGCAGATTCCTAGAGGACAACCAAACCATGTCACCAACAGCGAACAAAACCTCCTGTCGTTTCCTATCAAAGTAGTCTTTAGATTTTCTGTTGGCCTCCTGAAGATTACCACGCACATCCGTCCAAACTCTTTCCAAATCACCGGAAAAATTCTCCTCCTCAGGCACGGCAGATCCCAACTTGGAGAACGACCCAAACGACGGATGTCTCCCAGAACAACAAAAAAAAGGCGAACAACCAGCAGAAGAAGATGTATGATTGTTCAGAGCAAATTCGGCAAGTGGCAGAAACTCAGACCACCCCTCTTGATTGTCTGCCACAAAACAACGCAAGAACTGCTCAACATCCTGGTTTTTCCTTTCTGTCTAGCCATTAGATTCAGGATGATATCCGGACGAAAACGACAAATGAATTCCCAACCTGTCACAAAAGGCACGCCAAAAACGAGCCACGAACTGAGGACCCCTATCAGAAACAATGTCAGTAGGAACGCCATGAAGTCTGACAATTTCCTTGACAAAGGCCTTAGCGAGAGTTTTAGCGCAGGGCAGTTTGACGAAGGGAACCAAGTGACACATCTTGCTAAAACGGTCCACGACCACCCAGATGACAGTAAAACCCTCAGAGGGGGGAAGGTCAGTTATAAAGTCCATAGCCAAATGTGTCCAAGGAGCACTGGGGACCTCCAAAGGACAAAGCAACCCCGCAGCAGGAGTATGTGAGGACTTAGATCTAGCACATATAGTACATTGGCGCACCCACTTAATGACTTCCTTCTGCCATCCAGGCCACCAAAAACTGCGACCCACCAGTCTCTTGGTCTCAGAGATTCCGGGATGACCTGCCAACCGAGATTCGTGACACTCAACAAACAAATCTCTCCTAAAGGTCCCAGGCACAAACAACCTCCCATGAGGAGTGTTAGATGGGGCATTCTCCTGAGCTTTAAGAATCTCATCTTCCAAAACGGAGTCTAAAGCAGCTATCACAACACCTTCTTGTAAAATGTTTTCCTCTTTCTCAGCACCGACTATGGGAGAAAAACTGCGAGACAAGGCATCCGCCTTAACATTCTTAGTACCAGGGATGTAAGTAACGGAGAAATTAAACCGCGAGAAAAACAGTGCCCACCTAGCCTGACGGGCATTCAGGCGCTTGGCAGCGTCAAGATATATCAGATTTTTATGATCCGTAAGAACCTGAACGGGAAATTCCGCACCTTCCAAGAAGTGGCGCCAGTGTTCAAATGCGAGTTTAATAGCCAATAATTCCCGATTACCAATATCGTAATTCAATTCAGTCTCCGAAAATTTTTTTGAAAAAAATGCACAGGGATGTAATCCATCCCCGTTATCCTGAGACAATACTGCGCCAACCCCCACAGAGGAAGCATCAACCTCAACCAAAAACGGCCTAGTAACATCAGGCTGCATAAGGATGGGAGCAGAGGTGAACCTCTCCTTGAGATACACAAAAGCTTCAATGGCCTCAGAAGACCACTGAACCGCATCAGCACCTTTCCTGGTGAGATCAGTCAGAGGTTTGACAATACTAGAAAAATTTTTTATGAATTTTCTATAGTAATTGGCGAAACCCAAAAACCTCTGTATCGATTTCAAACCAATAGGCCTAGGCCATTCCTGCACAGCCTGAACCTTAACCGGATCCATCTCAAAACCTTTGCTGGAGATAATGTAGCCCAAAAAACTAATTCTCTGTACAGCGAACTCACATTTCTCCAGCTTAGCAAAAAGCGAATTGTCCATTAATAACTGTAATACCTCACGCACGCTCCGCCAATGAGACTCCAGATCTGGCGAATAAATCAAAATGTCATCCAAATACACAACCACATTTTTACCGATCAAAGGTCTAAGGATGTCATTAATCAGATTCTGAAAAAATGCAGGAGCATTAGTAAGACCAAAAGGCATAACCAGATTCTCAAAATGACCCACAGGAGTGTTAAAAGCAGTCTTCCATTCATCACCCTCCTTCATGCGCAACAGATTGTATGCCCCCTTAAGGTCAATTTTAGAGAACCACTTGGCCCCCAATAACTGGTTAAACAGATCAGGAATCAATGGCAGTGGGTAAGGATTGCGTACCGTAATTTTGTTAATCTCACGAAAATCTAGACAAGGACGTAAACCGCCGTCCTTTTTTTTTACAAAAAAAAATCCAACCGCCACAGGAGACTTAGAGGGCCTAATGTGACCGGCGGCCAAACTTGTCTGTATGTATTCCTCCAAAGCCTTCCTCTCAGGAATAGTAAGGTTAAATAAACGACTTTTAGGAAGAGTCGCTCCAGGGACAAATTCAATAGAACAATCATAGTCTCTATGGGGAGGCAAAACCTGCGATTCTTTCTCAGAAAAAACTCTCCAAAAATCCTGAATAGGAACAGGCAATTCTCCCCTATCCAAAGCTGCAATACGCCCGTTACAACACTTGTCATAACATTTATGGCTCCAGGATTTAATTTCACTGGTAGACCAATCCAGTACAGGATTGTGAAATTTTAACCAGGGCAAACCCAATATTACTGGAGAAGGCAAGTTATTCAACACTACCAAATCCAATTTCTCATGGTGAACACCATTAATAGTGAGAGGAAATTCACTGACCTTGAGAGTAATATTCTTCAAAGGGGAGCCATCCACAGAAACCACAGCAATGGGGGATGATAAAGGTTCAGGTTTTAAATTGAGTTTTTCCACGAATCCCCCATCAATAACATTCAGTGTAGACCCGCAATCAACAAACACCCGAAATTCCATTAATTTTTCCTGAGCAATCGTGGAAGCAGCTAAAAATATACCCTTGGAATTTAAACAGGCAATACGGGCGTGACTGACCATTTTTTTTTCTTTCTTCATACGAAGCTCACAGCCTTTAATCAAATGACCAGATTTCCCGCAATAGAAACACAAGCCTTCTGAAAAACGACGGTGTTTTTCTTGAGAGCGAGGTGCCACCGATCCAATCTCCATCGGTTCACCACTGTTAGTACACACATTATCATAACCAGAAACTGACATAGCAGAGGATTTGCTCTCATTAACCCTAGCACGCAGTCTTCTATCCACCCGTATAGCTAATTGCATAGCCTGTTGCAAATCCTCAGGTGTAGGATAAGCAATTAGCAGGTCTTTAACCTTTTCACTGAGCCCAGCAAGAAATAGACTTTTCAGAGCAGAATCGTTCCACCCTGTTTGAGTGGACCAACGACGAAAATGTGTACAATATTTTTCCATATTACCTGATCCTTGTTTTAAACGTCTCAACTCAGTCTCAGCTGATGCCACACGGTCAGGATCATCATATAATAGTCCTAAAGCAGAAAAAAAACTATCCACTGATCTGAAGCATGCATCACTAGGTTGCAAAGAAAAGGCCCACTCCTGAGGCTCTTTGCGCAAAAGTGACATTATGAACCCTACGCGCTGGGATTCATCCCCAGAGGACTTGGGTCTCAAACGAAAATACAATAAGCAAGCATTTTTAAATGAAAAAAATTCTCGATGTTCACCAAAAAATAAATCCGGCAAACATACCTTAGGCTCCAAGAAATATGCTCCAGGACAGTTACTCACGTGCTGACGGAGCTCGGCCACTTCCAGAGAGAGTCCCTGCAGGTGTTTAGCCAAATCCTGAACCGACACCATGATGGAACAAAAAAAATCTTTCCTTAGAGAATTTACAGGCTGGACTTACTGTTATGTTCTGCTACCAAAGCTAAGGAAAGAGAGGAGATCTGTCCCTACTATAAGACTCAGCTGAATCCCTACGATGTAACAGGGAACCTGATCCTGCGATCAGACCTGCTAAAGTCCTAATCTAGTCTGTACGGAGACCTATAGATTTGGGGAGGGAATCCCTACAAGTACTAAGGACTGGGAGGAATATGGGACACCTCCTAACAGAAATAGTAGCAGAAAGACGAACAAACAAAATAGATAGAACATAGAGGTCCGTAGACCAAGCAAACTAACAGAGTTAGATACAGAGCACAGGCTAGCTAGAAAGTAGAAATACAATGAAGTCCAGCAAAGCCAGAAGGGCGGAGCAGGATTAAATAGGCCAACAAGGTCATGTGACCAGCAAAGGAAAAAAAACCTAACAGCAAGGTTCTAACAGGAACACGTCCTCCCGACACCAAGGATTGCAGGCCCTAGGTCAATCAGGGTTGCCCCACAGTTTACAGCTCATGCACCTCATCCTCCTCAGCCTCCTCCTCCTCTTCAGCCTCCATCTCCGAAATGACCACATCAGTCACAAGCCAGAAGCACTGCAGCACTGCCTCGGCCAAGCGGCAACATGCTGTGTTGAAGCGAATATGCTTAGGTGACAAACCGCACAATGCTGAAGAGTTGTGGACAGCTCTGAAAGAGCAGGCAGATCTGTGGCTGACACCGCTGATCCTACAGACAGGCATGTTTGTGTACGACAATGGCCGGAACCTGGTTGTGGCTCTGGGGTGAGGCAAGCTCACACACGTACCATGCCTGGCCCATGTGCTTAACCTCGTGGTTCAGCAGTTTCTCAAATCCTACCCAGAGCTGCCAGATCTGCTTGTTAAAGTATGCCGCCTGTGTGCCCATTTTAGAAAGTCGCTAACAGCTTCCACCGCCCTTGCCGTGCTTCAGCAGCATTTGCAGATTCCGGCTCACAGACTGGTGTGTGATGCCCCACACGTTGGAACTCTATACTGAAGATGTTGGGAAGGATTTGAGAGCAGAAGAGGGCAGTTGCTGAGTACCAGCATCAACAAGGCTATCGGTATTCAGTTCAGACTCCACACAGAAGACCTCAGGAGTGGACATGGATGTCAGACATACAGTACAGACCAAAAGTTTGGACACACCTTCTCATTTAAAGATTTTTCTGTATTTTCATGACTATGAAAATTGTACATTCACACTAAAGGCATCAAAACTATGAATTAACACATGTGGAATTATATATTTAACAAAAAAGTGTGAAACAACTGAAAATATGTCTTATATTCTAGGTTCTTCAAAGTAGCCACCTTTTGCTTTGATGACTGCTTTGCACACTCTTGGCATTCTCTTGATGAGCTTCAAGAGGTAGCCACCGGAAATGGTTTTCACTTCACAGGTGTGCCCTGTCAGGTTTAATAAGTGGGATTTCTTGCCTTATAAATGGGGTTGGGACCATCAGTTGTGTTGTGCAGAAGTCTGGTTGATACACAGCTGATAGTCATACTGAATAGACTCTTAGAATTTGTATTATGGCAAGAAAAAAGCAGCTAAGTAAAGAAAAACGAGTGGCGATCATTACTTTAAGAAATTAAGGTCAGTCAGTCCGAAAAATTGGGAAAACTTTTAAAGTGTCCCCAAGTGCAGTTGCAAAAACCATCAAGCGCTACAAAGAAACTGGCTCACATGAGGACCGCCCCAGGAAAGGAAGACCAAGAGTCACCTCTGCTTCTGAGGATAAGTTTATCCTAGTCACCAGACTCAGAAATCGCAGGTTAACAGCAGCTCAGATTAGAGACCAGGTCAATGCCACACAGAGTTCTAGCAGCAGACACATCTCTACAACCACTGTTAAGAGGAGACTTTGTGCAGCAGGCCTTCATGGTAAAATAGCTGCTAGGAAACCACTGCTAAGGACATGCAACAAGCAGAAGAGACTTGTTTGGGCTAAAGAACACAAGGAATGGACATTAGACCAGTGGAAATCTGTGCTTTTGTCTGATGAGTCCAAATTTGAGATCTTTGGTTCCAACCACCGTGTCTTTGAGCGACGCAGAAAAGGTGAACGGGTGGACTCTACGTGCCTGGTTCCCACCGTGAAGCATGGAGGAGGAGGTGTGATGGTGTGGAGGTGCTTTGCTGGTGACACTGTTGGGGATTTATTCAAAATTGAAGGCATAGTGAACCAGCAAAGCTACCACAGCATCTTGCAGCGGCACGCTATTCCATCTGGTTTGTGTTTAGTTGGACCATCATTTATTTTTCAACAGGACAATGACCCCAAACACACCTCCAGGCTGTGTAAGGGCTATTTGACCAAGAAGGAGAGTGATGGGGTGCTACGCCAGATGACCTGGCTTCCACAGTCACCATACCTGAACCCAATTGAGATGGTTTGAGGTGAGCTGGAAGGCAAAAGGAAAGAGTGAAGGCAAAAGGGCCAACAAGTGCTAAGCATCTCTGGGAACTCCTTCAAGATTGTTGGAAGACCATTTCCGGTGACTACCTCTTGAAGCTCATCAAGAGAATGCCAAGAGTGTGCAAAGCAGTCCTTCAAAGCAAAAGGTGGCTACTTTGAAGAACCTAGAATATAAGACATATTTTCAGTTGTCTCACACTTTTTTGTTAAGTATATAATTCCACATGTGTTAATTCATAGTTTTGATGCCTTCAGTGTGAATGTACAATTTTCATAGTCATGAAAATACAGAAAAATCTTTAAATGAGAAGGTGTGTCCAAACTTTTGGTCTGTACTGTATGTGCCATCCTCCACAACTTTGAGGACACCACCAAGATGGTGAGCGGCGATGACACCATAATTAGCGTCACCATCCTGCTTCTCTGTCTTCTGAAACGCTCTCTGCTCACAATCGAAGAGGATGCATTGCAGGCAGAGCACGATGAGATGGAGCAAGGAACCATACAGGGTGATTACGCACAGCCCAGCTTCATCTCTTCCCAACGTGGATTGGGTGACAATGAGGAGGAGGAGGATGAAGAACAGAGACTAGTTTCCAGCGCTCTAAACGGTACTACCGGCACTACTGTCATACCGTCTGTCCAGCGTGGATGGCCTGAGGACAGGGGGAAGGAGGAGGAGGAGAGCATGGTCAGTCGTCCTCTTGGTGAGGACACGGAAGTCTTGCCTGTTAGCAGTCTGGCAAGCATGGCTGAGTTTATGTTACGCTGCTTTTCCCATGACCCTCGCGTTCTCCAATTTTTGAGTGACAGTCATTACTGGTTGGTGACACTACTAGACCCACGCTACAAGGAGAACTTTATATCTCTTATTCCTGAGGCGGACAGGTCTACAAGAATGGGGCAGTACCAGAAGGCCCTTGTTGCGGAACTATTAAAAAATTCCCATCTGAAAACGCTGGTGGCATAGATCACAGTTCGTTGAACAACCAAGGAGAACAGCCGAGAGAGACACAACTCCAATCCAGCAGAGGCAGGGGAACACTGTCAAAGTTCTGGGAGAATTTTCTCAGCCCCTCCCATCTTACAGGCCCTGAGGCGCAGGGTACTCTCACAATGAGTACAAAGTTTGGGAAGATGCTGAGGGAGTACCTTGCCGGCCGTACCAACGTCCTCCGAGATTCCTCTGTGCCTTATAATTATTGGGTATCCAAGCTGGATACATGGAATGAACTGGCTCTCTATGCCTTGGAGGTCCTGGCCTGCCCTGCCGCTAGCGTTTTATCAGAGCGGGTTTTTAGTGCCGCCGGTGGAATTATAACTGATAAGCGCATCCGCCTGTGAACTGAAAATGCTGACAGGCTGACTCTTATAAAAATGAACAAAGGCTGGATTGGGTCAGACTTCTCAACACCACCGAATGATAGTAGCGTAACATAAACTGAAATCCAGTGTCTTTTTTTGAAAGACAATGCACCTTTTCACACCCACACTTGGGTATACATTTCCTGATTTTGGCTATTTGCTCTTGTCCTCCTCCTTCTCCTCATCCTCATCCTCCACCACCATATCACCAGGGTAACTGTGGTCTAAGATGCAACACCCACATAATTTTTTTAAAGGTTATTTATGATGCCCGTAATTTTTTTTTTCTACAGTATGTTCATGTATACCCCCCAGAGGTAAATGTTTGTCAGCCCATACGCTTAGTGTATGGGCATTACAAATATAAGAGACCCGCTCCTTTCTAATGGGAACATTTTTTTTATGAGGCCCTACTCCACATCTTTTCCAAAATGGATTGGAGTGCCTCCAAATTTTTGGCAACCCTTGCATTCACTGCATAGGCAAACACAATGGGAGACCCACTTCCTAATAATGGGAACAATGTTTTCAGGAGGCCCTCTGACCTCCACGTCTCTTCCAAGGGGTAATGGAGTGCCTCCAAATTTTTGGCAACCCATGCATTCATTGCATGGGCAAACACAATGGGAGACGCACTTCCTAATAATGGTAACATTGTTTTCAGGACCTTCACGTCTCTTCCAAGGGGCATTGGGGTGCCTCCAAATTTTTGGCAACCCTTGAATTAACTGCATAGGCAAACACAATGGGAGACCCACTTCCTAATAATGGAAACATTGTTTTCAGGAGACCCTCCTCTAAGTCTCTACAAAGAGGTATTGGGGTTCGTCCAAATTTTCAAAAGGGTATTGGGGTGCGTCCAAATTTTGGGCAGCCCTGCCACTCACTGCATATGCAATAACAGTATAGGAGACCCACTCTTTAGTAATGGGAACAACAAAGCATAGCCGGCTGATGGCTCTCTAAGAATAGTGAGGGCCAACTGCTAGCCTTTTAAGAATAGTAAAGACAGCCTGATGGCCCTATAAAAATAGGCTTTGTGACTTTAAGAGACCCTCCTTTATAAATATTATTAAACAGGATGTGTCTGATCATGTCTCACACACCACATGGCCAGATAAGGTTGTAAAATGTTAAATCTCCCGGTGAATGCATTTGTCTTAAAAAATAAAGTAAAAAAAAAAAAAACAGTAGCAATGCAAACGTGCAAAAAATGCATCAAAAACGCTACGTGTGAACATAGTCCAGGGTGTGGAGGAGTATTTTTGGTTTTGGTTATTTATTTTGCCTTATATACAAGCCATTACCCTGAAAAGGATGTTCCTTAACATATTTCCAAGGAAAATCCATTTTGGTTTCGTTTTTGTATGTTTTATTGTGAGTCCGTAAAAGTGGCGTAATACTTCTGACAACGTTGTTGACAGCAGTGACCTGGGAGTCAGAAATGCTTCCAGGGGTCTTCCCCATGCTGTTTCCATGTCATTTGAGCACTGTTCCCATCAATTTGGGCAATTTTTAGGCCTCTGTAGACCGCCGGGGGGAGCTGCCTGAAAAATGCTCGAGTGTTCCATAGACTTACATTGGGCTCGTTGCTCGGGTCGAGCACTCGAGCTTTCCAATTTGCTCGACCTGAGCATCGAACACCCGAGCATTTTAGTGCTCGCTCATCATTAACTATAAGTCGTTCAGCAGGCAATAAATGTAAAAAACTTCAGGTACTATGCTCGCTCTCAGATACAGCTTTGGCCTCATTAACTCCAACAGTTGTGCCTTTAAGCTAAGCAGCGCTGTGTCTGATGAGCTCCCTAGCTTCCTTCCACTGACCAGCTAGCTCGCTCTCACTTCTGGAGCTCTTTTCTAGTCTTTTTTCCAACTCAAACCATCCTACAGCCTCTAAAATATTAACTAAAAATAACTTATTAATCTTGGAAAAAAACATTTTATATTTTCATCATTGTTTTAAAAAGTTTTGAAAGATTTAAATGACTTCACAAATTAAAAATGTTTCTTGCACAAGCAGAGCTCCATTACTCCAGGGATGAGTCCCAAATGATTCACTACTGTTTATATATGAAAGGAATTGTTCATTTGCCATTTAAGAACAATAGGATCGAACAACTATCCTTTCTGTGCATTAAGCCTTCGGATGAATTAAAGTAGAATATTTCTGCATCCTGGAGCAAAAATATGGAAAATACTTATATACAGTAAGTGACTTTTTTAACATGTAACTGTGATTTTGGGAAACAAAATAATAATTGTCTCTGCTTAGAATATTCCATCAGTGTGAGACAATGAAAGTCTAAGTCTTTCATCCTCCTAAGATCAGCAGAATAAAGATTGTTCTGCAGGTGCGCATGTTGCTGTATGGGGGTGTACAGTGAATCTTTGTTCTCATAATCACTGAGGATCCTGAGAGTCAGGTCCCCATCAGTTATAGATTAATGGTCTATCTAAAGAAACGCAGTGACTTGTTCTAAGGGGCTATTCAGACATCCGATTTTTCCACGTATGAGAAAAATGGACCGATGATTCTGATCAGACTTTGATCAGTGTGGTCCCAGTGTCATCCATTTTTCTCGTACATGGGCAAATAAAAAAAAAAGTTTCTCCACCATCTCATTTCTGACTGTATGTGAAAATTGGACCACACTTGGATGTCATCTGAGTGAGATCCAATTTTTTTCTCGGACCCAATGACCTGCATTGCTGGTTTGATCTGACCCTTAAATCAAAATAGGACATGTCTCAGCGATTTTCCATGGACCTAGTAGCATAGCTACCAGGGGCAGTGGGTGCGGTCGCCCTGGACCCTACATTACTCTTAGCTGTATCGGCGTGCACAACATGACAATACGGTTAAGCCTGGCAGTAGAGCAGGGAGACACAATCTCCCTGCAGTACCGCTCTCCAATCTGCAAACCGCAGGTCGCTTTAAGCCTGCGATCTACAAAACGATTGAGGCGCCGACACACGCCTGTTGGTCCGCCCCTGGGTCTCGCTGGTGAAGTCATCACAATCCTGGATTAGGTGAGTATATGAAGCTTTTTTTATTTTAATTAAAACTTGTGGGGGCATAATAAACAATGGGGGACCCAGAAACAGTGGGGGGAACCCCTCATAAATTATAGTGACTACTTGTACCCTTATACATTATAGGGACTACTGAGGCCCTCATATATTATAGAAAGTACTGGGGCCTTCATATGTAATGCAGGTGTCAGAATGCAGTGCGCAGAGTCACAAAATGAAGGCAGTCAAATAGCTATAAATAACAATTTATATATGTATATATATTAAGCAAAGCTGGCAGGGATTGCAACTGGGGTTAGTAATGAGAACAATAACAAATACTTATGAAATAGTAATAAAATCCTTCTCTAAAATACTGTATCTAGCCCAAATATGGGATTAATAACTGAAGTCCATCAGTTCTGCAAATGGCCCTAGCGGGGGTCTCCGGTTATTCCCGCTAGGCCTTTAAGTCTTTTTCTGACAAAGGCAATTAGATCCCGTTTGGCTTGTTCCACCTCACCCGTCCCCCTCTTAACCTGATACTTTAAACCCGATTGTTCCCGGTACCGTGAGGGAGCGGTTGAAGTGACATCCCTGTTCAGTGATGACTCTCATCGGCTTTTGCTGACGTGATCTCTCAGGCACGACTCATTTCTATCCTCTCTTTGTCCTGTCAATCGGGGTGGTTTACCACATCGTGGGTAGGAGGGTCTTGTATATTTCCTTAATGTCGTATCCAAGTCCCAGTCCTCTTTGTAGCCGTGACACCCAAGGGACCGCTGCGGTGAATCCCGCACTCCTTCACTGGCAGCCACCCGTCTTGCCTTACGGGTATCTCACCCTGGTCTCTCTCACTGGTTTCTTCAGCGCGTCTGGCATGCGTCACGTCTCTTCCTGTGTCTGGCGCCGAAATCACCTCAGGCACTGCACACTCGACCGTTAAATTTTGAAATCCTCTGCTGGAGGTCACCTGACCGGGTCCAGCGTGCAAACTTGAAATGCTCACCAGATGGCGCTCTTTCTCCTTTTCTCCTTATTACATACATCTCGCATTGATTCTCTGAAAGACTTTTCTCCTTCTATTACACATACATTATAGAGACTACAGGGGCCCTCATACATTGTAGACACTACTGTGGGGGCCCTTATAAAGTGTAGGGGCCATTATACAGTTTGGGGGCTAATGTGGGGGCCATTATACAGGGTGGGAAGCTAATGAGGGGGGATTTTACAGTTAGGGGGCTAATGCAGAGGTAATTATACAGTTTAAAGACTAATGTGAGGGACATTATATAGTTTGGGGCTTACTCACAGGACATTAATATTTTCTAAGGGGCAATTTTATCATCTAGAGGGCAAAAAGAATGCATTATTACTATATACAGGACACAGTGGTGGGCATTGTTATGTGGGGTAGTAAGAGGAGCACTGTTATTGTGAAAAACAGCAGGTGCAGTAATAAGGACAGCAAGGGCTCAGTATTGGGATCATAACAGGACGAGAAGTTTGTGCAGGTTGGGAATAGACGAGGACGGTGCTGGAAATGTGAGAAGTCAAATGTGTCTTTGTAATTAGGGTTACCGATTAGGAGCTTAGTCAGATGTTTCATCCCCCTGAGCTGAACCCCTAGCTATGCCTCTGTGTGGACCCCTTGGTCAGCGAAAAATCACAGATATGTGAGTGGCCCCATAGACTATCACAGGTATGAGTGCTATCCCTGAAACACACAGATAGCAATCGTACGTGAAAATCAGACGCCTTAATGAGCCCTGAGGGACAGGCAGAACAATTTCCTTTCCCAGCAATTTGCTGAGATACGTAATCTACAGGGCAATACTCAACAAACAGCGACTTATGTATAAGAAAAATCCCCCCACCTTGATATGTCATATTATATTTTATTATTTGTTTAAAAAAATTAGTAGATTTGTTGCATATTTCAGATTTCATTATTTTTGTTTATTTTATAAAATATCAGATGAAATGAAGAACAATCACACAATGGTAACAGGATTTATTCTTCTGGGATTTTCAGGAGTTATCGAGAATCAAGTCTTCCTTTTTCCGATCTTTTTATGTACATATATCATCACTGTGTGTGGGAACCTATCTATAATCCTTGCATACAAGCTTACTCCGAGCCTCCACACTCCAATGTATTTCTTTCTTGCTAATCTTTCTCTCTTGGAAATACTATATGTTTCATTTACTGTCCCTAAGATGTTGTCCAGTCTACGGTCAGAATGTAACACCATCTCCTTCTCTGGCTGCGCTATACAAATGTATTGTGTCTTGCTGTTTGGTGGAACAGAATGCTATATGCTGGGAGTCATGGCTTATGACCGCTATAATGCCATATGTCACCCTCTGTTGTATACTGTGATTATGAGTGAAGTGGTCTGTATCCAGCATATAGTGGGATCATACGTCATTGGTGCAGTGAATGCTCTAATACAAACAACATTCACTTTTTCATTACCGTTCTGTGGATCCAATGAGATAAACCATTTCTTTTGCGATATCCTACCCATCCTAGAACTCTCCTGCCAGGACATTTGGGTTAATGAACTTGTGTTATTTGTGGTTGCTATTTTTATTTTAATTGGTCCGTTCATATTAACAATAATTTCGTATGTAAAGATCATTTCAAAAATTCAAAAACTTCGTTCCACATCCAGCAAGAAAAAAACTTTTGCAACCTGCTCCTCTCACTTAATAGTTGTTACAATATTTTATGGTTCAGCAATTTTTATGTACCTTAGACCCAGGTCAAAATCTAAAATTTTACAAAACAGCGTGGTCTCTTTAATGTACACTGTTATTTCTCCTCTCTTAAACCCTTTTATATACAGCCTGCGAAACAAAGAGGTCAAATCAAGTATCAAAAATATATTTTTACAGAAGATAAAATTCTGATAAATTATTTCTGCTCATTTTTAATTTTGCCATTTTATTTTCAATAATAAATTTGCAATTTAATCTAAATCCAAAAGTAAAAGTCTTAAATGATTGGATATGACTGTAGAGATCAAATCAAATATCGAAAATATTTTTTAGGGCTAATACAGTTTTTTATTCTTCTTTATAATGATGAGCTGTGCACACTGATCTCCTATCACTTGGCTGTACAACTCCAAGATTCCCACACCTTTTACAGTGCTAGTCCCCTCTGATTTGATGAGCTACACCATCCGAAGTGATAGCTCTAAACAGGGCCGTACATAGAAATCAGGGGGCCCCATAGCAGAAGCTCTAATTGGGGCCCCCTCCCCACAAAAAAAAAATTAAATATTTGTCTGTGTCACAGAAGAGCAGATCTCACAACTTTCCAGCCTTTACATAGTAATTTTCCTCTTGCTGAAGTCCTAGATTCCTCTTTCATTGGCCCCATAAGTATTATGCCAATAAAAGTGCCCCCCCAAGCACAGTATGATACCCCCATGATGCATTCCTCCACATTAGCCTCCACATGCACAGTATAATGACCCTATTGTACCCCACTTCAACTCCCAAGGCAAAGTATGGTGACCCCAACACAGTATGATCCCCCAACTGTGACTCCCACACAGCCCTCCACACACTATAATGGGCCTTCATACTGTATAATAGCCCGCACTAGCCCTCCAAACAGTATAATGGCCCCACACAGCCCTCCAGACAGTATGATGGATCCCACACAAACCTTCACACCGTACAATTGCTTTCATACAGTATAATGGCCCCCCACATAGCCCTCAAAATATTATAATGGCCCCACATAGCGTTCCATATAGTATAATACGCCACCTATAATCCTCCATATAGTATAATGCGCCCCCCCCATAATCCTCCATATAGTATAATGCACCCCCCACAATCCTCCATATAGTATAATGAACTTCCCATGGTCCTCCATAGAATATAATGCACTCCCTATAGTCCTCCATACAGTATATTACACACCCCATAGGGTAAAATTCAGCCCCATATAATATAATGCACCCCACAGTCCTGCAGTATTATGGGTCCCACTTGCTTACTGATTTTAAAATACCATATATTTTAAATTAGCCGACCCGAGTATAAGCTGAGGCCCCTAATTTTACCACAAAAAAATGAGAAAATGTATTGACTCGAGTATAAGCCTAGGGTGGGAGATGCAGCAGCTACTGGTAAATTTCCCATCCTAGTATGTATGGCATCCCTCATCCCCCAATCCAGGTACGTATGGCACCCCTCATCCCCCAATCCTGGTACGCATTGCTCCCTCATCCCCCAATCCTGGTACACATGGAACCCTTCATCCCCAATCCTGGTATGCATGGCCTCCTCATCCCCCAATCCTGGTATGCATGGCCTCCTCTTCCCCCAATCTTGGTATACATGGCCTGCTCATCCCCCAATTCTGGTATGCATGGCCTCCTCATCCCCCAATCCTGGTATGCATGGCCTCCTCATCCCCCAATTCTGACATGCATTGCCTCCTGATCCCCCAATCCTGGTATGCATGGCCTCCTCATCCCCCAATCCTGGTAGGCATGGCCCCCTCATCCCCCAATCCTGGTATGTGTATAGCCCCCTCATTCTCCAATCCTGTTATGTGTGGCTCCCTCATCCCCCAATTCTGGTATGTATAGCCCCCTTATCCCCCAATCCTGGTATGTATAGCCCTCTCATCCCCCAATCCTGGTATGTATCGCCCCCTCTTCCTCCAATCCTGATATGTATAGCCCCCTCATCCCCCATTCCTGGTATGTGTGGCCCCCTCATCCCCCAATCCTGGTATGTGTGGCCCCCTCATACCCCAATCCTTGTATGTGTGGCCCCCTCTTCCCAAATCCTGGTATGCATGGCATTTTCACCCCCCAATCCTGGTATGCATGGCCCCCTCATCCCCCAATCCTGGTATGTGTGGCCCCCTCATCCCCAAATCCTGGTATGTATGGCCCAATCACTTTACACATAAAAAATAAACACTTATGCTTACCTTCCTTCCTCACCTCTGCTCCAGCGCTGCGTCCTGTCTGCCTGCAGCTCATGTCGGCTGCAGCTCATGTCGGGGAATCCTGGTATGTATGGCCTGCTCAACACCAATCCTGGTTTGTATAGCCCCCTCATTCCCCAATCCTGGTATGTGTGGCCCACTCATCCCCCAATCCTGGTATGTATAGCCCCCTCATCCCCCAATCCTGGTATGTATAGCCCCCTCATCCCCAATCCTGGTATGTATAGCCCCCTCATCCCCCAATCCTGGTATGTGTGGCCCCCTCATCCCCCAATCCTGGTATGTGTGGCCCCCTCATCCCCCAATCCTTGTATGTGTGGCCCCCTCTTCCCCAATCCTGGTATGCCTGGCATTTTCGCCCCCCAATCCTGGTATGCATGGCCCCCTCATCCCCTCATCCTGGTATGCGTGGCCACCTCATCCCCAAATCCTGGTATGTATGGCCCAATCACTTTACACACAAAAAATAAACACTTATACTTACCTTCCTTCCTCACCTCTGCTCCAGCACTTTGTCCAGTCTGCCTGCAGCTCATGTCGGCATCTGAGCAGCGTGCGCTCTCAGACACCGAGGTGAGCTGCCTGCGTATTCACTCCTCTCCACGCCGGGACTATGGGCGTGGAGAAGGGTGAATATGTATATTCTTTAGTAGCAGGCACTGTCAGCAGAAGCTGCGGCTCAGCGCTCCTCCGAGCCCGCTGCTAAAGAGAATGAATATTCCCTCTTCTCTACGCCCATGGGAGTGGAGAAGAGGGAATATTCATGTCCCTTTAGCAGCGGGCACGCGTGGTAGCTGCAGCAATGGCTACTGCGTGTGCCCCGCTTTTCCGCCAATGCAACCCCCCCGCTCACCCATAGCATACTCACCCATCCTCCTCGTTCCCCTGCTGCTTTGGGGCCCCCCGGGCTCACGGGCCCCATAGCAGTGGCGTGGCCTGCCGCCATTGGCAGTACGCCACTGGCTCTAAATGTGCTCTAAAAATTCTACTATTATTGATAACAGTTTAATAAAAATATATTTTCTATACATTGATCATCCAGGATCTGTGCAACACAACCTAAAGTCTATTGTCTAGTCAGTGGAAGTATGTCATGTGTAATTCTACTTATTTTTGCTATTTCTTCTCTTGTAAACATTGTAGAATTTTAATATCATAATCTTTTATTTCCAAATATTAAATGAAATGGTCTTAAAAAGTAATTAAAAAACAAGCAAGAATTAGTCATGCAAGTATACTGAGAAATAACAGGTTTTAAGTTTTGGGACCCAAATATAATTTTTTTGTTTGAAACTAATTTTCAAATTAATCAGTTCCATTGGTCCTCTGTATAGTCACCTACAATTACCATGCTCTAATAGGCATAGGCAACCCACTGGCTCCAACAATTCCTTAATGTATTGCACTCATAGGCGGATTATAATGAGGTCAATCGGGGCTACCGCCCGGGGCCCATGAATTGCTCCCATTATAATGCACATTTTTTTCGGTCACAGGCACAGCCGCGCTGGCCGAAGGTTAGCTGATCACGGTCACTGCTGCGGGTCCGCAGCTGTAGAATCATGCTGTGTCGCCCCGCCCTGCCAGTGCCACATGACGCTGCCATCTGGCCGCTGCAGCTGTCTATTCACTAGCACGGGCGTGCAGTTTAAATGCTGTTGGGACCGCCCTGCCTGACGTCATGTGGCAGGGCGGTCCCAACATCATTTAAATTTCCCACCGGTGCGACTGCAATTACAGAGCTGCCTGATGCAGCCAGCGTGTCTGTGAGTGGCTGGCTGCTGTTGGGACCGCCCTGCCTGACGTCATGTGGCAGGGCGGTCCCAACATCATTTAAATTTCCCACCGGCACTAGTGCAAATACAGGGCTGCCTGATGCAGCCAGCGTGTCTGTGAGTGGCTGGCTGCTGTTGGGACCACCCTGCCTGACGTCATGTGGCAGGGCGGTCCCAACATCATTTAAATTTCCCACCGGCGCTAGTGCACATACAGGGCTGCGCGATACAGCCAGCGTGTCTGTGAGTGGCTGCTTTGAACTTTGGGACTGCCCTGCCACATGACGTCAAGCAGGGAGGTACCAAAGTTCAAAGCAGCCACTTACAGACACGCTGCATCACGCAGCTGCTCCCATCAGGCCAGCTGCAGATCCACCGGGGCAGGCAGTTTGAATGATGCTAGGACCGCCCTGCCACATGATGTCAGGCAGGGCCCAGCATACACAGGGGCGCGGGTCTATTTAAAAGTTCATGAAATGGCTGACAACATGAGACAGTGTCATTCTGCCCTGCAGCATCTGCTGAAGAGGAGCCGCCACCCACGCACAATGACCCACAGTTTGTCTGCAGCCTGCCTGGTCTCCTTCTGAGCCCTGCTGCTTCAGTCTCAAAGTGTGTATTCTGTCTTAAAGGTATGTTTTTTGTATATCAATGAATAATGGATGGTCCCCTGCAGTTTTATACAGAGTACTTGCTGGCTGCCTTCTAGTGTTCCTGCCACTTGCCACAGACAAACATTAGCTTATATCATCGTCTATCTCAGACAGTGTCTGTGGACTGTGGCAGTGGAACGGGGTGGGCAGCCTGGCAGCCAGCAGCACTTTGTATGTGTAATGCAGGTGCCGGAATGCAACGCACAGAGACACAAGGCGAGAACAGTAAGAGTTGAATATAAACAGTTTATATATATATTTAACTGGTATGCTGAACAAGGGATTGCAACAAGGGTAATAAACAGTAATTTGAAGTATTAGCAAAATGCGAAGTCTCTCAAGGTAATGTGGTGCCCTAGATCATGGGAGACACCACGTGGGTTTCTTAACTCTGCATATGGCTCTAGCGGGGGTCACCGGTTATTCCCGCTAGGCCGTGAGTCTTTTTCTGGATAAATTCAATTAGGTCACGTTGAGCTTCTTTAGCCCCAACCGTTCCCCTCCCAACCTGAGTACCTAAACCCAATTGTCCCCGGTACCATGAGTGAACAGTAGAAGTGACGGCCCTGTTCATGTATGCAGCTCCTCTGCTTTCGCTGGCGTGACTTTCCTGGAGCAGCCGTCTCTCAAGTCCTCTCTGCTTGGCCGTTGGAGGCAGTCTCTCAAGCCTTGGGTAGGGGGGTCCAGACCTCATCTGTCGGCGGGCGACGTCGGGTTCCGCGAACTCACTCAGCACCGCAAGCAGGTTCCGAGTCTCCTCAGCAGGCACAGCACTCGGGTCACTTCTGTCAGGGATCCGGAGCTCATCCACTGGCGCCCGGCTGTGGCACCTCACAGGCCTCTGGCTTAGGCCTGTCATGCAGGGCTTCTCAGCACGCAGGGAACACGTCTGCTCCTTTCTGCTGCTTGGCGCAAAAGAACCCTCAGGTTTGGCGCGCTGGCCTCTTATCTCCCGGAACTCCTTCCTGGAAGTCACCTGATCGGGTCCAGCCTCCAAATCTGCTCTCCCTTCAACTTCCCTTGTATATCTCGGTTCCGCTTGACTGTGTCTGGCCAGCAGATGGCAGCCTCTCTCCATCTTTGAAACATCATTTAGGAATTCCCTTACAAGCTCTCTCGCCTTTGGTACATATGAAAGGGCAGAGGATCATTGTCATTTTTAAAATTTGTACATAATGTTGGGGATGGGAGAGGAGTGGACTGAACTACATAAAGACAAATGCCCCTGCACACTGTCTACTCCCTTCCCCCATCATCTTAGAAATTTTGCTTGCATCATGTATTTCATTATTTGTATAAATATACAAGCAAAATTTCCAAGGTGGAGGGGTACATAGTGTGCAGGGGAATTTGCCCCATGTAGTTTCAGTCCACTCCCATCCCCCACATTTTTTACGCAATGAAAGGATCCTTGCCCTTAGTTACAGAGCGCCACTGCAAATTCTGCTTGTACGTGCCCATGATCAGGATTCAGAAATGGTAGCGTTTGGATGCAGCGTATTTTCGCTGCATTGTAATTACAGCACTTCTGTTTAGTTTCGTGCAGAGTTACCTCATCTAATGACATGCTATTGGTCATACACTGAAGACACTGGTCTTTGCTACAGAAATTCACATGCAGCCATGCTCCATCTTGTAAACCCGCACCACGGGTGAGATTACATGTCATTAGGCTGGTTTCACACATCCGACTATTTCCGGTACTAGAAAAACCGGTACTGGGGATATCACACATGATGTGCTGCATCAGGATCACACAGACCAGTGTCTGGGAATCAGTGTACAGTTAGCACTTTTCCCAATCGCCGGGTGCTGAACGCTGCCGTCATTACGGTTCCCTGCCGGCTCTGTGATCAGCAAGAGCAGGGACAATGATGAGGGTAGAAGTGTCTATCCCTATGTAAAAATAAGATTAAAATAATAAAATCCATATACTCACCTTTCCTAAGTGTCCCATGCTGTAATCCACTGATGCAGCCGGGGAAAATGAGCCGCTCCACAGCTGCGCTCAGCTGTCACTCACTGAGCACAGCTACGGAGCGGCTCATTCTCCCCAGCTCCTCTGCAGCAGCGGTCGCATGGATTACAGCGCAGGACACCTAGGAGAGGTGAGTATAAGAATTTTATTATTTTAATCTTAATTTTGCCGGTGGATCATGCAGAAGCAGACAGACACTACTACTCTCGTTATTGTCCCTGCTCGTCCTGATCGCAAGGATCCATGATGAGGGCAGTGTTCAGCCCCCGGGACTTGGGAACAGAGCTAACTGCAACGCTGATTCCCAGGCGCCGGTACGTGTCACACTGATGACACACGGATGTTTACATATTAAAGTTGATCTGTTCAATACTATGGGTTAAAGTATTTTTTTTAACTGAAGGTAAATTTTAGATTAACGGCTGTTTTTTAGGTTAGTTTCACTCGGCAGCTATTTTTTTCAATAATAATGTTTCAGGTATATGGTGACCCTTGACCTGTCATGAGGGGGAGGGGCACGCAGTCTCAACTGCCCGGGGCCCTGGCTATCCTTAATCCACCCCTGATTGCACTCATTTACTGAGGTACCCCTGTATCTTACTACTTTAGTAGCCTTAATGATAGCAGTTTCCTACTCTTATTCAGTCTCACTCAAATGCAAACACCTCATTTCGTCCCCAGTATTTTATCTCTTCTTCCTTTTCTCTAGCTATTTTTAATCCCTTTCTTTGTAGGTGAAGGGTTACATTCTGCACCACAATTACATTTCCATAAGATAGATGCTTGTTCTGCATAGATCATGGTTACCCTCCACCTTGGATCATGCTATTGAGAACTGCTTTTCATAACTATATTGTCATAGCCAAAAGTGTTTGCACCCTTGAAATTGTTCCAGAAAATGAAGTGTGTCTCCTAGAAAATTATTGCAATAACATGTTCTGTTTTTCTCATGTTTATTTCCTTTGTGGATATTTGAACAACATAGAAAAAACAGAGAGAAAAAAAACAAATTGAACGTAATTTCACACAAAACCCCCAAAATGATGGCACCCTCAAATTAATATTTAGTTGCACATCCTTTGGAATAAATAACTGAAATCAATTTCTTCTTATAACCACCAACGAGCTTCTTACACCTCTCAACTGGAATTTTGGACCACTCTTCTTCTGTAAACTGCTCCAGGTCTCTCATATTGGAAGAGTGCCTTCTCCCAACAGTAATTTTAAGATTTTAACACAGGTGTTCATTGGGATTTAGATCCAGACACATTACCGGTCACTTCAAATCTCTACAGCACTTTGTTTTCATCCATTTCTGAATGATTCTTAAAGTATGTTTTGGGTCATTGTCCTGCTGGAAGACCCATGACATAGGACGCAAATCCAGCTTTCTGACACAGGGCACTACATTGTGACCCAAAATCCTTTGGTAATCTCCAGATTTCATGATGGCCTGCACACAGTCAAGGTACACAGTGCCAGAGGCAGCAAAACAACCCCAAAAAATCATTGAACCTCCACCATATTTGACTGTAGGAACTGTGTTCTTTTCTTTGTAGGTCTCATTTCTGTTTTTGGTAAACAGTAGAATGTTGTGCTTTACTGAACAGCTCTATCTTGGTCTCATCTGTCCACAAGACGCTTTCCCAGAAAGATTTTGACTTATTCACATACATTTTGGAGTTTGCAGTCTAGCTTGTTTATGTTCCTGTGTCAGCAGTGGGGTCCTTCTGAATCTACTGCCATAGCATTTAATTTCATTCAAATGTCGACAGATAGTTCGCTCTGACACTGATGCACCCTGAGCCTGCAGGACAGCTTGAATTTCTTTGAAACTTAATTGGGGTTGCTTATCCATCATATGGACTATCCTGCTTTGCAACCTTTTATCAATTTTTCTCGGCATGTCCAGGGAGATTAGCTAAAGAGCCATGGGTTGTTGTAACTCCTTGATTATGTTCTGCACCGTGGACAAAGGTACATCAAGATCTCTGGAGATGGACTTGTAACATTTAGAAGAACGAGCATCACATGCTTGAAGCAAAGTTGTTTACCCACATTTTAAGAAACGTGCCAACATTACAGCCCATTTTTGAGGTTTTGTATGAATTATGTCCAATTTGCCTTTATTTCTCTGATATTTTTTGTGTTGTTCCAATACAAAGGAAACCAATCTAAAATATAACGGGAGATGCGGGTCTCTGTCCGAAGCCTCGATAGACTGTACATGCGTGACGCGCAGTCTGGCTCCAGACAGAAGACCGCATCCAGCCGTTACAGGTAAGACAGTGGCGTACCGCCAATGGCGGCAGACCACGCCACTGCTATGGGGCCCATGGCCGGAGGGGGCCCGTGAGGGCCCCGAGCAGCGTGGGAATGAGGTGGATAGGTGAGTAGGAGGTCGCGGCGGCAGAGGAGCGGGTTGCGGCAGTGGAGGAGCGGAGCACACGCTGTAGCCGCTACCACGTGTGCCCGCTGCTAAAGGGACATGAATATTCCCTCTTCTCCACTCCCATGGGCGTGGAGAACACGGAATATTCATTCTCTTTAGTAGCGGGCACGGAGGAGCGCTGAGCCCCGTCTCCTGCTGTCAGTGGCCGCCGCTAAAGAGAAAGCATATTCACGCTTCTCCACGCCCATAGTCCCAGCATGGAGAAGCGTGAATATGCCGGCAGCAGCAGCTCACCTCGGCTTCTGAGAGCACGCGCAGCTCAGATGCCGACATGAGCTGCTGCAGACAGGACTCAGCGCTGGAGCAGAGGTGAGGAAGGAAGGTGAGTATAAGTGTTTATTGTTTTATGTGTGCAGTGATTGGGGGGATGAGGATGCCACACATACCAGGATACTTGGATTGAGGAGGCCACACATACCAGGAATGGGGGATTGAGGAGGCCACACATACCAGGAATGGGGGATTCAGGAGGCCACACATACCAGGATACTTGGATTGAGGAGGCCACACATACCAGGAATGGGGGATTGAGGAGGCCACACATACCAGGAATGGGGGATTGAGGAGGCCACACATACCAGGGATTAGGGGATTGAGGAGGCCACACATACCAGGATACTTGGATTGAGGAGGCCACACATACCAGGAATGGGGATTGAGGAGGCCACACATACCAAGATACTTGGATTGAGGAGGCCACACATACCAGGAATGGGGGATTGAGAAGGCCACACATACCAGGAATGGGGGATTGAGGAGGCCACACATACCAGGAATGGGGGATTGAGGAGGCCACACATACCAGGGATTAGGGGATTGAGGAGGCCACACATACCAGGGATTAGGGGATTGAGGAGGCCACACATACCAGGATACTTGGATTGAGGAGGCCACACATACCAGGAATGGGGGATTGAGGAGGCCACACATACCAGGAATGGGGGATTGAGGAGGCCACACATACCAGAATTTGGGGATTGAGGAGGCCACATACACCAGGATTTGGGGATTGAGGAGGCCACACATGCCAGGAATGAGGGATTGAGGAGGCCACACATTCCAGGAATGGGGGATTGAGGAGGCCACACATACCAGGATTGGGGGGTTGAGGAGGCCACACATACCAGGAAAGGGGGATTGAGGAGGCCACACATACCAGGATTGGGAGGTTGAGGAGGCCACACATACCAGGATTTGGGGATTGAGGAGGCCACACATACCAGGATTGGGGGGGTTGAGGAGGCCACACATACCAGGATTGGGGGGTTGAGGAGGCCACACATACCAGGATTGGGGGGTTGAGGAGGCCACACATACCAGGATTTGGGGGGTGAGGGGTGCCACGTATACCAGGATTGGGGATGAGGGGAGCCACGCATACCGGGATTGGGGATGAGGGGAGCCACACATACCGGAAATGGGGATGAGGGGAGCCACGCATACCGGAAATGGGGATGAGGGGAGCCCCGCATACCGGAAATGGGGATGAGGGGAGCCCCGCATACCGGAAATGGGGATGAGGGGAGCCACGCATACCGTAAATGGGGATGAGGGGAGCCACGCATACCGGAAATGGGGATGAGGGGAGCCACGCATACCGGAAATGGGGATGAGGGGAGCCACGCATACCGGAAATGGGGATGAGGGGAGCCACGCATACCGGAAATGGGGATGAGGGGAGCCACGCATACCGGGAGTGGGGATGAGGGGAGCCACGCATACCGGGATTGGATGGTGGGGACAGGATGGGGGCAGCACATACCAGCATGGGAGACCATATACCAATAAAAATGCTCGCCACCCGGGCGTAGAACGGGTTCAATAGCTAGTATGTGTATAATAAAACATGTGTAGTTGCAATTATTTTCTGGGAGAAATACTTCATTTTCTCAAACAATTTTCTGGGTGCCAACACTTTCAGCCATGACTATAGGTTCCATCCTTAACTTGTTGGTGTCCTCATCTCTTCATTGGGATCTTGTTGTTTTTCTTTATTATAAGTGAAAAAATTATATTCTATGTTGATTTGTTCTCTTAAAATCTAATGAACCTTTGAATAATAAAAAATGTTGTACCATTTATAATCAGTAAGTTCTCCCAAAATAAATGCTTCCAAGGTACATAATTCCCCCCACCAACACAAAACACAACTTCTTACAGGATGATGCAGTGACAGCGACTCAGACACTGCAGCGTTTAACTGATATAGGTTTACTCAACTCGAGGTAAAAATGTTGAAATTGTGGAAAAAAGTGCTAAATGGAAGGAGAGAAGCATGGGGAAGACCCCTGGAAGCATCTCTGACTCCCAGATCGCTGCTGACAACAATGGTGTCACACTTATACTCCACTTTAAGGACTGACAATAAAACCTTCAAAATAGATGAGAAATTGGAGTTTACAGGAAGCAAATTGTTAAGAAACATTCTTTCCTGTATAATGACTTGTATATAAGGCAACATTTAAAAAGGATTTTAAAAAAATAATAATTTAAATAAACCAAAATTTAAATTTTTATGAAAGCATTGGAAATTGCAGTGTAATTTGTAAAGGAAACAAGAACTGTCAAAAATTTGATGGAAGAGGGACTCAGATACACCCTTTATTAGACATAAAGGAGGGTGTTAGGAAGGCGGTTGCAGACAACTTTATTATAATGGAACGCAACCGACCCCGGGGTCCGCGATGCAGCCTGGTGGACTGCTGCTGAACACTTTCCGGGTGAAAAGGAATCGATACTGAGGTTTGGCAACCTCCAGCTCTAACATGTGTTCTGCATGACGCAAATCAATATGGATTGCGAGAGACATTAACTCCTCCAGGGAGGTTGGAATCTCTCTGGTAGATAGAGCATTTTTAACATGACCAGCCAGACCCTTCCAGAACACTGGGATAAGCGACCGCTCAGACCAATCCAGTTCAGCCGCTAGGGTTCTAAACTGAATGGCATAGTGGCTGGCAGTGGCCGAACCCTGGATCAACGCAAGAAGCTTAAGAGCCGTATCATGCGTGACCTGAGGACCAAGGAATATACTTTTTAGGGTCTTAAGGAAAAGACCCGCATTTGCTACGACCGGATCATTCCGCTCCCATAGAGGAGTAGCCCACTCCAGAGCCCTGTGGGAGAGTAATGAGATGACATAACCCACTTTGGCTCTTTCGGAGGGGAACCATGCCTCCATCATCTCCAAGTGAATGGAGCATAAATTAATAAAACCCCTGCAAAATTTACTGTCCCCAGAAAAATTTTCCGGGAGAACAAAACGGGGTAATGGCGCACTTGCAGTGGTTGCAGTATTCACCGCAGCCGAGTTAATAATATTGGCTGCTAAAGAAGCCGCCTGGGTAGCTACTGCAGTGATATCAGCGACCGGGACAGCTTGTTCCAGAGACTTAAGTCTGGCCTCAATTCGCTGTATATAGTGCAGCAGTTGCTGGTTGTCGGCCATGTTTGGCAAGACCCTGGTGCTCTGATACTGTTAGGAGGGCGGTTGCAGACAATTTTATTATAATGGAACGCAACCGACCCCGGGGTCCGCGATGCAGCCTGGTGGACTGCTGCCGAACACTTTCCGGGTGAAAAGGAAAGCAACCAACTTAAATGATAAACCCTTCCGTGTTACTGCACACAGGAACATTTCCCTAAATGAGGGCCTAACACCACCGAAGTGGCATCAATTTTACTACAGTACAACTATTGTAAAGGAGACCGACACCCTCTCCCACTACAGCCAACCCAATGGATGGAGACCCAATCAGGATTCTCCGCATTTTAAAAAATTAGTGGCATACGCCAGCAAAGTGTAATCAATTTCACTACAGTAGAAATAGTGTAAATAAGACCCACACCTCTTCCAGTACAGCCAACCCATGAGATGGAGACCTAACCAGGAGTGTACGCATTTCCCTAAATGAGGACCTAACACCACCGAAGTAGCATCAATTTCATCAGACTACAAGTAGTTTAAGGCTAAGTGCTCACGATGCAGAAATGCTGCGGAGCGTTTCTGCATCTCCCTGGCAGAAAAAACGCATGCGGATTTTACCTGCGTTTTTTCTGACAGGTAGAAGAGTTTGTGAAGCGTTTTGAACATGCGATTTCGCATGCGGGTTGTCAAGCGCTTTTCCAAGCGATTTTAGCATCACTTGGAAAAGTGCTTGACAACTTGGTCACACTACATAAATCCATGCAACTGGCATGGATTTATGTTGTGTGACCAAGTAACGATGCTGCAAATGCAGCATCAATAGTGAAAAAAAGAATAAAAATGGTGAAAAATTAAAAAAAAACATTATACTCACCTTCCGATGGCCCCCGGTCTCAATCTCCGGTGCGTACGATGTCAGCGGTCTCGTGACCTGTCACATGACTAAATTATGTCATGGAAGGTCCTTTTACCACAGCTAGCAGCCGAAGAGCCAGCAGCGCCGCCGGAGCAGACAGGGGCCATCAGAAGATAAGTATATGTTTTTTTTTATTTTATTTTTTTTTTAACTACAGGTACTATGGTACCCGGGTCTGGAGGAGAGTCTCCTCTTCTCCAGACCCAGGTACCATCAGCGCATTGATTCGCATAACATCTGCATGTGTACGTGTAGTCATGCGGATGTTATGCTGTCCAATGCAAGTCAATGGCGGCAATTTCGCCGCGATTCCGCAAAATTAATGGTTGTGCTGCGGATTTTTTCACAATGATAATCCGTAGCGGAAATTTCCGCAGCATGTGCACAGAACATGCGGATTATCATTGGGAAACATGGTAGACAGCTTAACATGCGTTTTTAATGCGTTTTCGCGGCGGAAATGCAGCCGCAGAAACACATTAAATCCTCATCGTGGGAACACAGCCTAATGTAGACCCAAACCTCTCCCACTACAGCCAACTCAATGAATGGAGACCCAATCAGGATTCTCCACATTTCCCAAAATTAGAGCCTAAAACCTGCAGCAGCAGCAAGAGCATGAACAGAAGCCATATCACAAATTGCAATTCCGAGAGATCAATGCAGCACACTAAAAACTTGCCTACTCTGTACAGTCTGTAATTGGGGTGCAAAAGTCCTTGGAGATCCATAACTTGTTCATTTTGATGAAAGTAAGGCGGTCTACACTTTCATGGGACAGCCGGCTGTGCTTATTCGTCAAGACACCACCAGCAGCGCTGAAGACACGTTCTGAGAGAACGCTGGATGCCGGGCATGATAAAACCTCCAAAGCATGGCAGGCGAGGTCATTCATCCATTTTTGAAGACCAAAATGTAAAAGGGTCCAAATCCTCCCTGATAGTATTCATATTAAATTGCTTCTGCCACTTACTCTGCTGCTGCTAATGTTTTGGCGTTGATTAACTGACGTGCTGGAGGTTTAAAGACCACAGCTGCGATGCACACTGTTTGCCTCCCTGCTATCTTGGGAAAAGCTCTAGAAGGTTGCTTAAAAGCTTGTTTCGATAATCCAACATAAGCGGGTCCCTTTCCAGGGCGGGAAGCATCTGGCAAAATTGACTCTTATAACGTGGATCTAACAGAGTTGCAACCCAGTAGTCAGCTTTATTTCAAATCCTAACTATGCGCGGATCATGTTGCAGATAGTGCATCAAGAAGGCACTCATATGTCGTATAGTGGACTGCGTAACACTGATGCTTGTTTCCTCCGTCCCCTCCAGCCAACCACGTTCAACGGAGAGGGGATGATTATCCTCTTCATATTCTGACAGCTGCACGCCCATCACTTATTCCTCCTCCATTACTTCCTCGGCTCTTGCACCTTCACTAACAGTTTGCCTGGTATCACTGACTCGCCCAGGGGAATATGGGGGACTCGGTTACTGGGCCTTTACCTCCTTGGGATGTCACGACGGACGGCTCCCTGGCCCGTACCCTGGGGTCACTCTTAAAAAGTGGTTGTTGCTTGAAGGGATGATAAACAGTTTTGTTTTGTGACGCCACCTGTGGTTCCTGGTAATGGGTACCAGCGCTGCTGCATACCTCCGGGGGTGATGGGATGGCAGCTGAGATGTTTCTGCTCCCCACAGGCGGAGCGGGCCCCGGGGCAGGGTTGATGGAAGGGATGCAGGTGAGAGGTGGCCCAGCCGGGTCAGGGGAGAATAACAGGCCCGCACACAGGGGATTCGCTTCAGTACATTTACTGGTGTAGACGGCAGGTATGGTCCAGGGTACTTAGTAGGAAGGGTGCACTTCTGGACTTTCCCCAGTGAGCAGGTAGTAGGCCTCCTGATCTGTTTCTTCCTCTCTCTCTCTCTGAAGCTCCTGGCCAGCCTGGAACTAGGCCTAGCTTCTGTACTGTTTCACTCTCTCACCTGTCTGCTTGGTAGTAAGAACTTTTCTCTGGCTACCACTATCCCTGGACGCTGGGGCCTTCGTGGTTCCTAGTTCTGTAGATGATTGTAGCTTCAGGTTGACCAGGGGTCTGAAATCCTCCTGGTATACCGGTTATTCCTACTGGGCGTAGAGGACCCTGTAGGCGTGGACCCGGTGTCCGGCTTGTGTTCTGGGGTGAGCTTAAGATGCTCCTCTGCCCCCTGAATTTCTCTCTCCTCTCCTTGCCTCCGGCCATGCTCTAGGCCCTAAGGCTTCAGCACGTGCTTTAGGCCTTGGCTTGCCTTCAGCACAGCAGCTCAACAGGTGCTGCCTCTTTACTGATCTCAAGTGCCAGCACACTCTGCCTACCTAACTCCACCCTCCTGTATATATATCCCTAACAGGGCTCCCTCTGGTGGTATGAGGTGGAATGGTGGAGGTGTCTGTGTGTACTAAGGGCCTCTTGTGGAGATGTCCATCCATGCACCCTTTTGGATCCTGTGGTACCTGTGTGTAGCAGGGTGCCACATCACCATACCCCCTCGATCGCAGGAATCCACCGTCACTTGGCATCCGCTTGTGTGGCGAGGCTCTGGAACTTTGAGACATTCTCATCCCTTCTGCATCCTCCTCTTCTTCTGGGACCACCACCTCCTGCCGCAGGTTATTCAAAGTCTGCTCCAGTATGTAGATGGCCGGAATAGTGATGCTGATAACGGCATCGTCAGCGTTAACCAGTTTAGCAGCCATTTCAAAACTGTGCAGAAGGGTGCCGAGGTCCTTAATCTGTTCCCACTCCGTAAACGTTGGCTCTAGGTTCAGCGGAGACAGACATTGCTCAAACTGAGCCTGGAGAGCTGTCCACAACTCTTCACCTGTATGACTGCGATCTCCAAGGCACATTAATTTTAAGACTGCCTGATTGTGGTGAGCCCTCACTGCGCAATACGGAGGTGGTGTGGATTCGCTCTGCACCCTTGGAACGCATGTCTCATTGAGGCAGAGGTTGAGTGCACATCTAGAGGCCCTAGAGGAGGTGGAGGATGCAGAAGCAGTGGAGGAAGTGGGAAATACAGAGGTTTCTTCTGCAAGCCTTGGGGATTCCAAGATTTGTGGAGCAGCCCATTCCCCACCTGTCCCCACAGCCACCAGAATTACCCAGTGCCCAGGAATGGGTGATGTTGTCTGTGACATGCTGGTGTAGCGCAGGCACAGCTTTCTTAGAGAAGTAATGGTGATTGGGCAACTGGTACTGGGGGACTGCGACGGCCACCAGCTTTTGGAAACCGTCTGTATCTACTAGGTGGAAAGGCAGCATTTCCGTGGCCAACAGATTGGAGATGGTGGATTTCAACATTTTAGCTTTGTCATGCGTAGAATGAAACAATCTTTTATGTGACCACAACTGTGGGACCGAGGGCTGGCTGCAGTGCTGAGAGAGGGCAGAGTATGGTGAACCGGACAAACTTCTGGACCGTGAGTGAGATGCAGGCGCAAATGTTACAGTGGATTGAGAAACATGTGGTGTGCTCAGTGACACAAACACAGCAGGCGTGTCCGATTCCGTTACAGCTGACAGGCTGTCACTCAGCCTGACTGGAGAGGGTAAAGAACCAGAGTTTCTGCGATGGGAGACCTGCATGACAATATTTGGCATGGTAACAGAGGAGGAGGAAGAAGCAGCGGATGCATTTGATGGGGCAGCTGATGGTTGTTGACGTGCGTTGGTCCGCATTTCAGCACGGTGAAATTCCCAGCGTAATGCATGTTGTTTGAGCATGTGAACGTTCAAGCATGTAGTAGTCAAATTATTGCAGATAACGTGAGTTGGCTCATCCTTTGCGGTGACAGAAAATGCACATGCTAGGCAACCCTTGCCGCCCCTGCAAGCTTCAGACCTGTGACCGCTGCTGGACACAGTTGTGTGGGAACATGGCCGGTTTTTATATGGAGAGTAGTGTTGAGCCACCCCCGTAGTGTTCGAGTTCGGTTCGGTTCGTTGAACACCCTTGTGTTCGCCGAACTCTTTGTCTATCTGCTCGTCGAACACCTTCGAACACCGTTAAAACCAATGGCAGGCAAACAAAAACACATAGAAACACATAGAAAACACCTTCAAAGGTGTCCAAAAGCTGACAAACTGCTCAGAAGACATAATTAACACATGGAAAAGTGACAAGTACATATAGTCATGCGAAAAGAAAAGAGGTGGAGGAGTAAAAGGAGGGGGAGACACAGATATAGGCATGTCATGCCCTTCTAAAATCCAAAAAGTGAGAAGCCGACACGGCCAGTCCGTTCCTGCCCGTGCCACCTCCGTGTCGCTGGGTTTGTGCCAGAGCCGCGGTGGACCTTACGGCCAGCCCCCCTCTCCCAATACTGGTGCCTGTCCGCTGGTGGGTCAAGCCCCCCCTCGGTGGGGGGGGGGGTAACATCTGCAGAAGAAAGACCATCCTCCAGCCAAACTAAGATGTCGACTTCTTTTCGTGGACAATGTGATACGATCCCTTTCTTATGGACACGCCCATCGCTACAAATTCCAGATGAGGCACAAAAACAGCAGGTGCTTCAAAGGATATCAAGTGCTCCTTCAAGTGGGCTCTCCACCACCTCAATTTCAACATCACAAATACTCCAGTCCTCAGAGGTGTCACCCCAATCGCACTTGCTTCCTCACAGCTCCCAAGTCTCCAGCTGCCCGTCTAAGTATGGGGTAACACAGATGGTTGAGTCTGCACAGCTGTTTACTCATACTATAGCCTGGGACATGAAGGTCTTCTCCAGAGCTTCTGTTAATCCAGACGAGGAAATGATCTGCACTGATGCCCAGAATCTTTATAAGTCGGATCCAGGACCAGATGAAGAAGGTTCAGAGCATAATGTAGACCCTCGTTCCCAAACTGTAACTCCTGTTGGTGGAGACAATGAGGAAGACGATGATGAGACTCAAATACCTGATTGGAGCGACAACTTGACTTTTCGGTCAGGGCAGGAAGAGGTTGGCTCTGAGGACGACGGGTGTGAGAACACACAGGGTGATGATGACGAGCTTGGAGATCCCACTTACTGTCAACCCACAGTCAGCCAGTCGATGAGGCCAGCAGAGGAGGTGGAGGAGGATGTGACTAGCCCAGGGGATGGGGATGACTCGGTACCCGGGCCTTTGCCTGGCGTTTGGGATGACGCGGTGGTCAGCTCCCTGGCCCGTACCCTGGGGTCAATCTTTAAAAGGGTGGATAATTGTTAATTTTATAAGAGATCGTGACGCCACCTGTGGTATCTGGTGAGAAGCACCAGCGCTGCAGCAGTCCACTGAGGCCAGTGATAAGGCAGCTCGATGGTATAGCTCCCCACAGGTGGAGCTAGGTCTCAGGGCAGCGTATGCAGGGGGAATTCAGGACAGGCGAGACCCAGCTGGGTCAGAGCAAGAACGGGAACGGACACGGTAGTCACTTCAGTACCTTTTACTGGTGGAAATTCAGGCACATCCCGGAGCACTGTAGGGTGAAGGGTGCATATCAGGATCCTCCCCAATGAGCGGGTGTAGGGCCTCCTGTTTCTTGCCTCTGCGTAGTAAGTTTCTGACCTGCCTGGAGCTAGGCCTAACTTTGTCTCTGTCCTGCGCTGGCTGACCTTGTGGTAGGGCTTTGTCTTGGAGTTCACGCTCCCAGTATGCGGGGCCTAAGCGTCTCCTGGCTCTGTTACGTATCAGCACCTTAGCGATCCTGGGACTTGTTGTTCTCCAGGGATTCCGGTTATGCCTTACTGGGTCATAGAGATCCCGGGAAGCTCGGATCCGGTGTCCGGTAAATGCTTCGGGGTGA
The DNA here is from genome assembly GCF_046119375.1 of Phyllobates terribilis. Taxonomy (NCBI): domain Eukaryota; kingdom Metazoa; phylum Chordata; class Amphibia; order Anura; family Dendrobatidae; genus Phyllobates; species Phyllobates terribilis. Next base: position 245,751,097 of record NW_027362772.1, read on the forward strand.
GCTGGTTAAGCTCCTCTGCCCCTTATGTACTAACTCGCCACTCGCCTTCGGCCTACTCGGGCCCTCACTAGGCTATACACACTAATGGCAGCTTGCCACGCTTCACCGATCTTATGGCGCCGGCACACATTAAGCTCTATCTGGGCTCCCTGAATCTAGCTAGCAGGAACCGGCTACCTTCTTAGTGAGACTGGTGTGAACTTTGGCCTGCAGTACATGAAATGCTGCAGCCTCCGGTTTCTAGTTGAGCCTTGCTGTTTCTCCGCTAGTTGAGGGACCGGTTCCCCTTATCTGGCCTGACCCCTCTTCCTCCTGGTAGCAGCGGGAGTACGGGTGGCCTTCTGCACGGCCCGTAGCCCTAGGGTCCCTTCGGTTCCTGGAGCCTTCCTGCTCCCACTCCTCTCTTCTCTCCTTCAGTCCTGGGCCTCCCAGGCTAGGCCCGCCTCCGGAGCAGAGCTCATGCCGAGCCTCTGCTCCTGTCACTTTTCCTCCTCTGACTGGCTTGCTCTTTCTAAGATGGCTTCCTATTTATACTCTCCCTGTCATGTGCTCCCCTAAGCTGCTCCCCTAAGCACCCACTACATAGGACCCTCCCACCAGCTAGGGACCTGGGACTGTGCTTTCCCTTAGGAGCAATCTCGCCCTACCCCCACTGCGGGTATGTGTTGGCTGCAGGTGTTAGGGTCCCGAGCCATACGCCTTCCTTACCTGAGGGTTAGATACCACACCTCTGGGTGAGATGCAGTAAATCTGTGGCGACTGAACCCTCAGGGGCGCCACACACCCTTTTGCACAGTTTTGAAATGGCGACGAAGATGTTTAGTGCTGACGACGATGCCATTATCAGCATGACTATTCCGGTGATTTACATGCTGGAGCACACATTAAACAGAATTCAGAGTCAGGTGGTGGGACAAGAGGAGGTGGAGGAAGTAGAGGAGGAGTCGTATGCAGAAGGGATAACATCTCCAAGGTCCAGACGGTTGGCAGCACCAAGGCGGCAGGCATGGGAGGGTGGGGGAGAGGGATTAACCAGGGCGCATGGTAGCAACCAAACTGTTGAGGAAGGTGCAGGAGCCGAGGAAGAAGTGGAGGATGAACTGGCGATGGGCATGGAAGACTCATCAGATGAGGGAGACCTTGATCACATTTCTGTTGTGCGAGGTTGGGGGGAGAGGGCAGAGGAAGGAAGCATGATTCTTACCTCGCTACTAACATAACAAGGACTTGGTCCTCCTGGATGCGCAAGACACATGAGTGCCTTCTTGCTGCACTACCTGCAACATGACCCTCGGATTGTCAGAATTCGAAGTAATCCCGACTACTGGGTTGCCACACTCTTAGATCCCCGGTACAAAAGTAAATTTGCCGAAATAATTCCTGCCATAAAAAGGGATTGACGCATGCAGGAGTATCTGCAGACGCTGTTGCAGAATCTTACATGTGCTTTTCCACAAAACACCAGTGGTGCACGTAGTGAATCTCACAGTTCTAACTTGCCAACCGTGAGACTGTCGAGTCTTCATCACTCAAACCGTAACAGTAACACAGTATCTGCTGGTAACAGCAATTTTGTGGAATCGTTTCACCACTTTTTTAGACCATCCTTTGCAAGGCCACAGGAGACAAGAAGTCTGACACATAGTCAATGCCTAGAGAGGATGGTACAGGAGTATCTCCAAGTGAACATCGAAGCCATGTCTGTGTCACTGGACCCTTGCTCATTTTGCGATTCCAATCTGGAAAAATGGCCGGAGCTCGCCACTCACGCCTTGGAGATCTTGTCATGCCCTGCAGCCAGCGTTCTCTCTGAACGTGTGTTCAGCGCTGCTGGTGGTGTGCTGACAGATAAGCGCACGTGGCTGTCCACTGAGAATGTAGACAGACTCACGTTCATAAAGATGATCAAATCATGGATTCGCAAGGACTTTTCTACCCCTGTGTCATCCTTGGGAGACTATAAGCTTGAGGATTTGGTAAAATCACCTCACCAACCGTTTTAAGCAACTGTGGGGCATTTGATGCCACTTAACCCTAGAACGCATGACCATAAAAATCTACACTTTCACATACCTGGGGCCTTTTAGGCCCGTGTGCAAATAACATGGAATAACTCAAACTCAAATGACAAACAACTATATACATGAAGAATACCTAGAGTTTCAAAATTCTAGCTAAAGTAATCTTGCAGAAAATAGAAAACAATTAACAGGGCGGGCCTGCGAGGCCCCAGGTATGCGTTCTAGGGTTAAGTGGTGTCTGTGCCACAATTTTGGGAAAAAATGGAGACTCTTTTTGGAGTCCCCTTGCTGTGTCTTACGTGACGTTGGCATCGTCAATTCCAGGTGGGTTGGGTCGCTCTCCCCCCCCTTTTAACTGTAAGAAACTACATACACTATGGCTTGGGGTAACACAGATGGTTGAGTCTGAAGAGCTGTTTACTCAGAGGTCTGCTCCAAATCTTCAGTGTCTGCTAGTCAGCGTAGAATTTTTAACTGCATCTAGCCTAGGCAATACTTTGGGCGTAGTAGCCCAGCTGCGAAGCAAGCTGCACCGCCTTTGTATCTAATAAGAATTTTTTAAAATGCATCTAGCCTAGGCAGACTGTGGGGACCCCCAACCAAACCCAGACGCTCAGCCCCCCTAACGCCCCCTTTTCCTTGACAATACAATAATGTAACTCTTACAACTGGATGGGTGAGGATCGGTCACAGCTTTATTAACTCTTTATACTCATTCCATTAGAAAGGCATTTTATTTCTAAAATAATTCAGCTTGTTGCAGCATGCCCTGGGTCTCCACTCCGGCAAGTTGGCCAACAAGTATAACTCTCCAACATGTCCTTTCTATTTCCAGGCCACGGAGGATCCTGCGTACTCGTATGCAGGACTCTGACCCCCACCCATCACTCTTAACGCTTGTTCCACTCCGTCCTGGAGTCCTGACAGGAATATGTCCAGTCCAATATCCATTAAGTGAACACCGTCGGGCCGTATGAGGCCTGCTTTATCTCCTTCCAGTTGTCGGTGTCGTATCACCACACCGCCTCTGTCTCTTCTAAATTTTGCCATCCGAATATTTACTACCCGCCTTGTCCGTTCGATGGCCGTGATGTCTCGCGCACCTTGCCATACCGCTATCGGCACAATCTCTGACCATATTATAGCTAGTTTTGTGAAAAATTCTCTGAAGCGCTCAGTGTCTAGTTTCATTATTGCCATTAGTTATGCGCTCTTGTGATGACCTAGGTTGTTTCCCCCGGCCTGTATAACTAAGATGACTGGACCTCTTGCCTCTCTAACTACCTTGATTACCTCCATTAGTACCTGTGGCCATAGCAGGCCTCTAATACCTCTCCAGTTGAAATATGTGTTATGAAACTCTAATTTCCTCCCGCCTGGGCGGACTTTCGCCCTTTTTTCTGCCCAATATATATACGAGTGGCCTATCACCCACACTGTTGGCTTAGCGTCACCTGTAAAAGAAACAAACCACGTTAGGATAACAAGTCCGGTCTTATGTATCTCGCCAATCACGTGGATCGCCATCTCCCTATCCTCTGAACTTCCGTTTCTGACAGTCCTGCTCTTGCTGCTTCCGTGGCCGAGCCTATGCGGAATGAGTGTGTCCCGTAATCTTTGGGGTGGTTCCCTGCCGATGTTATGCATTTATTAAATATAGCTTGGAACTGGTATCTTGATAATGGCGTTCCATCAATGTGTGATAGGAAGAAATTACTTTGTGATCTGATGGTTAGATATGTTTTTACTATTGTTACCCGACTCAGTGTACCATTTGTGGGTTGTAGAAGTACCCAAGTGCCCCTGCCAGCTTTAACCGTTTTCGATTGGTGTATGCGTAGACGTATTGCATTATTGGCTATGACTACGTCCTGGTGTAATAAGCCTCCACTGGTGGTAATTTTGGATTGAGGGACTAATTCGCTTATGCATAGCACCCCGAAGAAGTCGATCGCAAATGCAGTAGACAGTAGTGTTGCTTCAAATTGTGAGTGCCATGTTAATGGTGTTAGGGATATGATGTGAGAAATCAGTTTTAGTGACACGGGACGGGACATCTACACTCCTGACTTGGCTGACCCCTTTTCCACCCTTTTATGGATTGTCTGATGATGAATCTTTGTCACATCTCCCCAATTCAGTAGTTGGAAGTGAAATGCTACTCCGGTCAGACACCGCTGCGCTGACACCCCTGATATGCCCCTCATCATTAGCTGGTGGAGAAATTCTATGGTGAATTGTGATCTGGCTTGTTCACATTGGTCAACCCGTCTGCCTGCTACTAGTCGTGTCCACTCTTCCCATGCCTTACCGTATGCTTGCCACGTCGACGGGGCAACTGATGCTTTGATTAATGGCATCAACTATTCGCCACTAGATCCAATAAGGAGGGTGAGCTCTGTAAAAATCTGCCAATTGAATTGCTATAAAGCGTTAGCAGCAGCTTTAGACCCCTCAGCATAGTGGCTAGCGCGGACCCATACATTGTGTTTTAGGCACAGGAATGCTAGCCTGCGTCATAGGCCTAGCACTGGGAGAGACGATGATGCCATCTTATTAATGCAGTGCGCTAGGCTGGTGTTTTTTGTTATGAAGCGTATATTTTTGTTAGCCAGGCGCGCGTCCCATATTTCTATTGCTACCAGTAGTGGGAAGAAAAATTATTTTCAGGGCTAGATGCAGCTAAAAATTATTATTAATTTCAAAGCTGGTGGAGCTTGGTATAGATGGCCTAATACAATGAGTTCCACACACTGCTAGAAGCCTAAATATTTTTTCAGAGCTAGATGTAGAAAAATATTATATTAAATTTGCAACCTGGTGGATGATAGTATAGATGGACTAATAGACCAAGTCCCACACACTGCTAGAAGCTGAAATATTTTTTCAGAGGTAGATGCAGATAAAAAATTAGATTGAATTTGCAACCTGGCGTAGGTCAGTATAGATGGACTAATAGAACAAGTCGCACACACTGCTAGAAGCTGAAATATTTTTTCAGCGCTCGATGCAGAAAAATATCATATTGAATTTGCAACCTGGTGGAGGTTAGTATAGATGGACTAATAGAACAAGTCCCACACACTGCTAGAAGCCTAAATATTTTTTCAGAGCTAGATGCAGATAAAAATTATTTTTAATTTGCAACCTGGTGGAGGTTATTATAGATGGACTAATAGAACAAGTCCCACACACTGCTAGAAGCCTAAATATTTTTTCAGAGCTAGATGCAGATAAAAAATTAGATTGAATTTGCAACCTGGTGTAGGTCAGTATAGATGGACTAATAGAACAAGTCCCACACACTGCTACAAGCTGAAATGTTTTTTCAGAGCTAGATGCAGAAAAAGATTTATTGAATTTGCAACCTGATGGAGGTGAGTATAGATGGACTAATAGACCAAGTCCCACACACTACTAGAAGCCTAAATATTTTTTCAGAGCTAGATGCAGATAAAAATTATTTTTAATTTGCAACCTGGTGGAGGTTAGTATAGATGGACTAAAAGACCAAGTCCCACACACTGCTAGAAGCTGAAATATTTTTTCAGAGCTAGATGCAGAAAAAAATTATATTGAATTTGCAACCTGATGGAGGTGAGTATAGATGGACTAATAGACCAAGTCCCACACACTACTAGAAGCCTAAATATTTTTTCAGAGCTAGATGCAGATAAAAATTATTTTTAATTTGCAACCTGGTGGAGGTTAGTATAGATGGACTAAAAGACCAAGTCCCACACACTGCTAGAAGCTGAAATATTTTTTCAGAGCTAGATGCAGAAAAAAATTATATTGAATTTGCAACCTGATGGAGGTGAGTATAGATGGACTAATAGACCAAGTCCCACACACTACTAGAAGCCTAAATATTTTTTCAGAGCTAGATGCAGATAAAAATTATTTTTAATTTGCAACCTGGTGGAGGTTAGTATAGATGGACTAATAGACCAAGTCTCACACACTGCTAGAAGCCTAAATATTTTTTCAGAGCTAGATGCAGAAAAAAATTATATTCAATTTGCAACCTGATGGGGGTCAGTATAGATGGACTAATAGACCAAGTCCCACACACTGCTAGAAGCCCAAATATTTTTTCAGAGCTAGATGCAGAAAAAAATTATATTCAATTTGCAACCTGGTGGAGGTTAGTATAGATGGACTAATAGAACAAGTCCCACACACTGCTAGAAGCTGAAATATTTTTTCAGTGCTCGATGCAGAAAAATATTATATTGAATTTGCAACCTGGTAGAGGTTACTATAGATGGACTAATAGATCAAGTCCCACACACTGCTAGAAGCTGAAATATTTTTTCAGAGCTAGATGCAGAAAAAATTATATTGAATTTGCAACCTGATGGAGGTGAGTATAGATAGACTAATAGAACAAGTCCCACACACTGCTAGAAGCCTAAATATTTTTTCAGAGCTAGATGCAGATAAAAAATATTTTTAATTTGCAACCTGGTGGAGGTTAGTATAGATGGACTAATAGAACAAGTCCCACACACTGCTAGAAGCTGAAATATTTTTTCAGAGCTAGATGCAGAAAAAAATTATATTCAATTTGCAACCTGATGGAGGTCAGTATAGATGGACTAATAGAACAAGTCCCACACACTGCTAGAAGCCCAAATATTTTTTCAGAGCTGGATGCAGGAAAAAATTATTTTCAATTTGCAACCTGATGGAGGTTAGTATAGATGGACTAATAGACCAAGTCCCACACACTGCTAGAAGCCCAAATATTTTTTCAGAGCTAGATGCAGAAAAAAATTATATTGAATTTGTAACCTGATGGAGGTCAGTATAGATGGACTAATAGAGCAAGTCCCACACACTGCTAGAAGCCCAAATATTTTTTCAGAGCTAGATGCCGATAAAAATTATTTTTAATTTGCAACCTGATGGAGGTCAGTATAGATGGACTAATAGAACAAGTCCCACACACTGCTAGAAGCCCAAATATTTTTTCAGAGCTAGATGCAGAAAAAAATTATATTGAATTTGCAACCTGATGGAGGTTAATATAGATGGACTAATAGAATGATGCTATGCCCAAAAGGTTTTACTTCACTAGGTGCAGTAAAAAAATTGGTATTCTATACACATGTGGTATAGCTTGCAACACAGATAGGCTACTCCACTGACTAACACACTCTGCAATAGGCCAAAAAGGATTTGCTTTGCTAGATTTACCCAAATGCTGTGAAAAAAACTTGCACAGCACTGGCACAGACCTGCCTGGCAAAAACTGTTAGGAACTGATGTAACTTAGTCCTGAAAAGAACTGCAATTACAATTAGTCTTTACTCCCAACCTATCTATTTAAGAGCACAGACCTGCCTGGCAAAAACTGATAGGAACTGATGTAACCTAGTCCTTAAAAGGACTGCAATCACAACTCTTCCCTACTCCCAAGCTATCTGTAGATTTGTGCGAAAATTGGCTTGAAATTAACAAGGTATAGCGCACACAGCAACAGCGGTGCCATCTAACACTCAGCTGCAGCAGTGAGAAAATGGTGGCGACTGGTAAAATGGCTTATAGGGCAAGGACATGTGACATACACTGCCAATGACACATGCCCTTGCTTGTGTGAAAAAAAGCAGTTCGCTCCGTGTGTGCGCTGCTGATAGGCTGACAGATTGCACCTCCCCACTGTAAATGCGGGAAAGAGAAAAAAAAATGGAGATCTTCATTATTCCTGCAGAGATCCATCCCCTGCCCCTCCCCCCGCCCAGCTGTACACTCAAACTGCGTATTAACATTAATTTTCAGCATTACTAAGAAAAAATCCAGTTATGATTTTGGTGCACGAACAGTTATCGAACATAACCTCGAACAGCCGAATTTTTTTCAAATCGTTCGTGTTCGCCGAACGACTCGAACACCGCCCAAAACAGCTCGAATTTGAGATTGGCGAACAGTTGGAGTCGAACACCACACATCTCTAATGGAGAGGACTTATGATTTCAGCAGGTAATTGCACAAGCCCTTTTGTCTGGACAGTGTGGATGCTTCCTGCGCTATGATTGGCTGGCCGTGCTTTCCTGACTTGAAGTTATAGCCTACCGGAATAAAAGAAAACACAAAAAAAACGGGCTGCTGATCTGACCTGTTCTGAGCTCTCCACAGCCCTCACACTCTGCTACCATGTCTCCCCGCTCAACATACACTTGCACTATGCTACCAAAACTGTTCAAAACACTGTGGTTGCCCCATAGTCGCGTTCCCGCGCTCATCCGTCGAACAGTTTCCGATTTTTAGAAATTTTGCTCGTCTTTCCGATCACGAATCCGAGTGTGCCATATTCGTGTCGAATTTGAAACTTTAGAACATTCGTCGAGCAAATTCGCTCATCACTAATCCTAATGTGATACAGCGGGGGTCATCTCAGTTTGAAATAGTTTGGATAATATTTCCTATGTTATACAGGCCTCATGCATACTTAAAAAAATACTTTCTTCTGTTCCTAACTTTATACAGCAGGGGACATCTCAGTTTGAAATTGTACGTATCATATCTTTTATGATATACAGGCTTCATCCACAGTAAAAATATACTTTCTTCTGTTACTAACGTGATAGAACAGGGGACATCTCAGTTTGAAATTGTTTGGAGAATATTTTGTATGTTTTATCGGCCTCATCCACACTAAAAAATTTCTTTCGTCTGTTAGTAACATTGTATAACACAGGTACTTTAGATGCAGTGACACAGAAGCACAGAGCAGCCAATACAGGGTTAATAAACAGGGAAAGTTTATGGTAACAAGATGAATCTGCAGGGAGTAACAGGGGAAAATATGGGGAAATAGCAGGTATTAGTCTGTAACTTACAGACTAATACAGTTTAGCTAGATGCAGCAGAGTCAAACCGGTAACAAACGACAGTTTTTTCACTTAGCTGACTTGTATCCTCTACAAGGCAGTTGCCAGCTGGTGCTGGTGACGCTGTCTTCAGGCTTCCCCGCCCTAACAATGCTCCATCTTCTGGCAGCAGTGGGCGGTTTCTGGTTTTACCCGCTGAGCCCCTAGTCCATAACACGGCACCTCACGTGCTCAGATCCACGGACCCTGCATCTCTTCTCCCTACAGTCGGCTTGACTCCTCCGGTCCACTGCACTCGGATCCCTTGCTCCAAGTCCTGTAGCCAGGAGCCTGGACCCTCTCACACTGCTCTGCTCCACAGGACTCAGCTCCACTTTCCCGCGCAAATGTCCTCGTCTCTCCCTCTCTCTCGTCACACCAGGAGTCCCTCTGTCACTTGACCTCCCAGCTCTCTCTCTCGACACATCCCCTGCTTCCCTGTCACATGACTCCTGTGCTTCCAGTCTGTCTTCCCCCTGCAACAAGAGGTATGGCCCCGGCAGTTCTGGGTCCCTTGCTCTGAAAGTACTTACACCCCGGTCTTCCCCCTTACACTCCCACTCTCCTTTATCTCGCCATTCCACGAGTGAGAGTTCCTTCATCAAACGTTCACATTCTTGGACTTCCTGGACGATACGGTACCATATGAATTGATCTTGTTCGTAAAGGAGAGGAGGCACTCCTGCTGTTGTCCATTATGACCAGCGTAACTCAATTTGACCAATGGGGGGTGCAGGGTCACTAGGATTTCCAATCTCCGCCTGCCCGGTGGCTTCAACCGATGTTGTTCCCTCGCCGCCTGCACTGGGGACTGCAGGTAATCGAGTGCTGGGGCTCAGAGGTAGAATCAACAACTATTCTTCATCCACATCGTGGCTTGGGGCAAGTGTGACAGGTCCCTCTCTAGAAGCAGGTGATTCTTCTCCACCCTCGTCATCTTTAGACAGACAGGGTCGCAGCATACTACGATGAACCACTCTGGTAGGGGCTCCTTCAGCCCCCTCGGGTTGAACTTCATACACAGGTCCTTCAGTGCCAATCCTGCGCTTCACTCGGTGTGGGGTCTGTTCCCACCGCCTACTCAATTTGCCCCGGGGCTGCCTGTCCCGAACCAACACCCGCTCCCTGGGCCTCAGAGCTGTCCCTCGAAGAGGCAATGTCTCATGATGATTGAGCTCCTGAAACTTTTGTTGTACCAACCATCGGAGGGTCTGCAGTCGATGCCGATGTTCTGGGACCCAGGAAGACACCCCCGTCCGTGGGTAGTCCTCCTCGGGGTCCAGCTCTAACTCGGTGATCTCTCGCCCCTTTCGTCCAAACAGCAAGGTATAAGGAGTGAACCTCGTCGTACTATTCACTCTGTTGTTGTAGACCCACACCAGCTCGGCCACAAACTCAGGCCATCGTACCTTCCGATCTTCCTCCAACGTGCGGAGCATTTGGATCAGTGTCCGATCAAAGCGTTCACAGGCCCCATTTCCTTGAGGGTGGTAAGGAGTAGTCCGTGACTTCTCTATCTTGTACAACCAGTGGAGCTCTTCCATCACCCTGCCTTGGAAGCAGGCGCCTTGATCGGAATGAATCCTCTTTGGGCAGCCGTACACCCGAATGAAGTCTCGGCAGATGGCCTGCGCAGCTGACTCAGTGGTCTGGTCTCTGGTCGGGGTCACTGCCGCAAACTTGGTGAAGTGGTCTGTCATAACCAGGCAATGTTCATACCCGAGATGCGCCGGTCCAACAGTCAAATATTCAATCATCAGCACCTCCAAGGGGGCAGAAGTCACAATAGTTTGTATGGGGACCCGCTGCTCTGGGGGCTTTACCAGCTCACAGCTCCGACATCTTCGACAAGTGTCTTCTATTGTTGCTCACAGTCGGGGATGATACACCAGCCTCTGCAACCACTGAAACATCTTCTCTGGTTCGAAGTTAGCCCCTCGTTCATGAGCCTCCTTAGCCACTACTCCGACCAACTTCTCTGGGATCACGATTTGCCAGGTGGACCCAAACTCTCGCAGTAGCTCATCAGTCGGTACAGCAGCCCGTCTCGCAAACACAGTCTCTCCCATTGTACCAGCATTTTCAGTGCTCCCGAGGACAGGGTACTCCTCTCTTCTCGACTGGAGACTTGTCGCAAAGCCACCCATTGATGTAATTGAGCAACTTCTCTGTCAGTCTGTTGAAGTCAGATCCAGTCATCTCTTGGCCGTCCTAGCACTTGTTCTTCCGACGTCTCTCCGAACTGTCCCTGCGCCGCAGCCAGCGGTCCCACGATACTTCGGAAGCTAGGGGTCTCTTCTGCCTCCAAATCTTCATCGCGGTCATGATCAGGCCATTCGTATGTCACTCCGGAGAGGCCATCGGCGTGAGTATTCTCTGCCTTAGGCCGGTAGGCGATCTTATACTGGTACCTGGCCATGCGGGCCACCCACCGCTGCTCCAGGGCCCCCATTTTCGCATTCTCCAGGTGGGCCAGCGGGTTGTTATCTGTTCTCACCAGTACTTCGGACCAGGACGAATACTCCGTAAACTTCTCGGTCATTGCCCAAACCAGAGCCAGCAACTCTAATTTGAAAGAGCTATAATTATCAGGGTTCCTCTCGGAGTCGTGAAGGGAGCGACTGGTGTACGCAATCACGTGCTCTTTCCCCTCCTGTACTTGGGCTCCCAGACCATGGAGGTTCCCATCAGTGTGGAGTATGAAGGATTGGGAGAAATCTGCATAGGCAAATATTGGGGCCTCAGTCAGGGTCATTTTTAGGGCACAGAAGACCTCTTCCTGGCTGCTTCCCCACCGAATCACCTGATTCTTGGAGCCCGCCAGCACTCCCTTAAGTAGCTCCAGCAATGGGTTGGCTATGCAGGTGAAGTTCTTCACAAATCTTCGGTAGTACCCGGCAAGTCCCAGGAAGGCCCGAACGTCCTTCACTGTCTTCGGGGTAGGCCACTCCTGTACGGCGGCCACCTTTTCCTGGGTGGGCCTGACTCCTTCACCGGACACAGTATGACTGAGATATTCGATCTGTTTGCGGAACAGGTGGCACTTCTGGGGCTTCACCTTTAGGCCATGACTCTGTTGGCGACTCAGTACTTGCTCCAGTCGCTGGAGGTACTCCTCGAAGGTGGCGGCATAGACAATTATGTCGTCAAGGTAAATCAGTGTCGCCTCGAAGTTCAAATCGCCCAGGCACCTCTCCATCAGACGCTGGAACGTCCCGGGGGCGTTAGTCAGGCCGAAGGGCATCCGATTGAACTCGAACAGTCCCATGGGTAAAATGAACGCCGTCTTCGCACGGTCATGTTCGGCCATGGGCACCTGCCAGTACCCACTGGCCAGATCCAAGGAGGAGTAGTATCTTGCCTTCCATAAGGTTGACAGGGACTCTTCGATTCGGGGTAGTGGGTAAGAGTCCCGTACTGTACAGGCATTCAGTTGTCTATAGTCCACACAGAACCGCAGGGTCCCATCTTTCTTCCGGACCAGGACAATCGGGGCTGCCCACGGACTCTGACTCTCCCATATCACACCATTCTGTAACATATGAGCTAGCATCTCCTTAACCTCTTTATACATTTGGGGAGGTATCTGCCGGTATCTCTCCAGCACTGGGGCAGCACTCCCAGTAGGAATCTCGTGGGTAATGGCTTCTGTGCAACCAAAATCATCCTCATGGCGAGCAAAGACTTCCTGGTACCGCTCCAGCACATCCTCAACCTGCTGCACCTGTCGAGGTGTAAGTCCCGTCAATTCAGCCTGCATTCGTTCTAGGATTCTTCATCCTCCCTTCGCACTAGCCCGGTGGGGTTCCGGCGGCACGGTGACCGCCAGAGTCCAGGGGTCTCCTCATACAGCGGACAGCTGTACCACATCAGGTCGCACCAACTTCTCTGGCATTCCCAGAATCTGGACTATTTCCGCCCTGGGAGGGAGTGTGAGATCATCTTCGCCCAGATTAACACACCGCACTATAACATTGCCACCCTGGACAGTGGCCAGTGTCCGAGCCACCAAGAGTCCGGGGGGTACTTTGTCCATCGATGTTGGTTCTATCTGAACTTCGACCCCCTCAAGGGGTGTGCAGGCCTGTGCGGGTAATGTGAGTACAGTTTGTCCGGGCGGTAAGGTGAGCGCCGTAGCTGCTGGCACTATTATTTTCCCCAGGATCCTCCCCTCACTCGACGTCTCCTGAGCCCGGGCAGCTCGGATTAGTTGTTGAAAAACCCTCCTTTGGGGAGTTTGCGGGTCCCACTGGTGTAGAGGAATCTCCTTCGGCTCACTAAGCAGGATTTGCCTGATCTCTTTCAACACATTCATTCCGAGGGTCACCGGGGGTCCACTTCCGGTTCCCCCTGCGACCAGGACGACTCCTTTTTTTCCCACATCTTTTCCACACATTCGTATCTTCATCCACACCACCCCTGCAACCAGGATGGGTAATTGATTAGCTGCCGTGAATCTAATTACTGGTCCCCATTCAGGCCGCACTATCTCTGGAAATCGCTGTTGAAAGTAGGCTTCTGTCATCGTAGTCACCTGGGATTCCGTGTCAACCAGGCAGTGAACAGCCCGACCGCTTATTTCGGCCCAGACAGTCAGGCTGCTGGAAACTAGGTCCTTGGGATTTCCTTTTTTTCTTTCCCCTTCCTCAGGCTCCGTGCTGTGTCCCCCAAACACGGAGTCCGCTAGTTTAATGACTGTCGTGACGGGCCGCCCTCGGCTAGCACAGCCCCTGGCGTAATGTCCTGCGCCTCCACACTTCCAGCAGGTCATGTCTCTGTCTGTGTAGGGCTGCCTCCCTCCTCTATGGAACTCTCCTGCAGGGGGGGTCCTGAATTCAATTCTTTCCATAACTGGGGCAATCGATCTGGGTATCTCTGGTGTCGGGGCAGGGGTCTTCTTGAGACTGGACCATTCATCCCACATCTCCTGTATCTCCTTCCGCATCTCTCGAGCCCATTCCGGTTCAGCTGCAGGCGGGGTGGGTACCTCATTGCTCCGGACCATCCCTGCCAGGGCCGTCACCCCCATCTCCTGCTCTCTCACACGTGCCTCCTCCCCCACTTCTAGAAAAGTCATACGTGGGTTTGCTCGCAGGCGCTCCCGCAAGGCCTGTTTCAGCTGCACATCCTTGAGGCCTGCCACACACTGGTCCCTTAAGATCACGTCAGGGGGGCCCATTCCCAAATTCCCCATGTCATATTTTCTAGTGATAAAGGCATGCACCCTCTGTAAGGCATTAACATACTGTGTCACAGTCTCCCCCCTCCTGCTGCACTTGGTGAAACAGCCATATCCTCAGCTCTCCTACATTGGTGGGATCCCCATGCATTTCCTCCAGTATATGCACCACTTTTTTTACAGTATCCCGGTCATGGGGAGGGCGGTACATCACGGACTGTCGGGCCTTGCCGTCCAGGGTCAGTAAGGCTATTTCGTCTTCCATAGCTGGGGTCATCAGGTGCATATGTAACATACTCCTAACTCTCTCAATCCAGTCCCACAGCATCATATTGTCCCCGGTGAACTTTGGGAGATTGCTGAGCATGGCCCCCAGCGGCAAGCTAGATTTAGGGGCTCCCAGGATGGACTGCTCTACAATGTCTGTGTCTAACGACTGCATCCTGCCGACTACGCCACATGTAACACAGGTACTTTAGATGCAGTGACACAGAAGCACAGAGCAGACAATACAGGGTTAATAAACAGGGAAAGTTTATGGTAACAAGATGAATCTCCACGCAGGGAGTAACAGGGGAAAATATGAGGAAATAGCAGGTATTAGTCTTTAACTGACAGTTTACAGTTTAGCTAGATAAAGCAGAGTCAAACCGGTAACCAACGACAGTTTTTTCACTTAGCTGACTTGTATCCTCTACATGGCAGTTGCCAGCTGGTGCTGGTGACGCTGTCTTCAGGCTTCCCCGCCCAAACAATGCTCTGTCTTCTGGCGGCAGTGGGCGGTCTCCGGTTTTACCCGCTGAGCCCCTAGTCCATAACACGGCACCTCACGTGCTCAGATCCACGGACCCTGCGTCTCTTCTCCCTACAGTCGGCTTGACTCCTCTGGTCCACTGCACTCGGATCCCTTGCTCCAAGTCCTGTAGCCAGGAGCCTGGACCCTCTCACACTGCTCTGCTCCGCAGGACTCAGCTCCACTTTCCTGCGCAAATGTCCTCGTCTCACCCTCTCTCTCATCACACCAGGAGTCCCTCTGTCACCTGACTTCCCAGCTCTCTCTCTCGACACACCCCCAGCTTCCCAGTCACCTGACTCCTGTGCTCACAGTCTGTCTTCCCCCTGCAACAAGAGGTACGGCCCCGGCAGTTCCGGGTCCCTTGCTCTGAAAGTACTTACACCCCGGTCTTCCCCCTTACAGTTATACGGCAGGCCTTATCTTACCTTGTCATTTACTGTCGCTGAAATTCAGGTGTGTGCAGAGCTGTTGCAGAAGAAAAAAAAAATTTTTGCTTAGTTAATAGCGTGCTCCTACCACAGTATCTGAGCAACATGAGTGGGAAAAAGAGAGGTCGTGGTGGAAGGGGGAATAGGCTTGGTGTTCAAGCTATACGTGGGGTAGGTGGTAATGTTAGTGAAAGCACTAGTGAACCAACACAAACAGGTCCTATCCAAAGACAACTGACAACTTCTGTTACTGGACGGCCAACTCCACTCCCTTTCTTTGGCAGTCGCACAGCGATACGCCTTGTTGATAAGGGGTAGAAAGATCAGGTGCTCCAGTGGATGGAAAGCTCTGCTCCAAGTGCCCTCACCTCTTCTTCCCCCACCTCAACATCATACACAGTACAGTCCACATAGTTGGCACACCAATTACCTATGCTTTCCCCCGCGTCACAACAGTCCAACTGCCCAACTGACTGTAGTGAACACAGATGGGTGAGTCTGTAGAACTATTCACCCATTCTATACCATGGGAATCAGAAGTGTACTCCAAACAGTCACAGAGTCAAGAGGAGGAAAGCATCTGCATCAATGCCCCAAATATTTTTAGCTTGGATTCGGGGCAGGATGAAATAGAGTCCGTGCTAGGCAACCTTTGCCGCCCCTGCGAGCTTCAGACCCATGACAGCTGCTGGCCACAGCCACAGTTGTGGATAAGGATGCAGTGCTCCTTGTGCTTGCATCACTCCGTGTTTGCGCTGTATGGCGATATGTAACCTCCTTGTCTTCCTTCCTCCTCCTCCTACAAGTATCTCAAGGGCTGTCACATTGTAGAAGGATCATCTTTATTTTCATTTGCACAAGGAAAGCCTAGAGATGAGCGGTGTTCGACTCAAACTGTTCGCCAATCTCAAATTCGAGCTGTTTTGGGCGGTGTTCGAGCCGTTCGGCGAACACGAACGATTTGAAAAAAATTCGGCTGTTCGAGGTTATGTTCGATAACTGTTAGTGCACCAAAATCATAACTGGATTTTTTCTCAGTAATGCTGGAAATTAATGTTAATACGCAGTTTGAGTGTACAGCGGGGCGGGGGGAGCGGCAGGGGATGGATCTCTGCAGAAATAATGAAGATCTCCATTTTTTTTTCTCTTTCCCGCATTTACAGTGTGGAGGTGCAATCTTTCAGCCTATCAGCAGTGCACACAGGGAGCGAACTGCTTTTTTTCACACAAGCAAGGGCATGTGTCATTGGCAGTGTATGTCACATGTCCTTGCCCTATAAGACCCAGCCATTTTCCCCATCGCCACCATTTTCTCACTGCTGCAGCTGCGTGTTAGATGGCACTGCTGTTGCTGTGTGCGCTATACTTTGTTAATTTCAAGCCAATTTTCGCACAAATCTACAGATAGCTTGGGAGTAGGGAAGAGTTGTGATTGCAGTCCTTTTAAGGACTAGGTTACAGCATTTCCTACGAATTTTATCAGGCAGGTCTGTGCTCTTAAATAGATAGGTTGGGAGTAAAGACTAATTGTAATTGCAGTCCTTTTCAGGACTAAGTTACATCAGTTCCTATCAGTTTTAGCCAGGCAGGTCTGTGCCAGTGCTGTGCAAGTTTTTTTCACAGCATTTGGCTAAATCTAGCAAAGCTAAACCTTTTTGGCCTATTGCAGAGTGTGTTAGTCAGTGGAGTAGCCTATCTGTGTTGCAAGCTATACCACCTGTGTATAGAATACCAATTTTTTTACAGCACCTAGTGAAGTAAAACCTTTTGGGCACAGCATCATTCTATTAGTCCATATATACTGACCTCCATCAGGTTGCAAACTGAATATAATTTTTTTCTGCATCTAGCTCTGAAAAAATATTTGGGCTTCTAACAGTGTGTGGGACTTGTTCTATTAGTCCATCTATACTGACCTCCATCAGGTTGCAAATTGAATATAATTTTTTTCTGCATCTAGCTCTGAAAAAATATTTGGGCTTCTAGCAGTGTGTGGGACTTGGTCTATTAGTCCATCTATACTGACCTCCATCAGGTTGCAAATTAAAAATATTTTTTTTCTTCATCTAGCTCTGAAAAAATATTTGGGCTTCTAGCAGTGTGTGGCACTAGTTCTATTAGTCCATCTATAATGACCTCCATCAGGTTGCAAATTGAATATAATTTTTTTCTGCATCTAGCTCTGAAAAAATATTTGGGCTTCTAGCAGTGTGTGGACTTGGTCTATTAGTCCATCTATACTGACCTCCATCGGGTTACAAATTAAAAATATTTTTTTTCTGCATCTAGCTCTGAAAAAATATTTGGGCTTCTAGCAGTGTGTGGGACTTGTTCTATTAGTCCATCTATACTGACCTCCATCAGGTTGCAAATTCAATATAATTTTTTTCTGCATCTAGCTCTGAAAAAATATTTCGGCTTCTAGCAGTGTGTGGGACTTGTTCTATTAGTCCATCTATACTAACCTCCAGCAGGTTGCAAATTCAATCTAATTTTTTTCTGCATCTAGCTCTGAAAAAATATTTCGGCTTGTAGCAGTTTGTGGGACTTGTTCTATTAGTCCATCTATACTAACCTCCATCAGGTTGCAAATTCAATATAATTTTTTTCTGCATCTAGCTCTGAAAAACTATTTAGTCTTCTAGCAGTGTGTGGGACTTGGTCTATTAGTCCATCTATACTGACCTCCATCAGGTTGCAAATTAAAAATATTTTTTTTCTGTATCTAGCTCTGAAAAAATATTTGGGCTTCTAGCAGTGTGTGGGACTTGGTCTATTAGTCCATCTACACTAACCTCCAGCAGGTTGCAAATTCAATCTAAATTTTTTCTGCATCTAGCTCTGAAAAAATTTTCGGCTTTTAGCAGTGTGTGGGACTTGTTCTATTAGTCCATCTATACTAAGCACCAGCAGGTTGCAAATTCAAAATAATTTTTATCTGCATCTAGCTCTGAAAAAATATTTGGGCTTCGGTTTGTAGCAGTGTGTGGGACTTGTTCTATTAGTCCATCTATACTGACCTCCATCACGTTGCAAATTCAATATAATTTTTTTCTGCATCTAGCTCTGAAAAAAAAATTTCGGCTTCTAGCAGTGTGTGGGACTTTTTCAATTAGTCCATCTATACTAACCTCCAGCAGGTTGCAAATTCAATCTAATTTTTTTCTGCATCTAGCTCTGAAAAAATATTTCAGCTTGTAGCAGTGTGTGGGACTTGTTCTATTAGTCCATCTATACTAACCTCCATCAGGTTGCAAATTCAATACAATTTTTTTCTGCATCTAGCTCTGAAAAACTATTTCGGCTTCTAGCAGTGTGTGGGACTTGTTCTATTAGTCCATCTATACTAACCTCCATCAGGTTGCAAATTCAATATAATTTTTTTCTGCATCTAGCTCTGAAAAAATATTTGGGCTTCTAGCAGTGTGTGGGACTTGTTTTATTAGTCCATTTATACTAACCTCCAGCAGGTTGCAAATTCAATCTAAATTTTTTCTGCATCTAGCTCTGAAAAATTTTTCGGCTTCTAGCAGTGTGTGGGACTTGGTCTATTAGTCCATCTACACTGACCTCCATCAGGTTGCAAATTCAAAATAATTTTTTTCTTCATCTAGCTCTGAAAAAATATTTGGGCTTCTAGCAGTGTGTGGGACTAGTTCTATTAGTCCATCTATAATGACCTCCATCAGGTTGCAAATTGAATATAATTTTTTTCTGCATCTAGCTCTGAAAAAATATTTGGGCTTCTAGAAGTGTGTGGGACTTGGTCTATTAGTCCATCTATACTGACCTCCATCAGGTTACAAATTAAAAATATTTTTTTTCTACATCTAGCTCTGAAAAAATATTTGGGCTTCTAGCAGTGTGTGGGACTTGTTCTATTAGTCCATCTATACTAACCTCCAGCAGGTTGCAAATTCAATCTAAATTTTTTCTGCATCTAGCTCTGAAAAAAATTTTGGCTTCTAGCAGTGTGTGGGACTTGTTCTATTAGTCCATTTATACTGACCTCCATCAGGTTGCAAATTCAATATAATTTTTATCTGCATCTAGCTCTGAAAAAATATTTGGGCTTCGGTTTGTAGCAGTGTGTGGGACTTGTTCTATTTGTCCATCTATACTGACCTCCATCAGGTTGCAAATTCAATATAATTTTTTTCTGCATCTAGCTCTGAAAAAATATTTCGGCTTCTAGCAGTATGTGGGACTTGTTCTATTAGTAGATCTATACTTATCTCCAGCAGGTTGCAAATTCAATCTAATTTTTTTCTGCATCTAGCTCTGAAAAAATATTTCGGCTTCTAGCAGTATGTGGGACTTGTTCTATTAGTCCATCTATACTAACCTCCATCAGGTTGCAAATTCAATATAATTTTTTTCTGCATCTAGCTCTGAAAAACTATTTCGGCTTCTAGCAGTGTGTGGGACTTGGTCTATTAGTCCATCTATACTGACCTCCATCAGGTTGCAAATTAAAAATAATTTTTTTCTTCATCTAGCTCTGAAAAAATATTTGGGCTTCTAGCAGTGTGTGGGACTTGTTCTATTAGTCCATCTATACTAACCTCCAGCAGGTTGCAAATTCAATCTAAATTTTTTCTGCATCTAGCTCTGAAAAATTTTTTGGCTTCTAGCAGTGTGTGGGACTTGTTCTATTAGTCCATCTATACTAAGCACCAGCAGGTTGCAAATTCAAAATAATTTTTATCTGCATCTAGCTCTGAAAAAATATTTGGGCTTCGGTTTGTAGCAGTGTGTGGGACTTGTTCTATTAGTCCATCTATACTGACCTCCATCAGGTTGCAAATTCAATATAATTTTTTTCTGCATCTAGCTCTGAAAAAAAATTTCGGCTTCTAGCAGTGTGTGGGACTTGTTCTATTAGTCCATCTATACTAACCTCCATCAGGTTGCAAATTCAATATAATTTTTTTCTGCATCTAGCTCTGAAAAAATATTTCGGCTTCTAGCAGTGTGTGGGACTTGTTCTATTAGTCCATCTATACGAACCTCCAGCAGGTTGCAAATTCAATCTAATTTTTTTCTGCATTTAGCTCTGAAAAAATATTTCGGCTTGTAGCAGTGTGTGGGACTTCTTCTATTAGTCCATCTATACTAACCTCCATCAGGTTGCAAATTCAATATAATTTTTTTCTGCATCTAGCTCTGAAAAACTATTTCGGCTTCTAGCAGTGTGTGGGACTTGGTCTATTAGTCCATCTATACTGACCTCCATCAGGTTGCAAATTAAAAATAATTTTTTTCTTAATCTAGCACTGAAAAAATATTTGGGCTTCTAGCAGTGTGTGGGACTTGTTCTATTAGTCCATCTATACTAACCTCCAGCAGGTTGCAAATTCAAAATAATTTTTATCTGCATCTAGCTCTGAAAAAATATTTGGGCTTCGGTTTGTAGCAGTGTGTGGGACTTGTTCTATTAGTCCATCTATACTGACCTCCATCAGGTTGCAAATTCAATATAATTTTTTTCTGCATCTAGCTCTGAAAAAATATTTCGGCTTCTAGCAGTGTGTGGGACTTGTTCTATTAGTCCATCTATACGAACCTCCAGCAGGTTGCAAATTCAATCTAATTTTTTTCTGCATCTAGCTCTGAAAAAATATTTCGGCTTGTAGCAGTGTGTGGGACTTGTTCTATTAGTCCATCTATACTAACCTCCATCAGGTTTCAAATTCAATATAATTTTTTTCTGCATCTAGCTCTGAAAAACTATTTCGGCTTCTAGCAGTGTGTGGGACTTGTTCTATTTGTCCATCTATACTAACCTCCATCAGGTTGCAAATTCAATATAATTTTTTTCTGCATCTTGCTCTGAAAAAATATTTGGGCTTCTAGCAGTGTGTGGGACTTGTTCTATTAGTCCATCTATACTAACCTCCAGCAGGTTGCAAATTCAATCTAATTTTTTTCTGCATCTAGCTCTGAAAAAATATTTGGGCTTCGGTTTGTAGCAGTGTGTGGGACTTGTTCTATTAGTCCATCTATACTGACCTCCATCAGGTTGCAAATTCAATATAATTTTTTTCTGCATCTAGCTCTGAAAAAATATTTCGGCTTCTAGCAGTATGTGGGACTTGTTCTATTAGTCCATCTATACGAACCTCCAGCAGGTTGCAAATTCAATCTAATTTTTTTCTGCATTTAGCTCTGAAAAAATATTTCGGCTTGTAGCAGTGTGTGGGACTTCTTCTATTAGTCCATCTATACTAACCTCCATCAGGTTGCAAATTCAATATAATTTTTTTCTGCATCTAGCTCTGAAAAACTATTTCGGCTTCTAGCAGTGTGTGGGACTTGGTCTATTAGTCCATCTATACTGACCTCCATCAGGTTGCAAATTAAAAATAATTTTTTTCTTAATCTAGCACTGAAAAAATATTTGGGCTTCTAGCAGTGTGTGGGACTTGTTCTATTAGTCCATCTATACTAACCTCCAGCAGGTTGCAAATTCAATCTAAATTTTTTCTGCATCTAGCTCTGAAAAGATTTTCGGCTTCTAGCAGTGTGTGAGACTTGTTCTATTAGTCCATCTATACTAATCTCCAGCAGGTTGCAAATTCAAAATAATTTTTATCTGCATCTAGCTGTGAAAAAATATTTGGGCTTCGGTTTGTAGCAGTGTGTGGGACTTGTTCTATTAGTCCATCTATACTGACCTCCATCAGGTTGCAAATTCAATATAATTTTTTTCTGCATCTAGCTCTGAAAAAATATTTCGGCTTCTAGCAGTGTGTGGGACTTGTTCTATTAGTCCATCTATACTAACCTCCAGCAGGTTGCAAATTCAATCTAATTTTTTTCTGCATCTAGCTCTGAAAAAATATTTCGGCTTGTAGCAGTGTGTGGGACTTGTTCTATTAGTCCATCTATACTAACCTCCATCAGGTTGCAAATTCAATATAATTTTTTTCTGCATCTAGCTCTGAAAAATTATTTCGGCTTCTAGCAGTGTGTGGGACTTGTTCTATTAGTCCATCTATACTAACCTCCATCAGGTTGCAAATTCAATATAATTTTTTTCTGCATCTAGCTCTGAAAAAATATTTGGGCTTCTAGCAGTGTGTGGGACTTGTTCTATTAGTCCATCTCTACTAACCTCCAGCAGGTTGCAAATTCAAAATAATTTTTATCTGCATCTAGCTCTGAAAAAATATTTGGGCTTCGGTTTGTAGCAGTGTGTGGGACTTGTTCTATTAGTCCATCTATACTGACCTCCATCAGGTTGCAAATTCAATATAATTTTTTTCCTCATCTAGCTCTGAAAAAATATTTCAGCTTCTAGCAGTGTGTGGGACTTGTTCTATTAGTCCATCTATACTAACCTCCAGCAGGTTGCAAATTCAATCTAATTTTTATCTGCATCTAGCTCTGAAAAAATATTTCGGCTTGTAGCAGTGTGTGGGACTTGTTCTATTAGTCCATCTATACTAACCTCCATCAGGTTGCAAATTCAATATAATTTTTTTCTGCATCTAGCTCTGAAAAACTATTTCGGCTTCTAGCAGTGTGTGGGATTTGTTCTATTTGTCCATCTATACTAACCTCCATCAGGTTGCAAATTCAATATAATTTTTTTCTGCATCTAGCTCTGAAAAAATATTTGGGCTTCTAGCAGTGTGTGGGACTTGTTCTATTAGTCCATCTATACTAACCTCCAGCAGGTTGCAAATTCAATCTAATTTTTTTCTGCATCTAGCTCTGAAAAAATATTTGGGCTTCGGTTTGTAGCAGTGTGTGGGACATGTTCTATTAGTCCATCTATACTGACCTCCATCAGGTTGCAAATTCAATATAATTTTTTTTTGCATCTAGCTCTGAAAAAATATTTCGGCTTCTAGCAGTGTGTGGGACTTGTTCTATTAGTCCATCTATACTAACCTCCAGCAGGTTGCAAATTCAATCTAATTTTTTTCTGCATCTAGCTGTGAAAAAATATTTCGGCTTGTACAGTGTGTGGGACTTGTTCTATTAGACCATCTATACTAACCTCCATCAGGTTGCAAATTCAATATAATTTTTTTCTGCATCTAGCTCTGAAAAACTATTTCGGCTTCTAGCAGTGTGTGGGATTTGGTCTATTAGTCCATCTATACTGACCTCCATCAGGTTGCAAATTAAAAATAATTTTTTTCTTCATCTAGCTCTGAAAAAATATTTGGGCTTCTAGCAGTGTGTGGGACTTGTTCTATTAGTCCATCTATACTAACCTCCAGCAGGTTGCAAATTCAATCTAAATTTTTTCTGCATCTAGCTCTGAAAAAATTTTCGGCTTCTAGCAGTGTGTGGGACTTGTTCTATTAGTCCATCTATTCTAAGCACCAGCAGGTTGCAAATTCAAAATAATTTTTATCTGCATCTAGCTCTGAAAAAATATCTGGGCTTCGGTTTGTAGCAGTGTGTGGGACTTGTTCTATTAGTCCATCTATACTGACCTCCATCAGGTTGAAAATTCAATATAATTTTTTTCTGCATCTAGCTCTGAAAAAAAAATTTCGGCTTCTAGCAGTGTGTGGGACTTTTTCTATTAGTCCATCTATACTAACCTCCAGCAGGTTGCAAATTCAATCTAATTTTTTTCTGCATCTAGCTCTGAAAAAATATTTCAGCTTGTAGCAGTGTGTGGGACTTGTTCTATTAGTCCATCTATACTAACCTCCATCAGGTTGCAAATTCAATACAATTTTTTTCTGCATCTAGCTCTGAAAAACTATTTCGGCTTCTAGCAGTGTGTGGGACTTGTTCTATTAGTCCATCTATACTAACCTCCATCAGGTTGCAAATTCAATATAATTTTTTTCTGCATCTAGCTCTGAAAAAATATTTGGGCTTCTAGCAGTGTGTGGGACTTGTTTTATTAGTCCATTTATACTAACCTCCAGCAGGTTGCAAATTCAATCTAAATTTTTTCTGCATCTAGCTCTGAAAAATTTTTCGGCTTCTAGCAGTGTGTGGGACTTGGTCTATTAGTCCATCTACACTGACCTCCATCAGGTTGCAAATTCAAAATAATTTTTTTCTTCATCTAGCTCTGAAAAAATATTTGGGCTTCTAGCAGTGTGTGGGACTAGTTCTATTAGTCCATCTATAATGACCTCCATCAGGTTGCAAATTGAATATAATTTTTTTCTGCATCTAGCTCTGAAAAAATATTTGGGCTTCTAGTAGTGTGTGGGACTTGGTCTATTAGTCCATCTATACTGACCTCCATCAGGTTACAAATTAAAAATATTTTTTTTCTACATCTAGCTCTGAAAAAATATTTGGGCTTCTAGCAGTGTGTGGGACTTGTTCTATTAGTCCATCTATACTAACCTCCAGCAGGTTGCAAATTCAATCTAAATTTTTTCTGCATCTAGCTCTGAAAAAAATTTTGGCTTCTAGCAGTGTGTGGGACTTGTTCTATTAGTCCATTTATACTGACCTCCATCAGGTTGCAAATTCAATATAATTTTTATCTGCATCTAGCTCTGAAAAAATATTTGGGCTTCGGTTTGTAGCAGTGTGTGGGACTTGTTCTATTTGTCCATCTATACTGACCTCCATCAGGTTGCAAATTCAATATAATTTTTTTCTGCATCTAGCTCTGAAAAAATATTTCGGCTTCTAGCAGTATGTGGGACTTGTTCTATTAGTCCATCTATACTTATCTCCAGCAGGTTGCAAATTCAATCTAATTTTTTTCTGCATCTAGCTCTGAAAAAATATTTCGGCTTCTAGCAGTATGTGGGACTTGTTCTATTAGTCCATCTATACTAACCTCCATCAGGTTGCAAATTCAATATAATTTTTTTCTGCATCTAGCTCTGAAAAACTATTTCGGCTTCTAGCAGTGTGTGGGACTTGGTCTATTAGTCCATCTATACTGACCTCCATCAGGTTGCAAATTAAAAATAATTTTTTTCTTCATCTAGCTCTGAAAAAATATTTGGGCTTCTAGCAGTGTGTGGGACTTGTTCTATTAGTCCATCTATACTAACCTCCAGCAGGTTGCAAATTCAATCTAAATTTTTTCTGCATCTAGCTCTGAAAAATTTTTTGGCTTCTAGCAGTGTGTGGGACTTGTTCTATTAGTCCATCTATACTAAGCACCAGCAGGTTGCAAATTCAAAATAATTTTTATCTGCATCTAGCTCTGAAAAAATATTTGGGCTTCGGTTTGTAGCAGTGTGTGGGACTTGTTCTATTAGTCCATCTATACTGACCTCCATCAGGTTGCAAATTCAATATAATTTTTTTCTGCATCTAGCTCTGAAAAAAAATTTCGGCTTCTAGCAGTGTGTGGGACTTGTTCTATTAGTCCATCTATACTAACCTCCAGCAGGTTGCAAATTCAATCTAATTTTTTTCTGCATCTAGCTCTGAAAAAATATTTCGGCTTGTAGCAGTGTGTGGGACTTGTTCTATTAGTCCATCTATACTAACCTCCATCAGGTTGCAAATTCAATATAATTTTTTTCTGCATCTAGCTCTGAAAAAATATTTCGGCTTCTAGCAGTGTGTGGGACTTGTTCTATTAGTCCATCTATACGAACCTCCAGCAGGTTGCAAATTCAATCTAATTTTTATCTGCATCTAGCTCTGAAAAAATATTTCGGCTTGTAGCAGTGTGTGGGACTTGTTCTATTAGTCCATCTATACTAACCTCCATCAGGTTTCAAATTCAATATAATTTTTTTCTGCATCTAGCTCTGAAAAACTATTTCGGCTTCTAGCAGTGTGTGGGACTTGTTCTATTTGTCCATCTATACTAACCTCCATCAGGTTGCAAATTCAATATAATTTTTTTCTGCATCTTGCTCTGAAAAAATATTTGGGCTTCTAGCAGTGTGTGGGACTTGTTCTATTAGTCCATATATACTAACCTCCAGCAGGTTGCAAGTTCAATCTAATTTTTTTCTGCATCTAGCTCTGAAAAAATATTTGGGCTTCGGTTTGTAGCAGTGTGTGGGACTTCTTCTATTAGTCCATCTATACTAACCTCCATCAGGTTGCAAATTCAATATAATTTTTTTCTGCATCTAGCTCTGAAAAACTATTTCGGCTTCTAGCAGTGTGTGGGACTTGGTCTATTAGTCCATCTATACTGACCTCCATCAGGTTGCAAATTAAAAATAATTTTTTTCTTAATCTAGCACTGAAAAAATATTTGGGCTTCTAGCAGTGTGTGGGACTTGTTCTATTAGTCCATCTATACTAACCTCCAGCAGGTTGCAAATTCAATCTAAATTTTTTCTGCATCTAGCTCGGAAAAGATTTTCGGCTTCTAGCAGTGTGTGAGACTTGTTCTATTAGTCCATCTATACTAATCTCCAGCAGGTTGCAAATTCAAAATAATTTTTATCTGCATCTAGCTCTGAAAAAATATTTGGGCTTCGGTTTGTAGCAGTGTGTGGGACTTGTTCTATTAGTCCATCTATACTGACCTCCATCAGGTTGCAAATTCAATATAATTTTTTTCTGCATCTAGCTCTGAAAAAATATTTCGGCTTCTAGCAGTGTGTGGGACTTGTTCTATTAGTCCATCTATACTAACCTCCAGCAGGTTGCAAATTCAATCTAATTTTTTTCTGCATCTAGCTCTGAAAAAATATTTCGGCTTGTAGCAGTGTGTGGGACTTGTTCTATTAGTCCATCTATACTAACCTCCATCAGGTTGCAAATTCAATATAATTTTTTTCTGCATCTAGCTCTGAAAAACTATTTCGGCTTCTAGCAGTGTGTGGGACTTGTTCTATTAGTCCATCTATACTAACCTCCATAAGGTTGCAAATTCAATATAATTTTTTTCTGCATCTAGCTCTGAAAAAATATTTGGGCTTCTAGCAGTGTGTGGGACTTGTTCTATTAGTCCATCTCTACTAACCTCCAGCAGGTTGCAAATTCAAAATAATTTTTATCTGCATCTAGCTCTGAAAAAATATTTGGGCTTCGGTTTGTAGCAGTGTGTGGGACTTGTTCTATTAGTCCATCTATACTGACCTCCATCAGGTTGCAAATTCAATATAATTTTTTTCTGCATCTAGCTCTGAAAAAATATTTCAGCTTCTAGCAGTGTGTGGGACTTGTTCTATTAGTCCATCTATACTAACCTCCAGCAGGTTGCAAATTCAATCTAATTTTTATCTGCATCTAGCTCTGAAAAAATATTTCGGCTTGTAGCAGTGTGTGGGACTTGTTCTATTAGTCCATCTATACTAACCTCCATCAGGTTGCAAATTCAATATAATTTTTTTCTGCATCTAGCTCTGAAAAACTATTTCGGCTTCTAGCAGTGTGTGGGATTTGTTCTATTTGTCCATCTATACTAACCTCCATCAGGTTGCAAATTCAATATAATTTTTTTCTGCATCTAGCTCTGAAAAAATATTTGGGCTTCTATCAGTGTGTGGGACTTGTTCTATTAGTCCATCTATACTAACCTCCAGCAGGTTGCAAATTCAATCTAATTTTTTTCTGCATCTAGCTCTGAAAAAATATTTGGGCTTCGGTTTGTAGCAGTGTGTGGGACTTGTTCTATTAGTCCATCTATACTGACCTCCATCAGGTTGCAAATTCAATATAATTTTTTTTTGCATCTAGCTCTGAAAAAATATTTCGGCTTCTAGCAGTGTGTGGGACTTGTTCTATTAGTCCATCTATACTAACCTCCAGCAGGTTGCAAATTCAATCTAATTTTTTTCTGCATCTAGCTGTGAAAAAATATTTCGGCTTGTACAGTGTGTGGGACTTGTTCTATTAGTCCATCTATACTAACCTCCATCAGGTTGCAAATTCAATATAATTTTTTTCTGCATCTAGCTCTGAAAAACTATTTCGGCTTCTAGCAGTGTGTGGGATTTGGTCTATTAGTCCATCTATACTGACCTCCATCAGGTTGCAAATTAAAAATAATTTTTTTCTTCATCTAGCTCTGAAAAAATATTTGGGCTTCTAGCAGTGTGTGGGTCTTGTTCTATTAGTCCATCTATACTAACCTCTAGCAGGTTGCAAATTCAATCTAATTTTTTTCTGCATCTAGCTCTGAAAAAATATTTCGGCTTGTAGCAGTGTGTGGGACTTGTTCTATTAGTCCATCTATACTAACCTCCATCAGGTTGCAAATTCAATATAATTTTTTTCTGCATCTAGCTCTGAAAAAATATTTGGGCTTCTAGCAGTGTGTGGGACTTGTTTTATTAGTCCATTTATACCAACCTCCAGCAGGTTGCAAATTCAATCTAAATTTTTTCTGCATCTAGCTCTGAAAAAATTTTCGGCTTCTGGCAGTGTGTGAGACTTGGTCTATTAGTCCATCTATACTGACCTCCATCAGGTTGCAAATTGAATATAATTTTTTTCTGCATCTAGCTCTGAAAAAATATTTGGGCTTCAGTTTGTAGCAGTGTGTGGGACTTGTTCTATTAGTCCATCTATACTGACCTCAATCAGTTTGCAAATTCAATATAATTTTTTTCTGCATCTAGCTCTGAAAAAGTATTTCGGCTTCTAGCAGTGTGTGGGACTTGGTCTATTAGTCCATCTATACTGACCTCCATCAGGTTGCAAATTAAAAATAATTTTTTTCTTCATCTAGCACTGAAAAAATATTTGGGCTTCTAGCAGTGTGTGGGACTTGTTCTATTAGTCCATCTATACTAACCTCCAGCAGGTTGCAAATTCAATCTAAATTTTTTCTGCATCTAGCTCTGAAAAGATTTTCGGCTTCTAGCAGTGTGTGGGACTTGTTCTATTAGTCCATCTATACTAAGCTCCAGCAGGTTGCAAATTCAAAATAATTTTTATCTGCATCTAGCTCTGAAAAAATATTTGGGCTTCGGTTTGTAGCAGTGTGTGGGACTTGTTCTATTAGTCCATCTATACTGACCTCCATCAGGTTGCAAATTCAATATAATTTTTTTCTGCATCTAGCTCTGAAAAAATATTTCGGCTTGTAGCAGTGTGTGGGACTTGTTCTATTAGTCCATCTATACTAACCTCCATCAGGTTGCAAATTCAATATAATTTTTTTCTGCATCTAGCTCTGAAAAACTATTTCGGCTTCTAGCAGTGTGTGGGACTTGTTCTATTAGTCCATCTATACTAACCTCCATCAGGTTGCAAATTCAATATAATTTTTTTCTGCATCTAGCTCTGAAAAAATATTTGGGCTTCTAGCAGTGTGTGGGACTTGTTCTATTAGTCCATCTATACTAACCTCCAGCAGGTTGCAAATTCAATCTAAATTTTTTCTGCATCTAGCTCTGAAAAAATTTTCGGCTTCTAGCAGTGTGTGGGACTTGTTCTATTAGTCCATCTATACTAACCTCCAGCAGGTTGCAAATTCAAAATAATTTTTATCTGCATCTAGCTCTGAAAAAATATTTGGGCTTCGGTTTGTAGCAGTGTGTGGGACTTGTTCTATTAGTCCATCTATACTGACCTCCATCAGGTTGCAAATTCAATATAATTTTTTTCTGCATCTAGCTCTGAAAAGATTTTCGGCTTCTAGCAGTGTGTGGGACTTGTTCTTTTAGTCCATCTATACTGACCTCCATCAGGTTGCAAATTCAATATAATTTTTTTCTGCATCTAGCTCTGAAAAAATATTTCGGCTTCTAGCAGTGTGTGGGACTTGTTCTATTAGTCCATCTATACTAACCTCCAGCAGGTTGCAAATTCAATTTAATTTTTTTCTGCATCTAGCTCTGAAAAAATATTTCGGCTTGTAGCAGTGTGTGGGACTTGTTCTATTAGTCCATCTATACTAACCTCCATCAGGTTGCAAATTCAATATAATTTTTTTCTGCATCTAGCTCTGAAAAACTATTTCGGCTTCTAGCAGTGTGTGGGACTTGTTCTATTAGTCCATCTATACTAACCTCCATCAGGTTGCAAATTCAATATAATTTTTTTCTGCATCTAGCTCTGAAAAAATATTTGGGCTTCTAGCAGTGTGTGGGACTTGTTCTATTAGTCCATCTATACTAACCTCCAGCAGGTTGCAAATTCAATCTAAATTTTTTCTGCATCTAGCTCTGAAAAAATGTTCGGCTTCTAGCAGTGTGTGGGACTTGTTCTATTAGTCCATCTATACTAACCTCCAGCAGGTTGCAAATTCAAAATAATTTTTATCTGCATCTAGCTCTGAAAAAATATTTGGGATTCGGTTTGTAGCAGTGTGTGGGACTTGTTCTATTAGTCCATCTATACTGACCTCCATCAGGTTGCAAATTCAATATAATTTTTTTCTGCATCTAGCTCTGAAAAAAAATTTCGGCTTCTAGCAGTGTGTGGGACTAGTTGTATTAGTCCATCTATAATGACCTCCATCAGGTTGCAAATTGAATATAATTTTTTTCTGCATCTAGCTCTGAAAAAATATTTGGGCTTCTAGAAGTGTGTGGGACTTGGTCTATTAGTTCATCTATACTGACCTCCATCAGATTACAAATTAAAAATATTTTTTTTCTACATCTAGCTCTGAAAAAATATTTGGGCTTCTTGCAGTGTGTGGGACTTGGTCTATTAGTCCATCTATACTGACCTCCATCAGGTTGCAAATTCAATATAATTTTTATCTGCATCTAGCTCTGAAAAAATATTTGGGCTTCGGTTTGTAGCAGTGTGTGGGACTTGTTCTATTAGTCCATCTATACTGACCTCCATCAGGTTGCAAATTCAATATAATTTTTTTCTGCATCTAGCTCTGAAAAAATATTTCGGCTTCTAGCAGTGTGTGGGACTTCTTCTATTAGTCCATCTATACTAACCTCCATCAGGTTGCAAATTCAATATAATTTTTTTCTGCATCTAGCTCTGAAAAACTATTTCGGCTTCTAGCAGTGTGTGGGACTTGGTCTATTAGTCCATCTATACTGACCTCCATCAGGTTGCAAATTAAAAATAATTTTTTTCTTCATCTAGCACTGAAAAAATATTTGGGCTTCTAGCAGTGTGTGGGACTTGTTCTTTTAGTCCATCTATACTAACCTCCAGCAGGTTGCAAATTCAATCTAAATTTTTTCTGCATCTAGCTCTGAAAAGATTTTCGGCTTCTAGCAGTGTGTGGGACTTGTTCTATTAGTCCATCTATACTAAGCTCCAGCAGGTTGCAAATTCAAAATAATTTTTATCTGCATCTAGCTCTGAAAAAATATTTGGGCTTCGGTTTGTAGCAGTGTGTGGGACTTGTTCTATTAGTCCATCTATACTGACCTCCATCAGGTTGCAAATTCAATATAATTTTTTTCTGCATCTAGCTCTGAAAAAATATTTCGGCTTCTAGCAGTGTGTGGGACTTGTTCTATTAGTCCATCTATACTAACCTCCAGCAGGTTGGAAATTCAATCTAATTTTTTTCTGCATCTAGCTCTGAAAAAATATTTCGGCTTGTAGCAGTGTGTGGGACTTGTTCTATTAGTCCATCTATACTAACCTCCATCAGGTTGCAAATTCAATATAATTTTTTTCTGCATCTAGCTCTGAAAAACTATTTCGGCTTCTAGCAGTGTGTGGGACTTGTTCTATTAGTCCATCTATACTAACCTCCATCAGGTTGCAAATTCAATATAATTTTTTTCTGCATCTAGCTCTGAAAAAATATTTGGGCTTCTAGCAGTGTGTGGGACTTGTTCTATTAGTCCATCTATACTAACCTCCAGCAGGTTGCAAATTCAATCTAAATTTTTTCTGCATCTAGCTCTGAAAAATTTTTCGGCTTCTAGCAGTGTGTGGGACTTGTTCTATTAGTCCATCTATACTAACCTCCAGCAGGTTGCAAATTCAAAATAATTTTTATCTGCATCTAGCTCTGAAAAAATATTTGGGCTTCGGTTTGTAGCAGTGTGTGGGACTTGTTCTATTAGTCCATCTATACTGACCTCCATCAGGTTGCAAATTCAATATAATTTTTTTCTGCATCTAGCTCTGAAAAAAAATTTCGGCTTCTAGCAGTGTGTGGGACTTGTTCTATTAGTCCATCTATACTAACCTCCAGCAGGTTGCAAATTCAATCTAATTTTTTTCTGCATCTAGCTCTGAAAAAATATTTCGGCTTGTAGCAGTGTGTGGGACTTGTTCTATTAGTAAATCTATACTAACCTCCATCAGGTTGCAAATTCAATATAATTTTTTTCTGCATCTAGCTCTGAAAAAATATTTGGGCTTCTAGCAGTGTGTGGGACTTGTTTTATTAGTCCATTTATATCAACCTCCAGCAGGTTGCAAATTCAATCTAAATTTTTTCTGCATCTAGCTCTGAAAAAATTTTCGGCTTCTGGCAGTGTGTGAGACTTGGTCTATTAGTCCATCTATACTGACCTCCATCAGGTTGCAAATTAAAAATAATTTTTTTCTTCATCTAGCTCTGAAAAAATATTTGGGCATCTAGCAGTGTGTGGGACTAGTTGTATTAGTCCATCTATAATGACCTCCATCAGGTTGCAAATTGAATATAATTTTTTTCTGCATCTAGCTCTGAAAAAATATTTGGGCTTCTAGAAGTGTGTGGGACTTGGTCTATTAGTCCATCTATACTGACCTCCATCAGGTTACAAATTATAAATATTTTTTTTCTACATCTAGCTCTGAAAAAATATTTGGGCTTCTTGCAGTGTGTGGGACTTGGTCTATTAGTCCATCTATACTGACCTCCATCAGGTTGCAAATTCAATATAATTTTTATCTGCATCTAGCTCTGAAAAAATATTTGGGCTTCGGTTTGTAGCAGTGTGTGGGACTTGTTCTATTAGTCCATCTATACTGACCTCCATCAGGTTGCAAATTCAATATAATTTTTTTCTGCATCTAGCTCTGAAAAAGTATTTCGGCTTCTAGCAGTGTGTGGGACTTGGTCTATTAGTCCATCTATACTGACCTCCATCAGGTTGCAAATTAAAAATAATTTTTTTCTTCATCTAGCACTGAAAAA
Source organism: Phyllobates terribilis (assembly GCF_046119375.1). NCBI lineage: Eukaryota > Metazoa > Chordata > Amphibia > Anura > Dendrobatidae > Phyllobates > Phyllobates terribilis. The sequence goes on from NW_027362772.1 coordinate 245,784,325, forward strand.
ATATTTGGGCTTCTAGCAGTGTGTGGGACTTGTTCTATTAGTCCATCTATACTAACCTCCAGCAGGTTGCAAATTCAATCTAAATTTTTTCTGCATCTAGCTCTGAAAAGATTTTCGGCTTCTAGCAGTGTGTGGGACTTGTTCTATTAGTCCATCTATACTAAGCTCCAGCACGTTGCAAATTCAAAATAATTTTTATCTGCATCTAGCTCTGAAAAAATATTTGGGCTTCGGTTTGTAGCAGTGTGTGGGACTTGTTCTATTAGTCCATCTATACTGACCTCCATCAGGTTGCAAATTCAATATAATTTTTTTCTGCATCTAGCTCTGAAAAAATATTTCGGCTTCTAGCAGTGTGTGGGACTTGTTCTATTAGTCCATCTATACTAACCTCCATCAGGTTGCAAATTCTATCTAATCTTTTTCTGCATCTAGCTCTGAAAAAATATTTCGGCTTGTAGCAGTGTGTGGGACTTGTTCTATTAGTCCATCTATACTAACCTCCATCAGGTTGCAAATTCAATATAATTTTTTTCTGCATCTAGCTCTGAAAAACTATTTCGGCTTCTAGCAGTGTGTGGGACTTGTTCTATTAGTCCATCTATACTAACCTCCATCAGGTTGCAAATTCAATATAATTTTTTTCTGCATCTAGCTCTGAAAAAATATTTGGGCTTCTAGCAGTGTGTGGGACTTGTTCTATTAGTCCATCTATACTAACCTCCAGCAGGTTGCAAATTCAATCTAAATATTTTCTGCATCTAGCTCTGAAAAAATTTTCGGCTTCTAGCAGTGTGTGGGACTTGTTCTATTAGTGCATCTATACTAACCTCCAGCAGGTTGCAAATTCAAAATAATTTTTATCTGCATCTAGCTCTGAAAAAATATTTGGGCTTCGGTTTGTAGCAGTGTGTGGGACTTGTTCTATTAGTCCATCTATACTGACCTCCATCAGGTTGCAAATTCAATATAATTTTTTTCTGCATCTAGCTCTGAAAAAAAATTTCGGCTTCTAGCAGTGTGTGGGACTAGTTGTATTAGTCCATCTATAATGACCTCCATCAGGTTGCAAATTGAATATAATTTTTTTCTGCATCTAGCTCTGAAAAAATATTTGGGCTTCTAGAAGTGTGTGGGACTTGGTCTATTAGTCCATCTATACTGACCTCCATCAGGTTACAAATTAAAAATATTTTTTTTCTACATCTAGCTCTGAAAAAATATTTGGGCTTCTTGCAGTGTGTGGGACTTGGTCTATTAGTCCATCTATACTGACCTCCATGAGGTTGCAAATTCAATATAATTTTTATCTGCATCTAGCTCTGAAAAAATATTTGGGCTTCGGTTTGTAGCAGTGTGTGGGACTTGTTCTATTAGTCCATCTATACTGACCTCCATCAGGTTGCAAATTCAATATAATTTTTTTCTGCATCTAGCTCTGAAAAAATATTTCGGCTTCTAGCAGTGTGTGGGACTTCTTCTATTAGTCCATCTATACTAACCTCCATCAGGTTGCAAATTCAATATAATTTTTTTCTGCATCTAGCTCTGAAAAACTATTTCGGCTTCTAGCAGTGTGTGGGACTTGGTCTATTAGTCCATCTATACTGACCTCCATCAGGTTGCAAATGAAAAATAATTTTTTTCTTCATCTAGCACTGAAAAAATATTTGGGCTTCTAGCAGTGTGTGGGACTTGTTCTATTAGTCCATCTATACTAACCTCCAGCAGGTTGCAAATTCAATCTAAATTTTTTCTGCATCTAGCTCTGAAAAGATTTTTGGCTTCTAGCAGTGTGTGGGACTTGTTCTATTAGTCCATCTATACTAAGCTCCAGCAGGTTGCAAATTCAAAATAATTTTTATCTGCATCTAGCTCTGAAAAAATATTTGGGCTTCGGTTTGTAGCAGTGTGTGGGACTTGTTCTATTAGTCCATCTATACTGACCTCCATCAGGTTCCAAATTCAATATAATTTTTTTCTGCATCTAGCTCTGAAAAAATATTTCGGCTTCTAGCAGTGTGTGGGACTTGTTCTATTAGTCCATCTATACTAACCTCCAGCAGGTTGCAAATTCAATCTACTTTTTTTCTGCATCTAGCTCTGAAAAAATATTTCGGCTTGTAGCAGTGTGTGGGACTTGTTCTATTAGTCCATCTATACTAACCTCCATCAGGTTGCAAATTCAATATAATTTTTTTCAGCATCTAGCTCTGAAAAACTATTTCGGCTTCTAGCAGTGTGTGGGACTTGTTCTATTAGTCCATCTATACTAACCTCCATCAGGTTGCAAATTCAATATAATTTTTTTCTGCATCTAGCTCTGAAAAAATATTTGGGCTTCTAACAGTGTGTGGGAATTGTTCTATTAGTCCATCTATACTAACCTCCAGCAGGTTGCAAATTCAATCTAAATTTTTTCTGCATCTAGCTCTGAAAAAATTTTCGGCTTCTAGCAGTGTGTGGGACTTGTTCTATTAGTCCATCTATACTAACCTCCAGCAGGTTGCAAATTCAAAATAATTTTTATCTACATCTAGCTCTGAAAAAATATTTGGGCTTCGGTTTGTAGCAGTGTGTGGGACTTGTTCTATTAGTCCATCTATACTGACCTCCATCAGGTTGCAAATTCAATATAATTTTTTTCTGCATCTAGCTCTGAAAAAAAATTTCGGCTTCTAGCAGTGTGTGGGACTTGTTGTATTAGTCCATCTATAATGATCTCCATCAGGTTGCAAATTGAATATAATTTTTTTCTGCATCTAGCTCTGAAAAAATATTTGGGCTTCTAGAAGTGTGTGGGACTTGGTCTATTAGTCCATCTATACTGACCTCCATCAGGTTACAAATTAAAAATATTTTTTTTCTACATCTAGCTCTGAAAAAATATTTGGGCTTCTTGCAGTGTGTGGGACTTGGTCTATTAGTCCATCTATACTGACCTCCATCAGGTTGCAAATTCAATATAATTTTTATCTGCATCTAGCTCTGAAAAAATATTTGGGCTTCGGTTTGTAGCAGTGTGTGGGACTTGTTCTATTAGTCCATCTATACTGACCTCCATCAGGTTGCAAATCAATATAATTTTTTTCTGCATCTAGCTCTGAAAAAATATTTCGGCTTCTAGCAGTGTGTGGGACTTCTTCTATTAGTCCATCTATACTAACCTCCATCAGGTTGCAAATTCAATATAATTTTTTTCTGCATCTAGCTCTGAAAAACTATTTCGGCTTCTAGCAGTGTGTGGGACTTGGTCTATTAGTCCATCTATACTGACCTCCATCAGGTTGCAAATTAAAAATAATTTTTTTCTTCATCTAGCACTGAAAAAATATTTGGGCTTCTAGCAGTGTGTGGGACTTGTTCTATTAGTCCATCTATACTAACCTCCAGCAGGTTGCAAATTCAATCTAAATTTTTTCTGCATCTAGCTCTGAAAAGATTTTCGGCTTCTAGCAGTGTGTGGGACTTGTTCTATTAGTCCATCTATACTAAGCTCCAGCAGGTTGCAAATTCAAAATAATTTTTATCTGCATCTAGCTCTGAAAAAATATTTGGGCTTCGGTTTGTAGCAGTGTGTGGGACTTGTTCTATTAGTCCATCTATACTGACCTCCATCAGGTTGCAAATTCAATATAATTTTTTTCTGCATCTAGCTCTGAAAAAATATTTCGGCTTCTAGCAGTGTGTGGGACTTGTTCTATTAGTCCATCTATACTAACATCCAGCAGGTTGCAAATTCAATCAAATTTTTTTCTGCATCTAGCTCTGAAAAAATATTTCGGCTTGTAGCAGTGTGTGGGACTTGTTCTATTAGTCCATCTATACTAACCTCCATCAGGTTGCAAATTCAATATAATTTTTTTCTGCATCTAGCTCTGAAAAACTATTTTGGCTTCTAGCAGTGTGTGGGACTTGTTCTATTAGTCCATCTATACTAACCTCCATCAGGTTGCAAATTCAATATAATTTTTTTCTGCATCTAGCTCTGAAAAAATATTTGGGCTTCTAGCAGTGTGTGGGACTTGTTCTATTAGTCCATCTATACTAACCTCCAGCAGGTTGCAAATTCAATCTAAATTTTTTCTGCATCTAGCTCTGAAAATTTTTTCGGCTTCTAGCAGTGTGTGGGACTTGTTCTATTAGTCCATCTATACTAACCTCCAGCAGGTTGCAAATTCAAAATAATTTTTATCTGCATCTAGCTCTGAAAAAATATTTGGGCTTCGGTTTGTAGCAGTGTGTGGGACTTGTTCTATTAGTCCATCTATACTGACCTCCATCAGGTTGCAAATTCAATATAATTTTTTTCTGCATCTAGCTCTGAAAAAAAATTTCGGCTTCTAGCAGTGTGTGGGACTTGTTCTATTAGTCCATCTATACTAACCTCCAGCAGGTTGCAAATTCAATCTAATTTTTTTCTGCATCTAGCTCTGAAAAAATATTTCGGCTTGTAGCAGTGTGTGGGACTTGTTCTATTAGTCCATCTATACTAACCTCCATCAGGTTGCAAATTCAATATAATTTTTTTCTGCATCTAGCTCTGAAAAAATATTTGGGCTTCTAGCAGTGTGTGGGACTTGTTTTATTAGTCCATTTATACCAACCTCCAGCAGGTTGCAAATTCAATCTAAATTTTTTCTGCATCTAGCTCTGAAAAAATTTTCGGCTTCTGGCAGTGTGTGAGACTTGGTCTATTAGTCCATCTATACTGACCTCCATCAGGTTGCAAATTAAAAATAATTTTTTTCTTCATCTAGCTCTGAAAAAATATTTGGGCATCTAGCAGTGTGTGGGACTAGTTGTATTAGTCCATCTATAATGACCTCCATCAGGTTGCAAATTGAATATAATTTTTTTCTGCATCTAGCTCTGAAAAAATATTTGGGCTTCTAGAAGTGTGTGGGACTTGGTCTATTAGTCCATCTATACTGACCTCCATCAGGTTACAAATTAAAAATATTTTTTTTCTACATCTAGCTCTGAAAAAATATTTGGGCTTCTTGCAGTGTGTGGGACTTGGTCTATTAGTCCATCTATACTGACCTCCATCAGGTTGCAAATTCAATATAATTTTTATCTGCATCTAGCTCTGAAAAAATATTTGGGCTTCGGTTTGTAGCAGTGTGTGGGACTTGTTCTATTAGTCCATCTATACTGACCTCCATCAGGTTGCAAATTCAATATAATTTTTTTCTGCATCTAGCTCTGAAAAAGTATTTCGGCTTCTAGCAGTGTGTGGGACTTGGTCTATTAGTCCATCTATACTGACCTCCATCAGGTTGCAAATTAAAAATAATTTTTTTCTTCATCTAGCACTGAAAAAATATTTGGGCTTCTAGCAGTGTGTGGGACTTGTTCTATTAGTCCATCTATAGTAACCTCCAGCAGGTTGCAAATTCAATCTAAATTTTTTCTGCATCTAGCTCTGAAAAGATTTTCGGCTTCTAGCAGTGTGTGGGACTTGTTCTATTAGTCCATCTATACTAAGCTCCAGCACGTTGCAAATTCAAAATAATTTTTATCTGCATCTAGCTCTGAAAAAATATTTGGGCTTCGGTTTGTAGCAGTGTGTGGGACTTGTTCTATTAGTCCATCTATACTGACCTCCATCAGGTTGCAAATTCAATATAATTTTTTTCTGCATCTAGCTCTGAAAAAATATTTCGGCTTCTAGCAGTGTGTGGGACTTGTTCTATTAGTCCATCTATACTAACCTCCAGCAGGTTGCAAATTCTATCTAATCTTTTTCTGCATCTAGCTCTGAAAAAATATTTCGGCTTGTAGCAGTGTGTGGGACTTGTTCTATTAGTCCATCTATACTAACCTCCATCAGGTTGCAAATTCAATATAATTTTTTTCTGCATCTAGCTCTGAAAAACTATTTCGGCTTCTAGCAGTGTGTGAGACTTGTTCTATTAGTCCATCTATACTAACCTCCATCAGGTTGCAAATTCAATATAATTTTTTTCTGCATCTAGCTCTGAAAAAATATTTGGGCTTCTAGCAGTGTGTGGGACTTGTTCTATTAGTCCATCTATACTAACCTCCAGCAGGTTGCAAATTCAATCTAATCTTTTTCTGCATCTAGCTCTGAAAAAATTTTCGGCTTCTAGCAGTGTGTGGGACTTGTTCTATTAGTCCATCTATACTAACCTCCAGCAGGTTGCAAATTCAAAATAATTTTTATCTGCATCTAGCTCTGAAAAAATATTTGGGCTTCGGTTTGTAGCAGTGTGTGGGACTTGTTCTATTAGTCCATCTATACTGACCTCCATCAGGTTGCAAATTCAATATAATTTTTTTCTGCATCTAGCTCTGAAAAAAAATTTCGGCTTCTAGCAGTGTGTGGGACTAGTTGTATTAGTCCATCTATAATGACCTCCATCAGGTTGCAAATTGAATATAATTTTTTTCTGCATCTAGCTCTGAAAAAATATTTGGGCTTCTAGAAGTGTGTGGGACTTGGTCTATTAGTCCATCTATACTGACCTCCATCAGGTTACAAATTAAAAATATTTTTTTTCTACATCTAGCTCTGAAAAAATATTTGGGCTTCTTGCAGTGTGTGGGACTTGGTCTATTAGTCCATCTATACTGACCTCCATGAGGTTGCAAATTCAATATAATTTTTATCTGCATCTAGCTCTGAAAAAATATTTGGGCTTCGGTTTGTAGCAGTGTGTGGGACTTGTTCTATTAGTCCATCTATACTGACCTCCATCAGGTTGCAAATTCAATATAATTTTTTTCTGCATCTAGCTCTGAAAAAATATTTCGGCTTCTAGCAGTGTGTGGGACTTCTTCTATTAGTCCATCTATACTAACCTCCATCAGGTTGCAAATTCAATATAATTTTTTTCTGCATCTAGCTCTGAAAAACTATTTCGGCTTCTAGCAGTGTGTGGGACTTGGTCTATTAGTCCATCTATACTGACCTCCATCAGGTTGCAAATGAAAAATAATTTTTTTCTTCATCTAGCACTGAAAAAATATTTGGGCTTCTAGCAGTGTGTGGGACTTGTTCTATTAGTCCATCTATACTAACCTCCAGCAGGTTGCAAATTCAATCTAAATTTTTTCTGCATCTAGCTCTGAAAAGATTTTTGGCTTCTAGCAGTGTGTGGGACTTGTTCTATTAGTCCATCTATACTAAGCTCCAGCAGGTTGCAAATTCAAAATAATTTTTATCTGCATCTAGCTCTGAAAAAATATTTGGGCTTCGGTTTGTAGCAGTGTGTGGGACTTGTTCTATTAGTCCATCTATACTGACCTCCATCAGGTTCCAAATTCAATATAATTTTTTTCTGCATCTAGCTCTGAAAAAATATTTCGGCTTCTAGCAGTGTGTGGGACTTGTTCTATTAGTCCATCTATACTAACCTCCAGCAGGTTGCAAATTCAATCTACTTTTTTTCTGCATCTAGCTCTGAAAAAATATTTCGGCTTGTAGCAGTGTGTGGGACTTGTTCTATTAGTCCATCTATACTAACCTCCATCAGGTTGCAAATTCAATATAATTTTTTTCTGCATCTAGCTCTGAAAAACTATTTCGGCTTCTAGCAGTGTGTGGGACTTGTTCTATTAGTCCATCTATACTAACCTCCATCAGGTTGCAAATTCAATATAATTTTTTTCTGCATCTAGCTCTGAAAAAATATTTGGGCTTCTAGCAGTGTGTGGGACTTGTTCTATTAGTCCATCTATACTAACCTCCAGCAGGTTGCAAATTCAATCTAAATTTTTTCTGCATCTAGCTCTGAAAAATTTTTCGGCTTCTAGCAGTGTGTGGGACTTGTTCTATTAGTCCATCTATACTAACCTCCAGCAGGTTGCAAATTCAAAATAATTTTTATCTGCATCTAGCTCTGAAAAAATATTTGGGCTTCGGTTTGTAGCAGTGTGTGGGACTTGTTCTATTAGTCCATCTATACTGACCTCCATCAGGTTGCAAATTCAATATAATTTTTTTCTGCATCTAGCTCTGAAAAAAATTTCGGCTTCTAGCAGTGTGTGGGACTTGTTGTATTAGTCCATCTATAATGACCTCCATCAGGTTGCAAATTGAATATAATTTTTTTCTGCATCTAGCTCTGAAAAAATATTTGGGCTTCTAGAAGTGTGTGGGACTTGGTCTATTAGTCCATCTATACTGACCTCCATCAGGTTACAAATTAAAAATATTTTTTTTCTACATCTAGCTCTGAAAAAATATTTGGGCTTCTTGCAGTGTGTGGGACTTGGTCTATTCGTCCATCTATACTGACCTCCATCAGGTTGCAAATTCAATATAATTTTTATCTGCATCTAGCTCTGAAAAAATATTTGGGCTTCGGTTTGTAGCAGTGTGTGGGACTTGTTCTATTAGTCCATCTATACTGACCTCCATCAGGTTACAAATTAAAAATATTTTTTTTCTACATCTAGCTCTGAAAAAATATTTGGGCTTCTTGCAGTGTGTGGGACTTGGTCTATTCGTCCATCTATACTGACCTCCATCAGGTTGCAAATTCAATATAATTTTTATCTGCATCTAGCTCTGAAAAAATATTTGGGCTTCGGTTTGTAGCAGTGTGTGGGACTTGTTCTATTAGTCCATCTATACTGACCTCCATCAGGTTGCAAATTCAATATAATTTTTTTCTGTATCTAGCTCTGAAAAAATATTTCGGCTTCTAGCAGTGTGTGGGACTTCTTCTATTAGTCCATCTATACTAACCTCCATCAGGTTGCAAATTCAATATAATTTTTTTCTGCATCTAGCTCTGAAAAACTATTTCGGCTTCTAGCAGTGTGTGGGACTTGGTCTATTAGTCCATCTATACTGACCTCCATCAGGTTGCAAATTAAAAATAATTTTTTTCTTCATCTAGCACTGAAAAAATATTTGGGCTTCTAGCAGTGTGTGGGACTTGTTCTATTAGTCCATCTATACTAACCTCCAGCAGGTTGCAAATTCAATCTAAATTTTTTCTGCATCTAGCTCTGAAAAGATTTTCGGCTTCTAGCAGTGTGTGGGACTTGTTCTATTAGTCCATCTATACTAAGCTCCAGCAGGTTGCAAATTCAAAATAATTTTTATCTGCATCTAGCTCTGAAAAAATATTTGGGCTTCGGTTTGTAGCAGTGTGTGGGACTTGTTCTATTAGTCCATCTATACTGACCTCCATCAGGTTGCAAATTCAATATAATTTTTTTCTGCATCTAGCTCTGAAAAAATATTTCGGCTTCTAGCAGTGTGTGGGACTTGTTCTATTAGTCCATCTATACTAACCTCCAGCAGGTTGCAAATTCAATCTAATTTTTTTCTGCATCTAGCTCTGAAAAAATATTTCGGCTTGTAGCAGTGTGTGGGACTTGTTCTATTAGTCCATCTATACTAACCTCCATCAGGTTGCAAATTCAATATAATTTTTTTCTGCATCTAGCTCTGAAAAACTATTTCGGCTTCTAGCAGTGTGTGGGACTTGTTCTATTAGTCCATCTATACTAACCTCCATCAGGTTGCAAATTCAATATAATTTTTTTCTGCATCTAGCTCTGAAAAAATATTTGGGCTTCTAGCAGTGTGTGGGACTTGTTCTATTAGTCCATCTATACTAACCTCAGCAGGCTGCAAATTCAAAATAATTTTTATCTGCATCTAACCATGCCAATACTTTTGGGCTAATACCACAGTTTGGCCACTCAGCTCTGCTCGGCTCCCATCCATTGTTTTTTGTGCAAACAACTCCAGAGTTGTGAATTAGTTAACCACCAAAATGAGTGGAAAAAGGCCTGCTGCTGGTGGAAAGGGGAATCGGCGTGTTGGGAAGGGAAAAAAAGGTTGTGCCCGTGGAGTAGGTGTTAAAGCAACAGTAACATCTGCAGAAGAAAGACCATCTTCCAGCCAAACTAAGATGTCTCCTTCTTATAGTGGACAATGTGATAAGATCCCTTTCTTTCTGCCACGCCAATCGCTACAAATTCCAGATGAGGCACAAAAACTGCAGGTGCTTCAACGGATATCAAGTGCTCCTTTAAGTGGGCTCTCCTCCACCTCAACTTCAACATCACAAATACTCCAGTCCTCAGAGGTGTCACCCCAATCGCACTTGCTTCCTCACAGCTCCCAAGTCTCCAGCTGCCCGTCTGAGTATGGGGTAGAACAGATGGTTGAGTCTGCAGAGCTGTTTACTCATACTATAGCCTGGGAATCAGAGGTCTGCTCCAGAGCTTCTGTGAATCCAGACGAGGAAATGATCTGCACTGATGCCCAGAATCTTTATGAGTCGGATCCAGGACCAGACGCAGAAGGTTCGGACCATAATGTATCAAAAAGGAATAGTCGGCACTCCGTATAGCTAGGGTGGTGCACGTGGAAAACAATGTCTGTAGGAAAAGAAAATCCCGGCACTCACGTGTTGATAATCAGTTGATTTATTCCACAACTCACACAAGACGTTTCAGCCTGTCCAAGGCTTTTTTCAATTGTGGTTAAATACATTCAGTCAAAATATTTATAAACAAATCCCCAGAAATGACATAATTCTCATTAACATAAAAAAAGAGTAGACCAATAAAAAAATTATATATAACAGAATTTACAACAACATACAAAAAATTAAGCAATAATAAACTCAAGTTGCACAATGAAAAAGAACAAGTGAATTCATATATTTAAATGATCCCCAATTACACAAAGACCATATACATCGTAGATTGTAAAATTTATTGCATGCATATACCACATTATATCTTTATTTCTCCACATTCTTTTAGCTAAAAATATATAACATTTCATAGTTTTTCCAGAAAAAATCCTTAATGTTTTTAGGATTTTTTAATATTTCCCATGGAATCAAATATATCAATGACAAGTAAATTCATATATATAAATAATCTCCAACCAAATATGAGAATATAAATCCCAAAACATAGATTACATTTCATAAATGTATCAAAGATATTGCCATCTAAATTTCTCAATGTTCTTTTTATTAAACACATTCTACATTATATCATTTTTCTGGAAAAAAAAATTCTTGATATTTCTAGATTTTTTCAAAAAGATTTTTTATTAGAACAATACTGTTTATTACATTTGTGTATACAACTGATTCCTCATGAACAGCCTGTAACAAGTGACTAAATCTATCTTTTATTCTCTTGCCCTTTATAATTCTATTAATAAATACCTTATAAAGAGATCAGTATACTGCCATATTCCCATAGATCCCAATTCACATAGTAGAAAAAATTCATCATATTATTTCTATATCACTTTATATCTCATTATAAATTGTAACTACATATAAAGCTACTACTGAAAGAACAATCACAAACATACGGGAATAGAGAACATCTATGTCCTAAGTGATTCTCACCTCCCCCAGATCGTTGTCTGAGATAAAAGTGACTTTTTAAATTTATCCTTTGTTATCCTCTATTCCCTAAATTAGACCTTATTTATTTCGTTAAATGTGACAGTATAATTAACTGTCCACCCGTGATTCCTAGAAATACATAGGGAAGCCGTCCGGCTTACATCATGTCTTATCTCCGCATTCAATCTTATTTAACCCGACAAAATGTGGCAAGTACAATATGCATCCCATTTATTCCTATGCAGATACTTCAGGATTTCATCGCATCTGAGATGTCTAGAAAGAGAAATAGGATGTATATATTACTCATTATCCTAATCACATAATACCACTAACATCATATTCTCGATTTAGGCCATTTGGATATAAAGTTCCCAAAGTATAAATCCAAAAGGATTCTCTACGTAAAAGGATTTTTTTGATACTGCCTCCTCTTCTAGGTGTATCTATTTGTTCTAACACCTGATATTTCAATTGGGCTATTGAATGTCCTTTTTCCTTAAAATGTAATGGAAGGGGAAGCGAAGTATCTCCACACCTGATAGTGGATTTATGTTTATTAACCCGTGTTCCTACTGACTGCATTGTTTCTCCAATATATGAAAAACCTCACGGACATTTTATCTGATAAACCACATTTGTAGATTTACACGTGTAGAAGCCCTTAATATTAAATCTTTTACCTGTCCTAGGATGACTAAAATATTCCCCCTTAATTACATTACTACATTGAGCACAATTCAGACAGGGATATATTCCTTTATTTTTTGTTGTAAGAAAAGTTTGTCTTGGAATTATTGCATCGCTCCCAACATCCGCCCATATTAGTTTATCCTTCACATTGGGCAATCTCTTGTTACAGATAAGGGGAGGTATATTAAATTCCATCACATTTGTATATGCCTGCCCTAGAATATGCCAATATTTCTTTATAATCTGATCTACTTTTAAATTGACCGGATGATATTCTCTCACAAAGCATATACGTGATTCATCCCTTCTACGTGTTTTTTCATCAGTAACCACCTCTCTTAATGCCCCATCTAGAATACGTTGAGGATAGTCTCTCAATCTAAAATTTTCACACTTTTCTTCAATTCTTTTTGAACAGATGGAGGGGTTGGTAACAATCCTAGTCACTCGCTGAAACTGTGATTTGGGGATAGCCTTTTTAACAGAATATGGGTGTGCACTCCTAAAATGTAAGATACTATTCCTGTCCGTATCTTTTTTATATAAATCTGTCTCAAAGTCCCCTTTCTCATTCCTAAAAACCATAGTGTCCAAAAAATTTATCCTCTCAGTGCTAAATGAAATGGTAAATTTTAGTTCACTCCATACACTATTCAAATCATCATAGAATGTCATTAGGGTTTCTTGTGGCCCCTCCCATACGCAAAAAAATGTCATCTATGAACCTAAACCAGGCTCTCCCATGTATCTTGAATAGAGGATGTTCATAGACATAATGCTCCTCAAAAATGACATATATGTATTTGCGTATGGGGGGGCCACATTCGCACCCATTGCCAATCCCCTCTTCTGCTTGTAATATACATCTTGGAATAAAAAATAGTTCTCATACAGAACCACCCTTAGTAACTCCATCACTATATCTCTTTGAACCCCTGGAAATTCATTAATCTCAAGAAGCCACCTCACTGCGTTTAATCCTTTTTCATGTTCTATTGATGTATATAAACTTGTAACATCTATTGTGGTAATGATGGCATCTGCAGATATATTATGAATAGTTTTAATTTTTTTCAAAAAATCTCCTGTATCTAATAAAAAAGATTTATTTTTCTTTACTAGAGGGGTCAAAATGTGTTCCAATGTTATAGATAGAGGGGATAATACTGACTCTGTGGACGCCACAATTGGTCTGCCTGGAGGATCAATTAAAGTTTTATGCACTTTCGGTAATATGTAAAACACTGGGGTGATAGGATCATCTTTAATCAAAAAATCAGCCAACTTTGAATCAATATTACCCCCTAATTTATATCTATCTATCATTATCTCAATTTTCCTTTGTATATCTTTCAATGGGTTCCCTTTTAATGGTTGATAAGTTGTAGAATCTGATAATTGTCTCATTATCTCCCCAATATATCTCTCCCTATCCATTATTACAATTGATCCCCCTTTGTCAGCGGGCTTTATCTCTATTGTCTTATCATCCTGTAAAAGTTTAAGGGCTTCTCTTTCTTTCATGGTTAGATTACTACTATAAGAAAAACCTCCTAGTTGTATCCGATTCAATAGAGATTCAACTTCTCTCGTAACAAAGCTAATATATGTTTCTGTCGGGTGATAAATCTTAGGTGGCGAAAAACTGCTCTTAATTCTCAAATTTAAATCTGCTAACTTCAAACACTCCTCCTTATCTACAACAGATCTAACTGGTGTCGGTGGTGGTATAGTGGAGAAATGTGTTTTTAACCTTACATTTCTAAAGAAACGATTTAAGTCCAGATCTAATTGAAAACCATTAAGTTTAGACATAACACCAAAAGATAAACCTTTCTGTAGCAGTTCTATTTGTGACGGTTGTAAAGTCTTAGAGGAAATATTAATAACTAGCATGTCCTTAGTACCTGCGACCTTGTTGTCATTGCTGGAGTAGTTCCTCCTGTGATGACGACTGGCTCTCCTCGATTTCTTCTGAAATGTCGTCCTCTTCCTCTCCTGAAAAAAGGGCGTTGTGGGTTCCAAGATCCTGAAGTATCACTCCCAGAATCCGAAGAATATTGACTGCTGCGGAAAAAAGTTCTGGAGTATTTTTCATAACCAAAAGCCGGGTCCCGCCACTTATAGACCTTATTCATAAGATAATCCTCTGGGTCTCTAGCAAACTTTCGGCGTTTTCTTTCCTGTAGATCCTTACGAAAATTATCCATGGAGATATTCAGAGAGTCTTTCAGGGCAGTCAATTCATCCACTTTTAAGCAAGTACTCAATTGAGTCTCAATATTATTAATTTCAGTCCCCAAATCAGTAATAGCTTTTTGTAACCTATCAATTGTCAGGAGAATTAAGTCCAGCGAACACTTATTTATAATCTGTTCAAATCCGTCACAAAAAGCCAAATCGTCTGAGAAAAGAGTTGGGCGTAGGTGCACTCTCAACCCTCGTGGTATTCGTTTCTCCTTGTAGTATTCAGTTAATGTTGCTGCATGGAGTTCATAAGAAACCAGCCTTTTCATCTCTTTTTCCAGATCTCGTCTTTTAAATTCACTTGTAGGTATCTTAAGAAATTCTGTCGAGATTGTGGATAACGAAATAATCTTTGCAGCCTCCTCTTCATTAAAGGTTTTGCTTACCGCTGCCATCAGGAAAGACGTGTGCTCGTACTTCAAACGATCAGTATCAAAAAGGAATAGTCGGCACTCCGTATAGCTAGGGTGGTGCACGTGGAAAACAATGTCTGTAGGAAAAGAAAATCCCGGCACTCACGTGTTGATAATCAGTTGATTTATTCCACAACTCACACAAGACGTTTCAGCCTGTCCAAGGCTTTTTTCAATTGTGGTTAAATACATTCAGTCAAAATATTTATAAACAAATCCCCGGAAATGACATAATTCTCATTAACATAAAAAAAGAGTAGACCAATAAAAAAATTATATATAACAGAATTTACAACAACATACAAAAAATTAAGCAATAATAAACTCAAGTTGCACAATGAAAAAGAACAAGTGAATTCATATATTTAAATAATCCCCAAATACACAAATACCATATACATCGTAGATTGCAAAATTTATTGCATGCATATGACGCGCCCCCTGGGCCAGTGCTGTTTGGGGGATACCCGGAGCCGGATCAGATGGGGGTTGTAGTCTCCGAGTGGCGGTGACCCGGTCCGTGCCCAGGGTGTCAAGCTCAGTGTGTGGCAGTCCTACAGATGTTGCTGGATGTTCTTTAGTGTCGACTACGCCACCCGTTGATTTGCGGTCAATACGGCCGCCGCTGCAGCAGGGTCCGCTGAGGCTGGTGGTGTGTGTGCAGCTTCTGATAGTATAACCCCCAACGGGAGGGGTATAGCCTCAGGGGGTCAGTTGTGGAGGATGGTGGTTGTGAAGGTGCAGGATGAATCAGCAAGAAGACTCAGAGTCGGGCTGTGCAGTTCAGGGGTTTTTACTTACGGGTGTTCTTATGGTCACTCTGGCCTGAAGCGACCACCCGAGCCGTGCTGCGTCCACCAGGTCCTGGACTCGGCCAACCCCCAAGTAATTCTGGAGCGTGGTCCTGAGCTCCTGTCTGACTTTCCCTCTCTTCTGGCCGTTCTCACCAGGGATCCACCTATATCCGGCTCCCTCGGGTCTCTTGGTGGGTACACCTCCTCTGGGTTCCCTGACCCTATACTTGGTCTGCCTTCCTGGTGGATTTGGTGAGGGTCGTGGCAGATCCTGCCCACGACCTCCGGTCTCTGGCTAAGGTGTGATTTTCTCTCTGCCAGCTTGGGATCTGGTACCCTAGGTGCCAACCCTTCACCCTGTTGCTTGTATTCTGGGGTCTTGGAGTTCCTTCTCCTTCTCTCTGGGTCCTTCTGACTCCTCTCTCTCTCTTGGCCTTGGAGCTGGGCCCAGCCGGAACCACAACTCCCTGTCAGCCCTTCTGGCTGAGCTTCTCTGCTCTGCTCCTCAGGTTACACTCTGACAGACTGACCCTGATCCAAGATGATGCCCACCTTATATACTCCCTCTATGTGTGAGCTCAGGTGACCAGCACCCAATGAGCTCCTAGCCTTACCCAGACTGCTCCCCCTATCTGCCCCTACACTACTGGGATGTTCCACCCCCCTCCCACTCCAGCCAGGGACAGACACTATCGTACCTGCACATAAACTGGTGGGAGTACCGTCGATCTGTCCCCCGGAAATGGGATGTATGTAGTGTATGCAGCCTACTGAGCTCAGTTCCACACTCCATCCTTACCCGGGAGTGGAATACCACACCTCTGGCTTGAGGTGTAATACCCCTGTAGCAGCCGAATCCTCAGGGTGCTACATTCCCCCCTGGTAAATCACAGCACGTCCTCGGGCTGTAAAAGAATAAAAACATCCACAAACATACAATTTTTTTTCATAAAACATAAACATATAAAACAATATATATACTATCAGCATAAAACTTTTTCATATAATCATTTTTCATAAATAACACTCTTGTTCCTCCGGCCACGGTGCAACTTGTGACCGGGTAAAGTGCGACAGTCTCTTCAAGAAAAAACAACAGTTTCCTATAAAACCGGTAGGGGGCGCCTTAGAAAGCGCAACTATATACAAGGGAAGGTGGCCGCTCTCAGTCCTCGGCCAGTGGGATTAGGGATGGCTGCTCACAGTCCTCAGCCTGTGGGGAGATGGGACACACTGGAACAGTTCACACTTGTCCCAACGGGGAACATATTTAAATTAGCAGCTTGGCATATACCCTGACGGGTAACTATGTACAGTCCCTTTACCGTACTTTAATGACGGCGTACTCCTGCTCCTCCTTCAGACCCGTCCGGGTCCTCTTGCTCCTCCTCACACCGCAGCTCCTCCTCCGTCAGGCGATGCACATGGAGGGCGTAGGGTCCTTTGGCACACTTGTGCCGGGTGAACGTGACCTCGTCCCCTACGTACAGGTCACGACCTCTGTGTCCCTCCGGCAGATGGCTTTCTACGTCTCTGCGGGTTACAAAGACATCGCCGGGGGTATGATGGTCTCTTATGAAGCCCCACCCATGCTGCAGGTTGAATTTAATCACAGTCCCGGTGGTACGGGGACCATGAGCTGCACGGGGGTTCCTCCTGGTCCGGCTCTTCTGCCCTGCGCTCTGTTCCTGCAGCCGCTGCTCACGGATCCGCCTCTCTTTCCGCTCTTGCTCGAAGGCTGCCAACTGCTGGCGGCAGCACTCCACTCGCTCTGCTGTGGCTGCCCGCGTTTCTTGAGTGAACCCCATGAGGTCTCCTCCGGTGGGGTCCCACTCGAATTGTGCTTCTTCTAGCGGGAGCGGGGTTCTCCTGACGGGCTTCGGAGCCGGAATCAGGGGCTCGCCCAGGGGCCTTGCTCTTTGGAGTTCCAGTTGGTAGTACTCCTGGGGCCATACAAAGGGCTGCCCATCCGGGCACGTGTGCTGGGCAAATAGATCTTCGCCCAGGTGCGGCACTCGAGATGTTGAGGGCGCGTTGATGGTAGCGGCGCCCGGGTTGACCAGGCCTTGCGACCAAGCTTGGGGCACCCTAAAGGTAAAGGGCACCGTAAGGACGGCGGCGCCCGGGGGTACTCGGCCCTGCGACCGGGCCGGTGGCTCCGCGGAGGTAGGGGGCGCTGTTGGAATTGCGGCGCCCGGAGGTACTAGACCTTGCGACCAGGCCGTTGGTATTTCCTGTTTGGTCGCGCTCAGGGTCGAGGCGTGTGACGTCACAGGGGTCGCGGCCGCGGCTTCTGCTTGAGGCCTAGTCCGGCACGGTGACGATGCAGCGACGGGCACGGCAGGGGGAATTTCGGGCTCTGCGACGGGGAGCTGGGACAGGTACACGGTTTCTCGGCTCGGGGTAGAGACGTCCCCTTTACCTGCCTCCGTCCGTTCAGCTCCCTCCTCGGCGCCGTCTCCGGCCTTCACTCCTCCTGCACCATCCTCAGAGGCGGTCTGTCTCCTCGTCTCGGGTGGCGTGCTCCGCTGACGGGTTCCGGTCTGCTGGGCCATCTCACGGCTCCATTCCGTCAGCGTGTCTTGCTGCACCTGGGCCATCCTCCGTGCGAGGCCCTCCAGCGCGGTCTGTGCACACTCCCGGTCTCGGGGGAGCTGTGCTAGGATCTCCACTAAGCCTAGTGGGGTTGTTGCTTGCAGCAGGCTCCTGACCACTGGGTCGGTGCTGCCTGTCTCTCCCTCCATCTCCGGGTACGCTTTCTCTGGACTCCTCTCCAGACTTCTTGTCTCCGGGTGCGCTCTCTCCAGACTCCTCCAGGCTGCACCCATCTTCGCTGTTTTGTTCCGTCTCCGCCCACTTTGAGGGTGGTCCCGGGGCAACTTAGTGATTGTCAGTTCCAGGGGCAGTTCTCTTACGCTGATGGACACTTCCAGCATCACAGTCTCTGTTGGTGGGCGCGGTTTCCGCTTTTGGCGCCATTCTTCGACCTGGCCCACGATGGGAGGTGGCCTCTTGCCACCCTCTGGCACGCCCATAATGGCGTCCGCTCTTCCAAGGCGGGAAATCTTTGGAAATGGCGGGAAAAAGCTGCAAATGGCGGACAACCGGCGGGAAACGACCTGTGATGGGGTCCGTTGGCGGGGACCCTCCGGAACCGGCGGGAGACTTCTTTTTGAGGTAACGGTGAACTTTTCTTCAGGCACGCAGTACCCGGTTGTTGCGGGCACGTAATCATGCCGACTACGCCAAAGTTGACGCGCCCCCTGGGCCAGTGCTGTTTGGGGGATACCCGGAGCCGGATCAGATGGGGGTTGTAGTCTCCGAGTGGCGGTGACCCGGTCCGTGCCCAGGGTGTCAAGCTCAGTGTGTGGCAGTCCTACAGATGTTGCTGGATGTTCTTTAGTGTCGACTACGCCACCCGTTGATTTGCGGTCAATACGGCCGCCGCTGCAGCAGGGTCCGCTGAGGCTGGTGGTGTGTGTGCAGCTTCTGATAGTATAACCCCCAACGGGAGGGGTATAGCCTCAGGGGGTCAGTTGTGGAGGATGGTGGTTGTGAAGGTGCAGGATGAATCAGCAAGAAGACTCAGAGTCGGGCTGTGCAGTTCAGGGGTTTTTACTTACGGGTGTTCTTATGGTCACTCTGGCCTGAAGCGACCACCCGAGCCGTGCTGCGTCCACCAGGTCCTGGACTCGGCCAACCCCCAAGTAATTCTGGAGCGTGGTCCTGAGCTCCTGTCTGACTTTCCCTCTCTTCTGGCCGTTCTCACCAGGGATCCACCTATATCTGGCTCCCTCGGGTCTCTTGGTGGGTACACCTCCTCTGGGTTCCCTGACCCTATACTTGGTCTGCCTTCCTGGTGGATTTGGTGAGGGTCGTGGCAGATCCTGCCCACGACCTCCGGTCTCTGGCTAAGGTGTGCTTTTCTCTCTGCCAGCTTGGGATCCGGTACCCTAGGTGCCAACCCTTCACCCTGTTGCTTGTATTCTGGGGTCTTGGGGTTCCTTCTCCTTCTCTTTGGGTCCTTCTGACTCCTCTCTCTCTCTTGGCCTTGGAGCTGGGCCCAGCCGGAACCACAACTCCCTGTCAGCCCTTCTGGCTGAGCTTCTCTGCTCTGCTCCTCAGGTTACACTCTGACAGACTGACCCTGATCCAAGATGGTGCCCACCTTATATACTCCCTCTATGTGTGAGCTCAGGTGACCAGCACCCAATGAGCTCCTAGCCTTACCCAGACTGCTCCCCCTATCTGCCCCTACACTACTGGGATGTTCCACCCCCCTCCCACTCCAGCCAGGGACAGACACTATCGTAACTGCACATAAACTGGTGGGAGTACCGTCGATCTGTCCCCCGGAAATGGGATGTATGTAGTGTATGCAGCCTACTGAGCTCAGTTCCACACTCCATCCTTACCCGGGAGTGGAATACCACACCTCTGGCTTGAGGTGTAATACCCCTGTAGCAGCCGAATCCTCAGGGTGCTACACATATACCACATTATATCTTTATTTCTCCACATTCTTTTAGCTAAAAATATATAACATTTCATAGTTTTTCCAGAAAAAATCCTTAATGTTTTTAAGATGAATCACGTATATGCTTTGTGAGAGAATATCATCCGGTCAATTTAAAAGTAGATCAGATTATAAAGAAATATTGGCATATTCTAGGGCAGGCATATCCAAATGTGATGGAATTTAATATACCTCCCCTTATCTGTAACAAGAGATTGCCCAATGTGAAGGATAAACTAATACGGGCAGATGTTGGGAGCGATGCAATAATTCCAAGACAAACTTTTCTTACAACAAAAAATAAAGGAACATATCCCTGTCTGAATTGTGCTCAATGTAGTAATGTAATTAAGGGGGAATATTTTAGTCATCCTAGGACAGGTAAAAGATTTAATATTAAGGGCTTCTACACGTGTAAATCTACAAATGTGGTTTATCAGATAAAATGTCCGTGTGGTTTTTCATATATTGGAGAAACAATGCAGTCAGTAGGAACATGGGTTAATAAACATAAATCCACTATCAGGTGTGGAGATACTTCGCTTCCCCTTCCATTACATTTTAAGGAAAAAGGACATTCAATAGCCCAATTGAAATATCAGGTGTTAGAACAAATAGATACACCTAGAAGAGGAGGCAGTATCAAAAAAATCCTTTTACGTAGAGAAGCCTTTTGGATTTATACTTTGGGAACTTTATATCCAAATGGCCTAAATCGAGAATATGATGTTAGTGGTATTATGTGATTAGGATAATGAGTAATATATACATCCTATTTCTCTTTCTAGACATCTCAGATGCGATGAAATCCTGAAGTATCTGCATAGGAATAAATGGGATGCATATTGTACTTGCCACATTTTGTCGGGTTAAATAAGATTGAATGCGGAGATAAGACATGATGTAAGCCGGACGGCTTCCCTATGTATTTCTAGGAATCACGGGTGGACAGTTAATTATACTGTCACATTTAACGAAATAAATAAGGTTTAATTTAGGGAATAGAGGATAACAAAGGATAAATTTAAAAAGTCACTTTTATCTCAGACAACGATCTGGGGAAGGTGAGGATCACTTAGGACATAGATGTTCTCTATTCCCGTATGTTTGTGATTGTTCTTTCAGTAGTAGCTTTATATGTAGTTACAATTTATAATGAGATATAAAGTGATATAGAAATAATATGATGAATTTTTTCTACTATGTGAATTGGGATCTATGGGAATATGGCAGTATACTGATCTCTTTATAAGGTATTTATTAATAGAATTATAAAGGGCAAGAGAATAAAAGATAGATTTAGTCACTTGTTGCAGGCTGTTCATGAGGAATCAGTTGTATACACAAATGTAATAAACAGTATTGTTCTAATAAAAAATCTTTTTGAAAAAATCTAGAAATATCAAGAATTTTTTTTTTCCAGAAAAATGATATAATGTAGAATGTGTTTAATAAAAAGAACATTTAGAAATTTAGATGGCAATATCTTTGATACATTTATGAAATGTAATCTATGTTTTGGGATTTATATTCTCATATTTGGTTGGAGATTATTTATATATATGAATTTACTTGTCATTGATATATTTGATTCCATGGGAAATATTAAAAAATCCTAAAAACATTAAGGATTTTTTCTGGAAAAACTATGAAATGTTATATATTTTTAGCTAAAAGAATGTGGAGAAATAAAGATATAATGTGGTATATGCATGCAATAAATTTTACAATCTACGATGTATATGGTCTTTGTGTAATTGGGGATTATTTAAATATATGAATTCACTTGTTCTTTTTCATTGTGCAACTTGAGATTATTATTGCTTAATTTTTTGTATGTTGTTGTAAATTCTGTTATATATAATTTTTTTATTGGTCTACTCTTTTTTTATGTTAATGAGAATTATGTCATTTCCGGGGATTTGTTTATAAATATTTTGACTGAATGTATTTAACCACAATTGAAAAAAGCCTTGGACAGGCTGAAACGTCTTGTGTGAGTTGTGGAATAAATCAACTGATTATCAACACGTGAGTGCAGGGATTTTCTTTTCCTACGGACCATAATGTAGACCCTCGTTCACAAACTGTAACTCCTGTTGGTGGAGACAATGAGGAAGACGATGATGAGACTCAAATACCTGATTGGAGCGACAACTTCAGTTCCTTGTCAGGGCAGGAAGAGGTTGGCTCTGAGGACGATGGGTGTGAAAACACACAGGGTGATGATGACGAGGTTGGAGATCCCACTTACTGTCAACCCACAGTCAGCAAAGAGATGAGGTCAGCAGAGGAGGTGGAGGAGGATGCTAGTGATGATGAGGTCAGGTTGCGCCTTCCTGGACGGAGACGTAGTACTGGAAGCACGTCAACAACTGCATCCTCAAAAACACAACTCTGCCTCTGACCACAAATCGTGGTGGCTCTTCAGGTCGCTTGGGTGCTAAGTAGAGATGAGCGTTGTTCGACTCGAACTGTTCGCCAATCTCAAATTCGAGCTGTTTTGGGCGGTGTTCGAGCCGTTCGGCGAACACGAACAATTTGAAAAAAATTCGGCTGTTCGAGGTTATGTTTGTTAACTGTTCGTGCACCAAAATCATAACTGGATTTTTTCTCAGTAATGCTGAAAATTAATGTTAATACGCAGTTTGAGTGTACAGCGGGGCGGGGGAGGGGCAGGGGATGGATCTCTGCAGGAATAATGAAGATCTCCATTTTTTTTTCTCTTTCCCGCATTTACAGTGGGGAGGTGCAATCTGTCAGCCTATCAGCAGAGCACACACGGAGCGAGCTGCTTTTTTAACACAAGCAAGGGCATGTGTCATTGGCAGTGTATGTCACATGTCCTTGCCCTATAAGACCCAGCCATTTTCCCCGTCGCCACCATTTTCTCACTGCTGCAGCTGCGTGTTAGAAGGCACCGCTGTTGCTGTGTGCGCTATACCTTGTTAATTTAAAGCCAATTTTCGCACAAATCTACAGATAGCTTGGGAGTAGGGAAGAGTTGTGATTGCAGTCCTTTTAAGGACTAGGTTACAGCATTTCCTACGACTTTTATCAGGCAGGTCTGTGCTCTTAAATAGATAGGTTGGGAGTAAAGACTAATTGTAATTGCAGTCCTTTTCAGGACTAAGTTACATCAGTTCCTATCAGTTTTTGCCAGGCAGGTCTGTGCCAGTGCTGTGCAAGTTTTTTTCACAACATTTGGCTAAATCTAGCAAAGCTAAACCTTTTTGGCCTATTGCAGAGTGTGTTAGTCAGTGGAGTAGCCTATCTGTGTTGCAAGCTACACCACCTGTGTATAGAATACCAATTTTTTTACAGCACCTAGTGAAGTAAAACCTTTTGGGCACAGCATCATTCTATTAGTCCATGTATACTGACCTCCATCAGGTTGCAAACTGAATATAATTTTTTTCTGCATCTAGCTCTGAAAAAATATTTGGGCTTCTAACAGTGTGTGGGACTTGTTCTATTAGTCCATCTATACTGACCTCCATCAGGTTGCAAATTGAATATAATTTTTTTCTGCATCTAGCTCTGAAAAAATATTTGGGCTTCTAGCAGTGTGTGGGACTTGGTCTATTAGTCCATCTATACTGACCTCCATCAGGTTGCAAATTAAAAATAATTTTTTTCTTCATCTAGCTCTGAAAAAATATTTGGGCTTCTAGCAGTGTGTGGGACTAGTTCTATTAGTCCATTTATACTGACCTCCATCAGGTTGCAAATTGAATATAATTTTTTTCTGCATCTAGATCTGAAAAAATATTTGGGCTTCTAGCAGTGTGTGGGACTTGGTCTATTAGTCCATCTATACTGACCTCCATCAGGTTGCAAATTAAAAATAATTTTTTTCTGCATCTACCTCTGAAAAAATATTTGGGCTTCTAGCAGTGTGTGGGACTTGGTCTATTAGTCCATCTATACTGACCTCCATCAGGTTGCAAATTAAAAATAATTTTTTTCTGCATCTAGCTCTGAAAAAATATTTGGGCTTCTAGCAGTGTGTGGGACTTGGTCTATTAGTCCATCTATACTGACCTCCATCAGGTTGCAAATTCAATATAATTTTTTTCTGCATCTAGCTCTGAAAAAATATTTGGGCTTCTAGCAGTGTGTGGGACTTGGTCTATTAGTCCATCTATACTGACCTCCATCAGGTTGCAAATTCAATATAATTTTTTTCTGCATCTAGCCCTGAAAAAATATTTGGGCTTCCAGCAGTGTGTGGGACTTGGTCTAATAGTCCATCTATACTGACCTACATCAGTTTGCAAATTGAATATAATTTTTTTCTGCATCTAGCTCTGAAAAAATATTTGGGCTTCTAGCAGTGTGTGGGACTTGGTCTATTAGTCCATCTATACTGACCTACATCAGGTTGCAAATTGAATATAATTTTTTTCTTCATCTAGCTCTGAAAAAATATTTGGGCTTCAAGCAGTGTGTGGGACTTGTTCTATTAGTCCATCTATACTGACCTCCATCAGGTTGCAAATTAAAAATATTTTTTTTCTGCATTCAGCTCTGAAAAAATATTTGGGCTTCTAGCAGTGTGTGGGACTTGGTCTATTAGTCCATCTATACTGACCTCCATCAGGTTGCAAATTCAATATAATTTTTTTCTGCATCTAGCTCTGAAAAAATATTTGGGCTTCTAGCAGTGTGTGGGACTTGGTCTATTAGTCCATCTATACTGACCTCCATCAGGTTGCAAATTCAATATAATTTTTTTCTGCATCTAGCCCTGAAAAAATATTTGGGCTTCTAGCAGTGTGTGGGACTTCGTCTATTAGTCCATCTATACTGACCTCCATCAGGTTGCAAATTCAATATAATTTTTTTCTGCATCTAGCTCTGAAAAAATATTTGGGCTTCTAGCAGTGTGTGGGACTTTCTCTATTAGTCCATCTATACTGACCTCCATCAGGTTGCAAATTTAATATAATTTTTTTCTGCATCTAACCCAGCCAATAGTTTTGGACTAATACCACAGTTTGGCGACTCAGCTCTGCTCGTTTCCCATCCATTGTTTTTTTGTGCAAACAACTCCAGAGTTGTGAATTAGTTAACCATCAAAATGAGTGGAAAAAGGCCTGCTGCTGGTGGAAAGGGGAATAGGCGTGTTGGGAAGGGGAAAAAAGGTTGTGTCCGTGGGGTAGGTGTTAAAGCAACAGTAACATCTGCAGAAGAAAGACCATCTTCCAGCCAAACTAAAATGTCTACTTCTTTTAGCGGACAATGTGATAAGATCCCTTTCTTACGGCCACGCCAATCGCTACAAATTCCAGATGAGGCACAAAAACAGCAGGTGCTTCAACGGATATCAAGTGCTCCTTTAAGTGGGCTCTCCTCCACATCAACTTCAACATCACAAATACTCCAGTCCTCAAAGGTGTCACCCCAATCACACTTGCTTCCACACAGCTCCCAAATCTCCAGCTGCCCGTCTGAGTATGAGGTAGAACAGATGGTTGAGTCTGCAGAGCTGTTTACTCATACTATAGCCTGGGAATCAGAGGTCGGCTCCAGCGCTTCTGTGAATCCAGACGAGGAAATGATCTGCACTGATGCTCAGAATCTTTATGAGTCGGATACAGGATCAGACGCTGAAGGTTCTGACCATAATGTAGACCCTCATTCCCAAACTGTAACTCCTGTTGGTGGAGACAATGAGGAAGACGATGATGAGACTCAAATACCTGATTGGAGCGACAACTTTAGTTTTTTGTCAGGGCAGGAACAGGTTGGCTCTGAGAACGACAGGTGTGATAACGCACAGGGTGATGATGATGAGGTTGGAGATCCCACTTACTTTCAACCCACAGTCAGCCAAGAGATGAGGTCAGCAGAGGAGGTGGAGGAGAATGCTAGTGACGACGAGGTCAGGATGCGTTTTCCTGGACAGAGACGTAGTACTGGAAGCACGTCAACAACTGCATCCTCAAACACAACTCTGCCTCTCACCACAAGTCGTGGTGGCTCTTCAGGTCGCATGGGTGCTAAGCCTTGCATAGCCTGGGCATTTTTTTAGATCGATAAAGATGACCCAACTCGTGTTATCTGTAACATTTGTCAGCAAACGCTAAGTAGAGGCCAAAAAATACATAGTTTGAGTACTTCATGCATGAACCGGCACATGGACATGAAGCATAAGTTGCAGTGGGAAGCTCACTGTGCTACAATGCGGCCTAGCCGGCCGGGCCCACCACCATCTGCCATATCTTGTGCATCCGCGGACTCTTCATCCTCTGTGACTGGGGAGACAGCAGTCACACCTGTTTTGGGACGCAGACCTGCCACCTCTTTACCCGCAACAGCCAGCGTGATTGGCAGGTCATCATTTTCTTTTTTAGGTGGTAACACCAGTTGGTGTTGAGCGCTGTCCGACATCGATAGCACCACCTTTGGATCAAGGCAACCTAACATGTCCGCCTGCATCTTCCTCACAGACCGGCAGTTTGCCGGGGACACCCTTATCAACCCCGTCTAAGCACAATAGCCAGCCCTCGGTCCCTCAGATGTGGACAAGTAAAAGACCATTTCCTCCGAGCCATGAGAAAGCTAAGAGGTTGAATTTCACCATCTGCAAGCTCTTGGCTACAGAAATGCTGCCTTTCTGCCTGGTGGACACAGAGGATTTTGGAGACCTTATGTCCATCGCAGTGCCCCAGTACCAGATGCCCAGTCGGCACTACTTCTCAAAGAAAGGTGTGCCTGCGCTCCACCAGCATGTCGCACACAACATCACCGCTTCTTTGAGAAACTCTGTGTGTGACAGGGTGCATTTCACCACAGACACTTGGACGAGTAGGCATGGACAGGGGCATTACATGTCGCTGACTGGGCACTGGGTAACTCTGGTGACAGCAGGACAAGGGGGTGCTGTCCAAGTCTTGCCGTCCCCACGAGTTGTGCGTCAATCCTCTTTATGTCAAAGTTCCTCCACTGCTTCTGCCTCCTCAACCTCCTCTCGGTCCTCCACCTGCACCCAAAGCCTGTCTGGTCATGCCACAAGCTTTCTAACTGCACAGAAGGGATCCTGCACACCTCCTTACTATGCTGGCAGTAGGGCTCAACGTCATCAGGCGGTTTTTACTTTGAATTGTCTGGGAAATATGAGTCACACAGATGAGGAGTTGTGGTCAACTCTGGAGAACCAATTTCATGAATGGTTGTCTCCACTGGACCTGAAACCAGGGAAGGCCGTGTGCGACAATGCTGCAAACCTGGGTGCGGCCCTTCGCCGGGGCAATGTCACACACGTGCCTTGTATGGCTCACGTGTTGAACCTGGTTGTCCAGCAATTTTTAGCCCACTATCCCGGACTAGATGGCCTTCTGCAGAGGGCACGGTCGCTATGTTCTCACTTCCGCCGTTCGCATCCCCCAGCTCAGCGACTTACATCTCTACAGAAGTCGTTGGGCCTGCCACTTCACCGGCTAAAATGCGATGTGCCTACCCGGTGGAATTCAACTCGGCACATGTTGCAGCGACTGTGGTAGCACCGACAAGCCCTGGTGCAATACGCTCTGACGTATAGCCTGGGCCAACGAGATCCAGAGGTGGGACAAATCACGCTGGAGGAGTGGTCTCAGATCAGGGACCTATGCACCCTTCTGCACAGTTTTGAAATGGCGACAAAGATGTTTAGTGCTGACGATGCCATTATCACCATGACTATTCTGGTGATTTGCATGCTGGAGCACATGTTAAACAGAATTCGGAGTCAGGTGGTGGCACAAGAGGAGGTGGAGGAAGTAGAGGAGCAGGAGTTGTATGCGGAAGGCCTAACATCTGCAAGGTCCAGACGGTCGGCAGCACAAAGGCGGCAGGCATGTGAGGGTGGGGGAGATGGTTTTACCAGGGCGCATGGTAGCAGCCAAACTAGTGAGGAAGGTGCAGGAGCCCAGGAAGATGTGGAGGACGAACTGTTGGAAGACTCATCAGATGAGGGAGACCTTGATCACATTTCTGTTGTGCGAGGTTGGGGGGAGAGGACAGAGGAAGGAAGCATGATTGTTACCTCGCCACCAACACAACAGGGACTTGGTGCTCCTGGATGCGCAAGACACATGAGTGCCTTCTTGCTGCACTACCTGCAACATGACCCTCGAATTGTGAGAATTAGAAATAATCCTGACTACTGGGTTGCCACACTGTTAGATCCCCGGTACAAAAGTAAATTTGCAGAAATTATTCCTGCCATAGAAAGGGATGCACGCATGCAGGAGTATCAGCAGAGACTGTTGCAGAATCTTACATGTGCTTTTCCACAAAACACCAGTGGTGCACGTAGTGAATCTCACAGTTCCAACTTGCCAACCGTGGGACCGTCGAGTGTTCAGCACTCAAACCCTAACAGAAACACAGTATCTGCTGGTAACATCAATTTTGCGGAATCATTTCACCACTTTTTTAGCCCATCCTTTGCAAGGCCACAGGAGACAAGAGGTCTGACACATAGCCAACGCCTAGAGACGATGGTACAAGAGTATCTCCAAGTAAACATTGAAGCCATGACTGTGTCACTGGACCCTTGCTCTTTCTGGGCTTCCAATCTGGATAAATGGCCGGAGCTAGCCACTTACGCCTTGGAGATCTTGTCATGCCCCGCAGCCAGCGTTCTGTCTGAACGTGTGTTCAGCGCTGCTGATGGTGTGCTGACAGATAAGCGCACGCGGCTCTCCACTGATAATGTAGACAGACTCACATTCATAAAGATGAACAAATCATGGATCCGAAACGACTTTTCTTCCCCTGTGTCATCCTGGGGAGAGTAAAAGCTTGATGATTGGTTAAAATCACCTCACCAACCGTTTTAAGCTTTCAAATTACTAATCATGTTTATCTGTATCTTGGCTGGAAAATAATTTGGGCTTTGTAGCAGTGTGCAGCACTGATTCTAATAGGCCATCTATACTAAGCTCCACCAGATTTAAAATTACTAATCATGTTTATCTGTATCTTGGCTGGAAAATAATTTGGGCTTTGTAGCAGTGTGCAGTACTGATTATATTATGCCATCTATACTAAGCTCCACCAGATTTAAAATTAATAATAATTTTTAGCTGCATCTAGCCCGGAAAATAATTTTGGGGCTCCGAGATGCGCAAGACACATAAGTGCCTTCTTGCTGCACTACCTGCAACATGACCCTCAGATTGTCAGAATTCGAAGTAATCCTGACTACTGGGTTGCCACACTCTTAGATCCCCCACACTCTTCGATCAACCTTTTCATTTTAATAAAGACCAAAAAAAATGGTCATTTTTGAAATTATAAGCATTAGCAGGTTATGAGAAACTGAAATCAAACAGTTTTCAACTCAAAACTTTATTCTAGGTGATGTTACATTTGTACATAGGACCCCTTGTTCGAAAGGAGCTTCTGAACTCTCTCGTCCATTGAATTTGTCAGGTTTTGGATGGTTTCTGCTTCAATTGTTTTGCATGAGGACAGAATACCCTCCCAGAGCTGTTGCTTAGATGTGAACTGCCTCCCGCCATCATAGACACTCCTTTTGATGATGCTCCAGAGGTTCTGAATGGGGTAGAGGTCAGGGGAGCATGGGGGTCACACCATAAGTTTGTCCATGTTTATGCCCATATCAGCCAGAGATGCAGATGTGTTATGTGCAGCATGAGACGGTGCATTATCATGCATAAAAATGATCTTGCTGTGGAATACACGGTTCTTCTTCTTGAACCATGGCAGGAAGTGCTGTTTGAGAAACTCCACATACATTATGGAGTTCATCTTTACGCCTTCAGGGATCCTAAAGGGCCGACAATCTCTCTCCCCATGATTCCAGCCCAAAACATTACTCCACCTCCTCCTTGTTGGCGCTGTAGCCGTGTTTGCATGGGGTGTCCATCAACCAGCCATCCTCCACTCCAACCATCTGGACCATCGAGCGTTGCACGGCACTCATCCGTGAACAAAACAGTTTTGAAATCAGTCTTCATGTAATGTTTGGCCCACTGGAGCCGTTTCTGCTTGTGTGAAGTGGATAGAGGAGGTCGACAGGATGGCGTACGCACAGCTGCAAACCTCTGAAGGACCCTGCATCTTGTTGTTCGGAGGACGTTGGAGGCACCAGCAGCTTCAAAAACTTGTCTGCTGCTATGACAAGGCTTTTTTGCCGCTGCGCTTTTAACCTGACGTAGTTGCCTGTAGGAAAGAGTCCTCAATTTGCCCTTTTCAGCATGCACACGTGTGTACTGTGAATCAGCTACATACTTCTTGATTGCCAAGACACTTCATCCTGATCATCGCACAATGTTGATTGTAGTCATGCCTTGACCTAAACACTCCACAATTTGTTGCTTCTCAGCAGCCGACACATCCTTTTTCTTTCCCATTTTGGCAGAAAATGTAGGCTGCTTAATAATGTGGGACAGCCTTCTTAAGTAGTCTTGCCTTTCATTGGACACACCTGCCAAACTAATTAGCACAGGTGTCTGCAATTGCTTACAGTGATATAAAGAGCCCTGACACACATCACCATCAATGAGTTTAACTGACAAACAAACAAATTCTTCTCTTATAACTCCTAAACACTTTTTGCATAATAATTTGTAACACAGTGTACATGTGCTTTTCCACAAAACACCAGTGGTTCACGTAGTGAATCTTACAGTTCTAACTTGCCAACCGTGGTCTGTATGGAGTTGTTCAATAAAGGCCCAAAATTAAGATAACATAGACGGGAGAGGTCTCTATGAATAGGAATTCCTAAGTATTTGATACCCTGTGAGGGCCAGGCAAAGGGAAAGTTGGACTGGATGGAATCCTGTATGGATTTTGGGAGGGAGACATCGAGGGCCTCAGACTTCGCTGCATTGATTTTAAAATTTGACCATGTAACAAAGTGATCTATTTCAGCCATAACAGCAGGGATGGATATATGTGATTGAGTGATATATACTAGGACATCATCAGCAAATGCAGAGCACTTGTACTCGGTGCCTCCCACCTCAATCCACCTAATATTGGGGTTATGGCGAATTGATGAGAGCAGGTGCTCCATCACTAGGATGTATAAGAGAGGGGACAGAGGACATCCCTGCCTTGTCCCATTGGTGATTATGAAAGGTGATGAAAATGTTCTGATGCACCCCCTGGGCCTTGGGACACCCGGAGCCGGACCCTTTTTGGTGGATGCTGGTGGTTGTAGTCTCTGTGGCGGCGACCTGGTTCCTTGGCTCAGGGCAGTCAAACCAGTGGCCGAACTATTTATGTGGTTTTGATGTTTAAATGTCCGACTACGCCACCCGTGGATTGCGGTCAGAGTGAATCGCCGCTGCAGGGCAGACCGCTGAGGCTGGTGTTGTGGGTGCAGCAGAGTGTAGCATAACTCCCCATGGGAGGAGTATAGCCTCAGGGCAGTGTATGCGGAGGATGGGGGTGATGGTGCAGGGCAGCAGCAGTAATGACACGGAGTCAGTGATGCAGTCCAGGGCCTTTACTCAAATTATCCAGACCACTTCTGCAGGTAACGGCTGCCCACGTCGTACTGTGCTTGCCAGGTGAGGGGCTCAGACAACTCCCAGATAACTTTGGAGCACTTCACAGGACCCCCTTTGTGTGTCCTTTGTCTGGCCTTTCTTACCAACGCTTCTGTCCGGCTGCCTCGGGCCTCCTCTTGGTAAACTTGGCGCCAGTTTCCCTGACCCTATGTGGTGCCTTCCTAGCGGGTGTAGCGAGGGGCTGCGCCACATAAAATGTCACAGCCTCCGGTTTCTAGCTGAGGGTCGTTTCCTGCCTCCACTAGTTTCGGGGACCGGTCTCCCCCTTTGGCCTGACCCCTCCACGCAGGTGGATTCGGGCGTGCGGTGGCGACTCGCCCGTCCGCACCCCTGGGATTCCTTCGTTCCTCGTTCCTGGAGCCTTCTCCGCTCCTCTTCCTTCCTTCTCCCTCTTCCAGGCCTGGGCCTCTGTTACTAGGCCCGCCTCCGGAGCAGAGCTCATGCAGAGCCCCTGCTCCCTGCCACTTCTGCTCAGACTTCTCTGCACTGAACTAAGATGGTGCCCACCTTTTATACTTCCTTCTCAATGCACCCAGGAACTGCTTCCTCCCTGCTCCTACACTACAGGGTTCCCCTTCCTCAGTGTTCCCTCCCCCAACTCCAGCCAGGGACAGGGACTGTCGTGCCCATCTCAGAGGCATATTGGTCGCCCTGCCCCACGCCAATGTGGTGTAATGCATGCAGGTGTCGGGGTCCTGATCCACACTCCATCCTTACCTGAGAGTGAGATATCACACCTCTGGGTGAGGTGCAATACCTCAGTAACAACCAAGCCCTCGGGGTGCTA
The DNA here is from genome assembly GCF_046119375.1 of Phyllobates terribilis. Classification (NCBI taxonomy): domain Eukaryota; kingdom Metazoa; phylum Chordata; class Amphibia; order Anura; family Dendrobatidae; genus Phyllobates; species Phyllobates terribilis. Next base: position 245,816,675 of record NW_027362772.1, read on the forward strand.
CAGTTCCATTTGTCTTCAGCCTAGGTGACGTATTGCGATACAGGGCCATGATTTTGGCTATAAAAGGGTCCCCTAGACCCCTACCTCAAGCTTTTTAAGAGAATAATATATGGCGTGCCAGGAGACTCTATGGAATGCTTTCTCAGCATCCAACGAGAGTATCTAATTACAAATTTTTAACTGCATCTAGCCCAGGAAATACTTTGTGCCTAGTAGCAGTGTGTAGCGCCGGCGTCCCTGCCCTCTGCTAGGCAGGGACGCTGTTCCCCTCACCCCTCTGATCCGAGCCCGGTGTCCTCCTCCCGCTCTGCTGGCAGCGCGCGCTCCTTCCCGGCCACTGTGCTTAGGGCGCGCGCGCGCTCCCTCCCTCTTAAAGGGGCCGCGCGCGCCATCCTAAGGAGTCCCCGGCCAATGGCCGGAGGACTTCACCATATATAAGGCACCTCCTCCAAAATGGAGGTGCCCGAGCAATGTTGTTGCACTGTTCACTACTCTCCTTCAGCCCTTAGGTCCCGTTGCCAGTTACCTGCCAGTTACCTGCCAGAATCCTGCCAGTTTGCTCTCTGTTTCCTGCCTGACATTCCTCCTACCTGCTTGCTAGCCTGAGGTCTGACGGTCTGCCTTCCTACTCCTGTCAGTCTGTCTATGGACCAGCTTGCCCGCTCACCTGGGAGCGCACATCTGCTACCTGCCTGCTAGCCTACCTGGAGGCTCCGCCGTCACGTGCTGTGACGACCTGCCATTCCAGAGACTCCTGCCCGCTCACCTGGAGCGCTCATCTGCTGCCTGTCTGTTGGCCTACCTGGAGGCTCCGCCGTCACGTGCTGTGACCACCTGCCATTCCAGAGACTCCTGCCCGCTCACCTGGAGCGCTCATCTGCTGCCTGTCTGTTGGCCTACCTGGAGGCTCCGCCGTCACGTGCTGTGACCACCTGCCATTCCAGAGACTCCTGCTCACTCACCTGGGAGCGCTCATCTGCTGCCTGTCTGTTGGCCTACCTGGAGGCTCCGCCGTCACATGCCGTGACCACCCGTTTATCCAGAGACTCTCGCTTGCTCACCTGGGAGCACACATCTACCATCTGCCTGCTAGCCTACCTGGAGGCTTAGCCATCACAGGTCGTACCTACCCTTTACCCAGAGACTGCCCCGGTCACTTGCCGTGACCTCCTGCCCGTTCATCCAGAGACTGCCCCGGTCACTTGCCGTGACCTCCTGCCCGTTCATCCAGAGACTGCCCCGGTCACTTGCCGTGACCTCCAGCCCGTTCACCCAGAGACTGTCCCGGTCACCTGCTGTGACTGCCTGCCCATCTTCCCTGGTCGCCACCCGCTCCCTTACAAGGACCGCCCCCTTGTATAGTAGCTCAGAGGTTCCGCCTCCCAGACCCGTTACACAGTGTTTGCTAGTCAGCGGATTATCCCAGCTGTTAAGCAAGCTACACCACCTGTAGTTTGGACACTTAATTTTTTCAAAGGAAATGCTTCGGGACCCCGGGATACTCAGTGAAGAGCATCAGGAGGCACCCCAAGGCATAGGGGCTGGGACTGGCGGTAGGACGCCTTGCGGTGGACCGCCGAGCTCGATCCTTATAAAAGCTTTTTAACTGCAGCAGCTTTAGTGGACGCTACTGGAGCTGGAATTACGCGGCTGCTGGCATCAGACTTGCCCTCCAATAGATCCTTGTAAAAGGATTTAAAGTGTATTCATTCAAATTAGAGAGACAATTTAAATTAAAAAGCTTAGAGCTGCCTCCACCACAGGGGGGCTCGCTCGACCCACCAGCGGACAGGCACCAGTATTGGGAGAGGGGGGCTGGCCGTCAGGGTCCACCGTGGCTCTGGCACAAACCCGGTGACACGGAGGTGGCACGGGCAGGAACGGACTGGCCGTGTCGGCTTCTCACTTTTTGGATTTTAGAAGGGCATGACATGCCTATATCTGTGTCTCCCCCTCCTTTTACTCCTCCACCTCTTTTCTTTTCGCATGACTATATGTACTTGTCACTTTTCCATGTGTTAGTTGTGTCTTCTGAGCAGTTTGTCAGCTTTTGGACACCTTTGAAGGTGTTTTCTATGTGTTTCTATGTGTTTTTGTTTGCCTGCCATTGGTTTTAACGGTGTTCGAACAGTTCGGCGAACATACGGGTGTTCGACGAACCGAACCGAACTCGAACACTACGGGGGTGGCTCAACACTAGGAAAGACTAGAAGCAATGGGATGAAACTGAATGGGAGGAGACACAGATTAGATATTAGAAAAAACTTCTTTGACAGGGTGATCAATGAGTGGAACAGGCACCCACGAGAGGTGGTGAGTTCTCCTTCAATGGAGGTCTTCAAACAGAGGCTGGACAGACATCTGTCTGAGATGATTTAGTGAATCCTGCTTTGAGCAGGGGGTTGGACCAGATGACCCAGGAGGTCCCCTCCAACTCTACCATTCTATGATTCTATGATTCCACCTCCTCAGATGAGCTTCTCGGCTGCGTGACTCTGTGTTCACATCAAGTAAAATCTTCAACCTCGTCATCATCCAATATGTTATCCCATTCCTCTCCCTCACAGTGACTCTTCTCTTGTTGCCATGACAGCACAGTACAGTCCGCATCAGCTTCAGGTATCTGAGTCTCATTGGGATCACCTCCCTCCCCTGCGGATAACGTCTGGTGACGAGGGTCAGAAACCTGCTCGGGCCTTTTTTGTCACCGCAAAGGATGAGACAACTCACGTTATATGCAAATTTTGCAATAAAAAAATCATTAGAGGCAAAAACTGCAATAATTTGACTACTACATGCATGCTCAAACAATATGCGTTACACTGGGAATCTCACCGTGCTGAAATGCGGACCAACGCACCTCAACAACCATCAGCTGCCCCATCAAATGCATCCGCTGCTTCTTCCTCCTCCTCTGTTACCATGCCAAGTATTGTCATGCAGGTCTCCCATTGCAGAAACTCCGGTTCTTTACCCACTCCAGTCAGGCTGAGTGACAGCCCGTCAGCTGTAACGGAAGTGGGCACGCCTGCTGTGTTTGTTTCACCGAGCACACCGTATGTTTCTCAATCCACCGTAACATTTGCGCCTGCACCTCACTCACGATCCAGCAGTTTGTCCCGTTCACTATACTCCGCCCTCTCTCAGCACCGCTGCCAGCCCTCTGTCCTGCAGTTGTGGTCACGTAAAAGATTGTTTCATCCTACGCATGACAAAGCTAAGAGGTTGAACTCCACCATCTCCAATCTGTTGGCCACGGAAATGCTGCCTTTCCGCCTGGTAGATACAGATGGTTTACGAAAGCTGATGGCCATTTCAGTCCCCCAGTACCAGTTTCCCAGTCGCCATTACTCCTCTAAGACAGCTGTGCCTGCGCTACACCAGCATGTCGCAGACAACATCACCCGTTCCTTGTCTAAATCTACGTCTGCCAGTGTGCATTTCACCACAGACACCTGGACGAGTAAGCATGTCCAAGGGCATTATATCTCGCTGATTGGGAACTGGGTAATTCTGGTGGCTGTGGGGGCAGGCGGGGAAGGGGCTGATCCACAAATCTTGGAATCCCCAAGGCTTGCAGAAGAAACCTCTGTATTTCCTACTTCCTCCACTACTTCTGCATCCTCCACCTTCTCTAGGGCCTCCACCTGCGCAATCAACCTCTGCCTTGATGAGACATGCGTTCCAAGGGTGCAGAGAGAATCCACACCACCTCCATACTGCGCAGTCAGGGCTCACCGCAATCAGGCAGTCTTAAAATTAATATGCCTTGGAGATCGCAGTCATACAGATGAAGAGTTGTGGGCAGCTCTCCAGGCTCTGTTTGAGCAATGGCTGTCTCCACTAAACCTAAAGCCAGGAAAGGCCATGTGGGATAACAGTACGAACCTGTTAGTGCCCTAGGCCGAGGCAAGCTCACACACATGCCTTGCATGGCTCACGTCCTCAACCTGGTGGTACAGCAATTTCTCCGCCACTATCCTGATCTGGATGAGCTGCTTCACAAAGCACGGAAGCTGTGTGCCCACTTTCGCCATTCTTACCCCTCATGTAATCGACTTGCATCGATACAGAGGTCTTTGTCCGTGCCAGTTAACAAGTTGATCTGCGATGTGCCGACGAGGTAGAATTCCACTTTGCACATGCTGCAGCAAGTGTGGTAGCAGCAACAAGCTCTGACGCAGTATGTCATGTCGTATAGCCTGGGCCAATGCAGTACGGACTTGGGGCATAACAAGTTTACGGAGTGGGAACAGATTGAGGACCTCTGCACCCTTCTGCACAGTTTTGAAATGGTTACTAAACTGGTTAGCGCTGAAGATGCCATCATCAGCATCACTATTCCAGTCATCTAAATGTTGACTTTGAATAACCTGCGGTAGGTGGTGGTGGTCCCAGAAGAAGAGGAGGATTCGGAAGGGATGAGAATGTCTCAAAGTTCCAGACTCTTGTCACAAAGGCGGATGCCAAATGACGATGCATTCATGTGATCGAGGCGGTATGGTGATACCAGGCAAACTGTTACTGAAGGTGCAAGAGCTGAGGAAGTAATGGAGGAGGAAGAGGTGATGTGTGAGTAGCTGTCAGAGGATGAAGAGGATAATCATCCCCTCTCGGTTGAACGTGGTTGGCAGGAGGGGATGGAGGAAACAAGCATCAGTGTTACGCAGTCCAGTATACAGCCTAGCTTTGGACCTCCTGGAAGAGCCCGTATAGTTAGGATTTGAAATAATGCTGACTACTGGGTTGCCTCTCTGTTAGATCCACGTTATAAGAGTCAATTTTGCCAGATGCTTCCCGTCCTGGAAAGGGACCCGCTTATGTCGGAGTATCGAAACAAGCTTTTAAACAGCCTTAATAGACCTTTTCCCCAAGATAGGTGTGAGGCACACAGTGTGCATTGCAGCTGTAGTCTTGAAAAACATTTCGATTTGAGAGTCCTCAGTGGTTGATACCTTTTAATAGCTAACTGAATAGATGGTAAAAGGTTGCAAGCTTTCGAGACTACTCATGCCTCTTCATCAGGCTAGTATAACCCAAAATCTGAAGAGTCACATATTTATACACAATATGGCACAGAAATAATGCAATAGATGAGACAGGTGATGAAAAGCAAAGCTATTACTATGGGAGAGATAAACATTTCTGGCTCTAAATATTTTAGCAGTTCATAGATAAGGACTGTGAAAGTTTTCTTGTTTGGTGCAGTGTTGTGATGAACCCACAAGTCTGATGGCTACATTCCTTAGTTGATGATGTAATGTTACATAAATCCATGCAACACATTCATTCCTGCTCTGAAGGTGTCAAAGGTCACCATTAGTTTATATTCCGAGACTCTCCTTTCTCTCTGAGATTTGAAGTTACCTTTTAATAACAGTAATTTCATGTCTTTGATGGTGTGCTCAGGGGAACAAAAATTCTTAGCTACAAGTAGATATATTCTTTTTTCTTTTATTTTGTGGCGATGATGATTCATCCTTGTCCTAAGTTTTTGCCCCGTCTCCCCTACATACAGACACCCAGATTGACATTTGGTACATATAATTAAGTACACTACATTAGATGTGATACAGCTGAAAGTACCTGGGATCTTGTAGTCCTGATGTGAGTTGGGTATCTTCATCTTATGTATGGTCATTATAAACGGACAGGTTTTACATTTTTTCTGGTTGCAAGGAAAGGTACCTGTAGCTGGTGGAGATGAAAGGGAGATTCTGACAATGATGCTTCTTAGATTTGGAGGCTGCCTGAAACACAGAAGTGGGGGTTCTGGAAATATGGATTGTAATCGGGTATCTTTTTGTAGTAAAGGTTGTAGTTTTCATCCAGCTATCCTTAGCACCTCCAGATTTGGATTGTAGGTGACTACTAGAGGCACCCGGATGCTTTCTTGTTTGGTTTTGTAATGTAGGAGATGATTCCTTGATATTCTGGTGGCTGTAGTCTTTCAACCTCCGGCATGTCAGTTCGTCAATGCCAAAACATTAGCAGCAGCAGCAGCAGAGTAAGTGGCAGAAGTAATTTCTGTGAGTACTTTCACACATTTTTTAGACCACTTCGTGCACCAGCACAACAGAGTACAAGTCTGACACGGGGTGAAAGACTGGAGAGGATGGTGGAGGAGTATCTAGAGCTTAATATGAATACCATCAGGGAGGATTTGGACCCTTTTACATTTTGGTTTTCAAAAATGGATGAATGGCCTGAGCTCGCCTGTTACGCCTTGGAGGTTTTATCATGCCCGGCAGCTTGCGTTCTCTCAGAACGTGTCTTCAGTAGTTATGAGCGAGCACTAAAATGCTAGGGTACTCGTTGTTCGGGTCAAGTAAATTGGAATGCTCGAGTGCTCGGACCGAGTAACGAGCCCAATGTAAGTCTATGGGAAACTCGAGCATTTTTCCGGCTGCTTTCTCCGGCGGTCTGCAGAGGGCATAAAAATTGCCCAAATCGATGGGAACAGTGCTCAAATGACATGGGATCAGCATGGTGAAGAGCCCTGGAAGCATCTTGGATGCCCAGGTCACTGCTGTCAACAATGTTGTCAGAGGTATTACGCCACTTTTATGGACTCACAATAAAACATGCAAAAAGAAACCAAAATGTATTTTCCTGGGAAAAATGTTAGGGAACATCCTTTCCAGGGTAATGACTTGTATATAAGGCAAAATAAATAACCAAACACAAAAATGCTCTTCCACACCTCGGGCTATGTTCACACATAGCGTTTTTGATGTGTTTTTGCATCCTTGGCGCATGCTAAGATGCCTCTGTCATTGCAGACTTGCAACAATCACCGTTCACGTCCTTGGCCGAGCGCAGTGTTCAGTTGTCCCTACCCCATTCCTCGGAATGCAAGCACAAGTATGCAGCTGGCCACCCACCCACCCACCCACAGGCTGAATACTATGCTGCCAAATTTTTGACAGCTGCTTGCACTTGAAATGTGGCATTTTAGGCTCGTGTAGGCGGAAGCTGTCCACAACCTTATGACCGTGGCGGCCTGGTGTCCATACTCGATCCCCAGCCTCCACTATTTGTCCCAGTGTCGTCTCCGCCTTCCTCAAGCACGGGTCCTACAACATTACCCGTGCCCTCCCCAGTGCACTTACTGGAAAGGACCGCCTAACCTCAAACACGTGGACAAGTGAATGCGGCCAGGGATGGTACAGAGCCAGTCCACAGCTTATCGGTGAGTTGTATTTCACCACAGCCATATTTTTTAGATCGGTTAAAGGACTGACTTTTGGAAAACCGTATCTACTCCAGCTGTCATTTCTCCAAGGAAGTCCTCTATAGTGTTGAGCCACCCCCGTAGTGTTCGAGTTCGGTTCGGTTCGTCGAACACCCATGTGTTCGCCGAACTGTTCGTCGAACTGTTCGTCGAACACCTTCGAACACCGTTAAAACCAATGGCAGGCAAACAAAAACACATAGAAACACATAGAAAACACCTTCAAAGGTGTCCAAAAGCTGACAAACTGCTCAGAAGACACAACTAACACATGGAAAAGTGACAAGTACATATAGTCATGCGAAAAGAAAAGAGGTGGAGGAGTAAAAGGAGGGGGAGACACAAATATAGGCATGTCATGCCCTTCTAAAATCCAAAAAGTGAGAAGCCGACACGTTCAGTCCGCTCCTGCCCGTGCCACCTCCGTGTCGCCGGGTTTGTGCCAGAGCCGCGGTGAACCCTGACGGCCAGCCCCCCTCTCCCAATACTGGTGCCTGTCCGCTGGTGGGTCGAGCGAGCCCCCGTGTGGTGGTGGCAGCTCTAAGCTTTTTAATTTAAATTGTCTCTCTAATTTGAATGAATACACTTTAAATCCATTTACAAGGATCTATTGGAGGGCAAGTCTCATGCCAGCAGCCGCGTAATTCCAGCTCCAGTAGCGTCCACTAAAGCTGCTGCAGTTAAAAAGCTTTTATAAGGATCGAGCTCGGCTGTCCACCGCAAGGCATCCTACTGCCAGTCCCAGCCCCTATGCCTTGGGGTGCCTCCTGATGCTCTTCACTGAGTATCCCGTGGTCCCGAAGCATTTCCTTTGAAAAAATTAAGTGTCCAAACTACAGGTGGTGTAGCTTGCTTAACAGCCGGGATAATCCGCTGACTAGCAGACACTGCTACTAGGCACAAAGTATTTCCTGGGCTAGATGCAGTTAAAAATTTGTAATTAGATACTCTCGTTGGATGCTGAGAAAGCATTCCATAGAGTCTCCTGGCACGCCATATATGATTCTCTTAAAAAGCTTGGGGTAGGGGTCTAGGGGACCCTTCTATAGCCAAAATCACGGTCCTGTATCACAATATGTCACCTAGGATGAAGATAAATGGAACTGTAGCACCCTGAGGGCTCGGTTGCTACAGAGGTATTGCACCTCACCCAGAGGTGTGATATCTCACTCTCAGGTAAGGATGGAGTGTGGATCAGGACCCGACACCTGCATGCATTACACCACATTGCCGTGGGGCAGGGCGACCAATATGCCTCTGAGATGGGCACGACAGTCCCTGTCCCTGGCTGGAGTGGGGGGAGGGAACACTGAGGAAGTGGAACTCTGTAGTGCAGGAGCAGGGAGGAAGCAGTTCCTGGGTGCATTGAGAAGGGAGTATAAAAGGTGGGCACCATCTTAGTTCAGTGCAGAGAAGTCTGAGCAGAAGTGGCAGGGAGCAGGGGCTCTGCATGAGCTCTGCTCCGGAGGCGGGCCTAGTAACAGAGGCCCAGGCCTGGAAGAGGGAGAAGGAAGGAAGAGGAGCGGAGAAGGCTCCAGGAACGAGGAATGAAGGGATCCCAGGGGTGCGGACGGGCGAGTCGCCACCGCACGCCCGAATCCACCTGCGTGGAGGGGTCAGGCCAAAGGGGGAGACCGGTCCCCAAAACTAGTGGAGGCAGGAAACGACCCTCAGCTAGAAACCGGAGGCTCTGACATTTTATGTGGCGCAGCCCCTCGCTACACCCGCTAGGAAGGCACCACATAGGGTCAGGGAAACTGGCGCCAAGTTTACCAAGAGGAGGCCCGAGGCAGCCGGACAGAAGGGTTGGTAAGAAAGGCCAGACAAAGGACACACAAAGGGGGTCCTGTGAAGCGCTCCAAAGTTATCTGGGAGTTGTCTGAGCCCCTCACCTGGTGAGCACAGTACGACGTGGGCAGCCGTTACCTGCAGACGTGGTCTGGATAATAAGAACTGTGAGTAAAGGCCCTGGACTGCATCACTGACTCCGTGTCATTACTGCTGCTGCCCTGCACCATCACCCCCATCCTCCGCATACACTGCCCTGAGGCTATACTCCTCCCGTGGGGAGTTATGCTACGCTCTGCTGCACCCACAACACCAGCCTCAGCGGTCTGCCCTGCAGCGGCGGTTCACTCTGACCGCAATCCACGGGTGGCGTAGTCGGACATTTAAACATCGAAACCACATAAATAGTTCCGCCACTGGTTTGACCACCCTGAGCCACGGAACCGGGTCGCCGCCACGAAGACTACAACCACCAGCATCCACCAAAAAGGGTCCGGCTCCGGGTGTCCCAAGGCCCAGGGGGTGCATCAGAACATTTTCATCACCTTTCACAATCACCAATGGGACAAGGCAGGGATGTGCTCTGTCCCCTCTCTTATACATTCTAGTGACGGAGCACCTGCTCTCATCAATTCGCCATAACCCCAATATTAGGTGGATTGAGGTGGGAGGCACCGAGTACATGTGCTCTCTATTTGCTGATGATGTCCTAGTATATATCACTCAATCACATATATCCATCCATGCTGTTATGGCTGAAATAGATCACTTTGTTACATGGTCAAATTTTAAAATCAATGCAGCGAAGTCTGAGGCCCTCGATGTCTCCCTCCCCAAATCCATATAGGATTCCATCCAGTCCAACTTTCCCTTTGCCTGGCCCTCACAGGGTATCAAATACTTAGGAATTCCTATTCATAGAGACCTCTCCCATCTATGTTATCTTAATTTTGGGCCCTTTATTGAACAACTCCATACAGACCACGGTTGGCAAGTTAGAACTGTAAGATTCACTACGTGAACCACTGGTGTTTTGTGGAAAAGCACATGTACACTGTGTTCCAAATTATTATGCAAAAAGTGTTTAGGAGTGATAAGGGAAGAATTTGTTTGTTTGTCAGTTAAACTCATTGATGGTGATGTGTGTCAGGGCTCTTTATATCACTGTAAGCAATTGCAGACACCTGTGCTAATTAGTTTGGCAGGTGTGTCCAATGAAAGGCAAGACTACTTAAGAAGGCTGTCTCACATTATTAAGCAGCCTACATTTTCTGCCAAAATGGGAAAGAAAAAGGATGTGTCGGCTGCTGAGAAGCAACAAATTGTGGAGTGTTTAGGTCAAGGCATGACTACAATCAACATTGTGCGATGATCAGGATGAAGTGTCTTGGCAATCAAGAAGTATGTAGCTGATTCACAGTACACACGTGTGCGTGCTGATAAGGGCAAATTAAGGACTCTTTCCTACAGGCAATTACGTCAGGTTAAAAGAGCAGCGGCAAAAAAGCCTTGTCATAGCAGCAGACAAGTTTTTGAAGCTGCTGGTGCCTCCAACGTCCCCCGAACAACAAGATGCAGGGTCCTTCAGAGGTTTGCAGCTGTGCATACGCCATCCTGTCGACCTCCTCTATCCACTTCACACAAGCAGAAACGGCTCCAGTGGGCTAAACATTACATGAAGACTGATTTCAAAACTGTTTTGTTCACGGATGAGTGCCGTGCAGCGCTCGATGGTCCAGATGGATGGAGTGGAGGATGGCTGGTTGATGGACACCCCACGCAAACACGGCTACAGCGCCAACAAGGAGGAGGTGGAGTAATGTTTTGGGCTGGAATCATGGGGAGAGAGATTGTCGGCCCCTTTAGGATCCCTGAAGGCGCTAAAGATGAACTCCATAATGTATGTGGATTTTCTCAAACAGCACTTCCTGCCATGGTTCAAGAAGAAGAACCGTGTATTTCACAGCAAGATCATTTTTTTGCATGATAATGCACCATCTCATGCTGCACATAAAACATCTGCATCTCTGGCTGATATGGGCATAAAAGGGGACAAACTTATGGTGTGACCCCCATGCTACCCTGACCTCTACCCCATTCAGAACCTCTGGAGCATCATCAAAAGGAGTATCTATGATGGCGGGAGGCAGTTCACATCTAAGCAACACCTCTGGGAGGGTATTCTGTCCTCATGCAAAACAATTGAAGCAGAAACCATCCAAAACCTGACAAATTCAATGGACGAGAGAGTTCAGAAGCTCCTTTCGAACAAGGGGTCCTATGTGAAAATGTAACATCACCTAGAATAAAGTTTTGAGTTGAAAACTGTTTGATTTCAGTTTCTAATAACCTGCTAATGCTTATAATTTCAAAAATGACCATTTTTTTTGGTCTTTATTAAAATGAAAAGGTTGATCGAAAAGTTTGAGGGATCTAAGAGTGTGGCATCCCAGTAGTCATGATTACTTCGAATTCTGACAATATGAGGGTCATGTTGCAGGTAGTGCAGCAAGAAGGCACTTATGTGTCTTGCGCATCTCAGAGCCCCAAAATTATTTTCCGGGCTAGATGCAGCTAAAAATTATTATTAATTTTAAATCTGGTGGAGCTTAGTATAGATGGCCTAATAGGATCAGTGCTGCACACTGCTACAAAGCCCAAATTATTTTCCAGCCAAGATACAGATAAACATGATTAGTAATTTTAAATCTGTTGGAGCTTATTATACATGGCCTAATAGAATCAGTGCTGCACACTGCTACAAAGCCCAAATTATTTTCCAGCCAAGATACAGATAAACATGATTAGTAATTTGAAAGCTTAAAACGGTTGGTAGGGTGATTTTAACCAATCATCAAGCTTTTACTCTCCCCAGGATGACACAGGGGTAGAAAAGGCGTTTCGGATCCATGATTTGTTCATCTTTATGAACGTGAGTCTGTCTACATTATCAGTGGAGAGCCGCGTGCGCTTATCTGTCAGCACACCACAAGCAGCGCTGAACACACGTTCAGACAGAACGCTGGCTGCGGGGCATGACAAGAACTCCAAGGCGTAAGTGGCTAGCTCCCACCATTTATCCAGATTGGAAGCCCAAAAAGAGCAAGGGTCCAGTGACACAGTCATGGCTTCAATGTTTACTTGGAGATACTCCTGTACCATCGTCTCTAGGCGTTGACTATGTGTCAGACTTCTTGTCTCCTGTGGCCTTGCAAAGGATGGGCTAAAAAAGTGGTGAAATGATTCCGCAAAATTGATGTTACCAGCAGATACTGTGGTTCTGTTACGGTTTGAGTGCTGAACACTTGACGGTCCCACGGTTGGCAAGTTGGAACTGTGAGATTCACTACGTGCACCACTGGTGTTTTGTGGAAAAGCACATGTAAGATTCTGCAACAGTCTCTGCTGATACTCCTGCATGCGTGCATCCCTTTCTATGGCAGGAATAATTTCGGCAAATTTACTTTTGTACCGGGGATCTAACAGTGTGGCAACCCAGTAGTCAGGATTATTTCTAATTCTCACAATTCGAGGGTCATGTTGCAGGTAGTGCAGCAAGAAGGCACTCATGTGTGTTGCGCATCCAGGAGCACCAAGTCCCTGTTGTGTTGGTGGCGAGGTAACAATCATGCTTCCTTCCTCTGTCCTCTCCCCCCAACCTCGCACAACAGAAATGTGATCAAGGTCTCCCTCATCTGATGAGTCTTCCATCAGTTCGTCCTCCACTTCTTCCTGGGCTCCTGCACCTTCCTCACTAGTTTGGCTGCTACCATGCGCCCTGGTAAAACCATCTCCCCCACCCTCACATGCCTGCCGCCTTGGTGCTGCCGACCGTCTGGACCTTGCAGATGTTAGCCCTTCCGCATACAACTCCTCCTCCTCTACTTTCTCCACCTCCTCTTGTGCCACCACCTGACTCCGAATTCTGTTTAACATGTGCTCCAGCATGTAAATCACCGGAATAGTCATGCTGATAATGGCATCGTCAGCACTAAACATCTTCGTCGCCATTTCAAAACTGTGCAGAAGGGTGCATAGGTCCCTGATCTGAGACCACTCCTCCAGCGTGATTTGCCCCACCTCTGGATCTTGTTTGCCTAGGCTATACGTCAGAACGTATTGCACCAGGGCTTGTCGGTGCTGCCACAGTTGCTGCAACATGTGCAGAGTTGAATTCCACCGGGTAGGCACATCGCATTTTAGCCGGTGAAGTGGCAGGCCCAACGACTTCTGTAGAGATGTAAGTCGCTGAGCTGCGGGATGCAAACGGCGGAAGTGAGCACACAGCGACTGTGCCCTCTGCAGAAGGCCATCTAGTCTGGGATAGTGGGCTAAAAATTGCTGGACAACCAGGTTCAACACGTGAGCCATACAAGGCACGTGTGTGACATTGCCCCGGCGAAGGGCCGCACCCAGGTTTGCAGCATTGTCGCACACGGCCTTCCCTGGTTTCAGGTCCAGTGGAGACAACCATTCATGAAATTGGTTCTCCAGAGCTGACCACAACTCCTCAGCTGTGTGACTCACATTTCCCAGACATTTCAAAGTAAAAACCGCCTGATGACGTTGAGCCCTACTGCCAGCATAGTAAGGAGGTGTGCAGGATCCCTTCTGCGCAGTTAGAAAGCTTGTGGCATGACCAGACAGGCTTTGGGTGCAGGTGGAAGACCGAGAGGAGGTTGAGGAGGCAGAAGCAGTGGAGGAACTTTGACATAAAGAGGATTGACGCACAACTCGTGGGGATGGCAAGACTTGGACAGCAGCCCCTTGTCCTGCTGTCACCATAGTTACCCAGTGCCCAGTCAGCGACATGTAACGCCCCTGTCCATGCCTACTCGTCCAAGTGTCTGTGGTGAAATGCACCCTGTCACACACAGAGTTTCTCAAAGAAGCGGTGATGTTGTGTGCGACATGCTGGTGGAGCGCAGGCACACCTTTCTTTGAGAAGTAGTGCCGACTGGGCATCTGGTACTGGGGCACTGCGACGGACATAAGGTCTCGAAAATCCTCTGTGTCCACCAGGCGGAAAGGCAGCATTTCTGTAGCCAAGAGCTTGCAGATGGTGAAATTCAACCTCTTAGCTTTCTCATGGCTAGGAGGAAATGGTCTTTTACTTGTCCACATCTGAGGGACCGAGGGCTGGCTATTGTGCTTAGACGGGGTTGATAAGGGTGTCCCCGGCAAACTGCCGGTCTGTGAGGAAGATGCAGGCGGACATGTTAGGTTGCCTTGATCCAAAGGTGGTGCTATCGATGTCGGACAGCGCTCAACACCAGCTGGTGTTACCACCTCCAAAGAAAATGATGACCTGCCAATCACGCTGGCTGTTGCGGGTAAAGAGGTGGCAGGTCTGCGCCCCAAAACAGGTGTGACTGCTGTCCCCCCAGTCACAGAGGATGAAGAGGCCGTGGATGCACAAGATATGGCAGACGGTGGTTGGCCCAGCCGGCTAGGCCGCATTGTAGCACACTGAGCTTCCCACTGCAACTTATGCTTCATGTCCATGTGCCGGTTCATGCATGAAGTACTCAAACTATGTATTTTTTGGCCTCTACTTAGCTTTTGCTGACAAATGTTACAGATAACACGAGTTGGGTCATCTTTATCGATCTGAAAAAATGCCCAGGCTATGCAAGGCTTAGCACCCATGCGACCTGAAGAGCCACCACGACTTGTGGTGAGAGGCAGAGTTGTGTTTGAGGATGCAGTTGTTGACGTGCTTCCAGTACTACGTCTCTGTCCAGGAAGGCGCAACCTGACCTCGTCGTCACTAGCATCTTCCTCCACCTCCTCTGCTGACCTCATCTCTTGGCTGACTGTGGGTTGACAGTAAGTGGGATCTCCAACCTCATCATCATCACCCTGTGCGTTATCACACCCGTCGTCCTCAGAGCCAACCTGTTCCTGCCCTGACAAAAAACTAAAGTTGTCGCTCCAATCAGGTATTTGAGTCTCATCATCGTCTTCCTCATTGTCTCCACCAACAGGAGTTACAGTTTGGGAATGAGGGTCTACATTATGGTCAGAACCTTCTGCGTCTGGTCCTGGATCCGACTCATAAAGATTCTGGGCATCATTGCAGATCATTTCCTCGTCTGGATTCACAGAAGCGCTGGAGTCGACCTCTGATTCCCAGGCTATAGTATGAGTAAACAGCTCTGCAGACTCAACCATCTGTTCTACCTCATACTCAGACGGGCAGCTGGAGATTTGGGAGCTGTGAGGAAGCAAGTGCGATTGGGGTGACACCTTTGAGGACTGGAGTATTTGTGATGTTGAAGTTGATGTGGAGGAGAGCCCACTTAAAGGAGCACTTGATATCCGTTGAAGCACCTGCTGTTTTTGTGCCTCATCTGGAATTTGTAGCGATTGGCGTGGCCGTAAGAAAGGGATCTTATCACATTGTCCGCTAAAAGAAGTAGACATTTTAGTTTGGCTGGAAGATGGTCTTTCTTCTGCAGATGTTACTGTTGCTTTAACACCTACCCCACGGACACAACCTTTTTTCCCCTTCCCAACACGCCTATTCCCCTTTCCACCAGCAGCAGGCCTTTTTCCACTCATTTTGGTGGTTAACTAATTCACAACTCTGGAGTTGTTTGCACAAAAAACAATGGATGGGAACCGAGCAGAGCTGAGTGGCCAAACTGTGGTATTAGGCCAAAACTATTGGCTGGGTTAGATGGAGAAAAAAATGATATTCGATTTGCAACCTGATGGAGGTCAGTATAGATGGACTAATAGAACAAGTCCCACACACAGCTAGAAGCCCAAATATTTTTTCAGAGGTAGATGCAGAAAAAAAATATATTCAGTTTGCAACCTGATGGAGGTCAGTATAGATGGACTAATAGAGAAAGTCCCACACACTGGTAGAAGGCCAAATATTTTTTCAGAGATAGATGCAGACAAAAAATTATTTTGAATTTGCAACCTGATGGAGGTCAGTATAGGTGGACTAATAGAACAAGTCCCACACACTGCTAGAAGGCCAAATATTTTTTCAGAGCTAGATGCAGAAAAAAATTATATTCATTTTGCAACCTGATGGAGGTCAGTATAGATGGACTAATTGAACAAGTCCCACACACAGCTAGAAGCCCAAATATTTTTTCAGAGGTAGATGCAGAAAAAAATTATATTCAGTTTGCAACCTGATGGAGGTCAGTATAGATGGACTAATAGAACAAGTCCCACACACAGCTAGAAGCCCAAATATTTTTTCAGAGGTAGATGCAGATAAAAATTATTTTTAATTTGCAACCTGATGGAGGTCCGTATAGATGGACTAATAGAGAAAGTCCCACACACTGCTAGAAGGCCAAATATTTTTTCAGAGCTAGATGCAGATAAAAATTATTTTTAATTTGCAACCTGATGGAGGTCAGTATAGATGGACGAATAGAGAAAGTCCCACACACTGCTAGAAGGCCAACTATTTTTTCAGAGCTAGATGCAGAAAAAAATTATATTCAGTTTGCAACCTGATGGAGGTCTGTATAGATGGATTAATAGAACAAGTCCCACACACAGCTAGAAGCCCAATATTTTTTCAGAGGTAGATGCAGAAAAAAAATATATTCAGTTTGCAACCTGATGGAGGTCTGTATAGATGGATTAATAGAACAAGTCCCACACACAGCTAGAAGCCCAATATTTTTTCAGAGGTAGATGCAGAAAAAAAATATATTCAGTTTGCAACCTGATGGAGGTCAGTATAGATGGACTAATAGAGAAAGTCCCACACACTGCTAGAAGGCCAAATATTTTTTCAGAGCTAGATGCAGAAAAAAATTATATTCAGTTTGCAACCTGATGGAGGTCAGTATAGATGGACTAATAGAACAAGTCTCACACACAGCTAGAAGCCCAAATATTTTTTCAGAGGTAGATGCAGATAAAAATTATTTTTAATTTGCAACCTGATGGAGGTCAGTATAGATGGACTAATAGAGAAAGTCCCACACACTGCTAGAAGGCCAAATATTTTTTCAGATCTAGATGCAGATAAAAATTATTTTTAATTTGCAACCTGATGGAGGTCAGTATAGATGGACTAATAGAGAAAGTCCCACACACTACTAGAAGGCCAAATATTTTTTCAGAGCTAGATGCAGAAAAAAATTATATTCAGTTTGCAACCTGATGGAGGTCAGTATAGATGGACTAATAGAACAAGTCCCACACACAGCTAGAAGCCCAAATATTTTTTCAGAGGTAGATGCAGATAACAATTATTTTTAATTTGCAACCTGATGGAGGTCAGTATAGATGGACTAATAGAGAAAGTCCCACACACTGCTAGAAGGCCAAATATTTTTTCAGAGCTAGATGCAGATAAAAATTATTTTTAATTTGCAACCTGATGGAGATCAGTATAGATGGACTAATAGAGAGAGTCCCACACACTGCTAGAAGGCCAACTATTTTTTCAGAGCTAGATGCAGAAAAAAATTATATTCAGTTTGCAACCTGATGGAGGTCTGTATAGATGGATTAATAGAACAAGTCCCACACACAGCTAGAAGCCCAATATTTTTTCAGAGGTAGATGCAGAAAAAGAGTATATTCAGTTTGCAACCTGATGGAGGTCTGTATAGATGGATTAATAGAACAAGTCCCACACATAGTTAGAAGCCCAATATTTTTTCAGAGCTAGATGCAGAAAAAAATTATATTCAGTTTGCAACCTGATGGAGGTCAGTATAGATGGACTAATAGAACAAGTCCCACACACAGCTAGAAGCCCAAATATTTTTTCAGAGGTAGATGCAGATAAAAATTATTTTTAATTTGCAACCTGATGGAGGTCCGTATAGATGAACTAATAGAGAAAGTCCCACACACTGCTAGAAGGCCAAATATTTTTTCAGAGCTAGATGCAGATAAAAATTATTTTTAATTTGCAACCTGATGGAGGTCAGTATAGATGGACTAATAGAGAAAGTCCCACACACTGCTAGAAGGCCAACTATTTTTTCAGAGCTAGATGCAGAAAAAAATTATATTCAGTTTGCAACCTGATGGAGGTCTGTATAGATGGATTAATAGAACAAGTCCCACACACAGCTAGAAGCCCAATATTTTTTCAGAGGTAGATGCAGAAAAAAAATATATTCAGTTTGCAACCTGATGGAGGTCTGTATAGATGGATTAATAGAACAAGTCCCACACACAGCTAGAAGCCCAATATTTTTTCAGAGGTAGATGCAGAAAAAAAATATATTCAGTTTGCAACCTGATGGAGGTCAGTATAGATGGACTAATAGAGAAAGTCCCACACACTGCTAGAAGGCCAAATATTTTTTCAGAGCTAGATGCAGAAAAAAATTATATTCAGTTTGCAACCTGATGGAGGTCAGTATAGATGGACTAATAGAACAAGTCCCACACACAGCTAGAAGCCCAAATATTTTTTCAGAGGTAGATGCAGATAAAAATTTTTTTTAATTTGCAACCTGATGGAGGTCAGTATAGATGGACTAATAGAGAAAGTCCCACACACTGCTAGAAGGCCAAATATTTTTTCAGATTTAGATGCAGATAAAAATTATTTTTAATTTGCAACCTGATGGAGGTCAGTATAGATGGACTAATAGAGAAAGTCCCACACACTACTAGAAGGCCAAATATTTTTTCAGAGCTAGATGCAGAAAAAAATTATATTCAGTTTGCAACCTGATGGAGGTCAGTATAGATGGACTAATAGAACAAGTCCCACACACAGCTAGAAGCCCAAATATTTTTTCAGAGGTAGATGCAGATAACAATTATTTTTAATTTGCAACCTGATGGAGGTCAGTATAGATGGACTAATAGAGAAAGTCCCACACACTGCTAGAAGTCCAAATATTTTTTCAGAGCTAGATGCAGATAAAAATTATTTTTAATTTGCAACCTGATGGAGATCAGTATAGATGGACTAATAGAGAGAGTCCCACACACTGCTAGAAGGCCAACTATTTTTTCAGAGCTAGATGCAGAAAAAAATTATATTCAGTTTGCAACCTGATGGAGGTCTGTATAGATGGATTAATAGAACAAGTCCCACACACAGCTAGAAGCCCAATATTTTTTCAGAGGTAGATGCAGAAAAAGAATATATTCAGTTTGCAACCTGATGGAGGTCTGTATAGATGGATTAATAGAACAAGTCCCACACATAGCTAGAAGCCCAATATTTTTTCAGAGCTAGATGCAGAAAAAAATTATATTCAGTTTGCAACCTGATGGAGGTCAGTATAGATGGACTAATAGAACAAGTCCCACACACAGCTAGAAGCCCAAATATTTTTTCAGAGGTAGATGCAGATAAAAATTATTTTTAATTTGCAACCTGATGGAGGTCAGTATAGATGGACTAATAGAGAAAGTTCCACACACTGCTAGAAGGCCAAATATTTTTTCAGATCTAGATGCAGATAAAAATTATTTTTAATTTGCAACCTGATGGAGGTCAGTATAGATGGACTAATAGAGAAAGTCCCACACACTGCTAGAAGGCCAAATATTTTTTAAGAGCTAGATGCAGAAAAAAATTATATTCAGTTTGCAACCTGATGGAGGTCAGTATAGATGGACTAATAGAACAAGTCCCACACACAGCTAGAAGCCCAAATATTTTTTCAGAGGTAGATGCAGAAAAAAATTATATTCAATTTGCAACCTGATGGAGGTCAGTATAGATGAACTAATAGAATGATGCTATGCCCAAAAGATTTTACTTCACTAGGTGCAGTAAAAAAATTGGTATTCTATACACAGGTGGTATATCTTGCAACACAGATAGGCTACTCCACTGACTAACACACTCTGCAATAGGCCAAAAAGGATTAGCTTTGCTAGATTCAGCCAAATGCTGTGAAAAAAACTTGCACAGCACTGGCACAGACCTGCCTGGCAAAAACTGATAGGAACTGATGTAACCTAGTCCTGAAAAGGACTGCAATTACAATTAGTCTTTACTCCCACAATCTATCTATTTAAGAGCACAGACCTGCCTGATAAAAGTTGTAGGAAATGCTGTAACCTAGTCCTTAAAAGGACTGCAATCACAACTATTCCCTACTCCCAAGCTATCTGTAGATTTGTGCGAAAATTGGCTTGAAATTAACAAGGTATAGCACACACAGCAACAGCGGTGCCCTCTAACACGCAGCTGCAGCAGTGAGAAAATGGTGGCGACGGGGAAAATGGCTTGGTCCTATAGGGCAAGGACATGTGACATACACTGCCAATGACACATGCCCTTGCTTGTGTGAAAAACAGCAGTTCGCTCCGTGTGTGCACTGCTGATAGGCTGACAGACTGCACCTCCCCACTGCAAATGCGGGAAAGAGAAAAAAAAATGGAGATCTTCATTATTCCTGCAGAGATCCATCCCCTGCCCCTCCCCCCACCCCGCTGTACACTCAAACTGCGTATTAACATTAATTTTCATCATTACTGAGAAAAAATCCAGTTATGATTTTGGTGCACGAACAGTTATCGAACATAACCTCGAACAGCCGAATTTTTCTCAAATCGTTCGTGTTCGCCGAACGGCTCGAACACCGCCCAAAACAGCTCGAATTTGAGATTGGCGAACAGTTCGAGTAGAACAACGCTCATCTCTAGTCCTCTAATGCAGCTTGGCGCATAAGCAATGGCAGCAACCCCTCCAACATCAGCTAGCACTTGATAGTGGTGCTTCGACACTCAAACATCTTTCTTTGCCCTTTAATTTCATGACTACAGAGTTGGGGAATGGCCTGATCTGCAATGCGGTTTCAGAAATAACATGCAATTAAGCACGTCCAAGCCACATTAAAAAAAAAACAGCCTTAGAGTGTCTGGGAACCTTCCCACACACTTTTCTTAGCCAGGGCTGCTTCTTGGCAGGGTTGGACGGGCCCACCGGAGTACTGGAGACTCCTCCGGTGGGCCCTGGCTTCTCCATAGGGAGAGTTCATAGTGCCAAGGTGACACCATGATGATGATAGAGGCCACCATTTACTTAGTTTTCTGTTACTTGGAATGCAAGCGCAAGAATGCAGCCACCCACCCACAGGCTGCAATACTATACTGCCAAATTTTTGACAGCTGCTTGCACTTGAAATGTGGCCTTTTAGGCTCGTAGAGGCGCAAGCTGTCCACATTTCTCATGGCGTCGGCCGGGTGTCCATACTCGGTCCCCAGCCGCCACTATTTCTCCCGGTGTCGTCTCCGCCTTCCACAAGCACGGGTACCACAACATTACCTGTGCCCTCCCCAGTGCACTTGCTGGTAAGGATCGCCTAACCACAAACACGTGGTGAAGTGCATGTGGCCAGGAACGGTACGGATCCAGTCCATAGCTTTTATTGCTGAGAGTTGTATTTCACCACAGACATATTCTTTAGCTTGGTGAAAGGACTTGGGAAACCATATCTACTCCAGCTGTCATTTCTCCCAGGAAGTCCTCTAAAGCTGCTTGCACTTGAAATGTGGCATTTCAGGCTCCTGGAGGCGGAAGCTGTCCACAACCTCAGTCAAGGACTGACTTTTGGGAAACCGTATCTACTCCGGCTGTCATTTCTCCGTTACCAGTTTCCGCCCATTGTCACACACGAACATTCCAGGCTGTATGTTCAGCGGTGAGAGCCACAGATCAGGCTGCTGTGTTACAGATTTCAATAACTCTGCAGCAGTGGGCGGTTTGTCACCTAAGCATTAAGCATGTTATCTTCAGCACATCCTGTTGCCGCTTGGCCAAGGCAGTGCTTTCAGCTTGTGACTGATGTGGTCATTTCGGAGATGGAGGCCGAACTGGAGGAGCAGGTGCAGGAGCTGAACAATGTGACATTGAGGTTACCTTGGCGACTCTGGTTTTTATAATAAAGAAAGATCCTACTGTGCGTTTTGTTTGTTTTTTTTACTTTATTTTTTAAGACAAATGCATTCACTGGGAAATGTCATTTTAACATTTCACAACCTTATCTGGCCATGTGGAGTGTGACACATCATCAGACACATCATGTTTCATTTATGATGGAGGGACTTTGAAAGTCACAAAGTCTATTCTTAAAGGGCCAGCAGTCGGCCCTCGCTATTGTTAGAGAGTGATCAGCCGGCTATGCTTTGTTGTTCCCATTATTAACGAGTGGGTCTCCTATACTGTTATTGCATATGCAGTGACTGCAAGGGCTGCCACAAATTTGGAGCCACTCCAATGCCCCTTGCAAGAGACGTAGAGGTCAGAGAGCCTCCTAAAACAATGTTCCCATTATTAGGAAGTGGGTCTCCAATGCCCCTTGCAAGAGATGTAGATATGTTGATATGGTACATATGGTGGTGATATGGTGGTGGAGGATGATGATGCAGAGAAGGAGGAGGACAAGAGCAAATAGACAAAATCAGGAAGCGAATACCCATGTCTTGGTATGAAGACAGAGGTGCATGAGAATAGAGTTAGACCTCCCCAAAAAAAGATACTGTATTTGAGTTTATGTTACGCTGCTATCATTCGGTGGTGTTGAGAAGTCTGGCCCAATCCAGCCCTTGTTCATTGTTAGAAGAGTCAGCCTGTCAGCATTTTCAGTTGACAGGCGGATGTGCCTATCGGTTATAATTCCACCGGCGGCACTAAAAACCCGCTCTGACAAAATGCTAGCGGCACGGCAGGCCAGGACCTCTAAGGCGTAGAGAGACAGTACATGCCACGTGTCCTGCTTGGATACCCAATAATTATAAGGCACAGAGGAAACATGGAGGACATTGGTATGGTCGGCAAGGTACTCCCTCACCATCTTCTGAAACTTTGCACTCCTTGTGAGAGTACCCCCCGCCTCAGGACCTGTGCGATGGGAGGGTCTGAGAAAACTGTCCCAGAACTTTGACAGTGTTCCCCTGCCTCTGCTGGATTGCATTTGTGTCTCTCTCGCCTATACTACTTGGTTGTCCAACGAACTGTGACCTCTGCTGCCAGCATTTTCAGATGGGAATTTTTTCACTAATTCCGCAACAAGGGCCTTCTCATACTGCCCCATTTTATTAGGCCTGTCCTGCAAAGGAATAAGAGACATAAAGTTCTCCCTGTAGTGTGGGTCTAGAAGCATCACCAACCAGTTATGACTGTCACCCAAAATTTGGACAATGCGGGGGTCACGGGAAAGGCAGCATGACATAAACTCAGTGTAATGCACACGCCCGAACTGACTGGCGTGTGCGTGTTTATGTAGTGATTCCACTGTGCCATGAACCGGAGAGTGCCTGGAGGGGCGTAACTAAGTATCTGCCCGATCCGACCAAAGTCGCACGACGGCATACGACGCCAGTGCACCAGGGAGGAACCGAGCAGAGGAACCAGGGTCTACTCCAGGTCAGACTCCGGACACGGATGTTGACCCACACCGGGGAATACAGGAACAGGCAGATTAGAGCTCAGGCTGGGTAGGGTCCAGTACAGACTGGGAGATAAATTCGAAACCGCAGACGTGGTGGACAGGGCCAAGCAAAGCGAAACCGCAGACGCGGTGGACAGAGCTGAGCAAAGCGAAAACCGCAGACGCGGCGGACAGAGCTGAGCAAAGCGAAAACCGCAGACGCGGCGAACAGAGCTGAGCAAAGCGAAAACCGCAGATGCGGCGGACAGAGCTGAGCAAAGCGAAAACCGCAGACGCGGCGGACAGAGCTCAGCAAAGCGAAAACCGCAGACGCGGCGGACAGAGCTGAGCAAAACGAAAACCACAGACGCGGCGGACAGAGCTGAGCAAAGCGAAAACCGCAAACGCGGCAGGCAGACCTGAGCAAAGCGAAAACCGCAGACGCGGTGGACAGAGATGAGCAAAGCGAAAACCGCAGACGCGGTGGACAGAGCTGAGCAAAGGGAAAACCGCAGACGCGGCGGACAGAGCTGAGCAAAGCGAAAACCGCAGACGCGGCGGACAGAGCTGAGCAAAGCGAAAACCGCAGACGCGGCGGACAGAGCTGAGCAAAGCGAAAACCGCAGACGCGGCGGACAGAGCTGAGCAAAGCGAAAACCGCAGACGCGGCGGACAGAGCTGAGCAAAGCGAAAACCGCAGACGCGGCGAACAGAGATGAGCAAAGCGAAAACCGCAGACGCGGCGAACAGAGATGAGCAAAGCGAAAACCGCAGACGCGGTGGACAGAGCTGAGCAAAGCGAAAACCGCAGACGCGGCGGACGGAGCTGAGCAAAGCGAAAACCGCAGACGCGGCGGACAGAGCTGAGCAAAGCGAAAACCGCAGACGCGGCGGACAGAGCTGAGCAAAGCGAAAACCGCAGACGCGGCGGACAGAGCTGAGCAAAGCGAAAACCGCAGACGCGGCGGACAGAGCTGAGCAAAGCGAAAACCGCAGACGCGGCGGACAGAGCTGAGCAAAGCGAAAACCGCAGACGCGGCGGACAGAGCTGAGCAAAGCGAAAACCGCAGACGCGGCGGACAGAGCTGTGCAAAGCGAAAACTGCAGACGCGGCGGACAGAGCTGAGCAAAGCGAAAACCGCAGACGCGGCGGACAGAGCTGAGCAAAGCGAAAACCGCAGACGCGGCGGACAGAGCTGAGCAAAGCGAAAACCGCAGACGCGGCGGACAGAGCTGAGCAAAGCGAAAACCGCAGACGCGGCGGACAGAGCTGAGCAAAGCGAAAAACGCAGACGTGGCGGACAGAGCTGAGCAAAGCGAAAACTGCAGACGCGGTGGACAGAGCTGAGCAAAGCGAAAACCGCAGACGCGGCGGACAGAGCTTAGCAAAGCAAAAACCGCAGACGCGGCGGACAGAGCTGAGCAAAGCGAAAACCGCAGACGCGGTGGACAGAGCAGAGCAAAGCAAAAACCGCAGACGCGGCGGACAGAGCTGAGCAAAGCGAAAACCGCAGACGCGGCGGACAGAGCTGAGCAAAGCGAAAACCGCAGACGCGGTGGACAGAGCAGAGCAAAGCGAAAACCGCAGACGCGGCGGACAGAGCTGAGCAAAGCGAAAACCGCAGACGCGGTGGACAGAGCTGAGCAAAGCGAAAACCGCAGACGCGGCACACAGAGCTTAGCAAAGCAAAAACCGCAGACGCGGCGGATAGAGCTGAGCAAAGCAAAAACCGCAGACGCGGTGGACAGAGCAGAGCAAAGCAAAAACCGCAGACGCGGCGGACAAAGCTGAGCAAAGCGAAAACCGCAGACGCGGCGGACAGAGCTGAGCAAAGCGAAAACCGCAGACGCGGCGGACATAGAGAAAAATAGGAAAGGGGTTAGGAGAGTATTCAGACAAGAACAGACACAGCAGCAAGATACAGGAGCGGGTCTAGGTATGAACGAACAGGCTAGGAGCGTGTTCACACAAGCCTGGAAATACAGCCTCCAGGATAGGCAGAAGACAACAGGCTAGAGAGCGTGTACAGACTGCAGATTAGAGTACACAGGTAGGACACAGTACAGACACGGAAACAGATACTGCAAGACAGGTAACATACACAGGACCTGGCATGTCAGAGACAAAAAGCCAACTGACAGGGCAAGATGCTCAGGCATGGGTTAATTGGAGCAGCTGGTTTAAATACCAGGTGACAGACAGCAATAGGCTGAGGACGCACAAGGGGTGTGCCTGCAGCAGGTACAAAAAGCAGGAAGTGATCGGGCGCCGCCCTTAAGCAGCAGACACAGAGGCAAACAGACAGCATGGAGGGAAGCCAGAGAGACATTCTGGACTGGAGATCAAGTGCGCGCTCTTGCACAGTGGGAGATGGACCACTATGCAAGGACGCCACCAGGTATGTTACACTACCCCCCCTTTACGCCCCCTCTTCTTCAGGCCTGCCAGAATGTTCCGCAGGGAATTCGAGGGACAATCCTTCACTTCAAGGAGATCACTTCCACTGTCCACTGGAGAAACTGGTCTCATCTGGTTAGCTAGGATGCTACCTCCTATCCAGCCATCCTCAGCAACAGACGAAACGGGTGGAGTACCAGGAACAGCACACAGGGAAGTCTCTCTCCACTTATTATCAGGTAGCACCCCAGAGGGTTCAGGAGACAACTGGAAGTCCTCCGCCGGGTTGGAGGGGTGCAGAGACTCGGGGGTAACCTCTGCTTCGGGGTACATCTTGTCAAGCTCACAGGATGAAATGGGCGAGGTATCAGGTACAAGGTGTAGAAAAGTCCCTGTTACCTTGTTATCTGGTGGTACCCAGGAGGATTCAGGAAAGAACTGGGGGTCCTCCGCCGGGTTGGAATAGTGCAGAGACTCGGGGGTAACCTCTGCTTCAGAGTACACTAGGTCGGACTCGCTAGATGAAGCGGGCGAGGTATCAGGTGCCGAGTATAGGAAAGTACCTGTCCATTCGTTATCAGGTAGCACCCCGAAGGGTTCAGGAGACAACTGAAGCTCCTCCGCCTGGTTGGAGGGGTGTAGAGACTCAGGGATAACCTCCGCTTCGGAGTACACTCAGTCGGACTCACTGGAAGAAATGGCCGAGGTAACAGGTACCGAGTATAGGAGAGTCTCAGTCCATTCGCTATCAGGTAGCACTCCGAAGGGTTCAGGAGACAACTGGAGGTCCTCCGCCTGGATGGAGGGGTGTAGAGACTCGGGGATAACCTCTGCTTCGGAGTACACTAGGTCGGACTCACTGGAAGAAGCGGCCAAGGTAACAGGTACCGAGTATAGGAAAGTCTCAGTCCATTCGCTATCAGGTAGCACCCCGAAGGGTTCAGGAGACAACTGGAGGTCCTCCGCCTGATCGGAGGGGTGTAGAGACTCGGGGATAACGTTTGCTTTGGAGTACACTAGGTCGGACTCACTGGAAGAAGCGGCCGAGGTAACAGGTACCGAGTATAGGAAAGTCTCAGTCCATTCGCTATCAGGTAGCACCCCGAAGGGTTCAGGAGACAACTGGAGGTCCTCAGCCTGGTCGGAGGGGTGTAGAGACTCGGGGATAACCTCTGCTTTGGAGTACACTAGGTTGGACTCACTGGAAGAAGTGGCCGAGGTATCAGGTACCGAGTATAAGAGAGTCTCTGTCCATTCGCTATCAAGTAGCACCCCAAAGGGTTCAGGAGACAACTGGAGGTCCTCCGCCTGGTCGGAAGGGTGTAGAGACTCGGGGGTAACCTCTGCTTCGGAGTACACTAGGTCGGACTCACTGGAAGAAGCGGGCGAGGTATCAGGTACCGAGTATAAGAGAGTCTCTGTCCATTCGCTATCAGGTAGCACCCCGAAGGGTTCAGGAGACAACTGGAGCTCCTCCGCCTGGTTGGAAGGGTGTAGAGACTCAGGGATAACCTCCGCTTCGGAGTACACTCAGTCGGACTCACTGGAAGAAATGGCCGAGGTAACAGGTACCGAGTATAGGAGAGTCTCAGTCCATTCGCTATCAGGTAGCACTCCGAAGGGTTCAGGAGACAACTGGAGGTCCTCCGCCTGGTTGGAGGGGTGTAGAGACTCGGGGATAACCTCTGCTTCGGAGTACACTAGGTCGGACTCACTGGAAGAAGCGGCCAAGGTAACAGGTACCGAGTATAGGAAAGTCTCAGTCCATTCGCTATCAGGTAGCACCCCGAAGGGTTCAGGAGACAACTGGAGGTCCTCCGCCTGATCGGAGGGGTGTAGAGACTCGGGGATAACGTCTGCTTTGGAGTACACTAGGTCGGACTCACTGGAAGAAGCGGCCGAGGTAACAGGTACCGAGTATAGGAAAGTCTCAGTCCATTCGCTATCAGGTAGCACCCCGAAGGGTTCAGGAGACAACTGGAGGTCCTCAGCCTGGTCGGAGGGGTGTAGAGACTCGGGGATAACCTCTGCTTTGGAGTACACTAGGTTGGACTCACTGGAAGAAGTGGCCGAGGTATCAGGTACCGAGTATAAGAGAGTCTCTGTCCATTCGCTATCAAGTAGCACCCCAAAGGGTTCAGGAGACAACTGGAGGTCCTCCGCCTGGTCGGAAGGGTGTAGAGACTCGGGGGTAACCTCTGCTTCGGAGTACACTAGGTCGGACTCACTGGAAGAAGCGGGCGAGGTATCAGGTACCGAGTATAAGAGAGTCTCTGTCCATTCGCTATCAGGTAGCACCCCGAAGGGTTCAGGAGACAACTGGAGGTCCTCCGCCTGGTCGGAGGAGTGTAGAGACTCGGGGATAACCTCTGCTTCGGAGTACACTAGGTCGGACTCACTGGAAGAAGTGGATGAAGCATCTGATGCCGGGTGCAGGAAGTTCTCCTGTGTGGAGTCTGGATGGACAGTAGTCTCTTCGGGCAGGAGAACTGGTGCACTACCCACGCACATTACCCGTTGGGGCTTCTCCGGGATACAGGGAGATGAAGCTTCAGTAGGGACTTCAAGGTTGGGGTCAGGAGGTCTCAGGGAGGACTGACCCTGGCGTGACGGCTTGCCTCTACATCTAGCACGTCTGGACTGCCTCTTGAGGTTGGGAGAAGCATTCCGGAGAGCGTAGTCATCCTGTGTGGATTCTGGGTGGGCAGTAGTCTCATTGGGCTGGAGGACTTTTGCGCTACCCACACACATTACCCATCGGGGCTGCTCCGGGATATTGGGAAGTGAAGCTTCAGCAGGAGCCTCCGGGTTAGGATCATCGAAGACCATTAGAAAGGCCACCAGGAAGGCCATTATGTCCAGGACGATAGGATCCTGAGTTTCCCATAGTGGGTTGATCCATTCCAAGGCATCACCCGCTAGGTTAGACATAATGAATCCCACCTTAACCCGATCGGTGGGAAAACAAAGAGGGTAGAACTTGAAGTGTAGCATGCATTGCTCCACAAATGCATGACTCTGTCTTGGATCCCCATAGTAACGTGGCGGATCCGCAGGAACGAGAGCTGATAGATCCATCTGGACGGGTGCGTAATTCGCCTGGAACTCAGCTAGAGAAAAAAAAAAAAATTTTATTTATTTTTAATGCATTTATTCGCTGGAAAAAGTCTCAGAGAGCGAAGGCCGTGGGGCTCAACGGGAACCATGGCCTGAGCATGCTGTAATGCACACGCCCGAACTGACTGGCGTGTGCGTGTTTATGTAGTGATTCCACTGTGCCATGAACCGGAGAGTGCCTGGAGGGGCGTAACTAAGTATCTGCCCGATCCGACCAAGGTCGCACGACGGCATACGACGCCAGTGCACCAGGGAGGAACCGAGCAGAGGAACCAGGGTCTACTCCAGGTCAGACTCCGGACACGGCTGTTGACCCACACCGGGGAATACAGGAACAGGCAGACTAGAGCGCAGGCTGGGTAGGGTCCAGTACAGACTGGGAGACAAATTCGAAACTGCAGACGCGGTGGACAGGGCCGAGCAAAGCGAAACCGCAGACGCGGTGGACAGAGCTGAGCAAAGCGAAAACCGCAGACGCGGCGGACAGAGCTGAGCAAAGCGAAAACCGCAGACGCGGCGGACAGAGCTGAGCAAAGCGAAAACTGCAGACGTGGCGGACAGAGCTGAGCAAAGCGAAAACCGCAGACGCGGCGGACAGAGCTGAGCAAAGCGAAAACCGCAGACGCGGCGGACAGAGCAGAGCAAAGCGAAAACCGCAAACGCGGCGGACAGAGCTGAGCAAAGTGAAAACCGCAGACGCGGCGGACAGAGCTGAGCAAAGCGAAAACCGCAGACGCGGCGGACATAGAGAAAAATAGGAAAGGGGTTAGGAGAGTATTCAGACAAGAACAGACACAGCAGCAAGATACAGGAGCGGGTCTAGGTATGAACGAACAGGCTAGGAGCGTGTTCACACAAGCCTGGAAATACAGCCTCCAGGATAGGCAGAAGACAACAGGATAGAGAGCGTGTACAGACTGCAGATTAGAGTACACAGGTAGGACACAGTACAGACACGGAAACAGATACTGCAAGACAGGTAACATACACAGGACCTGGCATGTCAGAGACAAAAAGCCAACTGACAGGGCAAGATGCTCAGGCATGGGTTAATTGGAGCAGCTGGTTTAAATACCAGGTGACAGACAGCAATAGGCTGAGGACGCACAAGGGGTGTGCCTGCAGCAGGTACAAAAAGCAGGAAGTGATCGGGCGCCGCCCTTAAGCAGCAGACACAGAGGCAAACAGACAGCATGGTGGGAAGCCAGAGAGACATTCTGGACTGGAGATCAAGTGCGCGCTCTTGCACAGTGGGAGATGGACCACTATGCAAGGACGCCGCCAGGTATGTTACACTCAGCCATGTGTGCCAGACTGCAAAGAGGCAAAACTTCCGTGTCCTCACCAAGAGGACGATTGACCATGCTCTCCTCCTCATCCTCCTCCTGTTCCTCCTCCTCCCTGTCCTCAGGCCATCCACACTGAACAGACGATATGGCAGTTGTGCAGGTAGTACCGTCTATAGCGCAGGAAATAGCTCCTGTTCTTCCTCCTCCTCCTCTTCCTCATTGTCGCCCAATCCACGTTGGGATGAGATGAGGCTGGGCTGTGTGTAATCACCCTGTATGGTTCCTTGCTCCATCTCATTGTGCTCCGCCTGCAATGCCTCTTTAATTGAGAGCAGCGAGCGTTTCAGAAGACAGAGAAGCGGGATGGTGACGCTAATTATGGCATCATCGCCGCTCACCATCTTGGTGGAGTCCTCAAAGTTTTGGAGGATGGTACATATGTCTGACATCCATGTCCACTCCTGAGGTTTTATATGTGGAGTTTGAATTGAATACCGACAGCCTTGTTGATGCTGGTAGCCAACAACTGCCCTCTTCTGCTCACAAATCCTTCCCAACATCTACAATGTAGAGTTCCAACACGTGGGGACATTGCAGATCAGTTGGTGAGCTGGAAGCTGCAAACGTTGCTGAAGCACGGCAAGAGCGGCGGAAGCTGTAGCTGACTTTCTAAAATGGGCACACAGGTGGTGTACTTTGACAAGCAGATCTGACAGATCCGGGTAGGTTTTGAGAAACCTCTGAACCATGAGGTTAAGCACATATGCCAGGCATGGTACGTGTGTGAGCTCGCCTCAGATCCGCCACCAGGTTCCGGCCATTGTCACACACAACCATGCCTGGCTGTAGGTTCAGCGGTGTCAGCCACAGATCTGCCTGCTCTTTCAGAGCTGTGCACAACTCTTCAGCATTGAGTGGTTTGTCACCTAAGTATATTAGCTTCAGCACAGCCTGTTGCCTCTTGGCCGAGGCAGTGCTGCAGTGCTTCCAGCTTGTGACTGATTTGGTCATTTCAGAGAAGGATGCTGAAGAGTAGGAGGAGGTGCAGGAGCTGTAGAATGTGGGTGCAACCCTGATTGACCCAGGGCCCACAATCCTCGGTGTCGGGAAGACATGTTCCTTCCCAAGGTCCTACTGGGTCCCGGCTTCCACAATTTTAACCCAGTGTGTCGTCAGCGAGATGTACCGTCCCTGCCCACAAGCACTTGTCCACATGTCCATGGTTAGGTGGACTTTCCCAGTAACTGCATTGTTGAGGGCACGGCTAATGTTGTGGGACACGTGCTTGTGTAGTGCAGGGAGAAACAGTGGCGGCTGGGGACCGAATACTGAGGGACGGCCGCAGCCATCAGTTTGAGGAAGGCTTCCATCTCCACGAGCCTAAAAGGTAACATTTTGAGCGCAAACATTCGCTAAATGTGTGAATTTAGTAGTGTGGCCTGTGGGGTGTTAGCTGCGTATTTGCACTTGCGTTCCGAAGACTGGGGTAGGGACAACTGAACGCTCCGCTGTGACAAGGACATGGAAGTGCTAGTTGAGAGTGTTTAGCAACAGATGCAGGGCGGGAGGCATCTTGGCTAGTGTTGAGCCACCCCCGTAGTGTTCGAGTTCGGTTCGGTTCGTCGAACACCCGTGTGCTCGCCGAACTGTTCGTCAAACTGTTCGTCGAACACCTTCGAACACCGTTAAAACCAATGGCAGGCAAACAAAAACACATAGAAACACATAGAAAACACCTTCAAAGGTGTCCAAAAGCTGACAAACTGCTCAGAAGACATAACTAACACATGGAAAAGTGACAAGTACATATAGTCATGCGAAAAGAAAAGAGGTGGAGGAGTAAAAGGAGGGGGAGACACAGATATAGGCATGTCATGCCCTTCTAAAATCCAAAAAGTGAGAAGCCGACACGTTCAGTCCGCTCCTGCCTGTGCCACCTCCGTGTCGCCGGGTTTGTGCCAGAGCCGCGGTGAACCCTGACGGCCAGCCCCCCTCTCCCAATACTGGTGCCTGTCCGCTGGTGGGTCGAGCGAGCCCCCCTGTGGTGGAGGCAGTTCTAAGCTTTTTAATTTAAATTGTCTCTCTAATTTGAATGAATACACTTTAAATCCATTTACAAGGATCTATTGGAGGGCAAGTCTCATGCCAGCAGCCGCGTAATTCCAGCTCCAGTAGCGTCCACTAAAGCTGCTGCAGTTAAAAAGCTTTTATAAGGATCGAGCTCGGCTGTCCACCGCAAGGCATCCTACTGCCAGTCCCAGCCCCTATGCCTTGGGGTGCCTCCTGATGCTCTTCACTGCGTATCCCGTGGTCCCGAAGCATTTCCTTTGAAAAAATTAAGTGTCCAAACTACAGGTGGTGTAGCTTGCTTAACAGCCGGGATAATCCGCTGACTAGCAGACACTGCTACTAGGCACAAAGTATTTCCTGGGCTAGATGCAGTTAAAAATTTGTAATTAGATACTCTCGTTGGATGCTGAGAAAGCATTCCATAGAGTCTCCTGGCACGCCATATATGATTCTCTTAAAAAGCTTGGGGTAGGGGTCTAGGGGACCCTTTTATAGCCAAAATCACGGCCTTGTATTGCAATACGTCACCTAGGCTGAAGATAAATCGAACTGAAGCACCCTGAGGGCTCGGTTGCTACAGTGGTATTGCACCTCACCCAGAGGTGTGATATCTCACTCTCAGGTAAGGATGGAGTGTGAATCAGGACCCGACACCTGCATGCATTACACCACATTGCCGTGGGGCAGGGAGACCAATATGCCCCTGAGATGGGCACGACAGTCCCTGTCCCTGGCTGGAGTGGGGGGAGGGAACACTGAGGAAGGGGAACCCTGTAGTGCAGGAGCAGGGAGGAAGCAGTTTCTGGGTGCATTGAGAAGGGAGTATAAAAGGTGGGCACCATCTTAGTTCAGTGCAGAGAAGTCTGAGCAGAAGTGGCAGGGAGCAGGGGCTCTGCATGAGCTTTGCTCCGGAGGCGGGCCTAGTAACAGAGGCCCAGGCCTGGAAGAGGGAGAAGGAAGGAAGAGGAGCGGAGAAGGCTCCAGGAACGAGGAACGAAGGGATCCCAGGGGTGCGGACGGGCGAGTCGCCACCGCACGCCCGAATCCACCTGCATGGAGTGGTCAGGCCAAAAGGGGAGACCGGTCCCCGAAACTAGTGGAGGCAGGAAACGACCCTCAGCTAGAAACCGGAGGCTGTGACATTTTATGTGGCGCAGCCCCTCGCTACACCCGCTAGGAGGGCAGCACATAGGGTCAGGGAAACTGGCGCCAAGTTTACCAAGAGGAGGCCCGAGGCAGCCGGACAGAAGGGTTGGTAAGAAAGGCCAGACAAAGGACACACAAAGGGGGTCCTGTGAAGCGCTCCAAAGTTATCTGGGAGTTGTCTGAGCCCCTCACCTGGTGAGCACATTACGACGTGGGCAGCCGTTACCTGCAGACGTGGTCTGGATAATAAGAACTGTGAGTAAAGGCCCTGGACTGCATCACTGACTCCGTGTCGTTACTGCTGCTGCCCTGCACCATCACCCCCATCCTCCGCATACACTGCCCTGAGGCTATACTCCTCCCATGGGGAGCTATGCTATGCTCTGCTTCACCCACAACACCAGCCTCAGCGGTCTGCCCTGCAGCGGCGGTTCACTCTGACCGCAATCCACGGGTGGCGTAGTCGGACATTTAAACATCAAAACCACATAAATAGTTCCGCCACTGGTTTGACCACCCTGAGCCACGGAACCGGGTCGCCGCCACGAAGACTACAACCACCAGCATCCACCAAAAAGGGTCCGGCTCCGGGTGTCCCAAGGCCCAGGGGGTGCATCAGAACATTTTCATCACCTTTCACAATCACCAATGGGACAAGGCAGGGATGTCCTCTGTCCCCTCTCTTATACATCCTAGTGACGGAGCACCTGCTCTCATCAAATCGCCATAACCCCAATATTAGGTGGATTGAGGTGGGAGGCACTGAGTACAAGTGCTCTCTATTTGCTGATGATGTACTAGTATATATCACTCAATCACATATATCCATCCATGCTGTTATGGCTGAAATAGATCACTTTGTTACATGGTCAAATTTTAAAATCAATGCAGCGAAGTCTGAGGCCCTCGATGTCTCCCTCCCCAAATCCATATAGGATTCCATCCAGTCCAACTTTCCCTTTGCCTGGCCCTCACAGGGTATCAAATACTTAGGAATTCCTATTCATAGAGACCTCTCCCATTTATGTTATCTTAATTTTGGGCCCTTTATTGAACAACTCCATACAGACCACGGTTGGCAAGTTAGAACTGTAAGATTCACTACGTGAACCACTGGTGTTTTGTGGAAAAGCACATGTACACTATGTTCCAAATTATTATGAAAAAAGTGTTTAGGAGTGATAAGGTAAGAATTTGTTTGTTTGTCAGTTAAACTCATTGATGGTGATGTGTGTCAGGGCTCTTTATATCACTGTAAGCAATTGCAGACACCTGTGCTAATTAGTTTGGCAGGTGTGTCCAATGAAAGGCAAGACTACTTAAGAAGGCTGTCTCACATTATTAAGCAGCCTACATTTTCTGCCAAAATGGGAAAGAAAAAGGATGTGTCGGCTGCTGAGAAGCAACAAATTGTGGAGTGTTTAGGTCAAGGCATGACTACAATCAACATTGTGCGAAGATCAGGATGAAGTGTCTTAGCAATCAAGAAGTATGTAGCTGATTCACAGTACACACGTGTGCGTGCTGATAAGGGCAAATTGAGGACTCTTTCCTACAGGCAATTACATCAGGTTAAAAGAGCAGCGGCAAAAAAGCCTTGTCATAGCAGCAGACAAGTTTTTGAAGCTGCTGGTGCCTCCAACGTCCCCCGAACAACAAGATGCAGGGTCCTTCAGAGGTTTGCAGCTGTGCATATGCCATCCTGTCGACCTCCTCTATCCACTTCACACAAGCAGAAACGGCTCCAGTGGGCCAAACATTACATGAAAACTGATTTCAAAACTGTTTTGTTCACGGATGAGTGCCGTGCAGCGCTCGATGGTACAGATGGATGGAGTGGAGGATGGCTGGTTGATGGACACCCCACGCAAACACGGCTACAGCGCCAACAAGGAGGAGGTGGAGTAATGTTTTGGGCTGGAATCATGGGGAGAGAGATTGTCGGCCCCTTTAGGATCCCTGAAGGCGCTAAAGATGAACTCCATAATGTATGTGGATTTTCTCAAACAGCACTTCCTGCCATGGTTCAAGAAGAAGAACCATGTATTTCACAGCCAGATCATTTTTTTGCATGATAATGCACCATCTCATGCTGCACATAAAACATCTGCATCTCTGGCTGATATGGGCATAAAAGGGGACAAACTTATGGTGTGACCCCCATGCTCCCCTGACCTCTACCCCATTCAGAACCTCTGGAGCATCATCGAAAGGAGTGTCTATGATGGCGGGAGGCAGTTCACATCTAAGCAACAGCTCTGGGAATGTATTCTGTCCTCATGCAAAACAATTGAAGCAGAAACCATCCAAAACCTGACAAATTCAATGGAGGAGAGAGTTCAGAAGCTCCTTTCGAACAAGGGGTCCTATGTGAAAATGTAACATCACCTAGAATAAAGTTTTGAGTTGACAACTGTTTGATTTCAGTTTCTAATAACCTGCTAATGCTTATAATTTCAAAAATGACCATTTTTTTGGTCTTTATTAAAATGAAAAGGTTGATCGAAAAGTTTGGGGGATCTAAGAGTGTGGCAACCCAGTAGTCATGATTACTTCGAATTCTGACAATATGAGGGTCATGTTGCAGGTAGTGCAGCAAGAAGGCACTTATGTGTCTTGCGCATCTCGGAGCCCCAAAATTATTTTCCGGGCTAGATGCAGCTAAAAATTATTATTAATTTTAAATCTGGTGGAGCTTAGTATAGATGGGCTAATAGGATCAGTGCTGCACACTGCTACAAAGCGCAAATTATTTTCCAGTCAAGATACAGATAAACATGATTAGTAATTTGAAAGTTTAAAACGGTTGGTAGGGTGATTTTCACCAATCATCAAGCTTTTACTCTCCCCAGGATGACACAGGGGTAGAAAAGTAGTTTCCGATCCATGATTTGTTCATCTTTATGAACGTGAGTCTGTCTACATTATCAGTGGAGAGCCGCGTGCGCTTATCTGTCAGCACACCACCAGCAGCGCTGAACACACGTTCAGACAGAACGCTGGCTGCGGGGCATGACAAGATCTCCAAGGCGTAAGTGGCTAGCTCCAGCCATTTATCCAGATTGGAAGCCCAAAAAGAGCAAGGGTCCAGTGACACAGTCATGGCTTCAATGTTTACTTGGAGATACTCCTGTACCATCGTCTCTAGGCGTTGACTATGTGTCAGACTTCTTGTCTCCTGTGGCCTTGCAAAGGATGGGCTAAAAAAGTGGTGAAATGATTGCGCAAAATTGATGTTACCAGCAGATACTGTGGTTCTGTTACGGTTTGAGTGCTGAACACTTGACGGTCCCACGGTTGGCAAGTTGGAACTGTGAGATTCACTACGTGCACCACTGGTGTTTTGTGGAAAAGCACATGTAAGATTCTGCAACAGTCTCTGCTGATACTCCTGCATGCGTGCATCCCTTTCTATGGCAGGAATAATTTCTGCAAATTTACTTTTGTACCGGGGATCTAACAGTGTGGCAACCCAGTAGTCAGGATTATTTCTAATTCTCACAATTCGAGGGTCATGTTGCAGGTAGTGCAGCAAGAAGGCACTCATGTGTGTTGCGCATCCAGGAGCACCAAGTCCCTGTTGTGTTGGTGGCGAGGTAACAATCATGCTTCCTTCCTCTGTCCTCTCCCCCCAACCTCGCACAACAGAAATGTGATCAAGGTCTCCCTCATCTGATGAGTCTTCCATCAGTTCGTCCTCCACTTCTTCCTTGGCTCCTGCACCTTCCTCACTAGTTTGGCTGCTACCATGCGCCCTGGTAAAACCATCTCCCCCACCCTCACATGCCTGCCGCCTTGGTGCTGCCGACCGTCTGGACCTTGCAGATGTTAGCCCTTCCGCATACAACTCCTCCTCCTCTACTTCCTCCACCTCCTCTTGTGCCACCACCTGACTCCGAATTCTGTTTAACATGTGCTCCAGCATGTAAATCACCGGAATAGTCATGCTGATAATGGCATCGTCAGCACTAAACATCTTCGTCGCCATTTCAAAACTGTGCAGAAGGGTGCATAGGTCCCTGATCTGAGACCACTCCTCCAGCGTGATTTGCCCCACCTCCGGATCTCGTTGGCCCAGGCTATACATCAGAACGTATTGCACCAGGGCTTGTCGGTGCTGCCACAGTCGCTGCAACATGTGCAGAGTTGAATTCCACCGGGTAGGCACATCGCATTTTAGCCGGTGAAGTGGCAGGCCCAACGACTTCTGTAGAGATGTAAGTCGCTGAGCTGCGGGATGCGAACGGCGGAATTGAGCACACAGCCACCGTGCCCTCTGCAGAAGGCCATCTAGTCTGGGATAGTGGGCTAAAAATTGCTGGACAACCAGGTTCAACACGTGAGCCATACAAGGCACGTGTGTGACATTGCCCCGGCGAAGGGCCGCACCCAGGTTTGCAGCATTGTCGCACACGGCCTTCCCTGGTTTCAGGTCCAGTGGAGACAACCATTCATGAAATTGGTTCTCCAGAGCTGACCACAACTCCTCAGCTGTGTGACTCACATTTCCCAGACATTTCAAAGTAAAAACCGCCTGATGACGTTGAGCCCTACTGCCAGCATAGTAAGGAGGTGTGCAGGATCCCTTCTGTGCAGTTAGAAAGCTTGTGGCATGACCAGACAGGCTTTGGGTGCAGGTGGAAGACCGAGAGGAGGTTGAGGAGGCAGAAGCAGTGGAGGAACTTTGACATAAAGAGGATTGACGCACAACTCGTGGGGACGGCAAGACTTGGACAGCAGCC
The DNA here is from genome assembly GCF_046119375.1 of Phyllobates terribilis. NCBI lineage: Eukaryota > Metazoa > Chordata > Amphibia > Anura > Dendrobatidae > Phyllobates > Phyllobates terribilis. The sequence goes on from NW_027362772.1 coordinate 245,854,801, forward strand.
CCTTGTCCTGCTGTCACCATAGTTACCCAGTGCCCAGTCAGCGACATGTAACGCCCCTGTCCATGCCTACTCGTCCAAGTGTCTGTGGTGAAATGCACCCTGTCACACACAGAGTTTCTCAAAGAAGCGGTGATGTTGTGTGCGACATGCTGGTGGAGCGCAGTCACACCTTTCTTTGAGAAGTAGTGCCGACTGGGCATCTGGTACTGGGGCACTGCGACGGACATAAGGTCTCGAAAATCCTCTGTGTCCACCAGGCGGAAAGGCAGCATTTCTGTAGCCAAGAGCTTGCAGATGGTGAAATTCAACCTCTTAGCTTTCTCATGGCTAGGAGGAAATGGTCTTTTACTTGTCCACATCTGAGGGACCGAGGGCTGGCTATTGTGCTTAGACGGGGTTGATAAGGGTGTCCCCGGCAAACTGCCGGTCTGTGAGGAAGATGCAGGTGGACATGTTACGTTGCCTTGATCCAAAGGTGGTGCTATCGATGTCGGACAGCGCTCAACACCAGCTGGTGTTACCACCTCCAAAGAAAATGATGACCTGCCAATCACGCTGGCTGTTGCGGGTAAAGAGGTGGCAGGTCTGCGCCCCAAAACAGGTGTGACTGCTGTCCCCCCAGTCACAGAGGATAAAGAGGCCGCGGATGCACAAGATATGGCAGACGGTGGTTGGCCCGGCCGGCTAGGCCGCATTGTAGCACACTGAGCTTCCCACTGCAACTTATGCTTCATGTCCATGTGCCGGTTCATGCATGAAGTACTCAAACTATGTATTTTTTGGCCTCTACTTAGCTTTTGCTGACAAATGTTACAGATAACACGAGTTGGGTCATCTCTATCGATCTGAAAAAATGCTCAGGCTATGCAAGGCTTAGCACCCATGCGACCTGAAGAGCCACCACGACTTGTGGTGAGAGGCAGAGTTGTGTTTGAGGATGCAGTTGTTGACGTGCTTCCAGTACTACGTCTCTGTCCAGGAAGGCGCAACCTGACCTCGTCGTCACTAGCATCTTCCTCCACCTCCTCTGCTGACCTCATCTCTTGGCTGACTGTGGGTTGACAGTAAGTGGGATCTCCAACCTCATCATCATCACCCTGTGCGTTATCACACCCGTCGTCCTCAGAGCCAACCTGTTCCTGCCCTGACAAAAAACTAAAGTTGTCGCTCCAATCAGGTATTTGAGTCTCATCATCGTCTTCCTCATTGTCTCCACCAACAGGAGTTACAGTTTGGGAATGAGGGTCTACATTATGGTCAGAACCTTCTGCGTCTGGTCCTGGATCCGACTCATAAAGATTCTGGGCATCAGTGCAGATCATTTCCTCGTCTGGATTCACAGAAGCGCTGGAGTCGACCTCTGATTCCCAGGCTATAGTATGAGTAAACAGCTCTGCAGACTCAACCATCTGTTCTACCTCATACTCAGACGAGCAGCTGGAGATTTGGGAGCTGTGAGGAAGCAAGTGGGATTGGGGTGACACCTTTGAGGACTGGAGTATTTGTGATGTTGAAGTTGATGTGGAGGAGAGCCCACTTAAAGGAGCACTTGATATCCGTTGAAGCACCTGATGTTTTTGTGCCTCATCTGGAATTTGTAGCGATTGGCGTGGCCGTAAGAAAGGGATCTTATCACATTGTCCGCTAAAAGAAGTAGACATTTTAGTTTGGCTGGAAGATGGTCTTTCTTCTGCAGATGTTACTGTTGCTTTAACACCTACCCCACTCTGGTGTTGTTTGCACAAAAAAACAATGGATGGGAACCGAGCAGAGCTGAGTGGCCAAACTGTGGTATTAGGCCAAAACTATTGGCTGGGTTAGATGCAGAAAAAAATTATATTCAATTTGCAACCTGATGGAGGTTAGTATATATGGACTAATAGAGAAAGTCCCACACACAGCTAGAAGCCCAAATATTTTTTCAGAGGTAGATGCAGAAAAAAATTATATTCAGTTTGCAACCTGATGGAGGTCTGTATAGATGGATTAATAGAACAAGTCCCACACACTGCTAGAAGGCCAAATATTTTTTCAGAGCTAGAGGCAGAAAAAAATTATATTCAGTTTGCAACCTGATGGAGGTCAGTATAGATGGACTAATAGAACAAGTCCCACACACAGCTAGAAGCCCAAATATTTTTTCAGAGGTAGATGCAGAAAAAAATTATATTCAGTTTGCAACCTGATGGAGGTCTGTATAGATGGATTAATAGAACAAGTCCCACACACAGCTAGAAGCCCAATATTTTTTCAGAGGTAGATGCAGAAAAAAAATATATTCAGTTTGCAACCTGATGGAGGTCTGTATAGATGGATTAATAGAACAAGTCCCACACACAGCTAGAAGCCCAAATATTTTTTCAGAGGTATATGCAGAAAAAAATTATATTCAGTTTGCAACCTGATGGAGGTCTGTATAGATGGATTAATAGAACAAGTCCCACACACAGCTAGAAACCCAATATTTTTTCAGAGGTAGATGCAGAAAAAAAATATATTCAGTTTGCAACCTGATGGAGGTCAGTATAGATGGACTAATAGAGAAAGTCCCACACACTGCTAGAAGGCCAAATATTTTTTCAGAGCTAGATGCAGACAAAAAAATATTTTTAATTTGCAACCTGATGGAGGTCAGTATAGATGGACTAATAGAGAAAGTCCCACACACTGCTAGAAGGCCAAATATTTTTTCAGAGCTAGATGCAGAAAAAAATTATATTCAGTTTGCAACCTGATGGAGGTCAGTATAGATGGACTAATAGAGAAAGTCCCACACACAGCTAGAAGCCCAAATATTTTTTCAGAGGTAGATGCAGAAAAAAATTATATTCAGTTTGCAACCTGATGGAGGTCTGTATAGATGGATTAATAGAACAAGTCCCACACACTGCTAGAAGGCCAAATATTTTTTCAGAGCTAGATGCAGAAAAAAATTATATTCAGTTTGCAACCTGATGGAGGTCAGTATAGATGGACTAATAGAGAAAGTCCCACACACAGCTAGAAGCCCAAATATTTTTTCAGAGGTAGATGCAGAAAAAAATATATTCAGTTTGCAACCTGATGGAGGTCTGTATAGATGGATTAATAGAACAAGTCCCACACACAGCTAGAAGCCCAAATATTTTTTCAGAGGTATATGCAGAAAAAAATTATATTCAGTTTGCAACCTGATGGAGGTCTGTATAGATGGATTAATAGAACAAGTCCCACACACAGCTAGAAGCCCAATATTTTTTCAGAGGTAGATGCAGAAAAAAAATATATTCAGTTTGCAACCTGATGGAGGTCAGTATAGATGGACTAATAGAGAAAGTCCCACACACTGCTAGAAGGCCAAATATTTTTTCAGAGCTAGATGCAGACAAAAAAATATTTTTAATTTGCAACCTGATGGAGGTCAGTATAGATGGACTAATAGAGAAAGTCCCACACACTGCTAGAAGGCCAAATATTTTTTCAGAGCTGGATGCAGATAACAATTATTTTTAATTTGCAACCTGATGGAGGTCAGTATAGATGGACTAATAGAGAAAGTCCCACACACAGCTAGAAGCCCAAATATTTTTTCAGAGGTAGATGCAGAAAAAAATTATATTCAGTTTGCAACCTGATGGAGGTCTGTATAGATGGATTAATAGAACAAGTCCCACACACTGCTAGAAGGCCAAATATTTTTTCAGAGCTAGATGCAGAAAAAAATTATATTCAGTTTGCAACCTGATGGAGGTCAGTATAGATGGACTAATAGAACAAGTCCCACACACAGCTAGAAGCCCAAATATTTTTTCAGAGGTAGATGCAGAAAAAAATTATATTCAGTTTGCAACCTGATGGAGGTCTGTATAGATGGATTAATAGAACAAGTCCCACACACAGCTAGAAGCCCAATATTTTTTCAGAGGTAGATGCAGAAAAAAAATATATTCAGTTTGCAACCTGATGGAGGTCAGTATAGATGGACTAATAGAGAAAGTCCCACACACTGCTAGAAGGCCAAATATTTTTTCAGAGCTAGATGCAGACAAAAAATTATTTTTAATTTGCAACCTGATGGAGGTCAGTATAGATGGACTAATAGAGAAAGTCCACACACTGCTAGAAGGCCAAATATTTTTTCAGAGCTAGATGCAGAAAAAAATTATATTCAGTTTTCAACCTGATGGAGGTCAGTATAGATGGACTAATAGAACAAGTCCCACACACAGCTAGAAGCCCAAATATTTTTTCAGAGGTAGATGCAGATAAAAATTATTTTTAATTTGCAACCTGATGGAGGTCAGTATAGATGGACTAATAGAACAAGTCCCACACACAGCTAGAAGCCCAAAAATTTTTTCAGAGGTAGATGCAGAAAAAAATTATATTCAGTTTGCAACCTGATGGAGGTCTGTATAGATGGATTAATAGAACAAGTCCCACACACAGCTAGAAGCCCAATATTTTTTCAGAGGTAGATGCAGAAAAAAAATATATTCAGTTTGCAACCTGATGGAGGTCAGTATAGATGGACTAATAGAGAAAGTCCCACACACTGCTAGAAGGCCAAATATTTTTTCAGAGCTAGATGCAGAAAAAAATTATATTCAATTTGCAACCTGATGGAGGTCAGTATAGATGGACTAATAGAATGATGCTATGCCCAAAAGATTTTACTTCACTAGGTGCAGTAAAAAAATTGGTATTCTATACACAGGTGGTATATCTTGCAACACAGATAGGCTACTCCACTAACACACTCTGCAATAGGCCAAAAAGGATTAGCTTTGCTAGATTCAGCCAAATGCTGTGAAAAAAACTTGCACAGCACTGGCACAGACCTGCCTGGCAAAAACTGATAGGAACTGATGTAACCTAGTCCTGAAAAGGACTGCAATTACAATTAGTCTTTACTCCCACAATCTATCTATTTAAGAGCACAGACCTGCCTGATAAAAGTCGTAGGAAATGCTGTAACCTAGTCCTTAAAAGGACTGCAATCACAACTATTCCCTACTCCCAAGCTATCTGTAGATTTGTGCGAAAATTGGCTTGAAATTATCAAGGTATAGCGCACACAGCAACAGCGGTGCCATCTAACACGCAGCTGCAGCAGTGAGAAAATGGTGGCGACGGGGAAAATGGCTGGGTCTTATAGGGCAAGGACATGTGACATACACAGCCAATGACACATGCCCTTGCTTGTGTGAAAAAAAGCACTTCGCTCCGTGTGTGCGCTGCTGATAGGCTGACAGATTGCACCTCCCCACTGTAAATGCGGGAAAGAGAAAAAAAAATGGAGATCTTCATTATTCCTGCAGAGATCCATTCCCTGCCCCTCCCCCCACCCCGCTGTACACTCAAACTGCGTATTAACATTAATTTTCATCATTACTGAGAAAAAATCCAGTTATGATTTTGGTGCACGAACAGTTATCGAACATAACCTCGAACAGCCGAATTTTTCTCAAATTGTTCGTGTTCGCCGAACGGCTCGAACACCGCCCAAAACAGCTCGAATTTGAGATTGGCGAACAGTTCGAGTAGAACAACGCTCATCTCTAATCTTGGCATGCACCATGGACAGGGTATTGGCGTGCGCGCACAACAGTGGAACAAGCAGTGGTGTCACCCGCAGACACTGTTGCTGGACCCTGGGGTTCGGCCCACTTAGTCGGGTGTTTTGCTTCCATGTGCCTGATCATGCTGGTGATGATCAAGCAGCTAGTTTTGCTACCCCTGCTGATGCTAGACTGGCAGGTGGTGCAAATGGCCTTTTTCGGGTTATCGGCCGAGTCTTTAAAAAACAACCATACCTAACAGGTGTACTGGCAACTTCTGTCGTGTTGATGTTATGGGGAACGGTTGCTTGCCTTCTGTCTGCGTCCACCACACGTCTCGTTCTTGCTTGTTGTGGTGCTATGCCTCCCTCCCCCTGTGTGCTGCTGTCCTCACTCTGCATGTCACCTTGCCAGGTTGTGTCAGTGACTCCATCATCCACCACCTCATCTTCCCCTTCCGCACCCTGGTCCTCCTCCTGACTTTCTGGCAATTGTGTTTCATCATCATCCACCTCTTGTAACAGTTTCCCACCGTCCTTCGTGTGACCGTGGCTGCTCAAATATTTGGGCATCGCTACATGTGATCTCCTCTTGCCAAACTTCAAGTGGACCGGGCAAGAGACCCGAATCTATAAATGGAAAAGTAAACAGCTCTTTGGAGTGTCCAAGTGTGGGATCAGTTGTCTCCGGGCGCTGGGCCTGGTGGGAGGAAAGAGGATCAGGGTGAGGAATATGCAGTCCAGACTCACGGCTGCTGTGACTTGACTGTGTGGAAAACAGGGTGGTGGTGCTGGTGGCTAAGTGACTGGAAGCATTATCTGCTTTGTGTTCAATAGTGGTGTTCTCAATAATTGGGACAGGAAGGTCGAGCGAGAAGATGTGGGTATTTGTTGTGGCACAATTTCAGCTTGCCCACGGCCTCGGCCTCATCCTCTGCATGCATGATCACCATCACGTCCACTTCCCCATCCCTTGCCACGCGCCTTGCACATTTTAAATGGAGGACAATATTTTTTACGTTCACTACAAATGGCATGATTTGAACCGCAGTGATATGTGATACGTGTGACGGAAAACCACAGTTTTAAATACCTGACCTGTAGGTTACTAATTTTCACAGCGACCTGGTGTGAATTACGTCACTAACACATTGCAACAAAATTTAAATGGAGGCCAGAAATGGATGAATTTGGAGCCAACTGATATGTGATATGTGTGACGGAAAACCACAGTTTAAATAGCTGGCCTGTAGGTTACTATTTTTTACAGCGACCTGGTGTCAATAACTTCACTAACACACTGCAACAAAATTTAAATGAAGGCCAGAAATGGATGAATTTCTAGCAAACTTTTATGTGATACGTGTGACGGAAAACCACAGTTTAAATAGCTGGCCTGTAGGTTACTATTTTTCGCAGCGACCTGGTGTCAATAACTTCACTAACACACTGCAACAAAATTTAAATGAAGGCCAGAAATGGATGAATTTCTAGCAAACTTTTATGTGATACGTGTGACGGAAAACCACAGTTTAAATAGTTGGCCTGTAGGTTACTATTTTTCGCAGCGACCTGGTGTCAATAACTTCACTAACACACTGCAACAAAATTTAAATGGAGGCCAGAAATGGATGAATTTCTAGCAAACTTTTATGTGATACGTGTGACGGAAAACCACAGTTTAAATAACTGGCCTGTAGGTTACTATTTTTCAGAGCGACCTGGTGTCAATAACTTCACTAACACACTGCAACAAAATTTAAATGGAGGCCAGAAATGGCTGAATTTTGAGTGAACTTATATGTGATGTGTGGCGCCCCTGAGGGTTCGGTCGCCACAGAGGTACTGCATCTCACCCAGAGGTGTGTTACCTCACTCTCAGGTAAGGAAGGAGTACAGCCCGGGACCCTAACACCTGCATCCAACACTACACTACTCCAGACCAGCTGGAGGGGCAAGATGTGTTGCGCTTCCTGCTGAGCCCTGCCCCTGGCTGGAGTGGGGGGAACCAAAGAAGGGGGAACCCTGTAGTGGCTGTGGGTGGAGGATGTAGATCAGGGGAGCATTGCAAGGAGTGATATAAAAAGAGGGTGGAACAATCTAGAAGCAGGCAGTACTTCAGTGAGAGGAGTTGTGAGCAGGGGCTCTGTAGGATCTCTGCTCAGGAGGAGGGCCTGAGGAGAGGCCCAGGACTGAAGAGAGAGAGAGAGGAGCAGGAAAGGCTCCAGGAACGAAGAAGGGACCCCAGGGGTACGGGCAGTGCTGGAGGCCACCCGTACGCCCGAATATGCCAGGCGGTGGAGGGGTCAGGTCGCACAAAGGGGACCGGTCCCTAAACTAGCAGAGTTCTTCAAGTCTCAACTAGGAAACCGGAGGCTGTAGTATTTAAGGTACTGCAGCCACAATCCACATTAGTCTCACCAAGAAGGTAGCCATAGAGGACCCAGGGGACAGAGAAGACGTCGCCTGATAAAGTCGGCGGTCACTGGATTAGGACACTAGGTGTGAGGTGCAGGGAGACGGCTAAAAGGAACACACAGAAGGGGGTCCTGCTATGTACTCTGGAGGTACCTGAGGGTTGGCTGAATCCCTACCTGGTGAATGCAGCGTGACGTGGGAGGCTGTAAGCTGGACAGTGCAACCTGAGGAACTTGACAACTGTGAGTAAAACACTGAAAACTGCACCCCACCGTCTCTGTCAGTTATTGCTGCGCCATCATCCCCTGCACTACCCCACAACATCTTTATCTTCTACACTGCCCTGGAGCTAAGCTCTACCTGGGGAGAGCTAAACCAACTCTGTTGCATCCACACCAGCTCCAGAGGTTCTACACCGCAGCGGCGGCTCCATATAGCCGCATACCACAGGTGGCGTCACGAACTGTAAATTAAAAATATAAATCCCCTGTAAATATTTCCCCTTTGGCTTGACCGCCCTGGGTCACGGACCGGGTCACTGCCACTGTGACATCTCCCCTACCAACGACCGGCCCGGCACCGAGTACCCCAAGGCCCAGGGGGCGCGTCAGATGTGTGTGATGGAAAACCACAGTTTTAAATAGCTGGCCTCTAGGTTACTATTTTTCACAGCGACCTGGTGTCAATAACTTCACTTCCATGGTTCATTGATCCGTTCAAAGTTCTGAGCCAAATCAATCCCGTGGCTTATAAGCTGAAACTCCCGGTCACCTTACGGATTCCCAACTCCTTTCATGTATCCCTCCTCAAACTTGTTGCCCTTAATTCTTTCTCTGATGATCCAGGTATCGCTCCAGCTCCAGTCTGCTCTGAGGACGTCTTTGAAGTAGAAAACATTTTGACCACCAAGAGCGTAAGAGGAAACACTTTCTTTCTTGTGGCTTGGAAGGGGTTTGGCCCTGAGGAGAGGTCTTGGGTACCCAGGGAGAACATTCATGCCCCTCATATTCTTAAAAAATTTCTTTCGGGCCTAAAGAAGAGGGGGCGTAAATGGTGGGGGGTACTGTAGCATCGGCGTCTCTGCCTCCTGCTGGACAGAGACGCCGCTCCCCTCACTGCCGCGGTCCAGGTCCGGCGTCTTCCCGCTCCCCCGCTGCTGTGGCACGCACCGCGCGCAGCTTTCCGGGCACTGTGCTTAGGGCGCGCGCACCGTCCTATGGAGTCCCCGGCCAATGGCCAGAGGACTTCCCCTATATAAGGCACCTCCTCCAAAATGGAGGTGCCTGTGCAGGGTTGTTGTTCCGTGTGCTCAATACTTGCCCTCAGGTCCCGCTGCCTGTCAGTCCTGCCTGCCAGTCTGTCTGTCAATCCAGCCCACCAGCCTCTCTAACAGTTCTGTCCTCCAGTCTGTCTACAGTTGTGCCCACCAGCCTGCTTACCTGGAGCACCTGTCTGTACCTACCATGCCCGCCTGTCTGCCTACCGGGAGCACCTGCCTGTTACCTGTCATGCCCACCTGCCAGCTTACCTGGAGCACCTGCCTGTTACCTGTCATGCCCGCCAGCCAGTCTACCCGGAGCACCTGCCAGTTACCTGCTGTGCCCGCCTGCTCGCCTACCCGGAGCACCCGTCTGGCTATCTGCCGAACCAGCCTGCTTGTCTACCCGATCCACCGGTCAGCCTTCCTGCTGTGCTCATCCGCTGTACCGGTCAGTTCCTGCCATCTGACCCATGGGAGTCACCTGCTCTCACACAAGGTCGGTCCCAGAGTGGCACCTGGTCCACCTGCTCAGTTCCTCCCTGGTTCACGGAGTCGACTAAGCTGCCGTGTGACCTTGGTTGGGCCGAGTAGGCACTTAGTCGCGCCCCTCTAGTCCCTCCTTGCACCGAAGCACAGAGGTTCCACCACCCGAACCCGTAACACTGCTGCAGGTTTTAGGCCCTAATTTTGAGAAATGTGGAGAATCCTGATTGGGTCTCCATCCATTGGGTTGGCTATAGTGGGAGAGATTTGTGTCTCCATTAAAGTACTTGTAGTCTGATAAAATTGATGCCATTTCGGTGTTGTTAGGCCCTCATTTAGGGAAATGTGAACACTCCTGGTTAGGTCTCCATCTCCTGAATTGTCTGTACTGGAAGAGGTGTGGGTCTTTTTTACACTATTTCTACTGTAGTGAAATTGATTACACATTGCTAGTGTCTGCCACTAATTTTTGGAAATGTGGAGAATCTAGATTGGGTCTCCATCTATTGGGTTGGCTGTAGTGGGAGAGGTTTTGGTCTCCTTTGCAATAGTTATACTGTTGTGAAATTGATGCCACTTTAGTCGTGTTAGGCCCTCATTTAGGGAAATGTGAACAGTCCTGGTTAGGTCTCCATCTCCTGGGTTGGGTGTACTGGAAGAGGTGTGGGTCTTATTTACACAATTTCTACTGTAGTGAAATTGATTACACTTTGCTGGCGTCTGCCACTAATTTTTGGAAATGTGAAGAATCCTGATTGGGTCTCCATCCATTGGGTTGGCTGTAGTGGGAGAGGTGTCGGTCTTCTTTAAAATAGTTATACACTAGTGAAATTGATGCCACTTCGGTGGTGTTAGGCCCTCATTTAGGGAAATGTGAACACTCCTGGTTAGGTCTCCATCTCCTGGGTTGTCTGTACTGGAAGAGGTGTGGGTCTTATTTACACTATTTGTACTGTAGTGAAATTGAAGCCACTTTGCTGGTGTCTGCCAATAATTTTTAGAAATGTGGGGAATCCTCATTGGGTCTCCATTAATTGGATTTGGCTGTAGTGGAAGAGGTTTTGGTCTCCTTTGCAATACTTATACTCTAATGAAATTGATGCCACTTTGTTGGTGTTAGGCCCTAACTGTTATGATCTGCAACATGTACTAAGGAAAGATAGGTCAAAGCTGTCCCTACAGTAAGACTAAACTGAATCACTACGATGTAGCGGGCTGCCTGTTCCTAGTGAACAGACCCGCCTTAGTCCTCGGCTAGTCTGAACAAAGACCTATAGAATTAAGGGAGGGGTCCCTAAAGGGACTAAGGACCGTAACAAAAATGGGACACCTCCTAAACAGAAGTTGTTGCAGAACACAAAAGACAAACTGACAAAAAGTACTAGAGGTCCCAGAGGACCAAGCGAACTAAACAGAGAAAGGCACAGAAGCACCTGGCTAGAGAGACAGTCAAACACTGAAGTCCAGCAAAGCCAGAAGGGCGGAGCTGGCATATAAAGGCAGATGGTAATGTGACCTCAAACACAAGATAGAAAAAACAAACAGGAGGGTTCTAACAGTACCCCCTCTTTTATGAGGATCCCCCGGAATCTTCCAGGGTCAGGCCTATCCGGAAACCTCCTGTGGAAAGCTTTAACAAGCCTAGGAGCAGAGACATCATCCGTCTTTACCCAGGAGTTGTCTTCGGGACCGAAACCCTTCCAGGAGACAAGATACTGTAATCTCCCTCTATGCCATCTAGAATTCAAGATACGAGAAATTTCATATTCGCTGTCTTCCACCACAGGAGGAACTGTGACAGTGGCGTCCCTATCAGATATGTCAGCCTTTTTCAACAAGGAAACATGAAACACAGGATTAATCTTCCAGGAAGTAGGGACATCCAACCTAACAGCAGACGGGTTAACAACCTGAAGCACTTTAAATGGCCCCACAAACTTAGGACCCAGTTTTTTAGAGGGAATCCTCAACCGCAGGTTCTTTGAGGACAACCAAACCATGTCACCCACAGTAAACAAAACCTCTTTACGTTTCCTGTCAAAATACTTCTTGGACTTCTTGTTAGCCTCTTGAAGGTTGCAACGTACATTAGTCCAAACTCTCTCCAAATCACCGGAAAAATTCTCCTCCTCCGGCACCGCCGACCCCAATTTGGAGAACGAACCAAAAGACGGATGTCTCCCAGTACAACAAAAAAAAAGGAGAACACCCAGCAGAGGAGGATGTATGATTGTTAACAGCAAATTCTGCGAGAGGCAGAAACTCAGACCACACCTCTTGATTGTCCGCCACAAAACAACGCAAAAACTGTTCAACATCTTGGTTCTTTCTTTCAGTCTGTCCATTCGACTCAGGATGATAACCAGACGAAAATGACAAATGGACTCCCAACCTGTCACAAAAAGCACGCCAAAAGCGAGCCACAAACTGAGGTCCTCTATCAGAAACAATATCCGTGGGAACGCTATTGAGCTTGACAATCTCCTTAACAAACGCCTTAGCGAGTGTCTTGGCGCAGGGCAACTTAATGAATGGAACCAAATGACACATCTTATTAAAATGGTCCACGACCACCCAGATGACAGTAAAACCATTGGACACAGGAAGATCAGTAATAAAATCCATAGTGAGATGCGTCCAAGGCGCACTAGGAACCTCCAGAGGGCAAAGCAACCCCGCAGCAGGAGTATGTGAAGTCTTTGACCTAGCACACACAGTCCACTGATGCACCCACTTGAAGACTTCCTTCTGCCATCCAGGCCACCAAAAACTACGACTGATAAGTGTCTTAGTCTCCGAAACTCCTGGATGACCTGCCAACCGAGACACATCACACTCCACAAACAAATCTCTCCTAAAGGCTCTAGGCACGAACAACCTCCCATGGGGAGTGTTAGATGGAGCATCATCTTGAGCATTCAGAATGCCATTCTCCAAAACGGAGTCCAAAGCCGCCACCACAACTCCTTTCTGTAAAATGCTCTCCTCCTCCTCGGCACCGACCGTAGGAGAGAAGCTGCGAGATAAAGCATCGGCTTTAACATTCTTAGTACCAGGGATATAGGTAACAGAAAAATGAAACCGAGAAAAAAAAAGTGCCCACCTAGCTTGACGGGCATTCAAGCGCTTGGCAGCATCCAGATAGATCAAATTCTTATGATCTGTGAAAACCTGAATAGGAAATCTAGCGCCTTCCAAAAAATGATGCCAATGTTCAAACGCAAGTTTAATAGCCAGAAACTCCCGATTTCCAACATCATATTTCAGTTTGGTTTCTGAAAAAAAATTTGAAAAGAAGGCACAAGGATGTACTCCACCCTTGTTCTCCTGAGACAAAACTGCTCCGACCCCCACCGATGAAGCATCGACCTCGACCAAAAAAGGCTTGGTCTCATCAGGCTGCATAAGGATAGGGGCAGAACTGAACCTCTCTTTGAGATACTCAATCGCTTCAATGGCCTCAGTAGTCCACTGGGCCGTATTCGCACTTTTCCTGGTGAGATCGGTTAGAGGTTTAACAATTACAGAAAAATTCTTAATGAATTTCCTGTAATAATAGGCAAAACCCAAAAATCTCTGTTTAGATTTCAAACCAATAGGCCTAGGCCATTCCAGCACAGCCTGAACCTTCACAGGGTCCATCTCAAAGCCCTCGCTGGAGACAATGTAGCCCAAAAAACTAATTTTCTGCACAGCGAACTCACATTTCTCCAGCTTAGCAAGGAGTGAATTATCACTCAATAACTGCAAAACTTCACGTACACTCTGCCAATGGGACTCTAAATCTGGTGAGTAAATCAAAATGTCATCCAAATACTACATTCTTACCAATCAAAGGTCTCAGGATGTCATTAATAAGGTTCTGAAAAAATGCAGGTGCATTGGTAAGACCAAAAGGCATCACCAGATTCTCAAAATGACCTAAAGGAGTGTTAAAAGCAGTTTTCCATTCATCACCCTCCTTCACACGTAACAAATTGTATGCCCCCCGGAGATCAATTTTGGAGAACCACTTGGCTCCCACTAACTGGATAAACAAGTCAGGAATTAACGGCAATGGGTAGGAATTGCGTACGGTAATCTTATTAATTTCACGAAAATTCAGACATGGACGTAAACCGCCGTCCTTTTTTTTAACAAAGAAGAATCCAACTGTCACAGGCGACTTAGAAGGTCTAATATGACCAGCAGCCAGGCTAGTCTGTAGGTACTCCTCCAAGGCCTTTCTTTCAGGGATAGTCAGATTAAACAAGCAACTTTTGGGAAGAGTAGCACCCGGAACAAACTCAATGGCGCAATCATAATCCCTATGAAGAGGTAAAACTTGCGACTCCTCCGAAAAAACCTTCCAAAAATCTTGAATAGGTACCGGTAATTCCCCTTTTTCCACAGCCAGAAAGCGACTATTACAACATTTATCATAGCACTTCGGTCTCCAAGACTTAATCACATTAGTAGACCAGTCCAATAAAGGATTGTGCAGTCTTAACCAAGGCAATCCTAGAACAACTGGAGAGGGCAAATTATCCAAAACAACCAAGTCCAAAATTTCTTGGTGAGATCCATTGATAGTGAGTGGAAATGCAGCAGTCTTGTGAGTAATACATTTCAAAGGAGTGTTATCAATTGCAACCACAGAAATAGGTGATGACAAAGGTTTGGATTTCAATTTAAGGTTTTCCAAAAACCCTTTATCAATCACATTAAGTGTTGAACCACAATCCACAAATACCTGAAATTCAATCAAATCTCCCTGAAGAGTAGTACTCCCAGAAAGAAATACTCCTGCAGAGCGTAAAAAAGCTATACGGGCGTAACTGACCTTTTTTTTTTTTTTTTTTACTTAAACGACGCTCACAATACTTAATCAAATGGTCAGCTTTACCACAATAAAGACACAATCCCTCGGCAAATCTCCAATCTCTTTCTTGAGAGCGGAGAGACATCGCCCCAACCTCTATTGGTTCCCCACTGTCAGAGCAGATTTTCTGGGGACTAGGACCTGACATTACAGGAGTCTTTACCTCATTGAGCCTGCACCTCAGTCTCCTGTCTATACGAACAGCTAAATGCATAGCTTCCTGCAGAGTCTCAGGTGCAGGGAATGCAATTAGCAAATCCTTAACCCTTTCACTCAGACCAGCAAGAAATAAACATCTCAATGCCGGATCATTCCACTTAACTTCTGAAGCCCATCTCCTGAAGTGTGTGCAATCATTTTCAACATCATCTGACCCCTGATTCAAATGTCTAAGTTCAGATTCAGCAGATGAGATTCGATCAGGATCGTCATATAATAGCCCCATAGCAGAAAAAAAATCTTTACAGACCTTAAACACGGATCATTAGGCTGGAGAGAAAAGGCCCACCACTGTGGTTCATTGCGCAAAAGTGACATAATAAAACCAATGCGCTGTGATTCATTCCCAGAGGATCTTGGTCTCAAACGAAAATATAACAAATAAGCATTTTTAAAGGAAAAAAAATCTTGCTGTTTATCATAAAAAACATCAGGCAGTCCTTCCTTGGGTTCGACAAAATGCGCTCCAGGACAGCTACTCACGTGTTGCTGAAGCTCGGCCACCTCCAGAGACAATCCCTGCAGGCGTTGAGCCAAATCCGGAAACCATACTGATCCCCGAATTTCTTTCCTTTTAGTTTTTTTAGGCTGGACTTACTGTTATGATCTGCAACATGTACTAAGGAAAGATAAGGGAAAGCTGTCCCTACAGTAAGACTAAGCTGAATCCCTACGATGCCTGTTCCTAGTGAACAGACCCGCCTTAGTCCTCGGCTAGTCTGAACGAAGACCTATAGAATGAAGGGAGGGGTCCCTAAAAGAATTAAGGACTGGAACAAAAATGGGACATCTCCTAAACAGAAGTTGTTGCAGAACACAAAAGACAAACTGACAAAAAGTACTAGAGGTCCCAGAGGACCAAGCAAACTAAACAGAGAAAGGTACAGAAGCACCTGGCTAGAGAGACAGTCAAACACTGAAGTCCAGCACAGCCAGAAGGGTGGAGCTGGCATATAAAGGCAGATGGTCATGTGACCGCAAACACAAGATAGAAAAAACAAACAGGAGGGTTCTAACACTAACAGGGAAATGTGAACTCCCCTGGATAGGTCTCCATCTCCTGGGTTGGTCGTAGTGGAAGAGGTTTTGGTCTCCATCCATTTGTATAGTTATACTGTAGTCAAAATAATTATTTGGTGCACATATTGTTCTCCACAAAGGGGTACACAAACATGATAAACTCAAAATTGGTTTTCAATAAACAACCATCAGCTGCTCCATCAAATCCATCTGCTGCTTCCTCCTCCTCCTCTGTTACGGCGCCAAGTATTGTCAGGCAGGTCTCCGACCGCAGAAGCTACGGTTGTATACTCAGTTGTATACTCGCTCCAGTCAGGCTGAGTGAGAGTCCATCAGCTGTAACAGAAGCTGACATGCCTGCTGTGTTTGTGTCACTGAGCACACCACATGTTTCTTAATCCACCGAAAAATCTCCACCTGCACCTGACTCACGGTCTAGCAGTTTGTCCGTTTCACCATACTCCGCCCTCTCTTAGCACTGCAGCCAGCCCTCGGTCCCACAGTTGCGGTCACGAAAAAGATTGTTTACTTCTACACATGACAAAGCTAAAAGGTTGAACTCCACCAACTCCAATCTGTAGGCCACGGAAAGGTCTTAAACCCTAATAATCTTAAATTTGAACAGTCCTGATTGTGTATACATCTACTGGGTTGGCTGTAGTTAATTAATTATACTGTTTGTACTGTAGTGAAATTGATGCCACTTTGCTGGTGTTTGCCACTAATTTTGGGAAATGTGGAGAATCCTGATTGGGTCTCTATCTATTGGGTTTAGCTGTAGTGGAAGAGCTTTCTGTCTCCATTAAACTACTTCTACTCTGGTGAAATTGATGCTACTTTGATGGTGTCTGCCACTAATTTTTGTAAATGTGGGTTTGGCTGTAGTGGAAGAGTTGTCGGTCACCATTATACTAGTTCTACTTGTAGCATCGGCGTCTCTGCCCCCTGCCTGGCAGAGAGCATTCACGCCCCGCTTCTCCTTAAAAAATTTCTTGCTGGCCTGAAAAAGAGGGGGCGTAAAGGGGGGGTACTGTAGCATCGGCGTGTCTCTGCCCCTGCCCGGCAGAGACGCTGTCCCCCTTACCACCGCAGTCCTGCTCCGGTGTCTACTGGCCTCCCTGCAGCTGCTGCTGGTGCACGCAGCTTCCCCGGCTCTGTGCTTAGGGCGCGCGCTCCCTCCCTCTTAAAGGGGCCGCACGCGACATCCTAAAAAGTCCCCCACCGATAGCTGGAGGACTTCCCCTATAAAAGGCACCTCCTCCAATATGGAGGTGCCCGTGCAAGGTTGTAGCTTTGTGTTTGATACTCTGCTTCAGCCCTCAGGTCCCACTGCTAGCCTGACTACAATTCCAGCCCACCAGCCAGACTACAAGTCCTGCCCGCCAGCCTGACTACAAATCCAGCCCGCCAGCCTGACCACAAGTCCAGTCCGCTAGCCTGACTACAAGTCCAGTACGCCAGCCTGACTACTAGTCTAGTCCACCTGCTTGTCTACTCTCCAGCCTGACAATCTGTCTACAGTCCAGTCCGCCAGTCTGTCTATGGGCTCTAATAACAAAGAAAATGACGGCACTTCCACTACAAGAAATAGGTGTGAACAGGTGCTTACTAAGAGCAGCTACCTCCATATATAATGAACAAATAAAGTAGCACACTGTAACACTGAGTATATAGATATGAAATATGAAATATGAATAGCATAACTGCTGTAAAAACTAGAAATAAATGAAAAAAAATGTTGAAAAATTTTTATTTTATTATTTTTTTTTTTTTTAAGCGCATGTAAATATGAAGTATGGAAAATGAATAGCATTACTGCTGTAAATAAATGAGAAATCTTAGGGCATAAATTGGCCAATTCATGTGTACCTGACAGCCGCGGTAAGGCGCAGGTGGTTTTAAATGCATCAGGATCTGTCTTTCCCACACATAAGCAGACGGAGGTCTCTTAGAGAGGTATTCACATTGGTAGGTCCTGACATCGAGAAACGCCTTACTGCGGCTGTCAGGTACACATGAATTGGCCAATTTATGCGCTAAGATTTCTCATTTATTTACAGCAGTAATGCTATTCATTTTCCATACTTCATATTTACATGCGCTTAAAAAAAAAATTTTCAAAAATTTTTTTCATTTATTTCTATTTTTTACAGCAGTTATGCTATTCATATTTCATATCTATATACTCAGTGTTACAGTGTGCTACTTTATTTGTTCATTATATATGGAGGTAGCTGCTCTTAGTAAGCACCTGTTCACACCTATTTCTTGTAGTGGAAGTGCCATCGTTTTCTTTGTTACTAGATTTAGCGTTGACTGAGCACTCCACCCCCACCCCCATGCCGCAGGTGGTTTTAAATGCATCAGGATCTATCTTTCCCACACATAAGCAGACGGAGGTTTCTTAGAGAGGTATTCACATTGGTAGGTCCTGACATCGAGAAACGCCTTACCGCGGCTGTCAGGTACACATGAATTGGCCAATTTATGCGTTAAGATTTCTCATTTATTTACAGCAGTAATGCTATTCATTTTCCATACTTCATATTTAGATGCGCTTAAAAAAAAAATGTTCAAAAATTTTTTTCATTTATTTCTATTTTTTACAGCAGTTATGCTATTCATATTTCATGTTTCATATCTATATACTCAGTGTTACAGTGTGCTACTTTATTTGTTCATTCTGTCTATGTGCTCTGTCCGCCTGCTTACCTGTAAGCACCTGCCTGTTACCTGCCGTGCCTACCAGCCAGCCTACCTGGAGGCTCTTGCCTGTTACCTGCCCTGCCTTACCAGCCAGCCTACCGAGAGGCTCCTGCCTGTTACCTGCCGTGCCTGCCAGCCCGCTTACCTAGAAGCACCTGCCTGTTACCTGCCATGCCCACCAGCCTGCCTACCTGGAAGCTCCTGCCTGGTACGTGCCGTGTCTGCCAGTCCGTCTGCCCGGATCACCCATCAGCCTGCCTGCCGTGCCCATCAGCTGTACCAGTCAGTCCCTACCTTCTGACCCGTGGGAGTCACCTGCTGTCATACAAGATCGGTCCCCAGACTAGCACCTGGTCCCTCTGCTCAGTCCTTCCCTGGTCACGGAGTCGAGTGAGCCGCCGTACAGCCTTGGTTGGTCCGAGTTGATATCTAGTTACGCCCCTCTGGTCCCTCCTTGCACCCCAGCACAGAGGTTCCACCACCCGGATCTGTAACAGTTTGCACGGGCCAAGGAACCCGGTGGCCCCCAGGCCCCTTCGCTTGCTGACTTGTACCAGGAGGTTTCTCGTCAGAGGAAACCATCCTGACCTTCCTGCGGTCTGTCAACTCTCGCCTGGACACGCTGTCTGTCCCACCTGTGTCTGCCTCAAGTCGAGCGACACCCGCTCCGGCAGCGCCGCAACCTACCAATACCACGGCATCCAGCCTAGGACCCCGGCTTTCTGTGCCTCCTCGTTTTGGAGGTGACTCCGTCCTATGTCGGGGCTTTCTGAATCAGTGCACCCTGCACTTTGAACTTCTGCCACATCAGTTTCCTTATGACCGGGCCAAGGTGGCGTTCATCATGTCTCACCTCACCGGGGAAGCATTGGCATGACTTAACACTCTATGGGAGAGAGGGGATTTCCTGGTGTCCAATCTTCCGGCTTTCCTCACTGCCTTCCGGAAGGTCTTCGATGAACCCGGACGAAGGATCTCTACTGCCTCCTCATTGCTCCATCTCCGCCAAGGGAGTCTCACAGTGGCCCAGTATGCTATACGGTTCCGTACCATCGCTTCTGAGCTTGCCTGGGACAACGAGGCCCTGGTGTCCACCTTCTGGGAGGGCCTTTCCGGTCGGATTAAGGACGAGTTAGCCGGCCGGGACATTCCTACCACTCTGGATGACCTGGTGTCACTAGCAACCCGGATTGACATCCGCTTCCTAGAACGTGCTAAGGAGACTACCCGGGAGAGAAGATTTCCTCATCTTGCTCCTGCTTTCCAGAAACCTGCTTCCCAACCTGCAACTCCTCAGGCACGCTCACCGGAACCTACGCAGATCGACCAGACCAAGATGGTCAAATCTCGCCAAGAGACACGCCGAGCCGAGGGGAGCTATTTTTACTGTGGTAGTAAGGAGCACCTGATTCGTTCCTGCCCAGTGAAGCCGGGAAACTCCAGTGTCTAAAACCACTCGGAGAGGTCGTCCTAGGCAAAAGTAAGTCCTCTCCATTCTTGACTATCCGTCTCTATTTCCTGTGGAGAGAACTGCTTCTTTGAAACCGCACATCTGGATTCCGGAGCAGCTGGGAATCTCATATCCCAGTCCCTTGTAGAGAAGTATCAGATTCCTACCAAATCTCTGGCCGAACCATTGGCAGTTGCTTCCATGGATGGAAGACTCCTTCCGGTGACCATCTTGCTCGTCACGGAGCCCGTAACCCTGCAGGTGGGAATGCTGCACTCAGAGAGGATTTCCTTCCATGTGCTTTCCGGACTCTCTCCCCCCCTTTTGCTTGGTCTACCTTGGCTACAGAAACATGAACCCGTTCTGAATTGGCAATCCAGTGAAGTGCTCCGTTGGGGCAGGAATGCCATGAGACCTGCCTGGTTCCAGTTCGCCCGGCTCGACCCCCATCTACTCCGACTAATTTACCCAGTCTACCGGCACCCTACTGGTCCTATGCTGATGTCTTCGACAAGAAGGAGGCAGAGACTCTGCCTCCCCATAGGCCATATGATTGCCCTATTGACCTGATACCCGGTGCCACTACACCCCGTGGGCGTATCTACCCGTTGTCGTTGGCCGAAACCCGGGCCATGTCGGAGTACATCGAAGAAAATCTGGCTAGGGGATTCATCCAGAAATCCTCCTCCCCGGCTGGAGCCGGATTCTTCTTCGTTAAAAAGAAAGAACGTTCACTACATCCATGTATTGATTACAGAGGACTCAATCAAATCACTGTCAAAAACAAATACCCCCTGCCGGTCATCTCTGAGCTGTTCGACCGCCTTAAAGGTTAGAAGATCTTCACAAAGCTCGATCTTCGTGAGGCGTATAACCTGGTCCGGATCTACCAAGGAAACGAGTGGAAGACGGCATTCAATACCCGGGACAGTCACTATGAATACCGTGTGATGCCCTTCGGTCTCTGTAATGCTCCCGCCGTCTTCCAAGAATTAGTTAATGACATCTTCCGTGACCTCTTATATTCTTGCGTGGTGGTGTACCTGGACGACATCTTGGTCTTCTCTCCGGATTTCCCCTTTCATCGGAGGGATGTTCGTCAGGTCCTGCTTAGGCTCAGGCAGAATCACCTATTTGCAAAATTTGAGAAATGCCTCTTCGAGCAGTCCTCTCTTCCGTTCCTGGGCTATATCATTTCTAAGACAGGTCTACGGATGGACCCCGAGAAGGTCTCTGCCGTCTTAAAGTGGCCTCGTCCGGAGGGGTTGAAGGCGATTCAGCGATTCCTGGGTTTCGCCAACTATTACCGTCTCTTCATCCCACATTTCTCTCCTCGGACTGCTCCCATCTCTGCGCTCACCCAAAAGGGAGCAAATCCTAAAGAATGGCCGTCCAAAGCGGAGGAGGCCTTCCTCTGTTTAAAACAAGCCTTCTCTTCTACCCCTGTGCTGCACCGTCCGGATAACAACAAACAATTCTTTCTGGAGGTTGATGCTTCCTCTTCCGGAGCCGGAGCGGTGCTCACCCAGAAATCTCCATCCGGGAGAATGGTAACCTGTGTCTTCTTCTCCAAGCTCTTCTCCTCGTCTGAGCACAACTACTCCATAGGAGACCGAGAACTGCTAGCCATCAAATTGGCGCTGGAGGAGTGGCGTTACCTGCTCGAGGGGACTCTGCACCCGGTGGTCATCTATACTGACCACAAAAACTTGGCCGATCTTCAGAACGCCCAAAGACTCAATCCGCGTCAGGCCCGGTGGTCTTTGTTCTTCGCCCACTTTAACTTTACCCTACATTACCGCCCGGCAGGTAAGAACGTTAAGGCAGATGCCTTGTTCTGATCCTTCCTGTCTTCCGATCAAGAGGAGGAGCCTATGCATATCATCGATTCCTCCAAAGTGATGAATGTGGCCCCCTTGGATCTGTCTCGTCTCCCACCCGGTAAGACGTTTGTAGCGGTTCTGGATCGTAAGAAGGTTCTTCACTGGGGTCATTCATCTAAACTAGCCGACCATGCTGGCTAGAAGTAGACCTTCCTGCTCATTACCCGGCCTTACTGGTGGCCTACCCTGCGCCAGGATGTGGTAGACTTCATCACGGCCTGTTAGTCCTGTGCCCGCAACAGGGTTCCCAGACATCTTCCTGCCCACCGTCTCCTGCCTCTTCCCGTACCTGCTGCCCCGTGGCAACACATTGTTATGGACTTGATTACGGATCTCCCTGTTTCTGCCGGTTGTACGGTCATTTGGGTGGTCGCTGATCGTTTTTTTAAAATGGCTCACTTCATCCCTCTGCCTGGTCTCCCGTCTGCATCCGTGCTGGCTAAGGATTTCATCCTTCACATCTTTTGTCTCCACAGCCTACCCCTCCACATTGTGTCTGATCGAGGGGTCCAGTTCACTTTGCGCTTCTGGAGAGCTACGTGTAAGATGCTGGATGTCACCCTAGATTTCTCCTCCGCTTACCATCCGCTGTCCAATGGCCAAGTGGAGCGTATCAACCAGATCCTTACCAGCTACCTCCGGCACTTCGTCAACGCTCATCATACCAATTGGGTGGAGCTCCTACCATGGGCCGAGTTCTCCTACAACAACCATGAGAGCGAATCTTCTTCCAAGTCCCCGTTCTTTGTGGTCTACGGTCAACATCCCCAGTTTCTCGTTTCCGCTTCAGTGGACAACCCTGCTGAGGAGTCTCTGGTCAGCGAATTTTCCACTATTTAAGAGGACACTAGATCCGCACTTCTTCAATCCTCCGAGCGGATGAAGAAGCATGCTGATAAGAGACGTCTGGATCCACCTCAATTCCGTCCGGGAGACTAGGTTTGGCTCTCCTCCAAACATGTTCGTGTCAAAATACCCTCCTATAAGTTGGGTCCACGGTTCATCGGCCCATTTGAAGTCTTCAAGCAAATCAACCCAGTAGCCTACAAGTTAAAACTCCCGGCCACCTTACGGATTCCCAACTCCTTCAACTCCTTCCCTCCTCTCCTCAAACCAGTTGTGCTTAATTTTTTTTTGCGACAATCCAGGTACCTCCCCAGCTCCGGTCTCCGCTGAGGACGTCTATGAGGTAGAGAACATTCTGGCCTCCAAGAGGGTAAGAGGAAAAACCTTTTTTCTGGTGGATTGGAAGGGGTTTGGCCCAGAGGTGAGATCTTGGGAACCCAGGGAGAACATTCACGCCCCGCTTCTCTTTAAAAAATTATTGCTGGCCTGAAAAAGAGAGGGCATAAAGGGGGGCTACTGTAGCATCGGTGTCTCTGCCCCCTGCCCAGCAGAGACACCATCCCCCTTACCGCCGTGGTCCTGCTCCGGCGTCTTCTGGCCTCCCTGCAGCTGCTGCTGGTGCACGCAGCTTCCCCAGCTCTGTGCTTAGGGCGCGCACTCCCTCCCTCTTAAAGGGGCCGCGCGCGCCATCCTAAAAAGTCCCTGGCCAATGGCAGGAGGACATCCCCTATAAAAGGCACCTCCTCCAATTTGGAGGTGCCCGTGCAAGGTTGTAGCTTTGTGTTTGATACTCTGCTTCAGCCCTCAGGTCCCGCTGCTAGCCTGACTACAAGTCCAGCCCTTCAGCCAGACTACAAGTCCTGCCCGCCAGCCTGACTACAAGTCCAGCCCACCAGCCTGACTACAAGTCCAGTCCGCTAGCCTGACTACAAGTCCTGCCCGCCAGCCTGACTACTAGTCCAGTCTGCCTGCTTGTCTACTCTCCAGCCCGACAGTCTGTCTACAGTCCAGTCCGCCAGTCTGTCTATGGGCTCTGTCCGCCTGCTTACCTGTAAGCACCTGACTGTTACCTGCCGTGCCTACCAGCCAGCCTACCTGGAGGCTCCTGCCTGTTACCTGCCGTGCCTACCAGCCAGCCTACCTGGAAGCTCCTGCCTGTTACCTTCCGTGCCTGCCAGCTCGCTTACCTAGAAGCACCTGCCTGTTACCTGCCGTGCCTACCAGCCAGCCTACCGAGAGGCTCCTGCCTGTTACCTGCCATGCCTGCCAGCCCTCTTACCTAGAAGCACCTGCCTGTTACCTGCCGTGCCCACCAGCCCACCTACCTGGAGGCTCCTGCCTGGTACCTGACATGTCTGCTAGTCCGTCTGCCCGGATCACCTATCAGCCTGCCTCAGCTGCACCGGTCAGTCCCTACCTTCTGACCCTTGGGAGTCACCTGCTCTCATACAAGGTCGGTCCCCAGAGTAGCACCTGGTCCCTCTGCTCGGTCCTTCTCTGGTCACGGAGTCAATTGAGCTGCCATACGGTCTTGGTCGGTCGGAGTTGATACCTAGTTACGCCCCTCTGATCCCTCCTTGCACCGCAGCACAGAGGTTCCACCACCCAGATCCGTAACACTACTCTAGTGAAATTAATTCTTTGGTGCAGATATTTTTGTCACAGGGGTACACAAGATAGAATCGAAATTGGTTTTTTAGTACCATGGTGTATAAAGCAGGCTATATTTCATCTTTCAATTTTTCGGTGCTGATATTGTTCTCCATACAGGGTTACACTTTAGTAATGAGAAAGCACTAACTATGCTCAACTTATTCGTTCAGCAATTTCTCCAAACCTACCCAGATCTGCCACAGCTGCATGTCAAAGTACAACGCGTGTGTGTCCATTTGAGAAAGTCAGTTATAGCTTCTGCCACCCTGGCAGTGCTTCTGCAGCATTTGCAGCTTCCAGGTCACCGACTATTGTGCAATGACACGACATGTTGGAAATCAACATTGCAGATGTTGGGAAGGATTAGTTGAGAACCAGTTTCAACACGCCCATCGGCACACAGGTCAGCCTCCACACATAAGAGCTGATGAGTGGGCATGGATGTCTGTGCCATCCTCCAAAACTTTAAGGACTCCACCAAGATGGTGAGTGACGATGACGCCATAACTAGCATCACCATCCCGCTTCTCTGTCTACTGAAACGCTCACTGCTCACAGTTAAAGAGGAGGCATTGCAGGCAGAGCAAGGAACTATGCAGCCCAGCCTCATCTCATCTCAATGCGGATTGTATAATAATGAGGAGGAGGATGAGGAGGAGAACATGGACAGTCGTCCTCTTGGAGAGGACAGGGAAGTCTTGTCTGTCTTGGAAGTCTTGATACCCCTCTTTCAGTCTGTGGGAAAGCTGTATGAGTTTTACTTAATGACATTCAGAGGCCTAAACCATGACTTTGCTTATGCATGTTAGTTCTCAAAACGCATTGCAGATCAGGCCATTGTCCAACTCTGTAGTGATTAAATTCAAGGCGTAAAGAAATATCTTTGTCTGTGGCTAAGCACCAGCAAGAAGTGTGAGCTGATGTTGGAAGGGCTGCCATTGCTTATGCAAGAAGATGCATTAGAGGACTTCCTGGGAGAAATGACAGCTGGATTAGATACGGATTTCCAAGTCCTTTCACCGAGCTAAAGAATATGTCTGTGGTGAAATACAACTCTCACCGACAAGCTATGGACTGGCTCCGTACCATCCCTGGCCACATTCACTTGTCCACGTGTTTGTAGTTAGGCGGTCCTTCCCAGTCAGTACACTGAGAGGGGGGGGGGCACGGGTAATGTTCTGGGTCCCGTGCCTGTGGAACGCGGGGACGACAGCAGGAGAAATAGTGGCGGCTGGGGAAAGAGTATGGAGGCCCGGCGCCGCCATGAGGTCGTGAAAAACTTCCGCCTATATGAGCCTAAAAGGCAACATTTCAAGTGCAAGCAGCAGCCCAGAAATGTGGCAGTTTACTATTGCGGCCTGTGGGTGGGTGGCTGGCTGCATACTTGCGCTTGCATTCCAAGTAACAAAAAACTAAGGAGATGGATGGCCTCATCATCATCACAACCTGCAAGGTTTGCCCTATGAACTCTCCTGATGGAGAAGCCAGGGCCCACCGGGGGATTCTCCGTTTCTCTGGTGGGCCCATCCAACCCTGCCAAGAAGCAGCCCTGGCTAAGAAAAGTCTGTGGGAAGATTCCCCGACACTTTGTGGCTGATTTTTCACTGTGGACTGGCTCCGTACCGTCACAGGCCACATTCACTTGTCCACGTGTTTGTGGTTAGGCGGTCTTTCCCAGTAAGTGCACTGGGGAGGGCACGGTTAATGTTCTGGGACACAGGCTCTTCTCCATCTACACCTTCGGACTGGGACAGTTAATGGTCTCATGGCTTTCAGTATCATCTCTATGCTGATAACTCATAGATTTACCTCTCTGGACCTGATATCACCTCCTAACTAACCAGAATCCCACAAGGTGTGTCCTGTATTTCACCTTTCTTCTCTGCTAGATTTGTAAAAGTTAACATGTATAAAATGGAATGCATCATCTTTCCACCATCTAATTCACCCCCCCCCAACTGAACTATCCATCAAAGCGAATGGCTGCCCACTCTCCACAGTTCCACAAGCTTGACTCTGATGTGTCCTTCAAATGTCAGATCCAAGCCCTTTCCACTTGCTGCTAACTCCAACTCCAAAGAATCTCGGGGATCTGCTCTGTGGCCTCCCTTCTGCCACTCTCGCACCCCTCCAATCTATCCTAAAGTGTGCTGGCCGATTAATCCACCTGTCACCCTGCTATTCCCAGGCTTCTCCCCTCTGTTAATCCCTGCGCGGGCTCCCTGTTGCCCAGACTCTCCAGTTGAAAAGCCTAACTTTGGCATACCAAGCCATTGAAAAACTGTTTCCTCCATACATGTGTGACCTAGTCTCCCTGTACTAGTTACCTGCACGCAACCTCCCATCATTCCAAGATCTCCTTCTCTACTTCCCTCTTATCTCTTCTTGTCACAATCGCATACAAGATTTGTCCGGTGCATCTCCACTACTGTGTAACTCTGTACCCCAACACATCAGGCTGTCGCCTACCGTGGAAACCTTGAAAAGGAAGCTGAAGACCCACTTCTTGTGACAAGCATACAATCTGCGGTAACCCTCGCTCCAACATACCGCTGCACGACCAGCTGTACCCTGACCTACTGTATCCTCCCCCTTCCCTTGCAGATTGTTTGCAGGCAGGGTCCTCTCTCCTCTTGCACCAGTCAGTGACCCCTTTTGACATGTAAAGCGCCACGGAATAAATGTGGCTGTCATAGTAATAATAATTATAGTACTTGTACTCTGGGTCAATTTATCGCACTTACTTGTGTCTACACCTAATTTGATGTGTTTTGACAGCTTTTGGCCCCATTTGTAGGTGTTGTATATGCATTTTTTTTGGTCCACCCATTGACTCCTATAGTGTTCGGGAATGTTCGTCGAATATTCAACGAAAAAATTCGGTGAATGTCTATTTGTTCATCGAACTTTCCTGAACTGAACATTGAAATGTTCGCTCATCTCTAATTAGGAACAGAAGAATTTTTTTTTTTTTACTGTGGATGAGCCCAGTATGACATAGAATATATGCCCCAAAATATTTCAAACTCAGTTCTAGACTCCTGTATCAAATAATTTTTTACTCTGAAACCAGGTGAAGTTCAAAGCCACTAAAATAGTATCTGGCTTTTAGCAGACTGGATCACATTTGCGACACAAACAAAACTTTTGTGGACTCTGCCTGTCAACCAAAAAAATATATATTTCACTGTGCGTACAGCTGAATTTGACCGCCACTGACGTAGTAGCTGGTTTATAGCACAGTGTATCACGTTTGTCACACAAAAAAATATTTTTTCGACTGTGCCTAGCAAGAGAAAAAATGTATTTTTTTTTTCTCTGAAACCAGGTGAAGTTCAACGCCACTAAATTAGTATCTGGCTTTTAGCAGACTGGATCAAATTTGCCACACTAAAAAAACTTTTGTGGCCTGCCAACCAAAAAATAGATTTTTTTACTGTGCGTACAGCTGCATTTCACCCAGACAAAAAATTAAAACTGGGCTAACACAGCTTGCACTATCACATTAGCAACAGAAAAAAAGTTTTTTTGTGCTCTG
Organism: Phyllobates terribilis; assembly: GCF_046119375.1. Taxonomy (NCBI): domain Eukaryota; kingdom Metazoa; phylum Chordata; class Amphibia; order Anura; family Dendrobatidae; genus Phyllobates; species Phyllobates terribilis. The sequence goes on from NW_027362772.1 coordinate 245,882,678, forward strand.
CAATCAGAAGCTCTGCAGACTCCGCATAGAGCAGAATTTCAACCCCACAAAATTAAAAGGTGGGCTGCACTTGCTTGCTTGCTTGATCACATTAGCAAGTGCAAGAATAGATTGAAGGTATACTCATGCATGGAGTTCAATAACAGAGGTGCACAACATTATTGTATGGCATGGGCCCTCTCTTTTAGTATGAATCTCAGTATTTGCACAAGAAAACAAAAAATGTGCTGCACCATCGATTGCACAGGTACACAGGCCAAAAATTATCTACACTATCTGACTTCCACACAAGCGCCCATCTATCTAGCTAATATCTCTCATTACACAGGACAGAGCAAACTCAGCAGCGTCTATCTCCTTCAGTGAAATGCATAAAATGGCGCTGAGGGAACATGGCTGGTTTTTATATAGGGAGGACATGTGATTTCAGCAGCCAATTGCACAAGCCCTTTTGTCTGGACAGTGTAGATGCTTCCTGCGCTCTGCTTGGCTGGCCGCGCTTTCCTGACTTAAAGTTACCACCTACCGAAAAAAAAAAAAGCGTGCCGCTGATCTGACCTGTTCTGAGCTCTCCACAGTCCCCACACTCAGCTACCACGTCTCCCCGCTCAACATACACTTGTACTATGCTACCAAAACTGTTTAAAACGCTGTAGTTGCCCCGTATTCACGTTCCCGCGCTTATTCGTCGAACAATTTCCGTTTTTAAGAAATTTTGCTTGCCTTTCCGATTATGAATCAGAATGTGCCATATTCATGGCAAATTTGAAACATTAGAACATTTGTCGAGCAAATTCGCTCATCACTAGTGCGAGACTGTTAGCAGGGAGGCCACAGAGGAGGATATTGCAGTAGCTGAGGCGGGAGCTGATGACGGCATGCACTAACATTTTATTAAGTTCAGAGTTGAGGAAAGGATGGCTTCTAGAAATATTTTTGAGTTATAAGCGGCAAGAATTGGTAGGCACTTGGATTTGCGGTTTGAAGGGCAGGGCAGACTCTAGGGTTACTTCAAGACAGTGGTTTTCTGGTATATGGGAAAGTGTGAGGTCATTATGGTTACAGTTTCTCAATAAGAGCACAAACTTGATGGTTACACATTCGATAGAATCACACATCTTGATGGTTACACATCTTGGGGTTAACACATCAATGCAGAGGCAAACAACGTTACTGTTATACTGAGATTGTTTGTTACACAATAATGCTGCGTTACTGAGCTAGGGGGTTACATTACAACAGGAACAGCAGTCAGTTGACAAAGATCACAGCCTAACTGTATAGTCATCAGGAAAAGGTCAGTAATAGTGTTGAGCCACCCCCGTAGTGTTCGAGTTCGGTTCGGTTCGTCGAACACCCGTGTGTTCGCCGAACTGTTCGTCGAACTGTTCGTCGAACACCTTCGAACACCGTTAAAACCAATGGCAGGCAAACAAAAACACAAAGAAACACATAGAAAACACCTTCAAAGGTGTCCAAAAGCTGACAAACTGCTCAGAAGACACAACTAACACATGGAAAAGTGACAAGTACATATAGTCATGCGAAAAGAAAAGAGGTGGAGGAGTAAAAGGAGGGGGAGACACAAATATAGGCATGTCATGCCCTTCTAAAATCCAAAAAGTGAGAAGCCGACACGTTCAGTCCGCTCCTGCCCGTGCCACCTCCGTGTCGCCGGGTTTGTGCCAGAGCCGCGGTGAACCCTGACGGCCAGCCCCCCTCTCCCAATACTGGTGCCTGTCCGCTGGTGGGTCGAGCGAGCCCCCCTGTAGTGGAGGCAGCTCTAAGCTTTTTAATTTAAATTGTCTCTCTAATTTGAATGAATACACTTTAAATCCATTTACAAGGATCTATTGGAGGGCAAGTCTCATGCCAGCAGCCGCGTAATTCCAGCTCCAGTAGCGTCCACTAAAGCTGCTGCAGTTAAAAAGCTTTTATAAGGATCGAGCTCGGCTGTCCACCGCAAGGCATCCTACTGCCAGTCCCAGCCCCTATGCCTTGGGGTGCCTCCTGATGCTCTTCACTGAGTATCCCGTGGTCCCGAAGCATTTCCTTTGAAAAAATTAAGTGTCCAAACTACAGGTGGTGTAGCTTGCTTAACAGCCGGGATAATCCGCTGACTAGCAGACACTGCTACTAGGCACAAAGTATTTCCTGGGCTAGATGCAGTTAAAAATTTGTAATTAGATACTCTCGTTGGATGCTGAGAAAGCATTCCATAGAGTCTCCTGGCACGCCATATATGATTCTCTTAAAAAGCTTGGGGTAGGGGTCTAGGGGACCCTTTTATAGCCAAAATCACGGCCCTGTATCACAATACGTCACCTAGGCTGAAGATAAATGGAACTGTAGCACCCTGAGGGCTCGGTTGCTACAGAGGTATTGCACCTCACCCAGAGGTGTGATATCTCACTCTCAGGTAAGGATGGAGTGTGGATCAGGACCCGACACCTGCATGCATTACACCTCATTGCCGTGGGGCAGGGCGACCAATATGCCTCTGAGATGGGCATGACAGTCCCTGTCACTGGCTGGAGTGGGGGGAGGGAACACTGAGGAAGGGGAACCCTGTAGTGCAGGAGCAGGGAGGAAGCAGTTCCTGGGTGCATTGAGAAGGGAGTATAAAAGGTGGGCACCATCTTAGTTCAGTGCAGAGAAGTCTGAGCAGAAGTGGCAGGGAGCAGGGGCTCTGCAAGAGCTCTGCTCCGGAGGCGGGCCTAGTAACAGAGGCCCAAGCCTGGAAGAGGGAGAAGGAAGGAAGAGGAGCGGAGAAGGCTCCAGGAACGAGGAATGAAGGGATCCCAGGGGTGCGGACGGGCGAGTCGCCACCGCACGCCCGAATCCACCTGCGTGGAGGGGTCAGGCCAAAGGGGGAGACCGGTCCCCGAAACTAGTGGAGGCAGGAAACGACCCTCAGCTAGAAACCGGAGGCTCTGACATTTTATGTGGCGCAGCCCCTCGCTACACCCGCTAGGAAGGCACCACATAGGGTCAGGGAAACTGGCGCCAAGTTTACCAAGAGGAGGCCCGAGGCAGCCGGACAGAAGGGTTGGTAAGAAAGGCCAGACAAAGGACACACAAAGGGGGTCCTGTGAAGCGCTCCAAGGTTATCTGGGAGTTGTCTGAGCCCCTCACCTGGTGAGCACAGTACGACGTGGGCAGCTGTTACCTGCAGACGTGGTCTGGATAATAAGAACTGTGAGTAAAGGCCCTGGACTGCATCACTGACTCCGTGTCGTTACTGCTGCTGCCCTGCACCATCACCCCCATCCTCCGCATACACTGCCCTGAGGCTATACTCCTCCCGTGGGAAGTTATGCTACGCTCTGCTGCACCCACAACACCAGCCTCAGCGGTCTGCCCTGCAGCGGCGGTTCACTCTGACCGCAATCCACGGGTGGCGTAGTCGGACATTTAAACATCAAAACCACATAAATAGTTCCGCCACTGGTTTGACCACCCTGAGCCACGGAACAGGGTCGCCGCCACGAAGACTACAACCACCAGCATCCACCAAAAAGGGTCCGGCTCCGGGTGTCCCAAGGCCCAGGGGGTGCATCAGAACATTTTCATCACCTTTCACAATCACCAATGGGACAAGGCAGGGATGTCCTCTGTCCCCTCTCTTATACATCCTAGTGACGGAGCACCTGCTCTCATCAATTCGCCATAACCCCAATGTTAGGTGGATTGAGGTGGGAGGCACCGAGTACAAGTGCTCTCTATTTGCTGATGATGTCCTAGTATATATCACTCAATCACATATATCCATCCATGCTGTTATGGCTGAAATAGATCACTTTGTTACATGGTCAAATTTTAAAATCAATGCAGCGAAGTCTGAGGCCCTCGATGTCTCCCTCCCCAAATCCATATACGATTCCATCCAGTCCAACTTTCCCTTTGCCTGGCCCTCACAGGGTATCAAATACTTAGGAATTCCTATTCATAGAGACCTCTCCCATCTATGTTATCTTAATTTTGGGCCCTTTATTGAACAACTCCATACAGACCACGGTTGGCAAGTTAGAACTGTAAGATTCACTACGTGAACCACTGGTGTTTTGTGGAAAAGCACATGTACACTGTGTTCCAAATTATTATGCAAAAAGTGTTTAGGAGTGATAAGGGAAGAATTTGTTTGTTTGTCAGTTAAACTCATTGATGGTGATGTGTGTCAGGGCTCTTTATATCACTGTAAGCAATTGCAGACACCTGTGCTAATTAGTTTGGCAGGTGTGTCCAATGAAAGGCAAGACTACTTAAGAAGGCTGTCTCACATTATTAAGCAGCCTACATTTTCTGCCAAAATGGGAAAGAAAAAGGATGTGTCGGCTGCTGAGAAGCAACAAATTGTGGAGTGTTTAGGTCAAGGCATGACTACAATCAACATTGTGCGATGATCAGGATGAAGTGTCTTGGCAATCAAGAAGTATGTAGCTGATTCACAGTACACATGTGTGCGTGCTGATAAGGGCAAATTGAGGACTCTTTCCTACAGGCAATTACGTCAGGTTGAAAGAGCAGCGGCAATAAAGCCTTGTCATAGCAGCAGACAAGTTTTTGAAGCTGCTGGTGCCTCCAACGTCCCCCGAACAACAAGATGCAGGGTCCTTCAGAGGTTTGCAGCTGTGCATACGCCATCCTGTCGACCTCCTCTATCCACTTCACACAAGCAGAAACGGCTCCAGTGGGCTAAACATTACATGAAGACTGATTTCAAAACTGTTTTGTTCACGGATGAGTGCCGTGCAGCGCTCGATGGTCCAGATGGATGGAGTGGAGTATGGCTGGTTGATGGACACGCCACGCAAACACGGCTACAGCGCCAACAAGGAGGAGGTGGAGTAATGTTTTGGGCTGGAATCATGGGGAGAGAGATTGTCGGCCCCTTTAGGATCCCTGAAGGCGCTAAAGATGAACTCCATAATGTATGTGGATTTTCTCAAACAGCACTTCCTGCCATGGTTCAAGAAGAAGAACCGTGTATTTCACAGCAAGATCATTTTTTTGCATGATAATGCACCATCTCATGCTGCACATAAAACATCTGCATCTCTGGCTGATATGGGCATAAAAGGGGACAAATTTATGGTGTGACCCCCATGCTCCCCTGACCTCTACCCCATTCAGAACCTCTGGAGCATCATCAAAAGGAGTGTCTATGATGGCAGGAGGCAGTTCACATCTAAGCAACACCTCTGGGAGGGTATTCTGTCCTCATGCAAAACAATTGAAGCAGAAACCATCCAAAACCTGACAAATTCAATGGACGAGAGAGTTCAGAAGCCCCTTTCGAACAAGGGGTCCTATGTGAAAATGTAACATCACCTAGAATAAAGTTTTGAGTTGAAAACTGTTTGATTTCAGTTTCTAATAACCTGCTAATGCTTATAATTTCAAAAATGACCATTTTTTTGGTCTTTATTAAAATGAAAAGGTTGATCGAAAAGTTTGGGGGATTTAAGAGTGTGGCAACCCAGTAGTCATGATTACTTCGAATTCTGACAATATGAGGGTCATGTTGCAGGTAGTGCAGCAAGAAGGCACTTATGTGTCTTGCGCATCTCGGAGCCCCAAAATTATTTTCTGGGCTAGATGCAGCTAAAAATTATTATTAATTTTAAATCTGGTGGAGCTTAGTATAGATGGCCTAATAGGATCAGTGCTGCACACTGCTACAAAGCCCAAATTATTTTCCAGCCAAGATACAGATAAACATGATTAGTAATTTTAAATCTGGTGGAGCTTATTATAGATGTCCTAATAGAATCAGTGCTGCACACTGCTACAAAGCCCAAATTATTTTCCAGCCAAGATACAGATAAACATGATTAGTAATTTGAAAGCTTAAAACGGTTGGTAGGGTGATTTTAACCAATCATCAAGCTTTTACTCTCCCCAGGATGACACAGGGGTAGAAAAGTCGTTTCGGATCCATGATTTGTTCATCTTTATGAACGTGAGTCTGTCTACATTATCAGTGGAGAGCCGCGTGCGCTTATCTGTCAGCAAACCACCAGCAGCGCTGAACACACGTTCAGACAGAACGCTGGCTGCGGGGCATGACAAGATCTCCAAGGCGTAAGTGGCTAGCTCCGGCCATTTATCCAGATTGGAAGCCCAAAAAGAGCAAGGGTCCAGTGACACAGTCATGGCTTCAATGTTTACTTGGAGATACTCCTGTATCATCGTCTCTAGGCGTTGACTATGTGTCAGACTTCTTGTCTCCTGTGACCTTGCAAAGGATGGGCTAAAAAAGTGGTGAAATGATTCCGCAAAATTGATGTTACCAGCAGATACTGTGGTTCTGTTACGGTTTGAGTGCTGAACACTTGACGGTCCCACGGTTGGCAAGTTGGAACTGTGAGATTCACTACGTGCACCACTGGTGTTTTGTGGAAAAGCACATGTAAGATTCTGCAACAGTTTCTGCTGATACTCCTGCATGCGTGCATCCCTTTCTATGGCAGGAATAATTTCGGCAAATTTACTTTTGTACCGGGGATCTAACAGTGTGGCAACCCAGTAGTCAGGATTATTTCTAATTCTCACAATTCGAGGGTCATGTTGCAGGTAGTGCAGCAAGAAGGCACTCATGTGTGTTGCGCATCCAGGAGCACCAAGTCCCTGTTGTGTTGGTGGCGAGGTAACAATCATGCTTCCTTCCTCTGTCCTCTCCCCCCAACCTCGCACAACAGAAATGTGATCAAGGTCTCCCTCATCTGATGAGTCTTCCATCAGTTCGTCCTCCACTTCTTCCTGGGCTCCTACACCTTCCTCACTAGTTTGGCTGCTACCATGCGCCCTGGTAAAACCATTTCCCCCACCCTCACATGCCTGCCGCCTTGTTGCTGCCGACCGTCTGGACCTTGCAGATGTTAGCCCTTCCGCATACAACTCCTCCTCCTCTACTTCCTCCACCTCCTCTTGTGCCACCACCTGACTCCGAATTCTGTTTAACATGTGCTCCAGCATGTAAATCACCGGAATAGTCATGCTGATAATGGCATCGTCGTCAGCACTAAACATCTTCGTCGCCATTTCAAAACTGTGCAGAAGGGTGCATAGGTCCCTGATCTGAGACCACTCCTCCAGCGTGATTTGCCCCACCTCTGGATCTCGTTGGCCCAGGCTATACGTCAGAACGTATTGCACCAGGGCTTGTCGGTGCTGCCACAGTCGCTGCAACATGTGCAGAGTTGAATTCCACCAGGTAGGCACATCGCATTTTAGCCGGTGAAGTGGCAGGCCCAACGACTTCTGTAGAGATGTAAGTCGCTGAGCTGCGGGATGCGAACGGCGGAAGTGAGCACACAGCGACCGTGCCCTCTGCAGAAGGCCATCTAGTCTGGGATAGTGGGCTAAAAATTGCTGGACAACCAGGTTCAACACGTGAGCCATACAAGGCACGTGTGTGACATTGCCCCGGCGAAGGGCCGCACCCAGGTTTGCAGCATTGTCGCACACGGCCTTCCCTGGTTTCAGGTCCAGTGGAGACAACCATTCATGAAATTGGTTCTCCAGAGCTGACCACAACTCCTCAGCTGTGTGACTCACATTTCCCAGACATTTCAAAGTAAAAACCGCCTGATGACGTTGAGCCCTACTGCCAGCATAGTAAGGAGGTGTGCAGGATCCCTTCTGCACAGTCAGAAAGCTTGTGGCATGACCAGACAGGCTTTGGGTGCAGGTGGAAGACCGAGAGGAGGTTGAGGAGGCAGAAGCAGTGGAGGAACTTTGACATAAAGAGGATTGACGCACAACTCGTGGGGACGGCAAGACTTGGACAGCAGCCCCTTGTCCTGCTGTCACCATAGTTATCCAGTGCCCAGTCAGCGGCATGTAACGCCCCTGTCCTTGCCTACTCATCCAAGTGTCTGTGGTGAAATGCACCCTGTCACACACAGAGTTTCTCAAAGAAGCGGTGATGTTGTGTGCGACATGCTGGTGGAGCGCAGGCACACCTTTCTTTGAGAAGTAGTGCCGACTGGGCATCTGGTACTGGGGCACTGCAACGGACATAAGGTCTCGAAAATCCTCTGTGTCCACCAGGCGGAAAGGCAGAATTTCTGTAGCCAAGAGCTTGCAGATGGTGAAATTCAACCTCTTAGCTTTCTCATGGCTAGGAGGAAATGGTCTTTTACTTGTCCACATCTGAGGGACCGAGGGCTGGCTATTGTGCTTAGACGGGGTTGATAAGGGTGTCCCCGGCAAACTGCCGGTCTGTGAGGAAGATGCAGGCGGACATGTTAGGTTGCCTTGATCCAAAGGTGGTGCTATCGATGTCGGACAGCGCTCAACACCAGCTGGTGTTACCACCTCCAAAGAAAATGATGACCTGCCAATCACGCTGGCTGTTGCGGGTAAAGAGGTGGCAGGTCTGCGCCCCAAAACAGGTGTGACTGCTGTCCCCCCAGTCACAGAGGATGAAGAGGCCGCGGATGCACAAGATATGGCAGACGGTGGTTGGCCCGGCCGGCTAGGCCGCATTGTAGCACACTGAGCTTCCCACTGCAACTTATGCTTCATGTCGATGTGCCGGTTCATGCATGAAGTACTCAAACTATGTATTTTTTGGCCTCTACTTAGCTTTTGCAGACAAATGTTACAGATAACACGAGTTGGGTCATCTTTATCGATCTGAAAAAATGCCCAGGCTATGCAAGGCTTAGCACCCATGCGACCTGAAGAGCCACCACGACTTGTGGTGAGAGGCAGAGTTGTGTTTGAGGATGCAGTTGTTGACGTGCTTCCAGTACTACGTCTCTGTCCAGGAAGGCGCAACCTGACCTCGTCGTCACTAGCATCTTCCTCCACCTCCTCTGCTGACCTCATCTCTTGGCTGACTGTGGGTTGACAGTAAGTGGGATCTCCAACCTCATCATCATCACCCTGTGCATTATCACACCCGTCGTCCTCAGAGCCAACCTGTTCCTGCCCTGACAAAAAACTAAAGTTGTCGCTCCAATCAGGTATTTGAGTCTCATCATCGTCTTCCTCATTGTCTCCACCAACAGGAGTTACAGTTTGGGAATGAGGGTCTACATTATGGTCAGAACCTTCTGCGTCTGGTCCTGGATCCGACTCATAAAGATTCTGGGCATCAGTGCAGATCATTTCCTCGTCTGGATTCACAGAAGCGCTGGAGTCGACCTCTGATTCCCAGGCTATAGTATGAGTAAACAGCTCTGCAGACTCAACCATCTGTTCTACCTCATACTCAGACGGGCAGCTGGAGATTTGGGAGCTGTGAGGAAGCAAGTGCGATTGGGGTGACACCTTTGAGGACTGGAGTATTTGTGATGTTGAAGTTGATGTGGAGGAGAGCCCACTTAAAGGAGCACTTGATATCCGTTGAAGCACCTGCTGTTTTTGTGCCTCATCTGGAATTTGTGGCGATTGGCGTGGCCGTAAGAAAGGGATCTTATCACATTGTCCGCTAAAAGAAGTAGACATTTTAGTTTGGCTGGAAGATGGTCTTTCTTCTGCAGATGTTACTGTTGCTTTAACACCTACCCCACGGACACAACCTTTTTTCCCCTTCCCAACATGCCTATTCCCCTTTCCACCAGCAGCAGGCCTTTTTCCACTCATTTTGGTGGTTAACTAATTCACAACTCTGGAGTTGTTTGCACAAAAAAACAATGGATGGGAACCGAGCAGAGCTGAGTGGCCAAACTGTGGTATTAGGCCAAAACTATTGGCTGGGTTAGATGGAGAAAAAAATTATATTCGATTTGCAACCTGATGGAGGTCAGTATAGATGGACTAATAGAACAAGTCCCACACACAGCTAGAAGCCCAAATATTTTTTCAGAGGTAGATGCAGAAAAAAAATATATTCAGTTTGCAACCTGATGGAGGTCAGTATAGATGGACTAATAGAGAAAGTCCCACACACTGCTAGAAGGCCAAATATTTTTTCAGAGCTAGATGCAGACAAAAAATTATTTTGAATTTGCAACCTGATGGAGGTCAGTATAGGTGGACTAATAGAACAAGTCCCACACACTGCTAGAAGGCCAAATATTTTTTCAGAGCTAGATGCAGAAAAAAATTATATTCAGTTTGCAACCTGATGGAGGTCAGTATAGATGGACTAATAGAACAAGTCCCACACACAGCTAGAAGCCCAAATATTTTTTCAGAGGTAGATGCAGAAAAAAATTATATTCAGTTTGCAACCTGATGGAGGTCTGTATAGATGGATTAATAGAACAAGTCCCACACACAGCTAGAAGCCCAATATTTTTTCAGAGGTAGATGCAGAAAAAAAATTATTTTTAATTTGCAACCTGATGGAGGTCAGTATAGATGGACTAATAGAGAAAGTCCCACACACTGCTAGAAGGCCAAATATTTTTTCAGAGATAGATGCAGAAAAAAATTATATTCAGTTTGCAACCTGATGGAGGTCAGTATAGATGGACTAATAGAAAAAGTCCCACACACAGCTAGAAGCCCAAATATTTTTTCAGAGGTAGATGCAGATAAAAATTATTTTTAATTTGCAACCTGATGGAGGTCAGTATAGATGGGCTATTAGAGAAAGTCCCACACACTACTAGAAGGCCAAATATTTTTTCAGAGCTAGATGCAGAAAAAAATTATATTCAGTTTGCAACCTGATGGAGGTCAGTATAGATGGACTAATAGAACAAGTCCCACACACAGCTAGAAGCCCAAATATTTTTTCAGAGGTAGATGCAGATAAAAATTATTTTTAATTTGCAACCTGATAGAGGGCATTATAGATGGACTAAAAGAGAAAGTCCCACACACTGCTAGAAGGCCAAATATTTTTTCAGAGCTAGATGCAGATAAAAATTATTTTTAATTTGCAACCTGATGGAGGTCAGTATAGATGGACTAATAGAGAAAGTCCCACACACTACTAGAAGGCCAAATATTTTTTCAGAGCTAGATGCAGAAAAAAATTATATTCAGTTTGCAACCTGATGGAGGTCAGTATAGATGGACTAATAGAACAAGTCCCACACACAGCTAGAAGCCCAAATATTTTTTCAGAGGTAGATGCAGATAAAAATTATTTTCAATTTGCAACCTGATGGAGGTCAGTATAGATGGACTAATAGAGAAAGTCCCACACACTGCTAGAAGGCCAAATATTTTTTCAGAGCTAGATGCAGATAAAAATTATTTTTAATTTGCAACCTGATGGAGGTCAGTATAGATGGACTAATAGAGAAAGTCCCACACACTGCTAGAAGGCCAAATATTTTTTCAGAGCTAGATGCAGAAAAAAATTATATTCAGTTTGCAACCTGATGGAGGTCAGTATAGATGGACTAATAGAACAAGTCCCACACACTGCTAGAAGCCCAAATATTTTTTCAGAGCTGGATGCAGAAAAAAATTATATTCAATTTGCAACCTGATGGAGGTCAGTATAGATGGACTAATAGAATGATGCTATGCCCAAAAGATTTTACTTCACTAGGTGCAGTAAAAAAATTGGTATTCTATACACAGGTGGTATATCTTGCAACACAGATAGGCTACTCCACTGACTAACACACTCTGCAATAGGCCAAAAAGGATTAGCTTTGCTAGATTCAGCCAAATGCTGTGAAAAAAACTTGCACAGCACTGGCATAGACCTGCCTGGCAAAAACTGATAGGAACTGATGTAACCTAGTCCTGAAAAGGACTGCAATTACAATTAGTCTTTACTCCCACAATCTATCTATTTAAGAGCACAGACCTGCCTGATAAAAGTCGTAGGAAATGCTGTATCCTAGTCCTTAAAAGGACTGCAATCACAACTATTCCCTACTCCCAAGCTATCTGTAGATTTGTGCGAAAATTGGCTTGAAATTAACAAGGTATAGTGCACACAGCAACAGCGGTGCCGTCTAACACGCAGCTGCAGCAGTGAGAAAATGGTGGCGATGGGGAAAATGGCTTGGTCTTATAGGGCAAGGACATGTGACATACACTGCCAATGACACATGCCCTTGCTTGTTTGAAAAACAGCAGTTCGCTCCGTGTGTGCGCTGCTGATAGGCTGACAGACTGCACCTCCCCACTGCAAATGCGGGAAAGAGAAAAAAAAATGGAGATCTTCATTATTCCTGCAGAGATCCATCCCCTGCCCCTCCCCCCACCCCGCTGTACACTCAAACTGCGTATTAACATTAATTTTCATCATTACTGAGAAAAAATCCAGTTATGATTTTGGTGCACGAACAGTTATCGAACATAACCTCGAACAGCCGAATTTTTCTCAAATCGTTCGTGTTCGCCGAACGGCTCGAACACCGCCCAAAACAGCTCGAATTTGAGATTGGCGAACAGTTCGAGTAGAACAACGCTCATCTCTAGTCAGTAACCACTCATAGGTGTTTAGAGCCACTTCTCTCTACTGGTGTTCGTCATTGTCTTTGGTTGAACTTGATGGACAGGAGACTTTTATTAACCATATTAACTATGTAACTATTTAACTCTATCACTAAATGTCGTTCAGCAGGCAATAAATCTAAAAAACTTCAGGTACTGTGCTCGCTGTCAGGTCCAGGTCTGGCCTCATTAACTCTTACGGAACTAACCAACAGGCGTGTCTTTAAGCTGAGCAGCGCTCTGTCTCACAAGCTCCTTAACTTCCTTCCACTGACCAGCTAGCTCGCTCTCACTTCCGGAGCTCTTCTCAAGTCATTTTCCAACTCACACCATCCAACAGACTCTAAAATATTAACTAAAAAGAACTTCTTAATCTTGAAAAAAATTCTTTAGACTTTTTCATCATTGTTTTAAAAAAGTTTTGAAAGATTGAAATGACTTCACAAATTAAAACTGTTTCTTGCACAAGCAGAGCTCCATTACTCAAGGGATGAGTCCCAAATGATTCACAACCTTTTATATAATAAAGGAACCGTTCATTTGCCATTAAGGATGCATCTTTAATGTTTTCAACAGTGCACACAAATAATGGAACAAGTGGCAGATAAAAATTGTGAAAAGAACAATAGGACCGAACAAATATCCTTTTCTGGACAAACCTCTGCCCATTAAGTCTTCGGATGAATTAAAGTAGAATATCTCTGCATCCTGGAACAAAAATATGGATAATACTTATATGCAGTAAGTGACTTTTCTAACATGTAACTGTTATCTTGGGGAAAATATAATGATTGACTATTCTTAGAATATTGCATCAGTATGAGACGATGGAAGTCTAATTCTTCCCTCCTTCTGAGATCAACAGAATAAAGATTGCTCTGCATGTGCACATGAGGCTGTATGAAGGCATACACTGAATCTTTGTTCTGGTAATCACTGAAGATCCTGAGGGTCAGATCCCCATCATTTCTAGATTAATGGTCAAACTAAAGAACCGCAGTGACTTGTTTTCCACGTACTAGAAAATAGGACCGATTATTCTGATCAGACTTTGATCAGGGTGTGGTCCTACTGTGGTCTGAGTGTCATTAATTTTTTTTGTATATGGACAAAAAATAAAATTTCTCCAGCTTCTCCTTTTTGAAAATTGGACCACACTTGGATATCATTTTTTTCTCTGATCAAATTAATTGCATTGCTGATTTTGATCTGACCCTTGAATCAAAATCGGACATGTCTCAGAGGGTGCGGTCACTCTGGGCCTCCGCTCACATCGGTCCGTCCAGAGCTCCGCTACCCTTAATTGTATCGGTGTGCACAGCATGCCGATACAGTTAAGTCCCGCAGTAGTGCAGGGAGACACGATCTCCCTGCACTACCGCTCTCTGATCTGCAAACCACAGGTCGCTTTAAGTCTGCAGTCTACAGAACGTTTGTTGTAATTAGGGTTACCAATTAGGGGACCACTCAGATGTTTCACACCCCCCCCCCCCAGCAGAACCCCTAGCTACACATCTCGTGGACCTTTTTGTCCACGAAAAATCACAGATATGTGAATGGCCTCAAGGACTATCACAGGTAAGAGTGCTATCCCTGAAAACCATAGATAGTGCTCACATGTGAAAATCAGACGCCCAAATAAGCCCTGAGTGACAGGCAGAACAATGTCCTTTCCCAGCAATTTGTTGAGATAAGTAATCTATAGCAGCAATCAAACAGTGACTTATGTACCAGAAAAGTTCCCCCACCTTGATACGTCATAATATATTATATTCTACTGTATTATTTGTTTCAAAAACATAATAGAATTGTTGCATATTTCTGATTTCATTATTTTTGTTTCTTTTCTAAAATAAATCAGATGAAATGCATAGCAATCACACAATGGTAACAGGATTTATTCTTCTGGGATTTTCTGGAGTTATCGAGAATCAAGTCTTCCTTTTTCCGATCTTTTCATGTACATATATCATCACTGTGTGTGGGAACCTATCTATAATTCTTGCATACAAGCTTACTCCGAGCCTCCACACTCCAATGTATTTCTTTCTTGCAAATCTTTCTCTCTTGGAAATACTATATGTTTCATGTACCGTCCCTAAGATGTTGTCCAGTCTACGGTCAGAATGTAACACCATCTCCTTCTCTGGCTGCGCTATACAAATGTATTGTTTCTTGATGTTGGGTGCAACAGAATTCTATATACTGGGAGCCATGGCTTATGACCGCTATAACGCCATATGTCACCCTCTGTTGTATACTGTGATTATGAGTGAAGTGGTCTGTATCCAGCATATAGTGGGATCGTATGTCATTGGTGCAGTGAATGCTATAATACACACAACATTCACTTTTTCATTACCGTTCTGTGGATCCAATGAGATAAACCATTTCTTTTGCGATGTGCCACCCGTCCTAGAACTCTCCTGCCAGGATATTTGGGTTAATGAACTTGTGGTATTTGTGGTTGCAGGTTGTATTATGATTGGTTCATTCATAGTAACAATGATTTCCTATATGCAGATTATATCAAAAATTCTAAAACTTCGTTCCACATCCAGCAAGAAAAAAACTTTTGCAACCTGCTCCTCTCACTTATTAGTTGTTACAATATTTTATGGTTCAACAAGTTTTATGTACCTTAGACCCAGGTCAAAATATAAAATTGGACAAAACAGCGTGGTCTCTTTAATGTACACTGTTATTTCTCCTCTCTTAAACCCTTTTATATACAGCCTACGAAACAAAGAGGTCAAATCAAGTATCAAAAATATATTTTTACAGAAGATAAAATTGTGATAAATTATTTCTATTATTTTTTATTTTTGCCATTTTATTTTCAGCATATACAATATAATATCTTGTTGGGTGCACAGTTTGTAATTTATCTAAATCCAAAAGTTAAAGTCTTAAATGATTTGCATGTGACGGCAGAGGTCAAATCAAATATCAAAAATATATTTTTAGGACTAATACAATTGTAAATTAATTAAAGCTACTTTTACTTTACTTTCTTACTCTGCAGTCTCTCTCTCATTCTTTATTTCTCCACTTTTTATCTTTATCCCTTCATCATTTTCATAGCATTGGAAAGAGGTAAGTGGATGCAGCAGCACAGTAGACATGGACTCAGTGGTCTAAAAGTATATAATTTATTAACTATTTACACAATTAGTAAGGCAAGTCAAAATACAGGAAAATGACAATTTTGCAGTAATAACAGTTTAGACAATACAGCGCTGTCCCTGTGCTCTCTCTGTCTTGTGGCTACAATATGGTCCCTTACCTTGAGTGCCGTCCTAGAAAACTACAAACCAGTCACAACCGCGCTGAGAAATGTAACACCAATAAGCTAGTCATTGACAAACTGGCTCTGAAACATGTAGTCTCTGCCTCTTAGGCTCGCTAAACTTTGTGCTACTTAATTAACCCTCTGCTGTCACATAAGGCATATACAATATGCATGGTATACAGATATCTGTATGAATGATCATAATAAGAATACCGGCGACATTGTCCAGATTGAATCCGTATGGGCTTCTGTCAGCACACTCCAACTCCTAGTGTTAGACGTAACCCAAAGTCCTAACAGGAGACAACCAACTACCTACTCCTGCTAGGCTGCATGTCTCGGCCCGGTCTCATACTGTGGGCCAGAGATAGTTAATTTCTCCACAGAACATCTCTCATCATCTTCAGTCTCCGGGAACATTAACTCACACTGCTCGCACAATTGAACTTCTGCTCGTCCACTCGGGCTTCTGCTCACATGATCAAACATGACCAAACCTCTACTTGTCCAATCAGGCATCTGCTCACACGATCGACGCTCTGCTATCTTTCTTCTTCACCTTGGTGAATAGGACTTCCTATCCTCTGGAAAGATTCTGCAACCCTCAATTAATCTACATCCTAGGTTTGTCTTGTGTTCCTCAACACATCCTCTTAGAACTTGGCTGTAAGTCAGTGCAGTCTTCATCTTTTCTAGTGGGGATGTGGTATTAGAGATTAGTGATGAGCGAATATGTTCAAAATCCAATCTCAAATGTTAAATTCAAAACGAATATGGCACATTCGGATTCGTGATCGGAAACGCAAGCATTTTTTATTCAAATCGGCAAAAATCAGTAACATTTGGCAAAAAAGTGCGGGAAAATGTTTGCGGTGCAACTAAACTGCTTTTAACACTTTGCCTAGCATACTGCTTGTGTATGATGAGCGGGGAGAGGCTTGAGGGAGAGCAGACAGAAGCTGAGAGCAGCGCCATGCTTCTAATTTTTTTTTAATTCTAAATTTATGTTTGTAAATCGCGACTAGCCAATCAGAGTGCAGGAAGCATCAACACTGTCCAGACACAAGGGCTTGTGCCATTGGCTGCTGAAATCACATGTCCTCTCTATATAAAGAGCGGACATGTTCTGTGAGCTCTATTTTATGCATGTAACTGGTCACAGATGCTTCAGCTGGACCATGCTCCTGTATATGGAGAGATTTTAGCTAGATAGATAGGCAGTTGCTTGTAAGTCAGATAGTTGAGATAACTAGTGTCCTGTGTGTTTGTGAAATCGACCTTCCAGCAGATTTTTTTTTGTTGCTATTACTGAGGTCCAGACAAAGACAGCAGGGCCCAGCTGTTGTGCACAGCTTTTATTTTGCTCCATGCATGAGTATCCCTTAAAATATCATTTTTTTACTTGCTAATGTGATTCAGCAAGCCCTATTAGCACACGTTGTCATTTTTGGGGGTTGAAATTCAGCTATATGCACAGTAAAAAATATAAATTTTTTCTGTTGCTAGACAGAGTCCAAAAAATATTTTTTCTGTGACAAACATGACATAGTCTGCTATAAGCCACCTAGTCCTTTTGTGGCTTTGAAATTCAGCTGTTTTCAGAGTAAAAAATTCTACTTTTTCTTTTGCTAGCCAGCGTACAAAAAATATATTTTTCTGTGACAAATGTGATACAGTATGCTATAAATCACCTAGTCATTTTCTGGCAGTGAAATGCAGCTGTGTGTAGACTGTGTAAACAAACTTTTTTTTTCTGTTGCTAACAAGAGTAAAAAAAAAAAATTTTCTGTGAAAAACGTGATACACTACATCATATGTCACCTTGTCATTTTGTGGCGGTGAAATTCAGCTGTATGCAGAGCTTATGCAGAGTAAAAAAATCAATTTTTTTCTGTGACTAACATAATACAGCAGGCTAGATATGAGTTTGAAATATCTTGGAGCATATATTCTGTTATACAGGTCTCATCCACAGTAAAAAAAAATACTTTCTTCTGTTACTAAACTGATAATGCAGGGGACATCTCAGTTTGAAACAGTTTGTAGCATATCTCCAATGTTATACGGGCCTTATCCACAGTAAAAAAATACTTTCTTCTGTTACTAATGTTATACAGCAGGGGACATCTCACTTTGAAATAGTTTGGAGCATATCTCCCATGTTATACAAGCGTCATCCATAGTGATGAGCGAGCACTAAAATGCTCGGGTACTTGTTGCTCGGGTCAAGCAAATTGGAATACTCGGGTGCTCGACCCGAGCAACGAGCTCAATGTAAGTCTATGGGAAACTTGAGCTTTTTTCAGGCGGCTCCCTCCGGCGGTCTGAAGAGGGCCTAAAAATTGCCCAAATCTATGGGAACAGTGCTCAAATGACATGGGAACAGCATGGGGAAGACCCCTGGAAGCATTTCTGACTCCCAGGTCACTGCTATCAACAACGTTGTCAGAGGTATTACACCACTTTTACGGACTCACAATAAAACATACCAAAACGAAACCAAAATGGATTTTTCTGGGAAATATGTTAAGGAACATCCTTTCCAGGGTAATGACTTGTATATAAGGCAAAATAAATAACCAAACCAAAAATACTCCTCCACACCTTGGGCTATGTTCACACCTAGTGTTTTTGATGTGTTTTTGCACTTTTGCATTGCTTTCAACCAAGACGAATGCATTCACTGGGAAATGTCATTTTAACATTTTGCAACTTTATCTGGCCTTGTGGTGTGTGACACATCATCAGACACATAAATACAGTGCTGAATAGACATAGGAACAGCATGGGGAAGACCTCTGGAAGCATTTCTGACTCCCAGGTCACTGCCTAAAAGTGTGCCCATCATAAGTGATCCTTGGCGCATGCGAAGATACCTCCAGTCATGCACCTGTCGTTGCAGACTTGCAACAATCACCGTCCACGTCCTTTTCCCAGTGCAGCGTTCATTTGTCCCTACCCCATTCCTTGGATTGCAAGTGCAATTATGCAGCCACCCACCCACCCACAGGCCGCAATACTAAACTGCCAGATTTCTGGGCAGCTGCTTGCACTTGAAATGTGGCCTTTTAGGCTCGTGGAGGCGGAAGCTTTTCACAACCTTATGCCGGCAGCAGCCGGGTGTCCATACTCGGTCCCCAGCCGCCACTATTTCTCCCGGTAACGTCTCCGCTTTCCACAAGCACGGGTCCCACAGCATTACCCGTGCCCTCCCCAGTGCACTTACTGGGAAGGACTGCCTAACCACAAACACATGGACAGTAGTGTTGAGTGAGCATGCTCGACAATGCTCGGTACTCGCCCGAGCATCACGCTACTCGGGATGTTCGGCGAGCACCGAGCATTTCCGGGTTACTCGGGCGGGAGCTCGGGTCTCCGCCCTGCATGTTTGGCGCTCTTTATAGAGCCAATGAACATGCAGGGATTGCCAGCCAGTCACTGTAATGCCGCAGTCATGTTGGTTGTGGGAATTACATTGATTGGCTGGCCGCACAGCGCCACCTCGAGTGTTTAAAACCGGGCGCCGCCATCTTGGACACAGACGGCTGAGATCAGACAGTGTAGGGACAGCGCTGCTGATTTAGGGAGAGATATATACTGCAAAATAGTTAGTGTAGGGTCTGTAAAGGCTGCCAGATCAAACAAACAGTCCTTCTCAGGACTAATATCCATCCCAGATATCAGGCAGGCAGGCAGGCTGTATAAGAGACGCAGTGGTTATACCAGCAAACGCTGCATTACAGTCCTGTGTGCTCCTGTTGCTGAAATTGCTGGACTTAGCTTCAGGTCTCGGGGGCCAGGAAAATCCTTTTTTTTTCATCTAAATCCTCTTTTTTTTTCCTCCTTAACACTGTACAAATACCCATCTTATTAACCTTTTGGTGTCCCCCCCCCCCCATCCTCCCCCAAAAAAAAAAAGTGTCTCTGATTTTTCTGACACAAATATATCTGTTGAAAATAGTCTGGTGTAGGCCAGATAAACATAAGTGTGGTTTTGCAGTTCCACGGTTCAAACCTCTGTATTATCCACTTTTGGGCCATTTGTATCTAAAAAAAAACAGTTTGAGTGTGTCGCTCACTGTTCAGCCGCAAATATATAAATTTAAAAAAGTCTGGTATACACCAGTAGATTATAACTGTCGTTTTGCTGTTCCACGGTAAAAAATCTCTATTATCATGCTTTTGGCATTTTTTGCCGTAAAAAAAACTAATAGTGTCTCCCTGATTTTTCAGACACAAATATATCTGTTGAAATAGTCTGGTGTAGGCCAGAGAAGCAGAAGTGTGGTTTTGCAGTTCCACGGTTCAAACATCTGTATTATCCACTTTTGGGCCATTTGTATCTAAAAAAAAAACAGTTTGAGTGTGTCGCTCACTGTTCAGCCGCAAATATATATATTTGAAAAAGACTGGTATACACCAGTAAACTATAACTGTGGTTTTGCTGTTCCACAGTAAAAAATGTCTATTATCCTGCTTTTGGCATTTTTTGCCATAAAGAAAAACAGTAATAGTGTCTCCTGATTGTTCAGACACAAATATATCTGTTGAAAATAGTCTGGTGAAGGCCCGAGAAATAGCAGTGTGGTTTTGCAGTTCCACGGGTCAAATCTCTGTATTATCCTGCTTTTGGCATTTTTTGCCGTAAAACAAAACTAATAGTGTCTCCCTGATTTTTCAGACACAAATATATCTGTTGAAAATTGTCTGGTGTAGGCCCGAGAAATAGAAGTGTGGTTTTGCAGTTCCATAGGTCAAATCTCTGTATTATCCTGCTTTTGGCATTTTTTGCCGTAAAGAAAAACAGTAATAGTGTCTCCTGATTGTTCAGACAGAAATATATCTGTTGAAAATAGTCTGGTGTAGGCCTGAGAAATAGAAGTGTGGTTTTGCAGTTCCACGGGTCAAATCTCTGTATTATCCTGCTTTTGCCATTTTTTGCCGTAAAGAAAAACAGTAATAGTGTCTCCTGATTGTTCAGACACAAATATATCTGTTGAAAATAGTCTGGTGTAGGCCCGAGAAATAGAAGTGTGGTTTCGCAGTTCCACGGTTCAAACCTCTGTATTATCCACTTTTGGGCCATTTTTACCTAAAAAAAAACAGTTTGAGTGTGTCGCTCACTGTTCAGCCGCAAATATATCTATTTAAAATTGTCTGGTATACCCCAGTAAACAATAACTGTGGTTTTGCCATTCCACGGTAAAAAATCTCTATTATTCAGCTCTTGGTATTTTTTCCGTAAAGAAAAACAGTAATAGTTTCTCCCTGATTGTTCAGATTGTTTAAAAGAGTCGGGTGTAGGACAGAGAAATAGAACTGTGGTTTTCCTCTTCTACGGTTCTAATCTACTTTTTATTACCCTTTTTCCATTGATAGTGCGAGTGTAAGCTATTTTACTTCCATTACAATGGGCAAGGCGCGTGGCAAGGGACGTGGAACTGGACGTTCTCGTGATGGTGCGTGCAGAGGACGGGGCCGTGGCCAAGGTGAAAATGTGCCACAACCAACAGCCACATCTTCTCGCTCCCACTTCTTGACCGAATTACTAGGGAAGCACAGAACAACAACAGTATTGCGAACTGATCAGTGTGAACAGGTTATTAATTGGATAGCAGATAATACTTCCATTCACCTGGGCACCACCACCTCCGGTCTGTCTTCCACACGGTCAACTCTTAGTAGCCGTGAGTCTTGACCGCATACACCTCCTCACCCTGATGCTCCTTCCTCCCACCATGCCGAGTGTCGTCAGACAGCAACTGATCCCACACTTGGACACTCTGAAGAGCTGTTCACTGGTCCATTTCCAGATTTGTGAACCTCGCCTGCTCCGCTTGAAGTGGTGGAAGAGGAGATCCCATGTAGCGATGCCCAAATATTTGAACAGCCACGGCCACAGTAAGTCGACGCTGGCAATTTGTCACAAGAGGTGGACGATGACAAAACACAATTGCCAGGAAGTGAGGAGGAGGATCGTGGTGCGCAAGTGGAAGAGGAGGAGGTGGTGGATGATCTAGTAACTGACCCAACGTGGCAGGAGGACATGCAGAGCGAGGCCAGCAGCACACAGGGTGAGGGAGGCAGAGTACCCCAACAGGCAGGAAGAAGCAGTGTGGTGGCCGCACACAGAAGGCAGGCAACAGTTCCCCGTAACAACAACACGAGGGACGTTGCCAGTACAACCTGTAGGTCTTCCAGAGTCTGGAATTTTTTTAAAGACTCTGCTGATAACCCCAAAAAGGCCATTTGTACCACCTGCCATGCCAGCATCAGCAGGGGTGACAAAACTACCAGCCTGACCACCACCAGCATGATCAGGCACATGGTAGCAAAACACCCGACTTTGTGGGGTGAACCCCAGTATCCACGACCAGTGTTAGCGGGTGTCACCACTGCTTCTTCCGCTGTTATGCGTGCAGTAGAACCCCATCTTGTGTGCGCAAGGCAATCCCCTGTCCATACT